>NC_138345.1:21124886-22334886 GCF_046562875.1 Panthera onca
GATTATGGCCCCTAGGATGTGTGGTTCTAATTTTTTTTTTTCAATATATGAAATTTATTGTCAAATTGGTTTTCATACAACACCCAGTGCTCATCCCAAAAGGTGCCCTCCTCAATACCCATCATGCGGTTCTAATTTTTAACCCAACCATTGCACAGCGTAAGGGCATCGGCAGGCATTGACTGAAAGAAGCGTGAATATAAAGAGAGAATTCTGGAAAGGATATAGCTCAGCATGCCCAAATCCTCCCTGAGGAAGAGTTAACTTCTGTGGCTGAGTCACAGGTGGATGACATTTTATCTCCTGTTCTTCTCATCTTTATGACTCCTTTGTAAGTGTCCTTGCCAACATTTGTATCTCAGGCCTGTCTCCCCTAGGCCTGCCGGAGAAAGGGCTGGTGACTAATTTATCTCTATTTCACTCGCAGAATCTTACGTAATGTCTTACAACAGTCAGCACTCAATAAATATTTGTGGAGTGAGGGAACAATGAAGGGACGAATACCATTTGGGAAGGGTTCGGTCCCAAGGTGGATTTTTTTTTTTTTTTCCTGGCCAAGTAATTTAATTTGGATAAGACTCTTTCTTCTTTCTACATAGAAACTTTACATGATTTAAATGGTGAAAAGAATGAAAAGAAAATACGTTTGAAATCCAGAAATAAAGACGCTTTTAGAGAAGAGGAGAAACCTTTAAGGATTTTCTCTAAAAAGCACTCAAGTCAGTTGTCGCAAGCAAATGTAAGAGGAAGTCATGTGTTTGCCTTGGACAAGATGTTTGGAAGTTTTCGGCAAGCAGCAGCCAATCGGTAAGGGCCATATGCCGGGATCCTATTAGACAGCTCCAAACAATCTGATTATGAGCAAAAAAAACATATGCAAGAAAGTATTTCTGAATAAAACACACATTTAAAAATGAACCAGCCAGTCTGGGATACATTAGATCGAACTGAGAGTATAAATCAAATACTTTGTTTTACTGTCATGGCCCATGCAGAATTTTCTAGACCAGGCTAAGAAAGCTATCGTTTGTAAGAATTGACCTATAGTAAAGAGGTGCTGCTGATTCCTGTTCGTTAAGTGTCCCTTGATGCGTCAGGTGGCCTAATGTCCTGTGGCCCCAAAGCGTTGTGCCTAAAAGCCCGCCCACCCCAGGACGGTTCGTATTTACAGCTTGACATTTTCTCTACAGAATTTATAAAAGTCTTAGCTAATGTAAACATATCGATGAATCTATAAAAGTCTTAGCTAATGTAAACATATCGATGAGGAAACATCAGGACCCGTTCCTGGGCTTCTCCTGCCAGAGCCGGGGGGGAGGGCAGGGGAGGAGGAAGCAGCAGCCTGAGTCCTTGTCTGGTCGGGTCTGGAATAATTTCTGAAATTGAATGAAGAACCCGCAGGGCTAGTGAGAAGTTTGGAAACACAGGTGTCCATGGAGTTGCAGAATTCCCCTACACCGTGAAGGGTAAGCCAGCCTAAAGAAGTTCAACAGTAGGAAAATAGAAAACTTCCCCAACTCCTGAGGACAACTGTTCTCCTTTGGTGAAATTTCACTCTGCTAGGCATTCTCCTAAATGTTTTCTATAGGGTATCCCATTTAATTCCTCACCACCGCTTGATGGGGGGTGGGTGGGGCACGATTATTCCCATTTCATAGGTGAAGAAACACAAGATTGCAGAGGATTAGATGACTTGCCCAAATGACCCATCTAGAAAGTGGTTTGGTCGCCAGGCATCCCTGATTTCCAAGCGAGGGCTCCTCTGCTCTGCTGTCCTGCCGTTCCATGGGAGATTGGGCACCTTGGTCCTTTGGCTCTGACTTGATCTGCCTGGCAGAAAACTCCGGACCGTGCCCAGGTCTAGCCAGTCCCCTCCATCTTTTCCCAAAACGTGCTTGATGGAAGATTTGTCCTGCAAGATGATCTGCAGAGAAATGGGTTCCAAACAAACAAACAAACAAACAAAAGATGGAGAAATGCTGCAAAAGAAAATTCACTCTCGGAGATTCACGTCATATAGTAGACTCTTAAAGGCTCAGGACAGCCTTGCATGAAAGAAACACTATCTATCTCAGTGCTTCCCAACCTGATTTGAATATAGAGAATCCTCTTTGCTTGCATAAAATCTATTAATAACTATGGAAAATTGTGGTCTGTGGGATACATCTTGGAAAATGGTGATTAAGGACATTTTCTACACTCCCCTCTCAAGAATGACTCTCTTAGAAAAAAGAATGACTCTCCTTTTAGACTTCTGCCGCTATGGTGTCACATTCTTGTTCTTGTACCTTTTTGGAATCGAGCTGGAGTTTGCTGCATTCTTTTGGGCAAAAGGCTGCTCTCTTGAAAGGCTTCAGTCTCCAGCCCCAAGCCCATCCAGATTTCCCACCCTCCTTCTTTTCTACGACTTCATGTTGTTGAGGCTCGAACCATGACAAGAATAAAGCCATGTAAATGACCACACCCATAGATGTTGAGATGAAAGAGGAAAGGAAGATGACGGGGACAAAGGAAAATAGAATGAAAAAGAAGGGAACAGGTGAACAGGTTTCTGTTTGAAAGTTCGACCACCACTTCCGTAGGGGCACGTGATAACACACAGAATGTATTTACAAACTTGCCTATGGTTGAACCATTCCCAAACGGCTTAACAAATCATGTTTTTGTGTCCAGAACCGTGAATTCAAAGTGAGGAAAATTCTCAGTCTTCTGCGGCAGGGATAGCACTGCAGGGAAAACGTTCTGTTGTTCGGTTCTGTAGAGCACTGACTTTCTGTAGAGACAATAATGAGCTCATTCGGTCAACAAACATTTATTGAGCACCTACTAAATGCCGGGCTTAAAAAATGTTTATTTATTCTGAGATACATCTCTTCAAATCTAAACTATTTAAATCTTTCATCTAGATTGAGTTCGCTTTTTAACATAGTGTTACGTAGGAATGCACCGTCATTGTTTTGCGTGTGGCTATCGAGGTATCCCAGCACCATTTGTTATAAAGAGTGTTTCTCCCCCATTGAATGGCATTCACAGCATTTATAACCATCTGGCATATTATTTACTTGCTCGCTTATTGTCTTTTATTTAAGCATTTTTTAAAATGTTTATTTATTTTGAGAGAGAGAGAGACTGAGCAAGGGAGAGGGCAGAGAGAGAGAGAGAGAGACAGAAAATCCCAAGCAGGCCCCACACTGTCAGCGTGGAGCCCTCACAACCAGGAGATCATGGCCTGAGCTGAAATCAAGAGTCAGATGCTTAACTGACTGAGCCACCCAGGTGCCCCAGGCTTTTTTTCTTTTCTTTTTTTCCCTACGTACTTAAACAAGTAGGTTAACAATACTGTGTGTGCCAGGGCCCGGCCGCAGATGCAGCCAGGAGCCCAGCTGAAGCCCATGCCCCCCACTCACACTCCCCATTGCTGCCACTCCACACGCACGAGCACTGACTCACTTTACCGGGTTCCACACCCCTCCTCACCCTACCCTCCCTTCCCTGAGGCAGATGGGTCAGAAGGGCCTACAGGTGGATGGGCAGAGCTGGGTCAGATCCCTTGGTGGGCAGGGGTCTGCTGAGCCAGCCCAAGACCCGCTCCTGGGGGAGGTGCCAGGGGCACATTGATCCCACTCAGTGTGACGTCCGTTGGTCCCAACAGGTCTGCCGCCCTCCCCTTCCTGTGTTTGGCTCTCTGGTCACTGGACTTACCCTACGCAGCCTCTGGTGACCTGGGACCTTGCCGGGCCGGTCCCGCTCCTCCCAGGGGAAGTATTGAGCCTCGGAGGAGGGGTGAAGCCCAGCTTGGATGCCGCCTCTGAGCAGGAAGTCCGAGAGCCCACCCAGGCTGCTTCTCCAGGAAAGAGACAGACCTGGAAGGGCGAGGGGCTGGTGAGGGTCTCTGAGGAAGGTTGGGGAAGACCTGAGGCGAAAGCCCAGGCTTCCTGGGTCCCGTCCTTCTGCCCCCGCCTTCCATGCCCTGGGCTCATTCTCTACTGACAAGACTCTTCCCTCTCCCACCCCCACTCTTGGCTGGCCAAGGATTGGGGTTGGGGTGCTCCCTTTGAGCCAGCTCTGTGGAGGGAGAGACCCTGTGCCTGACCTCCCCCCCCACCGCCCCCCCAGATCCGGTGCTGAGGATACAGCTCTTCTCAGTGTCTGAACAATCTCCAAAATCGAAATGTATATTTTTGCCAGGAGCCCCAGCTTCCTGTGTTTTTAATATAAATAGTATACACAGACTGACAGAACTTTAAATAAATGGGAATTAGATATTAAAAAAAAAAGTACTGTGTGTTGGAAGGCGGTAAGTGCCACGAAAAAGAGAATAGAAAAATTGAATGAAGGGGCATCAGATGGGGAGAAGGAGGGGTACAGATTGCGCTTTTAATAGACTGGGAGAGACGAGAGGAGAGGAAGTGTAAGCAAAGATTTGAAGGAGCACAGATGAAAGCTGATACATTTTTGTAGCCATCCTTTTCTTCCTCCAACGGTCTTTTTTGCCTATGCTTCCTTGAGTTTTTGTCAGGCTTCATTCATAGTTTAATGGTTAAAAAAATTTTTTTTTAACGTTTATTTATTATTGAGAGACAGAGAGACACAGAGCATGAGCAGGAGGGGGGCTGAGAGATGGGGAGACACAGAATCGGAAGCGGGTTCCAGGCTCCGAGCTGTCAGCACAGAGCCCAACGCGGGGCTCGAACCCCAGAACCGCGAGATCATGACCTGAGCCAAAGTCGGACGCTCAACCGACTGAGCCACCCAGGCACCCCAATAGTTTAATTGTTTTTACATCCAACTGCTTGGGACTCTCTCTCTCTCTCTCTCCCTCTCTCTGCCCCTCCCCTGCTCATGCTCTCTCTCTCTCAAAATAAATAAGCTTAAAGAAAATCAGAATGACATCAAAATATATACATTAAAAAATGTTATTCCTCGTTTTGTGTCTAACCATCCTTTTTTCTTCCATAATGGAAATAGAACAGCTTGTTTGTATCCTGACAGTATTACTTTATATACATACAGCAAATATAGATTTATATTCTTATACTGCCTCCCTCCCCCACCTTTTACACAAAAGGTTACATGCTGTACCCTGTTTTGCACTTTGCTTTTTAACTTAACACGAGGGGGATCTTACCCATATTAGCACATAGGGGTCCTTTTCCGCTTCAGGCATTGGTTGTGTGACTGTCCTATAATTTATTTAACTGCTCCACTATTGATGGTTATTTGGGCTTCATCAGTCTTAAACACAAGGTGACATGACCTTGAAATAGAATGTGCCTGAGGCACCTGAGTGGCTCAGTCGGTTAAGCGTCCGACTTCGGCTCGGGTCATGATCTCACGGTTCGTGGGTTCGAGCCCCGCATCGGGCTCTGTGCTGACAGCTTGGAGCCTGGAGCCTGTTTCAGATTCTGTGTCTCCCTCTCTCTCTGCCCCTCCCCCACTCGCGCTCTGTTTCCCTCTGTCTCAAAAATAAACAAACATTAAAAAAAATTAAAAAAAAAAAAAAAAGAAATAGAATGTGCCTGAAACAAAATTTAAGGGATGATACTAAATTTTTCCCCTGAATTGAGGTCAGTGGGGAAAGATGTCCCACAGAACTTCCAATGACATTTATTGCTGCTTTCAATATTGAGGGTCTTTGGGCCAATGTTTATGAATGAGAAGATTTTTTTTTTCTTTTCATGTTTATTTCCCGTGTTAAGAGCGGTAGAAGTTGGTAATGAAACATTTAAAATAATACTTCACAGGCTTGTTCACAGGTTTTTGAATATTTTGTGAGTGTTTCTCTGGCCAACTATAAGAGACATCTATTTCCACAGTAGTGGTGAAAGGAGTTAAAATTCTGTGTCCTGTATTTCTGTGGCAATTTATTTTTATCAGTTATTTCCTCAAAAGATTAAAATGAGTCATTGTAAGCATTAGTGTAAGATTTTTCTTCAAACTATATCTTCAGAAAGGTAGGTAGTACGAGGTTGCATAGAATGAATGAATGAATGAATGAATGAATACCAGGTTCCAGGTGTATCCTAAATCTATATCACCTGATCCTCACAAATGTGTGACGACCCATTCTTAGCCCCTTTTACAGATAAGAAAATAGAATCCCAGGGGTAAAATGTTGTGCCCAAATTACATATCTATTTAGTTTAAGAGCCAGGGTTCAGTCAATAGTGTCTTCTCGTTCTGCAATCTGTGTGCTTATCTAGTGAATTTCCCCAACTCTCAGGAAGTTCTTGGTACATGGCCTGTGACCATTTATTTGCTGACAATGTTCAGATGAATCACCTCCCTTTAAATTAAAAAAAGAAAAATCATTTTGCCATCTTTTAAATTAAGAAAACAAAAATCATTTAGGTTTTGTAAGCTAGCCAGGGACCTAGGTCAGCTCTCGCACACACACACACACACATACACACTCTCTCTCTCTCTTTCTCTCTCTCTCTTTGTTTGCTGTCAAGAATAAAGTAGCTCTGAAAAGAAGTGATGCATATTAGATAGTAGGTCTTGGCTTCTAAAATTTAATAATGGTACAACAAATTTTTGTAGACAAACCATTGCCCCTTCCAAAGATAAGGTAGAAAGAAATGTAGAGAAAACCGCTCTCCAGCATAATTTCAGTTCCTTCCACAGAGAAACCAGATCTGGGGAGATAAGTATGTCACCGAACAAAAGAAAGTAAAAGAAAAATGGGGCAATTAGAATCATATCTCCAGTTCCGCATAGTATGACCATACAATAACAGTTCCCTATTGACAGAAATACGCTATCATCCACTGTTGGGAGTTGTCACTTGACACAACATGTTTTATAGAATTATACTGGAAAAGAAGGAAAAACAGGGAGAGACTCCTGTGATTCACATATTGGAAAAATATCTTGATATATTTTGATATATCTCGAGTATAAGGTGGTTCATCCTCTTGCCTAGGTTGTTGATGTGTTTCTGAAATGTATGGGCACTGAGATTTTTCCTTCCCATTCCATCCACCTGTCTTCCCTCTTTCTCTCAGAATTGGAGAAGTAACTTGGATTTGAGGTTCTCCCTTGTGAAGTAACTCTGGTCAGGGAAAGTGTGAATGCTGTCTGTGCCTAATAACGTCAGGGCATCCGTTTGCAAGAAACAAAGCCAAAATGATATTAATGGGAAAATAGAAATCTTTTGTGCGTAGGGAAGATTCAGGGAAAAAAAAAAAAAAAGGATTCTTGTGGTTGGTGAGAGTTTAAGTATTTTCACGGAGGCCTTGTTGGCCCAAAGTGAAGGCACTCTCCCAGACACATGTCCCAGTAAATCCCAATTCTGTAGGTATTTAAATCCCTTCAGTCTAGAACTGTTGCACCCTTCATGGATTCCTGGATGTATTCACTTCACTCTCTGGGCAGGCCCAGGGGGGTGATACCTGGGGATAGCGGGAGGAGGCCCATCCCATTCAACTCAGTCAGTGTTGGGCAGAGGCAGCTGCCCCTTTGTGGTCTAAGGGCAGTGAAGCACATGTCCTGGGAGAAATGACATAGCTGAAGAAATGGAAAGATCTTTCCCCCAAATTTCCTCTTCTTGGAGGAGAGCTAATGTCTATCCACCGGGAGACTGAAAGAAGGTGCCCATCACAGGGACTACCTACACATAAAAATATTTGTTTGCCAAGAAAGAATGGAAATTTGCCATTGGAAATACTAGTCATGCTTGTACGTTGTGTATCCTTGACATATCTTCTTGGCACACATCGATAAAATAACTGAAGATTCGAAATAGTGATTATCACTGGGGAAGGGAATGAAATCTACAAGGGGGTAAAAATAACTTAAAAAAATTTTTTTAAATGTTTATTTATTTTTGAGACAGAGAGAGACAGAGCATGATCAGGGAAGGGGCAGAGAGAGAGGGAGACACAGAATGTGAAGCAGGCTCCAAGCTCTGAGCTGTCAGCCTAGAGCCTGACGCGGGGCTCGAACTCACGAACTGTGAGATCGTGACCTGAGCCGAAGTCCGACGCTTAACCGACTGAGCCACCCAGGCGCCCCGACAAGGGGGTAAAAATAACTTTTAAGTGTATCTGTTAAATTTGATGTCTTTGAAAATAATCTGAAGCAGATATGACAGACCTTAATATTTGGTAAGCTGGGTGGTTTGCTCATGGATGTTGAATGAGTTTCACTCATTTTTTTTCATGGTTTGAAATCTTTTATGTGGCAAATACGTGTCGGCTTGCTGAGGATCCATACCAATCTCCTTCTGAAGTGCCTCCCTGAGCTCAGAGACTGGAAAGCTAAAAACTAGAGTCTCTCCCCCCCTGGGGTCCCTGGTATGATTCAAGTTCCTACAGCATGAGACTTAGTTGGAATTGACATAATTGAGGGGAGAGGCAGGAGTGAGGCATCTATTGGCAGGGTGGCCATAGAGGTAGTCTGTTTCACAGCTGTGGTTGAGGCTCCCCAACATAGCTGAGTTGGCATGATTTGGAGCTAGCGGGCTCTCTCAGACCATGGTGAGTGTGTCGGGGCTGTGTGTGTGTAACACCAAGCAGAGAACCAGCAGAGACGGAGTTCCAGAAATGTGGAAACCTGCATAGGGGTGGTCTTGAGTCTGTGGCTGAATTCTAAGCTGTATACGTGTAAAGTGAAATACCACAGACAGGCAAAGAACAGCTACATATGCTGAGCCATTCCCAGGGCCATTCAGGTCTAGAAGATATTCAGGTCCTGACTGGCCAGAACTGAGAGACCTAGTTGAACATCCCGGGCAGTGGAGAGAAGCCTCTTGTTTTAGTAGTAGGATTAAATTAGCTTTTGATTAAAGACTGCTCTAGATATCCTAAAAAAGCTTATAAACAAGCCTCAAAATGGTCAAATTGACTTGCGGGTAACTGAACTGCCAGCCAAAACAAAATTCCATGTTTTTTACAGGAAGAAAAAATTCAGATACTCAACGATATAATGTTCAAAATATCCAGCATCCAATAAAAAGGTTACTCAATATAGAAAAATGGAAAAAAAAGAGAAAAAAGACCCAAACATGACAGCAATGATGGAATCAGCAGAAAAAGCCTTAGAACAACTACCATAAAAATGTTCAAGTATCTAAAGGAGAGCAAGACCATAATGAGGAGGAAAAAAAGATATTTAAAAGCCACAAAATGGAAGGGCACCTGGGTGGCTTAGTTGGTTAAGTGTCTGACTCTTAATCTCAGCTCAGATCTTGATCTCAGGGTCATGAGTTTAAGCCCCACATTGGACTCCATGCTGGGTGTGGAGCCTACTTAAAAAAAAAAAAAGGAACTTTCTGGAATTGAGAAATACAGTATCTAAAATAAACATTTCATTGGATGGGATTAGCAGCAGATTAGACATGCAGAAAAGAAAACACTGCAGAAGAACGGTGGGTGGTCAAACCGAAGGAAAAAAGATGAAAGAAATGAAAAGAACCTTAGCACCCAGTAGGACAATAAATATCAATTACAGGTACATGTAACTGGAGTACAGATGGAGAGGAGAAAGGAGAAAACAAAATCACTTGAAGAAAAAGATGTTTGAAGAAGTAATAGCCTCCAAATTTCCAAACCAACTGAAAAAAAAAAAAAAATCCATAACCACACTGTTGGGAAACCATGATAAATATAGACTGCTAAAAGCATTATGGGGAGAAGGGATGGGAAGAATTACCCACGGGAAGAAAAAAGTATAACCACTGACTTCTCACCTCTCTGGTATTATCTGGTATCTCTTAATATCAGCTGGAACACAGAATATTTCTGTTCTGAAAGTAATGAGAGAGTTAAAAAACATCAACCTAGAATTCCATATCTAGCAAAAATATCCAAACAGACATTGTTCAGGCAAAACTGCCCTACCAAAAATGTTAAAGAAAATTTGTTCTTTCAGCTGATGAAAAACGATCCCCGATTAAAACCTCAGATCTAAATAAGGGAACAAAGAATAGCGGACATGGTAAATATGTTAGTGAATGTTAATGACTCTTTTTCTCAGTAAAATAATTTTTTTAGTGCTTATTTATTTTTGAGAGAGAGAGAGAAACAGACAGACCATGAGCAGGGGAGGGGCAGAGAGAGGGAGACACAGAATCCCAAGCAGGCTCCATGCTCCGAACTGTCAGCAAGGAGCCCAACGCGGGGCTTGAACCCATGAACTGTGAGATCACGACCTGAGCCGAAGTCGGATGCTCAACTGACTGAGCCACCCAGGCGCCCCTCTGTTTCTCATTTTTAATTATTTTTCAAATAATTGACTATGCAGGTCAAAACGAATGAGAATGTATGTGTGGCTTTTACTACATGTAGAAGTAAGTTGGGCGATGACCGCGGAAGAGGGATAGGAGGGGGTGAATGAACCATGCTCTGTGCAGTGGTATCATATTATGTGAAGGTGGACAGTGACAACTTGAAGAGGCGGTGATACATTAGGGGACTGGGGAGGTACACAGGGGCTCTATATAGTCCCTCTGCAACTTTTCTGTAAGTTCAAGGTTATTTCAAAATAAGTTAAAACGAAATGATCAACTTTATACATATTTAAAATGGGTGCATGTTATGTTATTCGTATCTCAAGACCGTTGATTTAAGAAACAAAGATACCACCACGGACCCAGTGTTGTCTGCTCCCTGCGTGTCATGGAATCAACTTTATTTTCAAAGTGGTTAGTCATTAGAGTTTTGGGATAGCCGCCAGCCACAACTGGGACGGCTAGTTTCCTGTCTGTGGAGGCAGAGAGCAAGCACCTTACGGGAAGCTCCCATAATTCCTTCACAGAGAGCCCCCAAACATCTCTTCTTGTGTCCCGCTGAGCCCATTGGATCTCCTGCCTATTGCTGAGGAGCACACCCTAGCCTGGGAAATAGGATCAGCCAATCAGCGTCCACCCTGGAGTTGGGGGTGGGGTTAGTCTCATCTAAACCCTGATCCTGGGGAGGTTGGGGTCTTCCTGAAATGGTGGTAAAAAGGAATGTATGCTGGGGAGCTGGCCAACAAATGCCTGGAAGAGATGGCTTCTGGCTTGCTAGAAGGACAATATATTGTATTTAAATTTTTTTTTAAGTTTATTCTGAGAGAGAATGAGAGGCACACAAGTGGGGGAGGGGCAGAGAGAGCGAGAGGGAGAGAGAATCCTAAGTCCGCTCCACACTGGAGCCCAGAAGCCCAGGTGGGGCCTCAGTCCCACAAAGCATGAGGTCTTGACCTAAGCTGAAATCAAGAGTCAGTTGCTTAACCCACTGAGCCACCCAACTGCCCAGAGACAATATATTCTAAGCTCCCAACTAAAGAGTCTCTAAAGAGGAATTACTTAGCATGACTTAACTGTAGCTATTTCATCAGCCTACTCGCTCTTTCCAGTCAGAGAAATTTCCCAGGTTTGGGGTGAGCTTTGCACGGATACTGTTTAGATCAAGCAGGAGGTAAACTTAAATCAGTGCTTTTGATGACTTCCAGAAGATGCACCATTCCATTCTCTTTCTCTTTCCTCTTCCTCCCCTTGACAACCTGTCTTTCCCTTTTCCTTCCCCTCATTTCCCACCTTTTTTTTTTTTTTTTTTTGGTTCTGAATACCTTGTTTATAACAACACAGGTAGAGCAATCTTTGAGTCAAGTGCAATATCCAACGAAATTTCTTTCGTTGTGTTGCTGCTTACAAAGAACATTTTGTCCTATAGATGCTTAGACTTTGATTTTTCCAACGATTATCGAATGCAAAAATAGCATTACATATACAAATGTCAAATGTTCTGTGAGCTCGGTGCCATGGAATAGTCAGCTTAAGGGTGGGGATTAGAACCTTTGCAAATGGAAGAATGGAATGACAGAGATTCTCCCCTCACCCTTGCTTATGGTGCACAATTTTGTCAAACTTCCATTGGTAGATGTTTCCCCAGTGGCTGCCATGGAAAAAGATTATGATTTTCCTGAGCCTACTCAAATGCTTCTTTCTAGCTTTGACTGAGTCTAACACTTTTGGAATGAATTTCGAATTTTCAGGGAAAATATGTAACTAGTTTCAGAGTTTGCCAATAACAGGAATCCACACCAAATAATGTATTATCTGTAATTATGTTTTGGTTGGCATGCTATTATATAATTAGCAATTTTTAGATCACTGTAATAATCAAAAGTGCATATATTTTGATAATGTACTGATTACATAGCCCACAGAATATCGCAGTTCTTAAGATGCTTGCCTCTAAGCATTTTTAGAATTCATACAGTGAAAAGTCAGCTCATCTAGCTTCTCAGCTGCAAACCACTTAACAAATCCAGAGTGAATTTGAAAATTGCCGGTCCTGCTATCTGAAGAGCCTGCTGTTGTGCCAGATTCCGCTGATGGAGGAACGTTTTCTACAGCTCGAGTATCAATCCTGAAAAAACATCCCGCAGCAAGCAGAAATATTAGACAAAGGGGGAAGACTTTTAGCCAGAGAAAAGATGTACTATTTCCCTAGCTGGGGTGGTCTGGACTCGTGATTGTCTGCATTCTGACTCTCCCGGTTGGTCCTTTCTAGAAGCGTTGCTTTGACTATTTTTAACTTCACAACATTTTACACCATTCACTGTTATTAATTCCCAACTCAGCTGAGTGTTAATTAAAATAAATCAAGCATAATGTGTATGTATTTAACCCAAGTTTAAGAATCAAGGTAAATAATTGTTCTTTTCCCCCAGCATATAAAGTATTCTGTGCTGTTGCACGGGGAACGGGCATATCCACGTTAGGTATGAGTGTGTCAAGC
Organism: Panthera onca; assembly: GCF_046562875.1. Lineage (NCBI taxonomy): Eukaryota > Metazoa > Chordata > Mammalia > Carnivora > Felidae > Panthera > Panthera onca. Next base: position 21,137,615 of record NC_138345.1, read on the forward strand.
CAGGGTTTATACCATCGACCTCACACTCAGCCTAATGGTAGAGTTCGAGACACTAGGGCCATTCTGTCCAAGAGAATATAGTGTGAGCCACGTGTGTAATATCTAATTTCCTAGTAGCCATATAACAAGCAAAAAGAAACAGGTGAGACTAATTTTACCAATATATTTTATTTTGCCCTATATATCTGAAACACATGATTTCAACATGTGGTGGGTATAAAATTATTCGTAATATACTTCACCTGTTTTTCATACTGTGTCTTTAAAATTTAGTGTGTGGCGTAAACCCGCAGCACAACTCAGTGTGGACCAGCCACCCTTCAAGCTCTCAACAGCCTAGGAACCTGGATTATGGAGCCTCACAAATATGAAGAAACTCTCATGGGATCATGCCAGGAAAGGAGGCTTAGGGGAAAAAAAAAAAATGTCCCTGACTACTTAGAGAATTGGGTGTTTCTGTATTTGTCCTGGCTCTCATTTAGTTTCAAACATACAGTGATTTATTTATTTATTTTTGTTTATTATTATTATTATTATTATTTTGATTCTTGAGAGAGACAGAGTGTGAGCAGTGGAGGGTCAGAGAAAGAGGGAGACACAGAATCTGAAACAGGCCCCAGGCTCTGAGCTGTCAGCACAGACCCTGACTCGGGGTTTGAACTCACGAACCGTGAGATCATGACCCGAGCTGAAGTCAGACGCTTAACTGACTGAGCCAGCCAGGTGCCCCGAGATGATACACATTTTGATCAGGCAAAGTTTTGTCTTGGCAGAGCAAGTAGCCTAGCATTTTATGTATTTTTTTTTTCTGAAAAAAATTTTTTGGAAGGCTATCTCTGAGGTCTATAGATACAAAGTCTTTCTGGAGCCAGGTTGGGGTGCAGAGGCTCACGGAAGTGGTCAGAGCGAAGGATTAAGCATAAATGCAAGGACACAAACATGGCCAAGCTGGAGAAGAAATCACACATCTCTGACCATTCCTTCAGGGGCCTGGGCCTGGAAAGGGAGAGCTGCACGTCTTAAAGGCCCTTCCGAGGCAGAGAGCAATCTCCCCAACACACAAATCAAAATGGCTCCCGCAGGAAATAGGACGCCTTGCTTGCTCCCGCTGTGAGCTGTCTCTCCTTCTCTCTCTTTCTGGCTCATTCTTCCCAGGAGGGTGCCTCTCTGGAAGAAAAGGTGTCTGGGCTATTTTCAAGCACCTGACAAATGAAGGTCATAATGAGAGCTGGATGGCCACATAGCTAGTTAAGTCGTTAAAGACAGAAAATGATATTGGCTAAAATCCAGTCTTTCCATAGCGTAGTGACTATTTTGTCATGCCCTATTCTGAACAGACTGAAATCGTTGTATAATATTGGTGTTGAGGGAACGAGGCTGAGAATTTCACGTGATATCACTTGTTCTGTGCCACAGAATATGATTTAACCCGGGGCGAATCTGAATGTGGTGAAAAACTGTATCACTGTGGAGTTTCAGGGTTGGGAAACGGGCTGGCAACAGTAGACCAGCCACGGGTGGAAGCTTTTTAATTCCCCACAGGACTTCTGGTTGTGTACCTTTGGGAAACTCTTCGAATAATAGCATTAGAACATTCAGGAATAAGAGACGCTTGCCTGGCTCAGTTGGTGGAGCATGTGACTCTTGGTCTTGGGGTTGTGAGTTTGAGCTCCACAGTGGGTGTAGAAATTGCTTAAAAATAAAATATTTAAGAAAAAAAAAAAAAGAACAGGGAGCCTAGGTGGCTCCATTGGTTAATCTCCAACTCTTGACTTCGGCTCAGGTCATGATCTCACAGCTCGATTTGTGAGATTGATCCTGCCTTGGGCTCTGTGCTGACGGTATGGAGTCTGCTTGGGATTCTCTCCTATCCCTCTCTCTCTGCCCCTCCCCTGCTCATGTGCACGCATGCACTCTCTCTTTCTCTCTCTCAAAATAAATAAACTTAAAAAAAAAAAGAACATTCAAGAATAAAATAAATTGGTATAGTCTGAATATTCCTGTGGAAAACAGATCTTCCCGCCTCTAAAAAGGAGAACCATAAAGCAAAAAAAGTTATCTGAAGTTACTGTTTTGTAAATTTCAGCTTTGTAGAGGCTTAACTTAATATAAAATTGTAAGATATTTAAAGTCTACGATGTGAGGGGGACCTGGGTGGCTCAGTTGTTTGGGCGTCCGGCTCTTGATTTCAGCTCAGGTTACAATCTCGTGGTTCTGAGATCGAGCCCCGAGTCTGGGCTCTGCGCTGGCAGTGAGAAACCTGCTTGAGATTCTCTCTCTCCTTCTCTCTCTGCTCCTCTCCCACTAACACACACATGTGCCTGCTCTCTCTCTCTCTGTCTTTCTCTCAGGGTAGATATAAGATAAGATAAGATAAGATAAGATAAGATAAGATAAGATAAAAAAGTGTACAACATGCTCTTTGTGCACATTCTTCTTAGGTAAGTTGATCACTTTCATGAATTCAGATACCTTCTATTACACCAACAACTTGTATGTCTACACATATGGCCCAGACCTTTCCTCTGAGCTCCAGACCCATAAATGGAGCTTTCAGTAGACCTCTCCAAACACATGGCTTATAGGTACATCGAATTCAGCAAGTCCTGTTGAGCGTGGGATGTTACCCTGACAGACCTGTCCTCTTCCAGTGTTTTCTGCCTCGGTGAATGGCACCGCCGTGTCCCTGGTTGTCCAAGTCTGACACCTGGGAGTCACCCATGACTCCTTCCAGTCAATCACCAAATCCTAACTGGCTCAAGTTATTCATGTCAATTCCCAACATCAGCCAGATTCCAACCAACCACTAAATCTAGCTCCTGAAAATCTTTTTTAAAAAATAAGTTCATTTATATATTTTGAAAGAGAGATAAGGCAGGGGAGGGACAGAGAGCGAGCGTCCCAAGCAGGCTCCGCCTTGTGAGCATAGAACCTGATGCAGGGTTCGATCTCACAAACCATGAGAAAACGACCTGAGCCGAAATCAAGAGTTGGTCACTTAACTGACCGAGCCACCCGGGTGCCCCGCTCTTGCGTATCTTAAATCTATCCACTTCAACTTCGAGTGCCATGTCCTCAAGGATGCATGACTCTCCCGGTGTCTTTAGGTGGCAGAACCCACAAGGAGTGTCGTCAACTAACAAACTTACTCACCTGAGTGAGTTGGTCGTGCAGAGATTTTAACGGGGTTTCGTTAAGTAGGCATGGCTGATTGAACACACCCACACTGGCTAAGCTCCATCTACCGCCCTCTCCCCTCCTGGGGGGTAAGATGGGCACTATGTGGCTCAGTCTTTATGGTATGGTCAGTGCTCACTTTAAAACTATTGGCGTAGGCGTTCCCCCCCCCCCCCCCCCCCCCCCCCCGCCCCCAAGGAGTTCTTGTTTTGCATTAACCTACCAGGTGCCCACTAGGAGTCATCTAGTTAACAGAAACTGTTAGGTGTGGTCTGAGGGCCCGTCGTGAATCATAACACGTTTATTGGAATTCTTCAGGAAATTCCAAGGGTGCAAAGATCGACTCCCAAGAGCAGGGACAAAGGCCAAATCTCTCTTTGAGTAAAGTTAATTCATCACTATACAGCATCTTGGAGCTGGTAGATTGGTGCCCAGGACAGATAATCTGGGTTCCTTCCCTAATTGTACACATGAGGCCAAAGACCACGCACACAAAAAGCAAGTTGGGGCTTGGAGAGGTTTTAGTCTTCAAATACCATTAGCACACTTTAATTCGGTTACTCTCGTCTTTGGCTACTTAAACTTCACCGGGAGGATTTCCTCCTAAGAATGTGAAAGGCATATTGACAGGGAAAAATTAGTGTTAGCAGTTGTGCAAGTGAGAGAAGACCTTTCCAAACAACGACCACTAGAGCAGGGCTTAGTGAAACCAAAGGTTACAATACATTACCTTACCTTTCCCGTGATTTATAGTTTGCAAAATGATTTACATACCTTATTCCTTCGAGTGTTAGCCGTGGTGTAAAAAGAACATAAATAAAGGATTCAAAAAGTGAGTGACAATTAAGGGAACAAAAAGATGATTCAACTTAATTTATTTAAGAATTAAATTGTGCTAGAATTCATTTTGTCGGCACTCAGAAGCATCATTTACATAAGAATTGATATGCTAATGGAGATTCACTTAGGAACTCTGTTAGGTGTCAGTGTTTTGTTAATGCAGTTAACGTTTTAAGAATTTGAAAGGTCAAATTAAAAAAAAATTTTTTTAATGTTTACTTATTTTTCAGAGAGAGAGAGAGAGAGAGAGACAGAGTGTGAGCGCGGGAGGGGCAGAGAGCGAGGAAGACACAGAATCCGAAGCAGGATCCAAGCTCCGAGCTGTCAGCGCAGAGCCCGACGCGGGGCTCGAACTCACAAACCGTGAGATCATGGCCTGAGCTGAAGCCGGCTGCTCAACCGACTGAGCCACCCAGGTGCCCCAAAAGTTCAAATTTTGATACACAGTAGTTTTTTGAGAGTTTTTTTTTTTTTTTTTTTTTTTCTGAAACCAAGCTTCTGTTAGTGTGGCGTGAAAAAATTAAGATAAAGCCAATAATGAACTTCCTTCTCAGAAAGAAGGTATTCACCAGTTAAGTAGAATATTTGATCCCTTTCTCCCTAAAAAGGTAGAAATTCTATCATGTCTTTTTGAGAACATGTGAAAGTTCTTTGCATTTAACATTATACCAGTCTACCTGTCAGTGATTTTTAGATGTGGAAAGTTATGTCTTCACCCTCTGTGTCTTTAACATTTCTATATTTAAACCTTTCACAAATCCATACTGTCCGAACTGAGGAGTCTTAGCTATAATGATGACATTTTTCTAGGCCTTTAAAAAAAATGGTTCCAGATACTTTATCAAAAAAATAAAACAGGGGCGCCTGGGTGGCTCAGTCAGTTAAGCATCCGACTTTGGCTTGGGTCATGATCTCACGGTCTGTGGGTTCGAGCCCCGCGTCGGGCTCTGGGTTGATGGCTCAGAGCCTGGAACCTGCTTCCGATTCTGTGTCTCCCTCTCTCTCTGACCCTCCCCCGTTCATGCTGTCTCTCTCTGTCTCAAAAATAAATAAACATTAAAAAAAATTTTTTTAAATAAAAAATAAAACAAAAACTAACTAGGGTGCCTGGCTGACTCAGTGGGTAGAGTATGTGACTCTTGATCTCAGAGTCGTGAGTTGGAGCCCCATCTTGGATATAGAGATTACTTAAAACAAAACAAAACAAAATAATCTGCCCCTGCAAACTAACTAAAGAATTCTGGTGCATGATAACAGATTGGGCTCAGGCCAAAGCCTTATTCTATACCTTTCAAACCCTAGAAATAAGATTAAACAAAACAAACTGGTAAGTTCCTAATTGTTTGGGGGGGGGGGGACAGTTGGAGACCAAAAACCATGAGATGCTTCTAAAATATGGAAAGCAGAGAAGTTCAAATTTTAATTTTTTTTTTACGTTTATTTATTTGAGAGAGAGCATGCATGAGCAGGGGAGGGGCAGAGAGAGAGGGAGAGAGAGAATCCCAAGCAGGCTCCGTGCTGTCACCATGGAGCCCTATGCAGGGCTCTAATCTCACAAACTGTGAGATCACGACCTGAGCTGAAATCAAGAGTTGGAGGCTTAACCGAATGAGCCACCCAGGTGCCCTGAGAAGTTCAAATTTTAAGTCATAGCTGGAAATGTAAGAGTAATTGCTATAAAAGAACTTTTATAAATTAATAGATGTATTCCAGTGTATCAGTTAGGGAAGTAGAGAAACAGAACCAGTAGGGTGTGTGTGTGTGTGTATATATATATATATATATATATATATATATATAGTATAAGTGAGTAGGTACATACATATATATACTGCGTAAGTGGATATATACATACACATATATGTGTAAGTGGGTAAACCAATTCCCTGAACAAATCTTTTTGTACGTAGAAATATATACAGGAATGTGTATATAATATATATTGTGTGCGTAATACAGGGATATTATATATAAGGATTATATAGGGATATAAAAATATTTTATAAGGATATATATTATATATGGATATAGTATATATAAAGCTATATATAATATATAAAATCTAATTAATATATGTATAAATAATTGTGGGAGCTGGATTATATAGGGATGTATAGGGATCTACATGTATATTCCTGTATAATTGTGAGAGCTATTTAAGCAGTTTCTGTGAAGCTATTGTCTCTGCATTTTATTTCTTATTTTTTATTTTTTTAAATTTTAGGTTGGTTCCATGCCCAAAGTGGGGCTTGAACTCACAACCCCAAGATCAAGAGTCACATGCGCTGCTGACTGAGCCGGCCAGGCATCCCTGGGTCTATTTTTATTAACACATGTCTTTTCCTGGATATGAGCTACCATATTCTGCTTTTATTTTTTGCATATCTAGTAATTTTTATTGGATGATGGAAATTATGAATATTATGTTGTTGGGTGTCTGAATTTTTATAAAAACTTCTTTTAAAAAGTGTTGAATTTTATTATGAGTGGAAGGCAGGTTATCTGTGGATCAGTTTATCCTTTTGATGCTTTTTTAAAACATGTATTTATCTAATTTTGAGAGAGAGAGGGAGTGCATGCATGCACAAGCAGGGAAGGGGAAGAGAGAGAGAGGGCAAGCAAGCTTCAGGCTTTGAGCTGTCAGCACAGAGCCTGACACCGGGCTTGAACTCACAAACCGGGAGATCATGACCTGAGCCGAAGTCGGATACTTAACTGACTGAGCCACCCAAGCGCCCCTTGATGCTTCTTCATAAGCTTTGTTAAGATGGGTCTACAGTAGCCTTAGCTTTAGCACTAAGTTGCAATACTTCTATGGTCTCCACTGAATGCTCCATGTTTTCAATATGGTCTCCCCATTCTAGTTTTCTAATGGGACAATCAAGCACCCCCAGCCGCATGTGAGCTCTGGGAATTTTTCAGCTCACGGCTCTTTGCGAGACCTCATGGGGTTTCGCACCGCACATGCGCAACGTAGTATTCTGCCGAAACACCTAAACCGACTGTTGTGCGGATTTGCCTGTTTCTTGAGCTCTTGACCTGCCCAGTTCCCATTTCCCCCAGCATCCTGCCCTACAAATTCCATTCACCTCAGCATTCCCAAACTCCAATCCCAGTGTCTTCAGTTCAGGGAGAACATCGCAGTCTGCCTGGTTCCCCCTTACTGGACTGCAGTCTGGAAAATGCCTCTAGGCAGATGCCAACAGTGATCACCAATGTCATCTTACTTGGTTCATTTCTCTCAAGTATCACAGACCCGACTTTGCATGTCTACAAACTGTGGTTTCAGACACTGTCCAGTTTTCTAGTTGTTTATGGCTAGTCTGGTGTCAGTTATTCTGTCATGGTTCAAAGAAGAAATCTACATTTTCTCTTGGTTGTGTCATTGAGCCAATGAATCACATGAAAAAGAAACGACCTCTGGACATTTTAGATGCATGAGCCAATATGTTTCCATGTTATTTTGAGACGGAGTGAGCTGGGTTTTTCTGTCACCTAAGACCAAAAATTGCATATGAAGTGACATACTATATAAAGACTTATTTTCACAGCCCAAAATTAAAATACTTATTTAATATTCTATTATTTCTCCTACATGTTTTCCCCAAATTGGTCTTTCGCAATGTGAACATTGCTCTTACTTGACATTTATTGAGATGCGTCTATATACGTTTACCTAAATATAATTCAGATGCTAAGTCGGACACTGAGGCTTTAAAGGTAAATTTCCTGCTCTCAAGAAACTAACAGGTCCCTAGGGGAAATTTACATATATGTAAGTAAGGGTAACGCAGTTTGTTGTGTATTGAATTATGTCCTCCAAAAAGGCGTGCAGAAGTCCTAATTTCTGACACTTGTGGTGTCAATTTGTTTGGGAGTAGGATCTTTGCAGAGGTAGTCAAGTTAAGGTAAGGTCATACTAGAGTAGAGTGAGCCCTGATCCAATGCTTCGTGTCCTAATGAAAAGAAGGAAATTTGGGTGCAGACACACAGAGAGGAGAAGGCCCCATGAAGACAGAAGCACAGACGCACACAGGGGAGAAGCCCACGTGAAGACAGAGATAGAAACCAGAATGATGCATCTATAAACCAAGGAATGGGAAGGATTACCAGCAATCCCCAGAAGCTAGGAAGACGCAAAGAAAAGATTTTTCTCCAGAGCCTTCCTAGAGAGCGTGGCCTTGCCTACGTCTTGCTTTTGGACTTGTGGCCTCCAGAACCGCGAACCCAATAAATTTCTCTGTGTCAAGCCACCCAGTTTATGCTACTGTGTCACAGCAGTGCTAGGAAATTAACACTGGGTTGTATACAGACAATAGTGGAATTGCACTGAGGGAGGAAGAGCACAGAGCCGGGAATGAAAGTCCCCCAGAATTTACACTCCCTGTGATCGCATCTACTAGCAGTGAGTAGAAGGACCCATTACTAGGCGCTGGTCTAGATACTTTGTATCAGTCAGAAGCCAGAGGGGGAAGGAGGGGCGGAAACAGATTTGAAGAGGTAACAGCCAACAATTTTCCAAAAGAGGTGAAAACTGTGGATCCGCCTATGGGGGAATCTAACGTTTCAGCAACAGAAAACAACAAAGATTTCTCATGCTCCCGAAATTCATTGTTTCTGGAAGATTCTGCAGGGTATCTTTCATCCAGGGGAGGGCTTAGCAGGATCTTCCTCAGCTTTGAGGGATACCACATCATTCTTAGGATGGCCCCTAGGCAATGAGGAACAAGGCAATGGATCAAAGGCTTAGTCCTTTCTGCCCAATGCAGGACTTCCCTGGAGGGGAATCTCTGGTTCCGAGTCCTGCATTTTTTGTGGTAGATTCTACCTGGTCTGCACTGTGATCCCACGGCTTCCCCGACCCAGTCCAACTTCCTTGCCTTTTCCTTTGTAACTTTTATTCCACCATAAAATGTTTACACCCCTAACTCCATCACCACAACTGCTTTCTTTTTTTTTTTTTTAACATTTCTTTTTTTCTCTTTCTTTCTATTTTTAATTTTAGAAAGAGAGCACGAGTGGGGGAGAGGGACAGAGGGAGAGAGATAGAGATAGATGGAGAGAGAGAGCGCGAGAGAGAATCTTAGGCAGTTTCTATGCTCCGCACGGAGCCTGATGCCGGGCTTGATCCCACAACCCTGGCATCATGACCTGAGCCAAAATTAGGAGTCGGACGCTCAGCCGACTGAGCAACCCAGGCATCCCATCGATGTGATTTTAATCTGGGAAAAGAGACACAGCAGTATTTGGGCGGGGGGGTGTTTTTGATCACTTGGCAGGTCACTGTCTGAGTTTTTATACTGTCAGGAAGGACAACTCACCAGCCTCGGTTTTGCTTCATGATCCCTCCCCAAAGAGGGTTGCAAGGGACATCCTGTGTGGAATGAGAAAGCGCTCCCGTCATACTCTAGATAAAGATAGCTATCTGTGTGTAGAATTTCCTAGATGCAAATTGGTCTATTTTAACTTTATGAAACTCAGTAGTTGGCTTATATTATAAAGTGGTTTCCCAAAGTCTACAGAATAAAACTCAAAATGCTTTACGTAAATGCCTTGGGCATAAGGTCCCTTTCTACCTTTCTCAGCTTTATCTCCTGTCCCTTCGCACAGGCTCTGTCAGCTCATGTTATTGTAAGTTTCTTGCGGTCTGCAAAATATATTTTGTTAATACTATTTCCTCTCCCCAAAATGAGATCCACACGTTGTGTCTCTGGCTAAAATATAATCATTTCTTGAAATTCAGCTTGTATCGTCCACTCCTTGGAGCTGTCCTGCTTTCTTCTTCCTTCTCTCCTGAACGAGGCAGTGTCATTTGTTGGTTCCTTTTATATCGAATCATGGAGGCTGAGAATTGGGGAGTTACTGGCAGCTTTTACAAAAGACTAAGATTTTGTAGTCACTAATTACCCTTTCTGTAAATACGGTACATCTATCTTTTAACCTGTTCATGTAATTAAAAAAAATTTTTTTTAACGTTTGTTCATTTTTGAGAGACACAGAGACAGAGCGTGAACGGGGGAGGGGCGCGCGCGCACACACACACACACACACACACACACACACACAGAATCCGAAGCAGGCTCCAGGCTCTGAGCTGTCAGCACAGAACCCGATGCGGGGCTCGAACCCATGAATTGTGAGATCATGACCTGAACCGACTGAGCCACCCAGGTGCCCCCTGTTCATGCAATTCACAGGAGTCGAAGTAGAAAACATCTGTGAAACACTAATAGCTTTAAAATAAAAAAAAAGCTTACAAAAATAAAACACTAGTATAAATATTCTAATTACTATATTCTTTACTATATGTTCCTGAGGAAGAGGGCCTTACATTGAGCTCTGTGAAATGCACAATAGGGCCAAATTCTGGATAGAAGAGTGAGGTAGACATTTCAGTAATCAAATGTGTATTTGTCAATAGAGTCTTCTCGGTATCATCAAAATTTTGCTTCTGACACTATTAGTGTAAGTAAGGACTAATTTTCTAGTTCCGGAAATGGAGTGTGAGTAAAGACATGCGAGTTCTGTTCCCCCTCCCATCCCCCTGCGTTGCAGAGGGAAAAACAGGAAAGATTTTTGTTGACTCGGGTGGTGGGAGGGGTGGGTAGAGAGGTGGGGACCGGTTGGTTTTTGAAATGCATAGGTTTCCAAGGGACTAAATTCTTTTTCCACTGGCTGGAGTAGTAGAGCACTGGCATTGGTGGTCTCAGCGGCCAATGGAGTGGGCTCAGTGGAAGGGGTTGGTTATTCATCCTGTCACCCCAGACTGTCCCATAGTTGGGGACCCTGAACTCTGACTTAAGGAGCCAGCTGGATATACCTGTGCTTGTGTAAGCCTGGTAGGGCATTCGGGGTCTGGGCTGCCCAGATCCAAGTTTCTTCTTTTTCTTCTTCTTGCTTCTCCCCCTCCTCCTCTCTTTCTTCTTTTTTGTTTTAATTTAATTTATTTTTTTTTTAATGTTTATTTATTTTTGAGGGGCGGGGGAGAGGACATGAGTGGAGGCAGGGCAGAGAGAGAGGGGGCAGAGGATCCAAAGCGGGCTCTGCACTAACAGAAGCGAGCCCTATGTGGGGCTCGAACCCACGAACCGTGAGATCCTGACCTGAGCCGAAGTCGGACGCTCAACTGACTGAGCCACCCAGGTGCCCCTATGAGTTTGACTTTAAAGAAAAATTCCACATGTAAAGGGTACCATGCAATATGTGTCTTCCACTGTGTGGCTTATTTCAATTAGCATAATGCCCTCCAGGTTCATTCGTGATGTAGCAAATGGCAGGATTATTGTCTTTTTTTAAAGGCTGAATAATTTCAGCGTGTATGTGTGTGCATGCGTGTGTGTATCACATTTTCTTTATTCATCTGTCAGTGAACACTTAGGTCGTTCCTATATCTTGGCTGTTGTGAATAATGCTGCAATCGACATGGGAGTACAAATATCTCTTTGAGATAATGATCTCATTTCCTTTGATTAAATAACCAGAAGTTGGATTGCTGGATCATATGGTAGTTATGTTTTTAGTTTTTTGAGGAACTTCCATACTGTTTTTCATAGTGGCTATGCCAAAATACATTCTGCCAAACGTACAAGGGTTTCCGTTTCTCCAGATCCTCGCCAGCATTTGTTATCTCTTGTTTTATTGATAGTAGACATCCTAACAGGTATGAGGTGATATCTCATCATGGTTTTGACTTGCATTTCCTTGATGATTAAAGATGTTGAGCACCTTTTTATGTACCTGTTGGCCATGTGTATGTCTTCTTTGGAAAATGTCTATTTAGGTATTTTGTCCAGTTTTAAATTGGGTTATTTTTATTTTATTTTATTTTATTTTATTTTATTTTGCTATTGAGGTGTATGGATTCCTTGTATATTTTGGATATTAACTCCTTAATGTATATGTGATTTGCCAATATTTGCTCCCATTCTATAGGTTGCTTTTTTAGTTTGTTGATAGTTTCTTTTGCTGTGCAGAAGCTTTTTAGTTTGATTTAGTTCCACTTATTTATTTTTGCCTTTGTTACCTTTGCTTTTGTTGTCAAATGCAAAAAAATTCATTGCCAAGACCAATGTCAAGGAACTTACTCCCTGTTTTCTTCTGAGAGCTTTAAGTCATACGTTCAAATCTTAATCCATTTTGAGTTGATTTTTGTGTATGGTGTATGGTTTTCTGGGCTCTCTATTCTGTTTCATTTATCTATTTGTTTTTATGCTAATACCATATCGTTTTGATTACTGTAACTTTATAATACAGTTTCAAATCAGGAATTGTGATGCCTCCAGCTTTGTTCTTCTTTCTCAGGATTGCTTTGGCTATGGGGGCTCTTTTGTAGTTCTGTAAGAATTTTAGGATTTGTTATTCTATTTACGTGAAAAGTGTTGTTGGGAGTTAAGTAAGGATTGCACTGAATCTGTGGATTGCTTTGGATAGTGTGGATACTTTAACAGTATTGATTTTTCCTGTCCATGAACATGGAATATCTTTCCATTTATTTGTGACTTCTTCAATTTCTTTCATCAGTGTTTCATAGTTTTCAGGGTATAGTTTTCAAGACCTTTTCCTTCCTGGTTAAATTTTTTTCTGAGTATTTTATTCTTTGATACTGTTGTAAATGGGATTGTTTTCCGAATTCCTCTTTCCGATAATTCATTGTTAGGGTACAGACACGCAGCTGATTTTTGTATATTGATTTTGTATCCTGCAACGTTACTGAATTTATTTGTTTTAATAGTTTCTTAGCAGAGTCTTTAGGGTTTTCTACATCTGTGAACAGAGAAAATTTCACTTCTTCCCTTCTAACTTGTATGCCCTTTCTTTCTTTCTATCTTGGCCGAATTGTTCTGTTTAGTAATGTCCCTGGTTCTGCACAACAGTGCTCTGTAGAGTAGCTTTGGCCATCAAGTAATTTTTTCAATGCTCACAACACTAGCACATCCATACTCATGCTTAAATATGCATCTAAATATTTGAATCGGTTACATATCTGCAAAACACTAGACGTTTTACTCAAGTCATGAGCAAATGATTATGGAAATGGAATCCAGTGACCTTGCTATTCAGGCCAGAGTAACGAATGACAGCTGATTATCTTAGCTTATATAGATCATTTTCTTGATTTTGGCTTTCAAGATGAGTTTTATCTTGATTGCAGCTACATGAAGGACCACCTTAGAACCTTCAAATCACAAATGGTAGTATTCAGAACTAGTGAGTGATAAAACATCTGGAGTGTTCTTCTGTCATTTATCCTGGTGAACCAATTAATTAAAAACTGTACAGTTAGGAAATAGAAATTGCAAATGTTTCTCATTACAAAAACTGTAATATTCTTTAACAACGTTCTTTTGACAAAGTATAAAGCATAGCAACGTTCTAGTCACATTGATTCCCAGTTAGTAATGCCAAGCTTAGAATGACAGCTTTGGACTTGGATTGTATTTTATTAAGATGCTCAGAAATGTAATGAACAGAATCCAGAAGTCCTACATGAAATATAATGTTTGTGATCAATATTAATGGGTTAAAAAAAAAGTCACTACTGTTTCACTTACTGTTACAATTTGAATGCTTAGAGCAACATTGGTTTGTGCTTTCTCAAGGGTAAGTACCAGGTAGAATGCTATGACTTCAGTGGAAACAAATTACATGATAAGTGGATTATATGTAGACCTACATTTTCTTTTCTGCAAAGATAGGCATGCATTTGTAAGAGATAGAGACTAAATTTGAAATGAAGAGTCACCCTATTTGGAATGGAAGAAAACAAAATCTATTTTAGTATCATTTTCTTTTTGGAAGATTTCCTTATTTTAATATATCAGCTCCATGGTGAAAAATTAAATTAGATTAATGTGATAGAGAAACTCATTGTATTTATGGGTTTGTATTGTGACTTAATCTTTGCGTGAGTTTGGCCTCAGTCTTCCATTAAATAAAGATTTTACAATATATTCTCCCTCCTTAATTTTTTGATTCTTACAGAGGAATCATGGTTAAAATAGGCCCTACAATCAACTGTTCAAGAAATCATTAGCTCCTTCAAATGCCCTGAAGTTTGAGGTATAGACAAAGTTAAAGATACACTTTAGGTAATGCTACTGATTTGTGAATTACAATTTTTTTTTTGAATTTATAAAATTTCACTTACAATGTCATAGATTATACTCTGCTTGAAACTATAAATTGTTTGTTTAATATTTAGTAATTAAGACATTCACTGTAGACATATCTATCCATTATAATTTTTGAAAATATTAACAAGCGATGGGGATCTTTCCCCATCTACTTATTTCAAAATATACTATAGGTGATTATTACCATCTTCTTTTGCTTATTTTTTTTCTGTTGTTCAAGTACTTAGATCAAACTTTATTATTTTTTTTTAAAGTTTACTTATTTATTTTGAGAGCGAGAGAGCAGGGGAGGGGCAGAGAGAGAGAGGGAGAGAATCCCAAGCAGCCTCTGCACTGGCAGCCCAGAGCCCGACGTGGAGCTCGAACTCACGAACTGTGAGAATCTGAGTGGAAATCAAGAGTTGGATACTTAACCCGCGGGGCCACCCACGCACCTCTAACTCTAGTTAAATTTAAGTAAGAATTTTCATTTGTTTTTTAAGCTGGTTTTACTTGTCATTTCTTAATGTTTATTTATTTTTGATACAGAGAGAGACAGAGCATGAACAGGGGAGGGTCAGAGAGAGAGGGAGACACAGAATCCGAAACAGGCTCCGGGCTCCAAGCTGTCAGCACAGAGCCCCACGCGGGGCTCGAACCCACAGACCGCGAGATCATGACCAGGGCCGAAGTCTGACGCGCAACTGACTGAGCCACCCAGGCGCCCCTACTTGTCATTTCTTAAAATAAGTGATAGAAAATAAAATAATTTGGAAACGAAAGACTGATAACTCTGTCCCAAATTAGACACCACTCTCCAATAATGTGTAGAAACTAAACTACCTGTCCCTAGAATGATGCTGCCTTGGAACCAGATCTGTGTAGGGTGGCCCCGCCCTTCAAATAAGGAGGATGAAGAGGACCCTCCGGAGTCGGGATGATAGTCACCACCTGCCATTCAAAAAGCTTGAGCTCAGCTCTTTTTCTAGCAGTAATCATTTATCACTCATGATCCAACCAAAATCTTTGGTCCATTTCGGTTAAGAAAGTCAAGGCCAGATCTGACCCAGGATCCTGGCCTCAATAATACCATGTGCTATTGGATTACCTTTCCACTCACCATAACAGGCAAAAAAGAGGAGATCAGAGAACCATTCTTTGTACCTCCAACAGTCCCATTTTATTCAACACAGTTTATTTTGGTGTTTCTGATCTGAGTTGTATTTTACATCAACCCACTTATTTTCAGTTCAAGGGATCCTTCAACTGAGATCGTTAAACAGACACAATTGTTTAGCTTCTTCCCCTTCTTCTTCTTCGTCTTCGTCTTCGTCTTCTTCTTCTAAATAAGCTGAATGTCAGAAGCCAAACCAGGGAATCTTCATGTCAAGGGGTTGCTTAGATCACAGTTCCTACTGTGAACATAGGTTCCACGTATGAGGTAGAGGGCTGGCTAGTGGTGAAAGAGGTCATTCTAAGGCATCCTTCACAGAATGAGACGTCATCTCAAAGGAATATATTGTCTCAGACACCTTTAATCCATCTTTTTCTTTAAGTGGGATGCATCCTATTTTCTTTTAAACCTCACAACCTCTAGCAAACAAGCTGGTATCTCCATAGTGCAAATTACAGAAACTGAGTTCAGAGTCAAAGGATTATCAAGTCGAAACTAAGAGCTAAGGGACTATGGACCCCGACCACTAAGTGAGGCTGATTTTAAAGGCCTGGAGTCAAGTACACAATGGGTATTGTTTCCTTGGAAACTCCAGCTCTCAGGCTTTTAAATGATCTTTTTAATGGTGTGGCTGCCTTTCCCATGAGGGGATCGCACCTTCCCAGTGGGTGCTCAGGAGTATTACCCTTTTGAATAGCCAACAGGGCCCCCCACTGATTCATGACCATTTGCAGAACAGGATCAGTCTCTGGGGTCCTTAATTTTTTTTTCCTCTCCTGGTACAACAAGACGAATGCACTGAAACTGTGCCCAGGTTTTACTTCAACCATAGCATGAGATAAAGAGGATTTACAGGCAAAGAACTCCCTTGAACAGCAGCCAAAAAAGCAGATAACTTTTAAATAACACGATGTGGTGGAAGAAACTGCCTTGTGACAATCTACTTTTGAGAAAAACAGCAACTATTTACAGTAAAGTGTTGGCAAACTGTGTGTGTTTAGGCTCTAGGAAAGGCGGAAGGTCACCACACTGCTTATGGGTTTTCTTTCATCGAGAACACTGACTTGAAGGTTACAGACAGAAGTTACATTTTTATTATTTATCTTCAACCAAGTTCAATTGATTTACAACAATCAGCCATATGACTCATTCACTTTGAATGGAAATGAATTCAAAGACGACATTAGAAGAAACGTACAATGAGAAATTATCTAAATTATACAAATGTACCCCCTCACTTGAAACAGATTCAGACTTATAATAGATAATTGCTTTCTTGTACTGACGGGTTCTTTTCCTTTTCAGTATAAGGTGATTCATCTTCAGGTTTCCCTAAATAGTGAACTCTCTTAATGTTCTTAAAGTCTAATTAGTTTTCAAAAATCCTTTTCAAACACATGTTTTGTGGAATATATCCACTGAATCAAATGAGGTTTGTTATGCTAAGACTCTCAAGTTGTTAACATGGGAGAGCTGACAATGTCGTGTGCTTTAATTAGCATCCAACACCACAGTCCTTACGGGTAGTGCGTGAGGGTAATAACACCTAAGGACACTGATTTTTTTTTTTAAGTTTGTCCATTTTTGAGAGAGAGAGCGAGAGAGAGCAGGAGAGGGTCCGAGAGAGAGGGAGAGAGAGAATCCCAAGCAGGCTCCGCCCTGCCAGCACAGAGCCCAACAAGGGGCTCGAACCCACAAACTGTGAGCTCGAGACCTGAGCCGAAACCAAGAGCAGGTTGTTCAACCGACTGAGCCACTCAAGTGCTCCAGGACACTGATTTTTGAACACACATAATATGAAGGGACAAAACATCTCCTAGCCACGGAAATAACCACATAGACCGTAACAGCATCCAGGGAAGAAAGATGGTGAGTCTGAGGCGAGTAATAATCCAGATGCGAAAGAAGTGTTGTCTACGCTACGGTAGGAGAATCCATTAGATGTCTCATCTCCTCTGGCCCTAGTTCACGTTCACCCGCAATATTCTGATAGCTAGTTTGCTGCTCAAGTGCCTTAAGACCATGAAAGGAAGACCACCGGTTTAGAGGAAGTGACCGTGGTTTTTGTTACAAACTGTCTAATAGACACAGTTGGTGATCTCTGCAGGTGTGGACAGTGGCAAATTCCTGGACCAGGACTGTTGAAAACAAAATCCTATACATTCAACCCAGAACTTCTATCGGCCAGCAAGTCTTTAGATGAGCAGTTCTCAAACGTTTCGACATCATGGCATATGAGGAAATGATAATATTTGTAAGTCCCCCTGAGGTGAACTTGAGGGCATTTGAGGAGTCACTATGGGGCTTTGTGCAAAAATGATTGCATTCCCTTTATGTTACATATTGATGATAAGGCAAGAAAATAAAACTTAGCTGAAAATATTGAATATCGAGTTTGTAAAAAACTTACAGATAAAATGGCTTCACTCTTTTACATGAAAAGTGGAGTTGGGTCCTGAGAATATTTTACACACACACACACACACACACACACACACACACACACACACCTGATTTGCAGCTCAAAACCGTTCCATGTAATTCCTGATCTGAACCTTTCACGTTCTTCATAGTTACCTTGGTCAGAAATTATGTTTACAGAAACAGAGGTACCAAATAACAGATTATCACTTTTTCTTCCATGAATGGAAACTGTTTTCTTGCTCTTTATCTTTTATTTTTTTAATGTTTATTTATTTATTTTGAGAGAGAGAGAGAGAGAGAGAGAGAGAGAGAGAAAGAGAAAGCATGAGTTGGGGAGGGGCAGAGAGAGAGATAGGGAGAGAGAGAATCCCAACCAGGCTCCTCCCTGTCAATGTGAAGACCGATGCAGGGTTCCATCTCATGAGCCATGAGATCATGACCTGAGCAGAAACCAAGAGTCGGCTACTTGACTGGCTGACTGAGACACCCAGGTGCCCCTGATCTTTGGTCTTTTAAAATCTTACTTTGGGGGTGCCTGGATGGCTCGGTTGGGCATCTGGTTCTTGATTTTGGCTCAGGTTATGATCTCGTGGTCATGTGGATTCGAGCTCCACGTTGGGCTCTGTGCTGATGGTGCAGAGCCTGCTTGGGATTCTCTCTCTCTCTCTCTCTCTCTCTCTCTCTCTCTGTCTCTCTCTCCCTCTGTCCCTCCCCTGCTTGCACTGTCTCTGTCTCTCTCAAAATAAATAAACCTTCTCAGGTCTTAGAAAGCTATTATTGGAAAAAAAAAAAAAACCTAAAAATCTTCCTTCGTAGGTTTATCATTTTTAAAGAATGGAAGTCCCTTCTCTTTGACAAATGCAACATTGAAATGTTTTGTGATAATGAGTGGATTTTGAAGCCTTTAAAATGTTCTCATACTAAACATTTCAAAGTTTTCATGAAGTTTTTCTTCCAGCATAAAGATCTTGCCCCACTGGTCTTACTAATAATTTCGAGTTCGAATTCTAACAGTTACTAAACATCAGTCATGGTATTTTTCTTTGAACCCATCAATTTTGACACTACACGTTCATTTATTTCATGGGGTCCTCCCAATCTTGGGTCAAGTTCTTTAAGAAGCTCAACAATATTAGTTAACACATTTTGAAGCCACCATACCAACCCTCATATGTGCAAAGTAAGAATCATTTACACCCACACTTACAATTTCAATGGCTCTTTCAGCTCAGAGACTCCAGAAATTTTTCCTTGGTCATCCTCTTGGGTATGAACTGGTAGTATATGTTTCTGATCTCAATTTTTTGCATAAAGCTCTAAACAAGTGTGACTGTGTGGCTTGAATTCACCGTTTTGAAAATATCATTTAATGTGGAATAGAGAACCATGGAAAATCTTTATGCCAACATTTCTCTGCATTTGTAATTGAAACACGAAGCCTTTCCTTGATGGGATTTGGGGGGACCAACATTAGCTTAACAATGAAATCGTCAATACACACATCTAAGCGTTGTACCTGATATATATTATTTGTTTCCGTACATTGACTCAGCACTATAAGTAGCTTATCTCAAGCGCTTTGTTTTGGTACCTCTTTGCGGAATAAACAATGTTTTGCTGTAGCGTTTCTCGTTAGGTAGCCCAACTGGATCTATTAACTGGGCACACTTTGTAATGCCTGTAGATTCAGCAATCATTTTTGATATCTAGATTAGCGTTAGCTCCATGGCGACTCACACGTCACAAGTGCATCTATTTGTGGCACTACTCAAAAGTGACGTGCTTTCTATGCCTTTACTTTGCTTGCCCCAAACATAGACCATTTTAACACAGGCTATTAAATTGAATAATCCTATACTTCGGTCTGTGAGCTGGCTTTAGCTATGAAATTGAGTCTAATCGCACACAAGTATAACTGACGTCATAAAAAAATGTCTTCTTTTTAAAAATTTAAGCTTGCGGATGCTTTAAGAAGTTCAAATCTTTTTCTCTTTGAAGAGATACGCTTTGTGGAAGGGAGCTGGTCTGATGTGCTAGGCATTGTTGCTTCATTTGATAATTTTTCCATGACAAAAAAAAAAAAAGGCTGAGGATTAAAAGAATTAATGAAGAGCATTAATGTGAATTTGAGATAAATCCTCATTATTCTGCGTGAAAGTGATTTAAGCTTCCTGATTCCTTGGCTTTCTTGGATGGCCACATCTGCAGTGTTTTGCCCCAGATTTACCGAGATATAATTGACACAAGCATTGTATTAAGTATAAGGTGTACCACGTGATGTTTTGATAGATATACATATTGCAAAATGAATATCACCACAAGGTTAGTGAACATATCCTTCACTTCACGTAATTACTATTTTATTGTGGTGGTGGTGGTGGTGAGATTGAAACTTTGTCCTCGTAGCAACTTTCAAGTGTACAATACAGTTATTGTTCACTACAGTCACCATGCTTTATCTTAGATCTCGGCAGCTTATGCATTTTCTAACTGAATGTCTGGACCCTTTGACCAACATCTCTCCATTTTTCCCGACCCCTCAACCCTGGCAACCACCATTCCACTCTGTTTCTGTGAGTTCAACGTTTTTAGATTTCAAATATAAGTGGGATCATACAGTATTTGTCTTTCTCTGTCTTATTTCACTTGGCATAATGCCCTCGAGGTCCATCCACGTTGTCGCAAATGGCAGGATTTCCTTCTTCTTTATAGCTGAATAGTATTCCATTGTATACACTTACTTTCTTTATCCTTTCATCTGTCCGTGGACATTTAGTTTGTTTCCACGTCTTGGTTATTGTGAATAGTGCTTTGCAACACTGTTTTGAAAGTCATCTCTGCCAGTTCAGTCCAGAACCTGTCACTCCAGCCCTTGCAACAATCCTATAAATCTTTAAATCCCTGCCAACTAGACTAGATTTTGCTGTCCGCAGTAGAACTTCAAATGATACAATGACTAGTACCAGAAGTGGTTGCTGACCTCAGAAATTCAAAGACATAAATCTGGAACTGGTTGTTTAATCTGAGTGGATCTGAAAACAGTGACGAGATCTGTTTACCTTGAGAGGATGTCTTATGGGACTCACATGTGGTCTCTTAGAGAGAAGTAACTTTTGGAGACAATTTTGACAGACCAAGCCGCTACTGACATGGCACAGTGTGGTGGACAAAAGCACCACCAGGGATGTGAGATGGGTGAAATCCTTCTAATTATATTTAGTAGTTCTGAGACAGGAAATGACAGCCTTAGACTTTTCAGTTTTAAGCCACGGCCAGAGAACGAGATAGCTCCAACGATTGCCATACGATGATATCTTATCTCTTGTAACCACAGTCTGGATCTGTAGATTTCTCATTTATCATGTGTGCTGAACTCATAGCTTCACCAGGTTTCTGAAAAGATCTAGAAGCAGCGACCAACCCAGTAGCAATGAGAAGCCCTCGTGTTTAACTTATGGTCTCTAAATTTAATTTTTCACTATGACGAACCTGGGCAGAAAATTTTTCCAAGTTATGTATGATAAGTGACTTGTCCCCAGAAATATAGAGGACTATTATGAGTCAATAGTAATAAGACAAACAACCCGTTATGAGTAGGACAAATGTTTGAACAAATACTTCACAAAATAAGTTATAGAAATGGTTAACAAAAACCTAGAATGAGCTCACCATTAGTCATGAAGGAAATACAAATTAAAACCAGAAGGATACACCACTACACATCCAACAGAATGGCTGAAATTTATAAATTTTTTAACGTCTATTTATTTTTGAGAGAGAGAGAGAGAGACAGAGACAGAGAGACAGAGAGAGAGGGCGAGCATGAGGGGAGGAGGGGCAGAGAGAGAGGGAGACACAGAATCCGAAGCAGGCTCCAGGGTCTGAGCTGTCAGCACAGGCTCCAACATGGGACTTGAACCCACAAACCGTGAGATCACGACCTGAGCCGAAGTTGGATACTCAACTGACTGAGCCACCGGGGCTCCCGGAATGGCTAAAATGGAAAGGCCTGCCAATACCAAGTGCTGTAGAACATAGGAAGCAATTGGATGGCTCACTCATTGGTGGTGAGTATGCAAATACAGTATAGATCCTTTGGAAAAACAGTTTGGCAAGTTCTCATAACATCAAGCGTACACATGGCGTAAGACCCAGAAATCCCATTCTTGGGTATTTTCCCAAGGAAGGAGAAACATATGTTCACACAAAAACCTGTGTATAAATGTTTAGAGCAGATTTATTGATAACAGTCCAAAACTGGAAAGAACCCAAGTGTCCATCACTTGGGTGATGGAACCCATCCGTCGTCCTCGGCGACGGAAAGGGACAAGCTCCTGACATATGCGCCACCATGAACAAATCTTAAAAGCTAAATTAAAGAAGCCAGACACAAGAGGTAGCATACTGCAGGGTGCAACCGATAAGACATTTTAAAAATACAAAATTATGGGGAGAGAAAACAGACCAGTTTTTCCCGGAGAAGAGGGTTGGAGGGAGAGAGGTATGACTTCAAAGGGGCATGAAGGAAATTTGGGAGGGTGGAAATGCTGTGCATCTTCATTGTGATAACAGTTACACAGCTGAAAACATTTGCCCAAACTCATCCAGCCATATATGTTCAAGTAAAAAGGACCAAGGCTGGGGGACGGACAGAGGCAGGCAAGGGACGGAGTTTGGAAAGTATGAGAGGAATTCAGGAGAGGGAGAGTTTTGTTTTGTTTTGTTTTTTTTACTAAAGTCAATCAAAGGGTCTTGTATGACGATGGCATTTGAGCTGGGCTTCGTTAAGTAGAAATAAAAGAGTATTCCAGGGGTTACACAAGTTGCGGATGACCTGGCAAACAGTAGGTGCTTAATAAATATTTGTGGAATAGACGCAATGATGAAGGGACAGTGAGCGAAATCCAGAGGAGAAAAGTATGGAAAAATTGGGGGTGACAGTCGGCTTGGCTGGGGCTTGTGTTGGGGGAGAGAGGTGGGCGGTCCAAATAGGGAATGGGCAGACGGTTTTGCATACCAGGTTAATGAGTTCAGACTTTATTTTTAGGAAGCCGACTGAAGTTTGAATAGGGGAGTGACACGTCTAGAATGAGAAGTTCTGGAAGGCTGATCTGCCTCTGGTATGGTGTCTCGTATCGATGCAGGAATAGGAGGCAGAGAAGAACCGAAGCCATCAGACGCCAAAAATGGTGGCCCGGATTGGGGTGACCGTAAGGATTAAAGAGGAGGAATAGATTAGGAGACAAAATGAGGAGGGCCCGTTGACCTAACTGCTGATTGGAGTGGAGGAGGGTGGAGGACGAAGAAGGGAAACTGAGGTCTTAGGCCGTTGGGAAGGGTGGCATAAAGAGGAAAGACAGGTGGAAGAGGAGGAGATTTTGGCGGGCCAACACAAGTGCCGTGAGGACAGACCGGACACCCTAGGGCCTGGAAAGTGGGCCACGCAGGGGTGCGGCTTAGGGGAGCCTGGACAGGGGACGGTGATGTGGCAGCCATCCGCGCAGATTCCGGCTGGGGCCTGTCTTTGGGAGAAAGCGCTAGCATCCCAGAGTACGCGAATCCAGAGCCGGTCCGCGGGCCAGAGGCTGAGGCTGGACTGCCTGCTGATTTCCAGTGTTCACCCGGACTGGCCGCGAAGAGCAGGGTTCCCGTGTCCACCCCGCGCAAAGCTCTGGACTCGGAGCTCAAGGCGCCTTCGCCGCAGACCGCTCACCCAAGGCGGGACGGGGGGCGCGCGCGCAGCCCAGCGCGAGCTTTCAGGGCCGAGGCGCGCGCAGGCGCGGCCGGTGTCGCCTAGCAACCAAGAGCAACAGTGGCCTCGGAGGCGCGCGCGGGCGGCGGCGGGTGCGGTTCTCCCGGCGCGAGGGGCCGCCGCTCGGCGGGATCCGCCGGCAGGTAAAGGCGGGCGTGCGGCTGCGCGGCTACTCCCGCGGTTTGGAGGGGTCCGGGGCCGAGGTCCCCGCAGAATTTGGGCAAGGGGGAGGTGCCCAGCGCGTGGGGACCTCTGGGACAACCGACGGAACGAATGCCTCGTTGGGGGTTGTCGGTCCCTGCCCTGTGCGCCCAGTATCAGCCGGGGATCCGGGTGGGTTTCCTAAGAATCCTGGCCTCCTTCCGTTTAACAGGTGACAAAACAGGCCCCGAGAGGGTATCTGAGAGTCTAAGATTCCGTTCCGTGCCTCCCAGCAACTCAGGAAACGAGTCCCCACTGGCTGTAGTCTTCCCCCTTCCTTCACAGTTTTTAAAATAAGGCTCCTCCTCAGAAAACATTTAAGATCGCACAGGCTGAAAGCTCACAGAGAAGTACAAACGGTCGACAAATTTGTGGGGGGAAAGCGTGGCTCCTTTCTAATGACGGAGGAGGTGCCCATTTAAAGCAGATTTGTTTTTGTACTCAGTGCGGTGAAGTTCATGCCTTTCCATCCAGTTATTTGCCTTTCTCTTAAAGAAGCAGTTGAGGACGTGGATGAACATTTTATGTCTGAGGAGGTTCATTGCAGCCTTATCCATAATTTCAGGAAATGAGAAACAAATGTTCAACAATAGGGGACTGTCTAGATACATAGTGGATTTGACAATAGTATTTTAAATGACATGATATGCTGATTCACTGGAGATGATTGGAGCAATGAATGGAGACAGAGATTTCACGAACCTGTCCATTAGTGTAAAAAAGCAGTAGGAAAGGAGGGCACTTGTGGGGATGAGCCCTGGGTGTTGTCTATAAGTGACGAAGCACGAGAATCTACCCCCAAAACCAAGAGCCCACTGTACAGCCGGTATGTTAGCCAGTTTGACAATAAATTATATCAGGGAAAAAAAAAAAAAAAAAAAAAAAGAATATGGTAGGCAAATGGTTCCAGGAAAGGAAGTTGAGAATAGGAGATCGAAACCCATGTAGCATGGTAAAATCCCTATAGAAAACACACAAAAAGGAACTATCCTGAAACAGTGCTAATCTCCCTGAGTTTATTCCTGAGTGATTTTTTTTTTATTCCATGTGCCCTTCCTTGTTTTCCAAATTTTCTGTAATGAAATGTATTCTGTATAAGTGGATAGTAGACACAGAACTATACAGTTAAGCAGTGTTAAAATGGTAAATTTTATGTTGTGTATATTTTAGCACAATCGAAAACATCACTGGGAAGGGTGGTAAAATAGTCAAGGAAAGCAGGTGTGCTTCAAAAAGTCAAAGGGATTTTTTAAAAAAAATTTTTAAAGTGTTTGTTTATTTTTGAAGGAGACAGAGACGGAGTGTGAACAGGGGAGGGGCAGGGAGAGTGGGAGACACAAAATCCCGAGCAGGCTCCAGGCTCTGAGCTGTCAGCACAGAGGGCCATGCGGGTTCTCTCGAACCCACAGACTTGAGAGATCATGACCTGAGCCAAAGTCAGATGCTTAACTGACTGAGCCACCCAGGCGCCCCAGGATTTGTTTTCTTAATGTGGCGTCTCTGGAGCTTTAGAGGCAAACAAATCTTTAAAGAATAAACTAACATAAGATAATGTGGTTGTATCATGTTGATTTTAAGTGAAATGTTGAATTTAGAACGTTAAAAAAAAACACCTTACGGTCATCTTTGAGGCTCATCGCCCCTGATCTATGTCAGCTAAATACTTTGTCCCCCATTAACTACTATACTCAATTTGGTAATAAAAACACAAACTAAATGCTTCCTACTTTACGGTACTGCCTGGGATCGACTCCATTGCTGTCGTCCTGTGTTAAGGCAATTCTAACCTCTGTACTCTTCAGTATGCCGTTACTCAAAGCCACTATCCTGAAATGGGAAAAAATCAGTTCCTGAGTGAAAATCAGATGATGTACAGTAATTTAATGCAAGTATAATTCAGTTCTTCTTTAAAATTATTTTTTTAACATTTATTTATTTTTGAGACAGACACAGAGCATGAATGGGGGAGGGGCAGAGAGAGGGGGAGACACAGAATCGGGAGCAGGCTCCAGGCTCTGAGCCGTCAGCCCAGAGCCCGACGCGGGTGTCGAACTCGCGGACCGTGAGATCGTGACCTGAGCTGAAGTCGGATGCTTAACCGACTGAGCCACCCAGGCGCCCCTAATTCAGTTCTTCATAAACATTATTCATAAGGAGTTCTTCTGTAAATCAAAGGCTGCTCTACCTTGGAGTCGATTACGAAGCGCTCTAAAATTTCTTTTTCCTAGAGATTAATCGCAAGATAGATTTGCATTTGTCCAGAATGGTTTCTGTCCATCTGCCTGGAATATCGTAAACACAAAATCTAGGGTCTGTGTGCTTTTCAAACACCTATGAAAGATGTTTGAGTTTTGAAAAAAGTAACTGCCTCTAAAATCTGAAGAGAAACTTGAAAAATTAATGTAAATGTTTTAATATTAAATTATATTTGAAAACAGTTTTCTCATTTTGCAAGAAGTTTGAGGTATACAACCTGCTGAATAATTTCAAATGCTTGATTTCAAAACTTTATGTGATGAAAATCGTATTTAATGGGGAATGTGGGTACATTTTAATGTTTTAATATACTGGATGTGAGGGAGGGCATCACAGTGTAAGCTTGCCCAGACCCTTAAAGATCTGGAAATTTATGTGACCTGAACTGAGGGATCTGGATGTCTTTCAGAAGCCCCTAGGAGTTTCTATGAACATGTGGCATTTTAAAACATGTGATAAATTCTGGTTAGTGCCTCTAATGCTGAGAGTTGCTTTTGTCCCTTGAGAGACCATCTGAACCAATCCTGACATTGTAGATTCTCACCAAAGATTTTTGACTTCCCAGAATTTTCTGGAAACTGTACTTATTTCCCTGAGACAGGTTTGTAGCATCTGAGATTGCCCAAATGCCAAACATAACCTCCCATTGGAGAAAACTCGAAAGGTTTCTAGAGTTATTTATTCTAACAGTCCCCAACATCTTGGAAAGTCCTCTGTACCCAGATGGGGTTACTGCTCTGTGGTTTGTCAACTATCAGTACCAATCCTTTGACTTTTTGTCTGCACAGTTATGGACATACGAGGGCAGGTAGAAACAGGTCTTGTAAGCAGTAACCCCAACTTCTCCAGAATACATCTCTTCAGATTCTCAATTACTTTTTTTTTTTTTTTTTTATTGAGCTATGGATTATATTAGAGAAAACTTTTGGTTATTTGGGAAAATGACACCAACGTTAATTTGGAGTTGCCTTGTCTTGGGTATCACTCACAAAATCATACTCCCAGGAAAAACAGAGTTAATGATTTTTATACATATCGAATACCTACCATGTACCAGATACTGTTGGGATAGATCAGTGCAGGAAAGCAGACAAAAATCCCCCCCTTTGTGGCAGAACATTCTTGGAGCTCTCAAAAGTAAATTGGATTTAGTCTCCTAAGCACCCCATCAGTGAGCTATATGCATGGTAAACTGTTTCCCGTTATGTAAGTAAAAGTTATGTCCTGGGTGTGTTCTCTTCCTTACAAGCTGGAAGCCAGGACTGATGCCCAACAATCTTAACAGTGAGTTCCTTAAAAACTGTGGCGTTTGAAATACGACTGCAGGTAACGTATTTGTACGTGTACGACCATTTCTACCTATTTCACATCATCTCTTTTTTAGGTAAAATTGCAATGAGGAAATAAATCTCCTTCGAAGGGCATCCACAGGTAACTGAGAGATTTGTGCATATACAAGGTACAAATGGCACTTTAACTAATTACTGCATCTTTTTCCAGAATGGGTAAAAAGGTAAAGAAGGAAGCAGAACCCCCTCCTAAGGATGTGGTAAGTTTCTGATTTTAAGACTAGTAGCACGTTAACAACCAGTTTTAAAAATAAATTGTTCCAACTGTTTGGCATGTACCAGCATATACATGAGTACACATTGGCAGAAGTCCAAGGTCTGACTAATGATAAGATTAGTTAGAGAAATCTAACATTATATAAACAAACATTTACAACGTTGTCATTACATAATCAGCACAATTAGAGAGTAATTATTAGCTTTTCCAGGATGTGGAGGGCGTGTTTATGGGCCTAGTTAATGACCAAATAGTTTTGGTTTGTTCTTTTAAATATTTTAAATTGATATTTGCTGGTCCCTCGTTTATGTTAATCATCCGAGTGCGTTTTCCAAAATAACTAGGAGTTTATGCTATAGCTATTAGCTCTGTATATGAGGTTGTCTGAAGATGACCGTTTGAACATCAGAAGGCTCGTATTTTCCAGTTCTATGGCGAGAAAAGTCTGGGTTCATCATCTTTTTCTGTTCCAGATGTTTGAGTAATACATTGCCTAAAACACAAAGCCCTGTCTCTCTTTTTATTTTTTTTTAAATTTTTTCTTTAACGTTTATTTACTTTTGAGACAGAGAGAGACAGAGTATGAACAGGGGAGGGTCAGAGACAGACGGAGACACAGAATCTGAAACAGTCTCCAGGCTCTGTGCTGTCAGCACAGAGCCCGACGCGGGGCTCGAACTCACTAGCCGCGAGATCATGACCTGAGCTGAAGTCGGACGCCCAACCGACTGAGCCACGCAGGCGCCCCATGTCTCTCTTTTTAAAAGTATGTTTTTATCTTATTTCTCTAAGGTTTATGAATTACCAAAAGATGACGTTAAAAATAAAAAATGAACTTGGACAGTTTTCAGATTAGAAACTTATTTTGAGGGACACCTGCCTGGCTCAGCCGGCGGAGCGTGTGACTCTGGATCGCGGGGTTGTGAATTCGAGCCTCACGTTGGGTATAGAGATTACTCAAAAATCAAATCTTAGGGGCACCTGGGTGGCTCAGGCAGTTGAGCGTCCGACTTCGGCTCAGGTCATGATCTCACGGTTCGCGAGTTCGAGCCCCGCGTTGGGCTCTGTGCTGACAGCTCGGAGCCTGGAGGCTGTTTTGGATTCTGTGTTTCCCTCTCTCTCTGCCCGTCTCCCGCTCCCTCAAAAATAAATAAACATTAAAATAAACGAAGAGATGAAAAATCTTTAAGGGCGAAAAGAAACTCATTTTGAAACAGACATTTGGTGTGATTTTCTTCAAATAAAACGTGACTGAAAAAAAGTGTTTATGGTCCGTCAGTAGACTCACAGGGATTTTATAGTTTGAAGGAAGCTGGGCTTAGTGCAAGGTCTTTCCAACAGCACTGGAGCTTTGCGGTTACAAATGTGAGCTACGTCCCAGCTCTGCGTCTCCTGACCTGTGTTATTTGGCACAGTGTTGCCAAATGCGGCCATGTTCTTTCAGTTCTTGTTTGAAATTTCTTCAGTGTGAATTGTGAGGCCCAACTCGTTTTGGTTGTTGTGTGAATTAAAATGAGGTAAAGCTCATCACGTTCTCAGTGCCTGGCACATAGTTAACGCTAGTAAATAAGACCTAATGTTGCGGGTCTCCTTTCGACTCTGATACACAGACCCACACAGACACACACCTATGTAACTTCCTATGTTTGATCCTTCAGTACAGTTGGGAACGAAGACTCCAGAAGTATCTGTCTGGGGGCACCCGGGTGGCTCAGTCGGTTAACCGTCTGAGTCTTGAGTTCGGCTCAGGTCATGATCTCACGGTTCCTGAGATCTGGCCCTGCGACGGGCTTTGTGCTGATACTGCGGAGCTGGCTTGGGATTCTCGCTCTCCCTCTCCCTCTCCACTGCTTCTGTGCACTCTCTCTCTCAAAATAAATAAACTTAAAAAAATAAAACGAGATGAAGGAGAAGCACCTGTCTGCTCAGGTCTAGGAACACTTTGCAGAGATAGATGGCCATTGTGGTTCACGGTACAGTTTCATCATTCCATTTGCTCTCTTTTGGACATCCTCCTAAAATGTTCCAAATTCTCTTATTTTTTTTTCATTGCCACTTAAGTTTGAATTATCCCTTTTTGCTGCAAAATAGCATTTTTAGAAAAAAGATTTCATTTTTAAGTAATCCCTACACCCAGCATGGGGCTCGAACTCACAACCCCGACTGAGTCAGCCATTTTCCCCGGTCCATATCATTATTGACATCTTATTACTGGAAAGTGGACTAATGAACACAGTACTTGATGACAAACATTTTCTTTTTTTTAAAAAAAATTTTTTTTAACGTTTATTTATTTTTGAGATAGAGACAGAGCATGAATGGGGGAGGGTCAGAGAGAGGGAGACACAGAATCTGAAACAGGCTCCAGGCTCTGAGCTGTCAGCACAGAGCCCGACGCGGGGCTCGAACTCACGGACCGCGAGATCATGACCTGAGCCGAAGTCGGCCGCCCAACCGACTGAGCTACCCAGGCACCCCGATGACAAACATTTCCTGATTAAAATTAGAATTAAGGGACCGTTAAACAATAGATATATTTGTCTAATACACCTTCTATAATTTTGTAATGTTTTGCTGGCTTGTCCTCTGTATTCCAGTCCTTGGGGGGCACAATCAAGGACTTGAGAAACAGTTTTAAACCTAGCGTTAACAGAAAACTAGCTCTTCTTTCTCAGTTCACGAGAGCCTTAGGGACAGCCAAAGCATGTGTAATGGCCAATGTCAAAGAAATTGCTGTCTATGTTTTCTTCTTGGAGTTTTATGCTTTTAGGTCTCATAGTTGCGTCTTTTCATCCATTCTGGGCTTATTTCTGTGTACGGTGTAAGAAAGTGCTCCAGTTTCATGGTTTGTGTGACCGTGTAAGCATGGGTTTATTTCCGGGCTCTCTCTTATGTTCCATTGATCTATGTGTCTTACTTCTGTGCCAGAATCATACTGTTTCGATGACGACCGCTTTGTAGTACGTCTTGAAATCTGGGATTGCGATACCTCCAGCTTTGTTCTAAGTTCTCAAGGTTGCTTTGGCTATTTGGGATATTGTGTGGTTCCATACAAATTTTAGTATTATTTGTTCTAGTTCTGTGACAAATGTTGTTGGTATTTTGATAGGGATTGCACTAAGTATCCATCCATAGATGAATGGGTAGAGAAGATGTGGTATATATATATATATATATATATATATATATATATATATACACACACACACACAATGGAATATTACCTAGACATAAAGAGGATGTGGTCTTGCTGTTTGCAACAATATGGATGGAGCTAGAGGGTATAATGCTACAGGAAGTAAGTCAGACAGAGAAAAATAAATACCATGATTTCAGTCAAAAGTGGAATTTAAGGAAAAAAAGAGATAAACAACAACAACAAACAGACTTTAAATACAGGGAACAAACTAGTTAGTGGTTGCCAGAGGGGAAATAGGTGGGGAATGGGAGAGATTAAGAGTCTACTTATAGTGGGGCGCCTGGGTGACTCAGTCAAGCGTCTGACTTCGGCTCAGGTCGTGATCTTGATGTTCGTGCGTTCGAGCCCCGTGCTGGGCTGTGTGCTGACAGCTCGGAGCCTGGAACCTGCTTCAGATTCTGTGTCTCCCTCTCTTTCTGCCCCTCCCCTGTTCCCACTTTCTCTCTCTCTCTCTCTCTCTTTCTCTCTCTCTCTCTCTCAAAAATAAACATTAAAAAAGAGTATACTTACTGTGATGAGTACTGAAAAATGGATAGAATTGTTGAATCATCACATTGTACACCGTAAGCTAGTATAACACCGTATGTTAATTATGCTTTTTAAAAAAGTAGAGTGATCCAAAAAAAAAAGGACATATATAACAATTACCAATGGGCCTTGACCATGGCCTTTCCTCTTAGTCCTTCCATACTTCTCTTACTCTGACTATATGTTAATAAAACTGGCAGATTAGTGTTAACTATCTAACCACTTTCCATCTTGTGAATTCAAATACTTCAAAACAGTATATCACAATGTCAACTGTCTGAACTTGGCATTTGTGCCAAGGTATACCTCTTCAAAGTCTATGAAAGGGTTCTTGTGCAGAGTATAAAAGAAAACCACATTTCAAAGATGGATATATAACTGCTTTAAAAAATTAACTTTCCGTGCCAACTAATAACAACTTGCTTCGTATTTCCAAAGATTCGTGTTGCTATTAGTCTTTTGTATACTCGTTAAAATGGGTAATGGGGACAGAAAGAAGAATGTTCAGTTATATGGTTAAAACAAAAAGCTCCCCTTGCTTTTCTTAATTTTCGAATCGTCAAAACATACATTTAATATACGCCCGTGTGGTTTATTGACCTCCATTCCTTCTCGTGAAAGCGACCACTAGCTAAGAAGATGCTTAGAGGCGGGGAAGATAACAGCTTGAACGACCGATGCAACTATAATCTACCTCCCCAAACATTTCCACGTCTGGCTGAAAGGTTGTTTGTGATGCTTTAACAAAAGGAAAACTTTCTATGGAATGATTGCATAAGAGAATTACTAATAGAAACAACCTTAGAAGGCAATATTTACTATAAGGCAAGATATTTAGGGACTAAGGATCCAGGCTCTGGAATTACACCGCCAGAGACTGAATCCTCACTCCATCTGGAGGCCAAGTTCCCGAACTCTGTATACTCCAGTGAGGATATAACGACAACCACTTCACATCTATTCACAGTGGGGAGGCAAGCTTAGGTAAACATGAGATGCTTAGAACAGCGCTTGGCACTAGATGAGAACTTGGTAAAAGTTGTTATTCTTCGTGATGTAATTGAGGGTACTGTTGATCATCCCACAAAACTTGAGAAGTTTTGCGCATTGTCAAAGGAGGCAGGGAGATCAGCTGTGGAAGACCAGCTGGCCACTAAAGTTCCTGGTGGCCTGGGGTGTGGCCCTCATGCTTCATGGTCAGGTTTTCAAGTTCATGAGCATGGAATTTCTATTTCCTTGATATTTCAGAGGCAACTGAGTTTCAGCAGACTAAATCCACAGTATCCAAACTCACAAGGGACTGTGACCTGGTTCTGGAATCTCACTGTCAAGTTAACTGAGCGTTTATGTATTTACGTTAATGGTTCTGCACCTTCTGTCCATAGTTAGGTGCAAATGGGGGGAGCTAAGCTCGCTGAGTGTTGAGTCAGAGCGTCAGGCGACAGCAGGATCTGCTTCCTCACGTGGGTGACCAAACCCAGTTCCTTGGAAGAGTGGGATGTCTCCAGTGACTTGTCTTCCCCGGACGCTCCCGTCAACCTCAGAATGCAACCCTTAACGTGTTGTCACGGGCTGCCAGAACTGCCTGGACTTATTTCAGAAATGAAGCTGCATGGGAATTAATTTTCCGACGTTTCTCCTACAGCACAGATTTTAGAAAGTCATGATTTAATAAAAATTAGTATAAATTAAGAAACATGCACAAAACCATATTCTAAAAAAATCTTGCTTACCTTGCTCTAAAAGTTTAATTCAAGTTGTAAAGAAACCTAGAGGCCATTTTAGCTGTTTTCATTTTAACCTTTACCCTTTTTACTGGATTTTAACTGATGTCTAGATGCTCTCTACTGAAAGTCCCTACTAGAGTGAGACAGTCCATTTCTGTTAATCTGTCTCTCTTTTCATGTATAATTGGTTTCCCCCCGGATCTGAGACCAATGATGTAGCAAACACGCTCCAATAGCCATCAAAAAAGCCTTTTCTTTCCCCTTCTTGGTACCATAAAAATTGCGAGACTATCATGATTTATCTATTTTCACTGAGTTCAACTTTACAACTTTCTATTCTTTTAGGCCCGGCCTAATGTAGCAGTCACTAGTCACCTGCGGTTATTTAAATTTAAATTAATGATGATTAAAGGCATAGTAATTGAAATTAACAACTAAAAATAAAACGAAACATTCAGCACCTCAGTCACCTTACACTTCAAGTGCTCAAAGGCCACATGCGGCTGTGACTGCTATATTGGGCAAAGCAGAATCAGAACATTTGCAGTGTTGAACTTTGTGCTGGACAGCATTGTTCTAGAAGGTCTTGTGTCCTTAACAGAGATGTAAAAGTATCTCTGTAAGACTATGGCTGCGCTGATTGACTGAACTTAAAATTCAGAGTTTAGCCAAAATGCTTCCCCTTTATTTCACCCTTTCTGTAAATAACTTTGGTTCATCATTTGTTTTGTATACAGCGTGAAATTATAATTTCACAACCAGCTTGCTGGTGAGTGACTGTGAGTTCCTCACGGGAAAGCAGATGGGCTGTGTAATTACAGCACAGTATCATTTATTTAGTTGTGTGGCATTCTGTGCTAGCTATCATTTGATTCTCAGCACCTTTTTAAATAAAAAATTACTATAATGCTGTAGGCTCTGTAGGAGAAACAGATGTCATGCCAAGTTTTCTCCGCTCTCTGCCAAATATTGGTATTTCTCCTCCTTTAACAGCTCTTTAGACTGTAACTCTCACAGTCTGAACCTTCTCTTCAAGCCTCTTGTACCCCATATTACCTTTCTCTTAACGACGACCAGCAGATAGGTCAAAATACCAAAGTGTTTTCTCCACCGCTGAAGAAGGGTTACAAGTCTTTACGATGGGTTCGGGTTAAGTATATTTTCAGGTACTCCTTTGACAACTGCAGTCACTGTGTGGAGATCGTGACATAAGTATGTTTTAACAGAGCATATTTATTCACATGCTTATAACATCAGCTTTAAAAATATTGAACTATCAGTGGTCTCTGAAGTGCAAGTTCTGAAGTGGAAGGGAACTTTGTCCTGAGTGGGGGTGGATAGAGAAGACAGCCAGCAGAATGCCAGGGAAACTGTTGTGGGCGGCAAAGAGGATTTAAGGCTGTGATTCTCAAGGGTTGGGGGGGGGGGTTGCGGTCAGGGAGCCCTATGAGGGTGGGATGGCCACTGTGGACTCCCTCCCCACAAAAATGCCCACCAAAAGTTTTACATACAATTTTAGTGGAAGGATGTATCCCTGAAGCCCACGGATGGCTCCACGAACCTCAGGTTTAGAACCTTCTTTTCTGACATCAAGAGACAGTACACGGTTAAAGCCCTCTCAGGCCACAAGCATAACACAGAAGTTTCCAGAGGTATTTTCATGCACGTCTTTATAAACATTTATTGAGTATTTCCACATCCTAGGTTTATTCTAAGTAATGGCGGTAGAGAAATTACACAGTCCTTTGCCTGAAGAAATTCATTCACTTATTAGACAAATATTGAGTGAATGCCACGTACAAGTGTTTTTCTACCTCCTGGGCATATACATGGGAGCAAAACAAAGTTCATAGCTTATATGCTAGTTAGGGGAAGCAGTCAATTAACAAATAATAATATAATTCAGGTAGTAATAAGATCAATGGGGAAAAATAAAGTAGGATATAAGGATGGGGAGGGATGGGGCTACTTTAAATAGAATCCAGGTCAGGGCAAGCTTTCTCAGTGGGGTCACATTTAAGAAAGACAAATGGAATGAGGAAGTCTGCTTTGCAAATATCTGGGAGAGAGCACCCTAGCTAGAGAGCACTGTAGCCATACTAAGACCTTACTTAGTATACTTGGGGAATGCCAAGAAGGTTGATGTGACTGGAGACTAGAAAGCAGGGAGCAGGAGATAGGGATTAAAGGTGGGAGGCTGGTGGTGATCACGGCCTTTTCCGCTATATTAAGGAGGTTGGATGTTTTCCTAATGTGCAAAAAGGGGAATCCATTGGAGGGTTACAAGTAGAGGATTAGTGACATCTCATTTATATTTGAAATGAAAAACATTAAGATCATTCTAGCTACGACGGGAAAAGTGGAAACTGGAAGACCAATATGGAGGCTATTATGGAGGAGGGATGAGCTATGCAGCCCGGTGGCCTGAGTAAGCGGCCATAATGAAGGCAGAAATGACAGGATTTGCTGATGGATTGCATGTGCAGTGTGAGAGGAGAGGAGGTGGGAGATGGTTCCAGGTTTTGGGCTTGAGCAACCCAGGAAATGACGGTAAACATACTGAAGAAGACACGTAAACCCAAGAAACAACGCAATGCATTAAGTGCTGTTACAGAGAAGTTCAGAGGAATATAGCTGTGAAACAAAACAAAACATAACAAAACAAAACAAAACAAAACCTTCAAAGCAACAACTGCCACAACCACAACAACACCCCAAGGATTTTTTTTTTTTAATATTATTTTTGAGAGAGACAGAGACAGAATGCGAGTGGGTTAGGGGCAGAGAGAGAGGGAGACACAGAATCCAAAGCAGGCTCCAGGCTCCAAGCTGTCAGCACAGAGCCCGACGTGGGGCTCGAACTCTCGAGCTGTGAGATCATGACCTGAGCTGAAGTCGGTCGCTCAACTGACTGAGCCACCCAGGCACTCCCACCAAGGATTTTTAATACCCAAACTATCATGAAAAAAAGCAATAAAAAACTCATCCAGAAAGATGCAGGCCTGACAATTCAAGTAAGCCATAAGCTTCTACAGTTTCAAGCATTGTTTGTTATTTTAATTCTCTAGAAATGAGATTAAAATGTCAAGAAGTGATAAGTAACATGGTGTTCACTGTTGATGGTCTTAGAAATATTTTGGTGAACCAATGAGGATGAAAGTCAGAGTGGAGATGTTTAGCAGGAAGTATGAGGGGGAGAAAATGGAGGAAAATCAATAGTTCCTAAGAATTTTTTCATAGTTTTTTTTTTTTTTAATGTTTATTTTTGAGAGAGAGACAGAGTGCGAGCAGGGGAGGGGCAGAGAGAAGGAGACAAAGAATCTGAAGCAGGATCCAGGCTTGAGCTGTCAGCACAGAGCCCGATGCAGGGCTCGAACCCAGAAAATGTGAGATCATGACCTGAGCTGAAGCCAGACGCTCAACTGACTGAGCCACCCAGGAGCCCCAATAGCTCATAAGATTTTTGACTGTGGAAGGGAAGGAGAGCTAAGATAGCACCTGGAAGATGATTAATATCTAGGGAAATGTTACTTTTAAAATAAGAGAGTTTTGAGACGTCAGAGTGTAGAGAGGCTAAGGTGGTGGAAGTTTGCAGAGTGCCAGAGAGGAGGGAAATATATAGGAAAATAGCTCCAGAAATTTAGTTAATGATTCCCTCGATTCTTTGAAGTCTAAGCTGCACAGGGCGAAACTCATGTTCATGACAAAGAACAGGAACAAACAACTATCAGAGAGCTACAAGAATAATGTTAAGATTCAGACCCGTCTGGAGGACATTCTAATTTTGATCCAAAAGATTGGAGAGATCTTGTTGAACATCTGGGGCATTAAGTAGAGCCCCCAGCAGGGTCATGCCTTAGTTGTAGTATGTCTAACCCAGCCCTAGAGCAACGGCTTCCTCAGACCTGCTGGAATAATGTTTTCAAATAGGCCTTACATAGATAAAGCTGAACCATAAATAAGACAACTGTCTAGCAGAACAAAATTCAACATCCTTTAAGAGAAGGACCCCCAGGGGTGCCTGGGTAACTCAATTGGTTAAGCGTCTGACTTAAGCTCAGGTCATGATCTTGGGGTTCACGAGTTTGAGCCCTACATTGGGCTCTGTGCTGACAGCTCAGAGCCTGGAGACTTCTTCGGATTCTGTGTCTCCCTCTCTTTCTCTGCCCCTCCCCTGCTCACGCTCTGTCTCTCTCTCTCAAAAATAAATAAACATAAAGAAAATAAAAAAAAGAGAAGGCCCCCAATACAATCCAGACACTCAACAACATAATTTTTACAATGTTCACTTGCCAGTAAAAATTATTATGTATGCAAAGAAAAATGTGACTCATATTCAGAAGAAAACTCAGTTGATAAACCAGTATAGGAGATAAAATTGGATAAAATTGGATAAAATTGGATAAAAAATCCAATTGTCCGAAAGAAGACGGAAAAAGGAACCAGGGAATAAATCAGAAAAGGAGAAAACAGGGCCGCCTGGGTGGCTCAGCTGATTGAGCGTCAGTCTCTCGGTTTTGGCTCAGGTCATGATCTCACAATTCATGAGTTCAAGTCCCTGGAACCTGCTCTGGATTCTGTGTCTCCCTCTCTCTTTGCCCCTCCCCTGCTCATGTTCTGTCTATCTGTCCTTCAAAAATAAATATTAAAAAAAATTTTTTTAAGTGAGAGATTGTCAAACTGAATAAAAAAACAAGATCCAAACTGTAAGCTGTCTATAAGAAATCTTTAAATATAAAGATACAGCTAGGTTAAAGGTCAAAATATGGAAAGAGATATACTGCAAACTAAAATCATAAGGAAGCTGGAGTGCCTATATTAATACTAGATGAATTATATAACAGGGCAAATAATATTACCAGAGAAAAAGAGACCCATATCATCATAATGAAAAGGTTCATTTGTAAGAGGAAAAATGGTCCTAAATATTGTTTACCTAATGACACTTGTTTAAAATAGATGAAGAAAAAAAGATCTCATTTGCCATAGCATCAGAAACCACAAAATATTCAGAGATAAGTTTAACAAAATAAATGCAGTACCTATATGCTGAAAACTATAAAACATTGCCAAGACAAATTAAGGAGGACCTAAATAAGCGAAGAGATATACTATGTTGGATACAGATACATTGCTAGTGGGAACCAAGATAGTAAAACTACTTTGGAAAAAACCTTATTTTTTTGGAAAGTTAAACCTGTACTACCAGTCAAGCCAGAAATTCTACTCCTAGGTATTCACTCAAGAGAAATGAAAATATACATCTACAAGAAGACTTACATGGAAAAGCGCATTGGAGCTTTCATTCATAATGGTCCCAAGTGAAATAACCCAAAGGTCTATCACTAACTGAACGGATAAACAAATGTTATGTTCATACAATGAGATACTACTCATCAGTAAAAAGGAATGAACCACGGATACGTGGAATAATACGGATGAATCTCATAATCATTCTGCCAAGTGAAAGGGGCCATACGTAAGGGGTACCTGTGCAATAATTTCATATTTAAAGAGTTGAAGTTAACCTACGGTGAAAGGATGCAGATCAGTGGTTGCCTAGAGGAGATATGGGAAAGGGAGTCAGCCGCAGAGAGGCAGGAGAGAATATTTTGGGGTAATGGAAAGTTCCACATATTGTTTGGAGGGGGTTAGTTAGAGGTACCTATACATTTATTAAAACTCATCAGACTTAAACTTAGGTGCATTTTATTGAATCTAAATTGGCTCTCTGCAAAGTGGACTCCGAAGTAATGGGAATAATCCAATTGTTAGGAAGAAGTTGACTACTCAAGAGAAAAAAAGGATGATTAATGGTATGACGTAACTGACAATGTGTAAGTTCTATGAGAATAGGGGACTTGATTATCATGTTTAGTATGCTGTTCTGAGTGTGTGGCATTATTAGGGTTGAATGAGTGTTTATTGAATCAATGAGAGAATTAAAGGTGAATGGGTTAAAAATCCAAAGCACACATTAGATACTGGGCTTAGATAGTAGGAGAAACATTTTCTCTAAAGTAACAGAAGAAGATATAGACAGGTTTGAGACTCTTGTGAAATTATTGATCTTGAATTTACAGCAATACTAATTTTCCCTGTAGCTTAACATTCTCCAAGAATGCTTGGATGTCGGGGTACAAATGCAAAGAAAGAAAATTCTAGTGTTTGTCCATATTCTAGAATTGATTTGATGACAAGACAGAAGGATGAAAAAAAAGTTTATTTAGGGTTTGGCAGGAGTGTTATTAAAACAATAGATCATAATCTAAGCAAGATAAGAAATAAAGTGGAAAAAGCAAATAAAGAAAAAAAAAAGCAAATAAAAATAATACCAAGGATTGGTGAGGAGGTAGAACAACTGGAACTCTTTATCTTTAACTAGTGAGAATGAAAATTGATAAAAGTACTTTAGAAAACTGTTCAACAGTGTCTACGAAAGGTAAACGCGTGTCTACCCTATGACTCATCAAGTCCATTCCTAGGTATATGCCCAAGGGAAATGAGGGCATATATCCATAAAAAGACGTGTGCAAGAATATTCATTGCAGCTTTGTTCATGGTAGCCTCCAGCTGAAAGACAAGAACCTAAACTGGTATATTCATAAAATGGAATAATACATAGCCATAGGAAGTATGACTTAGTAATACAAAAATGTGACTGAATCTCAGAGACATTGTGCTGAGCTAAAGAGGGCAGACATGAAAGAATACATGTTATATGAGCCTATTTATACAAAGTTGAAGAACAGGAAAAACTAATGGATGATTTTATTTTATTACTTATTTATTTACTTTTTTACTAAAGGATGATTTTATTTATTTTATTTTTTTAATTTTTTTTTTAACGTTTATTTATTTTTGAGATAGAGAGAGACACAGCATGAATGGGGGAGGGGCAGACAGAGAGGGAAACACAGAATTGGAAGTAGGCTCCAGGCTCTGAGCCATCAGCCCAGAGCCCGACG
The DNA here is from genome assembly GCF_046562875.1 of Panthera onca. NCBI lineage: Eukaryota > Metazoa > Chordata > Mammalia > Carnivora > Felidae > Panthera > Panthera onca. The sequence continues at coordinate 21,177,539 of NC_138345.1, forward strand.
TGGGGCTCGAACCCGCAGACCACGAGATCGTGACCTGAGCCGAAGTCGGACGCTTAACCGACTGAGCCACCCAGGCGCCCCTACTAAAGGATGATTTTAAAAGTCAGAATGGTTATCTTTCTGGGGGTGTTTTTGGAGGGGAAAGGAGCGTAAGGGAAAAATTCAGAAGTGATAAGAATGTTCTGTGTCTTAGGGAGATAGATCTGAATTTGTATTCTGTAAGATCAAGTGGAAGACGTATATATCACTACACAAACAACAAATTTTGACAAGCTGACAATCTTAGTTACTGAGATCTATTTGCCTTACAGATGTTTATTTTGACCACTGATAATATTTGGTTTTATTCCTATCATTTTTAGGTTTTTGGTTTTTCTTTGCTATATTTTCATGTTGTGTTTCCCTTGTTTTTTCGTCCCTTTTTCTGAATTGAGCAACTTTCTTTTGTAACCTTGTCCTTTTGGTAAATTGGAACTTTTACTATTTTTCTGTAGCCTATTAAACACACATATTTAAACCTGTTTTTTTATATCAAGGAAAAAATAAATAATAACTAGGCAATAACCCAGTTCTCTTTACCAAAACAATCTGGTTTCCTTTACCTGAGCTTTCTTGAGAAAAATCTAGAATTTTAATTCCAAATTATTTTTTTCCCTTATAATGTGTTATCACTACTTCAGAAATCCTTAAGAATTACATCATGATTCACAACATCATTATCATTCAATTTTACTATATATCTCATTGTATTTATTGAGATAGTACTATTGTTTTTATATCTTGTCTTCCCCAGTGTCGGCTGGAGCATTTACCAAGTAATTTCTTTAAGTATATAGTTAATGTACTTGTTGGGTTTGTGAGTGCCTGCTGATTTGCAAGCCTCAATCCCCAAATGCTTTCCTCCCTTAAAATTTCTCTGGGTTTCCAGGTCGCTGTGCTCTCCCGATCAGTGTTGGAGCCAGTGTCTCCGCCACTGCTCTCTGCTCTGCTAGAGGCCATCTTGTCCCATTGGTTCACGTCACTGGAAACCCACAAGTACTATAAGCTTGGTGCTTGTGGCAGACTTTCAACGAAGACTTGTCTCCCCAGAAAGAGTCTAAGAGGCTTGAGAACAAACACCATGACTTTTGTGACTCTCACAGTTTCTAGTAGAGAGTTAGACATATACAAACAGTGGCTTTAATTTGGATGTTCGATAATGCTGTCCCCAAATCCAATGGCCGTTTCCCCTGCGAGGGCTATTTTTATCCCAGCTGTGCCCTTTTAGGTCACAGCTTACTGCTACCTTCTCTGTCTTCTGTACTCTTCCGGCCTCCCTACTCAGAGTAATCTGTCTCTCCATTCTCTGCCTGAAACTGAACACCAATGTTTGTTATATCTCCAGACACAAGAAGATGTTCATTTAGAAAGGGACCGACGCAAAGAGCCAGCTAAAGCTTTGAAATTCAATTTTTTGTCTTTAACATAAGCAGAACACCCACCTTCACCAGTCTCTGGAAATGGAAGAAAAATAGCGTAACAATTTGTTTTCTCCTTGGCCAAAGAAAACCCACAGGAGTCATGCATTTGTTATTGTGTATTTTGGCTACCCACGAATTGTGAACGTCTCAGAGCAGGATATAGGTCTTCCTAGAGCTCTATACTTTTTTTTTTTAGTGTTTTTATTTTATTTTTGAAAGAGAGAGAGTGAGTGCGAGTGGCAGGAGGGGCAGAGAGAGAGAAGGAGACACAGACTCCAAAGCAGGCTCCAGGCTCTGAGCTGTCAGCCGAGAGCTCGATGCGGGGCTCGAACTCACTGACCGTGAGATCATGACCTGAGCTGAAGTCGGACACCCAACCGACTGAGTCACCCAGGCGCCCCTACTTTTTCCTTATGGCTTATTACCATTTGCCCTGTTTCAGATTTTGTCCAGTCTTACACTGTGTTATGTGCAGTTTTCTAATGCTTTTTAGTGATTTCACGTATGTAATTTCTGCTTTCTCAGGAAGAGTAGTGATTAGAAGCAGGTACTAATTCTGGAGACTGTCAGGGCATCAAATATATACAGGTACTAAAGGCTTCTTGTGTATCGACTAAGAATTATGCCAAGATATGTTATTTAATGACCTTCTATTATGTGCAGACAATGTACTAAATGCTTTACACACATGATCTCTAATCCTCTCCTTGCTCCTTTGAGGAGAGAGGTATTATTATGCTGTTTATACAGAAAGGGAAACCGTGTGAAATTCTTGCAGCTTAAGTAACTTTTTGGATTCCACACGGCTCAGTTGCAAAATTAGATCTGTCAGATTCCAAAATACTCTGCTCCTCCTGCCATCACCCCAGGAATTCCAAAGCCACCAATATTGGCAACCGTATCTCTATCAGTGATGTTTTTTTTAATTTTTTTTTTTTCAACGTTTATTTTATTTTTTGGGACAGAGAGAGACAGAGCATGAACGGGGGAGGGACGGAGAGAGAGGGAGACACAGAATCGGAAACAGGCTCCAGGCTCTGAGCCATCAGCCCAGAGCCTGACGCGGGGCTCGAACTCACGGACCGTGAGATCGTGACCTGGCTGAAGTCAGACGCTTAACCGACTGCGCCACCCAGGCGCCCCAGTGATGTTTTTTTTAAATAAAAACTTTACAATGCACTTAGTGGGCAGTGACCACATCCTTTTTGTATGGTTATGTTCTCTTCAAGTTTCTAGACGCCATTCCCTTTTTTGGTGTGATTTTTAAGGCTCATATGTGAACCTGATCGTTTTCTCTCTACATTTCAGTTTGATCCACTAACGATTGAAAGCAAAAAAGCAGCAACTGTGGTGTTAATGCTTAATTCTCCAGAAGAAGAAATTTTGGCTAAAGCATGTGAAGCCATTTATAGATTTGCTTTAAAAGGTTTGGCTTTTTCAGTTTATTTTTCTATTTCATTAGTTTCCTAAAATATTTACTACATAATGGGCACTCTCCTTAGTCTTTAATTCACTTCTTGTCAGATGAATTCTTTCAGACAACCAGAATATCACTTAATGCATTACCTGAAAGTAATATATCTCCCTAAGTGCCTAACTTAATCTCAAGGAGTAATTTAGTCGCTGCATAGAAGAGTCATGTTGAAGGTTTGATTGTAGTCTAAAAGATTGTAAGTCACAGGAGCTGAAAGAGCTCCCAATGGTCAAAGCTGGCACGATTTGAGCAGCAAAATAAAGTCGTATTGGATTATAACCCAAAGCATAAGGAAATGTTTATGAGCTTATACTGATAAAAATAAATAATTGAATAAGTAAATAACTGGGAAAGAAAAGACAAATCTCCCACGCAGAAGAATTCCAAGTAATTTATGCACTCTGCCCTCAAGGAGGCAGAATATAACATTTCACTCTTTAGGTATGAGCTTGGCATAGTGACTTCTTTCCAGAGATTACAATATGGAAGCAGGGAAGAAAGAGTAAGTTGACAGTGGAGAAACTTGACAAACACTATCTCAGCCAGGTGATCAAAATCAGCATCAACAGTGATAAGTCATATTGATAATAGGTGATCTTGACACGATATAATGAAAGTGGCCCTTCCGTTATTTTTTCCCCCAAAACTTATAACCCTCAAATCAGAACAGTTCCAAGTCAGGGACACTCTACAAATACCTAACCAGTACTCCTCAAAATGGTCACTGCCGTCAAAAACAAGAAAAGTCTGAGGAACTCTCATAGCCAAGAGGAGCTAAGGAAATACGATGACTGAATGTCATAGGAGACCCAGGGTAGGATCCTGGAACCGAGAAGGAACATTAGACTAGAAGTAAGGAGATCTGAATAAACATAGACTTTAACTAATAGTAACGTATCCATATTAGTTCATTAATTGTGACAAATGTACCTACTAATGTAAAATGTTAATAGTGGAAAAATGGGTATGGGATATGTGGTAACTCTATACTATCCTCGCCATTTTTCTGTAAAACTAAAACTGTCGTAAAAAACTAAAGTTTATTTAAACACTGTAAATGTTACAGGTTAGATTCTATTGCAAGGTTTATTCATAGAGGGTTTATAAACGCAAATGATAATTATATTTTAGTTCATTCCAAGTGGTGATAAACTGAGACTTTTATTATACTGTGTAAGTTTTTTAAGTTTCTTTATTTTTTGGGGGGGGAGGGGCAGTGTGCAAGCAAGGGGGAGGGGTAGAGAGAGGGGGGAGAGAGAATCCCAAGCAGGCTCCATGCTGTCAGGGCAGAACCCAACATGGAGTTGGATCTCACGAACCATGAGATCATGACCTGAGCCAAATCAGGAGTCCGATGCTTAACCGACTGAACTACCCAGTCTGATATTGAGAATACTTGAAGAGTTTAGTGTAACTTTGTAATTAAAAACAAACAAACAAACAAAAACTTTTAAACTAAGAAGGGAGCGATTTGATTTTTAAGGAAATGATACTTTAAACATTATTTTTGGGACTTGTCGGAGAGAACAACAAATCATTCTGTTCGCAAATAGTGAAATATTCTCCTTGCTATACCACTCTAGTCATCGTTGGGAATCCAGATAAAAACCAGAATCATTGCTTCTGGCAGGAATGGTTCATGAGTAATTGCGTGGAATTCTGGGCTAGATTTCAGGGAGACTGGATCATGCAGTTACGGCAGCATGAGTCTCACTCAGCCATACAGAGTCATCAAATACCATCGCTTTGCATATGACATGAGGTAAAGAAACAGGCAGATTATGTGAAATCAACACAGAAAATATTGTTAAGTCTGGTGTTTTATACTAGCAGTATTTTCTATTTTTTAAAGATAAATGATGGGACTTTTCCCCCGGCCATGAAGGAGTAAGGGGTCAAATTTACTTTCCCAATTGAAACAAGTGAGAAAACAAAAACATACAAAATAACAGTTGGCCAAACACTGAGTATTAGGCGATGAAGGACAGTGACCATTGAGAGACAGGAAATGAAGGAAATAAACTCTATGATTACATCAGCTTATTGATTTCAGAGAATATCCAGACCACATCACAGGAAGGGTTAACCTGTACAGAGTCTGGTAGACACGGAGTTGAGAAGACAGATCTGAAAGCTAAGGGAGACAAAGGAAGCAAGAGTTTTCAGGACGGTAACAGAGAGGAAAGAGTTGCATAGAAAGCGAACTGGAGATTGGTAAAGGGTCCAACTCAAGACTGATCAGGGTGTACATGTATGGGAACTATTTGAAGTCGGACAAAGGACCTAACAGGATCAGAGCTAACGGTGCCTGGTGCTCACACAGGGCCACAAGTAGGGCCCGTTCCCCATCAGCCAGACTGGAAAACTGCAAGGATTCATGGACGATTGTATGGAACATACACAAGGGTCTTACTTCAATAGTTAGAAATAATTAGTGCTAGATCGAGCTCTGTTCTAGTACTATCTAATGAATAAAAAGCAAGACCTGAAGGGATCAAATTGTTTCCAGATAATTGTGTCCCAAAACAAATTTGAAGAATATAAAAATAACCATTTACCGACTAGGTAAAATTCACAGTGTCGGGCATCCAATAAAAAATTACCAGGCATGAGGGGCGCCTGGGTGGCGCAGTCGGTTAAGCGTCCGACTTCAGCCAGGTCACGATCTCGCGGTCCGTGAGTTCGAGCCCCGCTTCAGGCTCTGGGCTGATGGCTCGGAGCCTGGAGCCTGTTTCCGATTCTGTGTCTCCCTCTCTCTCTGCCCCTCCCCCGTTCATGCTCTGTCTCTCTCTGTCCCAAAAATAAATAAAAAACGTTGAAAAAAAAAAAAATTACCAGGCATGAAAAGAAGCAAGAAAATTCGACCCATAATGAGGATCTAAATCATCAGTAAATCAAAACTGACACAATGTATGTGTAACCGGAGCCTTTGAAAAAAATGTGAGAGGGACAGAAAAAGAATGAGAATAAATAATAGTTCCCAATTCCTCTAATTTAATGAAAACTCTAACCTTCTAGATCCAAGAAGCTCATAAAAGCCCAAGCACAATGAATATGAAGAAAATGATATACTAAGGTCTAACAAAACAAAATTGCTTAAAAAGAGTAATAAAGAGAAAATCTTAAAAGCAGTCAGAGGGAAAAACACATTACATTCAGAGAAACAAAAATAAGGATGACAATGGATTTATCATCCGAACTATGCAAGCAAGAAGTCAGTGGAGAGACATCTTTAACTAAAGCTGAAAAAATAAAGAAAGAAAAAGAAAGACTAAATAAAAAGAAAGAAAAAAAAAAAAAACTTTAAACCTAGAATTCTATTCCCAGCAAAAATACCTTTGAAAAACATAAGTGAAATAAAGTCTTTTTCAGACATTCAAGAGCCAAAGTAGTTTATTGCAAGCAGAACCACACTACTAATTATGGTAAAGTAGGTCCTTCAGGAAGATGACACCAGATGGAAATGTGGATCTACACACTATAATAACAATAAAGGTAGAACACTAGAAATTTAGCATATAAAGTTTTTCCTTATTATTTAAGTCACTTAAAAATCAAATTGGTTATTGAAAAAAAATTTAATGAAACATTTAATAAAATGTTTATTTTAATTTTGAGAGAGAGAGAGAAAGACAGTGAGAGAGCGAGAGAGAGAGAGAGAGAGAGAGAGAAACAGAGCAGGAATAGGGGAGGGGCAGAGAGAGAGAGAGAGAGAGAGAAGGAAACACAGAATCCAAAGCAGGTTCCGGGTTCCAAGCTGTCAGCACAGAGCCTGACGTGGGGCTCAAACTCACGAAAACCTTGAGATCATGACCTGAGCTGAAGTCGGATGCTTAACCGCCTGAGCCACCCAGGAGCCCCTCAAATTGGTTATTTCAAACAAAAATAATAATCATATACTGTGCAGCATGACACATTTGTATAAATAAGGTATATGACAACAACAGAACCAAGGGAGAAAAGGGAAAAATGGAAGTATACTATTATAAGGTTCATCTACCGTATGTCAAGTGGGATATCACCACTTGAAAGTAGACTGTGATAAGGATGTATACTACAGACCCCAATACAACACAAGTAACAAAATAAAGGGTGATATCAAATAAGCCAACAAAGGAAACGAAACGGAATCATAACAATAATCTTCAATTCATAAAAAGAAGGCAGAAACGAAGAGGAGTAAAACAAAGAATGAGACACAAAAAACAAATAGATGGTAGACTTAAACCTTAAACAGATGACCGAACTAAATGTGAATGTCTGAGCACCTCAGTCAACAGCGTGAGAGTGTGACATTGGATAAAAAGCAAGATCAGACTACATGCTGCCTTCAAGAAATGCACTTAGAATATAATGACACAGATAACGATAGTAAGAGGATGAAAAAAAAAAGGTATCTGGGACGTGAGGGTGATCTGGCTGCGACATCTGTCACCCCATCGATCGCCACGGTTGATTCGGCTGATCTGGCTGGCTAGGCGGGTGTCCCCTTCCTGCCTCACCGCTCCACGTGCGTCCCCTCCTGAAGCTGTGAGCTCGGTCGAAGAGGACGACCTTCCCCTATAGAAGAGGACCGTTCTTTGGTCGAGGGTATATGATTAGCTGTGTTCCCCTCCTGGAACCTGTAAACAAGCTCTCAAGGTCCATTTGTAGGAGAACGTAGGGTAGTCAAGCTTCCAAGACTCCAGACACATCCAAATGAGGCACTGCACGTGGCAGTCGGCCTTTCTAAAAAAAAAAAAAAATATCCTATGTTAGCACTAATCAAAAGAAAGCTGGAGTGGCTGTATTAATTATCAGAAAAATAAACAGCAAAAAGAGTATCAGATAAAAAAACCTCATTTTATAATAATAAGGAAAGAGTCAATTAATCAAGAAGCTATGAAAAAAACCTGAGCAGTTATGTCGTTAATGTCATACCTTCTAAATACATGAATTTAGAAATGCAGGGAGAAATAAACATCCACAAGTATAGCTGAGGATTTTGATAACCTCTTAATAAATGAAAGAACAAGTGGATAGAAAATATGTAAGGATATAAAAGATTTGCAGAGCAATATAAATGAATTTAACCTAATGGATATTTATAGAATACTCCAAGCAGAATGTACATTCTTTTCAAATGCACAGAGGAACATTTATGAAAGTAGGCAATATTCTGAGCTATAATACAAGCCTTAATAAATTTCTTTTTAAGCCTGAATGAATTTAAAAGGATTCCAATCATATAAAATATATGTCAGACCACAACAGAATTAAATTAAAAATCAATTACACAAAGGACTCTGGACAATCCTTAAATAGTTAGAAAGTAAACTGCACACTTCTAAATAATCTGTGATTGAAAGAATTCAAAAGGAAAATCCAAATTGAAAATGAAAACACAACATATACAAATTTGTGGGATGCTACTAGAAGAGTATTTAGAGAGAAATTTATTGTACTAAATGCCAGCCAGAAAATAAGGTCTTGGGGCATCTGGGTGGTTCAGTCAGTTAAGCACCCAACTCTTGATACTGGCTCAGGTTGTGAACATGCAGTCATGAGACCGAGCCTCGTATTTGGCTTCATGCTGACCATGGAGCCTGCTTGAGATTCTCTCTCTCCCTCTCTCTCTCTGCCTCTCCTCCTCTCTCAAATAAATAAATAAACATTAAAAAAAAGAAAGAAAATAAAGTCTCAAATCAATGACTTCAACTTCCACTTTAAGAAACTAGAAAAAGAAAAGCAAATTAAACCCAATTATTAGTAATAAGGATGTATGAGCAGAAATCAATGAAATAGAAAACAGAATAATGGACAAAAGTAATGAAACGAAAAGCTGGTTTTTTGAGAAGATCAATAATAATGAAACAGAGTCTTAAATGCAGAGAACAAACTGGTACTTGTCAGAGGGGAGGTGGGTAGAGAGATGAGTAAAATAGGTAAAGGGGATTAAGAGGTATGAACTTTCTATTATAAAATCAACAAGTGGAATATATGTGTGTGTGTGTGTGTGTGTGTGTATGACTCTTGAGCCAGGTTACTAAAAAGAGAGAAGGCAAATTATGAATACAGGAATGAAAGAGGGGACATCACTCTGGATCCTACAGATATTAAAAGGATAATATTAACATTATGAACAACTTAATGCCAATAAGTTCTACAACTTAGATGAAGTAGGCAAATTTATTTTAAGACATAAACTCCCATAGCTCACTAAAGAAGATATAGATAGCCTGAATATCCCTATATCTATTACAGAAATTAAAATTTGTAGTTCAAAACTGTGTCACAAAAAAAGTTCCAGGTCCAAATATTTTCGCTCTGAATTCTACCAAATACTTAAAGAAGAGGTACTACCAGTTATATATAAACTCTTGCAGAAAATTGAGAAAGATGGAATAATCCCCTATTCATTCTGGGAAGTCACTATTACCCTGATACCCCAAACAGACAAAGTCATTATAGGAAAATAAATCTGCAGGTTAATATACCTCATAGATATAGATATAGATATAGATATAGGTATAGGTATAGATATAGATAAAGATCATGACCAACGAGATTTATTCCCAAATTGCAAGGTTGCTTTAACATTTGAAAATCAATCAAGGTATTTTACTATGTGTGGTAGGCAGAATAATAACTCCCCTAATCCCTGGAAGTTGTGAATATGTTATGTTACATGGCAAAGGCGAAATAAGGTTGTAGATATATTTAAGGTTGCTAATCAGCTGATCTTGAGAAGAGGAAAATATCTTGGATTATCCAGGTGGGGCCTACATAATTACAAGGGTCCTTATAGGTGGCAGAAGGAGACAAGAGAGTCAGAGTCAGAGGAAAAGATGTGACAGTAGAAGCAGAGATCAGAGTGATGTGATTGCTGGCTTTAAAAATAGAAGATGCTCATTAGCCAAGGAATGTTCATGGGAAGAAATGAGAATGGGTTCTTGCCTAATACTTCAAAAAGGAACATAATCCTGTCCGCATCTCAAATTTAGCTCACTTGGCCAACTACATACTCCTGACTTCCAGACCATAGATAATATATTTGTGTTTTAAGCCACTAAGTTTTTGGTAATTTGTTATAGCAGCATTAGGATATGAATAGACTATATTTAAAACAAGAAAAACCATATAATGATCTGAATAAATGCAAAGAATTATCTTTATAAAGTCCACTGTCTCCTCCTGATAAAATATCTCAGCAAAGTAGGAGTAGTTACAGACTTCCTCTATGGCCAACTAACACTTAATAGTGAAAGGCTGAATGCTTTCCCCCTAAGATCAGGAACAAGAGAAACATGTCTGCTCTTGGCTGTATGGGAAGTTCTAATTAATGCAATCAGGTAAGAAAAAGAAACAAAAGGCATCCAGATTGGAAAAGATGAAGCAAAACTATATTTGATTTATAGACTATGATATCATCTTTTATATAGAAAAGTCTATTGAATCTACAAAAAAGCTACTAGAAATAATACATTAGCAAAGTTCCAATTGGAAGTTTAGCAAAGTTCCAATTCCAGGCTTCCAATTGGAAATCAACATGAAATTTAACACTATTTACAATAGCACCAAAAAGTATGAGATCACAGGATGAATCTGACAAAAGGTGGGAAAAAATCTGTACACTGAAAACTATAAAATATTTCTGGAAGAAATTAAAGAAGTTCTAAATGAATGGAAAGAGATACTGTATTAATGGCGTGAAAGATGTCAATTGTTAAGATGTCATTTTTCCCCAAATTGATCTATGTATTTAATGCAATTCCTACCAAAATCTGAGCAATTTTTTTGTAGAAATTGACAAGCTAATTCTAAAATTCATATGGAAATGCAAAGCTTCTAGTAAAAGTCAAAACAATCTTTTCAAAACAATTTTTTTGTGTTATTTTTATTTGAGAGAGAGAGAGAGCACGAGCAGGGGAGGGACAGAGAGACAGAATCTGAAGCAGGCTTCAGCCCAGAGCCTGATGCAGAGCTCAGATTCACAAGCAGTGAGATCATGACCTGAGCTGAGGTCAGATGCTTAGCCAACTGAACCACCCAGACACCCTGAAAGTGAAAACAATCTTGAAAAAGTAGCAACCTTGAGAACATACTCTTCCTGATTTAAGACTATTATAAAGCTACAGTAAGTAAGATAGCGTTATTGGCACAAAGATAAACAAATAGATCAAAGAAGCAGAATAAAGAAGCCATACATGGGCCCACATATATATGGACAATTTTTCTACCAAGGTACAAAAGCAATACAGTAGAAAAAGTCAGTCTTTTTAGCAAATGGTTTTAGAATGAGATATCCACATAAAACTTAAAACTATAAAACTTCTAGAACACATAGGAGAAAACCTTTCTGACCTTGGGTTAGCCAAAAATTTCTTCGGTATGACACTAAAACATAATCCATACAAGGACAGTTGACCGGATGTTATCAAATTTACCCTGAACCCACACACCTAACCAAAAAAAGATACACAGATGGCAAGTAAGTGTGTGAAAAGGTGTCGTATGTCAACCAGGAAGTTAAAGCAAGAGTGAAATATCCCCACACACCTATTAGAAGAACGGCTAAAATTCTAAACAGCATGAATCCATGGCAGCGTGAAGTGCTGGTGAAGATGTGGAACAACAGGAACTTTCATTTATTGCTGGTGGAAATCCAAAATAGTACAGGCACTTGGGAAGACCGTTTGGTAGTTTCTCGGAAAGCTAAACATAATCTTACGCATTTCTCAGAACCCATAGAGTTGTACCACACACTCAGTGAACTGTAATGTACATTGTCAACTCTAGTTAATAGCAACGTATCAATATCGGTTCATCAATGGTAACAAATGTGCCACACGAATGCATGATGTTAATAATTAGGGAAGTGGGGGAGGGAAGAGAGATGGAGAGTATGCGAACTCTGTATGTTTCGTTCATTTTTTTTTTATAAACCTAAAACTGCTCAAAAAAAGGTCTAGTAATTTTCTTTTTAAAGATAGGCTATAGATCGCTAGAAAATCTTTGTCAATCATATATCTGATAAAGGACTTGCGTCCAGACCTCTCAAAACTCAGTAATAAAGTAAACCAAGTTTAAACATACGTATGAGCCAGAGATTTGAATAGCCACGTGGTTAAAGGGCCATATGGATGGCAAAAAAGTGCCTTTGGCTCAACATCATTGGTCATGAGGGAAATACAAATTAAAACCATGAATGAGATACTATTTCACAGCCACCGGGATGACTCTAATCAGAAAGATCGACAGAACTAGTGGCGAGGATATGGAGAAACCGGAACCCTCGTACATTGCTTATGAGGACGTAAAATGGTACCATCACCTTGGAAAACAGTTTGGTAGTTTCTGAAAAAGCTAAATGTACATCTACCAGATGATGCAGCCAAAGTGTGGTATATCCATATGATGGTGTAGTACTCAGCAATAAAAATGATGAACTATGATACGTGCTACAACATGGATTCATCTCAAAATCATCAGACTGAGCAAAACCAGACAATAACAAATTCATACTCTATGATTATCTAGAGTTCTGGGAAATGCCAAATAATGTATAGTAACAGGAGGAAGAGGTCACATAGCGTCAAGAGGAAATTTGGGGGCTGTTAGATTTGTTTTTTTTTTCCTTAATGGTGCTGTTTGGTTTCATGGGTGTTAAACATGGGTCAAGATTTATCAGATTGTTCTCTTTAAGTTTGTACAGTCTATTGTATGTCAATGATGCCTCATAAACACTGTCAAAAAAGAATAAAAATAGAGGTAAAGATTACACAAGCTATTAATTTTGCAAATCCTCTTTTGCTGGTCATAAAATTATAATACACAGCATTGTTTATAAACTGAGAAGAAATGTATCTTGATGAAGAAATAATTCAAGTTATGTAATAAAATTCTCAGAACAAAAATTTAAAGACAAACTTAATTTTTATGACAATATGACATATAAAATATCTTTTTTATTTAAGCATAAGCATCTTAAAATTTATATTAAAGATTCATTTGACAAAATGTTTTCATCTAAGAAATTAAGTTTTAGAATTTCCTTAAGATGCAAATATTGGAAGATTTGAAAGAGAAGTTTGTGATAGTCAACAATGCATATTTCAACATGTTCTTAGCAGGCGACAAATCTGACCATTTAGAGACAGGGCAATTTCATTAGGAAGATATAGTCTGTGTGTTATCAGAATATGGACCTATAACTTAAAATATAAAATACTCTAATTTTATGAGAAAACTGAGGCAAGACAAGTGAAAGGGACTTGTTATATCTCAAATTAATTTTGAAAGCGAGATCTATGTTTTCGTAGCCCTGAAATTAAAAAGCTGAAATTACTCAGGACCTAAACGTTGTTCCTGACTTTGTAGAACGATATCCCACTCATCAAGATATAGCTAAATTGCTTCTATAGTTCAGCAAGACTCTGGCATTACGTGGCCTTCTGGGGTTTCTTGCCACAGCTAAGGAGTCCCCAGTTACCCTGGCGGCTCCCCTCTGTGCGTGAACCTTCATGCTTGCTGCAGACACATCTTGGATGACAAAATAGGTGCTGTAACCCCAGTGGGTGAAAAACGAGCTCCCTGAACTCACCCCACCATCCCACTTTGACTTGAAGTGGGGTCCGTGTATGTTAATGAAGTCTCGTGATTAATTACGCCAGTACATGACTGGCGCTATGCTAGGCGCTGAGGATACGAGAGAATAGAACAGAAAGGGTATCTGTCCTCGTGGAAAATTAAGTTCTAGTGGGACAGGCAAACGAGGCAAGGAGATGGCTAAGTGGTATGAAGAAAATAGACTAGGGAAGAGGAAGAAAGGCTTGGACGTAGTGGTAACATTAGATAGGGTGGTCAGGGGAGACCCTCTGAGCAGGTGCAGTATGAACTGAGAACTGAATGACAAGAGGAAGCCAGCTCTTGAAATAAGCATCAGGAGGAAGGAAAGCAGCAAATGTCGAGGATCCCTGCGCTCTAAAGTTTATTCCGAGATATATGCGGAAATAAAGTGTATGTATATGCGGAAGCAAAGAGGAATGTGAAAGGCAAACAGCAAATAAGAAATTAAAATGGCACGAGGGAGAGTTTTGATGAGACTGATGATATCCATGCATGATTTGATTTTACCTGTGATATCAGGTGAAGAAAACAAAGCTACCCTCCTTGAACTTGGAGCTGTGGAACCTTTAACCAAGCTGCTCACCCACGAAGACAAAATTGTAAGAAGAAATGCTACCATGATATTTGGAATCCTGGCTTCTAATAGTAAGTATCAACTCTCAGAAATAATCTCATAACCTCATGTAATGCATTATCCTTTTTTAAAATTTAACTTTAAGGGGTTTGTTTTTAATTTTATTTGAACTGACTTTGATGTTAACGAAAAGTTAAATAAATATAATACAACAGATTATGATTTCATATTTTAAGAACATATTTTTCTTCTTGATTTTACTGTTTATTTTTGAGGTGGGGGAGGGGCAGAGAGAGTGGAAGACAGATGATCGGAAGCAGGCTTTTCACTGACAGCACAGAGCCTGTTGCAGGGCTTGAACTCACGAACCGAAAGATCATGAGCTGAGCCAAAGTCAGATGCTTAACAGACTGAGCCACCCAGGAGCCCCGAGATATTTTTAAAATATAAAAACACATGCAAATATATCCATGTAAAACTCTCAGAGTTGGTGACGTGGTAGGTTTGAGTCTAACAAGTTGAAGGGCACTCATTGTCTCTTAAAATAGCTCTTTTCTGGAGTTAGCGTGACGTAATTTGTCCGCCCATATGTAAGCTACACTTCGTATGTATTTCATAGTGAAAGTAACCCAGGACGAAGAGGTTTGATACATTTATTTTTTTGAAACTGCAAAATGTATTTTGCCAAAAATAATTTTAGACATGTATTTATTTCTTAAATCAGACCTATGGCTTGAATATTTTCATATGTTTAATGTGGTGAAATGATAGTATTCGTTAAAATATGCTATCATGTCTGTTAGAATACTGCTTTGACGAAAACTCTGCCAATAAAGGCAGTCCCTGATTAATGAACAGGATGCCTGTGTCACTTGAAAGTCATTTTCATGTTATAATGGTAGGTTTCTGAGTTAGAGTTAGCCACTAAAGGCCTTGTGACTTTATAATAAAACATGACATTCTTGGTGAAGACTGAATGAACTCTAAACCGAAACCCAGGCAGTTAGGAATAAACATAACTGTCTGTCTCATGGCATGCGGCTAAAGTTATCATACTTCCCCCCCCCCCCCACCAGTCTCAGCAAAAGCACAAGCTCAGTTTCCTCCCTCAACTTCCTGACTCCCCCCCCCCCCTCACTTTCCTGAACCCTTGGTGAGACAGGACGGGAGAGGAAGGGGGGCTCCTTATTCCATGCTGTCCAGCAGGGACGGTGGCATTAATGTCACAGACAGGAAGTTGGGAAGTGACAGGGAAGGAGAGTTTTAGGTGACATCTGTGCCCTTACAGCCAACGCTGCCAAGACTGCGTGAACACTGCCTGCAGTTCTGGGGGGCTGATGGGGCCCCGCTGGGGCTGTTAGTGGAAGGGGATCTGGAGGCAAGTACGGGAGCTCTAATGGCGGCTGTTCTGGAAGGCAGGGGCTCTGGGGGTATTTCTGGCTGCAGGATGAGGACAGTCGTGGGGGAGTGGATGCTCTACCAACCCAGATTTTGGTAACATTAGTCAACACCCACACAGCATTTGCAATGTGCCAGGCCCTGTCCAACATGCTATTTGTACGTTCAGTCATTTAATGAGGTCGGTGCTACGGTCATTCCCTTTATATGTGCGGCAACTGAGGTACAGAGAAGTTAAACAAGGTAGTAATCATTTGTATCGTGGGGCCTTCAGGAATTTGTCTCAGGGGCTGTCTGTGTACTAATTCTGCCATGTTGAATGAGCCACCTTGAAAGTATTCATAATCAAAAAAGGGAACATGAAAATTTTTCTTATGTTTTATTCCGTTTACACGCCACGGGATTTGAGAAGCGGGGGTGCTTTGTAATACCTCTTATGCAACTCCTCGTTTTAAAAATAGAAAAGAGCTCTGAAAGGATTAGGTTCCTTGTGCATTCATGTGGGTGGTTAATAGAAGAAATCAGATCAGAGCTAGAATTAGAACTCTACTCTCTGGCTTTAGTGGACTTGTATTCATCAACTATTCTCCGATCCGTAACATGAGTGCACATGCTAACTCAGGTTCTCCTACTACATGATTCTGGGGGAGAATGCGTGTCCTTTGGAAAGGAAAGTTATAATTTTCTGCTGAGACTTCTGCCTTCTAACTTAGTGTCTAGGTTTCTCTGACTTTTTTTTCCTATTTACTTTTGTTCTTGATTTCTCGTATTCATTTTATTTAGAATTTGCACCTTCCAGTACACGAGGAGCTTATAATCTGTGAAGCCCTCCAAATTGGTTTGCCACATTTTCCCGAGCAGGGTTTGTATGTTGCATTTCACGAGTTTCCAAAAGAGTCTGTGACCCTAAAATATTGAGAATGACCGTTGCATTTGAGTGCTCAATGTGATGGCTCTCAGACCTGTTGAGCCACCCTCTGGGAGCCGGCTGGCTGGGCTGCGACCAGTGCTGGGGTGCAATCTGCTACCACGAAGCGTAACACTGGAAAGAGTTTTGCTGTCTTGGCGGTTTCCAGTGAGCCCGTGGGTCTTAGATATGATGAATGAACCCTCCCGCCCCCTGACCAAGAGCTTTCTTTTGATTCCACGAATTGGGTAAAAAAAAAAAAAAAAAAAAAAAATCAAGGCATTTATGGGAATTGATTCATTTTCTACATGAACGATCTGATGACACGATAACCTGCTTGGCGTCCTCAATGGCTCGTGTTCCTGCTTTGTCAGTACAGCCAATACATGAATAGCTTTTGCTTCACTGTCCATCCATGTCCAAGGCGACTAAGCTAGTCGTTCACTCTAAATGAAAAGGCCTGGGGCACCTGGGTGGCTCAGTTGGTTAAGCATCTGACTTCGGCTCGGGTCATGATCTCACAGTCCGTGAGTTCGAGTTCGAGCCCCGCCTCCGGCTCTGTGCTGACAGCTCAGAGCCTGGAGCCTCCTTCGGATGCTGTGTCTCCCTCTCTCTGCCCCTCCCCCACTCACACTCTGTCTCTCAAAAATGAATAAACGTTAAAGAAATTTTTTTAAATGAAAAGGCATGTTTCCAGACTAATTTGTAAACAAACGCACCTCTGGTGCCGCATGGTTAAATCGTCTTTAGACTGTCTTAAAATAACCGCTTTTTCTTTAGAGATTTGTATATTCACATGCCTTTCACGTACTCAATGCTTTCACTATGTTCATAGTGGATGAACCAGTACGATGTTCCAACAGAATGCCTGGTGCTAAAAGGATTGCTGTGAGAGCAAACACATTCTTGATTTTTCTTCTTTGTCTTTTTTCTAAAGTGATTGAGTTATGAGCCTATGCTAATCCTGTGTCGTTCAAGACAAGCATTTAAATTACTGTGTTAAACCTTTTAATCAAAATGGAGTTGCTGTCTCTTACACACACACACACCCCCCCCCGGTTTGTATTTGGTTTGATGAGGCCGTATAACAGAGGCTCATTTAATGAAGTCAGCTAAAGAGAGAGTTCATTGCCATCCTTGAAGCCCAGATTTTACATTACTTATGGCGATCTGTAGAGCTTGCCATCTTAAGAAAAGGTTGATGTAAAAGAGTATATAAGGTCAAAAATAAATTGGATGGTTCATATCAGGCAACCAGAAAGTATAAATAAGAATGCAGTTACAACAGATTGCACGGGATGTCTGGGTGGCTCAGTCGGTTAAGCCTCTGACTTCAGCTCAGGTCACGATCTTGCCGTTTGTGTGTTTGAGCCCCATGTCGGGCTCTGTGCTGACACCTCAGAGCCTGGAGCCGGCTTCAGATTCCGTGTCTCCCTCTGTCTCTGCCCCTCCCCTGCTTGCTCTCTCTCGCTCTCAAAACTAAGTAAAAACATTAAAAAAATGTTTTTAAAAAAAACCCAGATTGCATGAAGTTACTCCAGGAAGTGAAGGTGTTGGCAGTTCTGAACAACCTAAAATTGTATGTGTCCTAGAGTTTAGCTGGAACATATTTAAAGCAAATTTTCAAAAATGTATTTATTTATTTTGAGAGAGAGACAGCACAGGTGGGGGAGGAGCAGAGAGGAGCGACAGAATCCCAAGCAGGCTCCACGCCATCAGCGCAGAGCCCGATAGGGGGCTTGAACTCACAAACTGTGAAATCGTGACCTGAGCCGAGATCAAGAGTCAGACGCTTAGCCGACCGTGCCACCCAGGCACCCCCAGCTAGAACATATTTGCGTGGACCAACCACAATAGGTAGAGTTTCTATTCAGTTGCCCTATATGAGCGTGTTCTCTGTGGAGAAAGAAGGGGGCAGAGATCGATATTGTTCTTTCAAGTGATGAAAATAGGCACTTTTCCGTTATGTTTTGCTGACTTACCCTCAGGAAAAGAAAGATCCTTTAGGGACAATTTGGTGTCAAAAAGCAGAATAACAAACTGATCCGCTCTGCCACCGATTTATAGGCACTGCCACAGAATCTGAGCCCTCCGCTGAGCCAAGAGAAAAATGGTTTAGTGAAGAGCTCTACTGCATCTGTTACTGGACAGATTTGGCTAACTTCCTATCTAGAAGGGAATTTCGTGGCACGGGTTTCTGTGATGAAGACTTTTGAGTTGTTAGGGCAGAAGAACGTGAGGTGTCACATACGGGCCCAGCCAGGCGGCCTCGGCCTGCGGGATCATTTCCTTCCTGCAGGGAAACGAGAGAAGCAGAGGGCACATGGAGCATCGGTGTTCTTGACCTCATGGTCAGTGTTGCAGCAGAAACTTTGAAATATATGGAAGGTTCTTTTGGATACCAAATGGAGAATGAACTGGAGATCTAAAAGCCCAGAAATATTTTGCATCAAGCATGTAAAAATAGACGGGTGTGGCCTTCTCATTTGGAAATACAGACACTGGACTCCTCAGAGCAGGAATACCAAGAACACAAGTTTTCTAGAAGGTGCACCAGCACACTTGGAAAGATCTCAGTAGGATGCCTTCACTTGGTTAAATCCCTGTCAAGGTATACTTTTTTTTTTTTTTTTTTTTAATTTTAGAGAGAGAGAGCAAGAGAAAGCATGAGCCAGGGAGAGGGACAGGGAGAGAGGGAGAGAATCTCCCGGGGCTGGATAACTGGATTCCATGACCTAGGATCATGGATCCCATGACCCTAGGATCATGGCAGAAATCAAGAGTTGGACACTCACCCGACGAAACTACCCAGGTGCCCCCGTTTTTTGAACCAGTGTTGACTGTAAAATAATGCCCTCCACTTTTGGACGCTACCCTTTCCAGAAGCTCTACTATTCTTTTGTACTTCGAGCTTTTTCACATACATGTAAGCCAGCGATAAGTTTGCTGGCCCTCTTCCGCCATTTTGAACAGAAACAGAGCAAAAGGTGTCCAATAAAAGTCAAGGATACCCAGTGGTTAATGAAGAAAAATCCATCCAGAGACTCTCTGCCGTGAAGTGAAATTTTCCAAAATCCTAATGATGCTAATTTCGGCTTACAAAGATAACTGACCAAGAACCACTGCAAAAACTAAATGAGTACCTTATTTCTTATGCCTTATTTCTCAGAAAACACGGGTTAAGGATGACAGCAGAGCAGTAGGGGCGTGTCTGCCCAGCCTTAATTAGGCTCACGTGACTAGTACAGAAGTGAACTTTAAACAAATCAGTATACTTGTCTTTAATCATTTTTGGCATCTCTGATAATCAAATGGAACACAACCAAGATATAGTAATCGAAAAGGCTGAGGATAATTCTTACTTGCATTCTGCACAAGTTTTCTTAAAATCAAAATTTAAAAATACCCTTTCCAACAAAACAACACCAAAAGGAATTTCTACTATATGGTAAAGAGATGTCGGGCGCAGTAACTCGGCTTTACTGATTAGTGTTCTAGGTACACTTGGCACTTTTCTGGTTATCTTTTCTAGTGTTGTCGGAAGGTAGTATATTTCGGTGATCAAGGAGAGGGGCTAGAGTCCGTCTAGGGTCCGACAGACCTGACCATGCTACCTGGTCTCACCACTGACTTGCTGATTTGGAGCCTCAGTTTCTTTATTTGTAAAATTAGGTAACAATAACGCCTATCTCATAAGGGACTGTTTAAACAACCTCGCTGTTACTGATAATAATAAACATTAATGCGCTGTTTCTTCTTTTGCAGACGATGTTAAAAAATTGTTAAGGGAACTAGATGTCATGAATTCCGTCATCGGTCAGCTTGCTCCAGAAGGTAGTTTTGCATCCCGCATCTGTTTCAAAAACGGGACTGGTTTGTTTCTCGCATTTCATTAAACTACTCCTTGGAAATAGCCTACGTAATATCAACTGCGAATTGTCCTTCAGGTCTTTCAAGCCAAGAGGGGCTCTCGCCACAGTTAGGATTCGTGAAGCTTTGGTTTCCAAAACGTGTTTTAAATTTTTTTTTTTTCAACGTTTTTTATTTATTTTTGGGACAGAGCGAGACAGAGCATGAACGGGGGAGGGGCAGAGAGAGAGGGAGACACAGAATCGGAAGCAGGCTCCAGGCTCTGAGCCATCAGCCCAGAGCCCGACGCGGGGCTCGAACTCACGGACCGCGAGATCGTGACCTGAGCTGAAGTCAGACGCTTAGCCGACTGCGCCACCCAGGCGCCCCTCAAAACGTGTTTTGAAGTAGTGGTTGCGGAAGCCTTTCGCACACTTGTGTCGTTTGTCTTTGATGTGCAGAGGAAGTGGTGATTCATGAGTTCGCCAGTCTTTGCCTGGCGAACATGTCTGCGGAGTATACCAGCAAAGTGCAGATATTGGAGCACGGCGGGTTAGAGCCACTCGTCAGACTGCTGGCCAGCCCAGACCCTGACGTGAAGAAGAACTCAGTTGAGTGCATTTACAACTTGACCCAGGTGAGGGTGATTTCTAAAAGCGGGTTTTGACCAAAGCTATTTATAGAATTGATTTGCCCAATAAAAAAGGCTCAAAGGTGTTAGAAACTCCTCAGTTTTGATTCACTGTTTTTTGTTTTTTTGTTTTTTTTTGTTTTTTTTTTTTCTGGTACTATTTAGGAGTTATCGCTCGGGGGAAAAAAAAAGAATGGACGTTGAGTGTAGATACCTTTGAACTTTCACATTTTATAAGCAGTTGTGTCCCATGAAAGGGCATTTTCTTTTTTGTAATTCAGTTTTTCATTTTAATTCCAGTGCAGTCAACGTACAGTTTTATACTAGTTTCAAGGTATACAATTTAGTGATTGATCAATGATATACGTATTCCGGGCTCATCGCCGAAAGTGAACTCTTTAATCCCCATCCCCTAGTTCACCCACCCCCCACCCACCTCCCCTTTGGTAACCACCAGTTCTCTATAGTTAAGAATCTGTTTCTTGGCTTCTCTCTCTCTCTCTCTTTCTGTCTCTCTCTGTCTCTCTTTTTTGCCTTTGTTCATTTGTTTTGTTTCTTAAATTCTTAAATCGTACGGTATTTGTCTTTCTCGGACTGACTTATTTTGCTTAGCGTAATGCTCTAACTCCATCCGTGTTGTTGCATTATGGCAAGACTTCATTCTTTTTTTGACTGAATAATATCTCATTATTTATATCTCCATCAACAGGTGAATGGACTGCTTCAATAAGTTGGTTATTAGACATAATGCTGCAATAAACATAGGAATGCATGTATCCCTTTATAAATTGGGGTTTTTGAATATTTGGAGTAAATATCCAGGAGTGCAATTACTGCATCAGAGAGTAGTTCTGTTTTTTTAACTTTTTGAGGAACCTCCAGACTCCCTTCCACAGTGGCTGCACCAGTTTGCATTCCCACCAACAGGGCGCAAGTGTTCTTTTTTCTCCACATCTTTGCTGACACCTGTTGTTTCTTGTATTGTTGATTTTAGCCGTTCCGACAGGCGTGAGGTTATAGCTCATTGTAGTTTTGATTTGCACTTCTTTGATGGTGAGTGACGTTGAGCATCTTTTCATGTGTCTGTTGGCCATCTGGATGTCTTCTTTGGAGAAGTGTCTGTTCATACTTCTACCCATGTTTAATTGGATTATTTGTTTTTTGGGTGTTGAATTGTGTGAGTTCTTTATATACTGTATTTTGGATACTAACCCTTTACTGGATATGCCATTTGCAAATACCTTCCCCTATTCAGAAGGTTACCTTTCAGTTTTGTTGATTGTTTCCTTTGCTTGTATAAACTTTTTATTTTGATGTGGTCTCAATAGTTTATTTTTGCTTTTGTTTCCCTTGCCTCAGGAGCCATATCTGGAAAGGTGTTGCTATGGCCAGTGTCAGAGAAATAATTGCCTGTGCTCTATTCAGAGATTTTTATGGTTTCCTGTCTCACATTTAGGTCCTTAATCCATTTTGAGTTTATTTTTGTGTATGGTGTAAGAACGTGGCCCAGTTTCATTCTTTTGCATGTTACTGTCCAGTTTTCCCAACATCATTTATTGAAAAGACTCTCTCTCCCCTTGGATGTTTTTGCATCCTTTGCCAAAGATGAATTGACCATACAATTGTGGGTTTATTTCTGGGTTTTCTATGCTGTTCCATTGATCTGGGTGTCTACTTTTGTGTCAGTTACCATCCTATTCGATTACTACAGCTTTGTATATACGTTGAAGCCTGGAGTGGTGGTTCCTCCCATCTTGTTTTTCTTTTACAAGATTGCTTTGGCTATTTGGGGTCTTATGTGGTTCCATACAAATTTTAGGATTGTCTGTTCTAGAATGTTGTTGGCATTTTGATAAGGATTGCATTAAATGTAGAGATTGCTTTGGGTAGTATAGGCATTTTAACAGTATTTGTTCTTTCTAATACATGCGCATGGAATATCTTTCCATTTCTTTGTGTTGTCTTCAATTTCCTTCAATGTTTCATCGTTTTCAGAGTACAGGTCTATGAAAGGGCATTTTAGAAGTGTATGTAAATTTTCAAAGAATAGAATGGCTTGCAAATTAAGGCAGGATGAAAGTAGATAAATGTATTTCTTCTTGAAACGTGGAATCTAATACATTGAACGAGGTTTCACCCATGCAGATTTATTGACCTAACCTTGGTGATCTAAGCACATTGGATGCAATGCATGCCGTATTCAGTGTACCAAGATTTTTGGATTAGACTTATTTATTGGTGAAGACCCAATGAGTTGAGTATGCTGAACAGAGCTCATTGTCCATAATTGCAAGGTGCTTTGTCACCGAACTGTTTTTCCTTTGTTATGGAAAGAAACAGCCTGCCTTGGCCTCTTCTACCTGTGCTGTCCTGTGTCCCCACCCCTCCCGCAGCCCCTCAAGGCACCGCCCCCCCACAGCAGGTCAGCTTCCTGACACTTTGAACAGCCTTCTCTGTTTCTTTTGCTGCTCAGGTTCCTGAACAATTTGCCCACACATTTGATTAGCTTTGCTTAGATCAACTGAAAATACCAAAATGCCATTTGAAAGAGCTAGCAGTAGAATATAAAAGGAAGAGATAGTGAAGTGAAGGTAAAGGAGAGTTCACCGAGAGGTGGAGTATGGAGACAAATTATATAGAAAGAGAGACAAATGGGCTATGCCTGAAGGCGGCAAGAGCATTTCCGGCCTCAGAAGTCATTGCCCCAGGCTGGGCACTCACTGGCCTCTACTCTGGCTCCTCCCTGCTCCACTGTCCCCCTTCTCTTATCCCACAGGCCTAAATAACGCAGTCAGTGGGTTAGTATCTTTCATCCCAAGACTCCTCATAGCTCTTACTTCCCTATAATTTTTTAATCAAAGAGAAATGAAAAGACTTGCCTTCACTATTCTTCACAACAGAAGTACTGGTTAATAACAGCATGTTAATTTCCTCCGACCGCCTAACAAACTACCCCAGACACGTCGGCTTAAAACAACAGGAATTTCTCTCAGTGCTGGAGGCTGGAGGTCCGACCTTGAGGTGTCAGCAGGGCCCTGCCCCCACGGCCGCTCTGGGAAGCATCCTCCCGGCCTCTTCCTAGCTTCTGGTGGTGGCCGTCAATCCCTGGCGGTCATTGATGTACAGCTGCCATCATTGCAATCTCTCCCTCTGTTGTGCCTCCTCTTATTTATTAAAAAAAATTTTTTTTTAAATGTTTATTTCTTTTTGAGAGAGAGTGAGACAGAGAGTGAGCAGGGGAGGGGCAGAGAGAGAGGGAGACACAGAATCCGAAGCAGGCTGCAGGCTCTGAGCCCCAACGCGGGGCTTGAACTCACAAACTGAGATCATGACCTGAGCCAACGTCGGACACTCAACCAACTGAGCCACCAGGGCACCCCATGCTTCCTCTTCTTTTAAAGACCCCAGTCCTCTAAGGACACCATTAAGTACCCACCCTGCTCCACTATGACATTATCTTAACTAATAACATCTCTACTGGCCCTGTTTCTACATAAGGTCATGTTTTGAGATACCGAGGGTTAGGAGTTCAACATATATTTTGGGGGGACACAATTCAACCCACAGCAAACAACTTTCTACAGTTTTTATGCCTGTAGGAAGCATGCACTGAAGGATGGATAGAGAAAAGCTAAGCTGTTAATGGGACCTTTTCCACCTTAATACTATTTGACATTTATGATATTTTGATTTTAAGTGTCATGATTAGTAGTCAGAGTTTGGGCGCTTTTCATGACTTTTTGCTTGGTTTTCTCCACTGCTCACCCCAACTAGCCCTCTCCCCACCACTCACATACACAGAATTGCAGCCACACAGGGCAGAGCAACTCACCTAGACTCTAACAACCCCTTGATATTATAAACGTCTTGTATAAAGGTCATGTGTCTGAACTCAACCTGGTATAAATTTGCGTGCACAGGGCCTGCCAGCAGCACTGTGTGCATGTAAGCATTTCATAAATAATCCATTTGGATGAAGATAATAAGGAATTGATGGCATCATTTCATTTTATCAAATACTATTTGAAACAGGGTATAGAGTGTGAAAAGAATTTGATTATGCGCAGATTTACTGTAGTGCTGTTAGTAACAAAAGGACTTTGCTGGATAATAAAGAAACAATAGGTACTGCAAAAATCATAGATCACATCTACTTCCTGTTATTGACAATGTCTGCATAGTTAAAATGAATATTTAGGTGTTGTCGATGGAGAGTTTTTCTTACTTACTGTGTGAGTGACCTTGGAAGGGAATCTGGAATAAAAGATGGGAAATTTAAAACTTACAATGTCCTTTGTTAGACCATAGAGGTTCTCCATTCTTGTGACTGACTATATTTTGCTTTAAATTTTACTTATTTGATCATTTGTATCTCATGGCAGGATTTTCAGTGTCGAGCGGCACTTCAAGAACTAAATGCAATCCCCCCTATATTAGATCTCTTGAAGTCAGAATATCCAGTTATTCAGTTGTTGGCTCTCAAAACCTTAGGTATTATTACAAATGATAAGGAGGCACGAACAACGCTGAGAGACAATCAAGGAGTGGACCACCTTATTAAAATCCTAGAAACTAAGGTATTTGAAACTTTCATTCAACTTTCTATGAGGAAATGTATCTCTCCTACATGTTGCTATAAAATCCGAATGTAGAATGCTTTTTAAAATAAAATTTTATTATATTTAAGCATAGTGTTCAGTAAAATGGATTAATTAATTTGTTTATTGCTACATTGTTTATCAGCATGATTAAATCAGATTAATGATAGAGGCCATTATAAAAGACTTTTTTTGGGGCGCCTGGGTGGCTCGGTCGGTTAAGCGTCCGACTTCGGCTCAGGTCATGATCTCACAGTCCGTGAGTTTGAGCCCTGCATCAGGCTCTGTGCTGACCGCTCAGAGCCTGGAGCCTGTTTCAGATTCTGTGTCTCCCTCTCTCTCTGCCCCTCCCCTGTTCATGCTCTGTCTCTCTCTGTCTCAAAAATAAATAAACGTTAAAAAAAAATAAATAAATAAATAAAAAAAAGAAGCAGCCAAAATGTTAAAAAAAAAAAAAAGACTTTTTTTGAGGGGCACCTGGGTGGCTCATTGGATAAGTGTCTGACTTTTGGCTTCAGCTCAGGTCAGGATCTCACGGTTTGTGAGTTCAAGACCCGCATCGGGCTCCGTGCTGACAGTGCAGAGCCTGCTGGGGATTCTGTCTCCTTCTCTCTCTGCCCCTCCCCTACTTGCTCTCTAAATAAATTTAAATTTAAAAAATAAAATATTTTTATTCTTCTGGTTTAGAAATTTAAGATTTTTAAATTCTTGTTTAGGATCTTCTTCATGATTTCCTGAAATACCTAGAATTAGTCTTTTAGGCTTTATCAGCCATAGTTTTCTCTAGGATAAAGCAGGAAGGGTTATTTACTCCCCATTGGGGAGAATCATCTGCTTTACTTAGTCTACTGATTTATATAGTATGTTCATCTAGAGAAATACCTTCATGGAAACATCTAGAATAACGTTTAACCAAATATCTGGATACCGTGGCCTAGCCAAGTTAAAACATGAAAATTAATCATCACGAGTCAATTTGGCTTCCATACATATCTCCTTAAATCCTACTTAATCTCAAAATCAAGGCAATAGCAAGGTCCTTGCATGCCTAGCATGATGTAACTATCCTGTGTACAACCAGAATATACTAACCCTTTCCCCAGAAGAGGATGCAATGTCCTTGGGGGATATTTAGTCTTCTCCTTGATATCCTGTAACTTAAATACTATGAAGTAAAATTAAGAATAACTACTAACTTGTAAAGTCAATACATCTTATGTTGCCTGAGGGGATAAGAGAGGGGAAAAAATACCCACACTATTTCACAGACACACACACACACGCGCGCACGCACACACACTCATAGCAAAATAAGGAAGAAATACTCATGGCGGTTACAACCCTCTTGTCTACAAGTGGCCACATGGTGGTAGTTGGTATGGATAACTATCTTCCTCCACTACCCATTCCACATTTCCTTTTCCTTCAGCAAGCACTTCAACCGGATGTGGTTCTTCACCCGGTGGGGTGATCCGTATCTTCATACCTGAGGGTCTGGGCCATTCAGGAGGCCTGCTTGGATTAGGTTATTGTAGTTTTCTTTCAACCTTATTCATGGAGCATGGTAATACTAAGAGATACCCGAAGGACTTCCTGTATCCCAGATATACTCTTCTTCCTGTATTCCGGATACGCTCTGGTGTGGAGTAGCAGTCCAGTTTCCCCTTGGTAGTTGGGATCAGCCACCCTAGCAGCCCGGTAACTTCCTTCATTGCCTGCTTATGTGGAGGCATGGGGAGGCCGAAGTGGCTGGGGGAAGTTTTAACTTCTAGTCCAGTGGAATCATTGTCGTGCCTCTTGGCGGAAGCGTTCTCTCCTTTGGAACTAAGACCTCTAGGCCAACAGAGCATGAGTTCTGGGAGAGAGCAAGCAAAGATATGGCTAATGGGCCACTAGGGGGTAACAGTGCTACGACACCCGTTTCCACCCCCTGATTCCTCGACCCACCATCACTGGCTATGGGAGATCCAGCACCGTATATTGGCCACTGATTCAGAACGTGTATAAAGTGGAGAACCGTGCCCCGGCCCTGCCAGGTATCGCCACCCACTTCACTGGCACCGTAACTGTCTTCAAAAGGCCACTCTGTTGAGCCAGCTGCTTCGGGATGGTGGGATATGGGCATGGACCCACTGTCACCCTTGGTTTGCTGTGAAGAGAGCTCCCTGACCAGAAGCATTGCTGTGTTGGAGCCCATGATAGTGGAGGCAAGAAGTCACAGACTTACAACACTTCCCTCGACCGGCTGGAGATTTTAGGGAATATGCTTTCCTTCAGCTCCTGTCTGCTTTTTCAAAGAATATTTTCTTCGGATTTTAAAATGGTTGGCGGTACGAGGTTGTATGAGCAACTCCACTGGGCTACTATTGCTGCAAGCGTCTTTATTGTGAAAAAATGATCCTGTATCTGGGAAACGTTTTGGAGCAGGGGGAGCAAGAAGAGACGGGGCAAACTGTGAGGGAGAGTGATGTTATGATAACTCAACAGAACTGCTTCCTTGGGCATCTGTCACAGCAACGTTAACAAGGTTATGTTCTGACTGACCTTCGTCTTGTAGTAAAATTTGGGAAGTGTCAATTTCTTTCACTACAATTTTCTGAAGTTGTATTCGCTTTTATTATTAGGAATTGAATGACCTTCATATAGAAGCGCTTTCCGTGATAGCCAATTGCCTTGAAGATATGGATACTTTGGTGCTGATTCAGCAGACCGGGGGTCTTAAGAAGCTCCTGTCCTTTGCAGAAAATTCTACAATTCCTGATATTCAGAAGAATGCAGCAAAAGCAATTACTAAAGCAGCTTATGATCGTATGTCTCATTTTATATAAACTAAGCACACATGCTTCCTCTTGTATTCTTGGCTTTGATTAGTACTAACAAGCACTAGAGTATTTGTCTGCTTTTAATTAATTTTTAAAGTTTATTTCTTGTGAGAGAGAGGGAGAGCGTGTGCGTGCGTGCACGTGTGGGGGAGAGGCAGAGAGACAGGGAGAGAAAGAATCCCAAGGAGGCTCTGTGCCGACGCGGGGCTTGATCTCATGAACTATGAGATCATGACCTGAGCCGAAGTCAAGAGTGGGACGCCTAACCAACTGAGCCAACCGGGCACCCCAGTATTTGTCGGCTTTTAAATGAACGTTGGAGAATAGTGCTTACTATTTAAGGTCAAGATTCATCTCAATGCCAATTAGTAAAAGTAGAAATTGCTTTGTCAGGGACATAATTAACTCAATATGATTTAATTATGCATCTTTTTTTTAAAGCAATTCATTCCTAAGTTAAGCCTTTATTTCCCCCTTGATTCTGAAACTTTATAGAATCCATGCCTTGCTTGTGATCCTGAAAAACGTTGTTTCAATATACCCACGTTCGGAATGATATCTGTACAGTAATTTCAACTTCAGCTGGAGACAGGCAGTGATATAGCCATGTGATATGGCTGGGAAAAATAATATGCTCACACTGTATACATAATACAATTTTCATTTCAGTGGCAAGCTATGTTGGCATAAATCTGTAAAATATGAGAGATTAATTACATCACGAGCACTGAAGATGAAATTATAGTTTTAATTTATGTATATTTGGAGTATTTTATTTAATAAAAGATGTGATTTTATTTTCCTCCTTCCACATCACTCCTCTTCTAAATGATGACAGTTTTGACTAGTTTAAATGATTTGTTTCTAAACATAGACACCCACATCTGTACATATATATGCCTATGTGTATATTATGGGACCCACTTCCTTTTCAATCCATACTGAGTTCTTCAAGGCAGAGTTTCACAGCAGTAAGCCGAATGTCACCGTCCAGTACGGAGTTAATATAGAGGGGACTTGTGAGTTGCGTTATGAATGCCAAATCTAGACAGGTTGTAAAATCAAGGTTTTTAATGTTGGCAAAAGTTGCTTGGCTCGGTGTTCTATCAAATGGAACTTAGACCTTATTGTGCCTGGTCAGTTCTGTTTTCCAGCTATCCCAGGTCTTCTTAGCTGTCTGAGACCAAAAGAGAGGACGATGGCAAGAGACAGACGATATCAAAGCCAAAATTTTTGCGACTTCTCTTTTGTGTGGTTGGACCATTTAAAGCCGGTCACAGCCCCTCTTGGGATAGTGAGTTTCATGAATTTATGACCCATTGTGTGACGTAGCAGTGGGAAGAGCCCTGGGTGGAGAGTCCCTGGTGGTCTAGTTTTACCACTGGTCCCACTACCTGCAGTGTAATGACCTAAGTTGTAACTATGAATGAACCACAGCCTCTCTGGACCTATTTACTAATTCATTTACTAATTATTTATTGAGCCCCCCCCCCCCCCCACTTTGGGTCAATAAACCCAGAAGGGGCAAGGAAGCAGGTGATCACACTGTGCTTGATGGTGGAAGGACAGGATCACCTGGGAGGGCCACCTAAAGTCAGGTTGGATCAGATAGGTTTTCCCGACATAAGTAATTTACCAGCCACGACATAAAGTAAATAATAGAAATTGTCTGGGCAAAGAAGGTCCTGATGGGATGGGGAAGGATCACCAGTGCTCTAAGGAGAAGGAACAGGGTATAAAGGCCAGAGGAGGGACAAAGCATAGTAAATTCTAGAACTGAAAGTTTTCAGAACGGCTAGTGAATAGAATGCAGCAGAAAATTGAAAGTGATGGCTGTGGAAGTAATGAGGAGCCAGATGCTAATGCGCGATAGAAGCCAAGTAAGGACTTTGGACCTTATTTTGATGGCAACAAAGAGCCATTGAAGTGGCTTAGAAAGGTGAGGGACCATTGCAGATGCTCACTTTTAAAAGAAAGAGCTCTCTTGCTGCAAAGTGGGGGAGAGATTCGAAGTGTGCTGGACCGGACCCAGAAAGACCAGGAAGAGGACTGCTGTGGTCATCTAGGTGGAAGGTGAAAGTTTCCTGAAACAGACATTTGCAAGGAGAACCCCCATGACAGTGCTTGGCACATCGGGAGGGTCGGTCCATAAGTGTTCGATGAGTGACCACATGGGTTGGAGGAGGAAGAAGGTGATGTCAAGGACAAGACCAGGTTTCTGGCTAGGACAGCTGGGAGTAGAATGGTGCCATTCACAGAAATGGGGAACTCAAGAAGAGAAGCTGGTGTTGATTAAAGGAAAGGAAATGAGTTCTATTCTTTAAAAAAAAAAAATGGTAGCAAGATATACATAATGTTAAATTTAGCGTCTTAACCATTTTTAAGCTCAGCGGTATTAAGTACATTCACGCTGTTGGGCCGCCGTCTCCACCGTCCATCTCCCGAGCTCTTTTCGTCTTGCAGAACAGACAGCTTGTACCCATGAAGCAAGAACTCCCCACTTCTCCCCCCTGTGGTCCCCACCAACCACCACCCTTTCTGTTTCTGTGATTTTGACTATTCTAAGTACTGATACAAGTGGAACTGTAAAATACTAGTCCTTTGGTGACTGGCTTATTTCACTTGGCGTGACCCATCTCAGGTTCCTCCATGTCCCAGCATGCATCAGAGCTTCCTTCCCCTTTGGGGCGCCTGGGTGGCTCAGTCGGTTGTGCATTGGACTTCGGCTCAGGTCATGATCTCGTGGTTTGTGAGTCTCGAGCCCCGCGTTGGGCTCTGTGCTGACCGCTGGGAGCCTGGAACCCGCTTCGGATTCTGTGCCTCCCTCTCTCTCTCCCCCTCCCCTGCTTGTGCTCTGTCTCTCAAAAATGAATAAATGTAAAAAAAAAAAAAAAAATTCAAAAAAAAAAAAAAAGAACTTCCTTCCCTTTTAAGGCTACATAGTATTCTGTATGTATACATCACATTTTGTTGACCTGTTCATCTGTTAATGGACACTTGGGTTTCTTCTACTGTTTGGCTATTGTGAATGATGCCGCTATGAACATACATATACAAATAGCTTTTCAAGTCCCCGCTTTCCAGTTATTTCGGGTATATACTCATGACTGGAATTGCTGGATCATATGGTAATTCTGTGTTAAATATGTTGAGGAACTGCATACTGTTTTCCGCAGCAGCTGCACCCGTTGTACACGCCCGCCAACAGGGCACAAGCGTTCCAATTCTCCACCTTCTCACCCATACTTGCTGTTTTATTTAGTTAGTTAGTTAGTTAGTTAGTTAGTAGCCATACTCATTTGTGTGAAGTGGTGTCTCACTGTGTTTTAATTTGTATTTCTCTAATGATCAGTGACGTTGAGCTTTTTTTTTCCATGTGCTTATTTTCTTTGGAGAAAGGCCTATTTAAATCCTTTGCCCATTTTTTTTTTTTTAAACCAGGTTGTTATTGAGTTGTAGGAGTTCTTTCTATATTCAGGATATTAACTCCTTATCAGATGTATGGTTTGCAAACATGTTCTCCCATTCCGTGGGTTGCCTTTTCATACTATTGATTGTGTCCTTTGATGTACTGTTTTTAATTCTGGTGGAGTCCAATTTATCTCGTTTTTCTTTTGTTTCCTATGCCGTTGGTGTTATATCCAAAAAATCATTAACAAATCCAATGTCATGAAAAATTTCCCCTATGTGTTCTTGTAAGAATTTTATAGTTTTATCTCTTATGTTTAGGTCTTTGATCCATTTTTGAGTTGTTTTTGTGTACGGTGTGGTAGGGTCCAACTTCATTCTCTTGCGTGTGGAAATCCAGTTTTCCTAGCACCATTTGGTGAAATCCATTCTTTATTTGTAATACAAAGAAACTCAACCAGATAGTCTTTAAATCCCATCTGGCACTTAATGTTTTATGAATCTACTTCCTTATGTTAGTTCTAAAATGACTACATCCCAGTTCCAAATTGTGTCTCCTCACTATTTTAGAATCAAATGACTAAATCTGTATTGATTTCATCTATGCCATTTGTGATTTTTTTTCATGTTTCCTTTAACCATTATTTTTCCAGACGGAAGAATCTTCAGTTAGCCTTTCCCCATACATCATGTCCTTATGCTATCCTGTGATCATTCTCTTACTTTTTCTGGATTTTCTCTTATTCATGATATCCTCTTTGAAGTGGGGTGATGTATATTACGAACAGCATTTTAGAAACATGCACCATCATTTTATGTAATATAAAGATTTGGTTATCGTAGGATTATTTTCAATTTCAGTTTTATGAAGCAAGGATTTTTTTTTTTATGGGTGCAAAACCTTTTTTTTTTCTTTTTTTAATTTAATTTAATTTTTTTCAATATATGAAATTTATTGTCAAATTGGTTTCCATATAACACCCAGTGCTCATCCCAAAAGGTGCCCTCCTCAATACCCATCACCCACCCTCCCCTCCCTCCCACCCCCCATCAACCCTCAGTTTGTTCTCAGTTTTTAACAGTCTCCTATGCTTTGGCTCTCTCCCACTCTAACCTCTTTTTTTTTTTTTTTTCCTTCCCCTCCCCCATGGGTTTCTGTTAAGTTTCTCAGGATCCACATAAGAGTGAAACCATATGGTATCTGTCTTTCTCTGTATGGCTTATTTCACTTAGCATCACACTCTCCAGTCCCATCCACGTTGCTACAAAAGGCCATATTTCATTCTTTCTCATTGCCACGTAGTATTCCATTGTGTATATAAACCACAATTTCTTTATCCATTCATCAGTTGATGGACATTTAGGCTCTTTCCATAATTTGGCTATTGTTGAGAGTGCCGCTATAAACATTGGGGTACAAGTGCCCCTATGCATCAGTACTCCTGTATCCCTTGGGTAAATTCCTAGCAGTGCTATTGAAGCAAGGATTTTAATCAGCCTTTTGACCATATCAGCAAACTGGGCCAACCCTTGAGTGAAAGACCTACAGTGAGCCCCAGATCCCATTTCTCCAGCAGGACCCAGAGTTCAAAGTCTCCCATTTTAAATTCTAACATTTTTTTGATTTGTAGTTTAAAAAATGCAAGTTTTGCTTTGAAAATAATATTGCATTGTCACCGAGGCCTAGTATATGATCTATGGATCTCTTTGCCTACTACTTAGCAAATATTTATTGTATGCCTGCTATATGCAAGGCACTGTTCTAGAAGATAAAGGTAAACAATGAATAAAATAAGGGAATAGATGCTTGTTGACTAGACAAAAAGGTGTATTACCAGCTCTTGAAACTCCAGATGAGTTAAATAAAGAGACACATGAAGGGACTACTTTCAGAAGTACAGTCAGGGTTAAGGGAACAAACAAGGGATAGCGAGGTCCCCACAGATTAGCAATATTGTGAAACCATCACTCGCTAGATCCAGAGGCAAGGGGATGAACCATCGTTAGGTTTATTTCTACAACTATTGTATTTGTTTCACCTTCTTCCTGACCGTGTTTGCTTTTTCGGCTTTTCATTTTTCTATGTTGTCTTCTTTGCTTTCTTCCTTTTTTTGTTATATAGATGAAAGGAAATTTTAAATGACTTTTTTAAAGATAGAGTGGCTATAGTTATTGAAGACATTTAACTTTTTTGCTTCCATAACTCTTCCCTTTCCTGATGTTTGCAAATTTCATAGGGGGGTTATAGATTCTCCTCTCTAAAAATCTATGTAATTGGGGGCACCTGGGTGGCTCAGTGAGTTGAGCATCTGACTCTTGATTTCAGCTCAGGTCGCGATCGGGTTGTGGGATCGAGTTCCGCACCAGGCTGAGTATGGAGCCTGCTTGAGATTCTCTCTCTCTCTTTCTCTCTCTCTCTCTCTTTCTCTCTCCCTCTGCCTCTCTCCCCCATGCATTCTTTCTGTAAAAAATGAATACATAAATACATTTTAAAAAATCTATATAATTCTCTTTTTTTGGATCATTTGGCCGTTATACACTCAATTTTTTCCACACTTATCGTTATTTACATATTGAATCCACTTCAATGTACATTGTAAATTTCTCATGATAAAACATGCCCATTCTTAAGATTTTATTTAGGAAAAAAGCACATAGGACAGTTTGGCTGGGTCTGGAACTGTTACATCACAGCATTTTCTCCGATTTTCTACGAACCTTGTTTTTGTAGCGTCTGAGTCTAAGGGCAGTCTGATTTCCATTCTTCTTTATAGAAAATATTTTCTTTTTGTATTTGTGCTGAATCCCTTATCCTATAAGTTAAAAAAAACTTTTTCAAAATGTGTCTGATACATACCCACCCCCTCTCTCTACCTGAAACAGAAAAGTCTTGTCATTTACTGAATCGTGGTTTGGGATTTGTTTTTTGTTTTCTAACTTAGGAAACTTTTTTCCTATTATACTTTTGGTTATTACTTTTGTTTTATTTACTGTTTTTTTTTTTCCCCAGGAATATTTATTATTTTAGCCCGTCTCTGTTCTCTTTCTTCCATACCTATTACACATTCCTAGTTGTGGTTTTTAATGTTTTGATGGGTTTTTTTTCATCAACTAGGCCTAGTTACAATAATCAGACAAGACCTGCAGGATGCCCTTGCTTATTTACCCCGTCAACTGAGACGGCAATGGAGTCCTTTAGCCCAGTTTTGGATGATGATGAGGCTTTCCCACTAATGTGGCATTACAACACTGGGGTGCTATTTTCTCCTGGTCCTAGTGGTTATATAGGAGGAAACTGATACAAATTTAGAACATTCTGAGGAACCCATAATTGTTCATTGACCAGGAGTAGTTTACAGAAATTTGTTTCTTCCCAACTTGTCCCTGACCCACGGCCCCCTCTTTCCCCCCTTTTCTTCTCAATCGACTTCTTTGAAAGACTAGTTAATTTTAAATAACTTCACCTCTTCATCTCATCTCCATCCCTCGACCGACTGCATGAGACTTCAGCTTCTCCCATTCTGCCAAAACAGTCCTTGTAGGATTTAACATCGACTTCCCAACTCCTAAATCCTACAGCCGCATCGTTTACCTGATGATCTCTTCTATTTGTTGCTTATTTAATTCCTTACGCTGTTTACTTGGCCAGATCGACGATAACCACCTCTTCTTCCCTGCCTCCCTTCTATACTGTGCCTTCTTTTCAAGCCCTACCTGTGTTTCTTATCTACCCCTTTTTATACCAAATGTTGCCTGCCTTGACTTCTCTCTGCCAGACCCAGCCAGATCTAGGAGGCTTTATTTTATATTAACTAGTGACAATGAAAAACTAAAAACTTACTAAGGAATAACAAAGTTCTCTCCTAATATTTCTGTATTGGAAGTAAATAATCATGAAGTCTCAAAATAATTTTCCACAGTTAGAAAACCCCAGAAGAGAGCACAGGCAGTAATTTCTCTGACATCAGCTGTAGCCGCATTTTTCTAGATGTCTCCCGAGGCAAGGGAAACAAACGCAAAAATAAGCTATTGGGACTACATCAAAATGAAAAGCTTCTGCACAGCATAGGGAACAATCGCCAAGACTAAAAGACAACCTACTGAATGAGAGAATATATTTGCACAGTTAGAAAACTCCATTTATAAGTAGGTTTTCACAAATATTGCTCCTTATGCTGTTATTAAGAATAATGTAACCATCAGTATTCACGTAAAACTTTCTTTCTTACTTTTTCATCATCAAAAATGTTTTGTAAGTTAGGGAATGCATCGTCATTGCACGTCAAAAACACACAGACACGTAATACATATTCTTTAACAAAATTTTTTTTTAATGTTTATTTATTTTTGAGAGAGAGAGAGAGCAAGGGAGGGGCAGAGAGAGGGAGACACAGAATCCGAAGCAGGCCCCAGGCTCTGAACTCTGAGCTTCAGCACAGAGACCAATGGGGGGCTCGAACTCACAACCGTGTGATCATAACCTGAGCCAAAGTTGGACGGACGCTTAACCCGTTGAGCCACCCGGTGCCCCTTAATACACATTCTTTTAAGTTTTGTTTGTTGAGTACTTTTTAACATGCGCCCCCACAGTCGAAAGCCCAGATCAGTCAGTTTTTGACCTGGGACCGGGAGGAGGAAGGTGTTAATTACCACGTTGCCAGGAGGTTTATGAACTGACATTAACATCTCAGCAGGAGCAAAGGTGGCGCCATAGCAACTTCCCGAGAGCCCGGTGAAGAAAAGCATCATTACGTGCAGATTTATTTCCAGTTACAAAGCCTCACACTTTTTATTTTAGTGATACTGCACAAATGTTATCTTTAAAGGACATTACTCTATTAGTAGCATAATTACCTTGCCATCTTTATTATCTGTATAATTAAAACATAAATACTTTACTTCTCGGTGCAGCAATTCAGTGAAGGTACTTGGTTAATATGTTAA
The DNA here is from genome assembly GCF_046562875.1 of Panthera onca. Lineage (NCBI taxonomy): Eukaryota > Metazoa > Chordata > Mammalia > Carnivora > Felidae > Panthera > Panthera onca. Next base: position 21,214,212 of record NC_138345.1, read on the forward strand.
TTCATCTTTTAAATCTATTATGGCCACACTGCAGTCAGCACTTTTGAGGTTTGGTGAACGCAGCTGGATTTTGAGAACACTCCCAGCAGGGCTGAGAAACTAATTGCCCGTGGTATTTAGATTATTTTTAAAAAGATATTTCCAAGAATTGCGTATATACTGGTTTTTGAATGCGACAACCACATACTCCAAAGTTAGTCTTGACAAATTAATTCTTCTGGCTGATTTTCCTGGTAGAATTTATGCTCAGAGTGTTCTGTTTAGTAAAGTGAATTTAGAGCTATCAGGGAAATCTTAATTATGAATCTAAGCATTTTAGGTCAAAGACTCTAGAAGAGTTTCAGATCTTTTTTATTCAGGGAATACTAATCAGGACTACATATATTTTAAAACCTTTCAGAAGCCACATACTTGAGATTTAAGTATTAATCGCACCATTTACAAAAGTAAAACAGTCATGACCTGCCTGAATCCTCAGTTTAAGTGAAAGGAGCAAGGGATTAAAACGATAGGATTACAGGACATGGTTCATAATTGGTTTAAGACAAATGAACAGAAGTGTTAGTGATGTAGCCAGTGCCAGTTGTGACCAGGTTGCTGTGTTTGGAATGAACAAAGGCCAAAAGTGATTGCAAAGGTGGTGACATGTGAGTGTGGTTCCGCTTCTGCAAAAAAGGGGGCAATTTGAAAAAACTCACGGTTAAAAGAAGACAGAGATCCTCTATTAACTTTAAAGTGGACAAGCAGTTATGATAAGTTCTGAGAATATTCCTAGAAACACAAGTTAGTTGTAATATACATAAACGATGAATTAGTTCCTCGTGCAGAAGTCACATACGATCGAAATTAGTAGGGCGGTTTTTGCGGAGATTTTTTATTCTAACAGAATAGTCTCCTCTTACGTATATCAACATCCTAAGAGCATATCTTACACGTTCTTCTATTTTAACCACGTAAATTGACTTCAAAGGGTAATTAATGGAAAGGCAAACCTACGATGACGCTTTTTGGAGGACTGTAAACAAATTAGCAAAGAATTATTTGTAAGCTGGTTCTTTTCAAACTAGTCTCTGATTCCTCTTACGGCATTAACATTGAGTTTGGTTTAATATATCTTTTTTCTAGTACATGCCTTTAATAAAGAGTAACTTACGGGATGCCTGGATGGCTCAGTTGGTTGATCATGTGACTCTTAATTTTGGCTCAGGTCATGATCTCATGGTTTGTGAGATCAAGCCCCACGTCGGGCTCTGACCTGACAGCATGGAGATTCTGTCTTAAGATTCCGTCTCTCTCTCTCTCTCTCTCTCCCTCTCCCTCTGCCCTGCTCCCCCACTTGTGCAGTCTCTCTCTCTCTAAAAATAAAAACATTAAAATAATAAAAATAAAAATTTAAAAATAGCTGTAGAACACAAAACAAAAAAATGAGGTTTTAACGTTCTAATTTAGTTTAATGCAGTGCTTGCTTAGTATAGTAATGAGGTTGTCATTTATTTAAAAAAACGAAAGGAAATCAAGAGAAAAACAGTAGGGAACAAAAAGAACATTGAAAATACTTTGATTTTTAATTAAGTGTTTCATAATGGGGTGAATATCATGGTATGTTCTTAGAGTCACAATTTTATTTGTTTTCAAATAAAAAAAAAAACCATGCTAATGTATGTTTAGGTTATATCAATGGCAATTTGGCAATTAAATATTTATTGTAATTTTTGCTGCAACAGCATTTATTGTAACTTGAGATAAAAATGATTATGATTTTTTGATATAAGATTATAAATCCCGAAGACTTGGGCTCATTCTCTTTTATTCATTTTTACTTTCTCCACTTCTCTCCTTTTCTCTTGAGTACCCAGCATGCCAGTTTGTATGTCTTAGGCATTCTTCAAGTGTTGAGTTTTGTATTTAAAATAAACATCAGATAAACAGGGTTTTGTCCTTTCTAAAAAAAAAAAAGCCTTTATTTATTTACTTTGAGAGAAAGAGACAGACAGAGCTGGGGAGGGGCAGAGAGAGGGAGAGAGAGAATCCCAAGCAGGGTCCACCCTGCCAGCACGGAGCCCCGTGCGAGCTCGAACTCATAAACTGGGAGATCATGACCAGAGCCCGAATCTAGTATTAGGCGCTTCACCGACTGAGTCACCCAGGCGCCCCAAACAGGGTTTTTGTCCTTAGTGAGAAGACAGCATTGTGTGAACATGGCACCGTGCCAGGCAGCATGACAGGCGTTAAATAAATTTTTGCTAAATCTGAAACTTGCCTCTTTCTTATCGTAGAATTTTCTTTGCCCTAGTACTGATATCATACAAGGGAACAGGAACTTAAGCTTTAATATTCATAAGTCACTTTGCATAGTCACTGTGTTCTAGAGGTCGAGTGGGGGAATATTTTATTTAGTGTAGAGCTTTGTGACTGAGGCTAAGAAACGGCTGGAACCTCCTGTCACATTTTAGATGAGGAAGTAGTTACCCTTGCATGGTTTTTTGCGGCAAAAATCCTGATTAATTTTTTTCCTTTTGGTTTATGAAAGCTGAGAATAGAAAACTTTTTCACGAACAAGAGGTTGAAAAATGCCTCGTAGCCCTTTTGGGTTCTGAAAACGACGGAACTAAAATTGCTGCTTCCCAAGCGATCTCGGCAATGTGTGAGAATACGGGCAGCAAGGAATTTTTCAATAACCAGGGTAAGCAAAGCAGAAAAAACCATTTCGAACATTTTTAGGTCCCCAGTTGTAGTTTAGCTGGGTATTCACAAAACCACATCTTCCCTCTCTTTTTCTGTAGGGATTCCACAGTTAATCGTGCTGCTGAAGAGTGACAGTGAAGAAGTGAGGGAGGCCGCCTCCCTGGCCCTGGCCAATCTTACCACATGCCATCCCGCTAATGCAAAGTAAGGAGAAACTCAACGCTGACTTGTTTAGGGGTATCTAACAGTCCAGGATGTTCTCATTTTAATATTTTGGCTTTCCAGGCAATTTACATATTCTTTCAGATGTTCTCTCTTGGGTTACTCCTCAGGAATCCTTATGAAAGTCAGAGTCATCAGATGGCCCTGATTTTCAAAGATGCTGCAAAATCTTGACTCTTCTGGGCTGATTGGGAAAATGGGTGAGCCATCTGGTTCAGCTCACAGTCTAACTTTTGTGGACGATTCCAGAAGAAACAAAACGGGATGGCTGCTGGAAATATTAAAGGCAACTTTGTAGAAACATTTGATAAATCTAGAGAAAATTTAAAAGATCCGTTTTATTTATTTATTTTTTAGAGTTTATTTATTTATTTTTGAGAGAGAGAGAAAGAGGGGGGAGACACAGAATCCAAATCCCAAGCAGGCTCCAGGCTGAGCCGTCGGCACAGAGCCCAACATGGGGCTAGAACTCAGGAGCTGTGAGATCATGACCTGAGCTGCAGTAGGACGCTTACCCGACTGAGCCACCCAGGCGCCCCTACAAGACCCATTTTAAAAGGACATAAATATTAGGTAAATCTAGAAACATTTTAAAAAGTCAATGGAGGGGCACCTGGGTGGCTCAGTCGGTTAAGCGTCCGACTTCAGCTCAGGTCACAATCTCGCGGTCCGTGAGTTCGAGTCCCGCGTCGGGCTCTGGGCTGATGGCTCAGAGCCTGGAGCCTGCTTCCCATTCTGTGTCTCCCTCTCTTTCTGTCCCTCCCCCATTCATATTCTGTCTCTCTCTGTCTCAAAAATAAATAAATGTTAAAAAAAATTAAAAAAAAAAAGTCAATGGAAAGCAATATATTTATGGGTAAACACTATGTGGAAAGATTGGAAAGGAGTGCCCTCTATATTCTAAGCAGTGTGGTATGTGATCTATATTCAGCACAAACTTTAATTACCAAGATGATCTGTCAGCAGATGAGGAAACCGAGGCTCTGCAAGGTTACCTAATTGTCCTGGGTACACACATCTATTAAAATGGCTGAGCTGGAAATTAAATCTGGAATCTGTGTTCTTTCCTCCACAGAAGATTGCCTTATAAAAGAGCGAGAACTTCTTGAAAGAAACGTTCATAAATAAAATAATTATTTACCCTCCCTGTATCTCATTTGGTATGTTTATTATTAAGGATTCTCTAGAGAAACAGAACCAATAGGACATAATATACAGACATGAGAAGGTTTATTATAGGAACTGGCTTATGTGATTATGGAGGCCAAGAAGTTTCATCATCTGCCATCTGTAAACTGGGGAACCAGGAAAGATGATCTCTTGGTATAATTCAGTGTGAATCTGAAAGCCTGAGAGCCGGGGAAGCCGGTGTTCCAGGCTGGAAAAGATGAATGCTCCAGCTTAGGCAGAGAGCAATTCACCCTGCCACCTTTTCGTTCCATTCGGACCCTCAACGGATTAGACGATGCCCACCCCCATTGGTGAGGGCCACCTTTACTCAGTCTCCTGACTCAAATGCTAACCTCTTCCAGAAACACCTTCACATATGCACTCAAATAATATTTTACCAGCTATCTGGGTATTGTTTCGCCCACTCAAGTTGACACATAAAATCCACCATCACGATACGTAAGTTATTAACTTTTGTGTATTATTGCTTTATGGCATTGTGGTGAGATTACTCTTTTCTAACTTGAAATCGATCTTCCTCTACCTCCATCATATACTTAATCTATTTCTTACCCTTCCTACCCTTTCTTTCCCTTTCTCTACTCCCACACAGTATTTTATGAGATCTTAATGGAATGACTAAAAATCTAACAATGCCCGATTAAAATACAGCCAAAATAGGATAAGCATCAGAACAAAACTGTGTTCCTTTAATAGCTACAATCTTTGACATAGCAATTTCCTAAATTCAGGGTCATCATTATCTATGTGAAAGTACACAAATTTCTAGAATATTGAGTCATAATAAGTAGCAATTTGAAAATAGCATTGTTCCAGGATAGTGGTGCCAGTGAAAAGTCTTACCAGTGACATTAAAACACTTCTATCTTGGGTGCATTTAGATTGATATATTATCTAAAATACTTTAATAGGCCTCCAGAGTGTATAGATGTCTTAATTTGATGTGAGTTTGCCTGGCTTATATAATTTCACAGTTTTATACAAAATCATAGAAAATTAGGATGTGAAGTAGCTTCTGAAAGAGGCTCCTTCAGACTTTCTCTTGCAATTCAGTCATCTGTTACACAGAACTTTGTCATCCGACTCTATGGTTCCATGTTGTCAACACAGAAAGGTCAACTAAGACTAAATGTTGCCACGCGTCTCTTTATTTTTGTGATTTATTTTTATTTTTATAAAATTTTAATGGCAGGTATGTCTTTAACCTATTATATACTGTCCATTCTGATCATTTTTTTCAATATGTGTTTGGTATGGGAAATGGGATGTGAATGAAAATGGTTGTCTCTTGAGATATCTCTTATGGCTATGGATATCTGTCTCTCTTGAGACCTATATACTTTTTACTTTGGACTTTTGGAGCTAAAAGATACTGAAAATGAATGTTTTGGGGGAGGAAATGGAGTCAGATTTGACATATTTGTGCCAAATGCTGAAGACTGGAGTTGGCAAAGATTCTACAGTCAACCAAAAGGAATGAAAACAAATAAACCACATTGCCCATCCTTCTAGCAAGCCTCCTAGAGCATTAATTAGAACCAAAACAGAAGAGACAATAACCATGATTGATTATTTTTAATCAAAAGTGTATTCTACTCAGATTGTCTTTAAAAACATATTAGCTTAAACTCTGCATTGGTGAATATTTCTGGCATCACGTTTTAGAAGCAGGGCCTTGGATCACTTTTCTTAGCTGCTGGGGTGGGGGGGCAGCACGTGAGGGCATGGGGGGCACGTGGGGAAGGGGAAGGCCTGAGTTGTGACTCTGCTGCTGGGGGGGGGGTGAGATTGGGGGGTAGAAAGAATGTTGCTTTTCTGCCACACCTAAGTAGTAAGAAAAGGCAAAAACCCAGAGCTAATGTCTTTCAGGTGCAGTGGGTAGCTGTTCGGATACTTGATAATTGCCAGCCTAATTAAAAAGAAAAATTTGCAATTAAGCATTGTGAATACTAATTTTGTTTGTTAGAAGACAACCTCTTCTCTGACATTCATATCTCAATGTGCCTAAAGTGGATTTCTAATTATTTTTTTTAATTTTTTATTATTCAAGTTTATTTATTTATTTTGAGAGAGAGCAGGGGAGGGGTAGAGAGAGAGAGAGAGAGAAAGAGAATCCCAAGCAGGCTCTCTGCTGCCAGTGCAGACAGAGCCTGATGTTGGGTTCGAACTCACAAACTGTGAGATTACGACCTGACCAGAAATGGAGAGTCACATGCTCAACCAACTGAACCACCCAGGAGCCCCTGGATTTCTAATTCTTAAAGTCAGGGCACCTTCTGGAATTGGAGGCCCGTTTTATGCATTGAGTGATCTCTGGTATGTTATGATTACATGTAATGCTGGCGTAATTTCCTTTATGTAACAACGGATTTGGGGGGGAAAGTGGACTCACACCGAAAACACGACGGAAAGTGAAAGGACAGTGAAAAACCAGAAGGTCTGACATCAACCAATGCCCGTAATTGAGAACAGAAAGTGATCGTTTGTATTGTTGTGTTTTTACATGATTTGGATCACAGAAGCAACAGTAGAAACTTACCTCTAAGACTTTTCTATTTTTACTTTTCATTCTTTATTATCTGCAGGGTAAAGATCACTTAAAGTGGATAAAAATATGGAAAGGCCATGAACACAAATAAAATTAACAATTTGAGGGGCCCCTGGGTGGCTCAGTTGGTTGAGTGACCGACGGGCTCATCATGATCTTGCCATTGACGAATTCAAGCCCTGTGTCGGGCTCTGTACTGACAGTGTAGTGCCTGCTTCAGATCCTCTGTTCCCCCCCTCTCTCTACCCATTCCCCACTCGTACACTCTCACTCTCTCTCAAAAATAAACAAACATTTAAAAAAAATAATTTGAAGGCATAGGAAAAAAAGGACAAGAACAGCCAGATTAACTTATTTTATTTAATGTTTATTTATTTTGAGAGAGAGAGAGAGAACATGAGCGAGCACGTTGGGGGGTGGCATAGAGAGAGAGGGAAAGGGAGGGAGAATCCCAAACAGGCTCTGAACTGTGAGCCCAGAGCCCGATGTGGGCCTCAATCTCAAGGTCCGTGAGATCATGACCTGAGCTGAAACCAAGAGCCAGACGCTTAACCGACTGGGCCACCCAGGCGCCCCTAACCATATTTGCTTATTTAAAGTGATAGAAGGAGAAAGAAAAGTGAAATCATTTATAAGCGAATAAATAAAAAGTGAGAAGGCTAAGACAACCCTTGTAGGAAGAAATAGATGAAAATAGAAACCTAAGAGCAATAATGAATTCTGTATGAAAAGGTAACCCATTTAGTCACTTTGGGCACCTCTCCTTGCTTCGTTCACTGCTAATCTTTCTGACAATTCTCCATTTGTAATACTTCTTGGAAAGGAGAAAGTTGTTGATTTTTGATCCAGGAAATAGCATCTCAGCGAAATTTCAGGTGATCTTTACTTGCGCTCTCCTGTCCAATTATTCATATTAAAGTTGTACATGATTTACGCAAATAGTGAGGGAATTATTATTCGTGGTTGACGTTCTTCTGAGGAGCAGAGTCCACACATTACAAGAATATTTTAAACTGTTAATTTATAACATCACTGCCATCTGTTGGATCTGATCAGAATTAGAGGTTTTGAGTTATCTGAAGACTAAAAAGACTTTCATGTTTTTCGTTTTCCTTTCCAACACGAAGTGAATTTTGGCTATTAGTAAACGAGGAAAAGATTAGAAAATAGTATGGTTGTTGGCAGGATAGCTTTCAAACGATGCAGTTATTTTAGGAAATAAGACAAGGAATAAAATAAAAATACAAAGAGTAGGGACGCTTGGGTGGCTCAGCTGGTTTAGCCTCCAACCTTGGCTCAGGTCACGGTCCCACAGTTCGTGGGTTTGAGCCCTGCATCCGGCTCTCCGCTGTCATCACAAAGCCCACTTAGGATCCTCTGTCCCCCTCTCTCTCTGTCCCTCCCCCGCTTGCACTCTCTCTCAAAAAATAAATAAAAACATTTAAAAAAATACGAAAAGTAATAATACAATTAATACCCATAGATAAGTAGGTAATAACTGGTTTTGCCGTAGAAAACACATAATCTAGTCTCCGTTGTTTGTTCACAGATCATACTAACTCCTGATTCTTTCTGCTTATTCTGTGTTACCTCCGTGAAGAACTGGGTGATTTCCCTTAAGCTTAGAGACCTTCTTATCTCCATTTCTTTTCTTTTTTTTTTTTTTTAATTTTTTGTACCCCTTCTTGGGCTTTCCACAACAGCAGTGACTTAAGAGAGTTCTAAATGACAGCACATATAATGGTTACCCACCCCTCCCCCCCCAAAATGATTGATTACTGGGCCACTGCTGGTCTCCATGACACGAGGGTCAAAGAGCTCTTCTGTGGGGACCCTTCTACTGCTGTGTGACCTATAAGTAAGGAGTATACCCCAAAGGGATCCCAGAAAGAGCCACAGTGCCCCCAGGTTGAACGGGTGTATGTTTGAGTAGTTTGGGAACTTTTGAATGTTTTTTTTTTATTATCTGTGGATAACCTGTCATTTCGTATTACTCTTCACTAACGGAGAAATAAAGCATTGACTGAATAGTTTTAAGCCCTAGCAGAATTATTCGTGGAGTACCGTGCCTAAGAAAGCCATGTAACGTGTAGAGAAACCATTTAAAAGGTATGTCATGGACAGAACTTAACACAGAACTTCAAGAAAAGGACTTCATTTTATTCACAGTGACCCGACTCCCTGTCAGTCATTTGGCATTGGCGTTATCGGGGAAGATTCTGGCCCGAAGTGATTTTCTTCTTGGAATGTTAAATCTCTGTAGTGTGTATAAAAAGCACTTTCAAAGCTTTTTTTTTTTTTTTTTTTTTTTTTTTCCCATTCCCATCCCATTAAATAGAGTGAGGAGAAGGTAATACATATTTATTTTTATAAATACCTCTTTATTTGTAGACTCAAGTGTAGACCAACGCTGTTTCTTAGAATGGCCTGTGTTGTGCATGTGGGGCTGCACCGAATGACGAGAGTCCTTTTGAAGGAGAAAAAACAGTCTCTCTTAAAGTTGGCAAAACACCACAAAGTTCACCTCCATCTCTGCCCTTCTACAGGAAGAGGTGGGATGTATGGCTTTGAGATGGCTGGAGTTGTGTCATTCCACCCTTTGAAATTAAAAAAAAAATGTTTTTTAATGTTTATTTACTTTCGAGAGAGAGAGACAGAATGCGAGCGGGGGAGGGGCAGAGAGAGAGGGAGACACAGAATCCGAGGCAGGCCCCAGGCTCCGAGCCGTCAGGACAGAGCTCGATGCGGGGCTCGAACCTGAGCTGAAGTGGGCCGCTCAACCGACTGAGCCACCCAGGAGCCCCCCACCCTTTGAAATGTTAACGTCTGTTCTAGAGCATACTTTGTGCCCAATACACACAGGTTCACTTAGAAGAGGTAATCTTGTCACGGTGACTGCTTTGTTACTAAAGAAACATTGACTATAGAACGAATCCACTGTGATTTACAAAATTAAAATGCGGTCTCACGAAAAATGCAAACTCATGTCATAGACTCGATGTGTCCAGTCTAAGATAGACTTAAGAATGCTGCAGCTGTACAGTTATTGTCTTTATTGCGTGAGGGTTTTTCCCTGGGAAAATGTTTCCAGGGCTCTGTTTTCCCTGCCGAGCAGTGAAGGGAACCGTGTCTTTATACTGACCCCTAGTGGTACTTAAGGAGGAAGTTGGGGGAGGGGCAAAACATTGGCAACGGAAAGATTGCTCTGTATTTTTGTGGAAGACACATTAATTTAATTTGAAACACCCTCTGGTGTGTCTAAAGTAATAGCTTAAAACATTATTAAAATATTGTGATCTGGCAAGCATTTCATTGTGTTGCTTTTAAAGAGAGAATATTCTACCACTAACAGTGTGTTAATGCTTGAGTTTGTCTTTGGTCCTTTGTAAGGGGCAGTCGTTTAAAAATGTTCTGACACATTCACAGTTCTGGTGGCTGAGTATGTGCCGTGATATATAACCACACAGGATTAATATAATATGCTTGGACAGCATCAGTTAATCGCATCGTTATCGTAATTACTCTAGAGTTGATTTTTCGCTCTTGACTGTGTACCGTGGAAAAGAATATTTTGTGTTAAAATGCCTGTTAGTATCACTTTGTCGTAAGATGCTACCTCCTTTGAATTAGAATGCTCACAATATGAGCGACCTACAAGATAAATAAGCTAGTTTCATAACCTTTTAGGAAATTCAGTTTTGTGCATAAGGATGTTTTAAACTTTTGTATTAAGGTTGATCCCTCAAAGAACTCAATGTGTTATTTACCATTTTAAAAGACTTCTGAAGTTAACAGATGAAATAAATGGGAAGAGTCTTTGAGGTAAATTTAAAATTTCTTCTTTTTTTTAAAGTTTATTTATTTTGAGAGAGAGAACACGAGCGGGGAAGGGGCAGAGAGAGAGAGAGAGGGAGAGAGAGAATCCTAAGCAGCCTCCATGCTGACGGCACAGAGCCTAATACGGGGCTTGATCTCAGGAACCATGAGATCATGACCTGAGCTGAAACCAAAGTTGGACACTTAACTGACTGAGCCACCCAAGCACCCCTTAATATTTATTCTTGTGTTATTTCCATCCAAGTTTACTGAATGGATACTTTTCTTTTCTACCTTGATTCCTTCTCTGGCCGGAAAAAAATCATACTGGATTTGAAGAAAGAATGAAAAGTTGGATTTTGCAGTAAACCAAGTTGATTCCATATCCCCATTTTGTGTTCCTTGTTGTCTAGTCAACTTTCACAAACGGTTTAAACTTTATCGGCTACCAGTTTTGTGAAACTCTGTGAATCCCATGAAGTGATCAATTAGAAAATTATCTATGCTGCTTTTATTACCCAGAGAGCAGATGCTAACATTTGCATTAACCTTATTTTAAAGTTGCTGGTACCTCTTTCCAGTTTAATTCCCAGCAGTACTGATTTTCCTAGAAAACTATCAAATTATTGTGCGATTTTTTTTTCTCTTGCCCTCTCAGTTTGAAGCAGTAGTTAAAACCTACATAAATTCCATTTTTACTTATCCTTGACGTTTCATATTAATCATTTTCTGTGTGTTTTCTTCTTCTCTGGAAATGGCTTTTCTTGATCATTGACTGCACCTAACTGGGAAAGGCTTGGGTGGGATCCCGAGAATGTCCCAGCTCCAGCCCTGCAAGTGTTGGAGATTTGACCACTTAGCCGAAGAGTTGTTTGAAAATGAGAATTTCATACACACTGGCAAATTTGGAAATATGGTGTTTTTCCGTGGTCCGAGAAATCGAGACAGGATATGGGAAAATCCCTGCACCGAGGCTCACTGAACAGGAGTAGACAATGGTGGTGATGACAGTTGGGCCAGGCATTAAGCTAAGTTCCTGAAATGGAATATATTACTAAATCCTCGAAGCAGTGCCATGAGGCAGGGATAATTGTTAGGTCCACGTTGCAGATGAGGAAACAGAGGCACGGTCTTTGCTCAGGGTCACGGCGGTGGGGTCGAGCTACGCCGAAGCGGACTGCTCTGTACATCCCTAGGGAGTTTGCCACAGTGGAAACTTCTAGTCTGCACTCCTGCAACTGCTCTTTCTCTCTGCCTCCTGCTCAGTGTCTGAGTCTGAACTTTTCCAGATCGTCACTGAAATGCTTTTCTTTGCTTTCCTGATCTCTTTGAATTCTTCCAGACTGGAACGGCCGTGACTCCTTGAACTCCAGTAGGGTGCTTGGGAGGCATGAGCTTTCATTTCCTCCTTTCCTTCCTCCCCTCCTTCCTCTTCTCCCAGCTTCCTTTCCCTGTTATCCCTCCTCCACTTCCTCTTCTTCCCCCTCCTTCTATAAAGGGAATAAAGAAAAGGGAAAAAATATATCCAATGGTCACTAAGAATTTCCCCACTATGCTACATATCAGAATGGCCCATGGCCCACCACATTTCTCATTCCCTGAGGAATGATGAAATGAACCAGGTAGATCTTGGCGCTTTTTTTTTTTCCTTTTTCCTGGAAAAAAAACCCCACCGTACTTTTTTAAAGCTTCAGAGATCGATGGTTATAAAAGGTTATAGACTATAAGTCAGACCACCATAGTTTTAATCCTGTGTTGGTTGATTGACTTGCCTGGTGGTTAAGTCTTAGTCTCTCTAAATTTTCTCTCTCTCTTAACTATAAAACAAAGAAAAGTGAGCCTAGATTACCTATTATATTTTGGGTATCTGAATAATTACCCTCTGTCTAGTATCCTAGGGCGTTTGGAACAAAGCTTCCACTAGGAAGGATGGGATTGTTCTTGACCTCTTTTATTGTTTTATCTCAAAGGTGAAGGAGGTTATTACTTATGAATTTAGGTTTCTTTTGTAATTCTCTCACCGGTACCCAAGTGTTCTTTATGTCTGTTCTTAGCTGCAGGGATACCGTAGGGAACACAACAAAGGTTCCACGAAACTGCTGTCGTGAAACTTACGTGTTGGATGGGAGACAGAGACCATAGACGAGTAACTTTAAGAAGGTAATTTCAGAAGTGATAACAGCATCAGTTAAATAAAACAGCACAATGTCAGAGAGAGGGGCACACATGACACCAGGGTTGTGAAAGGGGTCGAGGGAATGACATAATGCTCGTCAAAGATGGCCTCTCCAGAAGAAGGTGACATTAGAGCTGATGAGAATAAGGCAGCCCCAGCAAGTGCTGTCACACGAAAGCACGCAGCGTCCTTATGATTTAGTTAAGAAAACCAACAACACGGTACCTCTAATTACTTTGGGATTGCGTCCCTTGTCATGTGCAGATATGCAAAGAGACTGATTTCCAGGCTAAACAGAAACATTTGGTAACCGCAAAAGCCATTTATTGCGAATATTCGAACACCTTGACCATTATTCCTATTTTATCAGGAGACAAGTCAGCCATGTAAAATGAAGACAGTTGTTCTTTCCTGATGGCAGCTAGTTAATTATTGGCAGCCATTCCAGCTTTTGAAACAGAAGGTGGCATGTATGGAAGGGAGTATTGTGATTGGACAGATAGGTCAATAAGGATTCCATGTCACTCGTAAGAAAATTGCATTTGAAATCCCTAGACTTTGGTTGACTGCCTCGTAATTGGTAACAAAAACCTGCATGCTGTTTTGAAGGTGCTGGGTCAGCCTCTACTAGGTGCTTTGCAACTAGCCATTATCTCTTTGGAAACCATGATGTCATAGCAACTAGAGCAGAAAAGCACACTCTGAAGGTCTCAAAATTATGCCACTCAGATACACCAACGTGATAGAAGCAATTTGGTTTCTCATCCTTTAAAATTTTTTTTTTGCGTTTTTCCTATTTTGCTATGGAGTGTAAAACGTCGTGCATTTGTTTTTGTGGCTGGGTTTTATTTTAAAAATTGTATGTTGCTTAAAAACCCTTCATTTTGAGCATTTGCCTACAATTCATTGTGATTCTCTCCCTTACTGCTGATAAGCTTCTTTAAATAATATTTCTTTAAAAGGAGAACTCTCTTGGCTGCTTTTGTCTATCCTGGAGCTCAGCCAGAGCTGGGGCACGTATCCCGTTCTCCTGCAACCGGGGGGCTGCAGCGGGGTCTTAGTTCTTTTCGATGCGCTCAGAAATCGATCAACTTCACGAATACGCTCGACTTCTTGGATCATTACTTTTGTTGAAAAATTGGCTGGAACCAGAGTCAGGAATCCTGTTCACAGCATTCCAGATCTGGCTGTGATACCCGAGAGACCCGTTTATCATAACGGCCAGCGTCCCATCCCCAAGCACCTGTACAGCCTCACTGGGAGCCCGCAAGGCTTAACCGCGCCAGCCCTGAGCCGGCGGCATATGCACCTCTCCTGACCACTCGCGGTGTGTCTGTTGCCAATATGTCTTCCTTGGTGTGACGAACCTCGCAGAGACATATGAAAAGTCACGCTGGTGAGAATGGTTGTAATCACTGTTAACAAACAAGGTTCTGATTGCCAATATCACCATCTGTTCCATCGGGTTCCACATATTACCCTGTATGTGGGCTCTGTTAAACAGATTTCTGCACTGCCCAAGGTCACCCTTGATTCACGTAACCAGCCTTCGCAGACGGGTTAAACGTGAACCTCCAAACTGCAGCGAGGGTTTTCTGAGAAGTACCAAATAGCGTCATCTGATGATGGGACCCGAGTAAACAGGTCCACGATGTCTGCAAAGACAAAACGTAGACATCCTTTGGCACATGAAATGGATATATCCCTAAGACGTTGTCTAAAGCGTAAGATGCCATGTGCTAAACCCCACATGATAATTACTTCACGGAAATAATTAGAGTAGCATTGGGGGTGGGGAGGGCAGCCGTAGGTGATATGAGCAGAGACCTCAACTTGGTTGGGTCCTATGCCTTCTTGCAAACTTAAAGCTGAGCCGGGCATTTTCCCCTCACCCTCTCGCGACTCCTACTGAGGTTTTCTTCATTGCTCCCCTTGAGCTGAGTCAAGTCAGTTTAGGTATATTGATCTTCTCAGCCCTGGGGATATAAATAGGACTCAAGCCCTTCCTCTAAGAAGAGGGAGCCAGGTGTAGACATAGCAAGAGGAGGCAGTGAATAACAAAGGGAGGCAGCGATGGACAAGAACGGACAAGAACGACTCCACACAGGAAGGGACAGTTGAGCAGGTTTTGAAGGGTGAGCTACAGTCCCCCAGGCAGAGGTGTGGAGGGATAGGGACCTGCCTTTTGGGCAGAGAAAACATGAGTGCAAAGACACACAGACATGAAATAGCATAGTATTTTCAGGGAGCCATAAAGAGACACTTACTTGAGCACAATGTTCTTAGTGCCCATGCCCATAAATCTTGGGGCTCCAGGATTTAAATTTTTATTTTTAATGTTTTTATTTATTTTTGAAGGAGAAAGAGAGACAGAGCATGAGCAGGGGAGGAGCAGAGAGAGAGGGAGACACAGAATTTGAAGCAGGCTCCAGGCTCTAAGCTGTCAACACAGAGCCCGATGCGGGGCTCGAACCCACAAACTGTGAGATCGTGCCCTGAGCCAAAGCCGGACGCTCAACCGACTGAGCCACCCAGGCAGCCCCGGGGCTCCAGGATTTAAACGAGAAACTTTGTGCTAAGCTCCTTCCCACAACAAGCTTCTATAAAATAGTATTTCAAGATTGCTGCTGCTCTGTGTGACCATTTGCGCCAAAACATCATTTTAAAAAATGTCTCTATGTTTAGCAAACAAATGATCTTAAGCTCACGTGGAAAAGAGCCCTGATCCAGTTGGGGGGTTATGCTTCCTAGAGGAAGAGGCATTTGTGTTGAACTTGGCAAGGCGAATAGGAATTTTCCGGGGGAAGAGTTTGATAGGAAGTCAGAACGGCGTTCTGGAACATCCAGAGGGGAGACAGAGCCCGGTGGCGGTAGCGTGATGCAGGTCCCCAGCGAGGCCCAGAGCACAGAGCCACAGGAAGAGGTGAGAGGCCTCGGGCGGCGGTGGGGGAGGCAGGTTGGCTCCTGCAGGGACTTGGAGGCAAAGTGAGAAATTTGGAACTTCATCCTGAGCAATGGGAAACCAGAAACATTTTAAGTAGGGGAGACATCTGATTGTATGTACTATATATTTCACTGTATATATAATTATAATAACCTGATTCTGGGGCGCCTGGTGGCTCAGTCGGTTAGGCGTCCGACTTCGGCTCAGGTCATGATCTCGCGGTCCGTGAGTTCGAGCCCCGTGTCGGGCTCTGTACTGACAGTTCAGAGCCTGGAGCCTGTTTCGGATTCTGTGTCTCCCTCTCTCACTGACCCTCCCCCACTCATGCTCTGTCTCTCTCTGTCTCAAAAATAAATAAACGTTAAAAAAGAAAATAAAAAAAAAATAACCTGACTCTGATTTTATGTATTATGTATATTACTATATGTATAATTATAATAATCCGATTACTTATTTAATTTTAAATGTTCATTCATTTTTTAGAGAGATAGTGTGAGTGGGTGAGGGGCAGACGGAGAGGAGGGGAGAGGGGGCTCGAACTCAGGAACCGGGAGATGATAACGCGAGTCCAAGTTGGTCACTTGACCGACCGAGCCACCCAGGTGTCCTGGATTATTATTTTAAAAGCTCGCTTCAGCTGTAAATTGGAGAAAGGATTGGAGGGGGAGAGGAGAGACCGCTTAGAAGAGCACATCAATTCACAAGAGAGGATGTGGACTGGATTGGATCGGAGAGATACAGCTGGAGAAAAGAGAGAGGTTCGAGAAATATGGGGGAGGAAACCAGTCAGGACTTGGTAATAAATTGGATACACATGACGTGTCGAACTTCACTTCTGTTTACATATATCAAGTGATACAAACAGATGTTTTTATACATTCCCATATTTGAGTTTTAGTTTTTTTAATGCCCATTTTAAACTCTTACTTGATTAAACTCCAACTGGTGGAGGTTAATGATAGTAAGAATCAAAATATTTTCGGATTATCATGATGACATATGGCCCTACAATTCTGGATTTTGTAACAAAGCAGTTTGACTTCCGTCCCATTCATTTGGAGGATGCTATAGACTATCTAGGAAACGGAAATGTGTTTTTAAAATAGGACAGGCTTCAGCTTGTGTGCACATTAGACACAGAAAAATAGAACGTATTGGGTCTGAATCACAAAATTAATGCCATTCTTTTTTTTTTTTAAGAAAACTATAAATTCTGTGCTCTATTTCTATAAATGAAATTAGGGTTTGTTCGGTTTTGTTTTTTTTTTTTTTAGGTAAGAATAATAAGCTGGATTTTTTTTTTCACCATAATAATTTCATCTCGGTTACGCTTTTTACACTTGAACGGAGTGCACACAGCACATTACAGGCAGGGATCTACCCACAATGCAAGTAGTTCTCCCAGCTGCACGCGTGCGATTTGTCTTTCAGCGTTGGCAGTTATGTTCCATTTAGTAAAAGCTCTATTCCACTGAGTACTAGAATCTTTGGTTTCTTAAACAGCTAGGATTTTATGTACTTCTCTTTACTGGCTCATAAAGAGCACAGAAAAGAGCAGAAGATAGGGATACAAAGGAACCAAGGCAACATATGCCTTTGTCCAGGAAAAAGGAAGAAGCCAAAATGAAACACAAAGGCTGTGGGCAGAGGTACATCTGATGAAAATTCCTGTATCTCGTAGCCCTTTTTTTTTTTTTTAAACAAATAAGAGAAATCAAAACGATGGAGTGTGATCCTAGGTATTTACTTAAATTTTCCATACAAAAGACAAAGCCCTTGAGAATTGACTGGTATGCGTTTACCTAAAATACTCGTACCTTCTGTCTCGGTTGCCATTGAAATACCTCCACTGTCGGCTCCTCCTTTATTCTCCGGGATGTTTTAAAAGGTGAATCCCGTCAAAGGAAAAATCGCCAAGTGGCAAAGGAATTGTGCATTCTCACCAAGGCATAGTTTGCAATGATTAAAAACTACAAAGTAATTCGGCTGAAGGGACTGATCGATTGCATTAGGTGCCTGGAAAACAAGTCAGAGAAATAAAATGAGTTTGGAGCAGGTTTACGTCTCTAATGAGTAGAAAATATGCGTAATTTCAAATGCTTGCTGGCAGTAAGAAAGAATGGGAGACACCACAAGAAGGATTAAATATGTACCAAGGACTAGAGCATGAGTAAAAGTGCAAACAGACACTTTGCCTTCGTATCAATATGGTGTGTTTCCCGGATGGATTTATGCACACCAAGGGTGGGAGGTGCCTTGAGGGTTAGTACCAACCGACCCGGCCTTCTCCAGAGCCTTAGTCATTTTGTCCCCACCTAGTTGCTGTCGGTTCCGTCCACCTCTGAGCTGGTCTGTGTGACAATCATAGCTTCTTTGCTCCTCGGTGATATTTCATTTACATTCTGTACTCTCTTGGGCAATTGTGATAACTTCTATTCTCTCTTTTTTTTTTTTTTTTTTTTTTAGTTTTTTAAAATATTTATTTATTTATTGGAAGAGAGAGAGAGAGAGAGAGAAAGCAAGCTAGGGAGGGGCAGAGAGAGAGGGAGAAAAATCCCAAGCAAGATCCACACTGTCAGCGCAGAACCCGATACAGGGCTCAAACTCACAATCTGTGAGATCATGACCTTGACCTGAGCCCAAACCAAGAGCCGGACGCTTAACTGACTGAGCCACCCAGGCGCCCGGATAACTCCTATTCTTGAGGTTGTCACTTCTTCACAATCAGCAAATTTAAGTGACGACCAAATTAAATTTAATTCATCAGAATACAGGGTGGTGGGCTGAATCATATAGCCTCACTTTTTTTTTTTCTTCCACTTTTGGTTCTTAATATGATCCTGAGTGGAATGTGTCAAATATAAACCTTAAAGAGATGTTCATATTATTGAAGTCTCAGGTATGTTTTTTGTTGTCTTGATTACCTCCATTCCCACGATGATGCAAGCGGAGTTTTAACAAGAATTCGGGGTCTTCCGTTGAAACTAGGATGCTCTGTATCTTATTGTTTGGAACATCTCTCGTCTGAAGCAGTTCCAAATAGTAAGGAGCATACTTAAATCATCGTCCACTTGTTAAAATGATTTCTTTTTTTATTTTTGCTCCTTTATGAGCTTTTTAAGTAATTAGAAAGCAAGGACTATAGAAAGCATGGCGTTCTTAAAAAGAGATTTCGGCTTATTACTTGTTAGACTGTTAATATCCTTACGGATGACTGTGGTCTCTTTATAGCAGAAGTAGGAAATTTACCAACTGAATATGCCAACATTACTGACAGTAGTTAGTAGTTATCATGTCAGGAGTATGACTTTGATCTTTGATGTTTAATCTGTAAAAGCAACATTCACCTCCAAAATGTTTTGCTGGCTCCAAATGTGTTACCCTCTGCCCACAATTAACAGCCTCATTTAAATATGGGGAAGATGAACTAAAGAATCTTAACTTAAACCAGGAGCATTCCCTCCACACTCATTCCTACTATTTATTTATTTTTCATTTTTTTTCATGTTTATTTTTGAAAGAGAGACAGGGCGTGAGCGGGGGAGGGGCGGAGAGAGAGGGAGACACAGAATCCGAAGCAGGCTCCAGGCTCCGAGCTGTCAGCACAGAGCCCGAGGCGGGGCTCGAACCCATGGACCCTGAGACCATTCCTACTATTTAAAGCTTTGCGGGGCACCTGGGTGAGTCAGTCATTGGAGCATCTGACTTCAGCTCAGGTCATGATCTCATGCTTCATGAGTTTGAGCCCCGCATCGGGCTCTGTGCTGACAGCTCAGAGCCTGGATCCTGCTTCGGATTCTGTGTCTCCCTCTCTCTCTGACCTTCCCCCACTCTCTCTCTCTCTTTCAAAGATCAATAAACATTAAAAAAAATTAAAAATTAAAAGCTTTGCTTTCCTACCGGATGGGAATATCTTGATCGACTTTCTCCGAATAGAACTTCCTGATCTTACAAGTATCACTGAGTTAAAAAATGAACGGTAGTAAGAGGATTTCTAAGATGTCGTCATGCCTTTTTCTCTAACTACAAGCTGCAGAAGTAGGAAAGGGGTAATTGAAATTCATTGTTAACCGACATTTTCCCGACATCACTAGCACCTCCATGCCGGGTTCAGCGCAGGGCAAATTAATTTCTTTCCCAAACGGTTTGTATCAGGACTCAGTTGCGGCAGAGGTTCAGGTGTACATGCCAAAGACAACGTCCTGAACTCGGATGAATGACGCTCATTTCTCCTCCGCTTCCCCCAGGGCTGTTGCTGAAGCTGACGGTGTTGATCCGTTAGTAAACATCCTGTCGAGCAGACGGGACGGAGCCGTCGCCAACGCGGCTACAGTGCTAGCGAACGTGGCAATGCAGGAGCCTCTGCGCGCGGGCCTCCAGAGCCACGGCGTCACGAGCGCCCTCCTGGGCCCGCTGCGTTCCGCGAACACGGTCGTGCAGAGCAAAGCGGCTCTCACCGTGGCCGCAACTGCGTGCGATGTGGAGGCCCGGACAGAGGTGAGAGCTTTTGCTGACCTGGAGTCTCTCATTTTTCCACCCATCGGTGGATTACTCTGAAACACTTTCAAGGGTTCGAACCTACCCATCCTTTAGGTCCTTCAAAAGTGGTGCAACCCTTCAACTATGGACTCTGGGTGATAATAACGCGTCAGTGTATGTTCGCCGGTGGTAACCAATGTCCCAATCCGGTAGGGGACTTGATAATGGGGAAGCCGCACGTGTGGGGGCGGCGAGTGTGGGAAATCTCCGTCCCGCGGCTCAGTTTTGCTGTGAACCTAAAACTGCTCCACAAAGACCAAAATCTGCTACATCGGGGCAATACTTTGGAAAACAAATCGGCAGTATCTAGGCGCCAGGAAGCATTGTTTATAATATCTACACGACGGGAAACACACCAGTTGTCCAGTTTTGAAGAGAATGGTCAAATAAATTTGTGGTATATTCACAAAACTTCACAAAACGGAATTTCACATCAGTGAGAATGAATGACCTGTAGTTACAGACAGCAACAGGGATGCATCTCAAGCACAATGCCGAGCAAAATCAAATTGCAAAAGAATACACGTTCCAGATACTATTTATGTGGCATTTGGAAATATACAGATCTAAGCAATACGTTGTTTAGGTAAACAGACACGTAAGTTAAAACTATAGAGACAAGCTAGAGAATGATTAACCCCCAATGCAAGAAATCCTCCTGGGGGCTCAAGGGAGTGGATGCACTTCAGAGGAGCAAACAGGGGCTCAAGGTCATTTGAAAGTGTCATTCCTTAAGCTGAGCGTTAGACAGGTGTGCCTTCACTATGACGCTTTATATCGTACATATGAATTCCACACACTCTTGTGTTTTTTGTATATTTCAAAGTTTTGAAACCTAGAATTTCATTTTTTTACAAGTGGATCATATTTATTTTTCTCTTGCTTCTCCCATATTTGCTTGTCACCTGGCACTCACTCAAACAGCCTAAGACTTTGTTCCTCTCCTGCCAATAATATAAATAACAACAGCTAACACTTGCTATGCGGTGCGCACTATGCTCAGTACTTGACAGACATTTAGCCTCCCTCATGACAGGCTGATTCGTAATCCCCATTTTACAGATGTGGAAAACGCGGCTTAACGACGTAGTGGGCTCAAAGCAGAGTTCGTAAGTTGGAAGATCAGGGATGCGATCCGGACCCCAAGCTGCTGCACTGTGCTCCCTGCCCAGACAACTAACAAATCTTTTCTCCTCGGTCCCTTAGGTTATCTATTCCATCCTGTGTCTTTGTTCCCATTGATTCGGTTCATTTGTATTCATCCATCAAGGCGCTAAGATTACCGAATATTTATTTTATATGTCTACTGTGTGCCGGGCACTATGCTGGGCTTCGGCAACAGAACGATAAAAGCATATTGGTCACACCTCCATGCGGTCTGCAGAATAGTCCATCCATTTCCTGGAATACTGCAGATCAGTCTACCGCTTCCTGCCCCCCCCCCCCCCCCCCCCCCCCGGGCTCCTGCTTCCCACACTGCCTCCAGGCTGATCTTTCAAATTTGTGACCCTCATCGCCTCATTGCAAGTCCCCGCCGCCCCGGGGGGGGGAAAAAGCTGTCACTGACCCGCACCTACCCACCTGTGCCTAACGCCTCTTCCCAGGCGGAACTCCATACTCCAGAAATACCATTCCATTTGTAATTCTGTCCATATGCTCTGCTCTCCTAGTTTCACCTCTTTGATTTCTCCCTTTGGAAAACCAGTGTCACTTTTGTCCGCCTGCTAAAATCCTGCTTTTCCCGCAAAACCCATCTCCGCCATCCTGCCTTCCATGACAGCCCTCGAACCCGGGAATATCCTCTGCTATTGTGCCCGTTACCCCCATGCATGCTTCCCTTGTCTGTTGCACATCTATGGTTCCTGTGTGAAAGACTATAAGCTCCTCGAGGCTGTGGGGAAGGGAACTGAGAGTTTTTCTTTCCTGTGTCGATGTCATTAACATATATCTGACGCAGAGGGCATGCTTAATAAGCAGTAGTTGAATGAATGAGGAAACGAATGTAGGAATTCATAAATGAGATCTTTGCCGAAAGAACACACGGACGTAGACCGTCGTGTGTTATACTCGGAAGTAAAGATGTTCCGAAGTTTGAGTTGCGTGAGATGCTTCAGGGAAACTTTTCCAAGCTGTGCATGTTGCACGTGCTAAAGTATCATCTCTGAGAGAAAACTACCCCTGGACACTGACTGAAAATGACCGAATCAAGTAGCTCTTCTCCCACGAGGGCTCTCGTCTTCAGCTACTGCACATAGAAACTGATAGACTATTCTTTTTCTTTGGTCTTCTAGGCTCAGATAATGCAATATTGCATTTCAGGCAGTAGATAAGAGCTCTTGTCAGATCTTTTTTTTTTTTTTTTTTTTCCCTCCTTGGACTAATTCTATACATGAGTAATTACCTTTAGTACCTGAATTTCCTTTAATACCGTGCTTAGTTCTGCCCAATTTTCATTCTATTCTTTTCTTCGTCTCTTTTTCACTCTTTGGAGAAATGAGGAAAAGACGCTGTGCAGTGATAACAAAAATTGCTCTTTTTCTAGGGAATTGCTACAACACTGCCCTGGCCACACTGATGGTCTGGTGGTAGTATACGGTGGCACGTAGTGTATCAGTTCCCCCTGCCCAGCCTTAGGGACCGTGTTAGTTTCCTCTTGCCGCTGTAACCACCACGTAGTGGCTTAAAGTAATATAAACCTATCATCTTACAGTTTAGAAAGCCAGAAGCCGAAACCGGGTCTTAAGGGTTAAAATCAAGGTGTTGGCAGGGGCGTGTTCCTTTGGGAGACTCTGGGGGGGAATGTGTCTCCTGGCCCTTTCTAGCTTTTACCATCCACCTCCATCCCTGGGCTGTGGCCCCTTCCTCCGTCTTCAAAGGGTATTTGTCCAATCGCTGCTTCTCCACACCCCCTTTCTTGCCTCCAGGCACCCTCCTCTCCATCCTCTAAAGACCCTTGTAGTTAAATTGGGCCCACCTGTTGATCGGGGACAATCTCCCCATCTCAAAATTGTTAGCTTGTCACATCTGCAAAATCCCTTCCAGGGAAGAGGACACCTCTGGGGGACCATCATCCTGCCTCCCCCAGGGCCACGTGAACATTCAGGTTGAGGAGCAGAGTGAATGAAAGTAGGGCGCCGAGATAATAGGCCGTCCGCCCAGTCTCCCTCCCACCAAAGATCAGGACGCCCTCCCTCCATGATGTCCCTGGGGGCCTCCTCTTGACCGTGCACAGAAATCTGGGCTCCTGTCTATAAGGTTTTACTGGAGATCTTTCACCCCGGGGTGTAAAAATTCCAATTATGCACAGATCCTAACATGCTCGTACATAGTCAAAATCTCTTCACCACCCAACAAGGCGATTACAGAAACAAACAAACAAAAAACCCCACGAATGTTTATATTGTGTCCTCCCAACGTGTACACTTGCAGTTTCTACTTTTAGTTAAGGAATTCGGGTGGCCTGGAGCCGCTGGTCGAGCTCCTGCGCTCGAAGAATGATGAAGTAAGAAGGCACGCCAGCTGGGCCGTGATGGTCTGCGCCAACGACGAGCTCACGGCTGTCGAACTTTGCAAGCTCGGGTGAGTGGGGCTGCCTCGAGTTTCTGGCTCAGATGGAGAGCAGAGGAGGAAAGCGGACAGTCTTCAGGCCCAAGGAAGGGCAGGCAGGGCCCTGGGGAGCTGGGCTGCGCACCGAGAGCCTCCCAGAAAGGACCGCCTGGTGGGAGCAGGATCATCTGGGCTCCTCCCAACCCCTGGAGACCTCCCTCCCCGCCCCCCCTCCGCGACAAAACCAGCTTGACTGTCTCCCTGTCCCTGTTTTTCATCCTGATAAACACCTCTCTTCCACTCTGCAATCGCGAAACGACACCTCTGCCTGGCTACTTTTTTTTTTTTTTTTTTAAGTTTCTTTTCCTTTTTAAGTTTCTTTATTTATTTTGAGAGAGGGGGAGACAGAGGATCCCGAGCAGGCTCCTTGCCACCGTCGGTGCAGAGCCTGATGCCTGGCTCGAACTCACCAACCCGTGAGGTCATGACTTAAGAGCAAACCAAGAGTCCGTTTCTTACTGGACTGAGCCGCCCAGGCGCCCCTGTCTCTCCACGTTGGAAGCCAAAATAAAATGCGTGAGCCGTGACTGCCTCAGAATTCTGCATTTAACCAAACCGACAAACAGGCTTTTTAAGGTTCCACTGACAGGTTTCCCCATTTCTAACCATCTTTATTTATATTTGTGTACATTACTTTATCTAAAAGGGTGAGATGTCGGGGCGGCCTGGGGGGCTCAGTCGGTTAAGCGTCCGACTTCAGCTCAGGTCATGATCTCAAGGTTTGTGTGTTCGAGCCCCACATCGGGCTCTGTGCTGACAGCTCGGAGCCTGGAGCCTGTTTCGGATTCTGTGTGTCCCCCTCTCCCTCTGCCCCTCCCCCACTCATGCTCTGTCCCTCTCTCAAAAAACAAACATTAAAACAGAAATAAATAGAAAAAAAGGGTGAGGTGTCTTTAACCTTTCCATCTCAATTCTTCACTCAGGGTCTTAGCTACGGATATACATGGGAATTTAACGTTGGATTGCTTGTTTAGAGCAAATAATGCTCTTTTCTTTTATTGACAGGGCTTTAGATATCCTTGAAGAAGTTAATCTATCAGTAAGTCGAAAAAATAAATTCAGTGAGGCAGCTTATAACAAATTGCTCAACAACAACCTGTCTCTGAAATATAGCCTGACTGGCTACTTGTCATCAAGTAACATAATTAGTGACGGATTCTATGATTACGGTCGGGTAAGTGACAGCACTAATTTGTATTTCAGTATGTGCGATCGTTTCTTTAGTCACGATGCCATTACATTGCAATTTTATAACCACCTAGCAGAATGTATATTTTTATAGACAGAAACTTGGGAATCAGAGCTTTATTCTTAACTCTGTCTGCTGTAAGATTTTGCATTTATGTACAGTTTTACCTAGAATCTGATTACCTGTAGTAGAAACCAGCTTGCTGATGCTACTCTCGAGTTTCAGAGAAAATATAAAAGAAGGAGCACTTTCTGTTTGGGGGTTCTGTTATTTCCAGGGCTCAGCTCAGCGATCAGTATAGAAGTATAAGTGTTTTGTTTTAATTAAAAAAATTTTTTTTAACGTTTATTCATTTTTGAGAGAGTTAGAGACACAGAGCGTGAGTGGGGGAGGGGCAGAGAGAGAGGGAGACACAGAATCCGAAGCAGGCTCCAGGCTCCGAGCTGTCCGCACAGAGCCCGAAGCAGGGCTCGAACCCACCAACCATGAGATCGTGACCTGAGCCGAAGTCAGAGGCTTAACCGACTGAGCGTCTCAGGCACCCCTTGTTTTATTAGTCATAATCTAACTGAAATTAACCAAAGTGTATTACCAGATTTTAAAATGTAATATAGAGGAATGTTATTTAAGCTGCATTTCTGATTCTGATTTTAAAACCAATATACAGTGTAATGCAGTGTGGACGTCCAGAGCAATGGGAAGCTGAAAATTAGAATCTTGAGGACTTTCTGGCATTGCGGCTTAAGTTAGCATCTTCCTTTCTTCTGGAGACCAACAGCAATGAGGAGAATAGGGGAACTTTTTTAAATCTACAAATCCCATATTAAGCAAACCTTGGAAGCAGATACGATCCACAGACTTCAAAAAAAAAAAAACATAAGGGGGTGCCGGGTGGCTCAGGCAGCTGAGCGTTGTCCTCTTGGTTTGTGTTCAGCTCATGCATGATCCCAGGGTCATGGGATTGAGCCCCGCGTCGGGCTCCGTGCTGAGTGTGGAGGCCACTTGAATTCTCTCTCTCTCTCCCCCCTGCCCCCCTCTTGCACCTGTGTGTGTGCTGGCACTCTCTCTCTCTCTTTCTCTCTAAAATTACAAAAAAAAAAAAAGTAGGAGTGACTGAAATTCCCTGAGATCAAGCAGAAGGGGTACAGGAGAAAAATGAAAAGGGGAAAAAATAAGCCCAGAGAGGGACGAGGGAGCCAGCGGCGGCAGGCCTCAGAAAGCACCATCAGCAATCCATACTGCCTCAGGTGATGGGAGAGCTCAGGGGTGCACAAGCCAAATGCTGGGTTTGCCGGGCAGGTGCAGGACCCGAGCACCTGGGATGAGCAACGCAGGCAGCGGAAGCCTTCTTGGATCAGGGTGGTTCAGAAAGGCAGAGGAGACAAGGCCATGAAGGAATCACAGAGCCGAGCCGTATTTGCAAGAAACACTCTGCCCTGCTAACAGTTCTAGAGACATTAAAATTTTTTTATTTTATTTTATTAAATTTTTTACAAAGTTTATTTATTTTGTAGGGAGGGGAGCAAACGGGAGAGGGCCAGAGAGAAGGGGAGACAGAATCCCATCAGTGCAGAGCCTGATATGGGGTTTGAACTCACGAACCATGAGATCACGACCTGAACAGAAATCTAGAGTCAGTCGTATTTTATTTTATTTTATTTTATTTATTTTTATTATTTAATTTAATTTTTAATTATTTTTTTTTTTTTAATTTTTTTTTCAACGTTTTTTATTTATTTTTGGGACAGAGAGAGACAGAGCATGAACGGGGGAGGGGCAGAGAGAGAGGGAGACACAGAATCGGAAACAGGCTCCAGGCTCCGAGCCATCAGCCCAGAGCCCGACGCGGGGCTCGAACTCACGGACCGCGAGATCGTGACCTGGCTGAAGTCGGACGCTTAACCGACTGCGCCACCCAGGCGCCCCTAATTTTTAATTATTTTACCTTTATTTATTTTGAGAGACAACACAAGTGGGGTAAGGGCAGAGAGAGAGGGGAGAGAGAGAGTCCCAAGCAGGCTCCGCGCCGCCTTCACAGAGCCCGATATGGGGCTTGAACTCACAAACCATGGGATCATGACCTGAGCTGAAACCAAGAGCTGGACACTCAACCAACTAAGCCACCCAGGCACCCCTATTTTTAAAGTAATCTTTACAATGTGGGGCTCGAACTCATGCTCCTGAGGTAAAGAGTCACGTGCTTTACCGGCTGAGCCAGGCAGGTGCCCCTAGAGGCATTTCGAATAATGAAAATGGCTAGCCTAAAACTGGACTCTTGATCCTCCTTCTGACTTCCCCTAGCACATTATTAGTACAAAGATGCTTTGAGAAAAATGAGGAAATGGGCAGAAAAACCAACAGAGAACACTTACCAGGAAAATGTTGCTATGGATCAGATAAAACTGTGACAAAATGTATTTGCTCACGAGTTTTAAAAAAATTTAATGAAACAATATTTTTTATAAAGGAGAATTCTCTGGGGTGCCTGGGTGGCTCAGTTGGTTGAGCGTCCGACTTCGGCTCAGATCATGATCTCACGGTTCACGAGTTCGAGCCCCGCGTCGGGCTCTGTGCTGACAGCTCGGAGACTGGAGCCTGTTTCAGATTCTGTGTCTCCCTCTCTCTCTGTCCCTCCTCTGCTCATGCTCTGTCTCTCTCTCTCTCTCTCTCTCTCAAAAATAATTAAACATTCAAAAAAATTTATTTTAAAAATAAAGGAGAATTCTCTGATTCATTCATTCAGTAAATATTAAGTTTCTAATATTGTAGGTTGGAATAGTCAGTGAATAAAAGGGACATATCTCTACTTCCGTGGCACCGGTGAGAGGAAAGTGTCAATAAATAGGAAACATAACAAATAAAGAAATTATATCACACGATCAAAATGATCAGAACATTGGGGGCAAAAATAGATCAGAGGCAAGATAAGGGGGCTCTATAGTGCTGGGGGTTGCTGGGGGTTGATGTTCATAATTTTAGAAATCGTGATCAGGTAGGCCTCACAGGGAGGGTCATACTTGAGCAAAAACTACAAGGTGAGGGATTGAGCCATGGAGATGGCTCGGGGAAGAGCTCTCCAGGCAGAAGAAACAGCTTGTACAGAAGCCATAAGGTGTAAACATGCTTGGCAGATTTGAGAAACAGCAAGGTCAGTATAGAGCTGAATGAACCAAGGAGCACGATAGTGAGGACTAAATCAGAGAGATACAGAGAGATCAGATCATGTTAAGTCTTGTAGACCATTGGAAGGATTTTGGCTTTTACTTTGAATGAAGTGGGAAAACTTGGCAGACAGAGTTCTGGGCAGAAAAATGACATGATCTGTCTGATATATATATGTTTTTGTTTGCTTTCTGAGAGAAAGAGAGAGAGAGAGAGAGAGAGAGAGAGACAGAGCATGAGTG
This sequence comes from Panthera onca, assembly GCF_046562875.1. Classification (NCBI taxonomy): domain Eukaryota; kingdom Metazoa; phylum Chordata; class Mammalia; order Carnivora; family Felidae; genus Panthera; species Panthera onca. The sequence goes on from NC_138345.1 coordinate 21,242,532, forward strand.
GGGGAGAGGCAGAGAGAGAAGGAGACAGAGAATTGGAAGCAGGCTCCGGGCTCTGAGCCATCAGCACAGAGCTCGATGCGGGGCTCAAATCCCCGAACCATGAGATCATGATGTGGGCCAAGGTCGGACACTTAACCAACTGAACCACCACGACGCCCCATGATCTGTCTGGTCTTTAAAGGATCCTAAAAAGTGTCTTGGATGAGAGAGGCATCTCATTATAGTATGACTGGAAAAAGACCTCAGAAAATGGTGTGGTCTAACCCGCCTCACCAGGCTGGTAAAATTGCTAATATAGGACTTTGTCTAGCCTATTTTTAGATAGCCTCGCAATATTTTTAGTGATCTCTTTAGTAATTAGTTACTCTGACAGACAACAGATTCTCCCAGAGTGATCAGTTCTTAAATTATCTGCAGATAAATCCTGGCACCAAACTTTTGCCTTTGAAGGATCTCTGCTTACAAGAACCAAGTGATCAACGTGCTGTACTTTTAGTGAACAGTAAATCATCTGATGTGTGAGTCTCTCGGGGGTGGACGGATGCAGGGAAGCATAATGGTTTTTGTTTGTCCATCATCACGTGAATATGTAAAGATTCGCAGGATGGCACCTTTTTGTCCCCTGTATTTAGCGTCACCCTGAAAATCAACACTGGTCCGTAAATTTGTAGCCTGACCTAGTAAAGACCATGGAAATCACCACCAACGTGGTTTTTCCACTCAATTCCAGATGTATTTCTGTAGTCAGTGCCTATTCCCTTCCCGGTAACATGAAGTTAATTGAAGAAAGTATAAATAGACAGGAGCAAACCGAAGCGAGTTGTGTTTACAGGGCTCCAGGACTGTATGTAGGACTATAATGCTGCCCGGGGCTTTTAAAAAATATAAAATAAGAAGTAAATACTGAAGCTAAAAATGCAAGCTTCAGAATTTTAAAAAATGGTCACAGATACCTATATATACCTACATATTTTATGGGACACATTTTATAAAAATATTTCCTGTTCCAGTTCATGAAAACCTTTACAATATTCTTTGTCTTACCTTTATGCGTTTATTAGGTCACTGTTAAAAGTCAGCTCCAAATATGATTTTCAAAAAAAAAACCCTGTCTTTTGTAGGCAGAGCCAATATTGACAAATCAAGTATTTTAACTTGCGTATAATTTCAAATATGTAAAATTTTAGTTCTCCGCCTCCATCTACGGAAGATAAATCATCAGATGTTGGTTATGGTCAGAGCATTTCTTCTTCGTCTTCCTTTAGAAGAGCAAGCAAAGAAAAGACCAAGTAAGAAAATGGTATTTTGTCTGGACTCAATTCTCCCCTCAATGTGGGAGTAAAAAAAAAAAAAAAAAAAAAAAAAAAAAAATTTGGGTTTTAGATCTTGGCAACGTAATTCTTTTCATCCTTATAGTAATATAATTTCATCATTGCTTAAAAAAATTTTTTTAATGTTTATTTATTTTGAGAGAGAGAGATAGAGAGCAAGCAGGGGAGGGGCCGAGAGAGGGAGACAGAGAATCCCAAGCAGGCTTGCACTGTCAGCGCAGAGCCAGATGCAGGGCTCGAACTCACGAACTGTGAGCCAGGCTCACGACCTGAGCCGAAATCAAGAGTCGGATGCCTAACCGACTGAGCCACCCAGGTGCCCCTCGTAATTGCTTTTTCAAATTGCCACGGAAAACATCTCTGGAAAAGTAGCTAGTGAGACTGGCTTTACGTCCTGTGTGCCATGAACATACACTGAGCTCTGGACCACGGGACACAGTGGCCGTGGGCAGACTTTGTGTTACTATTTGTAGATGGAAGAGTGCCTCGTGCCCTGCTTCACCCCTGCCTTGACGGCAAAGGGATCGCGGCATGTCACGGCAGTGACAAATGCCTTCTAACTTATGAGACGCCTTGCACATGTAATGTTTTCTTATTTTTCATGTGACTGAAATCGATCATGAGTTTTTTCATACAATCAGAAAAAATAGTTATCATTTTAGTACCGGATTTGGATCTCCCACAGAAGAGAAATCCGAGCCTCCTTCTGGACGAAATACTGCTCTTAGCAAAGGCACCACAAAAGAAAGAGGATCAAGGTAGGGGATGTGTGATTACGTTCTCTTCCTAATTGTGATCATGTCGGGCTTTGACTCCCCAGCAGAGTTGGGGAATGGAAGGGGTGGCTTTTAAATGGGAAGCTTTGCTTCTGGAATCGGCATGTTGTGCGAAGCGAGACTCATGAGCTGTAATTAAAAAGTAACTTACTTCGTTTTTGTCTCTTGCAACCTCTTGAAAACTTAACCGGAGGGAATTTCTTCTTCTGCCTCTGGGTGAGAACTCGGGTCACTTTGATCACTATACAGTCCTACAGGCACTTTAATTCAAAAACGACCACAGAAACAGCAGTCCTAGTGACTCATTTACAAGTCCGACCCGGCGTAGAGATCGATGTAAAATGAACCCTGTGCCCTCCCCCCTGGCTGCCTTTGTGGGTGGTGAGCCACACACGCTGGTGTGTGGTTCTCTCTCCCTCTCTCTCTCTCTGTCTTCCTCTCTCTCTCTGCCTTATGCCTCCACCTCCCCTCCCCATCCAGCTCACCCAGAGAAACCTCTGACCTTCAGGAGGCGGCGAGAGGGGGGAGAGGGACATAGGACCAAGTGTTTACATGATGGAACGATTACAGTGTGGTTTCATGCTTTTTAGGCCTGGCATGTTTTAAACATGCTTTCGGTATGTGTACGTATTTTTAAACATATTATTTCTCTAATGAGCACTTTCCTGGATTCCTCAAAAACCCACGTGGACCTCTTGCCACGCTCCGTGACCCTTTAATTATTGTTGACTTAAGCCCTTCAGAACCACTGTGGTATTGGAGGCCATCTAGCACACATGTCCAGCATCCGCTTTCTAAACGGGGACTGCCCCCGAAGGTCTCCCAAGGTGCAGACAGCGGTTTGCTCTCTTCCTCAGACCTCAGAGCTGTTTATTTTCTGTTTCGGACTTCATTCTCTACTGTGAGTCTCCGTGGCTCATTCTTCTCATCTCTGCTTCTAATCTGCGCCTGTCGTTCTTGGCCTGATACTTTTTGCCCTTCCCTCTCCTCTCCTCCCCTCCCTTTTTTCCCCCTCCCTTTTCTTCCCGGCTTTCCTTTCCTCCTTAGGCTTCTCAGCCTCACCTCTACTGCACAGGCAGCTCCTTGAGGACAAGAACATAGGCTGATGGGAGTATTTCCCTTTTCATCCCCAGTGTTTAGCCTAGCGCTTGGTTGACACACATAGGCCTCCGTGTTTATTCAAGAGAACAGAAATCTGAAATTGACAGGACAGGGTTATTTTTGACAAGGTCCACCCGCCTAAGCCGTGTGTCTTGAACAAATTGGCTACCTTCTCTTTGCCCGAGTCCCCTCATCGGTGAAAGGGGCGTAACCTAGGCTGTTGTGACGGTTAAATAAATTAGCACATGAACAGTCCATAGAGCAGTGCCTGGCACAAAGTAAACACTCAACAAATGCTAGTACTGTTGTGCGAAACAGTTACAAGGAGCCCAAATCCACTCAACCCTTGCAGGGACGTAGAGGAATCTCCAGGGTCCAATGTGGGAAATGCAGCCATCCCCAAAACGACAGGAGCTGGGATGAAGTCCGTAACTGTAGGCTCTCTCTGGCTTTCTCCCTCTCTTTCTCTCTCTCCCTCTCTCCACGTGCGTGGTATCTTATTTACAGACCCTTTGTTATCCTCCTTGACCCTCTTTTGGTTATTGCCTCACCCATAACTGTAGCGTATGTGACTTTCGTTTGCCATGGGACAGACCTGGCTCCAGTTCCAAGCAAACTTTCCATTCTAAAGCCCAACAACTACCAGGAGCAAATTTGTAAGAGGGACCACCTTCTCTTCAGTGGCCAAAGCATTGGCTGGCTTTGGGGCAGGTGTCTCCCTTTGGTCTACCCAGCCATGGCCCTGGGGAAAAATCAGCTTTCTGCCCCCTTGATCGGGGAGGGTAGGCACTTGTCTGATGAGTGACCGTTATGCGTATACTGTACCTGTCATCATCAATCAAAGTGTATCTTCCCTCTGATATCTCTGATATCACATCAGCTTAAATCTTTGCTGATTCTGCTGTTCTTGGCTCTTTCGCACTATCTTATTTTTCTTACAGCCCCGTCTGGTTCTTTTTTTTTATTAATTAAAAAAAAATTTTTTTTTTTTTTTAAATAAAGCTACCGTTGACATTTATGTGCCCCTTTCCTGAGTCCTGGCTTCTCTATCCTGCTGGCCTGGAAACAGTGCGTTTCTAACGAAACTCATTGTTCCCCCAACTCCCAAACCTCCTTCTCCTCCTCTGTTCCCAATGCTGATGAATGTTAACTCCCATGCAATTGCTCAAGCTTTGGCATCATCTTAAAATCCTTCTTCTCCTTACTCCCCTTCACTGAATGAGCCTCAGCCCTATGCACTCGATGTCTTCAGTGCCTCTTAAGTCATTGTTTCCCTTCGGTTTCACCTTTACCTCCCCTCTTCAGGCCTTTTGTATTATATCTCAGCACACTAACCCCCTTACTGTAAGATCCGCCTGCATTTTATTTAGCCCTCCATAAACCCATCCTCCATGCGACCACCCCCCCCCCCAAATTAACTTCCCAAAGTGAAAGGCTGATCATTTTACTCTGCCCAAAACAACGCTTTCCTATCATCCTCCAGATGAAGTCCAAACAGCAATTGTGTAGGCATGGCAAACGCCTGAAAAAATAAAAATAAAAAATAATAACCAAAAAAAAATTTATAGATTAAATACAAATTCTTTTTTTTTTTAATTTTTTTTTAATGTTTATTTATTGCTGAGACAGAGAGAGACAGAGCATGAATGGGGGAGGGGCAGAGAGAGGGAGACACAGAATCTGAAACAGGCTCCAGGCTCTGAGCTGTCAGCACAGAACCTGACGCGGGGCTCGAACTCATGGACCGAGAGATCATGACCTGAGCCGAAGTCGGCCGCTTAACCGACTGAGCCACCCAGGCGCCCCACAAATTCTTTCAAATATCGAAGGCTTGTTGTTGAAAGGAATAGCGGTTTGACTCCCTGGCAATATGCCCCGGGGAGAATAAGTATAAACAAGTGAGGATCATTATTTCTTCTCACACCATTTCCGGTCTCCTCCTTGTCTCTGCATACTCTTGCCTCTTACTCCCCACTGAGAGATAAGCCCTGACGTGCTCCTAACATTCAGACAGGTTGTTAGCATACAGGAGAACCTACATTTGGATTCGGTCAACACTGGTCCTTGGTTTTCTCATCTCTAAAATGGAAGTGATGATTCCTTCCTTGCAGAGGTGCTGTAAGAGTAAGTGAAACAGTGTTTGTCGAGTGCCTAAACCATTGCCTGGCATACTTAAGTGATCCATATACGTCCAGTCCCTTTCCCCTCCTTATTCCTGGGTCCACTGGGGGGATAGATTGGTCGTAATCGTGTTGCCCTGTTGTCTCTGTTTTGGTAAGCCCTTCTTGTCTTGTTCCTATGAGAACTTTGGACCCCTGACGACAGAGTAACACATTTTAACTCTACTCATCTGATAATGTCGTAGAGAATGTGCGATGTTAACAAAAAGTTACTGAGAGGTACTGCCGACAATGACGAGACATCTAGAACCACAAAGTGGCCAAAGTCTTGAAAGGAAGAGAGGGGACAGGAAATGGGCAAACCAGTTATGTGTGTGGCGGCCCAATACAGACAGGGGAAGTATGATTTGTCTCTTTCTCCTCATGAATATTATCACCATATACCATGTAAATTAAAATCCTTAAGCGACAGTCTCTCGCTGGGTGACTAGCAACTATATTGTTCTTCTGTGCGAAGCGTTCGGCTGTTCCCTCCGTCACAGCAAAACACTAATAGGAGACGTGATTGGTTTTGCCTTTATCCAGCCGCCATCTTGATAATTTCCTAGCCTTCACTGAATCCGACAAACCTAATATGCCCTCTAAAGCTTTTCTTTATAAAGACCATTCCCCTCCCAATAAACACTTACTGTACCCATTTGTGAGTGTATCAGAAGTTCTATCTGTAGCATATTTTTGTATTCAGACCAGGTTTCATAAATATTTAAGTTGATTGCACATGAGTTTATGATACACACTTAAAAGTTTATTGCTTTCCTATCTCTATTTTGTTTCCTTCCAGTCTGTTCATCTCTGGAGTCTTTTAGAAATTTACAACATATACTTAAACATTTCTGCCGCTCAATTTTGATCCTCATCATAACGACTTCCTAAAACATTGTTATTTTTTGAAGAATTTCCCTCAACTGCTTTTTTTTTTTTAACCTTCGCTTAGCCATTTTTCCCCCTTCCTCCCAAATCTTGACTAACTGCAAAAGTCTTTCAGAAATAGATATTGTTTCTTAATCACATTTAACATCTTAATCACGCTTAAATACCTTCTCACCTTCTTTTCTTGAATTTTTTCATTTGTTCAGCAAATACTTATTGTATTAGGTATCAGGAGTTGTTCCCACATTAGAGATACAGAAGTGAACATAAACCTTTGTTTTCATAGAACTTACATCCTACTGGGGACACTGACAAATAAGAAAATAAACCACACACACGCACACACACACACGTATGCGCACATACATCCTTCTAAACCCGGAATACATTCTGTGTCCACTTTATACAATACTCTCTCCTCATCTTTTTGGAATAGACTGGGGGGAACAGGACACCCAACTGGGATAGATTTCTGGAACATCTCGAATTTCTTATTTTTACCACTCATGTGGAATTTATCGAATACTACCTGGTATTGTGATAATTTTTCATAGACCCAAATCTTCCTGCCTAAATTGAAACCCCACGTGGGCCAGCTTCATGACTTCCGTTTCTCCCAGCAGCCTTGCCTTATAACTTATATGTCCAAATAGTTGATGGAATCAAAAAGGAGCAAGTGATTAAACTTTGAAAATGTCAGTACAGAGTTTGGAGCCAGACAAATGTCTCTTTCTGTTTAGCTATCTGCCTTCTCATCCACCGATGAACATAGAAAATATCCTTATTGCTTTGGATTTCCACAGTAACTCTCTGTTTTCTGAGGTAGTTTTGCTAAAGTCTTGGTAAGAAAGGTAAAAGTTCCACTATCTTTAATTGCAAATCGGTGTTCTTTCTGAGGGTTAATTTTACGAGAGTTAATTTTGTAATTTCTTAGCACTTGTCTCCATAGTGATTTAGAAATGGAATTCATTTGGGGTGCCTGGGTGGCTCAGTCGGTTAAGTGTCCGACTTCAGCTCAGGGCATGATCTCATGGTTCATGATCTTACGGTTCGTAGGTTTGAGCCCCACATCAGGCTCACTGCTGTCAGCCTGTCCGTGCAGAGCCCGGAGCCTGCTTCAGACTCTGTGTCTCCCTCTCTCTCTCTGCCCCTCCCCTGCTTGCGCTCTGTCTCTCTCTGTCTCTCAAAAATAAATAAATGTTTTAAAAAAAAGAAGAAGAAGAAGAAGAAATAAAATCCATTTAAGTATTGAAGCCCTTATTGACATACCCAGGCAGGCTTCATGGGAAAGAGGTCCAAATGAAGTACTTCTGTTTGTAGCAGCAGGAAACTACAGTTCAGAGGCTCCTGTAAATTATCCCTTTTTAATCACTCAATAGGATTGCCCTCCATGATGTGCTAAGTCCTGCGTGCTGGCTCTCGTCTGCTACGTACCAAATGATTCTCCTCTCGCACCTCAGCACACTCAGAAATACACCTGCTTTGTGTTATAGGTGCTCTGAGTCAAGCTGTCCAATCTTATAAAGCTACCCTGTAACTTTAGGAGCAGGTAAATCTAAATATGGTTTTCACCATTCTAATTGACCTTTCTCGTGGTGGCTCCCAATTTACTAAAATCTTACTATGTATGTAAAGATGTTCTATTTATTTGTCTTGCAAAAGAAGAAATGTGTTCAAAAATTTTTAAGTGTTATTTGTTTTTGAGAGAGAGATAGTGCAAGCGTGAGAAGGGCAGAGAGAGAGAGAGAGAGAGAGAGAGGGAGACACAGAATCTGCAGCAGACTCCAGGCTCTGAGCTCTCAGCACAGAGCCGGACGTGGGGCTCAACCCCACAAACTGTGAGATCATGACCTGAGCCAAAGTCCAGCGCTTAACCAATTGAACCACCCAGGCGCCCCAAGAAAGGTATTCAGATGATAGAGCTGGAAATATTAATTTTTGCTTAGAAATTTTATCATAATATATGGGGAGTACATTTTAGACTCTACTTAGCTGCAGTAAATAGAATATTGAATTAAAAAATACAAAACGTTGGGTATTTGTGGTGATTATAGAGTTTTGTGTAATGCTCCAAAAGCAATTAATAAGATTATTTTTTGTATTTCTTCCTCCAAATGAATTAAAGAGAAAACTCACATCGCCTTTGGTTGCCCCCCCCCTTCATTCTGTACTTCGAGAAATATTTAAAGATAATTCCTGCTTCTAATTTACTGCTAGTGGAACAAAATGCAAAATAGTTGCAAAGACACAATTTAGGAGCTTCACCTGGCCAGGCCCCATTTTCTTAGCTAGGGGATGGGTGTGTGTCTGTGTGTGTCTATATATAATATATGATATATGATATGTGATATGTGATATGTGATGTGATATGTAATACATAATATGTAATATATTGTCTATATATAATATATGTTATATATAATATGTTATATATATGTTATATATAATATAATATAATATAATATAATATAATATAATATAATTATGGCTAAGGTTTATTTTAGTAAAAGATACAATGCAGGAACAGCAGGAAAAAAATAGACGTAAGCAAAGGCTATAGAAGTTCACATGGAGGTTTCCTCGTCCCCCCCCTCCGGTTCTGCTAGCATAACAAGGGCTGCAATTTTCTCGTGACGTAGCTCCACCCGAGGAAGTGCCCCTGAATCGTGGGATCTGAATTCATATCGGGAAATTCCAATTTGAGTGCCGGTGCATTTCTCGGAGGCCACAAGGAAGTGGCACAACGTGTCTCAACTGCCAAAGGCATCCACCACGTGATCTCTCTCGGGCGAAACTGTCCTTTAACAATGAAGAGGGGGAGGTAAAGACATTCCCCAGTGAAGGAACACAAAGAATTGCGTTTTAAAAACTGGTTAACGGCCTCCAGGACAATCAACTGTGACCGCTGGCAATGCCTTTTCCACCGACAGGAATCCTTTGCATCTCTGCTACACATGTTAACTAGCAAATTCTCTCGGGTTGAAACTATTAATTAAGAGTAGATTTTAATTAAGCAGTATCTTTACTGTTTATTAAGTACATTTCAGTTTTCGTAAGTGCAGAACTAAGTACATTTCTTTAGATAAACTTCAGGTAAGTCTTCACCCCTGCATGACATGGAAATTCTGTGCTATCCGTATTTTGGTTTGCTTTTTTCCATGTTTTGGGTAATTTAAAAAAAAATTTTTTTTAAAGTTTATTTACTTTTGAGAGAGAGACACTCACACGGGAGTGTGAACAGGGGAGGGGCGGAGAGAGAGAGGGAGACATAGAATCCAAAGCAGGCTCTAGGCTCTGAGCTGTCAGCACCGAATCCTACGCGGGGCTCGAACTCACAAACCGTGAGATCATGACCTGAGCCGAAGTCGGACGCTTAAGGGACTGGGCCACCCAGGTACCCCCGGGGAATTTTTCTTAAAAATGGTGATCCAAACTCTTCTTGCTGAAGGGCCCAACTGAAGCGAGAGATGATGTAAGACTGGCTTCGACTCCCTGAGGAAGCAACCTATTTTCTCCCAATTCAATAAATGCTTCTTGCATACCTACTATGCACCAGACGTCTTGCTAAGCAATTATACGGAAGACCAACGTACGATTTTCGTATGTACCAATCAGGCAGTGTTACCTTGAAAGTTAATTTCTCCTGCATAATGTGAAAGCTATAACACTCCATCACCGTCATCGAAAATTTGAAAACGGCATATGATATGGTCATTGAGGTTAAAATCATCTATTTCTGTGGGGTTCTTTAGATTACTCAGAGCACAGTTGGTGTGGTTCATTTTGTGACGTTGATTGCTGCTGTGTACTCTCAAAGGAAAGGCCGAGGGAAAAAAGAGGAGGAAAGAGTGAAGGAGGAAGAAGAGGTTTCGACATTACCAAAATTGATGGGAGAAGGAAGCCCCGAGAAAGAATGGTATCCTCCCTTCGATCCTGACTTCCGTGTTTACGTGTATGAAGTGACCAAATCAATATTTCCCATAACCAATATTAAGGAACAGATTGAGGTCCTTGCAAGGTAAGTCAGCTGTCTCTGTCTATTCATGCACATTTTCAGTTTCTGAGGAAAAGTTTCTGATGTTAGCGGTTTGCATTTTTTAGCCAGTTTTCAGGTGACTCCGTCATAATAACTGCACCCCACCGCTGACTCTGAAGCAGAAACACAATCAATTGAAAAAACGCTCCATTCCTATTTTACGTCCTATTTCCACCAAGAATCAGAGCTAGGAGCTGGAAATTGCTTCAAGAAAAATGCTTTTGCTTTTGTCATTTTCTCCAGCGAAACCACTAAAGCCATCCTTCAATGTGATCCTAAGGAATGAATCAAGTGTGAAAATTAAATGACTCCGTAGGTAGATGGGGTGCTCACAATTTAAAGGAATCATATTGTGAATTATTTGTAGACTCAAAAATTATGTTCTAATACAAACAACCATCACTGATTTTTATGTCCTGTGTCTGATATTTTGCACTGCACGTTGCTCTAACGTGGGGGTGTGAGTGTTCTGAGGGATGGCTATTTGGGCAGGCTCAACACCCTGCAGACGTCAGTGAGGCTGCCTTCTTTTACTTAAAAAAAATTTTTTTAATGTTCATTTATTTTTGAGAGAAAGAGAGACACAGAGCAGGAGCGGGGAGGGGGCAGAGATCAAGGGAGACACAGAATCCGAGGCAGGCTCTAGGCTCCGAGCTGTCAGCACGGAGCCTGACGCGGGGCTCGAACTCACGAACTGTGAGGTGACCTGAGCCGAAGTCGGACGCCCCACCGACTGAGCCACCCAGGCGCCCCTGATCCTGCCTTCTTAATTGGAGCATTTAGTGTGAGTCCGCTAAGAGAAACCTGAGACCTTGACGTGGTAGCTGTGAGGGGTTAGGAATCACTTCAAGTGGAGGGTGGCCTTCGCCACTGGCACCAAGAAGGAGCAGGTGAGTTAGGTGAGCAGGTGGATCCTGCAACAGCTGGGGCCTCCGCGGGAGCTTGTACCCTCTCCAAGTTGAAGTGCACTGCACTCATCAAACCTGGATGTGACAACCGCAAGAAACAACAGCCGCCAGATCATTGACTTCTCGTCAGCCAGAACCGGAAGAGAACACTTTTGGCTGCTGGCGTTTTTCGGGTGTCCTTGAGAAGTGATGACTCAAGCAGAACTCTGATCTAGCTCATTTCAGCATTTGCCAAACGTCCTCGTGCTTTGTTCCTATCGGGAATACTTTTCATCGTTCCCAAATAATTGTGGGTTTTTCGTTGTTTTTTTTTTTTTTTTAAACCTGAGCCCGCACCAAGACGGGGATGCTGAGATTTGCCCCCGAGCTGTTGGTCCCCAGCATTGATCACGGTCTGCCTGGCTGGGTCGTGCGACAGCTTTCTCCCCCACCTTTCCTCCTGTTTTCGGCCGTTGTTCTTCCTCGCTTGGTTCTCTGTACAGCAAGACGAAAGTTTTTCTTAAAATGTGCAACTCTGCCTCTACTCCAAGATGCAGTATAGCCTTAGTTGACAGAGGATTTTTGTAGACGTGTTTACTGACCTCTTCAGGGAGAGCCTCCAATGAGGAGAAACCCCCGGGCACATCCATTCCAACTCCTCACCCAACTTATTTTTCCTTCTGCCTTCTTCCTCTCTTCCTCTCACTTTAGTGTTACCTAAACGCCATCTTTCTCTAAATCAAAAAAAAATTTAATCAAATATATCTATATTTTTAAGGTTATGTTTTTATTTTGAGAGAGAGAGAGAGAGAGAGAGCCCCACCAAGGCAGGGGTAGAGAGAGGGAGGGAGAGAGAGACAGAATCCCAAGCAGGCTCTGCGCTGTCAGCGCTCAGAGCCCAATGCAAGGCTCAAACCCTTGAACTGTGGGACCGTGACCTGAGCAAAAAACCAAGAGTCAGACGCTTGACCGACTGAGGCACCCAGGCGCCCCCCAAAATAATAAAATTTAACAGGGAAAAATTAGAAAACTTGAAAATATTTGGGAATCCAAAGGAAAAATTTCCAATGTGTGCACGTTATCTCTAAGTTCAAATTCGTTAAAAGAAGGACCGTGTATGTTAGCACGATGCCTTGGATTTCAGATTGAAGCATTTGTGAATATTTTTTCAAGGGCAAGATAAAGCTTTAAAACTGTGTTGATAGGAACTTTGTGTGATATGATTTGTTTCTTCTTATAAATATTGCGAAGATTAGCATTCATTTCTTCCTTTGTGTTGAATGAAATTGTGAGAGTGTCAGTCTCTATGTGATAGTTTGAATAGAGTGAGCCTAATGTTAACGCACTTATAGTAAGTTTAAAAAGTAAAGCAAATAAGAAAGCCAGAGGAAATGCAGCTTTGACACATACAACTGTACGTAGAGTTACACTCAAAGCATCTAAAATGGGATGTGAAACTCGATTGATTGGATCTCAATGTCATTGACACAGGTACGTGGCAGAAAAAATGGGTGGTAAAATGTCAAAGGAGAAACTCCATAATTTCAGCTGGGAACTCCATATCAGTGAGCTAAAATTTCAACTTAAATCCAACGTTGTGCCAATTGGACAGATCAAAAAAGGAATCTTCTATCATCGAGCTTTGCTTTTCAAGGTATTTGAGATATTTTGCCTCATTTGCCTTTAGGTAAAAATGTTTGTCTTTCTCATAATAGTGTGAGCCACTTGCTAACATTTACACACACACACACACGCACACACGCGTATATATTTGCCAGACTACCGGAAGCATATTCATTCAATATTTATCATACACCTGCTACAGGTCAAGGGCTCTTCTAAGGTCTGGGAATATGGATCTCTTAAAGCGATAGCCCCTGCATACACACAAGGGCTAGACTTGTGGGTTCTCAGGTGATGTCAGGGAAAGCTTCAGGGGAGGAAGTGGTGTGTAGCCTGAGTATTAGAGAATACATAGGATTTCATCGGGTAAAGAAGGAAGACAAGAACATTCTAAACAAAGCAAACATTTTATACAAGATGACAGGATTGAGAGTCCATGGTCGACTTGAGGAATGTAGCATAGTTGGTCTGGAAAAAGGAAAGAGGACGGGTCAGATGCAGCTAAAGGGCCGGATTATAAAGTGCCATGTGAATTTGCACTTGATCCTAAAATCTGTGAGTGGCCACCGAAAGCTGTTAAGGGGAGAGCATGATTTTAAAAATACATATATAGGGGCGCCTGGGTGGCTCGGTCGGTTAAGCGTCCGACTTCGGCTCAGGTCACGATCTCGCGGTCCGTGAGTTCGAGCCCCGCGTCGGGCTCTATGCTGACGGCTCAGAGCCTGGAGCCTGCTTCCGATTCTGTGTCTCCCTCTCTCTCTGCTCCTCCCCTGTTCATGCTCTGTCTCAAAAATAAATAAACGTTAAAAAAAATTTTTTTTAAATAAAAAATAAATTAAAAACACATATATATGTATATACGTACAGAGAGATTTAAGAGCGAAACGGAAAGCAATTGGCGTCTGCCTAGGTGCGGTGTGAGGGACTGCATGAGAAGAACAAGATTTTCAGGCTCTGGGCAGGGCAACCGTTAATGTTGGCATCGTTCACTGAGGGGGACACGAGAGGAGGGTCAGGTTCAAGAAAGAGGGGGTAATTTTTTTTTCCTCCACTGTATCAAGCGTCTGGAATATAATAAGAGCTGCAAAAATGGTTTCTGAACTGTAGACTGAATGTATACAATTCCTACTTCCTCCCAAATACCTACAAACCTCTTTACATCCATGTGTATCTTGCCTCCAGTTCCAAGCTAATTCTATATATAATTGGAGTGCCAACTTTCCCCAGTTTCTTTTTTTCCTTAAGTTTTATTTATTTTGAGAGAGAGAGAGAGAGAGAGCGAGGGAGAGCGTGTGAGGGAGGGGCAGAGAGAATGGGAGAGGGAGAACCCAAGCGGGCTCCACTCCATCAGTGTAGAGCCTAACTCGGGGCTTGAACCCACAAACTGTGAGATCATGACCCAAGCCAAAACCGAGAGAGAACGGGACACTTAACCAACGGAGCTCCCCTTGTGCTCCCCAATCTTCCTTATTTTCTTGGGTTTCTTGCTCTAGCAAATTCTTCTCTTCTGCCTTGAAAGTCTTTCTCTCTCTCTGTTTCTCCTTTAAAATCTAAACTTAAGTCTACAATATTTAAAGAGGAAATATAAATCTTTTCTCGTAATAACTACAACTATTCCTGTAGCTCCTATCATCATGACCACCATCATTTTGAGCTACGTGACAGACACTTGATTAATGCAATTGTGAAAACTCTGAAAAATACCAAAAGTCGAAATTACTATCCTTGTTTGAAAGACAAGAAAACTGAACTGAGAGAGGGGATTTACCCAAGGTCAGCGAGAGGCACAGCTCAACTCTGAACCCGTGTCGATCTGAATCAAACCTACCATATTTTTTCTATCTAGATAATTCTCAGTCTTCGTCAAAATTCAGTCATCTCGGTACCTTGTCCCTCTTTGGCTCACCTCGTTCTTCTCCTTCAGGCCACTGTGGTCTCTCGCCTTGGCTCCCTCTCAGGAAGAACCACAGGAATCTATTGTCTGTCTTACTTGGTATGTCAAAGATTTGTCACTCGTCCTTCTTATTCCCTGACAGCACTCTTCTTGAGTAACTTTCGTTCTCTCTTTCCACCTCATCTCAGTCTCCTCTGGTGACCTCTTTCCTCCAACGCTCTTTTAAGTGTTGGGGTCCCGCGACGTTCCGACACAGACTCTTCTCCCTTCTCACTCTATGTGCTTCATATGGTGAGGTCATGCTCTCACGTGGCCTTAAATACTAACTAAATGCCGCGGGTGTCCAGATTCTTCCCTCTGTCCCACAAACCTCTCCTGATCCCACATCCGTGTGCCTGTTTACCCTCCAGGCTGCACCTGAGTGTCTCACAGGCACTGTATTAGTGTGATCATCTGCTCAAACAAAATACCGTACATTGGGGGGCCTAACCAATAAATAGTTATTTCTCACGATAATGGAGGCTGAGAAGTCTCAGCTCAAGGTGAGAACGGAGCCAGCGTCTGGTGAGGACCCTCTTCCTGGTTTCCAGTGGCCACTTTCTTCCTTTGCCCTCACAGGATGGACGGACCGGGGGCTCTGGTCTCTTCCTCCTCCTACAAGCCCTCCCAATACCATCACACTGGGGGTCAAGGCTTCAACAAATGAGTTGGGGCGGAGGAGACCTAAACATTCAGTCCGTAGCATTATGCCAAACCGGATGCATTACCCTCAGACCTCGGTTGAGTCATCCAATTCATTATCCTGATCTTTCCCACCACTGACATCCCAACCACTGATAAATACCCACTGATAAAATCTCTTACCCTCTACCTCCGTAAATCATTCACTCCTCTGAATACTCTTCATCTCCTCCATTTTCTTCCAGTTTGTTGCCTCCTTTTTGGTTTCGCTTTCCCACCCCTAGGCGCCTAGAGAAATCATCCATGGACCTTAGAATTCGCTCACTAACTTCCCTCATCCTCTTGACCCCATCCTTCCTCTCCCCTGCCTCGCCAGTCCACCCTGGGCCAGTCTGATGGCTTGCCCTTTCCACGGTGCCGCCCAGGCTCTGGAACAGGACAGTGGGGGGACGCCACAGTCACCTCAGGGTGCCCAACTCAGGTGGACATTCAGGTGTCACCCTTTTCCATCTCCTGGTCACAGGCTTTTCTCTTTTTTCCTCAGCAGCTGTGCCCCACATCTGTCTTTCCTCCTACTAACACTTTTCATTGTTTCCCACCTCACAAAGAAAATCCAGACTTTCAGATGAGAACTCATTCAGCTCAGTGGGAGGCAGCGTCACCCTGAGGTTAGGACTCAGACTCTGGAGACCGATCCCCTGCCTTCCACGTTAGGTCACCACTTACTGTGACCTCCTTGGGGAAAATTATCTGACCTTGGTTTTACTCTCCATAAAATGGGAAATGCAATAGTATCTGTTTCACAGGATCATTGTGATGATTTAAAGTGCCTTGCCATGGAGTTTAAGAGGTCAGTAACCATTATTTTGGAAAGCATGTTTATTTTTGGCTCTCTACCCCGCAAGACAGTGTGTAAGATGATTCTGGTACCAATTCCAATGGGGGAGGGGTGGCGGGGATCGGGGTGGGCAGTTTCTATACATTCAGGTAATCCTCTGACCTCAGCTGGGTCAGTTCAACTCGATTCTGACACTACCTGCCTGGAGATGATGTCAGATCCCACAGGTTAAGGGCTCAGCCCTACAAGACTGTCCCCTCCTGGCCACACACGTTTCAGCCACCAGTCACAAGCCCAGGTTGTCATCTGTGCCTCTGACCAACAGATTGGAGGTTCCCCTGGACACAGCCCCCTCAGGGTTGATTAATTTGTTAGAGCGGCTCCCAGAACTCAGACACATTTTCCTGACTTGATCGGCAGTTTGTTAGAAAAGGATGTAACTCAGGAACAGCCAGATGGAAGAATTGCATGAAGAATGGTATGGGGTTGGGGCGCCTGGGTGGCTCAGTCGGTTGAGCATCCGACTTGGGCTCAGGTCATGATCTCGCAGTTCGTGGGTTCGAGCCCTGCGTCGGGCTCTGTGCTGACAGCTCAGAGCCTGGAGCCTGCTTCGGCTTCTGTGTCTCCCTCTCTCTCTGCCCCTCCCCCGCTCATGCTCTGTCTCTCTCTGTCTCAAAAATAAATAAAAACATTTAAAAAAAAATTTAAAAAGGAATGGTATGGGGAGAGGGCTTGGAGCCTCCGTGTCCCCTCCAGGCACACCACTCTCCCCGAATCTCCATGTGGTCACCAACCCGGCCCTTCTCCAGAACCTCTCCTTTTGGATTTTTATAGAGGCTTCATTACATAGTCATGATTGATGAAGTCATTGGCCACCGGGGACTGATTCAACCTCAACCCCCTCCCCTCCCCAGAGGTCAGGAGGTGGAGCTGAAAGTTCTAACCCTCCAGTCGCAAGATTGGTTCGCCTGCCAAACCATCCCCACCCTTGGGGGTGGTCCAGAAGCCACCTCATTAAGAAAAGACACTTTTATGGCGCTCATCACTTAGGAAATCCCAAGGGTTTAGGAGTTCTGTGCGGAAACGGACGAAGACCAAACGTGTATTTCGTATCATAAATGACAATACCACAGAGTGCCATACATTTGGATACTGTTACGTGAGAGTTGACTGTTTACCAGGCAGGCTCAGCCTAGATAGGAGGTACGGCCTGAAAAATGACGACCATGTCTTAATCGTCTTGGTCCACCCAAGACTGCCTGGTGCCATCACGACACAGTAGGTAATCAGTAAGTCACATGAATATATAAACAGGTGATTAAAACAACGCGATTCCTGCCTCCTCTGGCTAGGAGCATTTATTGAGCACCTGCTCTGTGCGGGGCTCACAGCCCTAAGCACTTGACACGTTTTAATCTACTTCATCCTTATAACCTGCTAAGCAGGAGGCTCTACCGTTATCCTCATTTCCCAGACGAAGAAACGGAGGCACAGAGAGGCTGAGCCCTTTGTTTGCGGTGACAGCAGCCAGGGAGCCGCTGAGCCGAAATTCAAACCCAGGCAAGTCTGAGCCAGCTCTCTCAATCCATCATGATGTGGCAAAGAAGTTTCCAGATTATTATTTTTTAACGTTTGCTTATTAATTTGAGAGAGACAGAGAGAGAGATGGAGAGTGTGAGCAGGGGAGGAGCAGAGAGAGAGGGAGACACAGAATCTGAAACAGGCTCCAGGCTCTGAGCTGTCAGCACAGGGTCCAACGTGGGGCTCGTACCCACCTTACGGTGAGATCGTGACCTGGTCAAGAATCGAATGCTTCACCGACTGAGTCACCCGGGCGCCCCAGTTTCCAGATTATTTTGAAGGTACTTTGTAAATAACCTCAAAACCAGGACGAACTGAAGAGACCACTTCCAAGGAACATTACACAACTCAGGAAGTGGCAGCAGGCAGCCCCAGCAGAGCAGGACCGTCCCCGGCCAACCAGCTCCTCCTGCTCACGGCACGATTTCCATCGCACAGAACAAATCGGCAAGAAATAGGTTCCCACCAATTTGATCCCTCCATTCAATCCCACTGCATATCACACCCCCAGAGCAGCCTAGAAGCATGGAAAGATTGATAGATGCACTAGTGTTGAAAACCCGCGCAATAGCTTTTCTCCAATGACGTTATCAATCTTGTCCTGATACAATGCCGTGTAACTGCCTGAAAAATGTCACTTCCCAGCAGGACCTACACAGAGATTTTTGAGGCTACAGGATCTCGAGGAAGAAGGGAACTTGTCACATTTTATTGGTTCCTATCACAATATTCCACGTGTTTTTTGGTTTTTTTCTTCCAGCCTCCTTTCTAAGCACTTCTTTGCAAGAGTCGTAGATTTCCCCTTCAACAAGATGGGTCTTAGAGCTCAGGATTTTTTTTCTCCCCTCCTCTCCCTCCTCACTTTTGGTCGATCTTGTGTTTTCTCCCACAGGCTCTGGCTGATAAAATTGGCATCGGCTGCTCTCTGGTTCGTGGGGAGTATGGCAGAGCTTGGAATGAAGTTCAGTTGATGAATGACTCTCGTAAGGGACTGATCGGGGCTCTCCCTCCTCCTGAGGTCTACATAGTTGACCTCATGTTCCATCCAGGCGGGCTGATGAAGTTAAGGAGTAGAGAGGCAGATCTTTACAGATACCTCTAAACGATCAAATGACCAAATGGGGGTTCACGGGAGAGAAGTTCATTAGATACGCTTTCTCTGAAGTTCACCAATTGGTTTTATTTCTTTAAATAAAAGTATGAGAAATGTTCTTTCTGTCTGCGTAGAAATGAGGACACTGGGATTGAACTTGGTTGTGTTTCTGATTTCAGTCTCTTGGCAAGAGTTCAGTCTGATTGGATCATTTTATGCTCCCTGGCCCTCATGTAAAGTTTATTATTGTCAAAATTAATCCTCTCCACTGTTTCCTAAGGAGCCTCTGTGCCCTTTGGGAATCACGTGTAAAACCACCCAGCTGCTGTTCCCGGGACAATACCGTGGCCTCATGACTGTCATTCTTCATGCCCAGAATGCTTCAGGGACACTTGGCTAAATACACTCAATGGTATTCAATGTCTTCTGTCACCTTGTCCCACTTTTGTAAAGTAGGATTATTGATAGTTCGAACATTTCTAGATTGATTTTAGTACTACGAATTCCTTTCTAAAAATTTGTGTTCGTATTTTTTAAAGTGTATTTCTGTCAATAACACCACTTAATATCCTTCACTGACCCAAAAATCTTTCTCAAACCTGTTCCCGTGAACTGTTTGTCTTCTGTCCTGTCTTGGATTACTTGAAACTATACCTCCAGTTCAAAACAATTCTGATTTCCTTTTACACGTTTTAATGCTGGGTCACGAAAAGAGTATTTTAAATGTATTTAGCTTAAAAATTCTTTCTTTAGAAACTTTTAAATGTAGAAATCGAGTAAATCTTTGTCAGAAATTGTGTTTTCGGTATTCAGAACAAAATGGGGAACAGACACACATTTCAAATGATGAATAAAAACTAGTAATGGGATGACTCTCATCAAATGTATATATCTTAGTCTGGCTTTGAGTCTCAAGTTTATTGTAACCGTTTTACTCGAAGGTTTTTAAAAGTCAGCTTGATTTTAGAAGTGAAGGCTGAGATGATTCTGTATGAACCGATGTGTAACTTCAAAGAATTTGTATTTCCTTATTCCAGAATAAAGCTCTTTATATCAAATGGTGGGGCAATTACATTTATCATGCAATTTCATGAACTGAAGCATAGATTATAGGATGCAAACCCGTCTAAGCATTTTCAAGTCTGTTTTGATCCAGAACGCATTTAAAGTGGATTACAGAGATATGTAAGATGTAACAAGGTAAAAATAAATGAAAAACAGGCCTAAGTGTCGGAAAGAAAGTTCACCAGGGCCAGGAATAAGCTTAGAATTCAAACGCATCCATGAAAATCCCATGCATTTGTTAGCAGTGGGTGAAAATTTGACGCTAAGCTCTCCGGCAGACAATGCAGAGGGAAATGCTATCAGTTACACGATTTATAATAGGGTCCGCTCGCTAAAAGCACAAAGCGGTTTCTCAGGAGGAACAAAGACCAGGGAATTTCCTCTTTGGGAGTTTCATACAGATGACAAATGTAATATAGAAAATAACATCTTTGAAAAACAACCTCCCAGTAAGTTCTGAAAAGGGTTTTCGTAGGCGATGGCCTAACATCAAAATGGATTCCATTCAGAGTCCCTGTGCTACGGTCCAGGTAGCCATCACATTTTCCAGCCTGGTACAGGCCAAGGGTTACCCCCCTCTCCCCTTTTTTTCATCTTTGAAACATTTGTGTATAACGTCTCTCTCAGCGAGGCTCTAGGTAATTACTGAACAGGAATGAGTTTCAATTATATTTTCAGACAGTCCTTTGAAGTTTATCTATTTTGTGTTACCACGAGACAATACATTCACAATAGCCACACACAGCATAAAATACCTAGAAATAGATTTAATAGGAAATACATAAGAAAAACTGTAAAATTTTAACGAGATCTGAATTAATGAAGATACACACCATTTTCCTTGATGGAAACTCAGCAGTACAAAGATTTTAATGCTTCCCATATTAATATATGCATTTAGGATCTCATTCAGAATCCCGACACATTTTCTTTTCTGGAAACTGACAAATAGCAAACTTTATCTGGAAGAATGAATGCATATGCATGCCAATAATATTTGAAAGTAAGAAAACAAAGAATTGGTTTCATCATATACCAGGACATATATTAAAAGGCAGTAATAGGGGCGCCTGGGTGGCTCAGTCGGTTAAGCATCCGACTTCAGCTCAGGTCACGATCTCACGGTCCGTGAGTTCGAGCCCCGCGTCGGGCTCTGGGCTGATGGCTCAGATTCTGTGTCTCCCTCTCTCTCTGCCCCTCCCCTGTTCATGCTCTGTCTCTCTCTGTCTCAAAAATAAATAAACGTTAAAAAAAAAAAGGCAGTAATAAATTAGTATGGTATGGACATAAAAATAGAAAAATATTAACAGTACAGACACAGATACATATAATATATATATATGTATATATATGTATATATATATTCACATATATATATACATATATATATAGGGATTTAGTATTGATAAAAATCGTTTTTCTGCCAGAAACAAGGCACAGCGATAGCCTATTCAGTAAGTGACAATGGGAATAATTTTCCCAAGGGAAGATCCTTTCTATAATGACAGATAAATGAGAAGCCACAGAAGAAAATATCTGACAAGTTTGGCTCCGTAAATCTTTCAAATTCCTGTGTAGAAAAATACAGCATCAGCAAAAATATTTCTGTTCAGCAAAATAAAATGTAAGCAAAATCATAGTCAGGGAGTAAAATATTTGCAGCATATGTATCAGACATCATGTCAGTGTCCTTAACAAACAAAGAGCTTCTATAAACCAATGAGCAAAAGATAATCCACTCGGAGAATAGTCAAAGACAACGATGTTTAAGTAGGGACATCCATACAGTGGTAATAAACAATCGCCAGATCTCAGTAGCCTGTCCTTTGTCGTATTACATGTCAAACACAGGTCAGTAAAGGAGGCTCTGTTTTCACACAGTCACCCAAGGACCCACGCTGACAGCAGCCCTTCTGCTTTATAGCAGTATGACCCGGAACACATGACTGTCTAAGCCACTGCAGTGGGGGCAGAAAGTGCTGAGGATCTCTTTCGGGAATTAGGTGCTTTGGGTTGAAATAACAGGTTATTTGATCAGAACTAGACCCAGGAAACATGGGGAAATATCTGGAACCAAGGAGATGTGAGTTGGAATCCTACTCTGTCACTTAAAAGCCGTGAATACCCCGCAGGTGTTGTGGTTGTGAGGTTTCAGAACAATGTATTATAAAGTAGCGTGTTGTTCTCTTCTGGAGGTCAAACCATTTCATTAAAATTAATACCTAACTTTTAAAAGCAGCTATTAATTGAATACAGAAATCCACAGGTAAATAGAATCCTCTCCCCAGGCTTCCCTCCCCGGCTCTTGAGCAGGTATCCTAAATGAGGATTCGAGTCTACACTGCACTTTTATGAAATACACATCAGATTTCAAATGCACTAGTTCCCTGTCAAAGAAGCACCATTGTCGTCCACGAAAAATACTTTTCCGGATGCTCAAAATACTACGCGAAGTCAAATGGATACTGACCTTTTCTTTTTATTGGCACAGAATTCTTCAAATATGGTAACTTGTTTCTCAACAAGATTATCACCGCGATATTCCTCTGCAGAAGGTGTAATTGGAGATACGATGCATCAGGAGATGGTGTGTTTTCCTTTAGAACTCTCCATTTATTTTAAATTTTTTAATGTTTTTATTTTTGAGAGAAAGACACAGAGACACAGAGACACAGAGAGAAAGAGACAGAGCATGACTAGGAGAGGGGCAGAGAGAGAGGGTGACAACAGAATCCAAAGCAGGCTCCAGGCTCTGAGCCATCAGCACAGAGCCCGATGCGGGCTGAACTCCCGGACCGTGAGATCATGACCTGAGCCGAGGTCGGACGTTTCACCCACTGAGCCACCCAGGCGCCCCTCCTTTAGAACTCTTCAAAGAAACGCTGTAATACATATACTAGTTGTTTCTTTCTTTTCCTAACTCAGCACTAATAAGGTAGGATAAACAGGCTCTACGAAAATTACATGGAGAATATCACTGTTTGGGGTGTAATCTTAAAGCAATACAATAGTAACAAATCACTTATCTACAATTTAGTATTTAAAAGTACTATTCTTTAAAGTTACCTGAATATTTTTATATTGATAACTAGCAAAAGCTTTGCTTGGGCTTATACTCTTAAAACCCTGAATATATATTATTTTAATAATAAAAGTGGACCTGACTTCAAAAGACAGCCATCAAAGTGTGAGCTGGGAATATATTAATATAATGAATTCAAATAGGGCTCTCACAGAACTCAGGCAGTACAGGAGACCTGTACTGATCTGCCAATAAACAACCCACAAATAACCATTTTTAAAATATTAAGTATTGTTGGAAAGGGTAAAGAAATTCTGCTGTGATTTTACTAATGAATTCAATAGGCCCTTATTATCGAGAAGCAATATAATAGCGGGGGTAAAGGCCTAGATTTTAGGGTCAGAGCTGAAGTTAAGTTGTGCGTCTTTTTCTACCTGTGTGACCTGGACAAAGTTACTCAACCTCTCTGTTCCTCAGTTTACCCTTTTGGAAAATGGGGAGACACAATAACAAATATGTGCATATTGTTTCCTATGTGTCAAGAGAAGCTAAGTAACTTATCCAAAAATCACTCGGCTAAGAAGCAGCAAAGTTTTAAATTTGAACCTGATTTGTTTCCAGAGGCTATGCTCCCAATAGTATGTGCCTAATAATCCCGCTGTTCAGTTGAAAGGCGACCATGGTGCGAATGACCGATGTGTGTGTGATTAGGGGCAGGAAGGGGTGTGGATATGGGAGTACACGCCCGCGTGTGCGTGCATGTGTGTATGTGGGTGTGTTTATAGCTCGTTTTCCTCACATTGCTCACACAGTGTTCTGTTCACGCCTCTTCCTTTAGCACATTTTGAGGGAATTCTTTATTCTATTTGGCTCCTGGGCCGGTCCGTCAACCCTTACTTCCAGTGACGTGCATTTTGAGGGTATGGACAGGCAAGCAGTTGTGCTTTACCTCACTTAGTCTCCGAGCACCTGGCTAAAAATTTAAGGGAGACTCTCACGCTGCCATTTTTGTCTTCCTTGGTTTCTTTAGGCTGTAAGATGGACCTACTTGATGTTAATCCAACGGACCCCAGAGCAGTGGCCTTATTTTTCTACAAGGATGAGGACAAACGTGGCCCGTCTAGGAAAGAAATGTTCCTAACTTCTGGAGGGTGAAGGGTCTGAGGGTTTACTCCAGGGGCAAGCTAACTGCCACAGTTTCTTGGCTGCTGGCATCAGACACGAGACTCCTGGGTCAAAGACAAAGGACTTCGTTACTCACCGCACAGCAAGCAGCATGAGCCAAGCACAGTGTGTCCGTTCTCTCTGCTCCCAAGTCTCGTGGGGACGACCTGGATAGACCCAGACGCGTGCCGGCAAGTGCAGTGGATTGTGCGTCGGGAGAGGGACCTTGCTCTTACAGAACCCAGTCTTTTGTAATGGGCAGTAAGCATAGCCGCCCTGTCACCAGAGGGAGACACTATCTCTATCTTCCCGGGCTGTGTGCCAACATCCTTGAAAAGAGAGTCAAGGCAGAACAAAGGCAGTCAGGAAGCCTCTGAGTGTAAGACATGCAGAAACAAAGGAGAGTCACGGAGAATTCTCTCCCAGGCACTTGATCAATTCTTATGGTATAGAAGGCGTTATGGAATTTCTTATCTATAAAATAGAGAGATAGTCGACACATGGTTATGGAAACCTACCCTAGCCATTATCTCTATAGTTATATATATATATTTTTTTTTTAATTTTTTTAAGTATATTTATTTGTGTTTGAGAGAAAGAGTGCGAATGGGGGAGGGGCAGAGAGAGAGAAAGAGAGGCGCAGAGAGAGAGGGAGAGAGAGAATTTCAAGCAGGCTCCGCGCTGTTAGCACAGAGCCCGATGCGGGGCTCGAACTCGCGAACCGTGAGACCGTGACCCGAGCCAAAACCAAGAGTCGGACACTTAACCGACTGAGCCACTCAGACACCCTGAGATACACCTCTTTATAACATTTTATATAAATAAAACTTTATTATGTATCCGTAATTGTATATCAGCTCAATGACTTATATATCAGCTCGATGACTCTTGAGTCGAATTTTCTTTCTAAAGGAGTGTTGGTGAGAGAGTGTGATAGTTATCCTCCGTATCATCCCCCCTAATCTTTTGTTTACAAGTTCAAATTCAGAGAAGCCTCACTTTCTCCCCTGAGCTTCCCCGGATGCCTTTTGCTCTTCTGATGACCTCTATAACGCTGTCTTTGGCACTCACTCTGGCTTTTCCCGGTATGCTCACTGCCTGGGCCCACCATTTTCATAAAGCAAGTAAACATCAGGTACTGTTTCCGAGCAACAGAAAAACTTGGGAGTCAGAGGAACTTGGGTGCCAGCCCTCCTTCTACCATTCTCAACTGTGGGATGTTGAGCAAATGTTTTGGTTTTCTTGTCTTTAAAATGAGGATGTAATAGGGACGCCTGGGTGACAGGGTCGGTTAAGCATCCGACTCTTGGTCTGGGCACAGGTCATGATCTCAAGGTTTCATGAGTTCGAGCCCCACAGCAGGCTCTGCCCCGACAGTGCTGTGGAGGCTGCTTGGGATTCTCTCTCTCTCTCCCTCTCTCTCTGCCCCTCCTCGACTGTATGCTCCGCCTCTCTCTCTCAAAATAAATAAACTTAAAAAAATTTTAAATGAGGATGTAATAACACCAGCGACCTCACCAGGTTGCCCTGCGGAACAAATGATAAGAAAGTGCCTGTAACTTGCACAGTGCAGGGCCAAACACGGTAAGCAGACAACTGTTAGCTATTATGCTTTGATCTCTCCCAACGAAACGGGAGATTATTTCGCGTCTGGCAGACACCTTACTGGCAGATTTACTAGCACGAGATGAGTTGAGCGGTACTGACCGTCTTGATGCCTGAAACGAGCTGACTTTAAAAACTAAAAATGGGCTTTTCACCCGTTTTCATTTTCCCCTGGATACTTTCGAAAGTAGCGGTGCGGTCAGGAGGAGTACTCTCATCTCCAGGTAAAACGCCTTCTCCCCTTCGGGGTAGGGGAGGCAATGACCGCACAGCCGCTTGTGAAGTTGTGCAACAGGAAGTGAAAATTCAGAAAGGCTCGCGGTCTTTGGAGCGGACGCCCCCACACCATCCTCATCGCGCATGCGTGCATCCCCACGTAACCCGCCCCTTGCCTGCCCGCAGGATGCAACCTGTCGTGGCTGCTTCGTTAGGCGAGAACAGAGCGTGGCTTCCACGGCTTAATGACTTTGTATTGCTGCTTGGCCCAGCTCGTCTGCGACTGTGAGTGACTCATCTCGCACGTTTCCCTTCCAACGTACCGTTTGCGTCGCGAGGACCACTCAGGTCCTTGTTAACTTGCTAACCGTGCGTAGAGCTCCAGATTGGCTCAGATCTTTCCGTCATCGGAAACCTGCACGGGAGAAGGCCCTTGTTCTTACACGTCCCCAGTAATCGGCATCTGCTTTGGGTCTATTTCAGGCGCGAGTGTCTGGGTCTGACCTCAGGGCCATGAGCTGAGAGCCATCAATTTCCTTTTCCAGCTCCTGGGTATCAGCCCCCAAATCTTGCAGACAGTCGGACTCTGATTATCTTGAGAAAGTCCCAGTTTGTTTTACACAACAACAGCTGGCATACAAATGGAATCAAGCACTTTTAAGTAGTCATTAATCATACTGATGAGAACAGCTGAACCAAACAGTGTTCCCTCTAAGTACTTACACATCTGACATACAAATCAAGTGATCGTCCAATTAGTTATTTATAGGTTCCTTTCTTTGAAAAATCTTAATGTCTGTCTTTCCTTTTTGATGTTCCATAGGCTTTACTTTTAGAGGAAAAAAAAAACCTTGAAAAACCCAGATGAATGCATTTATATCTATATTATCAAGTCATTTATCTGCTAAATCACTGAGCGATTTCGTTTATTTGCTTCCCAGAAAAAAAAAAAAAATCTTTAATCTCTTTTAACTTTGTTAATACGCATAAGAGAAATGAGGAAAGAGAGGTACATATGATAGACGCTTACAGAACAGAAAGCTTGACCTGTATCCCTTCTATGCAATTATTTATTCCTTTAAGAATTAGGATGAGAGAGAAAACTTGGCTGAATGAGATGAGATTTTCCTTACTCAGTTTGAATTTTCCCTAGCTAAGTAGGACAATCATAAAATAAAAAGTAAAAAGGGAGCTCAGAATTGCCAGAGAGGGACATCAGTGCCCCACTCAGAGGTAATAATATGGAACCCACCCTAGCGGGCTTTAGGGATTAGCACAAAATTTAGCATCAGGAAAGCCCTCTCCATGCCCGGGAGCCATGATTACTAGCTACGTAGACATTACTGGTGAGTTAAAAACATTTATGGGATAACTCAAACGCTCCCTTCTTGCTCATGTTCTTTACTCAATGAGTGCCCTGGGACTCAGGATTGCCATGTGGCGCCATTCAGAGACTATGCTCACAGATATGAAATCCCATAGAAAGCAAATGGAGAAACGAGGAAGGCTTTGGTATATCTCTTAAATACTAGCCATCCGATTCCTTCTAGGCTTAGCCGGGGGTTCATCGTTCCATTATTGACAGAGTCCCGAAGGCCTGGGCTCTCTATCCCCCCATCTGGGGGATGGCGTCTGGCTGGGAACATAGTCCAGAGCCGTAAAGTAAATCACTCCAGGGAAGAAACCAAATCTTGCCTTAGCTTGTCGCTGGCCGAGCCTCGGAGCCTGGGAGAGGACACTCGGAGAGTAGCCTCCCCCAGGACATGTTCCGTTACCATTTTTCACGTACAGTTGGCATCTCTGTCGAAGACACCACGTAAAAAGGACACAAGAACCCGCAGAGGTCAGCTGCGAGCTAGAAAATTCCACAGAGAAGGTCAGAGTGGATCTTTAGCAAGTGTTCCAAAGTGTTCCCTCAGCTCAGGTTTCAATGTCAAGGGTTAAGTGTGGGT
Organism: Panthera onca; assembly: GCF_046562875.1. Classification (NCBI taxonomy): domain Eukaryota; kingdom Metazoa; phylum Chordata; class Mammalia; order Carnivora; family Felidae; genus Panthera; species Panthera onca. The sequence goes on from NC_138345.1 coordinate 21,270,447, forward strand.
ATGAAGACATTAATCCAAGCAGAGATTTGCACGTTACCGTTCCTCAAAGTTAAAGAGAAACAAAAGAACGGAACTTTTTTCGTTAAGTACGCTCTACAGCTAACATGGGGCTTGAACTCACGCCCCGCCCCCCCCCAGAGGTCATGAGTTGCATGCTTTACGGACAGAACCAGCCAGGCTCCCCCAAACTTTTTTAATGAACGGATTCGTTTCCGTAAGGAGACAATTTAAAAAATATAAGAAATAAGTTGTCTAAGAAATTTGTCACCCACGCTACGCTGAATGCCTAGGTTGCAAGGTGCCATCGGCTTTAACATTTTGTTATTCCAGTTTTGTTGTTTGCTGACGACAGGGTTCACGGCAACTTGGCATACTGAAAATTTTTAGCTGACGGAATTTTGAGTAACGGCAGGTGCGGGAAGGTCTCCCCGACCTCCCCGGTGGCCCCCAAAACAGGTCATGAGACCCTCACATGAGAGGTGCCCTCCCTATACCCAGAGGAAAGGAACATCCTCATCTCCAAAGACTGAACGGGGCGCTGAGAGGAATTCAAACAAAGAGGACTCGCTAAGTTTCCTCCAAGTTGACTGCAATTAGCTCGTATCCTTTTGTCCTACCGTGTTCTCCCACAACTTTCCACCGTCCTCCAAGCCTAGTGTAAAAACACACAGGGTTCACCTTTCTCGGGTCTTCTTTTTCTTATGAAGCCTCCTGGGTCATGTAAAGCTTATGTTAAATACATTTGTGTCCTTTTGTCTGGTGAACCAGAATTTTGTGAGTCCCATCTACGGAGCTCCAGCCAGAGAACCTACGAGGGTAGGTGGACAAAGACCTTTCCCTCCCCTGCACTGAACCGGGGCAGGCTTGAGTTGGTTGACTCATCTCCTCGTCTTTTATTTGTTTTTAAATGGTTATTTATTTTGAGAGAGAGAGAGAGAGAGAGAGAGAGAGAGAGAGAGAGAAGAATCCCAAGCAGGCTCTGTGCTGTTGACCCGACACGGAGCTCGATCTCATGAACGGTAAGATCACGACCTGAGCCCAAGTCAGTAGTCGGGCACCCAACCGACTAAGTCACCCAGGCACCCCTCCTTGTCTTTTTAGACTCATGCCATTGAGACAGGTAATCACTGAAATCGTTGGACCCTGAGAATATTTAGATGATGGGCTCCCAGTGCCCGTTGGTATGCTATTTTTATTCTTGGGACTTGGGTATGTGGTTTCCACAGGGAGTAATGTCTGTACCCTCCCTTTTGGGGCAATAGAGTCACTCACTCCCCAGTCTCCTAATTATGGATGTAAATTGTGAGCACGTTATGATTAGCATAACGCCTGGAAAGGTATCTCATTATAATTTTTTAAAGCTTAATGCACAGCTGTAAGCAAAATCCGAAATGACCATCGTGGGAGACGTGTGTTGGGGTATCGGCTGATCAGGTTCATTGCCTAGCTCTGCTACTAAGTGACTGGTCTTGGGCAGGCGACTCTGGCTCTCAGTTTCTTTGCCCAGAAGATGGCAACGACAATAATCCCTGCTCATCAGGTTGTTGTGAGAATCGAACAGATGAATAAACACAAAGCTGTCAACAACGGTGCCTGGCACAGAGAATGAACCCGGTGAATGTTCGCTCTCCTCAGCCCCTTCACACCATGCCTGGGGACCCAGATTTTCAGACATAATCCGCATAAAGGAGAATCTGCGGATTGAAACAATCCACAGCCTCCTTTCATTCAGTGCGGGCCGCCCTGGATGGAAGGAGAACCGTGGCGCAAATCGCCTCCCTGACCGAACCTGAAAACCTCTCTCTCCTCCCCGGGGGTGTGTAAGGGCGAGTTGGGGTGAGGACAGCTACTCCCTCCCACTTCTGCATCTGAAAAAACAAGACTAGGAAAATCTACCCGAATGGTTTCTGACAGCCCTAGGAGTATGATAAAAGGCTTCTTTTTTCTTAAAAGAAAAATCACTTTTAATCACTCGGTGTCAGGAGCCGGGAACTTTCTGTTGTGAAATAACCCGAGCTCCCGCTTCCTTTGCTCCCCCTGCAGAGCCCCGGGTGGGAGGAGGCAAGGGCGTCTGGGCAGAGCCCTTGAAACTCAAGGGCAAGGGAGGGCCCGGAAGGTCCAGGGTTTCCTGATCTCCAGGGCTGCAGACGACAGCTGGGCTTTCCAGGAATTCGGTCCTGCAAAGCAGGGAGGGTCCTCACGTCTGTACTTGAGATTCCCAGTGTGCTGGCTCACCAAGTGCACCCGTGGCAAACCTCGTGGGGGGCAAAAGCTGGTTTCCCAGCCCAGTTTCCACCCTTTTCTCCCAGCACACCCCCCTCCACCCCCACACACCCTCAGGTTCATCAGAGGCTGCTCTCTGGAGGCCCATTAATTCCAAAGCCTTCTTTCTAGAATGATGAACTCTTCAGAATCTGCATTGTTTTACTTTTTTTTTAATGTTGATTTATTTTTGAGAGAGAGAAAGACAGAGTGTGAGCGGGAGAGGGGCAGAGAGAGAGGGAGACACAGAATCCGAAGGAGGCTCCAGGCTCCGAGCCGTCAGCACAGAGCCCGACGCGGGGCTGGAACCCATGAACGGCAAGATCATGACCTGAGCCGAAGTCAAAAGCTTAACCACCTGAGCCACCCAGGTGCCCCAGAATCTGCATTTTAAAGGTACAAAAAACTTGCGGCCAAATGAGTGACTCCTTAATTGTGGAAGTTCAAGTCTCAGTGAATGTCCTCAAGTGCATTCCTTTGTTCTTGAGAAATACGTGCTCGTGATAGGGGATACGGAAAACGGAGCAAAGAAGTTTTCTATCGAGAAGAGTATTTGTGTTTTGATAGATTTCTTTCCAGCCTATTAGTCTGTACTTTTTAAAAACCTTAATGGCCTACTGAATATGCAGATTTTGTTCCTATCCAACATAGATCACAGCTATTTAGGAAGGACACTGGGGGAGAAGGGCTGGAACAAGAGGGATCCTTCTGGCGTCCAGAAGTCGTGCTACAGTCAGCAGCTCCGTGCCCTGGACACCTGCCATCGTCCCTCCCCTTGTTCAAGGGAAAGCCCGGCAATAAGCAAAGTGGGGAGAAAAGAACTTGGCCATGGTACGTTTCCTGCCTCCTCTTCCTGTGCTTTGAGCCACTGGCCCCTTCTCAAAGGCCTTGGCTTTGTGGAATAGCAGCCACAACCCGTGACAAGCTGGGTGATAAATAGGATATTGATGGGCAATTACCTGACACCAAATAGCTCCATAAATCAACGCTCTAGAAGCTGGTACCACAGTCAAGGGCAGCTCTCAGTGAATGCAGGCCCCACAGCCCCGCGAGGTGACGCCGGGGAGCAGAGGCAGGGCCCCTTTGGAGCACCTTTCGGAGAATGGGGAGCGGATGCCCCCCGCTCCTGCCACGCTACGGCTGCCAGGTCAGGGTTCGTGCGGCCTCAGGAGGGGTTCCAGCCCAAATGGGGCTGAGTTCTTGCTTTGGTGCCTTCCCGCTACGGTCAGCTCCGTGATCTCTCGCAACATTCTCCTGCATGGGGAGTTTAAAAATGATTAGTGGGTACCGGGGTGGCTCAGTCGGTTAAGCATCCGACTTGGGCTCAGGTCATGATCTCACGGTCCGTGGGTTCGAGCCCCGTGTCAGAGTCTGTGCTGACGGCTCAGAGCCTGGAGCCTGCTCTGGATTCTGGGTCTCCCTCTCTCTCTGTCCCTTCCCCAGCTCGCGCTCTGTCTCTCCCTCTCTCTCAAAAATAAACCAACATTAAAAAAATTTTTTTTTTGTAATTAGTGTCTCAGGATTCTGAAAGTAATACAGTCTCATTGTGGAGACTTGTTAAGAGGTTAGACAAATATATAAAGAAGCAACTGTCACTCACAGTCCCGTGACCAGGGGTAACTAACCTCTGTTAATATTTTGTCCCCTTACAGGCTTACAAAAAATGGTATACCCGTAATCCTGGGTGCTACAGAGCTGTGCATTTTCATCCTCTGGCCCCATCACCACCCATTCAAGGACAAAGCTTCCCTCCCCTCCCCACCACCGGGGAGCCAATTCATCTTTCCCTCGTTCAAAAGGCGGGGAGTGCAAATGTCCGGCAACCACTCACTGTCTTGCCACAAGATGGCTCCAGAAGCTTCGAGCTGCCCTGATGCCTGACATGCTGAGTCCTCCCCGCTCAGTCTTATTCCAGACGCTGCAGGGTGTGCCATACCACCCACAAAATGTCCACCCAGGCAGAAAAGAACATTCCACTACAAAAAGAAGAAGGAGAAGAAGAAGAGAGAGAAAGAGAAAGAAAGAGAGAGAGAAAGAAAGAAAGAAAGAAAGAGAAGAAGAAGAGAGAGAAAGAGAAAGAAAGAAAGAAAAAAAGAAAGAAAGAAAGAAAAAGAAAGAAAACGAAAAATTTGGAAATCTGATCTTAAAGATAGACATTTTAGGCGCTCCAGGCGGAGACGTTTGCCAGAGAGAATGACAAGCCACTCTCCTGACTGTCCCCGGGGAAAACCTTTACAGACTTCTCTCCGGTGGGGCTCCTTCCTGGGAGGAAAAGAAGATCGAACAAAGGCTTTGCTCCCTCACTCCTACGGGAGTCATTCTTAGAAATAATAAATGAAGTCAGATTGAGAGACTTAATAAAGTCCTCTAATACAGTTATTTTGCAGTTAATGACTGAAGCTTTCTTTAAAGCCCCTTTGCAACAACATTTTAAATCCAGAAAAAGCAGGAATTGCTGGAAATGAACACTCCTTGATGCCTCATCTTTCAGCCAGTATATGCAGACCAGTACAGGGCACGGATGTTTTCCACTTGCTGTGGGGATATATCTCATTTCTCATAAGGTTCCTTATCCATTACAGCCTATGTGGAATTTACCCGTTGTGTTTCCGCAGTCACACAAGCGTGTCTAAATGAAAAACACACCTTCTCGGGCCCTCTAACAAAATCAATCCCTCAGCAGGAGAGTGAAAGCTTGTCTAGATCTTGCATTGAAATGCACATTTGCATGCTAATTACCCAGAAAGCCCTCAAATTCACCGAGGTGTTATGGAAATGCTAAGTCAGAATTCTAGGAGCCCAGGAACAGGGAACGGTTTTGATGGAAACAACTGGAGTACAATTTATGTTCAAAGTCATTTCTAGAATCCGCTTGAGTTGGATTCGTCGTGTCCAGATGAACCAGGGACCGGTCTCTCGAAGTTGGTTTGACCGTGAGCAGCAAACAGCTCATTTTTGTTTCTATGCCATTTACAGCCTAGGGACGCCTTTTCACTCAGGCTCCAAAGTCTGTGTGCCTGAATAGGAGAAAACTCAAACATCAAAACTCACAGACCGCTGCAAAGAAGCACTCAGTCACAGCTCCAAAGGTTCTGTTCGATGGCTAAAAACACATTGTTTTCAAATAGGGTGATAATTGAAAAGAATTATTCTCTGATTGAATAAAATGAAGCTGCATCTATTCAGCAAAATCAATCTGCGAACACAATTTGCAAACTGCTTTCTTCCCCTGGAAACGACAAAGTGTTCATACATACAAATGAAAAGCAAAAAGCTTTTTGGTTTTCTTGATTTTCTCCATTCTCTATATATTTGAGGGGAGTGGGAAACATTTTTCCTTCTCCCTTCTCGGGAGGATGCTCTGTTTCTTTTGTTTTGCCATTTGTTTTTCTTTCTGTTTTCCTTCTGGAAGGTTTTGAAACCCCCAGGAACGCCAAATAGAAGGGGACATTTTTCTTAAGTCTGTGGTGGTGTTTTATGCTCTGACTTGGTTTTCTACTTGTGCCAATGTATCTTCTGTTCGGAATGTTCTCTCACACACCCGTGGTGTCAGAGGGGCAGCACTCCCACATTCACCAAAAACTCCGGCAAGGCAGGGCCAGTGTGCCTGCCTTCGTAATCCTGAGTTCAAACCAGCCTCATAACTTGAATGGAGCACACAGGTTACCCACTTTCTTGTCCTCTTAGTTCAAAATCTCTCTCTCAGAATTATTTGCGCTTTTAAATCTTGAATTAAAATCATGCATTGGGACCCAAAAGACTCGTTCACCTTTTTGCATTGTTCTCCCAGAACCAGGGATCCTCAGTGGTGCGTGGGGGTGGAACAGTAACAAAGAGGGCAGGGTGTAGAAGCATGCAGTGTAGACAATGTGTTATGGGTCTACACCGTGATATTAGCACGTTCCGAACACCAGTCAATAGTACACCGGGTTATTAAAACCTTTTTTCTATACAAAATGAGGGGATTATGAGAAATCCAAGAAATAGTCTAGCAGTTATCTCTCCATGGTAAACATAATGTAATGGCAGCTATTTTTAGAGGCGGTTGACTCAGTTTCTCCCCAAGATACGAAGCTCCCCTGCCAAGATGAGTGTCAACCACAATGGTGATCAGAGGACTGTGCCTCCCTAACCAAAGCGGAACCTATCTTTCCTCTATACCGTCCTCCCCTCCTCCATCATTTAATTCATTCATAAAACAACTATGAAGAACCTGTTGTCCAACAATCATACTAAAAATTCACCCAGAAAGGGTTCCACCGTCCTAGAAAATAGATCTGCTCCCACTGACGAAGATTCTTTCCTTGACCAAACTTGGGACAGGATCCTCCGCTCCCTCTTTTAAGTAAGTCTCATCCTTGGACCTCGTCTTTGACCTGCCTCGTCCAGTTGTAGCAAAAAATCCTGCCGAGTCGGTTTGGTAAGGATTCTCCCATCCTTGGTATCTTGCCTGCATCGAGCATCCGGTCAAATGGGTTTAGCAAGAATCCCTTCTTAAAAACAAGACAATGGGTCCAAAATGGAGTTGCTTGTGCTAAGACTCATGTCACTAAACCTGTGAGAGTCTTCATTCTGTACAACTCCTTGGAGATTGTTTCTGTCTGCTAGATGGGATGCGATGTGATTCATGGATCGTTGCATTAAGCCACTAAGATCTTTAAAAGTTATGCAATTGAATTTTGCTTTTTACCACCCCTACCCTTGATGTCTCTTCTTAGTGTTTTGCCATCCATTGACTCCCCCCCACCCCACTCTGTTCCTTGGCTATAAAATCTCTAGCTGTCTTTACTGTATTTGGAGTTCAGCCTGATTTTCTCTCCCCTACCTCTCAGCGATAGCCTTGACACCTTGCAATAGTCCCGAATAAACCTTTTCTTATCCTTTTAACAAATGCCAGAATGATTTTTTCCTAGCAACCCAAATCGCTGAGTACTTAAAGCTTATTTAGACCTTATGTATATGAATAGTCCATTGATACTCTGTTTTTATTCTTTCTGAAAGAACTTCTATATATTACCTTTCGACTGCACATATGCCATCGTTAAAGAAGGAAATGACGTCGGGGTGCCTGGGTGGCTCAGTTGGTTAAGTGTCGGACTTTGGCTCAGGTCATGATCTCGCGGTTCGTGGGTTCGAGCCCCCGCGTCGGGGTCTGTGCTGACAGGCAGATCCTGGAGCCTGTTTCGGATTCTGTGTCTCCCTCTCTCTCTGCCCCTCCCCCACTCTCACTCTCTCTCTCTCTCTCTCTCTCTCACTCTCAAAAATGAATAAACATTAAAAAATTTTAAAAAAAGGAAGTGACGAGTCGTAACATCTTTAAGGCAACCAAAGCGTGCCAGAGAAAATGAGTATTTCAAATCTACACTTGATAAAAGCCACTGCCCTAGTTAGACTCAATAATGACAAGAGAGATTTAAAGCTTGAAGAATTCCTAGAGACCATCTTGTTCAACTTTCTTATTTTATGGGGGAAAACTAAGACTCAGAGAAGCAAAGTGATTCGCTAAAGGTTTTTAAGAAGTTCCTGGCAATGCTCGTCCCGAATACAGGTCTCCGCACTCCCAGGGAAGTTGGCTTTCCGTTCCTGAGGGAGGTGCGAAACCCGACCAACTGGCCCCTCAAGAGCAAAGAAAATGTCTTCTTTTTTGTGGCCTCCACCAGATCCTGTCTCCAGGCCCCAGTCCCCTCCCCCAGGAGTCAGCCCAGCCCTGGGTGCCAAGAGAGTGTCGAATGCACCTCGGGTGAGGAGGTCAGTGCTGGGCCCAAGTGCAAGGGTGAGGCTCTTGTCTACGCTCTGCAGAGGACTCGTGTCTTACCTGTGAGATGAAAAGGCCGGACCAGGTCTTTCTGGCTTACCAAGCACTGTCACATGGGAGTCCACAGGACGGCCACAGACACCTTGGAGGCAGGTCCATCCACACCTAAGAGAAGCAAAGAGAGAACCTCAGATCGGGGAGGTTTTTTGTTTTTTGTTTTTGTTTTTTTTAATTTTTTTTTTAACATTTATTTTTTTTTTTTTTGAGATAGAGAGAGAGACAGAGCATGAAAGGGGGAGGGTCAGAGAGAGGCAGACACAGAATCTGAAACAGGATCCAGGCTCTGAGCTGTCAGCACAGAGCCCGACGCGGGGCTCGAACTCACGAACTGCGAGATCATGACCTGAGCCGAAGTCGGCCGCTTAACCGACTGAGCCACCCAGGCGCCCTTCAGGGAGGTTTTTACATAACCCCTGAGTGTCACCTTTCTAAATCTCTTTACCACAATGATTCATGATAAACCCTCCTTATTCCATCACTGGTACAGTTAAAAAAATAATTTCTAGTGATCATAGTTAGACTCCTCGGACTGTGTCCACATTATAGATTTCCCCAAGGAGTTCAAATAATCCAGAAATCAGGATGGATTCCTGGACTTGAGCAGTATCCCCAGTGACCCGCCGCCTCCTTGGCAGAATCCCCTGGGGAATGTCCCGTCCTGGGACCCCTCCCTCCTCCTGGCAACTTCATGGGAATACTCCTACTGTCTGGCCGAATCAGAAACTGGCTGATGTGAGGGCACTCTCGCGACGTGGGAAGAGAACGATTTCTCTCTGCCTGGAGTGTGTAAAACATGAACAGCATAGTGTAGAGTAGCTCTTAAATCATTTATATTTTCCCTTTTTATGATGCCATTGCAAATTAGCTATTTTTTGCATTTGTAATTAGAGGCTGGAACAGATGGGGAGGCCGTGGTTCAGGGAGATAAATTTGCAGCCGTCCACTGGCTGCTGGGTACCCCTCGCTGTAAGTCATCCAAATGCCTCCCGGGAAGCCCGGGTGCCAGGACCTGGGCCTTGTTCCCCACCCCCACCTCCAGCAATCTCTTTCCCAGTTGGGGAGACTCCCGCTTGCCAGTTGTAACTTCTTCCCAGTTATCGAGGGGAAGGAAGCATCAAAAGTAGAAACTACAGGGGCGCCTGGCTCAGTAGTTAAATTGGTTAAGCGTCTGACTTCAGCTCAGGTCACGATCTCATGGTTTGCAGGTTCGAGCCCCGCATCGGGCTCTGCGCTGACAGCTCAGAGCCTGGAGCCTGCTTCAGATTCTGTGTCTCCCTCTGTTTCTGCCCTTCTCCCTGCTCATGCTCTGTCTCTCCGTCTCTCTCAAAAATAAATAAACATTAAAAAAAAAAAAAAGAATAGTTTTGGGGCTCCTGGGTGGCTGGTCAAGCATCTGACTTCGGCTCAGGTCACCATCTCACGGTTCCTGGGTTCGAGCCCTGCGTCGGGCTCTGTGCTGACAGCTCAGAGCCTGGAACCTGCTTTGGATTCTGTGTCTCCCTCTCTCTCTCTCTCTGCCCCTCCCCTGTTCACACTCTGTCTCTCTCTCTCTCTCTCTCTCTCTGTCTCCAAACTAAACATTAAAAAATATATTTTTTAAAGAAGTAGAAGCTACGTTTCCCACAAATCCCTTCAGCCCTCAAGTGTATTTGGAACACACAGCAAGCACTCTACTCATGACCTGTGAACCCCGGCGTCAGTTTGAAAGTCACAAAACTAGTTTTCAAACGAGAGCTGATCACAAGTCAAGAAGCACAAGTCAAGAAGGAAGGGTTGCGGCTAAGCATCAACCATCTCATTTTGCCTGAAAGCTATTTCTGAAGGAATAACCGGCTCACGGGTCCTGAGTTCTGAGCACGGTGTCTGCCTCATGCTTAATAAATGCCTGGGGAAGGGTGCTTGGCTGGGCAAATAAAACACGTAGGAGTGGAAAGGTAATTGTGTTGTATGAGGTGATTTTGTTGTGTGAGGCTCTTCCTGGAGCATCCAATCAAACCCAGGATTCTTTCACGTCGGGCTGAGCCCCTGGGCTCCGTGGGCGGCCAAGCTGGGACGCGGAGGCTCACTGTCGCCCCCCTCCCGGGAAGGCTCCAGCTCTCGCTGCCCCCAGCCGGGCTGCGCCACCCGGGGAAATCTCTTCTTTCCCAGAACATCTCCTCTGCTCTGAGAGCACATCCAGCTGCAATCAAGCCACTGGAAGGCCTCAGAAAATGAAAGGTAAACTGGCCGAAAAGGCTCAGCTCCTCTTTCAGCCCCCAGGAAGAGGTTTACGTTGGGGGTGGTATTGGATAGCGGCTGGGGCCCCGTGAACGCATCGCTACCACCACAAATCAGCCCGTTGCATTCTTAGATGACACTGGCCAAATAAACTCTGGGATTGCAAGGCGCTGCCTTTTGTTGAAACGTAAAACGAGGCGGGGAAACTGGATACGGGACACGGGCATGAGAATCAGGAACGGGTCTGAAATCCGCTTGGAGTCCTGCTTCTGTTCTCTCTGCCGTGAAAATACAGTTTGGGTTACATGGCATATGGGTAATACCTCGCGGCCCGCCCTTACAATTGTTCCTGTCCAACTTGACCCAGCCTGCAAAGAGCTGCTGACAGCCAACAGCTGAAGGAAGACGTTTCGACCGGTCCTGGCGAGCAGATGTTTGTGTGCTGGGGTCTTAGATGGGTGACGGCATTTTCGACGCTCTTTGTAAACTAAAACCTGACATTTGTTACCGTTTGGAGAAAACAATATCGTAAAGAAAGAGCTTCTAAGAAAGAATAAACCACGCTCGGGAGTGGGTTTGAACTTCGGAAGAGCACTCGCCCCAATACCCGGAGCAGCAAGGAAAAAACTGAGATTTGCCACTTGCCATTTGATGTGTCTTTGGGGGGCGGGGGGGGGGGGGGCGCCGAATCCCAGCATCTTTCAGTTAAATGCTTGACGTGACAGATTTCGCTTCCACATCCCCTCCAGTCCCACTTCTCCCCAAGATGACATCCGGGGGGTCAGTGGTCTGCAGAGCCACTGGGTCTGTGAGATCGATCATGGAGAACGGCAGGCTCCCGGCCTGCCTTTCAAGGAAGGGGGGGGTGGGGACACTAAGCTGTCACCGTGGTCACAACCATTAGCCTCTGGCCACAAATTCCATGTGTTCTCTGGCTTCTCTGTTCCAAGCCTCTGTCAGCCATTGAGCCCTCCAGCCCCTCTTGCTGGAGCATGCAGTAGGTTCTAGATCCCCCCACAAACTCTGTAAAGACTGGGCAAAGCTTTGGGGTGCCTGAGTGGCTCTGTCGGCTGAGCATCCAAGTTCGGCGCAGGTCATGATCTTGCAGCTCGTGAGTTCGAGCCCCGCGTCGGGCTCTGTGCTGACAGCTGCTTCGGATTCTGGGCCTCCCTCTCTCCGCCCCTCCCCCACTCACGCTCTGCGTCTCCAAGTCTCTCAAAAATGAATGAACGATACAAAAGTTAAAAAAAAAAAAAAAAAAAAAGATTGGGCAAAGCCAGAAGCACTAAGTGCTATGGCCACTGGCCCAGACACGCGTCCCCCCACCTCCAAAGCTGCACGGCAGCTCCCTGGCAGGGTGTTGAGCAAAATGCAGGCGTCCTTTGGAGGCTTACAGCCTCCTCCATCCTGTACCCAGGAAAACGGGCCGCTGGTTCCTGATGTGCTCAGGTTTTCCAAAATCTACAGAACGCCTCTTGCCTACCCTGTCCCTCCTACTCAAGAGCTGAAAGAACACGAAGCTTGGCATTTGACCTTCTCATCTTACTTATTCTCCGACCTTCCACCCTCCACCAGTGGAGAGAATGGACGCTCCTTTTACTTTCACATCCGCCTTCTTTACTCCAGCCTCATGATGAGCTGGTGTTTCATTGAGCGATTGCTGTGTAACCAGCAACGATAAATCCTAGCGGCATATAACTTGGAGCACTTACTGAGCTGACAGGCCGGTGGGCATGCTGAGGTCGGCTGATCCAGGCGGGCCTCCCCTGGGCTGGCTGTGCTCTGTGGCCCTCAGCCCCTTCTCAGCCCAGAGGGCCTGCCCAAGCCTGTGCTTCTCCGGGAAACGGCTACCTCACGAGAGCCGCACGCGGAAACACCCAAGGTGTCTTAAGATTCGGTCCAGAACTTGCACGCTCACTTGTACCCCGCTCTTTTGGCCAAGACAAGTTCCGTGGGCAAACACAAGGTCGAGCGGTTGGGGAATGTACTCTGCTCCTTTGGTGGAAAAAATCGCAAAGTCACGGGGCGAAAGGAGTGAATGTAGAGGGGGGGGACCGGTCTGGGGACAAGGATACGCGGTATCACACTATGTGCTCAGGGAGAGGGACCGGCTTGCTAATGATGGAATGTTTGGGGACGTCACTCAAAACTTTGAGGTCTATTGTGTGCGTCCATATCCCAGAGCCAAAAATGGTTACTTGCCCTGGTAGGTAGAGTAACTGACCCTTGGGAAACCCGCTTTCTCTTTCCCCATCTCACGGGTAGGTCACAAGCAGGAATCTTCGCCAGCCTGCCAAGGTGTACGGGTTGTTTATGGAAGGTGTTCCACTCCCCCGGCATCACCCACGCTGAATGCACAAAGAAGACAGCTTCTCCACAGCAGCGGTGTCCTGGCCTTGTGATGTGTCCTCTGACACTTAGATGATCTCCAGCGTCCAAAGAAAGCTGCTCATCGAGCCACGGGCCAGATCAAGTCCGTTAACGTATCCATTTAATGAACATGCATTCAGTATTCAGTGCCAAGCAAGTGCTATCCCCCTTCCTGTACACAGAGATTACATATCACATGTAACAGATTCATCGTAGGAGAAACAGAGTTTTCTCTGCCCAACCCGAGGATCCACAGCAGCTACGACTTTATCAGAAACTCTGGGTATGGGAAGACAACCTCAAATGATAATAGTTCGAATAGAAATCACGATCTTCTGAAGTTGAACATTGTACGAGGTTAGATGTTATCTCTGTCTCCAGAATTGCCTGATTATTTAAGATTAAACGTAACAATATACAACAGATATTAAAGCCAAAGGGGGCATATGATTTACTAAGGAATATAAAGGGGGCCGAGAACTCATTTTAAATGGGAAGCATAATATTTTGAATACTTACTTTCCATTTAATTCTCTCTACAATCCTTTGAAGATGCTATTATTATTTTCCTTTTAGAGATGAAACCTGAGGCTGGAAATTTGGAGACCTTGTCCAAGCCCAGGGTTACTTGGATAATGAATGGCGGGGGGGGGGGGGGGGGGAGGGTCCTTGATTCCATCTAGAAATATGTGGTCAAGAGTCTCTCACTTTCCCCTCCAGGTCTTAGCTGAGCCTCGAGGTCTCCTACACTAATTTCGCAGGAATTTGTAAATTGCTACAATTTAAGGTTACTATTTTAGCGTCTGGAAGGCACAACATCTGGGAGATACAGTTTTTCTAGGAGGCTGGACCAATATACAAAAATATTCACAGTGGTTCTCTCTTAGGTAGTGGGATTTCAGGTGATTTTCGTTTCTACTTTTCTTTGTGCTTTTCTGTATCAATATTACATTTACATTGAGTAGAAAATTGACACTTTTTCTCGTTCATTTTTTATTATTTTGGAAAGTAGTTATTTTTCATAAAAATGTGTTACTGATGAACACAGAGTGGGTTTATTGCTGTTATTTTTAATGTATTAACAGACATTTAACTTCCTCAGTTTTAATTTCTTTTTTTAATGTTTTTAATGTTTTTTAAAAATATTTTTTTTTGAGAGACAGAGTGTGAGTGGGCAGGGGGCAGGGAAAAAGGGAGACACACAATCCGAAGCAGGCTCCAGGCTCTGAGCTGTCAGCACAGAGCCTGACGTGGGGCTCGAACTCAGGAACTGCGAGATCATGACCTGAGCCGAAGTCGGACGCTTAGCCGACTGAGCCACCCAGGGCCCCGTTTTAATTTCTAATACGGTAAATCATAATAGATATGTCCTACAGAAACAATACTCTTCGGTGTCCTTCATAATAGAATGTAGGGGCACCTGGGGGGCTCAGTTGGTTGAGCGTCCAACTTTGCCTCAGGTCCTGATCTCGAGGTTCAAGCCCCACGTTGGGCTCGTTGCTGTCAGTGCAGAGCCCGCCTCAGATCCTCTGTCCCCCTCTCTGTCTGCCCTTCCCCCGCTTGCACGCTCCCAAAAATAAATAAATACTTAAAAAATATTAGAATATAAAAGGGTCCCGAGACAGGAGGATTTGGGAACGGTGACAAAAGGGCACCACAGGGTTTGGAGGTGGGGATTCTGAATCCGAGTTCCAGTTTTGTCACTTCTCTGAATTTGATTTTAGGAAAGAGACCTAAGGGAGGTAGGAGTCAGACTGTATGGGGTCGTAATGTGGCTCCACCCGGGCCGGCAGTGTGACCTTGGCCGAGTCGGTTCACTTTGGTAAACCCAGGTAACTAGAATGCTGGTTCATCAGATTGCTCTGAGGATTACACGGCACGATCCTTTCCAAGTGTTTACACCCGTTCCCAGAGGGTAGCAAGAGCCCCGTCAATGCCAGCCGCGATTTGTTCGTCTGAAACACCTTCCAACAGGAAAAGTTCCTTCCTCTTTCATGCGCTCACGGTTCCAAATTGTCAGTCACAACGCGGGACTCCAAAAGACTGGAAGCCACTGCAGAACTGGCCTTCCGCACCATCATCACCTCCTGCTTCCATCAGGTCCGGCCCTGAAGGTGAAATGGATCATCGCTGTTTTCCCGAAAGAGCATGTGAGGAAGACACGTGACTCCAAGGCAAGAGAAAAATCGTGAGGTTGCGGTTGACCAGGGAGGGGCCTGGGAGGACCGGAGAGGCCCAGACGGCCAGGCCCACCGGATGCCCACAACCTCTGGGCCTGGAGACATCTGGCTCCCCTAATTAAGGCCAACCCTGGCTCCTTCCCTGAACCTCTCCGCCCCCACTGCCCCTCCATTCGCTCCACAAAAACACCATATCCCAGTGGCCCTGGAGCTCCCCAGTCCCACAGCATGCAGCCTTCCCTGCTTTCCCCTCCTTTGTCCTCTCCCCTCCCCTCCTCCTCTCCCTCCTCCTCCTCCTCCTCCTGTCCTTTCCCCCTCACTAGCTCGCCAGCTACCACTCCCTTCTCCCCCTCCTGACCCTCCCATCCGCGGGCTGGCGGGGCTCTTCTCTGTCAAACCCATTCACCGCCAGATGAAGGCCTTCCAGGAACAGTTCCAGAGCCTTCGGGGGGTGGGGGGCATCCCAACACCGGGGCTGGCAGCCGGCGGGCTCTTTGCAGAAAGGTGAACCATTCCGAGGCGCTGGGCGCCCCCTAGTGGGCCCTTCGTTACGCCAACCCCGCAGACACCACAACCTCGCTCTCCCGAGGGGAAAGACGCCTTCCCCTCCGGGGAAAGAAGGTTCAGAGGACACGGATCCCGTTCTAATCCCACGACAAAACCACCTCTGCTCCCTCCCGCGCCAAAACAGTTTCCTAAGAAGGTACACGGCGCAAAGCGGAAAGTTGTCAGGCCGGGAGCTCGCGCGCTTTCCTGCAGCCTTCCGTTTGTCCAGGGCACCTGGGAAGGCTCCCCAGCACGAAAACACGGCGAAACGCCGCGGAGCCAAAGCGCGATGCGATGCGGGGAAGCGCCTGGAAGGAGCCACGGGCCCGAGTCACGTGGGTCCGGCGGTGGCTGGGGTTTGACTCCTGGGCGCTGCGAGCCTGCTGGTTTACACCCAGATGTGAGGGCAGGGGCGCGGAGGGTGCCCTTCGGGGTGTGTGTGTGTGTGTGTGTGTGTGTGCAAGCGAGCCGGTCACTGTTCGCTGGGCATCCCGCTTCCCCGCCCGCGGTTGCCCACCCCACGCACCCCACCCCTACGACCCGACCCCGATAGGGAACATTTCTCTGCTCTGAGCTTAACACACCCCCTTTGAGGAACCACACTGTGCCAGGCCCCGCACCCACCTCCGGAGGTCCCAGAGGACTCCCGGCCCCAGACTCTGCTCTCTCCATTGCTGAGACCCCGTTCTCTTTATATTTTTTAAAGTTTATTTATTTATTTTGGAAGAGAGCGCGCGCCGGCACGCACAAGCAGGAGAGGGGCAGACAGAGAGAGGGAGACGGAATCCTAAGCAGGCGCCACGCTATCAGCACGGATCCCACGCGGGTTCGAACCCACCAACCCCTGCGTGAGACCATGACCTGAGCCCAAGTCGAGAGTCAAGACACTTGACCCACTGAGCCACCCAGGCGTCCCCGCCCCATTCTCTTTAAATGGCAGATTGTTCCCACTGAAAAAATCCCTCCTGCACAGTTAGCCCAGGATCGAAGCATATTGCTGTAACCTGTAACTTAAATTTTTTTTTTAATGTGTATTCATGTTTGAGAGAGACAGAGTGTGAGTGGGAGAGGGGCAGAGAGAGCCGGAGACACAGAATCCGAAGCAGGCTCCAGGCTCTGAGCTGTCAGCACAGAGCCCGATGTGGGGCTCGAACCCACGAACCCTGAGATCATGACCTGAGCCGAAGTCAGACAGACACTCAACCGACTGAGCCACCCAGGGTCCCCTAACTTGTAACTTTTAAAGCCAGCTTGTCATAACCTGGGACTCTAGGAGACATCATCATGAAATCATAAAGCTTGTGTTTAGCCAACTGATATGTTCGTGTATCAATCATTCATGCAATCCGGGGCAAATGCAATTTTAACAGATCTCAGTACACACATAAGCTCGGAGAACCTCTCCATTAATAACTGTCT
The DNA here is from genome assembly GCF_046562875.1 of Panthera onca. Taxonomy (NCBI): domain Eukaryota; kingdom Metazoa; phylum Chordata; class Mammalia; order Carnivora; family Felidae; genus Panthera; species Panthera onca. Next base: position 21,287,256 of record NC_138345.1, read on the forward strand.
GCTTGTTCTGGGAGATTGGAGAGACCTCTCCTCAGCTACAGGCTCAAGTTCACAGTCAGCTGGGAATGGTATTTCCATTTAGGTAACATTAGTAGACACGTGGAGGTTCCTGACAATTGGCAGGACATAAATATGTGATCAGTGCGACTGTTTTTTAACAGGTTCACGCAGGCAGCGATTACCCCTTGGTCTTATTTGACACATGCTAATTCCTACCTTGTGCGAACTGATTTGATTTGAGGTCCCCGGGTCTTACAGTGATAGCAGGGAAGTTAGGAGGAATGCATAATGACATTTCCCGAGAAAGAACAGTTCCCACACGTGTTCCAGAGGAAGAACAGGGCACGGTTAGGATATGGTGGTGATGGCTGCTTGAGGCACAGGGAGGAACTGGGGGCAGGTGGGCAGGGACTCCTATACTCTGGCACCAACCTTTTCCTCAGTAGTTACCCATCTCATTAGCCGAAGCAAGCTCAACGAAAGGAAAAGACTCTCTCCTGGTCGGGCCGAGTATATACACTCTCCTGGCCATTCCTAGCGGTTTAAACCCAGAAAGATCTCTTAAGAACGCTGAGGCCAGCGCTGCTCTTTTAATGGCACATTCTGATATAAAGTTCTTGTCAGTTTCATAGAAACCATTGTAAAACGCAGACCATGGGGCCTCCGGGTGGCTCGGTCGGTTGGGCGTCCGACTTCGGCTCAGGTCACGATCTCACGGCTCGTGGGTTCGAGCCCCGCGTCGGGCTCTGTGCTGACAGCTCGGAGCCCGGAGCCTGCCTCGGATTCTGCGTCTCCCTCTCTCTCTGCCCCTAACCCACTCGCATTCTGTCCCTGTCTCTCTCAAAAATAAATAAACATTAAAAAAAAAAAGAAAAACAATGCAGACCCGCATGTGCATTTAAGACGAGAGCCATCGAGGCTGTGTCTCAAGCACAGGGAAAAAGAGAGAGGAGGCAAGGATTGGTAATTCGAGTGCTAAAACACTGCTGTCTGCAGTATCCGTTGATTGCAACTCAAGAAATAATGCACCCCGCGTAGATCTAGTTTTTTCTTTTTCTCCATTGCGCCCTTGGTCATGGTGGGGTAATCAGCTGTGGGCTCTGCCCACATTCAGACAACTCTCCAGAAGACTAGCTACCAACTACCCAATTTGTTGACATCATTGTCCAATTGTAAACAGTCAAGTAATTACACCATTAACCGGGCTAAGGAGCAATGCCCCCCAAACCACAAGCCACTTTAAAAGAAAAGCAATCTTTAATGTTCCCGTCATTAACTACCACCTTGCATTAGCTAAACCAGGGCATGCCTCTGACACAGGAAGCTAAAGTGTGTTCATTGCTCGCACGGCACGATTCTGCTCAAGGCCCTCGTTCTCCCACTAGACTGAGAGAGCGGTGGTCTCAGACTTCAGCGGGCATCAGAACTGCCTGCATTCTGCTCACGACCGGCCCCACTCTTGGAGGGCCCGATTCAGTAGGTCTGGGGTCAGGCCTGAGAATCTGCATTTGCAGCAAGTTCCCAGGGTCGACTGACTCTGCCAGTCTGGGGCCACCCTTTGAGAACCACTGACCTAGAATCTAAAGAAATCTTCCACTTGGGCTAGCTTTTGTTTCCCAACTTTTGCATACCAAGGCACACAGCGGATACTACTCTCTCCTGAGAAGGTAACTACCATCTTGGTTAATAACTGAAGGAGATAGGCAGTTTTGAGAATTTCTAGAGACCCCTCATTTATAACCTATGGGAGTTTCCATTGTTAGCCTTCTTCGTGCCCCAGAGAGATTATCACTGGGAATAGGGAAAATACTAGATTCTGAAATGGGTTGCCTTCCAGTAACAGCTGTCACCACATTGAGGGCATTTGAGCCAAATAAAGTCACACTCAACTGTTTTCTCTCCTTTTCTATACACCGAATATTTTCCCAGTCAGCAGAATCTCTAAGATATCTGGGACAAAGAAGGAAAAGCAAAGAGTTAAGATCTAAATGCAGCAATTCAAAAGCAAGGAAGGAGATTTAGACGTAGACAATAGCTTTATTTTCTAAACTGCCCACTTTAGCACAGGATTTTTTTTTTTTTTTTTTTTTTTTTTTTTTTGAGAGAGAGAAAGACCACGTATGAGCAGGGGAGAGGGGCAGAGGGAGAGAGAGAGACAGACAGAGAGGGAGACTCTTAAACAGGCTCCACACTCAGCACAGAGCCCGATGTGGGGCTCGATCCCATGATCCTGGCATCATGACCTGAGCCAAAATCAGGAGTGGGATTCTCAACCAACTGAGCCACCCGGGAGCCCGTAGCACAGGATTTTTAAATTGGAAAAGAGATAGCAAATTCTACCCATATCTCTATCGAAATGACTCTCCATTGACTCACTGGCCCCAAGCCCTGTAGATTTGTAGCTTGATAATACAAACGAGCTAACGTATAATTATATGTGTAATTAATGTGTAATTATATACTCAGAGTGCAGTTTTAGCTCAATCCTTTGTGCCAGAAAGATGCCGTCAACCGTGAGCCTCGTGAAGTCACAGCCTGGAAGGTTTGACACCCTCAGCGAAGAGCTTAGCCCCAGTCCATGTTCATTCAATGATTATTTTCCAAGGTCATAGTCCATGATGGCGGCCACAAAGCAAGGGCCACCTCTATAACTGCCTGGGTAGGACTCTTCATGATGAGACTGTTTAAAAACAAAACAAAAAAAACCCGAGAGAATGAACACATCCTAGGCTTGTAAATATTCAGTTGTAAATTTTGATGTCTGTTGCAAGTTCTGTCTTGCAGTTTCACAACTAAGCTTGACATCGTTCGGCATATTTGATTACATCATGTGCTTTCTTTATATATGATGGTGAGCCTGGGGTTTTCGAGAGTGATGGCCACAGTTTCCTTGAGTTTCCAGACTGCGTGTGTCACGGTCTAATGAGGTCATGAGGTACGGGGTCCTGCACTTCAGCGCTGTGAGCTGGAAGGAGAAGAAGGAAGCATGCCAGGAACGATGAGAAGGGAGACCTCACGGAGCAAAGACTGGACAGGAGCTGGGAACAGGGGTGGGAACTGGAGGCAGGAGGTTGGAAAGGTGCGGGGTCTGCAGACAAAGCAACCGTACGACGAGGGTGTTCCTTCCGCGCATAGGCTGCCTGTTTGGAAAGTCTGGACTTACAGCTCTTCCCAGTGGGAATTTCCTCAGCATTGAAGACAAAGGGCCACGCTTCCCATCCGAATCGGAAGACCCTGATTACATCTTTTGGCATCTACACAGGGCAGCCCTGCGCTCAGGGCACTCAGTAAAGAACAGCTGTTATAATGAAATATTTGTCAGGGACTGGCGCTTGAATGCTTTGCGACATCGCTCTATTCGAGCTTGTTATTCACCCGCGTGGTGGTAAAAAGGCAGAGAGTTAGGTGTTGTTTTGTAGGAATCAGAGTGATAGTTCTGTCTCCGGAACCCTAAAGCTGTCAAACGTGATGTGTGTGCTTTCTTTTGCTGTTTATATATTTCCATGCCGCCTTGTTCTACAAATAATTTGGAAAGGCTTAGGATCTGCATGCCACTTTTTTCAAAAAAAAAAAAAAAAAAAGCTTATTTTGAGAGAAAGAGAGTGAGCACACATGAGTGGAACAGGGGCAGAGAGAGAGGGAGGAAGGGGATCCCAAGTAGGCTCCACGCTGCCAGCGCAGAGCCCGATGCGGGGCTCAAACTCGCAAACCGTGCGATCATGACCTGAGCGAAAGCAGGAGTCACCCGCTTAACTGACTGAACCACCCGGGGAACCCCTGCATGTCACTTTAAATTAGAGAATGGGATGTAAGTGATGAATCACTAAATTCTACTCCTGAAGCCAATATTACACTATGTGTTAACTAACTAGAATTTAAATAAAAATTTGGAAAATAAATTCTACTTTTGCAACAACAACAAAATAATTAGAGGATGTGAATTGAAGTCAAACTGAGGGACTATATGGGTGGAATTGGAAGATATGACCAGAAAGTCCCAGGCAATTTCCAGAATGGGAGACTAGGCCAGAAATTGGGCCCTGGGCTTTTCAGCAGCCAAAGAAAAATAGGAGAAATGCAAAATTCATGTTGTCTAGCAAAAGAAAACATACCAGTTCATCAGAAGAAAGACTTTCCCCAATTAAAAAAAAATTTTTTTAACGTTTATTTATTTTTGAGACGGAGCATGAACAGGGGAGGGGCAGAGAGAGAGGGAGACACAGAATCGGAAGCAGGCTCCAGGCTCTGAACTGTCAGCACAGAGCCTGATGCGGGGCTCAAACTCACGGACTGTGAGATCATGACCTGAACTGAAGCCGGATGCCCAGCTGACTGAGCCACCTAGGCGCCCCTCATGTTTTCCTTATTGCTTTAGCTTTCCTGGCCATAAAGGTCATGCCTGCCTTCCCACATGTCCTTCTGAGTCTGCGGGTCCACACTGATACCCTCTCCATACACATTAGACACACATTCTGAATTCAAAACCAGCCTATGTCCCGGAGAGCTGTGAGCAGTCCCTGATTTATTCCAGCCCCTCTCAAGTTCAAACTCTTGAGCAAATCAGTGATTGACCTGAAAAACCCATTCATGTGTTCATTTGTCCCAGTTTCTACTTTTTGCTCAACTCACTCCATCGTCCTTTCTCACCATCCTTTCTCCATCGTACAGCCCGACATGCATCCCAAGAAAGCTCTGCACACCTAGCCAAGTCTAAGGCAGAGCATTGGCAATGAATATAATTTTATTTGGTATACTCAGCTTTTAAAAGGCATTACACTTTGCTCCTAAAGCCACAGAGAGATGATGTCAATTGCTTATTTTAAAAGGTTCAGTATAATAAAAATTTGTTTTTATTTTATTTTTGTAACGTTCATTTGTGAAGAGAGAGAGGATCCAAAGCAGCAGAGAGCCCAACGTGGGGCTCGAACACATGAGCCACTAGGTCATGAGCCGAGCCAAAGTCAGAGGCGCAACTGACTGAGTCACCCAGGCGCCCCTAAAAGATTGTTTTTAATCCCAAAAACAGATGGGATAAGGATAAAGTACAGATTGTGAGAAGAGTCACAAAGCCAAGGTGAAAATTTTACCAAATGACCGTCAAAAACAGAGGCTCAGACTTGTAATTCATATGCTAACATGATTGAAATTTGTTTATTTTCACTCTGGTCTTGGTGGTGGGTATGGGGCTGCTCAAGTTAATCTCTGTATTAAAACAAAGGAACTCGTACAAAACAAAAGAAGACTTTTGTCTCTTGTTCTCTTGTCTCTCATTCTGTAAGTTTTTCATCACCTCTGCTTCCCACTCTGGTGACACCTGGGGACAAGTCCTCCAGGTTGAGGGGTCCTCAGTGGCTCAAGTTTGTAGAGATACATGAGTGCATTTCGTCATGAGGTTGCCATCTGGAAAAACTGCTGTTCCAAGTATAAGTGATACTTTCTTCATACTTAAAACTGTGCCAGGGTGGCTCAGTTCGTTGGACATCCAACTCTTGATTTTGGCTCAGGTCATGGTCCCAGGATCTTGGGATTGAACCCCACATTGGGCTCTGCACTAAGCGTAGTGCCTAACTTGGGAGTCTCTCTCTTTCCCCCTTCTCCCCTCTCCCCTGCTCACATGTACTCTTTCTCTCTCTTAAAAGAGAAAAAAAGAATTAGAAAAGAAAGATGTCTTCTATTGAAAGAGTTCCTTCCACTTATGACAATATCCATCCCTGATTAAAGTGATTTCCCTCTATTTTTTTGAAGACAAAGGATGAAATAGGAAGTATACTAATACTGTATATATAATCGGAAAAAAAAATTCTAGCAACTCATATATTCATTTTCTGGATAGAGTTAGCTGGCTTCTTTAAAGTCTCAAACTTAAAAACAAAGAGAACCCAGCCAACCTCGGATGGCAATCTTTCTAAAATGAATTGCGTATGCAAATGATTTACCAAAGAATTTCAACTCTTTGAGGATACAGACATTGGTTTTCTCCAACCGCAGCCGTCATGGAGCTTTGTCCAATGGGTTTTTCCCTTCTCCTAATGATGGCTTAGGCAGAATCCATGCCCATCTCTCAAGGAGCACAGAGAAGTTGGTTAGGTTGGGATTGTACCCCACCTCTCCCCAGGCCACTCTCATGGTTCAAGACTTGCTGGGCCAGAACACCCCACTGGACACTGGGCCAAACATTGGCAACAGCCCCCATGTGCTTGCATACCCCCGACTCTAGAGGATTCATGTCAAGTGTCCCTAAGAATTCTCTCACCGCTCTTTGGTCCTATTTGTTAAGTTTCCCACAGGGGATCAGAGGCAAGTCTTTTGCAGGTACTGCCATTTCTATAAATGACTATCTTAGAAAAAAAGCGAGAATTAAGTTAAAGAAAAGAAAAAGAAGGCGGAGTTTGCTTAAGTCCAATTCTCGAAAGGCATTTGATCTGAGCGAGAAGCGGAGTAGAATAAAAGTCCTCAGGGAAAGAACTAGAATGTTGTTTCGCTTCTTTCAGACAGAGGAGCTCCTGAAAAGTTCACTCCCAAGAAGAAAAGGAAACACATTGGTTCACGTCACCTTCCAGATTTCCATTGTTTATGACTCCGCAAGTGCCGTGGTTTTCTCTTTCATTATTTGGGGACCACACTATCTCTTAGCCTTACAGAAGAAAGTTCCTTATGCATCATGTCTTGCAACACAGGAAAATATTACTTCGTGGCTGAAAGAGAACTTTCAACCAGCTTGGCCTGTCAGGCATTAGTATGTAAAGGTTGATGGAGTGTTCCTCAGGGAGAAATTAATGAATATGCATGCATGACTAAAGCTTTTCATTAGTGCTCCTTCTCTCTCTCTCTCTCTCTCTCTCTCTCTCTGTCTGGGGTGTGTGTGTATGTGTGTGTGTGTATGTGGTATGTTAAAAACTTTGACTTACATAGATGGTCCATGGCTCAGTCTAGTTAGAAAATGAAATAACAGAACTTTCCATTGAAGAGCTAGTCTAACAAGCCAGAGTTAGTGCAAACATTTTATATCAGCTATTAAATGTAAATATCTGTCTCAGCACTGTGTGGCACCCAAAAAATGTTGTTGACTTGTTATTAGTCCCAGGATACTCTTATTTTATACTTTCCAATAGAAAAAGTCTCCTTACTCTTGCATATAATAAGTAGTAAGAATATTTTAGTTCCATGAGTGACTATCCACAATTTTGGTGGATTAAAGCATTAACCAATCTATTGTCGTTCGGAGACTAATGAAATACTGGTTGCTATGGTGATATTATGTGTTGAGAATCTCATTATCCTTAGATATCCCATCTGAACGTTCAATGTTTACACACACACACACACACACACACACACGACATATCTGCAAAACAGGTAGAAATTCAGATGTGATTATGTATCAGGGTTTATTCTTTATCATAAAAGAATAGAGCAGAACAGCAGAGTTCTGGGGCACGGGGGTGGCTCAGTCAGTTAAACGTCCAACTTCAGCTCAGATCATGATCTCGCGGTTTGTGGGTTCGAGCCCCGCGTCGAGCTCTGTGCTGACAGCTTGGAGCCTGAAGCCTGCTTCGGATTCTGTGTCTCCCTGTCTGTCTGCCCCTCCCTCACTCATGCTTTCTCTCTCTCTCAAAAATAAATAAACATTTAAATACTAATAATAATAAGAGAACAGCAGAGTGTTGCTGGGGGCACTCAGACTCCGCTACAAGGCAGTCTGACATTTCAGCAGAAATGATTTTCAGCACATATTAATCGAAATGTAAATATGTACTTTAACCTAGAAATGTAATGCCAGCAAAAGTACTTTTCACGTAGCAGGTGCAACCCCAGGATTTGGTGAGGGTTTTCCTTCAGGCCTCCGATGCCCATCACTCCTTCTACTTGACTTCTTAAAGACCTGTTCCCCGTCTCACCTCCCCCCTGCGATGGTAGTTAGAAACTCGAAATTGGAAGCTATAATAATCATGGCTATGACAAGAATTCACCTACAGCTAAATAGTAATCTTAAAATAACATAGGTCATGGGCGCCTTTCACTTGTGCCCTCCTTCTCTCTCTCTCTCTCTCTCTCTCTCTCTCAAGGAAAAAATAACGTGGGTCACAGGGCAGACCTGAGGCGAGGGCCTGCAGTGAGGCTGGTCCAAGGGCGTCCACTCCGAGCGGAAACCGAATTGTCGTGTTAAGTGGGCACAAGTCTTCGCCGCCTTCTGGTCTGTGAGGCAGGGAAAAGCAGCACTTAGTGAAATCTGCACACCACTCCACCGGAAGCGGTCCCAAGGTCTCACACGGTTCGCAAGAATAGATACAAGCATTTGGCTCTGGCCATCTCCGACCCCCCGCTTGTAGAGCTCAGTGGTTCGGGCACATGCCATGGAACGAGGCGTTTGGATCTCAAATTCTGCCGCCTCTTCCCCATGGCCATTGGCCGTGGCACCTGCAGCCCGTCGCTTCCCTCTGCGAACTTCAACCTCTTCATCTGTGACAGAGGAGCGGGAATGACATCCATTTCCTGCTGAAGTCAGGTGACAACTAATACCTCGTCTTCAGGGGAGTTAAATAGGATCAAGTAGGTCCACAGGTAGAGCGCTTGGATTTCCAGGACTGTCAGGCAATAGTGGGTCTTATTTACTTTCTCAGAGACTGTGGCCTCACAAATAGCCCGCCTGCTCTCTATTTCTGGTTGCTGGCCTACTCTCGCTTTGAGTGCTTTTTTGCCCCCCAGCTTCGCAGATTCTCTCCTTCCATACCCACGTTCGCTGTCGCCTCTGTAAAACTACCCCTAATTTACCCGGTTTCTCCCCAACGATGTTTCCATTCACGTGGGTCTACATCTTGACTGCCCAGCTTGCGGAGAGACATCACGAAGACAGAAATAATATCATGTCCTCTATCTTATGACTTTAAAAAAAATGTTTATTTCTTTATTTTGATTGAGAGACAGAGAGAGAGAGAGAGAGAGCAGGGGAGGGGCAGAGAGAAATGAAGAAAGAGAATCCCAAGCAGGCTCTGCACTGTCAGCACAGATCCCGACGTGGGGATCGATCCCGCGAACCGTGAGATCGTAACGTTAGCTGAAATCGAAAGTCGGCCGCCTAATGTGCCGAGCCACCCAGGTGCCCCTCTTTTATGACTTGTTACAAGCACTTACTGAATACTCACTGAGTTAAGTCCCTCAATGAGGTAGCAATTATAAGACTGACAGCTTAGGGATGATGCCTCTTTAAGTCATAATTTGAACATATTAAAGTTCGGCAACATTATGAATAATAAGTAATCAAGAAGCAAATGATTTTTATTCAAAGGAAGGTTATTTATTTATAAAGGCATACAAATAGATGATACCCTGTGTGGATAATTATTCGATTTAGGTGAACTTGGCTTTCAGAGAAATGGCGTACGATGTTCTGCTTTTTGGTTTGCAATCCAGCCATCCAAACCCCAGAAAGATCTCGGTAAGTAAAGAGAAGTGAGGTAAAATATAATCAAAATTGGCTGCAACGGACCGCTGATTCAGCTGATAAGATGGCTACTTTTAAATAAAATGTATGCCTTCATTATAACAAAAATAAATATGTCCAATTAAAACATGGGCTCTAAAGGAGCAATGAAACAAGAATTAAGAAAGAATGCACAGATATATTCAAGATAAAAGAGATAGGGTCATTTTAGCTACTTCTATTTCACCATGGCCCTCCTACAGAGTTCTCCGGTGAATAGAACTTACTGAAAAACAGATCTAATAAGACAAGGGAACCAGAATAGGGGAGTCTTTCATTTGCATTGTGAAGCATCAGGAGTCTCCACTAACGGTTAGAAAATGCAAGCTGTCAATCTGTTTCTGATCCTTTATTATTATTTAAAAAAAATTTTTTTTTTACCTTTATTTTTGAGAGACAGAGCACAAGTGGGGGAGGGGCAGAGAGAGAGAAGGAGACACAGAATCCGAAGCAGGCTCCAGGCTCTCAGCAGTCAGCACAGAGCCCGACGTGGGGCTTGAACCCACAAACCGCGAGATCATGACCTGAGCTGAAAGTCGGACGCTCAATCGACTGAGCCACCCAGGCGCCCCCTGATCCTTTCGATGTATGAAACTGGGGACAACATCAGCCTCTCTGGCCCTCATTTGACTAAAATGGAAATGGAGAAGTTGAATCTGGTGACTTCTAAAGACACCTCAACTCTACCATTCAACCCGATTCTTGCACAATGTTGGGACTATACTGTGGGTTCGAGTGTTTAATTTTAAAAGCTCAGATTATTGCATCTTTAAAACATTATTTCAGGTGACTCGGGTCGTGATCTCGTGGTTCACGAGTTTGAGCCCTGCATCGGGCTCTGTGCTGACAGCTTGGAGCCTGGAGCCTGCATCAGCTTCTGTGTCTTCCTCTCTCTCTCTGCCCCCTCCCCCTGCTCATGCTCTGTCTCTCTCTCTCTCTAAAAACAAAAACAAAACAAAACATTATTTCATGAACTGTAGTGGATTGACTACTCCCTAGCTTGGCTGTGTGGGGGGGGGGGGGGGGAGGGTAGGGTGGATAGATTTGAGGGTGGGTTTCACTTTGACCATGACTAAATTCAGAGCGTAGACCACAAAGTCCGGCTACCTGCTTGAGATCAAGGCACTTCCCTAGATTGGAAAGTGAATTGGAAGGCTTGGGACAGTCAGGAAGCTTGACCTGGTGTTCCTCGGCCTTGTCGAAGAAAAAGTCAGAGTTTGATGACTACTCTTGAACAGGGAGAAATCAGAGCATGTTCATACGGTCCTAAGCATGGAACTAGGAGGGAAATAAGGCAAGCAAGTTTTCTGCCGGCTACGTTGACCTGGGCTTTGTAAACCTAGATGTTTATATGTTCTGTGTGCATCAATCCCTCTCTGATTTCTCTTAAGCAAAATTCTAGTGTATACAGACTTACTGCCACATATAACTTTTCTGTAGCTGCCAAAGTTCCATTTGGCACAGAAGCAAATCTCAAGTCCCTCTTATTAGCGAGAGTTAGCAAAAGAAGGAACTGGATATAGAGAAGAAGAAAGGGGCCAAAACCGAAAGAGCCATCGACGCATTTATTCAGCACTACCTCAGGAAGATGAATGAACAAACGAAAATACAGGATTCCTTCCCCCGGACACGAAGGTTTGTATTTCTCAAAACCCCTGAGCTGATTTTTGGTTCTGGTCACGATGAGCTAACAAGAATCAGAGTGGCCCTTCTAACACAAAAACTGTCAAACTGAACAAAATATGTAGGGCAACAATTTCAGGCAGTTGACAATGGACACACCACAAAATCGTGATCTTTGAAAGAAAGGAAACTGAGCATTCACCTTGCAATCTGCCCGATGGCACCTTCCAAACTATGGCACAGCAAATGGAACCCAAACAGCAGGAATGGTGTCACTGGGCTGAGGAAGCAGAGGTCAGGTTCAAGGATGTTAAAGTGGAGATGGGTGGATAAAATGCGATAAGAGGAGGGAGCTTCACGGAGAAGCAGCTCCAGAAATCTTGGATTTTCAAAGGGTCCTCTTGAGTTTTTGGCTGTGGTCTATGCTGCATATGTGCAGGGCGAGAGCTTGGGGGGGCAGAGACCCTGTCTGAGCAGGACAGAGTCACCATCCGCCACGCAGGGCTGGAAGATTTTGGAGTTCCAACCACCCAGGGGGGAGAGAACTTCCTGAACATTGAGCCGAGAGCTTAGAAAGGCCACATCTAGAGCAAGGGCAGCCCGACCCCTGCCCTAACAGAGCCTAAAACAAGTCTCAGCAGGATCGAACTGATCCATCTGCAAACCAACTGAATGCCAGAAGCGAACCCACCACTCTTTAAAGAAAAACATCAAAATTCATCGCTAAGTAGCATTTTCAAAGTACGTAATAAAAAAAAAAAAATCACTAGATGTGGATGCGGCAGAGAAAAGTGACTCATACCTGGGAGGAATAAAAAGTTAATAGGGACAGACCCAGAGATGGCCATGCTGGAATTACGAGAACAGGTATTATAAATTTGTTCAAAATTTATGAACATGAAAAGATGAACACGAGATACAGATATGGAATCTCGGCCTAAAAATGAAAACTATAATAAAAAGAAGCCAAATGGAAATAATCGATCTGAAAAAGAAGATATCCAAATCTAAATGTAACTATAATATAATAAATATAATAACATAATATGATTTTATACTATAAACTGTATTGGTTTAACAGCAGACTAGACACTGCACAAGAAAAAGCCAATGAACTTGAACACAGGATAATAGAAATTTTCAAAGCAGAAGCACAGAGAGAAAGAAGGATTTTATTTTAAGTTTATTTATTTATTTTGAGAGAGAGAGAGAGCGAGCAAGTAAGCACATGGGAGGGAGAGAGAGAGAAAGGGAGAGACACAGAGAGAGAATCCCAAGCAGGCTCTGCATTGTCAGCACGGAGCCCGACATGGGGCTCAAACTCACAAACCGCGAGATCGTGACCTGAGCAGAAATCAAGAGTCAGATGCTTAACTGACTGAACCACCCAGGTGCCCTGAGAAAAAAGGACTTTTTAAGTTAACTTAAACAGAGCCTCAGTGACCTGGGGAATGCATCAAGTTATCTCATATACATATAATGAGAGCCGAAAAAGAAGAAGAAAGTGAGAGATTGAGACAGGAAAAAACATTTGAAGACACAATGGCTGAAAAAATTCTGATCTTGTGGAGAAAGTTCAACCCAAAGGGTCAAGAATCTCAACAAACCTCATATAGAACAAACATAGTGGTAAAGACACCCACATACATCATAGTCAAAATGCTGAAAATCGAATCTTAAAATCAGCTGGTGTATATAATACACGGTGATAAGGATGTATATGGCCATGTCTAGGGCAACCATTAAAACATAAAACAGAGGGGCGCCTGGGTGGCTCAGTCGGTTGAGCGTCCGACTTCGGCTCAAGTCACGATCTCGCCATCCGTGAGTTCGAGCCCCGCGTTGGGCTCTGGGCTGATGGCTCAGAGCCTGGAGCCTGCTTCCGATTCTGTGTCTCCCTCTCTCTGTGCCCCTCCCCTGTTCACGCTTTGTCTCTCTCTGTCTCAAAAATAAATAAACACAAAAAAACAAAAAACAAAAAACAAAAAAAAACAAAAAAAACCATAAAACAGAGAGGTATAACCTGAAAAGCCAGCATGGGAAGAAAGATCGGTACCAAAGAAACACACAAACAAAAAAACTGAATTAAGAAAATTGGAGAAGGAGATAAAAATGAAACAAACAAAAAAAATTGGATAATTGGAAAACAAATAACTCTCCCTCTGCCAAGTGTAATGGTTCCTGGGGGTAGCTCAGTTCCGGTGGGAAAAGCCCTTGGAAACATTGTTAGGTTCACGAAACCACGTAAAGAGAGCAGCACACAAAATCAATAGTTACATCTATGATAATTACATACTAATTAATTCTAATTAATTAATTCTAATATTGAATTAGTACGAGTGAGTTTCTAATAATTCCCATGGACTCTCTAGTACACCAAAGAAATTTATAGGAGCTTCTTTCCTAACAATTTCAATAAGAAGCTTGGGAATCTGCCCTGCCTCAGACAAAATATATCTTAAGACTAAGAGCTATTCCCCCAATAATCGAGGGATTTCTGATTCTGTGTCCGGGAGTTCTACTGTGGCTGCTGGAGATGAAAAGCTCTGGTTGTCACCTTTTATTTAAGTTGCCTGGCTTAATGATTCTGATGCTCCAGCTGCCTGCAGGAGGCAGCGGAAGATATTAAACTTGGAGCCGCACAGACCTGCCGTTAGGGTGTCGAACAGTCCTCTACGTGAACTCTGAGATCACCCAGCAGTTGGGCTGGAGAGAAACACAAAGAGCCAGGTGCAAATGTCCTCAGTGAATGGGGGAGAGTGACCTGAAGGTTGACGGATGGCAGGACTGAGGAACAGGTCATGGGTATTGTAGACGTTAAGTAACCCGAGCCTCAAAGCAGGAGTTTGTTTATGGTAGAATGAGTTACACAGGGCACATTGGAAGGGAAGCCGGGGGAGGAAGAGTTTGGGCACAGTGAAATCAACTTAGGGGAGAGAATAACAGAATGGAAGAGGCTTCATTCTGTTTGTTTCCTTTGTCCTTTTGCATTTACTCACGTTCTGTAGAAATTGTCATTCTGCCCGGGCTGTGCTGAGGAGGAATCCAGTACGTTCTCCTGTTGTTCACAGCAGCGCAGGACGCAGGACACTGGTGGCTTTGAAGGGGCAGCCAGTGTCCAACGGGAGAGAACTGAGACGCTTGTGCGGACTCACCCTCTTCGGTTTGGGAGACAGCCCTCCTCCAGCCCTTCTCTGCCAACACAGCGGAGGGCTCCGGGTTTCACGTATCGAGGCAAGTTCTTTCTTTGCAGATAACGCCTCGGATTTCATTCCATCACCGCTGCTGCTCCAACACGAGCAACTTGACCTCCTCGTACTTTGTTATCTCCATCTATTAAGTGTGGAACGGGAGATTTACAAGGCACCCAACTGGTGGGGAGTCTCATGAGACTAAGTCGTCACAAAGACTTTTATGTCATGTGTGATAAAACAGAATTAGGAGCCCGTTTCTCCAGCTTTTAAAAGCAATGTGTAATGAAGTCAGTGCACCATTTTACAATGACTAATAAAATCTAATTTAAATACAAACTTTAGTTATTTACAAAATTGAAGGACGCGCCAATGACCAAGGTTTTGTTTTTGGCTTTACTCGAACCGCAAGAACACTGTTTTCTCGCTCCTTCGTGACCTCTGGAGAGTCAGAAAAGCCAAGACAGTAGCTGCGTCGAGAATGTTTTAAGTCTATTACAGTTTCTAAAGGTGGTTTTTACTCCATGATCTTGGTAGTATTTCTAAAGAGGCGTTAAACACAAGCACCAGACCCTTTCATCGGCTTGGTGACTGCTCTCCTTGATTTCCTGGTGGAATTCAAGACGCTTCACGTTTTAAAACTTCACCATGGCCATCAAATTAAGGAAAAGCATTTACTCAGCTCCTAATTTTTCCTGGGGTAGAACTTCAGTCCTGGAGCGTAAATTGGACTTTTATGACTTGCTGAAGGTGATGTCGAGTCGTCCCTATCACGAGCCCTGGGAACATCCCGACTCAGGTCGCCGCAGACCAAAAGCCAATCAACAGGCAAAGGCGAGTCCAGCTATGCGATTATTTCCCAAATCCAGCGTTTTGATGCTTTTGTTTTGCTTTTAAATGTGGCCAAATCCGGACGCCCCTGAGCTCATGGGCAAAACTAAAACAGATACACTCATGGATGTGGAACAGCAGACAACCTCGCTCACACTCAGACATAACACAACTCAATCAGGCTCAGCTGTCTGCATGGCAAAGGTCCTACAAGAGAGGCTTTGCACAAAGCTTCGGAGGTTGAGAAACCCAGGGCTGTGTGGAATAATTTGTTCTTCGTTTGTTTTTTTTTTCCCCCCATGGTTCTGATTTTTTAAGTGTAGGGGATTACCCATTGCCTGGAGCTCATTAATCACAGGAGCTTTTGATTATAAAAAGTGCAATCCAAAAGATAGTAGTCTGAGGACTTGGCAGAGAGGTTCTATGCCCATCCCTTAAATGTGCCAGAACACCCTGAACTCTGCCAACTATGATTACACTTGGCATTAATTGAAGATGCCGAGAGCTATAAGCCTTCCCGAATTTTGCCACCTGGAGCAGATTAAAATCTGGGTCCTGCCCGTGAGGAGGTCTGAGGGATTGGGAATACAAGGCTGTTTTAATCTTTTCCAAGTCAGGCTGTTTAGAAATATCCATACATCAAATGTTCACGGATCTCATACAATTTCCTTCTCATGGGAGAATGCAATTACCAGTAACATGAAGTGGGATTAGCTTGTTGTGGTGAGCCATCTGGAGAGAGGAGATTCACCAGCCCCGGGAAATATGTTCAGAGATTTGCCACCATGATTTTGAAGGAGTTGCCGAAGGTGCTCAAAGGCACAATGATGTTTCCTCTGAAAGCCTTGTTCGGTTGACCCAATTAAAATGCAGTGGGAGGAAAATCTAGACCTCCCTCCTTGCTGAAATATTCTTCTGCCCCAGAAGGGTGATACTTGGGTTTTAAGGACTGGTTTGAGTACTTGTAAAGCTACCACAACAAACAAACAGCAACAACAACAACAACAAACAGTGGAAACTGTCCTAAAACAGTAATGTATATGGATAAACAGGAATGCTCATAAAAAGGAAAGGGAGTGGAAGGAGGGACTAACAGGGAAATCACTCTGAGTCAGAATTCAGTTCTCTGGATCATTCTAGAGTGTCAGGTAAGGGCTGGCTCCCTTGAAGAGCATAGAAGCGAATTTAGATTAGGTTCAGCAAGCGGAGGATTCTGAGGAGCACAGAAGGCAAAGAAAGCCTTCGTGTTTTCACAGGGAAAAAAAATGAATCAGCATAGTCTGGGGATAGAGACAAGATGGACCAGGAGATCAAAGGCTAACCCACAGTTCCCTGGACCAACACAGGCCATCTGAAATGATGCCAGTCCTCTCCCTCCAGAGGGAGAATTGAACCTCAGTGAAAAAGTCAGTGCCAGCCACACCAATTTGGCCAGGAAATTTTTACGATATGGGGGCAGAACCAGAGAAGTCAGGGAGATCACACATTATTGGGGCGCCTGAGTGGCTCAGTCCGTTGAGCTTCGGCTCAGGTCATGGTCTTGCATTCGTGGGTCCGAGAGTTGCATCGGGCTCTGTGCTGACAGCTCTGAGCCTGGAGCCTGTTTCGGATTCTGTGACTCCCTCTCTCTCTGCCCCTCCCCTGCTCACACTCTGTCTCTCTCTGTCTCTCAAAAAATAAAACGTTAAAATTTGTTTAGTGTAAAAAATCTTATAAAGGAAAATAACAGATTATTTTAAAATTGGTTTTATTAATTATTTACCATCCTCACAATTAAAATTACTGACAAACTACACATGGTGTCTTCTTCAATCTATAAATAAATTATGATACATCCAAATAACAGGGAAGCCATTAAAATTATGATACATAGCTACATCGATTGATTTTGAGCAATATACATAAAAGCTTCTAGACTTATTTGGTGAGGCTATCATAAATTTGATGTTAAAACCGGCCAACGACGCCACGAGAAAGGAGGACAACAAAGTAAACTCAATTTTGAATATAAATGTGAAAATCCTAAATAAAATATTGGCAATCTAACAATGTGTAAAAAATACGTCACGACCAAGCTGAGCTGATCTCAAGATTTCAACGATGGTTTGCTCCTGGTAGAAAAACTATTACTGTAATATTAACTGTAATATACGGTACTATGAACATAGTAAAAAAGAAAGGCCGCATGATCATCTCACTAGATACAGGAAAGCCAACAAATAAAAGTCAACACTCATTCTGGATAAAAACTCTTAGTATCCTAGGGATAGAAAGGAGCATTTCCATCCTAGTAAAGATTACCAAAAAGTCACAACAAACGTCATGTACACTGAAGAAATGTCAGAAGCATTTCTTCTAGAGCCAGAACAAAAAAGGGCGCCTGCTGTCAATATATCTGTCCAACATTTATGAGGGTCTAAACCAGCACAATAAGAAACTAAAGATATAAAGACTAGAAAGAAAGAAAGATGATATAAGATTGTTTTCATAGACAATTCGAGAAACTTTAAGACAAACTATTGAATATAAGAAGAACGTTTGGAAAGACTACTGGGTAAAATATTGATATGCCAAAATTACATTCAAATATACAAACAGTAAATAATGAGAATATGTAATTAAACATACAATAGCCACCAAAGCTACCAAGTTTCTTGTAGCAAACAAAGTATGGCAACACTTCTACTGATAGTAACAGAAGACTATGGAAAAATACAAAAGAAAACCTAAATAAATGAAGAGCTACGTTACTTTTATCAACATTATCAAAAATAGAAGTTGTCTACCCCTTAGTTTATAAATTCAATGGATTTCCAACCAACATTCCAACAGAGTTATTTTCATGCAGTTAAATACATGGAAGGCGATTCTGTATTTTACTTAGATGAACGAAAAGCCAAGAATAGCCAATACATTTTTGAAGAAAGGAGATTTATATTTGCTAAATTCAAGCTTAATATAAAATTATAGCATTGAACAAAATAAAATGACAGTGTTGAAACAGTGTGATATTGGTATAGAGATAAACATAGAGGCCAGTGGAACAGAAGAGACTCTTTAATAAATGGTTTAATAAATGAACATTTAGGGGCACCTGGGTGGCTCAGTCGGTTAAGCGGTTGACTCTTGGTTTCATCGTGGGTCATGATCTCACACGTCGTTAAGTAGGAGCCCGCACTGGGCTCCACACTGACAGCGTAGAACCTGCTTGGGATTCTCTCTCTCTGCCCCTCCCCTGCTCGTGCTCTCTCTCTCTCTCTCTCAAGACCAATAAATACACTTAAAAAAAAATGAACACTTATAAGTAGTTCTGACAATTGACTTTCCGTGTAGAAAAAGACAAAATTAGACCCTTACTTCATACGCAAAAGTTAATTTCAAGAGGGCCAAAAACTCCAATGGTAAAAATAAAACTTTAAGCTTCAGAAGATAACATAAGAGAATGTCATTATTACAAAAGATCCATTCAAATAAATAAGATAGGTTTTTAAAAGCCATACAGGTAAAATTTGAAAACAAAATATAAGAAAAGCAAGTGGAACAGGGTACATACAGTATGACTGCAACCGTGTATACTGTTTGTGGAATATTAGACCCACCCAACCCATGAACATAAGGGGATAAACACATAAGAGGATATAAACAAACTCTAAAGGTATAGGTAGATCATTTGACTACTTAAAAGTGAAAACTTCCGTACAAAAGATATGAGCAAAGTAAACATCCAATTCACATTAGGGGAGAAAACGATTGAAACCCGTACAATCACAAAACAAATCGGTATGCCTAATTACAAAGCATTCTAACGAGCTTTAATAGAAAAACAATCGAAAAGAAAAAGAGACCAGAACGCACCCAATTCACAGACAGAAGAAACTCAGTGGGTAGTAAAGGTCTGAAAAGATTCTCAACCCCATTAACAACCCAGGAAATGAAGACTAAAAATTAATGAAACCCCATTTTGTACCCATTACATTGGGAAAAATTAGTAAATCTCGTAATACTAAATGTTGACGAAGATGTGGGGAAACAGGGGCTGGTACACGTTGGTACCACCGCTCTGAAGAGCGATACGGAAGGCCTGAAAAAGCTGAAGGTGCATTGTTCTTCCGTTTAGCAATTTCACTTCTAGATGTCTAGACTAGAGAAATCCCACGCGAACAGGGTTTGTACAAAGTTATGCACTCGTAGCATGGTAGCATGGTTTGTAATAGCTGAAGAATGAAAACATCCTATGTTCTCTAAGTAGAATAACGAATATCCTCTGGTTTATCGGTACAATATATTCTATACAGCAGTTGAAGGAATGAACTAAATCTATATTCGTCTGTCCATCTCAATACATCTTTAAAAAATAAAATACTGAATGATAACATCAAGTTGCCAAAGCGTACCAACAATATGACACTTCTTATGTGAGGTTGAAAAAGACCCTAAACAATAGTTTAAAGGGTTTTAGGATGCAGTTATTCGTAACCCCGAGAATGGTGCCCAACCGAGGGTGAAGCTGCCCCCAGGGGACATTTGTCAGTGTCACAACTGGAGGAGGATGCTACCGGCCTCTAGTGGGTAAGAGGCCAGGAATGTTACTAAAAACTGTGCAATGCATTCATTGCATAAGGGTTTCCCACCCTCCCTCCAACACACATCAATGGATTATTTGTCCCCAAATGTCTGAAGTTCTGAGGTTGAGAAACCTTGCTCTAAACCCATCCTATCCAAATGATGTAACTGAGAATGGGGTGGGCGGTACAGTTACCCAGGTTGGGGAGGAGTTTGTTCTTTAATGAAAAATCAGAGTACAGGTCGAGGAGAAAGGGAAGTATTTAAAACATATTAACCAAAGTATATATGAAAAAGATTAAAAGAATATATACCACGTATTACCAGTAAGATTTCTGAGACAGTGCTTAAGAATTTTTTTGCACACCTCTATTTTCTAATTTATCCAAAAGGAATATGAGCATTTGCAAAATTAAGAAGAAAATCCTTTGAAAGTCCAAAAACTGTATCTTTTCACCAAAAACAGTATCTTCTCCAAAATTTTATGCTTCAGAACACGGTTTCACAGCGCACGCATTTACGTGTTATTATTCTTGGGTATCACCTTTTTTGTTTTCTACCTTTCCCCTCGACATTATTTCACAGAGATCATGCCATAAACCCAGATAATCTTCATATTTGATGTTTTAATGGCTATATAATGTTTCACTGTATGTGTCAAGATTTCTGCAGCCATTTCCTGGCTGTGGATGATTTTAGCCTCTTCTACTATTGTGAAAAGCATAGCTATAAACACCTTTGCAAAAATTGGGTACTTCCCCCCTTCTTGAACTCTCTCCATAGGATTTGCTCTCCAAAGCAGATGTGCCGAAGTTCGGTGATCTTCATGTTGTCAGATTTCTTTCCGGAAAAATGATGCCACGTACTAATACTCAGTGTATGAGTATACCTGAGTCCCCAAAGGACAATTAACTTTGGTTTAAAAAACCTGCCATTAATAATTTAATATGTATAAAATTGTATATTAGGTTATTGTAATTTGCAATTCTTTAATTATTAGGGAAGCTAAACAGCCTTCCCAGCGTCAGTTCACTATTTGTATTTTCCCTTGTGCAAACCATCTGCTCTATGCTTTTACCATCTGTCCAGTCAGATCTGAGTTTGCCCATATAGATAATATTAATTTCCCTTATATTATAATAGTAAATGTTTATAGGTTATTACAATGCTCCCCTTTCAAATCAATATATATTTAAGCCATTATAAACAATGGGATATAAAATTGTTCAAGCTGTGTTTTGGGGCAAAGTGACCATCAATACAGGAAAATAACCTTAGAGTCTAAGGTTTAGAATGATAATTTATTCCAACCAAAAGAAATAATTTTTGAGTTAAATTTAGTGTCATATACATGCGTATATACATATATATCTATGAAACAAAGCAAGACTATACATATCCATTTGGGAAAAAAAGGCTTTGAGGCAATAGAAGCAGTCAAAGGAATTTCCAATGAACCAATGCAAATATCAACAGGTTCAGGTACAGGAAAATTAAAATGCATACCTACTGGAGGTGACTGACTCAGTCGGTTAAGCATCTGACTTTTGATTTTGGCTCAGCTAATGATCTCACGCCTCATGAGTTCAAGCCCTGCATTGGGCTCCGTGCTAATATCATGGAGCCTGGTTGGGATTCTCTCTGTTTCTTTCTCTGCCCCTTCCCTACTCGCACATGCTCACTCTCTCTCAAAATAAATGTAAAAGATTAAAAAAAAACTTTAAAATGCATACATATTGACCACAAAATACAAAACAATAAATGATTAATTCCTGTATTAGTGAGGGCTCTCCAGAGACACAGAACCAATGGGAGATGTATATAATATAGAAAAACTCATTTGAAGGGATTGGCACACGTAATTATGGAGACTGAAAAATCTACAGGTTGGAGAACCGGGAAGCCTGTAGTTCAAGTCCTGAGAGATGGAGAGTGTTCAGAAGCAGATGTGCTGAGGGTTTGACCCAGCTCAAGGAGTCAGGCCGAGAACAAGTCAACCTTCCTCTGCCTCTAGTGACTGGATGCTGGCCCACGCTGGAGAGAGTCACTGCCTTTACTCAGCCCACCGATTCAAACATTAATCTTGTCTAGAATCGCCCTTTCTAGACGACACACACAGAAATAATGTCTAACTAGTTATGTGGGTGTCTCGTAGCCCAAACTGACACATAAAAGGAACCATCACAGTCCCAAATCGGAAAAATAAAAAGGAAAACAACAATGCAGGGCTTGAACTCATGAGGCGTGAGATCATTAGCTGAGCCAAAATCAAAAGTCAGATGCTTAACCGACTGAGTCAGTCACCTCCAATAGGTATGCATTTTAATTTTCCTGTACCTGAACCTGTTGATATTTGCATTGGTTCATTGGAAATTCCTTTGACTGCTTCTATTGCCTCAAAGCCTTTTTTTCCCAAATGGATATGTATAGTCTTGCTTTGTTTCATAGATATATATGTATATACGCATGTATATGACACTAAATTTAACTCAAAAATTATTTCTTTTGGTTGGAATAAATTATCATTCTAAACCTTAGACTCTAAGGTTATTTTCCTGTATTGATGGTCACTTTGCCCCAAAACACAGCTTGAACAATTTTATATCCCATTGTTTATAATGGCTTAAATATATATTGATCTGAAGAGTCTCTATGTATCTCCCAGGCCTAAGTTTGGATTAGCCCATTTTGATAAATACCATTTCCTAAAAAGGCACTGTAATATATGGTATAGCCATATATTATTACAAAAGCATTTTTCCCCACACTTATTTTAGTTGTTTTGTCAATTTCAACAAAGTAACCCGATGGAATTATAAATGATATTGCTTAAATCTATAAATTAACTTGAATGTTATTTTAATCTTCAGCTTTCTGGTCAGCAGGAGCTTATAACGTTCCATTTTTCACCAAAAATCATATGGTTACAGACTTACGAGAGTTCAGATATGATTCAATTTCAAGTTCTAGGCCCCTGCCCTGCACTTGTGCCGTTTTACAGATCATCAAACCAAGGCCCCCAAACCTGTATCTGGTTAGGGAGAAGCTGAAGACAAGACCCAGGGTCTATCTCATTCTGCTTTTCTATCACACCATTTATTCACTCGCTCCCTTTAATACTTTAAAATGTCTACGGATGTTAGTTAGAAACATCCCAGTTGGTTCATTTCTAGGACTTTTCTAGATTGCCATAGGGAAAAAATGGGCATCGATACTGAACTTGAGGCATATGTTTTGTTCAATGGGGAGAAAATGCACACGGCTTATTCCATTTCATCATACCTAAATAGTTTGGTTGTGTTTGTTTTGTTTGTTTGTTTGCTTGTTTGTTTGATTTGCTTTTTTCTTCATGGGGAAAGCAAACTGGCGATTGAGCTGATCTCCCATTTTCTGGGTCACTCTATCTTTTTAAGGGTTTTATTGTGAACAATAGTTTCTTATTTACTACAGTCTACAGGGACGTATGTTAGATACACAAAGTTACAGAACCTTGCCTTTCCAAGAGATGCTCACAATCAAACGCAGAACACCAGATAACGGAGTGTATCAGTTCTACACAACAGAAAATCCAAATAGCAGTGGTTTAAAGAAAAGATGGACTTGTCTCTCATGTAATGAGAAATCTGAAGAGAGGCAATCCATTACGTTGGTTACACAGTGTCATCAGAGACCCAGGCCAACTTACTGACTTTTACTCTGATATCAGGGGGTGGGACTCATGAACATTTATGTCAGGAGATTGCCAGTGCGCTAGCCATCATCACTAATTTCCAGGACAGAAAGAAAAGGAAAAGCGGAAAGCCAATGCCAGCCAAGTTAGCTCTTCTGTAACTGGTTTTCCTGGAAGTCTTCCTATGATGTCTGCTTTTTGTCATTGCGCACAACTGCATCAAATGACAGCCACTAGCAACAAGGGAGCTGTTGGGTGAAACATTTTAGCTAGGCACTTTGCTACCCTCAGTAAAATCAAAGATCTTTCTGTAAATAAAGAGAGGAGAACGGATATCAGACAGGCAGCTTGTAGTCTCTACCGCTCAGTATATGAGGTAAAACATTACCTAGGATTTTCTTCAGACCAGGGTTTCCATTTGGCTAATGAGAAATTGGTGCGTGGTCGTCATGGTTAAGTTGGACTTAGACAAATGGTCGAGGGCAGAGGGGGCATTTCAACACAAGAAAGGGCCTGAGCAAAGAGTCCTCATAGCAGGTGTATGGGAGAATGGCAGTAGCGAGGGAGGGAGGCCCTCCATGTTTTGGAATGTCTTTCCAAAGTGAGAGTGGGGGGTGCACAGAAGTGCAGGGGTGGATTGGTTAGCAACTCTGCTTACCAATCAGTGTTTTCCTCATTACATCTTCATAACAGTAATTAACATTTATTAAAACCAACTATATCCCAGAGGATTTCTAAGTGTTTCACTATGCATTGTCTCTAATCCTTGCAATATCCCCAGTTTAGGGATAAGGAAACTGGATATTCGACCAAGGTCATGCATCTTAGGAATGTAAGATACCCAGAATTGGGTCTTAGGCCAGTTTACAATGTCACAATGTTAAATTTATTTCTTGGGAATAAACTTCTTTATTGGGATGGGATGGTAAAGATGAGCGGGTTACCCTTCTGCTATTTCTTGATAGTTTCTAAAATCTAAACTTGAGGGGGACTTTACAAACTCTTCAACTAACCAGCAGAATGACCATGGACAAGCGACTTAATCTCCCTGACTGAGTCAAATACAAAACCAGTCAGACATTACAAGAAAAGAACACTACAGACTGCTATCCCTCATGAACACGAATGCAAAAGCTCTAAACCAAATTGTTAATAAAATTACATAAATAAAAAATTTTTAAATGCAATCCATATTTTCTGATCCAGCATATATATGTGTGTATAGAGATCTACATCTGTACCTTTGCCTATACATCCTGGATTCATTCTCTTATTTATTTATTGTCATTTTGGAAGATCTACCTAGGAGGTTCCCACCAGTGAGTTACGCAGCATGCGGTGTTGAAGGAGAATGAATGAACAAGGCTGAAACTTACAGTGCTGGGCTAGCGAAGATTAAAAAGAAAAAAGAAAAAAGGCTTCAAATGCAGTGGTATGGTTTGTTAGCTTTGCCACCATTTCTGAGTTGAAATTGTGCAGCAAAAGCTCAAAAAGATGCACAGGGTTATTGGAAACTCATTTATCAAAATTCAAAAGAGAGGAAGGGGGGATGGCAGGAGAAATCTCAGAGAATACAGAAAGCTGCTGCATTGTGAGTAAAGCATACACTAAACAGTACATCCAACCTCTGCAGGTACAGATTGGAGGAAGGGAGGTGCTTGGTGCTAAATGTACCTACCAGATGATATTTTGTATAGTACCTTTCATGTGGAAAGTCTAAGAATTGGGAGAAAGTCTAAGAATTGGCATTGGGAGGTGTGTGTGCGTATCTATCTATATCACTATATCTTTATATCGCTATCTCTATCTCATCTATATCTATCTATCTATCAAGAAAATCTCAGGAACATCCTTCTGACTTCTCTTCTTGTCTCCCACTTGGTGACACCTGGCTTTGGGAAGCCACACTTCTAATCCTGATTCCTACATACTGGTTGGTTGTGTGGTGTTGATAAACCACTAGCCACACTGGCCCCATTTTCCCCGTGAACAACCAACGTTAAAGTAAGTGGCCAGATGATCTTGCAAGTACTTTCTAGCTCTAAACTTAGGCATGGCCTAAGTGAGTGATCTCGGCCACTTGGATCCCAAGCACACAGCATACTTAAAGTAATCTCATTTGAATACAAACTGTATGTGTACAATCTGACAACATGGCAAACAAAACACCGGAAAAATTACATCACTGGAATTATCCAAAACAAGGTTGGTCACTTTAACATTGCAGTGCTGTGACGTCTTTGATAGTATTATTTACCCGAGAGAAAAGAAAGCACATATGCATACAAAGATTTGTACAGGAATGTTCCTAGCAGCTCTATTTCTAATAGGGGAAGACTGGAAACAATATACGTATCTATCAATAGGTGACAAGCCCATTGTGTAATATCCACAATTGGAATACTACTCAGCACGAACAAGGATTCCATTTATACGCAACGCAAGAAAATGCAGAATAACCTATAGTTCCACAATATATTCAATTCTAGAAAATGCAAAGTAAAACAGATCATTGCGGGGGGGGGGGGGGCGGTTGGGAAGTGGAGTGGGGGAAGGTGGTGGAGGGCAGGGCCAGGGGAGGCGCAGGGAGGGGGTAGGAGCCCAGCGAAGCGTTGGAGCAAGCAGGAAGGGAGAGCGGTGCAAAGGAGAGGGGGCCAGGGAGGGCCCCGAGGAGGGGAGGGCGGTAGGGGCAGGGGCGGGAAAGGGTTAGGAGGAGGGACTTGGGAGGGGGAGGAGCAGGGTGGTGACTGGGGTTGGGAGGGTGGAGGCGGGGCGCGCGGGGGGAGGCGGGGCGCGCGGGGGGAAGGCGGGGCGCGCGGGGGGGGCGCGCGGGGGGAGGCGGGGCGCGCGGGGGGAAGGCGGGGCGCGCGGGGGGAGGCGGGGCGCGCGGGGGGAGGCGGGGCGCGCGGGAACTGCGTGCGTTTGCTCTGTGCGGCCTGCACGCGGCGTCATGGCGCGCCTGCTCCGGGCGTTCTGGGCCTTGCCCTTCCGAGAAGTAGCCCGGCGGACCGGAGCGGGCCTAGCGGGCAGCGGCGGCGCCGGCACGGGGGCAGGTCACGCGAACGCAGGTAGGCCCCGCTGCCGCCGCCTCCCGGCTTGCGGTTTCACTTCACCCGCCTGAACTTGGGGGTCCGAGTGCTGGTTCTGCACGTGACTCTTCCTTCTAGAGAAACTTCTTGGCTGCGCCCCTGTGTGCTGTTCAGGACAGTGGGTTGTACATTTGGACGGACGTGGGTGGGTGTCCCTGAATATTTCCTTGGTAAAATGTCGGCCTCAGGAGCCCCTGACGCTTGTCCCCAGACTCCAGGCAAACGATGCTCCCTCCTGTAATGGCCCGTAATCTGTTACACTGTCGCCCTCTTAAATTCTGCATGCTTCTTTTCCCAGGGGAGAAACGAGCGGTTCAGACTTTGGACGCCTGCGGATTTGCTTCCTGCCCTGCTCTATTTCTTTGTGTGTGTCCCAGATCTAGGGAGACGTGTAGGCTAATAACTCGTGCCCCTTTAGACTGATAATCATTGATTGTCAGTGGCTCTGAGACCAGTGAAAATGTGTGTGTGTGTGTGTGTGTGTGTGTGTGAGTGTGATGTGTCCGTGTTTCTTTAACATGCCTTTGGCTCCTCTGTTGGATTGGGGCGCATTCGCATGTCATCTTTTAGTTTGGAGTCACCTGCGGAGACCTGTGTCAACTGGCACTGTATTTCAGATCTATTTCAGGGTGATTTAGTGCTCCCCGTGGATTGGCTTCTTGGGCAACTGCCCAGCTGTCCCATCTCTGAATCCGATTCTGTTATATGTCCGCTGAGGAAATTTCAAGATACCTGTCTCCTCTGAAATGTACCAATCACTTGGAATTCTTTTCATCCCCTGAAGTTCTCAAAATATAGTTTTAAATAAATAAAAGCACAGGCTGCGTGAAGTAGTAGCTGATCCAACATGACTTCCAGGCATGACCTTCAGCACCCCATGGTGTCTTAGCCAGCCTGATGATATTTGTTGCATACCTACTGTGTGTCAAGCGTTGGCTTCCTGAGAACCACAGGGGATGGAAACGTCATACTTGTGGGCCGGAGCTCTCCTCATTACCTTTTTATAGGATAGTGGTTTCAATGGCAGCTTGGCTTTTATGTTTGTTCTGGTGTGGTCAGAAGTAGCCTTGATGAATTGCCTGGGGGATCTAACGTCTTCAGCAACATTTAAAATCTGGCCAGACACCAAAACATAACAGGAGCTTTGTAACTTCTCAGACACCCCCTCCTGGGAATTTATTCTGAGGAAATAATTCAAAAGAACAAAGTTATATGTACAAAAATGTTTTTAACAGCACCACTCTTAAGAACCAGAAGCTGGCTGTAACCCAAATGTCCATCAGTTAAGGAATGCTTAAGTAATCCAGAAAAGTTCAATTCCAAAAACTATTAGGCACCCGTTAAAAATTATAGACAGGTAAGAGTTTGGTGTTGACATGTTGGGCATGTTCTGAACTTGGTAAGCTTAAGCCTGTGTTTTTCTTCTGTAAAATAAGGATAATGGTAATAGTAGGGTTATTGTACAGATTAAATGAAAAACATTTTAAATGCTTCATCACAATAACTGGCCCTTAGCATACGGTAAATGGTAATTATAATTACATAAAGAAATACAAAGGACAAAAGTATAGCTACATTTAACCTACGTTACAGACTTAGGGAAGGTTGAGAGAGAAATGAGATGTTGTTGGTGACAGAAGACGGTTCCACAGCACTGAGATTTGTGCTACGCAAGAGGCCAGGCCCCTATGACTTTGTCTTTGAGATCGTCAAGAGCAAATCGAGAGAGGAAAGTAAGAAGTATCCTGGAGAAAACTGTTGTTTCAGGAAAACATTCTAGAAATACTCTGCTAGGAAACCATCCTGAGCACTGGTTAAACCAGTCCAGTCACTGGGGTGGGAAAGAAGACTAGTCTGCAAATTACAATGGGCTGGGGATTCTTTTTGTGCCAGTTCCTGATAGGTTTCCTTAGTCTCGACAAGTCTTTATTGAAACAAGGCCGCCTTGTGTGTGACACTGGGTAGCAGAGCAGCTGTGACCAGAAAGGTGAACAAAACCAGAAGGAGGTAACCAGTATGTGACCATATGACCAAGAGAGGGTGTTAGGTTATTTTATTTTATTTTTAAATGTTTATGTATTTGTTTTGAGAGAGAGCGAGAGAGAGCAAGGGCACGAGCAGGGGAGGGGCAGAGCAAGAGAGAGAGAATCTTAGGCTCTGCACTGTCAACGCAGAGCCCAACACGGGACTCTGTCTCGTAAACTGTGAGATCATGACCTGAGCTGAACTCAAGAGCTGGCCGCTAAACTAACTGAGCCCACCCAGGTACCCCAAGAGGGTGTTCTTTACAGATGAGAAAATCTAAGCCCACCTCTTGGAATATATTGCCAACAAGAAAGATCGCCTGTGCCAATCACAGCACAAAGCGAGAAAAGAACCCAGAGGAATCCAAGTGTATCAAAGCATAGTTCAAGGTAAAGCTGCGTAGCTATCTAGCACAATAATAAGAGCAACCAAATCTTTTGGTAGCGAAGATCGCAAGAGAGAGCGCAGAGGGAATCTGAAAGACACGCGGTCCCTAAAGGGCCAACTTGAGGTGCAGGGGACCTGGACTAAGGACAGAAAACACCTCTACCCCCACTCAAAAGGACCAGAAGCCCAACGTTGAGTCCTCTCTGGCCACCGGTGTCCAAGTGACCTTACTCCTTCCTAAAATGGTCACTGGTTGTGTGTTGTATGTACAGGCGCCTCAATTGCTGTCTGGTGAAACTGCAGAGCTTACACATAATGCAATTTGCACTCAAAGCTTAGTTTCCTAAAGCGTAGTACGTGAATTGGCCAGAGCAGCCACAACAAAATACCACAGGCTGGAAGGCTGAAGCACAGAAATTTGTTTTCTCATCGTTCTGGAAGCTGGGAGTTCAAGATCAAAGTATTAGCAGGGTTGGTTTCTCCTGAGGGGCCTCTGTCTTTGGCTTGCAGATGGCCTTTTCTCTGTGCTCACACAGCCCTAGAGTCTCTTCCTCCTCATGTGAGGACACTGGTCAGATTTGGCCCATCCTGTGGCCTCATTTTTAACATAATCACCTCCTTAAAGGCCCCATCTCCGAAATACAGCTATAGAGATTAGGGTCCACCCATATGACCTCATTTGGCCTTATCTCTTTAAAGGCCTTGTCACCAAATACTGTTACCTTCTAAGGTACTGAGGATTGGGACTTCAACATATGAATTTTGGGAGGACACAGTTCACCCCCTAACACCATGATTAAAGAAACCTCCGTAAGTGATGCAGACCTGATCCTGACCCGAGAGCACCCAGCTGCCCGCTGGCCATTTTGCTATCAAGGCAGGGTCCGTCTTCTCTTGATGGTGTCTTCTAGGCTGCAGATTTACAGTTAAATGTTGCATATTTGGTGCTTGAAGAACAACTAGTGTGAACATTGTTACCTACCCATGAAACCTTTCACACACATTGTGTAAAAGGTACGTACAGATAAGGATTAGAAGAGCCGTGAAAAATGGGGGAGAGGGGCAGAGGGAGGGAGAGAGAATCTTCAGCAGTCTCCACACTCAGGGCAGAGCCCGATGTGCGGCTTGATCCCCTGACCCTGGGATCATGACCTGAGCCGAAATCAAGAATCAGACATTCCACCAACTGATCCACCCAGGCACCCCGAAAAACGTGCTTGTTTAGATAAAGGAGTAATTCTTCCATCTGACAATGTAACAAACAAATTTTTAGCCTTTATTTGTTTTTGAGAGAAAGCGTGAGTGGGAGAGGGCAGAGAGAGAGAGAGGGAGACACAGAATTGGAAGCAGGCTTCAGGCTCTGAGCTGTCAGCACAGAGCCTGACGTGGGGCTCGGGCTCAGCAACGGCGAGATCTCAGCCTAAGCCGAAGTCGGACGCTTAACCGACAGGTGCCCCTTTTGCCTAACAATTTAAATCTTAGTTTTAAAGTTTAAGCTAAAAAAATAGGAGAAGGGGAGTGTCTGAAAAGAATTAGTCACTCTAATAGATGTGGTAAAATACAGAGCTATAGGAGAGGGATCTGGGGGCCCATCCAGGATTCAGACCTTGGGTTCGAAGCTGAAGGGCGGGAGTCCCGCTGAACTTTCGTGCTTCTTGAATTCCCTCTTTCTGGTGTCAGCAGTTGTATTGTGTGTGGAAAGACCCTAAGGGCAATGCTTCCAGGAAACAGTAGTGGTTTTTTTCCCTCTAGCCCATTCCACTTCCTCCCCAAAAGGAGAAGGGAAGATAATAGCAACTTTCCAGACTATAAATCTCAGTACCAAAAGTCAGTGCTCGTCTTAGAATTCCACAGAAATAATAAAAGACCTTTGCTAAAGGCAAGAATGTAGGTGGAGTGACGCGGCAGGACAGACACTTGGAGGGTCAGGAGAGCGTTTTATCATGGTGCTCTCCTACTCCTTTCTATAACCAGTGTCAGTGATAGCCAGGGTTCAGTTTTCCCACATTTCCCTCAAAACCGGTGTAGATTCTGGGAGGGAGAATCAAATCCCGCTCTTGCTCTTGCCATCCTTTTTTTCACTATTTGAG
Organism: Panthera onca; assembly: GCF_046562875.1. NCBI lineage: Eukaryota > Metazoa > Chordata > Mammalia > Carnivora > Felidae > Panthera > Panthera onca. The sequence goes on from NC_138345.1 coordinate 21,318,206, forward strand.
GTGGCCTTTGTGTGACCAGTCCCGGCTTAGGTCACACAGACACGTTGGCCCTGGACGGCTTTTGGATCTTGCCCTTGGTTGAAGGCTTACAAAATATAGTTATACACATCTGTTGGTCTTTTCAACGGCCTTAAGTAGAATGTCTTCCGCTTCTCTTGTGGTTAAACACATAGTTCCAATTAAAGCCAGTTCTGATCCCACTTGGTCTTAAAACAACCAAAACACCTTTCCCTGCTAACCGCGCCTGAAAAGATTGCACAGTGTTTTCCCCTCACTGGGCGGTTAGGCTGGCATTGCTTTGTAAAACTCTTATTGTCACCTTGAATAGTTATCTAAAGCTTACACAGTCAATAAAATGTTCACAGTTTCATTGTTCTCCTATATTTCATCTACCTAAGGTCAAGGTCAAAAACAGCTCCACAGCTCTCCCCTCTTTCTCCTAAATCATCATCAACTTACGCTCTTCAGTGGACAATTCCCAACAGCATACTAGGATACTGTGATCTTTCTCCTCATAAAGAGTACTCTTGATCTTACTTCCATTGCAGCTACCTGCAGAACTCCCGAGGGACCTGTCTGCACTGTCTCCCTTTCCTTCCTCCTCTTCTCTATCAGATCTATTCTAGTCACACACACACACACTCCTCCGCCTAAACTGCCCTTTTTCAGGGCACCAGTGTCGGCCACATTGCCAAACCCGATGGTTAATTATCAGTCATCTCTTTCCAGGACGGCACATTTTTGTGGTTTCCTTCCTGCCTCACTGTCTGCTCGTCCCCATCTCCTCCACCTGTTTATCTTGGGGCACCTCCAAGATAAACCCTTGGGCCTCTCTGTTCTTCCCACACTCACCAACTTGGGGGTCTTCCAGGCTCATGGCTTTAAATAACATCGTAATGCTGTGAGGAGTCCCAAATTTACATGGCCACCTTGGGCCTCTCCCCAATTTCTGCATCCGTAAATCCAGCTGCTTGCCTGACGTGTCCACTTGAATATTGAGCTGGCATTTTTATTAACAAGCCTTCAAACCTGCTCCTCCTGTAGGCTTCCCCGTCTTCCCCTGCTCGGACCTAGAGCCTTGGAGTGGTGCCCCTTTGTGTCCTTTCTCTAGTACTTCACATCTGCAAGTCCTCTGGCTCTGCCATCAGAATACAGCTGGCGAGGGACCTCTCTAAGTCTGTCTGCTGCCGCCACCCTGACCCAGGACTCCTCGCATCTCTCGGCCAGGTTGTTCAAGTGCCCTCTGTGCTGGGTGCCCTGCGGCGACCTCTGCCCTGCTTCAATTTTTTTGGTACATCAGCCAGTAACCCTTTTAAGTATGTTAGATCATGTCATGTCCCTGCTCATCTTCCAGTGACTTCTGCACTCAGAATAAAAGCCACCAACCTTAGGGTAGCCTTCAAGGCCCTTGGTGGTATGCCCGCTACCCCCTTAGCTCTCTGCTCGCACTTCTGCATATTTTCCTGCTCGCTCCACCCATTCCCCTGGCCTTCCCGCTATTCATCAGACATGCCAGGCACACCCAGCCGGGTTTTTCTCTTGCCTATGTGCTCTTCTAGATATTCACACGGCATGTTTTCTGATTTCTGTGTGACAACACCGAACAGTTTGGGGCAGTGAGGAAGAAGAAGCGGTGCAAATAGGGGAGGGCGTTTTGTAATCGGGGACTTTGTCATCTCTGCTGGAGATAATGGCGGCCTGAGCCAAGGTAGTGGCAGATAAGTGAGGATGAGCAGATCCTAGAGCTATTTAAGAAGGAGAAGCAACAGGGCTTGGTGCACGGAAAAGGAAAGAGTCACGGAGAACGGCCTGGCGTTCCGGTTTAAAGCGTGGGATCAGAGAGCTGGAGCACATGAGAGGAGGAGCAGATTTGGGTCGGGCGGGGCAGGGGAGACACGCGAAGTCCTCTCGCGCACGGTGTTTGAAACGGGACGGCCTCAAGGTACCCGTCTGTGGTTGCATATGGATCTGGAACTCAGCAGAGAGGATGGAAGGAAGCTAGATGTGGGGGTCTCATCGTGTGGGTGGTCCTTAAGCTACTCAGCGGACAAAATCACCCAAGGGCAGGCAGGTGTGGTGCGGTGACAGAGGCAAGCCTAGGACAGCCGGACTCGTTCCAGGGCTGGCTGACGAAGGATGCCTAAAGGGAGCCGTGGGAGAGACCAGAGAATCGGGTGCCACGGAAGCCCAGGGAAAGCAAAGGTACCACGGGAGAATGCCAAGTGTCAGGACTACGGGGAAATGAGAGAGAAGGATGAAGGGTTCCCAGGCTTCACGGAGAAGGTGTCAGCGGGCTCCCTGAATTTGGAGGCGGTGCGGTGGGGGGTGCGGCGTCTTCAGTGCCTCACGCCCAGAGGCCCGTGATGTCAGCCTGCCCCGCTGTCGGCGATGCTCCCTTTGCTTCTTTGGTTAAGGTGGTGACGTGTACATTTTTCCGTTGTAGAGGCTCATTTTCTTCCTCATAATTAACACTATCTTGAAAATGTGTAACTGGTCCATTCTTCCAACAGTCGTTCGCCCAGGGTTTTAGAATCCCCTGCCGATTCTTGCTTGAGTCAGTGACTATTTTAGTGATTATAAAAGGGTGATTTTTTTTTTTTTTAAATTGTATCATTCCCCCGTCCATTTATTGCATGGCATTCTGCATTGGTAACTCTGAAAGGCCACGAGCAGTAGTAATCGTCACATAAATACATCTTGCTTTGCGCCCCAGGAAATGAGTCCTGGGGAAACCGTGTGCAGTTGAACTATATTTTCATAGGAAAATTTCGGAGGTGTATTTCCAGAGTAAAAAAGAAGTCCCCATAGCTTTACAAAAAGTATTTAAGAAAGGGCAGCTATTGACATATTTAACAGATTAAAAACTTTTTAATAAAATGCGAACAACCATAAGCAACAACAACACGATATCAAAAATACCGTATTATGCGGTATTATGAGCTAGCAATGAAGATACAGATCTTCATTATTTAGGACCTCTTTCTGGTAACAAAATGAATTTCAAATATGATTTTCAGACATGTTCGGTATTTGGCGGTAACACCATAAGTGTCTAACCTTTTATCTTTGTTGCTGTGGTCAGTTACTAAGCCTTCGGGCTGCCGTTTTCTCATTGGGAAGTTGAGGTGGACAGATCATAAAACCCTTTCGCATTCTTCGTGTTGGATGGTTGAAGCATCGGTTATATATACCTTGGGCTTCCTCCTCCCCTTTGGCTAAAAAGAGTATTGTCCTAGTTAATTTGTTTACATTCACTGGAGTAAGAGTCGTAAGATTGAAGCATAAGGATGGATTCTGGAAGGTCTCCGTTTCTTTGCAGGGGCATACGCTGTAGGAGTCTCTTTTTTTTCCGCACTAGATTTTTTTTTTTTAATAAAGACTTCTGCCGACAAACGACAGCAGAGAGATTTTTATAAACCAGCGAAGGAGAGGAGTTGAATAACCCACTGGCTCACGGTTCTTTTCTCTCCAGTCACTCAGCTACTCCCAGCCGTGTCCTGACAAGAAATACTCCTCTGGATGCGGTAATAGAAGAGGGATCAACGTGCACCCCCGGGCACCGGAGGAGATCTTATTCTGCATTATTTCATATTTCAGCTGCCTCTTTAGCTCCCGCGCCCCAGTCGGACGAGAAAACCGGCTGTCCGCTTGCTGCTCCTTTCTCGTGAAACTAATGAGTCAGTTGAAGCATTTTGTACCGGAGCTTTCTGGTCCCCGGGACGAAGGGAGTCGTGGGAGAGGGGAGGGGCGGCCGTGTCCTGGGGGTGGCCGTGCACTTGAGGAGCAAGGCTCAGGGGAAACGTTCATTGAGTCCTTTTGTTCTAATTAGAACAGGTTCCCATTTAACCACCCCGGGTCGCTCACAGAGCACGAGCCAGTCCCTCACCTGGAGCGAGTGGCAAAAGAGGCTGACTCCAGAGCGGTTCTACATCACGAGGCAAAAGGGAACCGACCCGGTAGGCCACACTGCCGACGGTTTGGTGACTGGATGGACCGGGGGTGGCTGGAGGGGGGGTTGGGGTACGTGTCGCTCATCCGCTCTGCCCGTCGTCCGGCCCTCCTCCGTGGTTCTCCCTCTCGGGCACCCGTGTCCACCTGCCTGTAGGGACCGGAAGCCTTCCCGGACCCCCCCTCCCTCCCCTCACCCTGTTCTGCCTCCTCAGTAACCTTCCCGTTGCTCTCCTTCTGGCCGCCCTTCTCCACGCGGCTGCCAGAGAGATCCGAAGACACAAGTCCGACCACAGCCCTCCGCCGCCCCTCCAGAGGCTTCCCGCCGCTTCCAAGGTAAAGAGCAAAGTTTACAAATGGCTAATTAGGCCCCAGTGGCTCTGCCCCCGGCCTCCTGCCCCTCTCCTCGGTCGGGCTGTTTTTCCTATCTCTGCGCTAGGGCCACACTGTGCTTCCTTCCGCTCTCAAACACCCTGGGCTCCCTGTCCCTTCGGCCCTTGACCCTGTGTCCTGCTCTCCCCCATCCCCTCACCCATCCTCCCTGCCCCTTCAGACCTACCTCTCAACCCCCAGCCCCTGTGCTCAGGGAGGCCTTTCTCGGCCCCAAGCCGGCCTTGCTGTTCCCAGCACTTTTCCTTCAGAGCACTTGCCAATGTTGGTGTGGCCCTCGCACAAAACACAGCGTCTGGCCGTGGCCCGCCCTCAGAAAGTAAATTTTTGTGACTTCTGAGTGAGTGCGGGCTAAGAGGCAGAAACATTAAGCTGCATTCATCAGGCTCAGCTTTGACTCGTTTCCGTTTCCGGGGGGAGCCGTCCTCCATCCTCCGTGGGTCCTCATTACGGTGCTGTTTTCCCAGCACAGCGCTTCTTAACCAGTAATCTGTCTCACACCCAAGTATAGCCGCTGGAATAAAGCCGTAGAACGCGGTTACTAGACCTTTTCATTGGGGAAGTGGACCCCACAGAGTGGACCACAGCGCTTTTGCGGACCTGTGGAGTATTTCTGTCTTTCCTTCAGCAGGCCCCACCGAGTTCATGTGCACATGGCCGTGGAATCATGGCACACCCTCGGTTTCTCCGATGCTGACGTCGTTAGGCCGGCAGATCCCAGTAGATTCTTGTGAAGTCCTGCTATTTTTTAAAACTTCCTGTGGGTGGGACTCTAATAATCCTTCCCTGGGAAAGAGACCGTGGTTATTAGTGCAGGTAGTACGGGAGCCACGTGTGATTCTCTGTGTGCAGTTGGGCGTATCCCAGAATATTCTAAGCCAGCCCTTTCTCAGGGACACAGCCAGGCAGGGTTTGGTATATATACCGAGCCTGGAGATGAGCTGACAGATGTTGAGGAGAATAAATCTGTGGGATTCTCAAACAGATGGTGCAGTATGCTCTGTACATTTGGCCATTTTACAAAATGAGCATCATCCAGTATTTTAAGTAATGTTATAAATCCCTTTCAGCTGACCCACGTCCACACGTAACTTCTTGGAATAATGCAGAACTAGCCGTAAGCCTTGCTAACGAGAGAGAAGTAACATGTCTAAGCTTTCTATTTGGTCACCCACACTTAAAACTTCGGTCGCGCGTGTTCGTATTGGGCCGCAGGGGTATGTTAGCACTCGGGTAGACACACCAGATGAGTTTACAGCCTGGTTGCACCATAAAAGTCCGACAGAAGGCAGTCGAAGGCAGGTTTTATGCAGGTCACCCGCTGTCTGCCCCGCAGAACTGCTCTCCACATGCTTTGCTCTGCTCTGAGCTCTGGGAAGAACACGCTCCCCTTCCCTCCGGCTACTGACCGAGTGAGGCAGTGGATGATGCCGGCGAGGTCAGAGGACACAACCGAGAAATCAGGATCCGGGGTCCTCTCAGAGGCCGTGCTCCTGCAGGCCGCCCTCACCTACGGCCGCAGCCTCACGGGTGCTGGGAGCTGCCCCATCCTTGGCCCCACAGGCCTAGTAGGGTAGTGTGTTCTCAAAGCCACGGGCCCGGGGCTGCTTCACCCTCCCTGTTGGTTGCCGCTGGCCCTGTCCCCACCTTTGTAAATCGTTCTATATGAAGTTATGTGCAAATCGCCCTTTTGAGCGTGCCATCTGTTCCCAACAGGTATGTTGTATGGACGAGATCAAAGAAAGAGGTCCCGTTGGTCCAGACAGACTGCCTTCAGGACCACCATAGCAGAATACCACAGACGTGGGGGCTTAGACAACAGACATTTATTTCTCACAGTTCTGGAGGCTGGGAAGTCCCATATGAAGGTGCTGGCCAGTTCAGTTCCCGGTCTTTTCCTCCCCATCTCTGTAACGGCACCCAGACCAGCCCTGGGTACATACTAGGTTTTCAAGTAAATACTAGAATGCACAATTGAGTTAAAAGCTGAGTTCGGCCCTAAATAGATGATAAGACTTATATAAAATTGAGGTGTAAGGGGAAGGAGGCATCAGGAAATCGGTCTAGGAGGCCTGGATAGATGTCACTTCATGAAATGTGTCTGTTGAAGCTTCCTAGGCTTTCTAGCTCAGCCCCAGGACTGGTGGCCCTCTGGCATGTGTGTCTCGTCAGCCCAGGCGGGAGGGATGTGGAGCTTGGTTGCAGATGCCACGGGTGGGAGCAGGCACCCAGGGGGACAGGCCGTAAAAAGACCAGCTTTCTACTGTTCAGAACTACTGTTCTGCAGCTCAGCTTAGAGTCTTTGAAGAGGGAAAACGTCCAAGTGTGCCCAGATGGTAGGCTCAGCGGGTTATTTTGAAATTGTCCGTTATGCGGCTCGCTGAAAACGGGCTGTTAATATTACCACGGGGAATCTGAATGTTTGACCTGTGATTTTTGTCGAGACGGGAAATGTAGGAAGGGCAGAAGAGTCCAGCCTGCCTCCCGAGTCCGTTCTGCAACGTGGCGACCCATTCAGAGGAGCGCTGGCTTCTCTTTCATCCCGTGCAGTTGGGGGAGCGCTTGCTGCCCGGCCCTGCTGGTGGATGGTCCGTAGTTGGCTGGGGTGAGAGGGTTGTTTTTGTTTTTGTTTTCTTTCCTTTCCTTTTAATTTGCTTTCACAAAAGGAATTGGGCAAAAAGCTCTTTGTTTCTTTTTCCAACAGCGAGATCCAATTTGCAAAATGGCATTTTGAAAAATACCGACTTGGCTGACTCATTGCCTCAAGTCTCCTTGTGTTTTTCTTGGGAAACCTCTGGAAGCCCGCAAACTCTTTAGGCCACAATTAACGAAGTCATTTCATCTAGGTAGTAACTTTGGTATGGGATGATCTAACTCATTATTTAAACGTTTATTAAGTATGCAACGCCCTAAATGCCACGCGAAGCGTATTAAAGGCACAACCACGAGCTGACAGAGCTATGCTATTTATGTATTTATATTCTGTCTTTAACTGGAGATTTCAAAGTGTTTTCGACAGTGGACTGGATTCCTATTGTATTAACTATTTTGAGACGAAGACTGAAATCTTACACCATCCAGAGGACTGTTCTCTCACTTTTTCACGGACTTTGATGTTCTTGGATGAAAGGTGCTATATAAATACAAAGCATTATTAATGTCATAATTTGAATATTTGGCACAATAAAGGCTGGGTTGTGATAAGCCTGCAGGCTGCTTCGTCGGGCACGTTGTAATTTTCTCTCTGGTGATGTTTGCACTTCGTCAAATTAGCACAAAAATTCCTTGATTTGGGGACTGAAACTTGGATTTAAATCCGCCACAGCATCTCCTGCAGGTGTTAGGAGAACCCTACGCATGATGTATCTCATTTGCTTTCAGCCTTTCAGTGGGATCTACCTGAATAACAAGGAATCAGGAATGGATCACTGTGTGTGCTGGGACAACCCACTCTTCAGGTAAGGTCAAGGTGGAGAGGTACTGAAGGAGAACGGACCTCCAGATTTCATGCAGCTCTGTCTCATTTGAAGTCTTGGCTAAATATATACCCCTGTTGTTTTTAATCGCCCTCCTCATTTGGCATGGTTGCTATAAGGAGAGCTGTTGATATAAAATACTTGCCTGTCTTGATTATTTCTAGCATGTAGAGCAGTTAACGAGATCTCTTAGCCGGTATTCTTTCTTTCTGTATCCCCGAGAACTAGACAACAAATAAAACTTCATGGGCACCTTAAGGTAACACTATTAGAATATTTTCCTGGGAAAGTATTTAAAGAAACCTAAACCATAATAGTATTTGCCTGGCCATGTGATTAAAACTATATCTCTCCCAGGGAAAATGGGTTTATAATTTAATTTGGGAAATGTAGAATTTTATGAGGATAGATTCCCCACAGTGCTTGACAGTAGTGAATACCATACCCTGTTCTATACCAGCTAAAAGTAAATTTAATTGTCCCTTGATTTCAAAGCCTCTTTTAAGTCAATCAGGATCTGAAATCTCTCAACAAAGGCTTTTTTGTTTAGCCATGCAGGAAACAGTCTAAAAACAGTAGATTCGATGAAGAAGAAAGGAAAACATCTTTGAAGTCCTGTTTTCAGAACTTCAAAGATATTTTCCTTTCTTCTGCATCAACCCTAAATTGGTTTAGAATAAAATATAAATCAAGCCAGCTCTGTGAATCTTCCATTAAGCCGGGCTTCATTATGTCCTTTGGGCTTTGAGCAGACCGGGCTTTCTTGGGCTGCTGGCTGCTAATGTGGGCCAGATTTGGAAAGCCAGACCCCGCCGGCAAGGATGAGGAACAATTAGGATCGATTTCCCTTCATGCTTGCGGAAGGGCAAGTCTTTGCCCGGATTCACGCACTATGACAAGTGGCTGGTGAGGAGACGTCTAAGAGAGCAGTCGGCCCGGGATGGCCTGGGGAGAACGGAGAGAAGCAGGTTATTTTAACACAGGAAGATGTGGGACGCATATTTCTGAGCCATTAGTTGTTCCTCGACCTTTGGTTCTGTGAAGGAGGAGCAGGACCTTGAGATGGCCAGCCTGCTTTTAGTCAAAAATAAAGGTGTACAGTAACCAGACGGATGCTCTGTTTCTACCTTTGGGCTGTGAAGACAGGATGAGAAGCTGCCCTTGTAAGGGCATTCTCCCACTTTGCGTTCATTTTCTTACTTCACTGGTGTTCCAGTTTCTGCACTAGTAAAATTGAGACCTTTTCCTCCCCAGGGCCCACCATCCCCTCACCGCAGCAGCCAGTCTGGAATCACAGAACGTTGGAGCCAGGATGGACCTGAGACTAGAACAGTAGTGTAGACTGTCCAGGAGCAATTTCTGCCTCCATGGAAATGCTCCAGATCTGCTCTATCCAATATGGTGGCCACTAATCACATCTGGCTCTTGAACGCTCAGTGTCGTTGAAGATGAATTTTTAATTTTATTTAACTCTAATTCATTTAAAACTAAAAGCCCACATGTGGCCAGTGGCTACCGTATCGGCACAATGCTTGTCCAAATTAAGGAAGTCGAGTGACCAAACCCAGGTCACTGAGATAGTGAAGCAGCCAAGACTAACAGGAGAACCAGCCAATTCTCGAGAAGCCCGTTTACCAAAGGCCAGTTTGCGAAGCTGCCGATTCACCAACCTTACTTATTTCTTTTTTAATCATTTAGTTTTAGTTGAAAGGTTTCTATTTTTTTTTCCCCCTTAGGGACTTTTGAGTTGGTTTCTGTTCCATTTTCCTGCTGCTGCTGCTGCTGAATGATTGAAACTGGAAGAAATACGAATATGTTTAAAAGGATCTTTTATGCTCCAGAATATACTTTTCTTAAAGATGTATTTGTCTATAGGAGAGGTAGGATACTGAAGTGGCTAGGGGTCTGCTCCCCTGCTGTGTGACCTTGGGCATGTCTCTGAACCAGTCTGTGGCTTGATTTCCTCACCTGTAACGTGCTAGCACGATAGTTGGACTTCATAAGGTTGTTGAGAGGATTAACTGAGTCGCGAGGTAATGCACGCAAAAGCACCAGCTCAGTGCCCGGCATGTGCCCAGCAAGCACTCAGTACTTGTTGGCAATGACCGTCCTCAGAGACGGATCCTTCTTAAGGCTGCATATGGAGATAAGTCTTTGAGAATGAGGAATTCTTGTGAATATAGTCTCATTAATGAGAATCTATCAATGAAGCTTATATTCCTGAGCATGCTTCCCATTCAAGAGCTTGGTCTTAGGAAAATATTCTTATTTTGCCTCTCTCTTTCTCTAGTCTCCAGCCTTCATAGTAGCAAGCAGGGGTGGAGAAAAAAAGTAAACATTCCTCCAAATGCTTGCGTAGGGTCAAAATGAGGGGGAAAGTTGGTCAGCCAAGAAAGAGTCAAGTGGATGCGGGACCACTGCCTCTTGGCAGAATTGGCTTCACACAGAACCAATATGGTGCCTGTTCCGGGAGACATGCCTCCTGTCCAAATCAGAGGCCTTTAATCCAAGGTTTCCAGGTCCAGAACACTCTTAGGATGTTATCACCCCTCTGGGGGCTCCAGACTGTTGCTTCATTTGCCACCACTTCCCTGCTTCCTCTGTTCCCCTTCTTTCTCCTTCCCCTCCATGTACCCATTCTGGAAGTGTTTATTAAAATCTGTGGGATCACATGTTTGGTGCTCCTACATCCTTCTCAGAATAGAAGGAAACTGAAAGCCTAATATTACTTTCCTTCTTACATAACATCAGGATGTCCTGCATGTTACAAGTAACTAAGTAACATTGGTTAAAAACCTTTTTTGTGTTCCGGTTCCTCCGAATGAATGGAAATTCTTCTAAGATTTTAGAGTTGTCAGTTATCACCAGGTGCTTCGGCTGTAGTTTGGGGGGTGTGGAATTTCCAGAAATGAAGAAAAACCAAAGCAAATAAACACGTAAAAAACACGCAAACACACAGCAAAAAAACAAAACCAAAGAAACACCTCTAAGAGTATATGAAAAGAGATGATCCAGAGTGGTTTTAGTTTCCCAAGGTAGAGTCTTATAATCTGGTAATCATTTAAATATGTTTATTTTAATTTCTTTTTTTTATTTAAAAATTTTTAATATATATTTATTATTTGTTTATTTGACAGTCTCGCGTGCGATGAGCGGGGGAGGGGCAGAGAGGGAGATGGAGAATCCACAGTGGGCCCTGGCACTCTCAGCGCAAAGCTCAAAGTGGGGCTCGAACCCATGAGCCATGAGCTCATGACCTGAGCTAAAGTCAGATGCTCAACCGACTGAGCCATCCAGGAGCTCCCATATATATTGGAATTTCTAATTGACCTTAATATTTAGGTTTCCATTCTGAAATTCTGTATGATGGACCTCTCATTATTACCTGGTAAAATCTGCAGATTCCGTTAATTGCATCAGTAAAGATTTATTGTTTCCCATAAACATTTTAAATGACTTTTTATTAGTCTTTAGATTAATTCATTAAAAAATGTATTACATTCGTAATTCTCCATCAAAATGCCTTTAATGATCACTGGTTTACGTGTAATGTTAAGGGTGAAAAGGCTGTGACTAAAACATACTCAAAATGTTTTTCCCTGGGCCAGGGTGCCTCGGATGAATAGTTTTGAGCCCTTTGGAAAGGGTTGCAAAAAAAAAAGTGGACCTATGGCTGCTCAGATTTCATGGATATCTGTTATTAATAATAGTAATGATTTTTAAAAATAATGGCTACCGATTCATGTACCGTTTATCCAACACTATGCTAAATACACTGTACCTATAGGGAAACTATTTCAGGTAGTCTTGTTAGCAACCTTGTGAGGCAATAATGCCTTTACTGTTCTATCCATTAGGGCACTGAGGCTTTAAAAGACTAAATAACTTGCCAAGGTCACAGATATAGCAGAGCCTGGCTCCACGCCCACACCTGTCAGAAGTCAGGGCCCTTACTCAGAGTTCTCAAAGGCTGGTCTGAGGATCCTGGGAGTTTCTGGGACCGTTTTAGGGGCCCTACAAGGCCCTCCCTCTCTTTCGTTACTGCATGTCCATGAGGCCACATCCTCTTCTGTACCTCAATCAAAATAGCAGTGCAGCAGATTGAATCCAGAAGCACATACGAAGGGTCAATGGTCTTTTTCCTTTTTCTAAGCTAGATGTTAAAGCGATGCGCAGAATTGTAAAACAGTGCATCTCTTCTCACTAAGTGTTTGTTTCATTTTGGAAAATATAATCCGCTGTCAGAAAAGTAGGTTATTTATGGGACCAGGTAATGAATTCGTTATTTTCAAAAATAACTTCATGGATGATTATTTACAACCTGTCAGTTACAATTTCTAATTTGTTAAACATCGGTATCCGTAATTCCCGTAAACAAAAGCTCTCAGAGCTCCTCAGTGATTTAATAGAGAGCAGTCCTGAGATGGGAGTGTTTGAGGATGACCGCCTCAAACCTGACTCTTACTGCTGCGGCTTGTGCTCTCCCCCAAGCTTCCTTCTGCGTTCATAGGCTAGGGAGTTGGTTATTTGCCATTTTTCCTTCTCTTTACTCAGGTTTTTTGGTTTTTGGCTCTTGGTTTGTCTGTTCGTTTGTTTGTTTTGCAGAGTTTATAGTGCATTTCTTCTCCCTCTTCCTTAGAGAGCCCTTCCCCTGCCATTGCAGATTTTCCACTCGGGTTCCCTAGTGCCCTTTGAGGGAGCTCACCGGGGGTCCCTGGCGCGTGGATTTGCGTGTTTCCCTCTCACTGCTCTGGTCGGCCCCTCTGGGCCTCTCCCACCTCGGCGCCATTCGTTCCCATGGGACGTGTCCAGGAGGGTCACGGCGCCACAGCGACTGTTCACAGCGAACCTTCACGAGCACTTACCCCCCCCCCCAGCCCCCGCACAGTATCTCCTTCAATCCTCAAAACGTCTCCATAACGTAGGTGTTATTCTCCCCATGCTACAGATGGGGCCCGGAGAGGTTACATAGCCTGCCCAGTGTCACACAGCTGCGAAATGGCAGAGGCAGTCAGGCTTCTGTGTCCGGGTAACCGGAAGGTCCTGCTGCTGAAAATGCGTTTCATCAGGTCTCCCCCTGCTGGGCCCAGACTGTGACGCCCTCCATGGACCACTGTTCTTTCATTTACATTTCCCCCTTTTCCACATTTAGACCACTTGGATTGGATCTGTGTTTCCTAATGGGCATCACAGTTCACAAAGCCTCTAGTGTTTTTCGGTCCCTGTCGGACATCGGGAGGGGAGCCGGCAGCATTGCAGGAACAAGAGATCCTTTCAGGGGGACGGGACAACGTGTTCAATAGTGACAGTGCAGCGGGCAGGGTTCCTGCGGAACTCTGATTGTTCACCTAACTGGCCTGGAGGTCTGGCAGAGGAGGGAGGGGATCAGAAAAATGAGTTGGGGCATCAAATGCTCTTCGTGTGTTCATAACAATCTCAGCAGCTGCCACGTGGCGAGTGTCTTCCACAGTTCCGAGAAAAAGTACCGCTCCGGCACCGGACGGCCTTCGTTTTCTGAGGCTCACGGGACGTCTGGTTCTGATGAAAGGGACGCGGGGATCCTGAGAGGCGTGGACACCTCGTTAGGATTAACTCGCACCAAGGTTGTCTGCAAGTAGGTGGGGCTTTTTTGTTTTGTCTCTTTGGTTTTCCCCGATGCTGCAAAGAGTGTAGCTGGTGTTATGATGCGGGAGTATTTTCGTACTTTTCTACGCTTGCTACTTCAGATCCTTCTCCCATCATTCTGGGCACTGCAGGGAAGAAAAAGAACTTTCCTGAGCCACTCTCTGACGTAGCCGTTCCTGGTTGTGGCCTTCCAGAGATGGGGCAGAGGGAGGGAGGGAGAGAGAGAGAGACAGAGACAGAGTGAGCAGAGGAGGGGCAGAGAGAGAGGGGGAGAGAGAGAGAATCCCCAGCAGGCTCCGTGCTGCCAGCGCAGAGCCCGACACGGGACTCGAACTCACGGGCCATGAGATCATGACCTGAGCCAAAGTCAAGAATCGGACCCTTAACTGCCTGAGCCACCCAGGCGCCCCTGTCTTCTTTCATTTCTTAATCAAATTCTGATGTGATAAGCTTCCCTCCCCCCATACTAATGTCAGACACCAGAGTGGGGTGGCCATGCGGGGTGCGGCCACATGGGGCTCACCTGTCTAGTTTCGGAGCCCGTCTTGGCCGCGTGCTTCCTGATGGACGTGGGCCTAGTGGGCAGAGGTTTTGCATCAACAGTGTGGCACTGAAGTTCAAACCAAGGAAATGCTGTCTCCAGGGGTCCCCTCCCCTCGCCACTGCTTCATTTACACCCTCAGTTGTCACCGCTCATATGAATGACGTGTTCTATTGGCTACCAAGCTAGGCCAAATGTGCTGCTGGCACCAGGCAAGTCACAACCTCTGGGATGTATTTACCTGGACTCAGCCCAACCCTGACTCCAGCTTGGACTGGAATTTCATGCGGTGACAGAAGGGCAGCCATTTCCATCGAATTGACTTCTGTAGGCTTTGCCTGGGACCAGAGGGTGTGACTCTTGGGGGACATTAAGAAGCTGATGGACCACGAGCCAAAAAACTCCTACAAAACTACCCTGACCTTACCACTGCAGTGAAGCACTTCGTGGACCTATACAGGTGAGGGGTCAAGGGAAAAGAGGAAGGGGACGCGGGATTAGAGTAATCAACAATCCCAGCGCCGAAAGAAATGCCAAGGACCGGGGTTGTGGGACAGCAGAGTTTGGGAGGCACACGCAGTGATTGATGGGATGCATGGTTCTTTTTCATAGCTTTAGAATGTCTTGACCATTCTGGTTTCATGCTTTCTACCCACAAATAAGTGCCAGTGGGAGCTTGTTAGGTTTCAGTGATTAATGAGTAAAAGTGGCTGCAAAGTTAAGCTTTAACATGTTCAAATAAAATACTTAACTAAAATCGGTGTTTACTTTGTGTCTAAGCCTATGAATTTGCTCTTTTGTGAAAACTCTAAATCAGATACCAAAAGGAAAAAGAAACAGATTACGTTGGAGTAGGCATCTGGTTATACAACCTTAATAGAACTCAACTGTTTTACAAATTGAGAGTCTTGAATACTTTGCTATTGAAAGCGTTTAAATTATTTGAGGTTTTATAGGCAGAAAGAAAAACCTAATGATTCCATTTTTCTCTTTATTAGTTTGTAGTGCATCATGTAGCTTTTCTTTTAGTGGTTACCATGGAGATCACAACATGCATCCCTAACTTGTCACAGCCATATAACAATTATTTTTGCTACTTTTCCAAGAATGCTCTCCTTAGATCGCTTTAACCTCATTAACACCCTTCCAAATTTTGTGTTACTGTTGCTATGAATTTAATTTTACACACAATTTAAGCCCCACAAGTCATTAATTTATATGCCAATATTTATTTATATTTACCTACATATTTCCTCCTTATTTCTTTCTGAAATATCACATTTCCCTGTGGGATTGTTTTCTTCTGCCTGAAGAACTCTTTAAAAAAAATTTTTTTTTGGGGCGCCTGGGTGGCGCAGTCGGTTAAGCGTCCGACTTCAGCCAGGTCACGATCTCGCGGTCCGTGAGTTCGAGCCCCGCGTCAGGCTCTGGGCTGATGGCTCGGAGCCTGGAGCCTGTTTCCGATTCTGTGTCTCCCTCTCTCTCTGCCCCTCCCCCGTTCATGCTCTGTGTCTCTCTGTCCCAAAAATAAATAAAAAACGTTGAAAAAAAAAAAATTTAAAAAAAAAAAAAAAAAAATTTTTTTTTAATGTTTATTTATTTCTGAGACAGAGCATGAGCAGGGGAGGGGCAGAGACGGGGAGACACAGAATCTGAAGCAGGCTCCAGGCTCCGAGCTATCAGCACAGAGCCTGACACGGGGCTCGAACTCACAAACAATGAAATCGTGACCTGAGCCGAAGTCGGACGCTCAACTGACTGAGCCTCCCAGGCGCCCAGAACTCTTTCTTTTAGTTCATGATTCCTAGATTGAATCTTCTCAGTTTCTTTTGTTGGCTGAGAAATGTATTTATTCTCCTTTAAAATGTTTAAAGCTTTATCGAGGAAAAGATATACCAAAAAATTGCACCTATTTAATGTATAAATTTTGGTGAGTTTTATCTCCGTTCATTTTGGAAATATTTTCCCTGGGCATAGTATTCTAATTTGGACATTTTATTTTGGCATTTTTAAAGTTCCATTCCATCGTCTTATGGCTTCCATTGTTTCCTCTGTGAAATCAGCTGCCCATGCTATTGGTGCTCCTTTGAAAGCAGTACGTTCCCTGCCCCAACCCGCAGCTGTTATGAATTTCTCTTTTGATTTGATTTTCAGCAGTTTATGATGTGCCCTAGTGTGGTTGTCTATGTATTTATTGTGCTTGGGGTTCACACAGTTCTTTGAATCTTCGGTTGATACTTTCATCAGTTTTGGAAAATTCTGTTACTCTCCCTTCACTATTGCTTTTTCCCTGACCTCACTCCTCTCCTTCTAGAACTTGAATCACACAAATTTTAGGCCATTTATTGCATCCCATGTGTCTCTATGGTTCTTTTCTGAACTTTCCCAGTCTTCCAAATTTCCATACTTCAGTTTGGTTTTTTTTGTTTTTTGTTTTTTGTCTTTTTGGTCAACATGCTCTGTAATTTACCATTCTTATCGTTTTGCTTGTTTAACCCGCTTTTAAGCACATCTTTTGAAGTCCTCATTTTAAGTGGTATATACCTTTTTAGCCCTAAAATAACCATTTGATTCTTTTTTATGCATTCCAATTCTCTGTTGAAGTTCTCCATCTTCAACAGAGAAAAATGGGTGTATTTTCCTCCCATGGTTTTCGTCTCTGCTCTTGAACATGTTAATCATAGTTTTAAATATGTTCTTGCCTTTGGGAATTCCTAGTAGTGGGCTTCCATGCATCTCAGATATAATCCTCCAGAGTAAGAGCGTGGGAAAAAGGCCCATTCAGAAAATACTGACTAATCAGGAAGGTCCCTTTGGCCCATTCAGTGACCCCATCTGTAGCACCTTTTCCCATAGTGCTATGCCTGATTTCAGGAGTGTTTGCTACAATATCTGTTAAGTTTTCACTCTGACCATACTTTCATTTAAGAAAGACCTCTCCTAAAAATAGAAACAGTTCTTGGTACCCTAGTCGGCCCACCTTTCTGGAGGCTTCTGCCATTCCAACCAAGTACCAACCGTGTAAGCACTCTCATCCTGAAGCACTGAATAATGCATGCAGAGGAACAATTTTAATAGAATATTTCTTTCATCTACTTTCCAGACATGGTTTTCTTTGGCCTCAGAAGAGAATATTACTATTTTATTGTATTAGCCGTTTTATATGGTAACCTCCTATCCAGTAACTTTTTTTCTACCTCTCACCATCAAATTAGCACCCGTACACACAGGGTTAAAAAAAAATCTATATTTAGAAAGAAGTTGAAACCAGTGACTTGTTTGAGTAGACTCATAACTGGCGAAATGACCATTGGATTATGTGTTGGTGGGTTGGTTACACCTCTGCTCCCTATCTCAGAAGCAACAACAAAAAGGCCAAAACACTCCATAAGTGACTGGTTTGACTTACATCTGAAGGTGGAAAGAATATCAACTTGCTAGAGCAAATGATTAAATTATATTCTTTCTTTAAAAAGTAAATTATTAAGTAATGTATTGACTGCAGTGCAATTCTGACCCTAACCACCCAGAGTTAGTACCCACTCCACACGTGTGGGGCACAGTCCCCAAAAAGACTACTCTCGTGTCCTTTGCCAGCTGCAGGTTTGGGAGTCCTTAGGCTACTTGCACTTCTGACCATCTGGCTACAAATCCAAAGGTGCTCCTGCGACCTCCTTCAGGTTCAACAGTTCACCAGACTCACAGAACTCAGGAAACTGCTATACTTATTATTACAGTTTATTCTACAGGATACAAATCAAGACCAGTCAGTGAAGAAACACACCGCGAGAGGTTCTGTGCCCTCTCTGTGTGGAATCAGGTCGCATCATCCCCCCAAAACACGTCAATATGCTCAGCAACCAGGATGCTCAGCAGAGCTTCAGTGTTCGGTGTTTACTGGGATTTCATTGCATATGTGTGACTGATGGACTCATTGGCCACATGATTGAACTCAATCTCCCTTCCCCCAGAGGTGGGGGGTTGGGCTGATAACACGTGGCTCAAAGCCTCGAGCGGCCCTCTAATCACATGATTGGTCTTACCAACATGACCAGTCCCCATCCAAGTCATCTTAGCATAAACTCGGGTGTGGTCCAGTGACCCCTCATGAATAAGAAAGACACACTTAACCACTCAGGAATCTCCAGGGGTTTAAAAGCTCTATCTCGGGCACCCAGAACAAGGATGAGACAAATTCTCAATTATATGACATTTAAGAAAATAACACTACGTATCAAAAATTATAGGCTATTGTTAAGATATTTGTAGCTTCAAATTCTTTTCTTTTTTATAAAAGAAAGCAAATGAAATAAAAGATTCATTTAACGAAGTTAGAAAAAAGAATAAGGCAATCTTATTAGATATCTTCATAGGATAAAGAAAGGACAAACTAAGAGGAGACAGTGAATTAGGAGAGCCATTTATTAGAACATCAAAGAAATGCGTCTCTGAAAAACAATGACAACATAAAACAGACTTCCAGTCATTTTAATCAAGAAGAGAGAATGTTCATCTGAACTAAAATAGAAATGAAATGTGGAGTATAAAAACAGGTAACAGGAGATTTTAGAATTGTTAACACATGCTTGTTAGAGCTCAACTGGAAAATACAGATGAAACGTGGGGGGTATTTTTAATTGAAGTATATAGTTGACCTACAACATTACATTAGGTGTATAACGTAGTGGGTATATAACATGCTGATTTGACAGTTACGTACATTACAAAATGCTCACTAAGGTTAAGTGGTCACCATCTGTCACAGACACAAAATTATTACAGTATTATTGACTCTATTCTCTATGCTGTGTTCTTTATCCCTGTGACTTACTTATTTTGTTCCTGGGAGTGTGAGTGTGCAGCTCTTAATCTCCTTCACCTCTTTCACCCATCCTCGCACCCCCCTCTGCTCGGGCAACCACCAGGTCTCTATTTTTGTGAGTGTATTTCTGCTTGTTTATTCATTTGTTTTTTAGATTCCACAGATAAATGAGATCATATGCTATTTGTGTTTACCTGACTTATTTCACTTAGCATAATACCCTCTAGTTCCAGGCACGTTGTTGTGAATGGCAAGATGCCATCCTTTTTAATGGCTAAGTAATATTGCAGTGTGGGGTGGGGGTGGGTGTCCATTTGTCTATCAGTGGACCCTGGGGTTGCTGGCAGATCTTGGCTATCGTAAATAATGCTCCACTAAACATATGGGTGCTTGTATCCTTTTAAATTCATGTTTTCATTTCCTTCGGGTAAATACCCAGAAGTGGAATTACTGTATTGTATGATATTATTCCTCTTTTTAATATTTGAGGAACTTCCATACTATTTCCACAGTTTCTGCACCAATTTTCATTCCTACCAGCAGTGCACAAGGGTCCACATCCTTGCCAACACCTGTCTTTCTGACATCAGCCATTCTGACTGGTGTGAGGTGATGTATCATTGTGGTTTTGATTTGCATTTTCCTGATGATTAGTGATGTTGAGTGTCTTTTCATGTGTCCGATGGCCATCTGTGTGTCTCCTTTGGAAAAATGTCTAAACCCTCTGCCCATTTTTCATTGGATTATTTATTTTTTGGTGTTGAGTTGTATGAGTTCTTTGTATATTTTAGATATTAACTCCTTATTGGATATATGATTTACAAATATCTTCTCCCATTCAGTAGGCTGCCTTTCCATTCAAATATGTGATTTTTATGGGAAATATTAAATTTAAAAAATTGTTATAAGAAGATCTTTTTTTGAAAAAAAAGAGATTTTATTATTAAGTAATCTCCACACGCAATGTGGAGCTTGAACTTACAACTCTGAGATCAAGAGCCGCGCCCTGTACCGACTGAGCCAGCCGGGCGCCCCGAGAAGACCTTAATATCTGAATAGACTAATACGCAAAGAGAAATTACTCATAGTTGCCTCTCAAAAATAACTCTGGACCTGGAGAGTTTCATGAACAAATTCCTTCAAACCTCCAACAATTCCTAAGCCATATCCATAGTAGATTTAATATTTGCAAAAATAACACAACAGTGACATTAGATCCTGTCAAAGGTAGAGGATAACATAGACGAAGGAGATGTATAAACCGATTTTACCTAAGAAAATACGTGTGAGAACATTAAGCAAATTACTAACAATGAATTTAGTCATACATTCATTTATTAAAATGGTACCAAAGGAATAAAATTTAGCTTTCTCTTTGATCAGCATGAAAAATTAGATTCTTTGAAGGTCCCTCCTGTTCAAGACAAAACAGAGCCTGCACGAAACATACTGATTTTTCAAATCACATTGCTAGACCTGCAAGATGTAAGAGACGTCTTCAAGACATGTCGGGTGCGGTGGGGGCAGGACTCTAACAGGAAGCGAGGGCCCTTCACACTCAGAGAAGGCCGGGCTGCCTGGGTGTGGGGGGTGGTTCAGCCGCCGTCACTCATCCATTCAAGTATTTATCCAACAGATGTTGAAGGGGTACTTGCTGTCCGCTGGGCTCTTTTCTAGTTACCGGAGACACGGCAGTCAACAACACAGATGAAGTCTCTGAGCTCCTGCCCTCATTTGGAGCTTCCGTAGAGGTAGAGGAGGTAGGCAATTGGCTAAATTAGTAAGTATAATAAGATTTTAGCCAGCGCTGAGAGCTGTGGAGAAAAGCCAAGCGTGGAGGCGGATGGGACACGTTGGGTGGGTTATAATTTTAGATTGGGTAACTAGGGGAATGCCTCACTGAGAAAACTTGCAGGTGAGGGAAGAGCATTCCGGCAGAGAGGACCACACACCGCACAGTTTATGTGGAGGGAGTGCCCTTCACGAACAGCGAGGGGACCAGTGGGGCCCATTACGAGCCAAGGAAGAAAAGAATTCTCTACAGTGACCCATCTTGTTTCTTCCGACATGATGAGTTAAATGGAGGTATAGTGAGGATGCCAAAATTGGGGGGGGTGGGGGGGAGAGTGATAGTAATTAGAATCGTAGAATAAAAATTAGAGTAATAATACGAATTAGAAATTGCAGGGAGGCCAAGAGAGCAGGACTGCTTTTGTAAGGAGAGCTCCTTCTGGCTGGTGTTGGTGGGTATTCCTCTGAAGCATGTCTTCCTTCAGGCTGATCAAAGGATCCCAGTGGTTGGGTTGGCTGTAATCGGACTTAGGAAAGGACGGAGCGGACACGTGTCACATCGCCACCAGCGTGCACATCCCGTCCTGAATCGTGCCATCAGGCTCAGCTCAAAAGGTGAGTCGAGAACGGGCCCCGGCAAGCACCCCCGCGACTTGCAAAGGTGTAAATCCCAGCCCGAAGGCTGGCTGATGACCCGACGGATGTTCTCCCTGTGGCCACGGGCGTGCTGGACCCACCATTGGTCTGAGGGGTGTCAGAGGCCTGTTCCTCACAGATTTGTTAAATCATCACGTTGTACACCTGAAACGCATATAACGTGTACATTAACTATACTTGGATTAAAAAAAGAAAGCAAGCCCGTCCTCAGGAATAGCCCAAGGATGTTTCTCCAAGGTTATCTGTCATGGTTTGATCCCGGCATAAGCCGCACACAGCACTCTCCATCCCCCTGGGGCAAGGGTGATTTGAACACATCACATTACCAGTGACCTTGAGAGTCCCAGGTCTACTGACCTCCTGGCATTGTAGGGTGGCCTGAGAGGGGCCACTGGGGCCGGAGGACTCCAGGAAAAGGCCGTTTTCTCAAGACGCCAGCAAGTGAGGAATTCTTCAAAGAAGGGGCTGTCGGCAGGCTCGCGTCTGCCCAACTTCCTCTCCTCACACTCTCTGACTTTCTCCCACCTTAGGACGCACTAACTGAGGGTCCCCCGAGTCTGGCTCTGGGGAGCAGGGGTGGGAGGACGGCCTTCGCGGCCGGCTGAGAAGCTTCTGGTCGTTTCCTCTGCACAGGGGGCACCCGTGGGGCTGCCTCCCGTCTGTGTAAGGGAGGGAGGTTTGTGTCCGCGAAGTCACCCATGACGAGGTCCTGGAGTGTTCCCACGGACGGGATGCCCTCCTCCCCGAGAGTCATGAACAAAAGAGCACTTCCTGTTACATTTAGATGCCGATTATCAGGGAGGGGGTAGTGATTGATGAGATGAGGGTGCAGGGAACGTTCTCTCCGTCGTAGGAGTATTTGGCTGCTTGGTAACTGTTCACAGCCTGTTTCTTCCTAGTGCGCACCCCCCGAAGTCATTTTCTTTGTAAATGTTAAAAGCCATGTGAAAAAAACCCAACAACCTTGATGAGTCCTCTTTGTACTTCCATCAGCAACATGGCAGCCTCTGAATAAACTGTGATTTCCTTCACCGTGCCTGTTGAGAACGTTTAGGCCACATTTAGGAAAAACAACGATGACGACACCTGGGTAGGGGTCTCAAGAACAATTAGCAATTAAAATAATCTGTGTTCTACACTTCCGTATCAACACGGCCGCTTGACTGATTTCCGTCTCAGGCACAGCCTCGCTCGGGAGCAACGTCCTCCCCAGTTCAGAGCCGTCGGAATCACCGGAGGCATCTTGGGTGTTGTGAGGCGTCTCTCCGTGTTCGAGAATCTATTAGCGCATCATTCACTTTAGAACCGAACTCGATGCCTTTTCCAGAGAATAGGCTTCTAGGGGCCACCGGTCCTCCCCTCAAGTCTCCACCGCTGGGGACTAAAGAAAGTGCCTGGCCCGGGGCAGGTGCCCCCGTGCTGTCTGTTACCCCTCCCCCCAGCCGCCCGGACCCCAGCCACAGCCTGGGCTTTCCCTAAAGATACTCCTCTGTGGGGGTTATTCCCGGAGTCACCGACCCCCAGCACCATAAAATGCCACAGAGAGAAGAGAATGAAAAGTCACTGGGTCCAACCCCTGTGGATTTTACAGGTAAACAAACTGAACCCCGGAGAGACTTAGCTAGCTAGTGGCGGCCGTGACACCCAAGGTTCCTGAACCTCAGCCCACTTTCTCCCCTGGGTGGTCTTCATGGGCAGAAACTGGATTCGGTGGTCTCTGTCTTGGAAAAGCAAGATGTCAACTTCACCTCGGGCATTCTTTGCTAACTTTGCCTTGAGGCGTTCCCAAGGCCACGGTCAGGCCCAAGAGCCTGAGAGCTCCAGAAAACATGGCAGCGCTCCATATAAGGGGGTGGCCATCCTACGGCGCCTCGTTTCCCCTTCCCGAACCTCCCCGGAGACCAGACACGGAGGCCTGCAGCAGGGCTAGGACTTGTATGAGGCGGGAAAGGCAGCTCACTGGTCGGGGGGCACTCGCCCTCAGACCCTAGGGGCGGCGGATGCTAAGATCATTCCGAGATTGGAACAACGACCACATGGACAGAGCTGCTCCCTGGGGCCTCCTCCCCAAGGTCAGAGACCCTGGGACGATCCATAGGCAGGGCTGGGAGGAGCCACCTAAGGGTCCCCTGTTGCCAAGACACATTGAAGGATGGTCACCACATGACCCTCTACAAAATGTCCTCAGTGGGCCGGGGTCTTCAGTTCAGCAATGCTTCCAGAATGTCCGGGCTGAGCGTCACAGTGCTTTGCCACGGACAGCAAGCCCCCGGAGCCCGGGGACCCCCCCCGCCCAACCGCCACTGATCAGTGTGCACTTAACAAAAATGCTCGGGCTCATTCTAAACACAGGTTGATAGTTTAGGATGCAGAATAACCGATCGATGAAAGTGATAGTAAAACATAAAACAGTAAATAGTAAAAAAAAAAAAAAAAAAAAAAAAAAAAAAATCAACCTTTTATGAGCCTTTAAACACTTTTTTTCCACGTGCTATGATTTTGTTTTGAAATCTAGGTGTGCTTGCATGAGAATTGTAATATTTATGAGTCCTTGGACTATTTTATGAATTTATGTATTTTTTTAGGAAATTGTTTCTAAAATGGGGGCATTTTGTTCCTAATTCGTTTCAATCAGTATGCTTAATGTTTTCTGTGAATTTAAAATTGCCCCCTTGAGGTGCCTGGGCGGCTCAGTTGGTTAAGCATCCAACTCTTGGTCTGGGCTCGGGTCATGATCTCACAGTTTGTGAGTTTGTGAGTTGTGGAGCCTCACGGATTCTCTCTCTCCCTTTCTTTCCCTCTCTCTCTGCACCTCCCCTGCTTGTATGCAAGCATACATTTCTCTCTCTAAAGATAAATAAACATTAAAATAAAATAAAATTTCTTGTTTGGTTCTAAGTAAATCTCTGAAAGAATATTGATCAAAATTAATCTTTTCACGTCACTAGTATTTTTTTTTTAAATTTTTTAAATGTTTATTTATTTTTGAGAGAGACAGAGCACAAGCGGGAGAGGGGCAGAGAGAGAGGAAGGCAGAATGTGAAGCAGGCTCCGGGCTCTGAGCTGTCGGCACGGAGCACGACATGAGGCTCGAACCCATGAACCTGAGCCAAAGTGGGACGCCCAACCAAATAAGCCACCCAGATGCCCCAGCTATATCCCTTTTAAAGTATGTTCACAGAGGGAGACCTGGGTGGCTCAGTCGGTCGAGCACCGACTTCGGCTCGGGTCATGATCTCAGGTTTGTGAGTTCGAGCCCCGCGTCGGGCTCTGTGCTGACAGCCCAGAGCCTGCTTCGGATCCTGTGTCTCCCTCTCTCTCTCTGCCCCTCCCCCCTTCTCTCTCTCAAAAATAAAATAAAAAATTTAAAAGCAAAAGGGTTTAAAGTATGGGGTTTCATTGTTGTAGCCCCAGGCTAGTGAAGCCTGAATGTACCCTGTATACCTGTCATGATTGTAATGCTCAGTTAAAGAGATTATCCAGACAAAACATTTCTTTCCTCTTTATTCGAATCTTGATAGAAAAAAAAAAAAAAAAAAATGGCATGAAAAACTAATCCAGTTAAAACTCCACCAAGATATTTCTGACCTATGACACGGGCAAATTCCAAACATTTGCTAGCACACTCTGGTGGTGAGACTCTGGAGAGACGGGTTTCAGGATACAAAATGGCACAACCAACCGAAGGGCAATTTGACAATATCTATCAGAAAACCTACACTCGACCTTTGACCCGGCAATTTCACTCCTAGGAATTGATCCCAAAGATACATCGGGGGGAAATAAGACAGGGAGCGTGCAACGCGGTTAGTAAAAGCGAGGCTGGAAATAATCCAGATGTTCTTCGGTCGGGCGAAGACAGAACAAACTAGGCTCGGGCACACAATGGAGCATTGTCCAGTTATAAAAAGAAATGAAGGACTGCTCTATATGCTATTACGGGTTGATCTTCAGGACATAGTGTTCAGTGAAAAAAAAACCACAATGGAGGATAATGTGGGCAATGTCCTGCCATCGATCTGATAAAGAGGGAGACTTCTCCAAGGAAATTCCTTTGTAGATTTGCGTTAGAAACCGTGAAAATAGTTTATGTGATTCTCAAACAAAATTAAATTTAAAAAAGCAATTCCCAAGCAATCAAGACCAAAGCGAAGCGATGCACCCAACTGTATCATGTTGGCAGCATAACCACAGAGAGGCACAGTCTTAAGTGATTTTAAAACGTGGTGATTTGACTGCATATCTATAATGGGCTGTTCCAGAGCACAGAAAGAACTGCGAGAGAAAAACTGTTAAACTATTCTCAGTGTCATACTTTTGGCAATGACATTACTGTCATTGGGAATGGGGGTTTTCGGTCCGGAAGCAAGGAGAAACCCACGTCAAATGGATAAGGTTGAGTAAAGACCCTATAGGTTTCAATTTGATTGGAAATACCTGTATGTAATCATATTAAACATTATTTTTTTTCCCTGAAAAAGAGAATTTCCCAACTCTATCCTCGAAGAGGTCTAAAAACAAGGAGCATTCCAGGGGCACCCGGGGGGCTCACTCAGTTAAGCACCTGAGTCTTGACTTTGGCTCAGGTCATGATCTCACAGTTCATGGGATCAGAGCCTGGGTTGGGCTCTGCCCTGACGGCATGGAGCCTGGAACCTGCTTTGAATTCTTTGTTTCCCTTCCTCTCTCTGCCCCTCCCCTGCTCGCTCTCTCACTCTCAATATAAATACATACATACATACATACATACAAGGAACAGGGCACCTGGGTGGCTCAGTCGGTTAAGCGTCCGACTTCAGCTCAGGTCATGATCTCCCGGTTTGTGGGTTTGAGCCCCACGTCCGGCTCTGTGCTGACAGCTCGGAGCCTGGGGCCTGCTTCGGATTCTGTGTCTCCCTCTCTCTCTGCCCCTTGCCTGCTCACACTCTGTCTCTCTCAAGAATAAATAAATGTAAATAAATACATAAATAAATGCAAACAAGGCACATTCCAATGGGGGTAAGCAGTTTCTGGTCTCTTACTATTTCCCACCTGAAGAATCAGATGACTCAGAGGTGGGGCAGGGAGAGTAAAAGATGAACCAGGAATATCTTGTCACAGCCACGCGGCAAGGAGGCTATCTAGCACCTGAACACGATCATGTCCCAAGCACTCAAGACCCGAACTGAGAGGGCCCACACAGTCTAAAGATGGGACAGTGGGAGGGTCGGTAAGATTAGCGTCTACAAGAGAGCACAACCCTTCAGGTGTGTTCCCGTCTTGAGTTCCTAATGATAAAAATAAAACATCCATTGGGCCGCTTTTGAGGACGTTCGGTAACCAAGTCATTATTCTGAAAAGCGCCTGCTACAGACTGAATGCTTGTATCCCCCCCAGGCTTCATATGTTGAAACCCAGTGCCCGTTGTGACGGCATTTGGAAGTGGGGCCTTGGGCAGTCATTGTGTCACGAGGCTGGAGTACTTAGGTCACGGATGGGTCTGGTGCCCTTCTAAGAGGCTCCAGGGGGCTCCCTTCCCGTCTCTGTACATGAGGACGTAGCAAGATGGCCATCTGCCAGCCAGGAATGGGCCTTCACAGACATCGAATGTGCCAGCGCCTTGATCTTAGAATTCCCAGTCTCCGCGCTGTGAGAAATAAATTTCTGTGGTTTATAAGCCACCCAATCTACTGTATTCTGTTGTAGCGTCCACGTGGACTGAGAGATGGGCAGATAAGAGGAAGGACCCAAGCGCTGATCCTGCCTTACCTATAGGGCCTTGACTTGGGGATCGTCAAATCCTTGATTTTAGAGAGGCCTCTCTTTATAGAAGTAATCCAGACAATAAACAGATACAACATTCAGCACCAGCATTTTGTCCCTAATAAAACAGATCCCGGTAATCATCAAAAAAAAAAAAAAAAAAAAAAGAGAGAGAGAGAGAAGGAGACATTTGAAGTAATCTTACCCCAGAATTCAGAATTCCAGACTAAAACTGATGAAGTGGTCGTTTGTTTGTTTCTGGTTTTTTTTTGTTTGTTTTTTTGAGAGAGGGCACAAGTGAGTGAGGGGCAGAGAGAGAAAGAGAGAAGCTGGGTTTATCCGAAGCAGGGCTCGAGCTCAGCCGAAGCGGGGCGCGGGCTCGCGAACCGTGAGATCATGACCTGAGCCGAAGTCAGACGCTTAACGGACCGAGCCGCCCAGGTGCCCCTGAGCCAATGAAGCTCTAACCGCTAACTCTTCATAGTTCCCAGGTCCCTGGTGGAGTCTCCCGAGCAGCTGAGCTCCAGTACAGCTTTGCTGAGGATAGTAAGGGAGAAAAAACAATTTCCTCCCGGGCCCGGATGGTCACTGAGAATACACCACCTGTCGGGAGCTATGCTGAACATTCGATATGTATCTCATTGAGTCCCTACAACAACGCTGTGAGATGGGTATTGGGACTCCCATTTTACAGATGAGGAGTTAAAGTGACCACGTTGGGATGCGAACCCGGATCTTTCTGATTCCAAAATCTGTGTTTGGGGCACTACTTTATAGGTAACTTGGACCCTCTGCCCCCATCAAGTTATGTGCCGTGGATCTAACATCCCAGATCAATCTGCCAGCGAAGATCCTGGCCGTAAAACCCAGGAGAAACGGCAGAGCCGGCCCTGCTGGGGTAAGAAGCCAGTTTTTTGTTTTTTTTTTTTAGCAGTGCCAGATTGGCCCCCACCCCAGGGTGCAGCTGAGCTGAACCCCGTCACTGTGATGGCTCTTGGACACGGGATTTCTAGGCCACTTGAAAGATAAAACCCCAACCCACGAAGCTGCAGGACGCGTCTGGGACATCACAACCAGTCGGCTCGGGAAAACGTGCAGAGCGGCCCTGAGAGAACGCGGCTGCTGTCCCCGCGGAGGGAGGTGGAGCCGGCAGCCGCCCAAGCGGAGGGACCCCGGGGCCTCGCGGGGCTGGCGCAAAATTGTCCCTGTCCCCCGTCCCCCGTCCTGGTTCTGCCTGCTCCCCTGCTGCCCGGGGCACTTCCGTGCACCTTCCAGGAAACAGAGTGTGTTCGTCAGCTGCTTTACTCGAAAACTCCACAAAGCCTTTTACTGCTCTGCCAAATGCTGGGAAAGAAAGAAAGAAACCAAGCATGTGAATTTCCCTTCTTGATGCTCCAGACATAGCGGCCTTGTTGGGATCCCTAGACGCGCTGTGCTCTTTCTCCCGGGGAGCCTGCAGGGCCTCTGCAAGAAAGCCCCTACCTTCCCTCCTGAGTCTCAGCTTCCTGTCGCCCCCTCGGGGGAAAAACCTGTGAACTCCGGGACCGGGTGAGATCTTCCCCTCACGCACTCTGGACTCTCTCGCATTACCTACTGCACATGCACTTCATGAATTATGTAATTACTTAACATCCTTCCTCTCTTGATGATGGGCTGCAGGCGTCTGGATATGGTTTCCCAGCTGCTACTTAGCCACGGTCCCTCCATCCCTTTTCGTGGAGGAACCGAATGCAGGTTTAAATGGCAAGTCTCGTGTGTGGCTTAGAAAGCCAGAGTCTGATGGCGCCTTGACTTGGAGCAGCAGGCCCTGGAGACATCTCCAAAGGCAAGACTGGTCCTCTTGGTGGAGGTGATGGGCTCAGAGGGGGGGGGCCTCCCCACGTCTGTCATGCCACTGCTGTTTTTCTGGGACCTACACAGTACCTGGTTCACAGTAGGTGCTCACTAAATACTCCACTGGATGACTGACTGCTAGTCTGAGTCATGGGCTGCACAAAGTGTTTCCAACGTACAGAGTTCGGATGACCTTATGTCGACCCTGTGCCTCGCTTGTCCTGCTCTGTGCCCTATCCTTTCCAAGAATGTCCTAAGTTTTTTGTTTTTTTTTTTTAATGTTTATTTCTTTTTGAGAGAGACCGAGAGAGTGTGAACAGGGAAGGGGCAGAGAGAGAGAGGGAGACACAGAATCGGAAGGAGGATCCAGGCTGTGAGCTGTCAGCACAGAGCCCGACACGGGGCCCGAACTTACGAACCATGAGATCCTGACCTGAGCTGAAGTCGGCCACTTAACTGAGCCACCCAGGCGCCCCAAGGTATTTATGTTTTTGAACCAGCTTTTACACGGGTTAGCCAAAGCTCTTTTAGACGTAGGCTCTAAGCTAGAAGTGAAGACAGAAGTTGTTTTTCTCTCATCTGCAGAAAAGTGATCAGCTGCTAGCCCACTCCTGCCCCATGTGTTTCATAAAGGTTAATACTGACCTCAAATTCTTCTTTTTGAAGAGGACGGGGAGAGTTGGTCATAACTCTATTTTTTCCCAACAGCTAACACTCAAGTCCTGGGAGGAAACTGGCCATCATACAGGCAGGGGTGAAAATCCCTCACTCAGAGCTCTAAATCCCTTTTTTACATTGATTCTAGATTCAAGAATTTACATGCAAATCACTTTTTTTTCTTATATGAGAGTGATAAACATTCAGTTTGGGAAATTTAGAAAATACAGATATGCCAAAAGAAGAAAATCTAACTCATCATAACCCAATGCCCAGAGACAGCCACGATGCATATTTTGAGATCGTTTTTCTCCCATGAAAATATATCCTTTTAAAAAAAAAAAATGAAAGCACATTGGGGACCATTGAAAAAAATTCATACAGAATGTATAATATACCTGCACTGTTCACCAGCAACATTGATGACTGTGAACATCTAGTAATTGTGTGTGTGTGTGTGTGTGTGTGTGTGTGTGTGTGAATGGAGTATTTCAGATAAAGTTGGCATCCTCTTGGTTTCCCTTTACAATTCCATTCTCGTCCCTCATTCCCCAAGAGTAATCAATAACGTGAATTGATATATCTGTCTCTTTCCAGGCTGTGTGTGTGTGTGTGTGTCTAGCGTATGTGTTTACATTATTTAAATAAAAGGTAATATCTGTGCAGATTGATCTGAAACCCCTTACTTCCAGTCTACGGTTTTTAGATCTCCGTGTTGCTTTATGTAGGACCAACTGATTTGCCGAAACAGCTATGTGGCATTCTGTTGTATGAATAGATCACATTTCATTTATTCCACGACTGCTAAAATTTCGGTTGTATCCAATATTTTACTATCACAGCCATTGCTGCAAGGAAACCCCCTGTACAAGCTACTGTGTGCCCTCCTTCAAGGGTTTCTTGAGACGTGTATTCAGAGCTAGGATTGCTGGTGGAGCCATATCAGTCTTTCAAGACGCCAGGTTTCAGACCGCTTACGTGGGTCCCAATCGCATGGGCCAGAAATTGTATCTCACTCTTTTTCATTACGCTTCTGGCCGTGATTGGCCGTGAATCTAAGCCACACGCTGTTTTGTGCACTTACTACTTAATGCATCTTGAACACCTTCTCACATAAATAAATACTCTCCCGTACAATTTTAAAAGGTGAAAGATTTATGCGATCTGAAGAGAAACCAGAGTATCTCCCATATAATTTTAAAGCATATTATGTTGAATGGCCATGCCACTGTTTAGGTAGCAAATGGCCCGCCATCGGACGGTCACATTTCCGCTCCCCAGGGTTTGCCATTAGAAATGGCACCCGGGAACTTTTATAGCAGAGTAGTGACGAGGGCAGACTTTAGATTCAGACACAACCTGGCGTTGCCTCTGGGCACCCCACCCCCCACTTGCCAGCCATGCAGCCCTGGGCAGGCCCCTGGATCTCACGGGGCAGCAGGACCGCTGAAGGTCAGCCCCTGAGGCCAGCTACTGTTTGAATCCTGATTCTGCCATGTACGAGTTATGTGGCCCTAGGAGAGTTCTCTAACTCCTCTGTGCCTCAGTCTCCTTTTCTGTAAAATTGGACACGATAATAACGGCACCCGGCTCAGAGGCTGTTGGAAGGACGATGCGATGTAATGGATGGTTTTAGCCCAGTCTGGCATTTGAGAGTATCTAGCGTTCACGATGTGCCTACTCTCCAGTCTAATTGGAAGAAAACAGAATTGGCACCAAAAGGGACCAGCAAAAGTCAAGTCTGATTTGCCCAGATGGAGGAAGCGAAGCCCAGAGGAGTTAGCGATTGGCCCGCGGCTGCACAGGGAGTTGCTGTCAGATCAGTCTGTGGAAACAAAACGAGCAGGCGGCCACCGGTGTGCTCCCTCTGGTGCCTCAAGAGGGGACATGAGAGGAAAGCGAGAATGCCACGCATCTGTAAAGTGTCATTCCTTCCGCATAGACCTTCCACGGAGTCCCACGACGGCTCTCTTGCAGCCTCTGCTGGCTCACCAGTCACTCTGGGGGTGATGTGCCCCCGGGCCCGGCAAGGTGGGTGTTAACCCGAGGTTTCCAGCACCTGTCGCCAAGCCCGTGCATTGGAGGCACAAGCTCTGTGTTCTGCTCACTGCTGGGAAACAGGGGAACCTGATCGGTGACTGTGGCCACCATAATAAATCAAAAGCTCTAATTGTCTGTCAGAGAGCCCTCAGGGGGGTGGAGGGTGGGCACGGCTAAGATCTGCAAGTTGCCCAGGCAGCACGTAACCCTTCGTGACCCTGAACATCTTGTCGCTGTTCCCGTGATTTGTTATCTGGCCCGGAGCAGGCCAGGGTGCACCTCACGTCATGGCAGATCAGCCGGGGCCAGGCCAGACAGCAGGGGTGACAGTCACGAGACCAGAGGGGACGCTGCCACAGCCTGGACACCCAGAACCGCAGCTGAAGGCTTTCACTCTTCCACCCCTTTACTTCCTCTGTTCCCTTCTGGAATCATTCTTGGGCTTTTGTCACTCAAATGCACAACGGGGACATTGCCAAGAGGCAATAAATATAGTTTTCCTTTCAGGGTAAATCGCTTGGGTATCGAGAAGATTAGCCAAATGTAGGAACATGCCCAACGAGATTTCTGGAGAGTGTTCTCAATCCCATATCCCTTTGCGAGGATGCTTCAGAAAGAGTTCTAAAACTCGCTAAACCGCTAGACAACTCAGTCACTGTCGGTGCTTTTCTCCGCGGTCACAGTCACGACGAGTGCTGGAAGTCCTATTTTTAAGAAGTTGAAAAAGTCTCTCCCTGGGGCGGCTGGGTGGCTCAGTTAGTTAAACATCTGACTTTGGCTCAGGTCATGATGTCGCAGTTTGTGAGTTCAAGCCCCACGTCGGGCTCTGTGCTGACAGCTTGGGGCCTGGAGCCTGCTTCCGATTCTGTGTCTCCCTCTGTCTGCCCCTCCCCTGCTCGCATTCTCTCTCTCTCTCTTCTCTCTCAAAAATAGACATTAAAAAAAATTAAAAAATAAATAAATAACAGGCGTGTAAACAGATCATTACAAGACAGCTATCTAGTAAGCACTGCATTCCTGAGTCGCTCCCTGCTTTTGCGTCGGCCACTAGATTTTACCTAGACTGCTCGCCTGTGGCCCGCACCCCTGCTAGAACCCAGACGCCTTGAGGCCATGGCTGGATGTTACCCACTCTTCAATTCCCACCAGGTTACCTTGAGCTGATGTGAACCCCCCACCCCCCCACCTGCAGTCAGGTTAGAGGAGATCTGCCTGCGGCTGAGGACACGAGATGAGAGCTTGGGAGAAACTAGCCACTGACGTGCCCTCAGTCCCTGGACAAAAGCCAAGGTCTGTGGACGGCATCCAAAACCTGATGTCCCTTCCCCGGTGTCCCATGACTCTGCCATCATGATGAGCTCGAGGCACAGCGGTCCCATCTAATAATACAGCATCATCAAAAGCGGGCAGATCGAGGGGGGCAAGAGGGAGTCCTGGGGGCCGAGGAGGGAGTTCACTGACCCCATCCGTGGGTAGAAGGAAAAGTAAGTGCTTGGAATGTTTCTGGACCCGCTTTTGTGCTGCGGGGGCGGGCCCCCTGGACCCCAGAGAGAGCCACGGTGCCCTGAGTCCGGGCAGGGCTGAGCTCGGAAGCCCCTCCTCTGCCTGCTTCCACCGTGGGGGCAGAGAAACCTCGGCGATCCCTATCGCCCTGACCAGCTGTGATTCAGAAATTGTTCGTGGTTTAGAAAGTGTACGTGTACATATATGCACGTATACACGTGCCCTTACACACGTATACACACACGCGTGCGCACAATCAACTGCAAATTGCGCGTTAACCTCATGGGTCTTTAGCATTAACTATCTTTTATTAACCATTATACATGTGTAACTAATATTGTGTGTATGGGGGGAGCGGGGTCTTGTAACTCGTAAAGAGTCAGAAACATAACCTAGTGTGAGCGTAGATACTGTGAGAATTCCAGACGAAGGGGGGAAAATCTCCCGTGTGGGACTTATCGGTGCCAATAGAGGGCGTCCGTTACCTTTACAAGTCACGAGCAGTTTGGGTTTGTTTTGTTTTTGTTTTTGTTTTGGAGGGGGTAGGCAAGACCCTGAGATAGTTAATGTTTGTTTTGCTTTGCTTTGCTTTGTTTTGTTTTGCTCTAGACTAAGGCACTAGGTGTGGGGAGGGAGGGGTAATTGGTGGCTAGAAAATTACACGAATATTGCCAAAATGCCATATCCCTTTTGCATGGAATAGAGTTTAATCAATTTTATCTCTTCACTTAATCTCCGGGTCTGCCTACATTGACCTAAAGCTCTCTTAGCCGACTGCCCCACCCTTGGCACAAAGCCAAGAGTTTAGGTTAAGCGACTGAGTCGTTGAAGCTTTTCCATTCTCCACATAGGTGCGCGTTTGTGCGTGACCCACTACAGCGAGGGAATAAGCAATTCTGCAAAGTCCCACTAGAGGGAGCCAAATGATTGCTTTAGAACCATTCCCCCGCAGGTTTGCGGCTCCTCTTTGGGAAGCTGCTTTGTAATATCCTTTGGGCGACCCTCCCTCCTCTCCTCTTCCCCTCCCCCAAGATATAAAAAAATCAGAAGTATTTTCTCACTGAACAACTCACACACATCAAGCAAAAAGATAATTCCGCTGTGGAAAAGCATTTAACAGTGTCAAGAATCTCTGCCCTCTCAATAGGGAGGGGAATAATTAAAGAACTCTTGCCTTAGGAAGAAAATTAAACTGTGGATGCAGAGTGAGGAATAAATCCAGTCCAGTGTATTGGTGGGCTAGGGGTTGAGGGAGGACGGGAGAGTGATTTATGATTATGAACAACTGACCCCAGTAAGTTGATCGCTTTTCGTGTATTCTCAACGAGCAGTATTTTAAGCATCTGTTTCATTATTCTTGTTATTGTTATTATTATTATTCAAGTATAGTTGGAATGCAATGTTGCATTCGTTTCAGGTGTACAACCTAGATATTTGACAATTCTCTACAAAGGTGTAGTCACCATTTCTCACCAAACAACAGTATTACAATATTATTGACTATTCAAACATCTCTTTTAAAGAGGGCTTGACCATGAGTTTTTCTTGGGTTGCAGTAGGGTTTGCTCTGCATTAAGATCCACCTAGACAAATGCGTCTTTCCGGCACCTGCCCTACTTTAGACCTATGAGACTGTCCGTTGAGATCAACAGCTTTCTTCCTGTGGCATCACCTGTGATCGGGCACTCAGTATGCCAGGAACTTCCGGGAAAATGGTGTATCTGAATTTCAGCCAAGCTCTTTCAAAATATCCTCTTTCCTTCATTTTTTTTAAATCTATAGTTTTGTTAAGCTTATTTATTTATTTTGAGAGCGAGAGAACCAGTGGAGGACGGGCGGGGGGCGGGGGTGGGACAGAGAATCCAAAGTGGGCTCTGTCCTGAAAGCAGAGAGGCTGATGCGGGGCTCGAACTCATGAATCGTGAGATCATGACCTGAGCCGAAGTTTAACACTTGACTGAACAACCCAGGCGCCCCTCCTCCCTCCGTCTTTGTACCCACCCTCACCTTTCTACCCACAGCTTTGGGGCCAATGGGTCCTTCTTCTGAGATCCCACACATTTTGTTACATATTATAGCTCCAATTCCATTAGGTTGTTATTTTATTATTTTTTTTTTTCAACGTTTTTTTTTTTTTTTTTTTATTTTTGGGACAGAGAGAGACAGAGCATGAACGGGGGAGGGGCAGAGAGAGAGGGAGACACAGAATCGGAAACAGGCTCCAGGCTCCGAGTCATCAGCCCAGAGCCTGACGCGGGGCTCGAACTCACGGACCGCGAGATCGTGACCTGGCTGAAGTCGGACGCTTAACCGACTGCGCCACCCAGGCGCCCCTAGGTTGTTATTTTAAATCTGACTTCCTTATGAAGCCGTCAGCCCCTTGAGGAAAGAATTTGGCCTTAATTTTCTCCGTAGCCCGGAGCCCATCAGAGTGCAAGGCACATCCTAGGAGTTAATCAGTGTTTGTGGAATATACAATATCCTTATGAACAGAATGTAAAATAATAACAGAGCAAGCAACTTTTACTATGTGCCAGGCTTGCTCTAAGCATTAGATATGTTAACTCATTGAATCTCCAGAAACGCCTTACGAAATAGGTCATAGGTAATACTATTCTCTGCATTTTAAATGGAGACAATGAGGTGAGTGATGAGGGTTAATTTGCCCAGTCATCAGTGGCCTAAACTAGGGCTCGCACCCCGGAAGGCCAAGGCCAGAATCCAAACACTCAATCACAATGCCATAAAGAGTTGCAGCCAGAATTAGAGAGAGGGGGCTATGCAGATCCTTACCAGCTTACTTCCCTTTACATTGAGGGTGCCGACAGAGTCACAGTTATGAAAAACCTTGATTATAATAACATGCAACTTACCTTAAGCCTTAGGGTGAGCAAAAGTCTACGCTGCCATAGTAAGAGGCTCCCCCACCCCAAAAGAAATACAATGGCTACAAGGGAAGAAAATCATTTCTTTCTGACACATATAATAGTCTGGAGTGAGTGTTCTGGGCCAGTGGGCAGCTCTATTCAATGTGGCCATCCCGGGACCAAGGCTTTTCCGTCCTGTTGGCCTTCCCATTCCCAAGGGCTTTGTCGTCTGTGTGGCTAGGGCTTGGGCACACGGAGCCCAGGTCACACCCAGCAGGAAGGTGGAAGAAAGCACAAGGTGGGGGGGAGGGCACACTCCCTGTCTTAGATGCCTTGTCTTTGGGGAGAACTTGGTCACATAGTCATATGTCACAGCTGGAAAAGGAAGTCTCGCTGGGCAGACACGCACGCAGCTACAAGTCCATTACCATGGAGAAAGGCAAGGGGGGCTTTGATGAGAAGTTAGCTGTCTCCAGCACGCTCAGTCCTCAGGCCCGTGCCGGTCAACATTTTATTATTCACTTTCATAAGGACAGACAGTGTCTGCTCATTAAATTAGAGAATAATAGTATGGAGAAAAGAAAAAAAATATACTGGGTGACAGATGAGGCTTTTTTAAACATTCAAAACCTTAGGCAACGGTTTCTTAGATATGACACCAAAGCCATAAGCCAACGAAAGAAAAAATAGAAAAAGTGAACATCACCAAAATGAAAAACATGTGTTTCAGAGGACCCCATCAGGAAAGCGAAAAGAAAACCCACAGAATGGGGGAGAAGCCTCGCAAATTATATATCTGAGAAGAGTCTTATGTCTCGAATATGAAAAGAATTATTATAGCTCGATTATAAAAAGACAACCCAATTTTTTAAATTTGGCAGTCCGAATAGCCATTTCTCCAAAGAAGATGTACAGATGGCCAATAAGCACAGGAGAAGTGCTCAGCATCTTTAATGACCAGGTAAATGCAAATCAAAACCAAAGTAAGGTGCCACTCCACACTCTCTAGTACAGCTGTAATAAAAAGACGGATAACAACAAGTGTTGGGGAGAAACGAACCCACGGACACTGCTGGTGGGGATGTAAAATGGAGTAGCCACTTTGGAAAACAGTCTGACATAGAGCTACCACGTTCTACTTCTAAGTATGTATCCAAGAGAAATAAAGACATATGTCCACTTGTACACAAATGTTCACAGCGGTAACAAGAGGAAATTGATCATGGCTCCAACTCATATCCAGCTTCTAGACTCTGGGGGCAGGGGGCGGGGAGGTGGATACGTGGCTTAACCGTGAAGCCAGAGAAAGGGGGTCAAGGTTTCAGCAGATCACAAGCTCATTATGAGCTAAGAGCACAACAGAGTTACCAGGACAGTTGAACATGCTGAACGGAAGATTGTCTGCACCCGTTGGATCTTAAGGCGGCTGTTAGGAGCTTTAAGGCACAGGTTACTCTGGAAAATGGAGTCAACAGACATCATTCGGTTCTAAACTCGGGAACAATAAACATGAGAAGCTGAAGTCTCCACAGCAGTTACTGTCAAGGCTTAAATGTCAGAGGAGTCTAGCTGGTGTCAGACCTGGCTGGGACCGCATCCCCCCTCCCCGTGTGCCACCAACTGAGTGAGGAGGGACTGCCCAGATCTCAGTGGGGAAGTCCCCACAGTTTGGGGCTGTTGGCTGAAGGTCTGCATTGGCAGCCCCTTGGAAGCCACGCTTCCTGTGGACTCTAATGAAACAAGGAAGAAGGTTGGTCAGTGAGTCGGGAACCGAACGGGTTTGAAAGACGAAACTCAAAATTATAACAGGGATAATATTTTAAAAATAAGTCCTGGGGTGCCTGGGTGGCTCAGTTGGCTAAGCGTCTGACTCTTGGTTTCGGCTCAAGTCACGACCTCATGGTTTGTGGGTTCGAGCCCCACATCAGGCTGCCTGCTAACAGTGTGCAGCCTTCTTGGGATTCTCTTTCTCCCTCTCTCTCTTTCTCTCTGCCTCTCCCCTGAACACTCTGTCTCTCTGTCTCTCTCTCTCAAAATAAATAAATAAACATTTTCTTAAAAACCTTCCCAATTATGCTTTCTTATCAGTAAGTCAGTCTCTCATTCTCCATTTTTCCTAAAAAGTCAGCTTGACTTTTCTTCCTTTCCATCCTACCTCTCTCTCCAAAATAATCTGAAGATAGAAAGTCTGAGCCAAATGAAAGGCTCAATGTCATTGTTCTGACTAGGTTTCCAAGGTACCTTTGAGCTCTCTGGCAGAAAGAAAACAAAATTGCTTACAAGGTCCCCACTTTCAGGAAGGAGAAAGCATATCGCAGTTTCAAGATAGAGAAGATTTACTGACACAACAGCAAAAAAGAATTTGCTGACATGAATCTTGGTTTCAGAGGATAAAATGTAGGTAATGGAAAATCATATTTCAATAAAGCAGAAAAAGCATTTTATTTTATATGTGTTGCTCAGAAGTTACTGATCTTTCTATCCTACCAGCGGTCTGCATATGTCAGAAATCCATTCAAAGAGCTCAATGTCTGCTATAAGTCAGCCCCAAAATAAATAAGCCAGCAGTTATTTCTGTACCCTCTTCTGTCCCAGCATTGGTGTGAATGAAAGAAGAGATATGGAAAATGACAATGGTGTTTGCCTTCTAGAAACTTCCTTGGAAGGTAACAACAGCACGCAGGAAATCATCTGAAACCTGAAACTGAAGACACTCAGACACTGGGCTGGGTGGCAGCCAGGCACCTTACCTTTGTTGTGTCGGAGTTCCAGAGGAGAGATCACCGAAAACCACAGTGGTCAATAAGGCAGAGTCAGAATGACCGTCTGGAAACCCAATCTGAACAGTTCTGACCAGCCTGCTCCATAAAGAGGGCGGGAGGCTCACACCCATCTAAGAAAGGCTGGTCCCATGCCAACGAGGCCACGCCACAGGCCTCATTACAGGACAGCCATCCCCCCACAACAGATGCAACCCCACCCAAACAAGACAGTCTGGGGACAAAGGAGACCTAAATCCCTTGGCCAGCCCCGGCCCCCGCCCCTCTCAGCATCGCTGAGGCCTCAAAGGCGCCAGGTGGCACGGAGGGAAAAATCTGCCATCCGATCCTGGGAACTGGCACTTTTTAATCTGCTCAATTAGAAATGTAACGACTTCTTGCTTCCATTTGCCAGGCTGGCAGGGAGAAGGTACAGACAGCCAAGCGTGTTCGGTGCCGCTTAGCAAAAGCCGAGAAAACACAACCGAAAAGCAACCTCCTTCGGAATGATAAGGATTCACAAGAAAAAAACAAAACAAAACAAAAAAAACCAACCAACCTGAATGTGCCCAGCTCTTCTTCCTGGCTGTCCCTGCCTGGTCACGACTGCACGGTCGTGACAGCCAGAGATGTGGGCTACGTGTCTGTTTTTCTTATCCCTAAACGGGTGTAATAATCCATCCTACCTGCTTCTGCAAAGATTAAGACCGTGCGTATAATGTGCTTACTTCTGGTATCTGACGCTTTAGAGGTTTCATTGTCAGCTGCTGTGACCCTGTTGGTTTCCAGCATTTTTGTCCCTCCATCTAGCATTTGTCCTCCCTCCACCCCTCAGGGCAACATTGCGACAACAGGCCTTCAGCGATGCAAGGAGGAAGGGTTCAGCCCTGCCATACAGGCACTCAGCATAGCAGGTGTCTCAGCAACAAGTCAAGCGGTGACCTGAAAATACCCAGAAAGTTGACAGGGATATTTCAGGAAACCCCAGGATGTCATTTCCAGGATTGCAATGCACGGTCACTTCCACTCGGGGCCTCCTCCCCCTCTGCTGCTCCGTGGCATATGCCCATCAACCGTTTTGTTTCAAAGGGTCTGAGGAAGGCTGGCTAATGGAGCGACACCCTCCTCCCTCGAACGTGTGTGTGCCTATGCTAGGTTCCATAGCAAAGGGGAATGAAGGCTGCAGGTGCAATGAGGCTTGATAATCCTCTGATGGCAAAATAAAGGGATTCTCCCCGACGATATGGGTGGGCACTGAGTGATCACAGCATTCTTAAAAGTGCAACAGGGAGGCAGAAGGAGGCGTGGCTACAGAAAAAAATGGTCGGAGAGCTGCGTTGTCGCTGGCTTTGAAGATGGAGGAAGGGGGGCAACAAGCCAAAGGATGTGGGCTCCAGAAGCTGGAAGGCCAGGAAACAGATTCTTCCCTAGAGCCTCCAGAAAGGAACACAGCCCTGCTAAAACCTTCATATCGCCCAGCGGGGCTTATGTCAGACTTTCTACCTACAGATGGTGAGACGACAAATGTGCGCTGTTTTAAGGCACCAAGTTCATGGTCATTTGCTAAAGCAACCGGAGAAAATGAATACAGGCTTTTTCTGGTCATCATCTGGTGACACCCATTCTGGTTCCCAAGGGGTATTTCTTACAGAAGTGACACGCATCATCCCCATGATTTTTTTTAAATTTTTAATGTTTGTTTTTTTATTTTTGAGAAAGAGAGAGCACGCACAAGTGGGAGAGGGGTCAGAAAGAGAGGGAGACGCAGACTCCGAAGCAGGCTCCAGGCTCCGAGCTGTCAGCACAGAGCCCGACACGGGGCTCGAACCCACGAACCGTAAGATCATGATCTGAGCCAAAGTTGGATGGTTAATTGATTGAGACACCCAGGCGCCCCAAGATTTTTTTTTTCTTTTATCCTGGTATAACAGGCTAGTTGAATGCTCGGTCCCTAGGCCCCACAGATATGGGTAAAAGTGTCATCACACATGGGAGCCCCAGGGCCCTAGGAAGTACAGAGTGGCCAAGAAGGGTTATCGGAGCCGACAGTTATCAGAGCATGTTCAGGGGCTGCCAAGAGCACCCAAGTTCTGCCTCATAAACCCTTCAGTGCTTGCCGATCTCATCATCGCTACACGCTCTATGCGCCCCAAGGTTTAAGAGAGTATGCCCTTCCATTTTTTTTTTTTTTTAATTTATTTTTGGGACAGAGAGAGACATAGCATGAACGGGGGAGGGGCAGAGAGAGAGGGAGACACAGAATCGGAAACAGGCTCCAGGCTCCGAGCCATCAGCCCAGAGCCTGACGCGGGGCTCGAACTCACGGACCGCGAGATCGTGACCTGGCTGAAGTCGGACGCTTAACCGACTGCGCCACCCAGGCGCCCCTGCCCTTCCATTTTGATTCATCAGAGATACATATAACTTCCAAACAAAGCTTGTGATTAACCCAAAATGGCCAGCGCTCTGTCCCAGTGATTCATAGAATTCCAGGCAAAAACAAAGCCAGGAGACTTTAGAAATCCAACCTCCAGTAAAGGTTTGATTTTTCTGCATTTTGATTTAATATTTAAAGTACTCTGTGAGGCCCCATGACCAGCTCTACGGCCTTCCTAAAGGCCTCAGCTTGAGTACCTCTCAGCTCCCTGGGCGGGGGAGGGGGGGGGCTGTTTTTTTTTTTTTTTTCATTATATTGGTAGGTTCACTTCAAGCTTAGATTCTGATCTGTCAAATGGATAGCAATGGTGACATCCACTGTGAGCCTTGGGGAACTCCATAATCTAATCCTGAGGCTTTCCCCAGTCTGTCCCTGAGAAAAAAAAGGGGGGGCGGCGCTGAAAACAAATCTTCTGCAGTCTCTTTTTACGGGCCTTATATCCCCATTCCAAAACTTCCAGTTTATGGGCGTGTAACTATTAGAACCACTATTGAAAACAGTTTAGATAAAACAGATAGGCATTACCTATCTACTGAAGGTAAAGGCGTGCCTACCCTCTGACCCAGAAATTCCGCTTCTAGCCTTATACTCAAAGAAACGTCTGCCCATGCGCGCTAAGAGACACGTACAAGAATGTCCATAGCAGCATTATTCATAATGGCCCAAACTGGAAACATTAATGGCGAAATGCTACGTAAAGGGTGGGGTGTTCATACAATGCTGTACTGGCCAGCATCGTGCTACCTGCCACGACATGGATGCATGTCTATAGTGCTGGATAAAAGAAAGCAGATACAAAGGAATGTTCTACGATTCCATTTACACGATGTTCAAAAAGCAGATGAAATCATGGTGTTTAAGGATTCAAGCTCAAGGAGACAGAATTCTAAAGAAAAAGGAGGAAGTGGTTACCGTAGGAGGTTAATAGTATTACTCCTTTAATAGTTGTTACACCTTTCTAGATGTGAGGTATGTCCTTTTTCCACAGTCGGCATTTGAGGAACTTAACCAAGTCCAGACAGGCTCGTCTTGGGTCCAGTTAGAATAGTTTCTCCCAGAACTGGGTCAACTGCTCTGTTGCTCTCCCCAAACTGACGCTTCAGTCCAACGGTACTACTAAAATTGAATTCACATCCCTTTCTCTCCCTTCCCACTGAGATGCATGGCTCATGCTTAGATCACCCAGTAAGATTCCTTAAAGGAGCAGAGCTATAAGTTCTTACATCAGTAAGTCTCTAAATGCTTAGAGCAAGAATTCTTTTTCTTTTTTTTTTTTTTTAGTGTTTATTATTTTTGAGAAAGAGAGAGAGAGAGTGCAAGTGGGAGAGGGGCAGAGAGAGAGAGAGAGAGAGAGAGAGACACAGAATCTGAAGCAGGCTCCAGGCTCTGAGCTGTCAGCACAGAGCCCAACGCGGGGCTCAAACTCACAAACCGTGAGATCATGACCTGAGCCGAAGTCGTAACGTTCAACTGACTGAGCCACCCAGGCGCCCCTTAGGGCAAGAATTCTGACAAAGTTTTTAGAGTCTTCATTGTTAAATTAGAATATTGATGTCCGTTTTGGAGGAATATATGTGAGCATAAATAAGATAATGCATGAAAGGTATTAAGCATAGTGTCTGCCCATAGCAGACTGTCTACAGACAAGAGTGGTCTTCCTTCCTTTTTTCTCTGAGACTCATCTTCCCCCCCGCCCCCCCCGCAGAGATGACAGGATCAAGGAAGAAAGAGAAAGAGAAGGGACATTTTCGGAAAACAAATAGCACAAAACCAATAACTTCCAAGTATATTTTGTTGAGGTGGCGACATTCATAAGAGGTCATTAGAGAGGTCCTTACCCCAAACCTTGCATTCACCTGGACTGCTACCATATTTGGAATCTTGCCGTTTGAGTCATTCTTATAAGCTGGGGAGCTGTCACCAGAGTGAATCATTTGCTTCATCATAGTTTTGTATGCTGTGGTCTCTCCAAATGTAGTTATTACACCATTTTAGAATCAGCTGGTGTATTCAGGTGAGTAAAGCTAGACGCCGTAAGAAGCAGTCCCTGAATCTCAGTAGCTTTACCAGCAGAACACTGCAGTCACTGCTTATTTCAAGTTCATGAATAGGTTGTAAAG
This sequence comes from Panthera onca, assembly GCF_046562875.1. Lineage (NCBI taxonomy): Eukaryota > Metazoa > Chordata > Mammalia > Carnivora > Felidae > Panthera > Panthera onca. Next base: position 21,361,414 of record NC_138345.1, read on the forward strand.
GGTGGTGTTCCCATGCAGGGGCACAGATTCTTTCTACGTGATGTCTCTGCTATCATCCAGGGCCTCAGAGCCCTCTGCTAGATTCTTTGTGTCCAGCTGGCAGCTAACAAGAGACGAAAGGCCAATGTCATGAGAATGCAAGGGTAGTTTAGGGACCAATGGTAGAAGTCATCTGTATCACTTTGCTTACATTCTATTCGTCAGGATTCAATCGCACAGTCCCACATAGCTGCAGGAAAGGCTGCTAGCTTCCTTTAGCTCTCTTCAGGAAGAAAAACAATTTTGGTGATCTCATTGCATACCTGGGGTGCAAAGATATGAAGTTCAGTATACATATTTGTAAATATGTTTTTTCAGTGATACTGATACTGAGTCAGAATATCTAGAGCCTAGGAATGCGAAGTTGCAACAGATGATTTTCACGGACACTAAACTGGCCCAGAGGTGTTTTTGATGGTTTCCAGCACAAGGGACAGCGGCAGCCCTGTCATTGATCTTACCTTAGATACCAACCTGGGTACCCTGAGTATTTTTGCAAATCTTTTAGAACGTGCGAGAACTGTAGTGTAAGGACTCCCAGGATGGCTTGCCCTCCACACTCAGATTCCAACAGTGCACTGGGAGCGGGTAAGCATAGCATTTGCCAGGTCCTTTTCTCAGCTGTTTTGTTCTTCCTCAGACAAAGGGGGATATTGTAGGGCTATACTGAGTGACAGAAATAGAAGCCAGCCCACATAACTCAAATCCATTTACTTTAGGGACATTGTTGAGGTCAGTGCTCAAGACATCATTTTATGGAGACACATAGAAGAAATTTCTCTCAGGTGTCCATACTATAAATAGTTGTTTTTCTATGAGAAAGCAGTTGACTTGTATTTTACCCACTGTGAATCATGACATTTATCATGTTTCCTCTTTGTACTAACTTTTGGGAAGTTTGGAGCCAAAATCTTAGACGATCTATTGCAAGTGTGCAGAACTTAGTTCCACTGTATCTTATTTTCTTACTTTTAACTCAAATATTTGTTTCTTTTCTTAACTTGTTAAAGTGTACATCTTCACACATGCTACTTGGTTTCTATTTTCAATGTGAAGGTCATAGAAATGGATTTTTAATTATTAAATATGATATTGTGACAGAAAAGTGAACAGAAATATTGGCCCATGGTGTTTCAATCGTGTTTTAACCCCTGAGAAACGTTTCCCACAAATGACACGCATGAACCCTTCATCACCCATTTAACCCAGTACCAAAAGACTTTCCTTAGAGACCTCAGAATAGAATATTAGTTAAAACCAGCTTTACTTTTCCAAGGTCACTCTGTCCCAGTCCTCATTTCTTTTTCTGAGATGTAATCCCCTTTTTCTGAGTCCAGAGATAGTACAGAACCTAAAAACCTTCAGGGAGTAGAATGTTGGGTTGAACAGCTCTGGGCTTTGATAAGTTTCGCCTCTGTCCAAACGTCCTCACAACAATGTTTAAAATCAAATTGTGGAAAGAAAGCCAGGACAAAAAAGTTCATGTACTTTGAAGACATTCTAAGACCATTATTTAGTAAAAATTTCCCACAATGAATTTAGCTATGGAAGGGATTAAGAGAAAGGTACCCAAACATCCACTCAATTAACTAAAATTTAGTGGGCCTCTCTTTATGTTCTAGTGCTAGTGGCTTTGACCTTATTCCCACTTTACACACGTGCGCGCGCACACACACACACACACACACACACACACACACGAAACAAGCACACCCTCTGGGAGGGAGGGAAGTATTAAGAGGGTGTGGTCGAATTTCTTTTGGCAGCTTCACTGGCCATTGATTTGGGAGACGTTGCCTCCGAAGGCGTGGTCTTTACCTTCAGCACCAAGGCCAGCGCACCTGCCTCTTTCCTGGGTTCCCCGTAACCTCACTAGCGAACTCGCACTCCCAGAACTGTGATAAAGAAATGTTCTTTGTCAACTAAACTGGCCTTCCTTATTCTTAAAAGAACATCATAAATTGTTCTTCACGGAGTGGCCACGGGTACCAGCAGGAAAAGTTTCCGACCAGAGCAGAAAATTTATTCGCGACCTGCCTCCTTCTGAATCTAAGCGCGCGCGCACGCACACACGCGCGCGCACGCTGCCAGATGGGCTGTCTTTTGGTCTGGTTCTGCTCTCATCACTCCCTCTTTGCATCGGGAAGCAGTTAGGAAGAGCATTCTTTGCCTCCTGTCCCAACAGAAAGTGACACACATGCACAGACGGAGACGGAAGGTGGGAGGGGAACGCAAGTGCTCAGGCCTCTGGTCTTCTGAGATTTGTCCTTCTAAGAGCTTTTTACCTCTCGGGTTTGTGTATAACCCTTGACTTTAAGGCTAACAAACAAGAACAATCTACCAAAAAGCTCGCCGTTCCCAACTAAAGTAATACAAACGCGAGGAAGACAAATCGGACCCTGGCAACATTATTCCCATTTCAAGAATGCGGAAACTGAGCCGGAGACGTTAAGCTACTTGCCCAAGAAATCACAGTGACCCAGTGACAAAGGCGAACCAAAAAGCCAGATTTCGTCTTCCTTCCTGTTGGTCTTTCATCAGCAATATATAGTTGCCAACTGTCTTCAGGAGCCCCAATTCTGTACCCCTCCCTCCGGCCCAATTATCTGAAAACCAAAAGAGTAGAAAATCGAAAATGAGATGGAGGTCGGCGGGGATGGGAGGCAGCGGATTGCTGCCGCTTCCTTGCTTCCTTTTTTAGAAACTAAAATCGACTCTGCTTTTCCTGGTTGACAGTCCCTTGCCTGCGGCGCGACTCCTGGCCTCGGCGGGGGTTCGCGCAATCTGGGCGCCTCCAGCTGCCCCTTCTCCTCCACAAGTCGCCAGCCAAAGAGCGTAGGGCCAAAGCGGGACGGAGCGAGGGTGCCCGGGAACCCGTGCCCGTGCCGTTGCCGGAGCCGCCCTGGGCGCACCGCGCTGGGCGCCGCTTTCTCTCGCTCGCCCCACGCGCTGCTTGTCCTGAAGCGCAGCGGCTGGCAGGGAGGCCGGTGGGCAGCCAGGGGCCCGCAGGGCTGAGCCCGAGGCCCCGAGCCTGGGCAGCGTGGAGCGTGGAGCAACGGTTTCCCCAGCCAGCTCCCTCCAGGGTTAGCACTCAGTGCCAGGGAGCAGCACGGGTCTTTCCTCGCCCCTCCCCAAGCGCACCCGGGCCAGCTTCCATCTGATTAGAATGTTTCTTCCATCTGATTAGAATGACAGTAGCTTTCAAGTCATTCATTATGAGAATTTTAGTCTTAAAAGAAAAAAGAAGGTCCCACTGTAATTGTGAGTTGTAATAAATGCAAACTTCTGGTGCCTTCCTCTGCAGTATGGAAGACAGTAAAAAATGTGTCTCGTCCAAGCGCACCCCCTCCCCAAGCCCATTGTGAAGTCAATCGCTAACAAAGGGGACGTGTGAATATTCAACACCGAGTCTTTCAGTTGTTATTTTCCGGAATCCCTGAGTCGGCTTTTTTTTTTTTTTTTTTTTTTTAAATCGGCGAATACCTGTTTAAGTTTTAAAAGCACATGGAAATAGCCCGCGAGCGACCATATAATTTGATTTGCCAGGCAATCTGCAGAGCGATCGCACATCATTTATAATGTTCATTGAGCATTTTGCCTAATTGTGTCTGTCTCTGAAAGGGCAGCGCACCCCCTCCCGACCGCGAGCAGCACAAGTGGCGACATTCCCATGGAGCGGCCGCGCGGCAGCTTGCCGTATTCAGCGCGGGCGGCCGGGCCGCGCGCTTCCCCGCCCTGGCGACCGGGAGCCCCTGACACTAATAGCTCGCGGCTCAGGTACGAGCGGGCGCCGCGCTTGACTCCATTCAATTCACAACCGGCCGTGCTTGCAGGTGTCGCCTTTTGAAACCTCCATTCAGGCGGCCGCTGTTCACTTCTCGCTGCGCCGCGGGTTTTGTACAGGCGCAAGAATGGGGCTGATTATTCCCGTGCCCACATGCCGCCCCCACACGCCCCCACCCCGTCGGGCGCGAGGCTTTCCTTGGCCAAAAGAGGCGTTTAATTAGTTCTGGGGCCGCAGAGAGCCAGCGTGACCGACAAAGCCCGGCTCCCCAGGTAACCCCGGTTCCCTGCGGCCCCGGGAGGGGGCGCGCGGCGCCAGAGCACCGGCCTCAGGCTGCGCGCTCCCTCCCGCGCCGCGGCGGCTCCCCTGCCCCCCGCGGGCTCTCCCGCAGACCGAGGCTCGCTCGCTGGGTTTGGGTGACCTCGGCCAGCGGCTCCCGCGAGCCCCAGGCGCCGCCAGCCCGGGGCGCTGCTCCCCCTTCCCGCCTTTCTGCCCCCGGAGCCAGGACAGCCGGGTAGATGGAAGCTTAACTGGCAAACGACGGTGGCTGTAGCTGTCTTGCGCGTGGGCGTTCTCCCCATTTCGTGTCGTTCTCTCTTTCCCCCTCTCTCCCCACGGGGGCAATGTTTCCGGAAAACACTGTCCCCCTTTATCCTTAAGCCCCCGCGGCTCAGCGCTGCGTGCGCTAAGCTCAAGGCGCAAAGCTGGGCGCGCGAGATGGTGAATGGCTGCCTCGGCGCCGCGGCCAGTGACGCTCCTTTCGCAGCAGCTGCTCGGGCACCTGCGATGGCCCAAAATACACGCAGCGGCTGACGGCGCCGCATTCCCTGGCCCGCCTGCGCCACAGGTACAATCACGCTCCCACCCCACCCGCCCTTGCAGGGGTGCGCGCGCCCAGCCGGGGCAGCCCCTGAGCCGGGATCGCGCCCCCGAGAGCCTGGCCTTTTACTGTGGGCCGCGCACGCCCCCGGGAGAGAGGGGCCGGAGGCTAGGCGCTGTGTCGCCGGACACCTGCGTTGTACCTTTCAGGGCGGAGTGGGCGTCGGCCGCCAGGCGGGGGCTGGGGCCCCTCCCGCCTTATCATTTGATTTCCGCGAGCGTCTGAGGACGCCGGCACCCATTCGTTCCACTCGCTGCGCTCTGTGAACGAGCCTGGGGCCGGCGGAGGGGGCCGGGCTGGGGGAGGGCCGGGTGGTCTCACTCCCCCCCTCCCGCCCCGCCGGCCGGGCTGGAGCACAAGTGTTGGGATTCCCACGGACCGGCGTGCTCTGCGGCTGGAGGCCCGGGCACCCGGGGCCCGGGAGACGTGGCGGACACAGAGGGGTTTGTAGACAGGGTGACCTCCGCGCTCCCTCTCTGAAAGGGCCTGAAAGGAGCCGTTTATGGTGCATTACCAGTCAAGGGCTCAGGTACCAGCGCCTTGTGTCGGGAAGCCCCGGCGGCCGCCCGTGCTGCAGGTGTCAACTATACAAACGCCCCGGGAAGGGGGGCTCTGAGAAGGGGGGCAGGGGAGGGGCGCTTGGCTGCGCCAGCGCCCGCCGTTCGCGCGGTTTAGTCTTTTTCTCTTCTTCCGCGAGAGCCGCCAGCCTGGGGTGCAGGCCCAGGTCTTGAGGGGTGGAAGAGAAAGCAGCGGGGGCAGGGGACTACGGCAGGTTATTTATGGGACTCCCCGGCCCAGTTTCAAGGCTGGGGGCAGAGGCAGGTCGCAAGAGACGAGAACTTCTGAGTGGAGGCGAGGGCTGTGCCAGGGAAGGGGCATTTGCCCGTGTTGGGGTGCTTGAACCTCCAGGGGCCTGCTCGATTTAGCCTGAATTTCCCAAGCAGGCCCATCTTCGCCTTGTCTATCTTCCTGTGCAAAGATGGGCCTGAGTTTGGGTGCACCTTTTACAAAGGTGAAAGCACTGGCCTCTCTTCTCAGGTTCCCTCCCAGTGCCAGAGTCACCCCCTGCCCAGAAGAAACCGAGGAAGGTGCTATTCCCTAGGTGGGTAACCTGCGTGGACCCCTCTGTTCTCCCAAAGACCCCAGAAGCCAAGAACTCAAACCCCTCAGGTTGGCCTCTGTAAAGCAAAACTTCCTAATGCTATTTTCCTTAGGGAGGAGAATGTTAATGGAGTTGACTTCCTAGGTCGGCCCTCAAAATCCTTCACGGAGTCAAAAAACTGTAGAAAAATAGCACGGGGCACTGTAACAAGTGGGGTTTAATGATTTTCAGGGCCAACCTGAAAAAGAGAATGAGGCAGACGCCAATTTTAGGAGGGTCTGAATGAATCTTGTGGGTACTCCTAAAGGTTTTAGAGGTGGTCTGCCTTATTTCCTTATCGGATATTAGCTTCTCGCTAAGATTCTAATGTTTTCCTTTTTGCAGGTGCGTCACCATAATTACGTTTATAGGCGTCATCTATTATTAGAATTGGCCTTTGACTGAGAGATTTTCTTAAAGGAACAGAGAAATTGGAAAAGGGAATTGGTGAAAGGATAAGATGGGTGTGTGTCTGAAAAGAATAGTTTAAGAGAAGAAAGGGGGAGAACAGATTTCTTAACAAAGTAAGAGAAAGTCCTTCCCATCTAAAAGCAAGGAGCAAATCACTTCCACTCTCACAACTGAATTTCTTGAATAAGTTGCCCAAATCAGGTGTCTCTGTTTCCTCACCTTTATTCAGTCCTCAGCACACTGTATTCTGGCCTGCACTCTCACACTGAAACTCTCCTTAGCCCTTTTCACCAGTAACTTCCATGCCCCCACACTTAAGGATAACTTCCAGACCTTATCACGCATAAAACTGCAGGAAACAGGCCCGCCATTCATCCTGATACCAAGAGCAGAATCCTCTGAGTCATTTTTGTTTCTCTCTCTTTTCCAAGCCCCCCATTCAGTAAGTTACCACGTCCTAAAATCCCCTTTCTAGAATGTGTCTCCAATCTGCGGTCCCCAGTTCAGGCTTTCAGAATCTCTCAGCCATTCCTTGCAGTCTTCTGATTGGCCTCCCTGCCTGCCTGTAATCCTGCTTTGCTCCAGTCCGTTCTAGTTCTCCAACCTGGCAGCCTGAGGGTCCTTTCTAAACGGTAAAGTTGATCATGTTACCCCCTGCCGAAAACCCTTCCCTGGCTTCCCCATTCCCTGACTGCTTATGTAGAAATTGTAAACTTGTGCTACTCCAGGGCTCCCGTGCTAGTCAATTACACACATTGTAAAGAATAAGACAAACACATTTTAACATAATGAAGTAAAAATATAGATTATAGGGGCGCCTGGGTGGCTCAGTCAGTTGAGCATCTGACTCTTGATTTCCGCTTTGGTCATGATCCCAGGGTTGTGGGATAGAGCCCCGAATTGGGCTCTGTGCTGAGTGTGGAGCCTGCTTAAGATTCTCACTCTCTCACGGGGTGCGTGGGTGACTCAGTTGGTTAAGCATCTGCCTTTGGCTCAGATCATGATTTTGCAGTTCCTGAGTTTGAGCCCCGTGTCCGGCTCTGTGCAGATGGCTCAGAGCCTGGAGCCTGCTTTGGATTCTCCCTCTCTCTCTCTCTCTCTCTGCCCCTCCCCTGCTCGAATGCTCTCTCTCAAAAATAAATAAACATTTTTAAAAAATGTTTTAAAAAGATTCTCGCTCTCTCTCCCTCTGCTTCTCCCCAGCTCACACCCTCTCTTTCTGTCTAAAAATATAGATATAGATTATAATTCATTATTTTCTTCTCATACTCCAGTGGATCTTCTTATCCACTCTGGAGATGATTGGTCTGTGTTATGCCAAATCCCTTAATACAGCTTACAAGGTCTTTCTTAATCTAGGGCCTGCCTACATTTCCATTCTCATCACCTCTCTTTACTTCATCCTTAATAAAGTTCTTTTATTTCTTCAAAGCCATGACAACCATTCCCTGTTTGTCTGTTTCACATTTATTTCAACCTCTATTTGCTATCCCCAGTAGGCGGTAAGCTCCATGAAAAAAGATCTGCTGTATTTATCATTCTGTCACCTGTGCTTATCACCATTCCTGGCACAGAATAGGTTCTTGATAAATATTTGCCACACCGATGAACACGGTGCTCCTCAGAAGCAGCCATTTTTTCCACAAAAAGACTAGAAAGCAGAGAAAACTGCCCCATAGACATAAGAACCAAGCAGAGGTTGCAGAGGGAGCAAAATGAGGCACAGGAAAGATGGAGAGAGTGTCCAGACATCTTTCCGGATCATGAGGCATTGACAAGGATACAAATTAGGCTGCTCTATAAAACAGGGTAAAATATAGTGGTTCAAGTGGGACGGAATTCTGTTTCTCACAAAAACAAAACAAAACTGGACAGGCACTCCGGGCTTGGTGTGGGGTCTAAATGACGTGGGCGATTCAGACTCCTTCTGTCTGGTTGCACACACATCCTCAACCTCTAGCTTTCATCTCGTGGTTCAAAGTGGCTGCTCCAACGGCTGCCATTGCATCCGTATTCCAACCAGCAGAAAGAGGGAAAGTGGCAACACAGGGCGCGTTCTTCCCCGGAGATCGAGCACCCAAAGGGAGTATCACTTCTGCTCATGACCTGTCAGTTAGAAGTTAGTTTCATAGCCACGCTGAGCTCCAAGACCCACTAGAAAAGGCAGTTTTCATGCTGGGTGCCCATGTGTCCAGCTAACATCGTGGGGTTCTGTGACCAAAGGAAGAAGGAGAGACCGGACATCAGAGTTTTCAGTATCCAAGACACCCCGTCCTGCTGCCTTCCCGAGGCCTCGCTAAATTCCTGCTCTTGGATTCCCGGAATCGCCCGGTGTCCTGTGCCATAGCCGTCTTTAAATGTTTAAGGTAGTTCAAGTTGTTTTCTGTGAACTGGAATCAGATTCTAAACTAGTATGCTAATGTACCGAGTATGTCTACAGTGACCCAAGGTAAAGGGCTGCAAGACAGGTGTATCAGGCTAAGCCAGGTGATGCAGCAGCAGCCGCCCCAAATCTCAGTGGCTGAACACAACTAGAAGTTTCTAGTCCAGGTTCCCTGTTCCATGAGGGTTTTCAGGGGGACCCTGTGCCTCACAGTCACTCAAGGTCCCAGGCTGACGGACGTTTTGCTTCTGGAAGGAAAAGCAAATGGCACGCCGGCTCTTAACACTTCTTCCCAGAAACGCCATGTTTGTTCTACTCATCTCGTATTTACCCCAAACCCACAGCTCACCCCAAAGACAGTAGGGAAGCCACAAGCTTATCTACCACCTGCCTGGAAGAAGACACAGAGATCCACAGCTTGTCCTGCCAGCTCACCACACAGGTGGCGACCTAAGAGTGGACGCTTTTCAGGTTAACCCTTATTGTAAAGCACCTAGAATGCCTAACACGATCCTTCTGTGCCTTCCCCTCTTCTCTGCTCAGATCTGCCCAGCCGAAGAGGAAAAGCGCTAAGTACTGGGGGCCTCTAAGGCCAGTGTCAACATAAAGCTCTCACCTCGCTTTAAATCAGGGTGGCGAGAAGTCAAATGGACGAGGCATCGGCAGCTTTGTCCTTAGTTCCACCCAAGACATCTCCTACACACTTTCCTACTCCCACGCATTCCACATTAGGAATCTCTACACATTTTCCCACTCTATCTTGGATTTTTACAAGGGGCTTGTGCTCAGGTAGGTTTCAAGCATCTGAAAAAAAAAGACACGAGGACACGTGTGAGAAAGGAAGGTGTTCTGCCCCGAGGAGAATACAGAGAAAGAGGCTTCCAAGGCTGGCAAAGACTAAATGAAGGTGAGAGATTCCAGGGGCTTCGGGAAATCTCCGACTCCTCCCAAAATGTTGCAAGAAGGCTACGTTTTAAAAATTCGTCCCTGTGATTTATGGCATTACCTTTCAAGGGCACTAAAATATGCCAGAGAGATGACCCCTCGGTTGCTATGGGAGGCTCACACCTTAGTGGAGCAGATGTTTTCCTTTATGGCCTCTGGCTGAGATCAATGGCCCTGAAGTAATCTGCTTTTAAAGAGGGCAGAAAGGATAATTTGGAGCACCGGACATTCTTTGAGGACACGGGTCTTGGTGGGGCATAGATGTGGTCATCAGGAGGCCACTCCATGCCGGAGCGGAGGCACGACTAAGAAAGGAGACCCAAAAAGGCAAAGTGAAAGGCACTGACCGTGGGCTTGCTGGAGACCCGGCCTGTCACATCCCATGGATTTGCTGGCACCCACTCCCCTAAAGCAGGGAAAACCACGGGCGATTGCCTGCCTTGGGCTTTTGTAAAGTGTATTCAAACTCCCAGCAACACGTTTCTGCCCCTTCCTGTGTGATTAGACTCACTCAAGACTCACCTAGCACAGTATCGTTCTCCTTACAAACCTCTCACGCTGATCCCCTAACCCTCCACAATAGCCCTTACTACGCTGGATTGAAACGATCGCTCCCTCTCCAACTACCCCCGGGATGTCTTAAGTCAGAGAGACTGCATTTTATTTATCTCTGTATCCCCAACATTTAACATGGTGACTGAACACAGTTAATGCTCAAAACATGGTATTTTTAATGTTTATTTTTGAGAGAGAGAGACAGACAGAGCATGAGCAGGACAGGGGCAGAGAGAGAGAGAGAGAGAGGGAGACACAGAATTTGAAGTAGGCTCCAGGCTCTGAGCTGTCAGCACAGAGCCTCACGCGGGGCTCGAACCCACAAACTTGCAAGATCATGACCTGAGCCCAAGTCGGACGCTTAACAGACGGAGCTACCCAGGCACCCCTCAAAATGTGTTTTTAAAGGGATAAATTGAGACTTAAAAGAAAGCGTGTTCACATTGTCTCAGTATTTCCTGAGGAAATATTTCCAGGAAGTATTTCCACATTGTTTATCTTTCTATATAATGATGCAAAAAATAATAATAATAATAATAATAAGACACTTTGGCTTTAAAAAACAAACGTAACTTGATTGTTTGGCATTATATAGACCAGCAGTCTCCAAAGTGAACAAGATGTTCCATTGGACTACAGGAAAAATCTTAGAACTTTAATTATATTTTTTCTCATCTTCCTAAAATTTCTTTTTATACATGTTGATAAATGTATGCAATATATTAATACAGTCTTATTTCTATGCAATTTTAAATGCATAAATATACATAAATTCACATTTAGAGTACGTGCTCAAACACGGTAGTGATAAGATGTGAGGCACAGCCTATCTTATTCCCTACACACGCACAGTGTTTTTCTCTCCTTATTTAACAGCATTCCAAATTTGAACCAGGACGACCACTGGCTACCCACTTAAGACCATATTGTCAGCTTCCCTTGCAGCTAACAGTGGCCATGTGATGGCTCAGGCCAACTGAATGTCAGCAGCTTTGATGTGTGCAAACTTCAGGTCATGTTCTTAAAGTTTTGTTTTGTTTTTTAAGTTTATTTATTTTGAGAGAAAGAGAGAGAAAGAATCCCAAGCAAGCTCAGTGCTATCAGCACAGAGCCTGACTCAGGGCTTGAACTCAAGAACCGGGAGATCATGACCCCAGCTGAAATCAGGAGTCGGAGGCTTAACTGACTGAGCCACCCAGGCACCCCTAGGTCACATTCTTAAAAGGAAAGGAGTGTGCCTTTTGTTTTTCCTTCTTCTTGGTGGCTGGGAGGCAGATATAAGGGTGGGAGATGGAGCGGCCATCTTAGACCTGGGATTCGGAGACATATTTCAGGAAGACAGAGTAGCAAGTCACAAGGAAGTTTGACCCCAGCCCATTTAGTCTCTGTATAAACTTCAGATTGCTTATGCTTGGATTATTACATGAGAGAGATATAAAGGTAATTTTTTTTAGGCTTATTTATTTATTTTGAGAGAGAGAGAGAGAGGAGGAAAGAGAGAGGGAGGGGCAGAGACAGAGAGAGAGAGAGAGAGAGAGAGAGAGAATCCCAAGCGGGTTCCACGCCAATAGCACAGAGTCCGGAGCGGGGCTCAAGCCCACGAACCATGAGATCATGACCTGGGCCAAAACCAAGAGCTGGACGCTCAACTGACTGAGCCACCCAGGCACCCCTAAGTGTAATATCTTAATCGCTCTTATCTTTAGATATTTGTTAAAGAAGTCAGACCTTTATCCAGAATAATGCAAGGTGTGCAGTCAAAAAAAACTGGAGACAATCAAAGTCTTAAATCGATTCCTTTATAGAGACAAGCAGGGCTCCAGGTAAGAGATACCAGTGGAAGAGAACCCTTCGGTTTTGTTTTTTTTTTTAATGCCTGTGATATCACTTCTCATTCATACCTTTAACTCGCCTTACTGTGAGTAAACATTTCACAGAATATAAGCGTATGCACTCATTACATGGTACACTTTAAACGTATATGTGTGATAGAGTGATATATCACTATATCTCAATAAAGCTGGTTCCCCAGCTTTGGATATATGTTATGTACGTATACGTGTATAGGCATGTATATGTGTATCTGTCCTTACATACGCATAATCTCAATGCTTTTCACAGAAAAACCAATACAACCACCGGTAAAAGCTTTTATGGGGGGGCGCCTGGGTGTCTCAGTTGGTTAAGCGTCCGACTCTCAGTTTCAGCTCAGGTCACGATCTCCTGGTCTCATGAGTTTGAGCCCCCACGTCAGGCTCTGCGCTGGCAGTGCTGAGCCTGTTTGAGAGTCTCTCTCTCCCTCTCTCTCTGCCCCTCCCCCACTCACACTGTCTTTGTGTCTCTCAAAATAAATAAATAAAACTTAAAAAATATTTTAAAAGGTAAGTTTTTATGGGCCCTCAGCGTCAGCTTAAATTATTATTAATATGAAATTGCTTAAATATTTGCTAATATAAAGTTGGCATCCACTCTAGATGTGTGTTGTTCTTTGATTTCTTTTTAATCTAGAAGTCAATAAAATTCAAACTAACCTTAATGCGACCGACGATATGACTTTGTGGTAACGACATTCACCATTCACAAAGTTGACGTGATGTTGGTCCCTATGGTGTATTCATTTCTCCCCCACTTTAATTAATTAATTTATCATGGAAACTACCATAATGGCTTTGTTTGTCTAGCCTGTGTTGTGGTTAGTTTAGTCTTTTCTGGGCGCAGGCACAATGTCTGTGTGTTTTCTTTAGCAGTTCAAATAGCCTCTCTGTTGGTACCACCACAGTCTTAAACTTGAATGTTAATTCAAATTCAGGCTCCAAGTTCAAAGGCAGGCCAGGTTATAGGGTGGTGGAACAGAATATGCTCATACTTTGTTGTCATTTTAAAACGATCATCTACACAAGGCCACAAAAAAAAAAAAAATGAAAAAAAGTCATAATTTATGGAGCTTTAAGAAATACAGATCCAGGAAATCCAAAGTCCATGGAAATGAGAGCTCTAATGAGAGGTTCTCACCAGGACAATCAGATTCCTGGGTATGGAAACATCCCTTGTTATGAAGAGTGGAAAAAGCTCTAATCCCCTGGTTAGACGGGCATGAGCAGACTGTGCAGAGATCGTAGCATAGAACAGGCCCACCTGATTTTTCCTTCCAGGTGAGGAAAGACCTCTGGTTTCCCCCAAATGGCCAGTAAGAATGGAGGCATGAGGGGTAAATCCAGCCCCCGCCCCACTCTCGTATGCCCGGTCTCAGTGTGGGTCTAACCAGTGTCTCTGAGAGGCTCCTGTGGAAGAGAAACAGGACAGACAGCTTGGCCTCCGTGAACACCCTCAGTCGAGTGCTGGGGTCTTGCTCTGCCCCTTTCCAGGCTTTTCTCCATGGGCCACAGTGTATAAATGGGTCATTCTTCTAGCCCCCACCGTATAGCCATGAACATTAGCAAAAGACTATAAACTATAGCAAAAGACTACAACTATTAGCCTAATCCTAACTGCCCCCAAAAGTTCTGAGAACAGCTGCACCTCCTCGTGTCAATGGGGAGCGAAGCTTAGCATTTGTTGATCCATTTGTTGATACGTGTCCCCTCTCCCTCTGGGGACCGAGTAGAGGTTGGCCGGCAAAGCCAATAAGAACGACTCCCATCTGGGTATTAAGACTTCCGCTTCCCACTGACAGTCTATCCTTGTCCGTTCCACCAGTGTTTACTGAGCATCTACCCCTGCGAAGCCACTTACTGACCAGCCGCTACTGTGTGCCTGGCCCTGTATTTATATTGCCCTTGACTCTCACACTATGCAATGAGACAGTAGCGTTATTATTTCCTTTCGCATATGCAGAAATGGAGGCACAGGTAGATTCACCGCGTTGCCCAAACAGCTGATCGGTAGCAGAGTCACTGGAATCCAGGCTCCAGTGTAGACTCGTGAACTCTGTGCTACCCAGCCTCTCCGGCTTAATGCCCAGGGATTGCAGTGGAAAGTGAGGGGCTACTTTCCAGGTCACAGAAATAGGCTTAAATCTCTAGTGGAGGCTTAAGACCCTGAGAAGGGTCTTGTAGTGGCAAAACCTGAGGCACGCAAGCTATATGCAGGGGGCTGGTTTCTCGGAACACACAAGCATGAAAGTTGGCCTCCTGGACCTTGGGCGGCTCTCCCGAATAACTGATGTTTCCTGCGTCATCAGTAGGCACTTTCCTGCTTGAACTAAGCACGGTCTGCCATACGCTTCTTTGAGGAAGGTTAACTCAGCTAAGGAAAAATGTTTGCTCTACACGGGATTTTAAGGCAACGATAATAAGAAGACCACTTCAGTTCCCCGACACCTACAGGACCACCGAGTAGAAGGTAAGGTCTTATTGATAGGAAGCAGAAACAAATCCTAAGGGCATCAAAATCGTGGCCTGCCAAGTAAGGAATAAAGTCAGACCACAGACATAACACAGAGGTATTCTAAGAAAGGCAGGAAGTATGATCTCAATCCTGACTTCCCAGGAGCGAGTCGTTCTCAGGTGAAAGTGAAATCGTACAGTGATAAAGTCAGATGCTCAACCGTCATGCCGCTGTTAAAGCCTGTCGGTAAAGACATGCGGAAATGATGATGGCATCAGCCAAGTGAAAAATGCAAGGTACAAAATTAGGAAAACATGGAAGGAAATGGACCAAAATGTTAACAGTAGTCGCCTCGGGGCTGTGGGACTGTGGACGACGCAGGCAAGGTGGTGGTTTTATTGAGTATCTAGTAATTTTAAGTTGCCTTTATATTGTCGAATCCCGATAAATCTTGCTGATATTGATTTCATGCAGCAGATAACATCTGATCCAATGCCACCGCGTTTCAACCACACTGCATGGAGGACTGAGACGATTACAGAAGGGGTTCATGCAGGACCTGGCCCACGGGCAGGGCACCCTGGGCCTGCCTGCCCCTGCCAGCCCTCATTTGTCCTATTTGTGAGAAGGTTCTTGCTGACTGGCACAAGCTGATATCTGGTCTCTCTGGAGAGCTCCTCCAGGGCTTATATGAAGAGATCACAATCCAAACATTTTCTTTAAAAAAGGTTCATCAGTTTCAAAACTACGTTTTTGCATATCTGTTCACATATTTCAAAAATCAAAAAATCCTAAACAGTCTACAAGGAAAAATTCTATCCATTAGCCACTCCGTGCCTTTCTCAATGCGACTGACGTCATCCGTTTCCTATGTATCCGTCTAGAGATATTTGATGCCTGCCCAGATACACTTGTATATATTCACTGTCCTCTTTTTTTTAATTTTTTTTAATGTTTATTTTTGACAGAGAGAGAGAGAGAGAGAGAGAGAGAGAGACAGAGAGCATGAGTGGGGGAGGGGCAGAGAGAGAGGGAGACGCAGAATCTGAAACAGGCTCCAGGCTCTGAGCTGTCAGCACAGAGCCTGATGTGGGGCTTGAACTCACAGACATCAAGATCATGACCTGAGCCGAAGTCGGCCGCTTAACCGACTGAGCCACCCAGGTGCCCCCTCACGGTCTTCTTTTTTAAATGCAAGTGGGAGCATACTAACCCCTCTTGTTCCTTTTACTTAATGATGTATCTTGGAGATCATTTCATATCACTATACCTAAAGCATTCTTTTCCTTTGGTAAGGCTGCTGAATATATTACTATATGGATGTACCACAGTCCACTTAAGGCCCTACAGACTGACACGAAGCCAGAAAACACAGACAGCTTTGACAAGAAACAAACAGGAAAAAAAAAAAGCCCAAAGTTCCCGTTTCTATTAAATTATTATTATTATTTTCTTTTCACTGCTCACTGTGGAGGCCAAGTCTGGTAATAATGATTTTTGGTGTTTACATTAAAAGGTCAAACACCTTTAAGAATAACAGGACTGAAGGACAGAGCTCAGAAGCTTTGCTATTCATTAAATAAACCTTGGCATGACGGAAAACACTTATTTGGATAATTATATCAGCATTTTGGTGTTTCTCCCTCAAAAGATTAATGTTTAACAATGGGAAATGTAAAGTCAAGAAGGAAGGAGGTGGGTGTTTAGCATTTGGAGTTTCTCTGTGTTTCACCACAGACCTGTATCTCCTGCCCTCATTCCCAAATGGGACATGGCCCAGCTGGGTTTTGTTTGTTCGTTTGTTTGTTTTTTAGGCCGAGAAGCCTCAGAGTAGATAGAGTGTTTGACGGCAACATCTGGAAAACAATTCTGACATCTCACCTCCTTGTGCTACAAATCTACTTATTTCTACTTGTGGCTCAATGCTGGCAGCTGTGTTACGCCCAGAGAGTTACTTAGCCTATCTGAATCTTCGTATTTGCAAACAATAACAATACCTGCAGCGTATCACGGTGCTACGTTAGATGCAAATCAGCCAATCCACGTGAAAATCATATTAAGTGAGCTACATTAGGCGTAGAGACAAAGGAGGGGCAGAAAGATGCTATGTAACATATTTTAGATACAAAACCACACAGACCTGGGGTTGCATTCTGACGCCTTCTCATACCGGCCATGCAACAGTGGACGGAAGGCTGAGCCTTGCTTATTCGCCAGCTGAAGTAAGGAGGACACTCTTCAGGTTGCAGAATTATGAGGGCGAATGATAAACACGTCCGCAAGTCCTCCAAAATGCCCGTTCCTACCTTTCCTAGCACTCGTATTACTCTTTCTGCCTATCTTAGTATAAAATAAATTGCAGGCCTTCTAAACAATTCAAGGAGCTCTGACTAGTGGAAAGGACCATAGGAGTGAAACAAAGAAAACCAGAGAGAAGTCCTCAGGGCATCTGGAGAAATGGAATGTTAATTACGGACGGAGTGAAAAGTACAGGAGAGGAGCGGTGATGTAGGCAGGGGTAGTTCAAGGAAAGCCTTGTAAGCTGGGTCAAGCATCCTCAAGGCCCGTCATTTCCAGGATGGAACGCAATGTCACATGATCACAGGGGGCCTTCTCAGTGGAAAAACCATCCATAACCAATAAAGTGTGACTTTGGGGCCAGAGAAAGCCCCATGATCCCATATTTAATTTTGCATACTTTGTCTTATGCCAGGAATAGCACCATTCAGTGATTCCTCCCTCGGCACTCAGGAGGCGCTGTGGTATCCAAAGTGCAGCCAGGACTCCGGAGAGTTGGGGAGGCCAGGAAGGTGGTACCTGGTAATCTGGGCAGATTTAGAACAGGGCCGGGACTGACTCCTTTGCACACCAATATAAACCTACCCTTTATGAATGGGTATAAGCAAGGCTGGAACTCGCTCTCAGCAGCCAGTGGAACCAGCACTGGGCTGAAGTAACCCGCTGTGTGACCTTAGGGAAGTCACTGAACCTGCTGGGCCTCAGAAACCTTTCACCATTAATCCCTTGATTCTATTTTTCAAATCCTTTCCTAGCAGAAGAGGAATAAAGAATGGGTTGCTGGGGAACCTGGGTGGCTCAGTCGGTTAAGCGTCTGACTTTGGCTCAGGTCAGGATCTCACTGTTCATGGGTTCGAGCCCCACATCGGGCTCTGCACTGACAGCACGGCACCTGCTTTGGATCCTCGGTCTCTCTCTCTCTCTCTTTCTGCCCCTCCTCCACTCTCTCCCCCACTCTCTCGCGCGCTGTCTACATAGACCCAGCAGGCATCAGACCCCATGGGCACAGACGAAGGGCAAGTTGAAGGATGGAGAGCCCGGAGGCCCCACTCTTCATTAGTGATGTCTGCCCGAAACTCATCCTGGGAAAGAGCCAGGGGGGCCTGGGTTCCAACTCTCCAGTCGTTGCTCCCAAAAGCTAGGGCAAGATGCTAGAAGGGTTTGATGGGAAACAGATGAACAAATATGCAGATGAACAAGTATTCGGGTCCTTGAGACTCCTGGGAGGGAGAGAGCTGAGAGGCACAGTGGGGTGGGGGCAGCAAGGCTTCCTCGGTGCCCAGTGGGCCTTGCCAGAAGTTCTGGAACCGAGAACCTTGAAGACGTATGCGGCTCCTAGGCAGCCCTGACAGAGTGTGTGAGGAGTCAACTGGGCCCCGGGGCAGCAGGTGGCACTGAGCAAAGACTTGAAAAAAAAAAAAAATCACAAGGCCTCACCGGTATTGTAACTAAAAAGAAGCAATTGCCCCTGCCACTGCTGACCTTAGCGGATGGGTGTTAGTTTATAATGAGGCAGGTATTTCTCAGGATGTCAGGGAACATCTCTTCTGAGGACAGAGATGTTGTGGGAGGAGAAGGATGCTGGGCCTTAGCAGGGGTGAGGAGGCTCACAGCTCTGGGACCAGCTCTGTCCCTCTCTTCACGAAGTACACCTGCAAACTTTTGACCCTGTCCCTCTCCCTGTGCCCAGAGGATCCACGAAGAGTGGAGGGAGGGGCTGGAATGAGAGCTGGGCCTCCAGCCATTTCCTCAACCAACCTGTTGCTTCCTGAGGCGGAGGGCAGCCGTCCACACTGTTGGGACCTCCAGTGACCCAGAGAAAATGTCCTTTATTAGTGGTGTAGTCTTTCTTCTTTTTATTAGAGAAAAGAACCATCATGTCTTACTTACATGCATGCCCACACCAGTATCCCAGTCTCTGCAGGCCTAGCCCTTGGTCCCAACAGGAGTGGTCTCCAGACAGTCGGTGATTCTTTAAGGGGGACACGATGGGGGTGAGGAACAAGAGGGTGAAGAGGGTTATGTCTGGAACACGTGACTATCCTGTCTTTTCCTCCTATCCCATGCTTGTCCACGAAGCCTGAGAACTGCCCAGAATGTTCACACTAGCTCTGCTCAGCCTCATGGGGCAGTAAGGTTTCCAGCTCGTATCCCATTAGCTCACCTAGGTGCCCAAGGTAATTTTCTGTACTCTACCACAAACTCACTGAGCCTATGTGGGATGATTTTGTGTGGAAGCTAACTGTTAAAATCACACGGGGTAAAAAGACACCCCATATACACGCCTACTGACTCCCAGGACCCCCAGCTCCCTCCCCAACATAACCACTTTCTCCAAAGCCACCTGGATGAATCAGAGAAGGCCCCTCAGCCTCTCCAAGAGACCGCCTTTGTAGGCTGGATTCCAGCCTTCACTGAACGGTTAGCAATATTTTGGATGAGGCTTTGAAGTCTGATCATTTATTATTCTCCCAAGTCCAAGAGCATGTTGCCACTTAATTTCAGTCCAACCAAGTGAGGGAAAGGGATGAGGGCCTTTTAAATGTAAAGGGAACTGGGTGCACACCACCAGCTGGCTAGATCTGTGGTCTTGACCCCCCACTCCCCCAAAGCTTCCCTCTCTTTGAGGTGAGACAGATAAATCTAGATGCACGAAACTGCAACTCAGGTCTGACACAGGGTACGCGGCCACGTTTGCATCAGCGTCATGGATAGCCACCTCACCGGGAAGGGGCACAGGCTGACACAGGAAAGAACTTGCTGTAAAACAGTTAAGTCTTTGGGTTAAAATTGTCTGGGGTTTTTGACATTAACCTCTGGTCTTCTAACCGTACGTAATTTTTGCCCTTACCTTTTGGGTCACAGCAGTTGAGTTGGAAACAGTGTAAGGTCTAAAACCAAGAAGCGTGTTGAAATCGCTGTTCTTAAAAAGCACGGCCTTGGATTTTGAGAGGAGTCTGAAAACGCCCTAGAAGCCTCTGGTGAGACAAGTGTCTGAAAAAGGAAGCGGCTGACCCACGAAGCCCTCGCCTCTCAGTCTTCTGTTCAGAGAACGTGCGCCACTTTGCTCTCCCGGGGTGCGAGTTGGAGGTTGGCTTTTTCCAGGAATTGCCCCGACCTTGAAAGTGTTTCTTTGTTACTCTTATACTGAAGAATTCGAGTTGCATCGCCGGCTGTGATAAAGCGTGTCATGGGCCATAGCACACAGGTTTTGTGTTTGGGGGTTTTTGTTTTGTTTTTTTTAAAGGTCGAGAAAGAAAAAAAAAAAAAAAATCATTCAGGGACAGTCCCGGTGGCCAGTCAGAAAGGTGAAGGACCCAGGCTTTGAAAGGGTTCACACTCGCCCTTTAACTTCCATGCCCTCCCTCCGGACTGCTCCAGAGCAGACGATTCATTGGACTCCTTTTGTATCAGGTTTTACTGCTCCGAACCCCTAGGGTCTCGATTTGCTCTCCGCAGAAACGTGCCCCACTGAGCCGCTCTCCAAGGCGGCCCCTCCAGTGTCCCCATCTATTTCTCCCGGGCGGGGTAAAGGAGGGGAGGGGAGACCGGCCGAAGGCTCGCGCCTCTCTTCTCCGGCCTGAGTCTGGAACGCGTGGGAGCTGCACGGCGTCGCCTCCCCACCCCACCCGCACACACCGTGCAAACTTTACAGGAGTCCTTGAAAAGTGCGCTGATGAGAGGAGACCCAGCGAAACTCAGGCGGGAGGCCGGCGCGCGCAAGGGGCCGGCGAATGCACCCCGCCGGACAGCCCGGCGTTTGTCCCCGGACCCCCGAGCTCCGCCCGCGATCCGCTCCGCACCCTGCGCCGCCGACGCGCACCCATGGGACCTTTGGTGGCTGCGAGCAGACGCCTCGCGCCGCGCGTCCCAGTCCCCGCGCGGGAGGGCCCAGCCTCGCGCAGCGCGCGGGAGACGAGCGGCGGGCGCCGCGGGCCGCAGGGACCCCCGGAGGCCCGCGCCCCGCAGGCGCTCGTCGGAGGAGCGGGCGGGGAGGGACGCGAGGGGCCCCGGGCCGCGCGAGCCCCGCCCCCTCTTCGCCCCGGGAGCTCCCACTGGGAGCGAAGCCGCCCGGGCCCCGGCGCCGCCGACGGGGCCTCCCTGCCCCCCCTCCCGCCGGCACCCCGCACTCGGTGATTGGCTGGCGCCGCGGGTCCCTGGCACGCGCCTGTGGATGTAGTTATAAGAATCCTCGCGTGCCGGCCCTGGGCTTCAGCAAGTCGGCCACAGCCCTCCCCGGCGCAGCGCGGGCGCCCGCCAGAGCCGAGCGGCCGCGGACACTCCAGGGAGGCCGGGGGGCGGGCGGCGGGCGGGCAGCGCTCACCGCCTCTGGCGCACCAGCCCGGAGGGAGGGGGCTTGCCTCTCGAGCCAGAACTGCAACGTCAAACATCCCGGGAGCCACCTCAGCCGCCCCCCGCCCCGGGCCCGCGGCGGCACGGAGCATGGACGCGGTGCTGCTAGAGCACTTCCCCGGGGGCCTGGACGCCTTCCCGTCTCCTTACTTTGACGAGGAGGACTTCTTCACCGACCAGTCCTCTCGGGACCCGCTGGAGGACGGCGATGAGCTGCTGGCGGACGAGCAGGCGGAGGTGGAGTTCCTCAGCCACCAGCTGCACGAGTACTGCTACCGCGACGGGGCGTGCCTGCTGCTGCAGCCCGCGCCCTCGGCGGCCCCGCACGCGCTCGCCCCGCCGCCCTCGGGGGGCCCCGGCGAGCCGGAGGACGGCGGCGGCGGCTACTGCTGCGACGCAGGGGCGCCCCCCGGCGGCTTCCCCTACTCGCCCGGCTCGCCGCCCGCGTGCCTGGCCTACCCGTGCGCGGGGGCGGCCGTGCTGTCCCCCGAGGCCCGGCTGCGCGGCCTGAGCGGGGCGGCGGCGGCGGCGGCGGCGGCGCGGCGGCGGCGGCGGGTGCGCTCCGAGGCCGAGCTGCAGCAGCTGCGGCAGGCGGCCAACGTGCGCGAGCGGCGGCGCATGCAGTCCATCAACGACGCCTTCGAGGGGCTGCGCTCGCACATCCCCACGCTGCCCTACGAGAAGCGCCTCTCCAAGGTGGACACGCTGCGCCTGGCCATCGGCTACATCAACTTCCTCAGCGAGCTGGTGCAGGCCGACCTGCCGCTGCGCGGCGGCGGCGCGGGCGGCGGCGGGGGGCCGGGCGGCGGCGGGCGCCTGGGCGGGGACAGCCCGGGCAGCCAGACCCAGAAAGTCATCATCTGCCATCGGGGCACCCGTAAGTGCGTCCGCAGCCCAGCTCGGGGAGACGGGGACGGGCACGGGAAGGTCCCGGAGGGGCTGGGTGAACGGACCCACCGGCCGAGCGACGGACAGTTAGAGGGTCCGTCGGCACCGGCGACCTTGAGCACGAGTCGGCGTTCGGCAGGGTCCTTCTGCCACTTGACCGCGGCTGGGAGGGCGTGCGTCTCCGGCAGATTTGCAGCTCCAGGGATTCCGGGGAGTGGGCGCTGGGGGGCTCGAGGGGTGGAGGAAGCGGGGTCGTTGTAATAAAACCTAAGACCCGCCCGTTCGGCCGAGGCGCCCAGGACGGGATCCTAAAGGACCAGAGAGGGCATCGCTGGGAATACAGTTGGACGTTCATGGTCTGTTTTCTCTTCTCACCTCCTCAGGGTCCCCCTCCCCCAGCGACCCGGATTATGGCCTCCCTCCCCTGGCAGGACACTCCCTCTCATGGACTGATGAAAAGCAACTCAAAGAACAAAATATTATCCGAACAGCCAAAGTGTGGACCCCAGAGGACCCCAGAAAACTCACCAACAAATCTCCCTTCAACAACATAGAAAACGAACCGCCTTTTGAGTTTGTGTCCTGAGAAGCCCCAGACCCGCCTGAGGATCTGATTCTGTCTCTGTGCATATTGTACATGTAAATATCAATAATGTAATTTAAGAATCACATTTTTCTAAAGGCAATCAACTGTTATTTATCTATTTATTATCCTGTCGAGTTAATGAAATAGACGATCTCTTTTTAAGTATATAATTTATATAATTTATCCTGATTTTCTAAAAATATGCAATAGCCTGTGATTTCCCCCCCAGCACCTTTGGCAGAACTCTGCGTTGTTGGAAGAACTCTGGCCGGACAACTTCATGCTAATTTATTGCCAGATATGGTTTATTTCTAAGCGATGTTAATAAATGCTGTTTACACTTTTTTCTAAAACTTACTTGTCTAATACATGAGGGGGGTAGCTTTTTAAAAAGAAGACTGAACTTTGTAAAAGATAACTGAACCAGCCATGCAAAATGTAGCTTTCTAGCAAGAAACCACCTTTCAGTTAGATTTAGCTGACAGTGGGTAAGAGGGTTAGGCCCCACCTCTCTGAGAGGGCCCCTTATCTGCATCCCTTGCCCTAAATAGTAACTTTGGCCTATATTTATCCTACCCTCCAAACACCCTATGAGGCAAATGGTCATGGCGTATTTATTATTCCCATTTCTCAGAGGGGAAAGCGAGGGCTCAGAGACGATGTTTGACTCACCCAAGGTCACCTTGCCCTGTCTCACCGTAGTGCTTGAAGCGAGCGAGTTGGGTCCGGTGGGAACAAAAAGCTAGTTTCTGGGCTGGCTGAGGGAGGGGGTCATGGTGCTTCCGCGGGCTGGGGAGGAAGAGGTGCTCGTGAGCTCCCCGGTGACCCATCCCTCCTGTAGTTACAGGATCAGGTATGTGGATCCGAGTACTCCTCTCAAGGGAGACGGGGTAGACCAGGACGCTGACGTCGGGAGACCCCCTGGGATGCCTCCCAACACAATCCAGGGTCTTTTAGGTAAGGCGAGGGGACGGGCCGCTCCTCCGCCACTTCCGCAAAAGTTACTTTTGAAATTGACTTCGTCTCGCCTCCAAGAGAATGATCTCGTCTTCCTTGGCAAGCAGCCTGGGGAGAAGGCGAGCCTCGCGAGGAGGGAGCAGGGCCGCCCCCTAGCGAAGGGGAGAGGCGCGAGGGCGCGCGGCCCGGGTCGCTCCCCCGGAAAGCCCTGGAAACCCGGGCTGTGGCTGGTCTCCTGAGAGGCAGCCCCGCACCTTCTAGGCTCTCGGGGCGCCCTCCGCTCTGGGCCCGAGGCCCCGCGCTCGCGGCGGGCGCGCGCCTTCCAGCTGAGCCGTCCCCGCGCCGCGCAGGCCTGGCCAAGGCGAGGTGCCCCTCCGCCTCCCGGCAGCGGCTTGGTCAGCCAAGGTACAGCGTCGAATCTCCCCCGGTACCCACGGCCCTGCCGCAGGACAATATGTCGGCAGCATGCTAATTGCTTTAACCTAGTTTCAGACCCACCGAGGGGTTCCTCGCGCGCCGCGGGTGCCATGGACCCCGTCCAAGTGCAATTAAAGCGAGGCCGCGAGCCCGACCCCGAAGCGCGGCCCGGCCAGACACGCGGAGATTCTGGGTCGCGGAGCTCCCAGGAGGCCCTTGGTCATGGACCTTCACACCCCTTTCAGGCTACGCAGCTTCTCCCGGCCCTCCCCCTAAAAGATGGAGATTTCACACTGGAGACAGAATTTGGGAACGAGAGAAAATAATTCGATTTTGTCCTGTAATCGAGCCCCATTAAACACGAAAGTTGCTTTGGCACAAATGCTTCTATCAGGCATGTAATCTCATTACACTCATTAGAAAGTCAAATGTTAGGCAGACTTCAACTCAATTATAAGTTATCTAAGTACTGTACCGCATTCTTCGTCAGTGTAGACAGACCTGCGTTTCAATTGGGTTGGGTAGTGTGGCACTCGCAGTTAAAACACTACAATCATTGTGATGTGGCACCTTTTATTTTGCGTGCCACTTTTTTTTGTGGGATTCAATGCTTCAACACATCCTTTAGTGCGGTGCAGATGAAGCGGAAAAGCCGGGCTGAGCATGTAAAACACCAGGGTCTCTATCTTGTCACTCTTCTGTCCTGACTTGGCAAGTCCCTTTAAACACAACCTTCAAAGAGACTGACAGCTTCTTTTTATTTACTCATAATCCATTCATGCTAGTGTAGCAATTCTTAAAAAAAAAAAAACACAACGGCGGCAGTAAAAGCAGAACAAAGGTATCATTTCAGAGGCTCCTTTGGCGTCAGAGAGGCCCGTGCTGCACTTGGTAGGGCAGGCTGGAGGGCCTCTGGCCTGGGGCAGCTCTGGCCAGTACATACAGCCTGGCACTGGAAGGACCAGTGGGCAGTCTGAGCGATGGGTATTCAGCGGTCCTTCTAAGTCCACACGTTTCTTCCAACTTAAAAAAAAAAAAAAAAAAAAAAAAAAGTTCCGTATGAAAATAATGGAGTAAGCCAAACCCTTGGGTGGCCAAGGACACTCTTTGCTCAGCCTTGCTCTTCTGAACACCCCTAGGCCCCAGGTTGAATCCCAGCCTGGGACCCCCAGGGGAAAGAGTTTCCAGTCCTCGCTGGCGGCCTTAGTCCATTTAGCATAATAAAGAGGCTGCAAACCCAGAACCCAGTACGTTTCCTGATCTCTACTGGCGGGCTGGCTAAATCTTTCTCCAGTGGTCGAGACTGCCCTGCTAGGGACTGTGGGAGGAGAGAGGACTGGAGAGGGTTTCTAGAAGACTTCTGAGAAGAGAGTTGGGGTGAGGTACCCTCCCTTCCCCCCAACACTTTGCCCCCTACCGCCAAATACAAATCCTCAATCCCACCTATTCAGCCGGTCTCCATCCCAGGTTGGCCTTTGTGTCAGAGTGCCAATGGCTCTACTCAGTAAAAGCCCCTTCTCATCCCTCCCTCACCCCTACATTTCCGGTGGGCATGAGGGTTGGAGACCTCTCATCATAGCCTTCAAAGATATTACACCTCATGAAAAGAGGCCTTTCTGGTTCCCAAGGCTGGAAACCTGAGGCATCCTGCTTCTTCCCTTTGTTTTTCATCAGAAAATTCCAGGTTCTGAAGGGAGGTGGGGTGGGGTGGTTCCTGAGGGGAGGAGGGGGGAGGCAAGAGGAGGAGAGGGGAGCCACTTCCCCAACCCCAGCTGGGTGGCCTCTGGGATGGAGCCCCCTTGTGGAGCGTCTTCCTTCCGGTGGCGGAGACACCATGGATTAATTGAAAGCCCTCATGAAAAGTTGAATTCGGGAAACTGTAGGTCCTGTAGGACAGAAAAGGTAGGGGGAGAGACAGCAAGACTCCCACCCCGGGGTGGGAACGGAGCGCACAAAGAGCCTTGTTGGAACTCCTGTGAAATCGGCTGTGGCGGATTCCCAGGACTGCTCCTCAGCCAGCAGTGGGATTAACGCCCCTCCGGTGGAGAGGGCGTGAAGCCTCTTAAATCCATAAACTCATCCCATTTCCATTAATGGGCCTTTGCGGTGGCACCGAGTACCAGCTGCGAGGTTGAACAAACACCAGTTGAGCACTCCCTGGCGAACCTCTCTGGGAAGAGCCCTCGCCCTCCCTCTTTCCCTCGCCCTCCCTTCCACTGCCATTCCAAAGCCTTCTGCAAGCCTGTGGGAATGGTCCTAAATAATTCCACAACCAATTGCGTTTTTGAGATCTGGAACCACTGGGAGGAAGCGATTCCCACGACGGGATGTGGGGTCTGGCCAACAGGTGTTCGGATTTGGCCCAGGGAGATGGGGAAACCCAGGGAGGGAGACTGAGCTGCCAGAAAGCAGGCTGCTGAGGGCCTCCCGGGCTTTACAGGCCGTGGAAGCCGCAGACAATCGAAATGATATCTTTATTGCTAGGTTCATGTCCTGGGCTATAACATATCAATCCCTGTCGTGGTTCTCTAGGATGCACCTGGTAGTTCAAACTTGTTCTTTTTTGTGCTTCTGGGTCCTGGGCTGCAGCTGCCTAAAAGAAGCAAAGAGAGAGGCCCTTACAATGTCTCCAAGACGTGTTGGCATGGTTTGCCTGTCTTTAATGTACCATTAACTATTGTCTTCACACAATATGGGAACTGTAAAGCATGACATGTGTTATAATAAAACACATTTTCAATGATACACTTGGACTTGAGGCTGGGGTGCTGCAAACAAACAGGCCCAAATCTTGTTTTGTCTCCCTTGCTAAGCCTACTGGCAATTAAACTTAAGACCACTGTTTCCCCCCCTCCTGATCAGCCAATTAAATTTTATGTCTCCTAATTTTTCACATAGAAAAAAGTCTCCGTGCTGGCCCCTAAAGACATTGATTTTCTTGCTATCACCTGGCGCTCAGACCTTAGTTCCATTTATCAAGAAGGGAAACGTCAGGCGTTGCATAAAGTGACTCTGTTACCATAAGGCTCTCACCATCCTGGCCTATTGTTTTCCCTTGTTAATAACTCATTACCAGGATTTAACAAATCAACCATTACATATGTTTTGTGTCTCCATATTTTGATCCGTACGATTAAGCAGATGTTACGATTGAAAATTGAAAAGTCCAAGGCTACTCTAGTCTGAAAGAAAGAGGGCAGCCTCAAACAACGAGCTAACAATGAGATTCAGAAGATCTTCAGAAAAACATTTACCACCAATAAACAGACTCCAACCTGCTCCATTTCAACCATTGTGTGCTTTGGGGGAATAATTAAGTTTAATAGGAATAGGTCTGGAGGGTTTTCAATGCCAAGACCACAGGTGCGGGGTGGCATGATGAATGATTTGCCTGATTTTTGCCAAGCTCAAGGGCTCTTCTCTTGGACTTTCAAGCAGATAGAAAATATTGTCATTTCTTTTAATTCACAGCATTACTTTCAAGCCGAACAAAGGCAGGGGCCGGGGGGAGGCGGGGGAAGGGCTGGGCTGTAATGAAGCGCCTCGGAGGCGGAGGTGCAGCGGCGGAGGCGGAGGCGGCGGCGGAGCGCGCTGCTGCGTTTGTGCGCAAGTGACTCTCCTGTGCCACACACAAAAGGCCTCCTTCTCCCCACCTTCTGCCGCCTTTCAGCCGTCGGGCCCCCGCCGAGCCGGCTCCCGGAACTCCGGGGGGCTCCCGGCCGCCTCCCCAGGGCGGCCCGGCCTTTGGGACGTCCGCCGCTGCCAGGGCAAACCTCGCCAAACTTTCCCCAAACGCCGCGGGCTGGGGAGGGTCCCCGGCCCGAGGCGCGCATGCGCCCCGCCCGCTGCTCCGAGTTCCCAGGGTTCCGGAGAGCCGGGGTGGAGTCGGACGAGTATCCCCGGAGGCCCGCCTAGCCCCTGCTCCCGGGGCAGTCGGGGCTCCGGTGCCGTGCGTCTTCCTTCGAGGCTGGAAGTGGCTGCCCGGCGCCGGGCTCTCCGCAGTTCTGCTGTCTTTGCGCATGGAAGTCTCCAAGAGGGGCTCCGGGAAGCGGCGAGCAGAGAGGGGGGCGAACGGCCTGAAGGAGGGCAGGAGACAGGAGACAGGGCTTCTTTTGGGGAGGCCCTGGGTAACTACGCCCCCTGGCTGGGCGGAAAGCCCTCGGGCGGCCGCCTGCAGAGGGCCCCTTGGCCCGGGGCGCAGGCCGTGGCGAGCCGGTTTTGCATCTGGGCGGAGGCGCCAGCGCTTGTAGCTGCGTGGCGGGGATGCAGGTTTCTAGCCCACCCCTACTTTGGCCACCCCCCCGGGGACCTAAACCTGCCTCTTGGGAGGGTCCCGGCCCTTGGCTTATCTCCGCGGCTTCACGCCAACCCCCTCCCTGGGGCTTCGGCACCTGTTCCAAACAACCTGTTGCGCGGACTTGGCTTTGGAAAGGCGCCGGCTTTCCGCTTGGCGGTGGCGGGCTCCCCCGAGGCCCCGGGGCGCCAGGAAAAGAGTTTAGGGTTCCCTGCTAGTGAGAGGCAAACGCTCCCCCACCTCCTGTGGCACGCAGTGTGTTTCACCTCCGACTGTGTCCCGAGCCCCCAAGGTGTCCTGGGCACTCCTGCACTTTGCCCACCCTGGGGACGTCTTACGTAGCTCTTTGTAATTTGGGAGGAAGGACTAGACAAAGATCGGGATTAGAGGCTCACCACGGGCTCATTAAATCCTCTCCTCTCTCCTCACCCCCACCCCCTCAAACCTTGCAGCCAGATAGGAATCTTGAGTCCCCCACCCCCGCCTTCAAGTGCTCCTGGAGAAAACTAGTTACTTTTGCACTACTGCCTCAGAGGAACTGGGGTTCTCACTCTAGAGGCGAATTTTTCTGAATTCTTTCTAATTTTTACGATTTCTTTTCAGCGGTTGCACAGGATCCCCTTCAGCCCCTTTCTTGTTTGGACCACTGAGCGTCCCTCAGACAGCTAGGGATCCAGCTTTAGAGTGCAAGCCTTTGAAGTTGGGTTCCGGCGATAAAGGCTAGCTAAGAGATGCTTCTGGAAGGAGTTTTATTATGAGATCCAGTTGGGCAGGCGCTGTAAAATGGATGACAACAGTGAGTTGGCATTTGGAGTTTCAAAAAGGCATGTGGGCTCACACGGGGGCAACTTAGAAAAAAACATGTATGTCCTGACACGCTGAATACAAATGAAAATTGTAAAAGGGCCAGTTCTAAATGAGGGCTGCCTGGCTATAACCCCTCACCTAACACTGGTACATAAAATTAAATATTAGGGTTCGGAAATCAGCATGTTGGCAATAGCAAATGTGTGATGGCTCTAAGCCCTTATTTGGAAGTTTTTCCATACTTTTGAAAACATACTTGACGCCTCATTTCTTTGATGACTGCTCAATAGACACCAGGAGCCGCTGGCTGAGCTGCCCCCTCCCCAGCTCTCCTCTTGCTGGCAGCGCTTTCATCCAGGGCTTGAATTGTGTTGTCAAAGTTTAGTAGACGAGGGAGGAGGGGGCATGAGAACGGGGGAGGGGGGGTGTCTTGAAAAGTCTTGGAAATCGGTATATTTTGCAGGTGTAGAATGTGCCTAATAACCATGGCTAGTGCGCGCTCCCCAATGGCGAGGGTATGACAGGGACAGCTGGCTCAGTTTTCAGTGTGAAAACACCCCCTCGGTGGACCAAACACAACGACACTGACCTTTCTGCGGGGGGAACCAAGATGTGCCTTTGACTGAATTAGCCATAAAGACGTCGTGCTATGACTTTTGTTCCCCACGAAAGCAAAGAAATATTGCGTTTAATATGAGAGGTACTGTTCACAGCTTTTCCGTGCCCCTTAAGAAATATTACAGTGCTGATTTACTGGCCCTTTTCTACCAAGTTGGCCCCAAGGCCGGGGGGTGGAGGGGTGGGGATGGGGTGGCAAGGACAGAGGCGGCGGTCGAGGCAGCGCACTAAATTGCCTGTTGCCTGTTTCCAAAGTTCTCTCTTTGCAGCAGCAAATTTATCAATCTTTTCATCTGACAATACTTAGAAATATATCATTGTCATCCAGAGTTGTTTGATAGATGATCTCTAGGCACACCAGCCTTTTCCAAGGTCAAGTTGAAGATTCTTGTTTGCTGTTTAACCGGGTTGTTTAAAAACTCAGAACAATGCCTGCCTGTTAAAATTTCCACTTGTTCTCATGGGGCGTTCGAGAGCAAGTTTTCCTATTGACCCGTGCGAGGACATTTCATCCTCTCGGGCTTCTGAATTCAGCAACCAGGGCTTGGCAATGCCATCCACAGGAGGAGAAATGAGATTTAACCTTAGCACATGCAGCCGCCAAAGAGACGAAGCCATCTCTCACATCTCCTCAAAGTGTGTACTAATTTTTCTCTGCGTGTCGCGGGCTGGTTAGAGCCACACACATCTCATTCACATTCTGCTGTTATTCTAGCGGGAAGCTGCGAATACACTCCCCTAAAGTAGACGTGCAAAAAACAAAAAAAAAAACAACAAAAAAAAACTGTGGCCACTCTTGCCTTTGTGAACACACAACCTGTTGCTCTAAGGACGCTTTAAAATAAAGTCAGCCTCTAAATCGTCGTGTTTTATGGACATATTTATTTATGTTTTTAATGGAAACACAGGCTTCACAGTTTCTTCTATATCTGCGATGATTGATTTTTTTTTATTCAGCCAACTTTTATTTACCTTGCAAAAATGTTCTGGACCAATGTGATAAATTACAGATATGCAAATTTCTTTGAATGGTGTTGTAAGTGTGTCTAGCTGGGGCTGAATAACTCCTTGCAAGTCAGTCTGTGCGCACTCAGGACCCCAGGGAGCTGATCAAAGCACCCATTCTCTTTCATCCCCGGTATTCTCCTCCAAACTATTTCGATACAATATGTTTCCATGATGCACTTAATGTGCTAGGGACATAGAACTCATTACAACCTAGCTAGTTCTGCCGACCTCTTTGTTCTGAGGCAGAAAGTCAAAGAAAAAAGGAACAGCGTTGCCAGTTGCCAGCTTTCTGAAATGCTAAAGCATGCGTCATTTTTCACCAGGTCTCGTCTTGATATCCTCAAAAGACAAACTATGAAACCGGCCTCAGCCCTTTCTGGCATTAATTACACTGCTGTCCAGCCGATCTGTTTTTCCTATTATATGCATTTCTCAGCAGGGATTTTTTTTTTTTTTTTTGCAAGACTAATGCAGCTGCGAGTTAAACTATGAATGCATTTTTATCACTATGGAAAAAATAAGGGAAAAGACTGCAAAACACACAACTTTTTAAAGGCTTCTGGTAGATAACAGATTAGGACAGAACTTGGGAGGTTTTTGCAATTTAGGTAAACCTGAAATTGACTAAGAGCCTCCTGCGTTTCCAACGCGCCCTCAGTGTTCTGTGGAGAGCCTCCCTGTGCCATTTGAAATTCTGCTTTGGTCCTCAGATAAATCTTGAAGGTGAAACCCTTTCAAGGTTTCTGTTAAAATTCTGAAATGAAACCGTCTGTACTGAACCCAACCCAGCCTAGGAGGCTGCTTCCAAGGAATTTCTGCCCAGGATAGTAGTACAGGGAATATAAATTCTATTTCATTTCCTCCGTTTCTTGTAGGGTTGATTGGTTGGTGGAAATGGCTGGCAGCCAGTTCTGGGAAAGATTCCAGACCTGACTCCGATTAACCCTCTCTGGTGAAACTCTGCTGGAAACCAACTCACCAGCAATTGCCATTAATCTACTTACTAATTAAGCCAATTCATTTCTAAAGGAGAAAAATTCCTTTCTTTAGCCAAACTGATGGGAGGAAATTTGAAAGAAGCGCCAAACTGTGTAACTGTAATTCAGCCAAGGACTGCTAAAACAAGGTGTTGATATATAGCAGCAGATTTAAAACAAGTTTCTAGGGCAACACTCCTTTGGAGACGGTGGCATATAGTGCATAGTAGATGAAGCTCGAATAATGCTCCCCGGCGCTATGCCACCCCATGTACTTGCGTTGAAAATAACACGTCTCTCTCCAATTAAATCTTGTGCCTTTTACGCACAAATAAATCGCCTCTCCAGCTTCCTTTACAGCAGAGTAGATCAGCTTTATGTGACAGCTACTACAAATATATTTCTTGAGACTTAATACATAGCTTTAGAAACGTGTAATTCAGAGTCTGCATTTCTGAAACTGGGCTACAGACAGGGCCCCACTTGCAGTTAGGGGAATGGAAAGGACCAAGCTGAACATTACGCACAGAAGAAAGCAAACTGGACTTTCCGTAAATGATACCTGACATGCTGCAGAGAGACACGTGAATCTTGGCCTTGATACTTACCAGGAGGCAAAACTCCAATGAGTTTCCCACTTACGAAAGAATTGTTTATGACTTTTAAGATAGGGCAGGCAGCCCAGTGCCCATGTAAGAGAAGAATGGATCTCCCTAGAGGAAATTTAAAATCCCCTTGGACCAGGCGTTAAGGTTCGCCTTCATGGGGATTCATCGGCAAGCGAGGAGGCAGCAAATCAGTTTGACCGTGGTGTTACAGAGAGACCGGATGGATAAGCGAGGGAGTGAAAGCTTAGTGCCTCAAACTTCTTTTAATTGAAGTCCGTTCCTCCCCACCCTAAGGTTTTGGGGCATCTTGCTGAGCCCAGGAAGCGCCCCCAGTGGCTTTGGCAGCCCCTCGAAGTCCCTGCGTCCCTCTCACCCAGCATGAGCGAGCACCTGCCTTTGAGGGTTTGGAAAGGTGCGCACAGCCGGGCGGACACGTTCTCTTCGTTTCAAGGGCAGGCCTCGAGTTAGTCTACATCATCGGGGAGACGGAACAGCTTTGTTAGAAACGCCTTGGAGGGAGTATCCCTTGGCCAGGGAGGCAGGCCTTACGCCAGGATGGAGAGGGTCCTCTCTGTGGTCCCCCTCTGCGCAGCCCAGGGCCCTGCCCCTCACTCAGTAGCGTCCACATCATTCACTGGGCTCTTCTGGAGTATCGATGGCTTCTCCAAAGACTCTTCTTCCAGGGTTCCAGACACCCTCCCTAAAAACACGGGAAAAGAGACATACGTGCATTTTGTTTTTCTTGCTATATATAAAACCACTTCCCGCTCCTCACGCAGAGCTCTTTGCCTCAGTTTCAGTGGGTCCTCCCTGTCTGGCCCCAGTTGGGAGCCCCTTCAAATAACCTGGAAGGGAAGTAGGACGGGTGGGCAGTGGGGGAGGTCGGGCAGTCAGATCCTCCTTGGCCTTCAGAATAGCTTGTCAGACAAGTTTTTTTTTTTTTTTTTTTTTTTTTTTTCTGTTTTTTGAGACAGTTTTCCTGCTGCTCCATACTATAGAAATGGTCTTAGGAGCCTGTGACCAAGGCCAGTAAATGACCTTCTGCTGAGGGTCACCTTCCTAGAATTAGGAGCAGTTGTAAGAGAATTTAAAAAGGCAGAGGTTGTCTCGTGTTTGGGCCCAAGGATCCAACGAAGATTTAAACTTCCATTTGCATTTTCAGTCTTTCCTCCATATGAAATAGAAAATTATGAAGGAGAAGGAAACAAAACCAGTTGGCAGGGGTTCTGAAGTTGGGGACTGGGGAGGTTCCACCCCCCCCCCCCGCCCCCCCCACTCAGGCTAGGCTCTCTGCTCTGTAGGGAGGGACATTTACCTGGTGTGTAAATTGTGAGGAAAGCGTTGGGGGTCTGAGACAGGAAAGCCACAACATGGGATGTGATGTTCCAGCTTTGAAGGGGAACAAAGGCCCTGAGCTAATCCCAGTGAAAGCCAGGAGCGTGGACAAGGCAACAAAGAATTGCAGCCTGCGGTCACCGGTAGGTGTCAATGTGGACACTTACAGCCGGGGCAGTGGGAGAGGGGAACACAGAGACAGGCTGTCATTCCAAGGCTTAACATGAACAAAGATAAAAACGTGACAACCTCGCCTTTCAATGGTGGGGAGGTTCAAAGTGGATTGCTAGGGAGTCTATCTGGGTCAAGTCTTTTCTGAAGCAGGCCCTTTCTTTTTCTACTCAAGTATCAGCCAGGGAAGTTCTGAGGCCCTTTTCCCAAGATCACTTTTCTTCCTAAAGGAAGAATTCTTCAAAATAGCACCCAGTTCCACCCACTTGCCTGGGCAAAGAGATGGGCATCGTAGAAAAGGTGCTGATTCCTAGACATCGTATAAAAGGTGCTGTTTTCTGCAACCCAGAGACCCAGGTGGCTGCATTAAGCCTTTGTGAACTTGAACAGCCTACCTTCACGTTTCGGTTGACATTCGCGTATTTAATGAAAATAAAGAACATTTCCTTTTATGAAGCGGTGCATACATGTAGATGAATCTGGGGGGTACCGTAATTTAGAAAGTATTCCTCTCACAAAGAAATTTACATAGCATGCTGTTGAAGGAGTAACGGAAACCTGGCAGAGTTAGTATGCCCATGATTTCGGACTCACTATTACAAATCAGCAGACAAGGCATTTGCCAACAAATGGATCTCCTCTGTAATCTGGGAAAGATCATTGGGAGTCTTCCGCTAATGCAACCGATTAGCAGACTATCTTGGAGAGTTAATAAATGGAAACGACAACAAATTATGTTTATCCTAAGAACTCAGAAACGTTTTCTCTAAATTCTGCTATCAAAACCAAAACACAAGTTTAAAAATCATAATGTGATAAAATTCTGATTTTCTGTAGCTGAAATAAGTCTCCTAAATAATAATAAAAAAAGGATGTAAATATCCTTAAAAGACTAATGACATTTCACAGGTAATGCAATTTAGAAAGAAACACTTCCATGTTTTCTTTTCCAACAATGTGCATTTTTGTAAACTGCTATAAATTGCAATTCAAAAGCACTGATCTCGCCATCCCCAATCATTTTTTATACTGATCAAATGAATGCAGATACTCCCATTTGGGAGGGGCGACATGACATTTCACTTGGCAGTTCTAAACAGGTCACAGACCTTTCACAGACCCTAAGGCAGTGGGAGGGAGCTCTTTGCTAAACCGTGTAACCAAATCAAACCAATGGTTACCCCTTTTCAAAACCATTGGAATGGTTTGCACAATGCTATTCACATAGCAGCACAGAAACTGAAAGGATGGTCATCCAATGGAAATTTCTTTCCTTTTGTTTAAACTTGCAGAGCTCAAAAAAGTAATACTTTGAAGGAAAACAATTACACTTACCGTGATAAAAATCACAGGCAATAAACATGCATGGTTACTGGCAGAACGCGGCATAGCTGTGGTCACGCATCGGGATGTATATACGTGCACATGTATGTATGTATACGTATGTCTATTTATTGGAGATGTTGCTTTGTTTGAAACGTTAGGCACAAAGACACAACATGGCTGCCCTGGAGATGACCCATTGCTTTCAAGTTGCTTGAACACATCAGAATTTCCATTGTTAAGGTTGATTAATTGAAACTGATAAGTTACCATGAATAAAGATTGTTTTTCTGTTTAATGTGGTGGGCCTGATTTGGTAAATGCCTCATTCATGTAGCTTTGCGGTGCAGCATATGGGCAAGAGTCATTCAGTATCACAAACATATACAATTTATTATGCTTGTATGGGCACGACCAAAAGGCCTTTTTATTTTAAGGACAAAGTGGCAATGAAAAATTTTACTTAAAGAGTCACCAGTAACGTGAAGCGCGATTTTGTCATTTGTACCTCGAGCTTCTATCTTTGCGTTTGTAGGAGTTGTTTTTAAAGTATAATATTTAAATAGAAGAAGAAGGAGATGCATATATCCAAATTACATGGTGACAGCCATTGGGAATACAACAGCATTTATCCTGAATTTAGCTGGCGTATGAAGAGCAAGCAATTTATTACTTTATTATCTGATGTCACCTGTATACCATACTGTTGGCAAACTTACCATAAATGTTGCACCGAGATGCCACCAATAATAGCTTGCACTGCCCAGTTTACGACAAAATGCAAAGGAGGCTGGTAAATAATATGTCAACTTCCTGATGTCTTTTTAAAATGTTAATTAGTAAAATCGGAGGACGAAATTGAAAAATAATTTAGGGACCGTCACCCGAGAAAACAGTGCATTTATTAAATTTTCCCCAATTTAATTACTGTTCTTGAAAGCTGGAGTCACTTTTTAAAGTGTTAACCCACTCAAGACTGCCAGGAGTGTTTACTGATCAAGGTAAGGTTTCTAATGTTTCCATAAGGATGTTGTACGGAAACTTTTTTTTTTTTTTTTTTCCCTTTTTCGTTTAGGCTGCTCATGTAGTCACCAGCAGAGTACTAACGAAAAAATATGAAAGGCATGCAAATGAACTAAGGGAATGACTGTATCAAACCATCAAAGAGATAGTTACCATATTCAGCTTTTAATGTCTTATCAAATAAATTCTCTGGTCATTCATGTCCATGAAAGAGTTCAAGTTCACCCAACATTTCTCAATTAGATTAGATGGGTAATCTCAGTTCAGCTCTTCTGGAGAGTAATAAACCACATTGGTCACAGTTGACCACTGCTAGTATGTGTTTCATAAAGGACTGGATGTCCATTGGAAAGCTAATCAGTGCACCGTCACTTGTAAAATTCCCTCCTGCATTTGGAAGTGATAATCTGTATCTAATTTTTAAAGAAAAATTTACTCTCCTTTCACTCTGCGGAGGCCAATTTCTTTTCTGGACCTGAATAGAGATCATTGGTGAAACAGTACCAAATAGCTTTGGTATGTGTATAACAAAAACCCACCTCTTTGTAGAACATAACAAATTATGCAATGTTCACAGATGCGCTTCCCATTGTGCCTTTTGTGAGAAAATGAAGGCCCAACTCTGTTCCCCACCCCCCTCTTTATGAAAGACTAGGCTGCCAATGCAATCTGTCCTAATCCTAGAGAAAAATAAATATACTTCATATGGAAGTTTTAGATCGTTATTTTTAAAGCGATTTTCATTGGGACTTCTGGTCTATGTAATTTGCACAAGTATGAATTTGAGGTTACAAACAGCTATGTATTCCTATCAACAGGCGAACAGCTTGGGGCCTCAGGATTAAACTGTGCCTTTTTCTCTCGCTCACCTCTGAAGTTTGGGTATTTAGTGGAAATGCTGTTTTCACACAATTTCATGCTTAAATTTATCGGTTACCAAGGAAATTCAGTAATTTTTCAGTGATTATTTTTGAAACAGACACACTATAAACATTTTCTATTTTGTTTCTCTATTTTGGCTTTTGATTATCCTCCCCCCACCCCAGCATTATTGGGCTATAATTGACATACAGCCCTGTGTAAGTTTCACATGTACAGCACGAGGACCTGACTTATGTATATTGTGAAATGAGTCCCACAGTAAATTTAGCTAACGGCTGTCATCGCATACAGATATTTTGAAAAAGAAGAGAAACAAAACGTTTTTCTCCTCGTGATGAGAACTTTTAAGATCTACATACATTCCCCAGTGGTTATGTCAAAACTGGAGTTTGTGTCTTTTGACCACTTTCCTCCAATTCCCCCTCCCTATTTGGGGGGAGGAGGCCATAAGTAGGTCATTCTGAGTAACGAGGTGGCAATTTCTGCAGAAATGGGGAAGTGGAGAGGCCTTCTCAGGCCCACCCCACCTCACTGCACCACCTTAAATCCTGGTATTACTGTTATTGAGTGGACTAGTCAGATGGTTAAACGTCTGACTCTTGATCCCGGCTCAGGTCATGATCTCACAGTTCGTGGGCTTGAGCCCCACATAGGGCTCTGTGCTGAGGGTGTGGAGCCTGCTTGGGATTCTGTCTCTCCTTCTCTCTGCCCCTCCCCACTTGTACACACGCGCGTGCTCTCTCTCTCTCAAAATAAATAAGTAAACTTTAAGAAAAAGAATATAAATTCCAAGCACTAAGAAGACCCCACATCCTCAGAGCCTAACTTATAGTAGGTGATCATAACACCTGTCCAATGGATGAACGAATGGAGTAACAAAGAGAAGGTGAAACCCAGTAAAGGTAAGTAGGGTGGCTCCCTTGGCATCCATGGCCTTTGCAGCTCCTCCAACACAGAATCTGGCCTTGGTCATCAGACTGGCTTTGCCCAATGGGCCAGGAGCAAAAGGCGGTGCCACCAGAGACTTGAACGGTCCCTGTGCATTGGAGCTTGTTTTCTTTTGCTGCTTTTAAGAACCCTGAGCGCATCTGATCACAGGACTCAGTTTGCCTGCTCAGTGATAAGAAATACAAGATCCAGTCACCCTGTCACCCCAGCAGATGGCCAGCTAAGCACAGAAGACGAGTGAGTGCAGCAAGACCAGGCACAAGACCTGCCACCTAGGTGAAGGCACGTATAAAGGCACAGAAGCGTGGAATAGCATGGAATAGCAGGGAACAGTAAGTCATTTGTTACGCCTAGATTAGAGATCCCATGTAGGGGAAAGGGAGCTCTTATGAAAGGTCTTACATGCTAAACTGAAAAACTTGATTTTATCCTGAGAGCCATCGATTTTTATTGACGGATTAAGCAGGGGCAAACAAAGTGTGTAGCAGCGACCCCAAAATTAAAATCTCTAGTGACTCCAACACTTAATACTCAGAGCACCGGCAGAGTTGAGTAACCAGGAGAGACAGAGAAGGGAGCTCCGGGAAGTAGGAGGAGAATTAGAACAGGTTGGTGACTTGGAAGTCAAAAGGAGAGCATCTTAAGAATTAAGGGAGGCTCATTAGTAACACACTGGCGTGCAGTCAAGTGAGAGAACTGGAAACCAGTTTCGCATCTGAAGGCTTCCGATGACCTAGGTAAGAGCTGTGTCTGTGAGATGTAAAGCTGGAAGGCAAGTAGAGTAACCTGGAGAAGGGGAAGGAAGGAGAGAAAGCAGGCTCTGATTGCTCTCCGGAGGGCTAACATTTAAGGTAGGAGGACCAGAGGCACTTGCATGAAGAGGAAGGGAAGGAATGAGTAAGAAAAGGAGGCATGGACATGTTTATAGCAAGAGGGCACAGGGACCTCGGTGATACCCTTTAGTCTGAGGACAGGTAGGGACTTTGTGCGTTAGCAACCTAAGTTGATAACAGTAGAAGCCTCAGTGGAATGAACTTCAGATTCAGTTTTATTACACATTTGTTGATCACTTACTGACTGCCAGGAAAGTGACAGGCAAATTTATACACAATTTATATGCAAGGCTTATCACATTTGATTCCTTAATGCTAGAATGTGTTTTGCAGCTTGGAAGAAGTAAGTTTCTAATCAATCAAGGGGAAATGTCTCCTTTATGGTGAAAATTAATGGCAGAACATGTAATGCAAAGTGGAAACATAAAGTCACTGAACTCATTTGGGACAGTGGCTGTCCATCTAGTTAATGTGGACGTCATGGAAGTTATTCAATTGCCTTAAGTATTAGCTTCCTAAGGCTGTTGGAACCAAGTAACATAAAGTGGATGGCTTAAAGATATTAATTCCCTCACATGAGTTCTGCAGGCTGAAAGTCCAAAATCGTGGTGTTGGTGAGACCATGCTCCCTCTCTGAGTCAGGAGAATCTTCCCTTCTTCTCCCTAAATTCTGGTGGCAGCCATCCTCCTCTGATGTTCTTTGGATTCCAGCTATATCACTCCATTCTCTGTTTCTGTCACCACAAGGCATTCTCCTTGTGTGTCTGTGTCAAAATTTCCCTCTTCTTAGGACACAAGTCATAATGAATTAATGACCTAATGACCTCATCTTAACTTGATTACATCCGCAAAGACCCCATTTTACAAGTAAGGTCACGTGCACAGGAATTGTGGGTGAGGGTTTCAACATCTTTTGGGAGCAGAGGACCTAGTTCAACCCATAATGCATTCTTGTCTGGAAAAGGTAAACTCATTGCCTATTTCATAGGCAGAATACCAGCAAAAATGACTTTTACTAAGATGCAACAGAGAGTTTTTAAGGGTTTCATTAGAAAACATAAAGAAATAGAAGGCATCCAAACTGATAAGCAAGAACTAAAATTCTCACTAATTACAGATGATTTGATACTATACATAGAAAACTCTAAAGACTCCACCGAAGACGCTACTAGAACTGATAAATGAATTCAGTAAAGTTTCAGGAGACAAAATCAATGTACAGACACCTGCTGCATTCCTATAACTAATAATGAAGCAGCAGAAAGCGAATTTAAGAAAACTATCCCATTTACAATTGCACCAACAATAGTAATACACCTAAGAACAAACTGAACCAGAGAAGTGAAAGACCAGTACTCCGAAAACTGTAAAACACTGATAAAAGACATTCAAGGCAACACAAAGAAATGGAAACACATTCCACCAATATGGGACCACGAAAGACCTCAAAGCAATCTTGAGAAAAAAAAACTGGAAGTATTACGATTCCAGATTTCAAGTTATATTACAAAGTGACAGTAACCAAAACAGTATGGTACTGGCATAAAAATAGACACAGATCAATGGAATAGAACAGAAAACTCAGGAAACCCACAACTATATAGTCAATTAATCTTTGACAAAGCAAGAAAGAATATTCAATGGGAAAAAAGCAGTCTCTTCAGCAAATAGTATCGGGAAAACTGGACAACCACATGCTAAAGAATGAAACCGGACC
Organism: Panthera onca; assembly: GCF_046562875.1. Classification (NCBI taxonomy): domain Eukaryota; kingdom Metazoa; phylum Chordata; class Mammalia; order Carnivora; family Felidae; genus Panthera; species Panthera onca. The sequence continues at coordinate 21,401,921 of NC_138345.1, forward strand.
ATGCTTTCTTTCATCATTCACAGAAAGAAACTCAAAATGGATTAAAGACCCAAATGTGAGACCTGAAGCCATAAAAATCCCAGAAGAGAGCACAGGCAGCAATTTCTCTGACATTGGCCATAGTGACACTTTTCTAGATATGTTTCCAGAGGCAAGGGAAACAAAAGCAAAAATAAACTATTAGGACAACATCAAAATAAGTCTCCGCCCAGCAAAAGAAATAATCAACAAAACTTAAAGGCAGACTACAGAATGGGAGAAGATATTTGCAAATGACATATCCGATAAAGGGTTAGTATCCAAAATATATAAAGAACTGATACAACTCAACATCTAAAAAATAACCCAATTAAAAAATGGGCAGAAGACATGAACAGACATTTCTCCAAAGAAGACCTACGGATGGCCAACAGACACATGAAAAGATGCTCAACATCACTGATCATCAGGGAAATACAAATCAAAACTACAATGAGATATCACCTTATACCTGTCAGAATGGCTGAAATCAACAACACAGGAAACAACAGGTCAGGCAGAGATGTGAAGAAAGGGGAACCCTCTTGCACTGTTGGTGGGAATGCAAACTGGTGCAGCCACTGTGGAAAACAGTGTGGAGGTTCCTCAAAAATTTAAAAATAGAACTACAGTAATTGCACTACTGGGTATTTACCTGCAAAATACAAAAACACTAATTCAAAGGGATACATGCACCCTTATGTTTATTGCAGCATTATTTGCAATAGTCAAACAGTCTACTGGCTGATGAATAAAGAAGATGTGATATCACATCTTCTTTATCTATTCATCTCTCTCTCTATATATATATATACATACATGCATGTATATATACACACATGTATATATGTGTATACATACATGTATGCATATATTTTCATACATGTATATATACACATATATGTATTGTATGTGTTATATTATTATATATTATATTATATGTATTATATGTGTTATATTATTATATATTATATATTGTATATTGTATATTATATTATATGTATATATATGTATTATATACATATACATACATACATACATACATATATGTATATATATACGTGTGTGTGTGTGTGTGTGTATACACACACACACACACACACACACACACACACAGGAATACTACTCAGCCATAAAAAGAATGAAATTGAAACCTTGCCATTTGCAATAACATGGATGGAGCTAGAGAGTATAAAACTAAGTGAAATAAGTCAGTCAGAGAAAAACAAATATCATATGATTTCACTCATATGTGGAATTTTTTCTTGTCTTTTTTTAAAATGTAAGCTCCACGCCCAATGTGGGGCCTGAACTCATGACCCTGAGTTAGAGTCGCATGCTATATACCTCCTGAACCAGTCAGGCGCCCCTCATATATGGAATTTAAGAAATAAACCAGGGGCACATGAGTGGTTCAGTTGGTTAAGCATCTGAGTCTTGATTTCCACTCAGGTCATGAGCTCATGGTTGGTGAGTTCAAGCCCCACTTTGGGCTTTGTGCTGACAGCTCAGAGGCTGGAGCCTGCTTCAGTTTCTGGCTCTAAAAGGCCCCCCGCCTTTTAAGAATAAATAAACATTAAAAAATTTTAAAAAGGTATTCTTTTTAAATATATTTACAAATATAATATATATAATATATATTTATATATTTCTTTTATATTCATAAATATCTTAATGCACACTTTTGGTGTATGAGACAATGATAATTGTGGCCATAAATTTACAAGACAAAATGTTCTTAGAACAGCATAAGGTGAAGCTGAAAGGTCTTTGGTTCAGAAACACAAAGAAAACTGGTTTGAACACTTAGGACTTTTTTGGTGAGGGGAGAAGGAAGTACAATGGTTTGTAGTGAGTCTATGATCTAGTATACCCTATGCTCCATGATAAATAAAATTTCAAACGAGAGACCAGAAAGACATAATGCGCAAGATAAGATAAACATTTCTCTGGTAAAGACATGTGAAGCAATGAACCGGGTTGTTATGGATCGAATTGTGTCTCCCTGAAAGATGGTGAAGTCCTAGTACCTGTGAGTGTGAACGTAATTGGAAATAAGGTCATGTAGACGATCAAGTCAAAATGAGGTCTTCAGGGTGGGCCCTAATGCAATATGTCTGTGTCTTTATGAAAAGGAGAAATTTGGACACAGATACAGACACACCCAGAGGGAAGGCAATGTGAAGACATAGGGGAAATGCCATTGCCAAGCCGAGGAACACTCGAGGTTACCGGAAGCTCAGAGAGAGGCATGGAACAGGTTCTCCCTCGCCTCCCTCACAGCTGTCAGAGGACACGCCCCTGCTAACACCTTGATTTCAAACTTCTATCATCCAGAACTGTGAGACAATAACATTTGTGTAGTTTAAATCACCCAGTTTGCTGTACTTTGTTACAGCAGCCCTAGGAAATTGACACAGGGGCTGAAACCACAGGCCTATGGGCTCTGGCTGCAGGATTTCATGACAGCCGGGAATAGAGCTCCTTTTTTTTTTTTTTTTTTTTTTAAGCTTATTCATTTATTTTGAGAGAGAGAGAGAGAGAGAGAGAGAAAACATGAGCAGGGGAGGGTAGAGAGAGAGAGAATCCCAAGTAGGTTTCACACTGTCAGTATGGAGCCCAATGTGGGGCTCAAAAGCACGAAATGTGAGATCACGGCCTGAGCGGAAATCAAGAGTTAGATGCTTAACCCACTGAGCCACTCAGACGCCCCAGAGCTCCTGTATGGTCAAAAAGACTAAATGTGCTCCATGTTGGGTAAAAGAAGAAATTCACTCCTCAAAGGCAGTAGCTTGAATGAAAGGATACTGTGGGAGGAAAAAAAACCCCCAGAAAAATAGTTTCTAATCTGGGGCTATGGCTTTATAGAAAGCTCTGGGCCTAGAGAGGCTCAAAGGCAAAAACTACTTCACACAGAGGAACTGAACCAAGCCACCCGATGGCTTGGAGGCTTCAAGACCCTAATGTCACAGTGGCACAGGCAACCCCCAAACTTAGAAGAACTGGTTTTGGACTAGGAGTGAGACTAGCATAGTGGAAGCAGGCACAGAGCTGTACTCAGGTGGGGAGAGAAAGAAAGGAAAAGAAAATTAAAGAAAAGAAAAGAGAAGAAAAGAAAAGAGAAGAGAAGAGAAAAACAAAAGAAAAGAGAGAAAGACAGAGGGAGGGAGGAAGGAGGAAGGAAATGAGCCTGAAAACCAAAGTTCCAAAATAAACAAAAGAATAGAATGCTTGTAAAGACAATAGCAAGATAAGCTGTGAGAACATGAATTCACTCCAGATAAATTTTAGTTGATAACATAGTCCGACAAAAACTTTGAAATATGTGTATCACAGAAATAATTGATAGTGTCCATTAAAAAAATTATGATACAAAATAGGCCAGAACAAAATACACAAAAACATATAAATATACATAAATATATACATGAAAAGAAAAGAAATAGAGCTTGTAATTTTTTTGACATTGACCATGGCAACATTTTTCTAGATATGTCTCCTGAGGCAAGGGAAACAAAAGCAACAATAAACTATTGGGACTACTCCAAAATAAAACGCAACAGTGAAGGAAACCAACGAAAACAAAGGCAACCTACTGAATGGGAGAAGATATTTGCAAATGATACATCTGACAAGGGGTTCATATCCAAAATACATAAAGAACTTACACAATTTAATGCCACAAAACCCTAAATACTCTGATCAAAAATGGGCAGAGGACCTGAATACACATTTTTCCATAGAAGGCATATATATGGCCAACTGGCACATGAAAATATGTTCAACATCACTAATCATCAGGGAAATGCAAGTCAAAACAGCAGTGAGACACATGTGAGTGGCTAAAATCAAAATGACTAGAAATAACAAGTGTGGGTGAAGATGTGGAGAAAAAGAAACCTTGTGCACGGTTAGTGGAAATTGTTGGGGAAGCCGCTGTGGAAAACAGTATGGAGGTTCCTCAAAATATTAAAAATAGAAATACCATATGATCCAGTAATCCCACTCCTGGGTATTTACCAAAGAAAATAAAAACACTAATTCAAAAAGATATATGCACCCCTATGTTTACTGCAACATTATTTATAATAGCCAAGATATGGAAGCAACCCACGTGTCCATTGATAGGTATGGTAAGTGGGTAAGGAAGATGTTATTTATATAAATATACACATACATATTTTTAATGTTTTTATTTATTTTTTAAGAGAGAGAGAACAAGTGGGGGAGGGGCAGAGAGAGGGGGACCGAGGACCTGAAGCGGGCTCTGCACTGACAGGCCGACAACAGCGAGCCCGAGGCGGGGCTTGAGCTCACAAACCGTGAGATCGTGACCTGTGCTGAAGTCAGACGCTCAATTGACTGAGCCACCCAGGAACCCATACCATATATACACATATATATATATACCATATATTTACAAATACATATACATATATGGTGTATATAATGAATATATATGCCATATATTTACATATAGATATACACATATGGTATATATAATGAATATATATATATGTATATGTTTATGTATATATATGTATATATATGGTATATATAATGAAATATCACTCGGCCATCAAAAAAGATGAGATCTTGACATTTGTGCCGACATGGATGGACCTAGAGGGCATTATGCTGAGTGAAATAAAGCAGACAGAGAAAGACAAAATGATTTCACTTACATGTGGAGTCTGAAAACCAAAATAAAGGAAAAAAATGAAATAAAAGCAGAATCAGACCTATAAATACAGAGAACAGACTGATGGCTGCCAGAGGCAAAGGAGGTGGGGAAATGAGCAGAATGGGTGAAGGGGAGTGGGGAGGTCCAGGCTTCCAGTTATGGAAAAAATAAGTCACAGAGATAGAAAGTACAGCATAGAGAATATAATTAATTCTTGTAATATATTGCAATATATTGCAATAGTGACACTTCAAAATTTGTCCTATTAAGAGAGAAACAAGAGAAGGGTGTCCCTGACTTCTCTGTTCAGCATCATAGTGACAATCCTAGCCAGTGCAATAAGAAAAAGAAAAAATAGGGGCGCCTGGGTGGCTCAGTCGGTGAAGCGTCTGAGTCTTGGTTTCTGCTCAGGTCATGATCTCAGGGTTCATGAGTTCGAGCTCCCTGTAGGGCTCTGTGCTGACAGTTTGGAACCTGCTTGGGATTCGTGCTTTCTGCCCCTCTCCCTCCCCCACTCGCGCTCACTCTCTCTCTCTCTCTCAAAATAAATAAACATTTTAAAAAGTTAAAAATATAAAAATAAAAAAGGAAAGAAAAAGTAATCGCTATATGAAGATCGGAAGGCACAAGTTTTTAAAATTATAGATGTGATTGTCTAAACAGACACGCTAAGAGACTTTCAGACAAGCTATTAGAATCAACAGAGTTCAGTTTCCTCAGTTTCCAAACTTGGGGTCCCTCCAGTTGAAAGTAATACTCATACGATATCTATTGCACCCCAAGATATCATTTCAAGCCCACTGAAGGGTGTACTTGATATGCCCACAAATTTGCATGAATCTATACACAATATCTTGTAACATTTTGTCATTTCTGTAACAGAACCACTCCTAAATTTAAAAATTAATCCCCACTGTCTCTGCACTAATTAAACCCTTTCTCAATACTTCGTTACCACCACAGAGGCTTATATGGTTTATAAGGCCTCGTAACTAACAGGCAGGCAGCTAAGGTGTGGGATAAAATAATGTTCACGAGATCCAGGGAGGCTGCTGAATTCCAACTCGTGGTCCAACGCGTGACTAACGGTGTGCACCAGAAAGCGTTCTTGTCTCACACTTTATACTTTTGGAGAGCTCTACCTATCAGTTTGGGGCACAATTACGAATGTGTGTAATGGCATTTGTTAAATGAAACATTGCCCACATATACTTAAAAGCATCACCAGACCAAGTTAATACAAGACAGTTCTGATGCCAAATTAATAAAGTACTTTCAGAATATGTATTAGTCTTCACCCTCTTTTCTACTCCATTCCAACTCAAAGTTTTATGATCTTACAAATTCAAAGTAACTTGCCGGCTTACTCATTTCAAAGATTAACACTGTGTTTTCAAAGGATGGATTACCTTTCATTTTCCTTTTTCACATTTTTCAATCCCCCTCTAACCCATGGACAGAGCCTCAGTAACACAGAGAACCTCTGATTTTTGTGATAAGTTCTCTAACCCAACTGGTCATCTTGACTCTTTTCTATGCTACTGAGAATTCATGGTATTTGGGAAGGTGTTTTAAGAGACAAACCGCTGATCGTCCAGGCTTTAATTATCATCTAATCTCCTAAATCCCAGACCTTGAGTAGAACATATCTCTAGAACATAGGTATGAAGAGCAAGCAAGATTCCTAAGGAAAGGTTGTTGAGAATCAGCCCAAATCTTAAAGGTAAGGATCACATACATAACTTGGAAATAGACCATTTGAATAATAGGTAATTGGTGACAATAGGAAAATAGTAGAGAAGCTTCGTTGCAGTGACATCATTAACATTTACAGACCCCTTAACATATTATGTTTAATAAATCAGCTTAGTCCTGGCATTAACTCATATTGATGGACTAATTCCTTCTTCTAACATTTTTTAATAGCCACAATGGCTATCAATTACACGGTAAATGATGTTATATATTGTTTATGCATATATGTAGTGTATGTAGTAATATTACAAAATATGCATTTGAACATGAATTTGAAAACCTTACTAAATTATATTAATTATAGTTACACTCTAGAAGCAATATATAAAATAATGCTAACATTATGTCTGAAATTTCTTTTGCTTTTCATTTTTTTATGTAAGTTCCAACTTCTTACGTGATTTGTAAAGTTATTTTTGTGTTTACAACAAAAACAGGAGTCACTGAACTCCACTCTCAATGAACATGTATCTTTACAAGTTGGTGGAAAACACATTTAGAAAAAAAATACTTTTCGAGTCCAGAGCTTCAAAGGATGAAAAGAAAGATTTTTGAATTATTTCAAATATATTACAATTGTTCCACTATTCTTTAAAAGCCTTTAAAATCACCTCTTCAATATGTCTTCCTTGAAAGTCTCAGAGAATGAACAAAACAATGTAATCTAGGTTTAAATTTGGGTGTCTCCTGTGTTTCAGATATTTATGTTTGAGCTTTCTCTTGCTGACAAGCCACTTAAAGGGTCAGTGTTACTTTGAGGTTTTATCTATGAGATTCGTGTCTTTGGGGCTCATTAAGAACATTTCCAAAGATTACAATGTCAATAGCACCTAATTACTGGGCTGTGAGAAAGGTCTTCTTGAGTACATAAAATCTGTGGCAGTCCACAGTATACAATGGGCAGTTCAGATCCCAAATTTTATCACCGCTAAGTAGCAAACAAATTAATAATGTTACCTGGGCTCTCTTGGGATAATTACTACTGCGTAAAAACTGCTTTGAAATTTTGCAGATAGTATCATACCTCATTTTTTATTCTCTTATATTGACAAAAATGTATTTCTCTCTCTGTTTTTTTAGCGATCTCTTTTTCTATGTCACATGAATGATTCTCTTTCGTTCTCTTTAGAATTTTTTGGATTAAAACTTGCCACAACACAAAAAGTTATTTTCAAGCTGCTTAGAAGAGATGTGTCCCCTGATATAACATCGTTTTAAACTATACTTTATGTTTAATGTCACCGTTTTCAAAATGCCTACTGTGTACTTTGATACGAATGGTCAATTTTATTCTTATGCTCCCGGCTGGTAGAAAGGTAATTACTGAAGAATTAGAGGAGAGACTAGTTCTTTTAAATCACCAGAGTAACCTCGTGCTGAGGACATTATGACTCGTGTGATGGGCTAAAAGGTAGGTTCGCGGACTTTACTTGGGGAACTTGGGGATAATTTGGTCAATAGCTCAGGAGGAAAGGTAAGGAGAGGGGTTCGCTAGGCACATGGCGTGTATCTCGTGTAATCCTCATTGCAAAGCCATGAGGCGGGGTCACCATCCCATGGTACAGAGCAGAGGGAATTGAGATGATGTCAGTAAGCGAGCGGTTGGAGCTGGAATGTGAACTGAAGTCTGTTGGCCTCCATGGCTTCTCTCTAACGTCCCTCATTTCCCCGTTGTGTGTGGTTGAGAACGGGGCTCATATCACGCATACATTTTGAGGTCAGTCAATATAATTGGATGGTGACAAGCCAGGGCTCTGGGGCCACACTGTCTGGGTTTGAATCCAGCTGTGCCACCTGTTGTGGTACAACTCTGGTAGCCTACTAAAACTCTCTGTATCCCACTGTCTCCTCTGTAGACCGGGGGAAAGCAAGAATGCCAACCTCCTAGGGCTTTGTGAGGACTAGAGCTAAAACGTGAAAGACATTTACAACAGCGCCTACTTCCACTAAATGTTAGCCATACACAAGTATTAAAAGTACCTTGTGGTGCGAAAGTACGATCTAATAACCTCTCGGGTTCTCTGATGGAACACTGAGGATGCTGTTAACATGGAGGCTAAGTATTCAGTAAGTATTTAGAATATTAATATTTGATTTGCATGTTCTAAAAAATGGAACTCGATACAGCACTGACTTTAAAGAGTTTGATTTGGGGGTCTGTCACCAGACAGGTTACAGTAATCCCCCATGCTATAGAAAATCATAATGTAACTAAACAGCTCTTTAATAATGTATTTGTGAATTTGTGCTCGAAAATACTAGAAATGTACTAAACTATTTCCTGGGGGCCTGAAGGGAGTAACCTGTGTGCTAGTGAGATTCATTGACTCTCTGAATTAGCAAATTTAGAATTCAGTTTTCCTCCTGGCATTCATTTATTCATTTCCATTCATTACAAATAGAAAACGTATTTCTATGTGCACCTGGGTGGCTCAGTCGGTTAAGCGTCCGATTTCGGCTCGAGTCATGATCTTGAGGTTCACGAGTTTCAGCCCCGCATAGGGCTCTGTGCTGACAGCTCAGAGCCCGGAGCCTGCTTCGGATTCTGTGTCTCCCTCTCCGCCCCTCCCCTTGCTCGCACTCTGTCTCTGTCTTTGAATCTCTCTCAAAAACAAACATTAACAAAAAATTTAGAAAAAAAAAAAAAGAATATGTATTTCTAGTAAATTTTGGATTAACTGGAATCCACTTAACAAGAGACTTTTATTAACTGGATTATCTCCCCACGCTATCTTCAAAGGGAACAACGCGGCATGTCAAAGTTGTATCAGAGATTGAGTAGAAAGCAATTTCGGGGGTTTTGTCCAGAGATGTTTGGTGTGAACACGGTCACATACATCTCCAGTGCAATGCAGATAAACGTTCAGAATGATGGGAGAGCTTTGTGGAGTACCGCAAGATTGTGGGTCATAAAAAAGCATTTACATTCGATTTTATTTAGTAAAACAAAAGAGCAGGTTAATGAAGGGTGGAAATAACCCTGCATTTTCAGGGCTGAGGAAAGGGAGTGACAGCATTTGTTTTGGCCGGAGCTACCGTGTATTCGAGGTGGCCATCAAGGTTAATTTGTGCTACTTTGAATGGACCTTTGAAAAATGGAAAATCAATTTTGGATGCAAAAACGTCAACTGGATTTCTGGGGAATGGAATGTTGCTGTTAATTAAACTCTCTAATTAAAATGTCAGGCAACCCATAGGTTCCAAATTCGACAATCTAGATTTTTAGAATAAATCCTGAGAGCCTCTCTTACCCTAATACATTATGATGTTTCAGAAGTAACTTGCTGTGTGGGTTAGAATTTCCAACAACTCAACAGGTCCGATCTTATTTAATCTAAACTTATTTAACTTCAGATGCCTTTATAAAGGTTGCCACTCTGGGGCGCCTGGGTGGCTCAGTCGGTTAAGCGTCCAACTTTGGCTCAGGTCACGATGTCACAGTTTGTGAGTTGGAGCCCCATGTCGGGCTCTGTGCTGACAGCTCAGAGCCTGGAGCCCACTTAGGATTCTGTGTCTCCCTCTCTCTCTGCCCCTCCTCCATCTGTGTGCGTGCATAGGCATGTGCACGCACGCTGTCTCTCAAAGAAAGAAAGAAAGAAAGAAAGAAAGAAAGAAAGAAAGAAAAGATTGCCATTCTGCAAGCTAGCAGCTGCATGGCATAGAGTCTGGTGTTCCTATAATGTAAACGGCAGCCCGGGAAGCAAACAGCTCTATGATTGTTGGAAGATTTCTCTGTACCCAGGGCAGGTACATCTAGAACAGACACTACCTACAATATAAGCACTAAAGAAAAAGCCTCTCTGTTGCATGGAAACCCAGAAGAAAGGTTCCCCTCTGCTAAAGCACAATGTAGGTTTCAAAAAGCAGATTTTAAAATTAGGGCCCAGGATTTAAAACCTCTTATCCCACACTTCTCCCTTGCATAAATATTCACTATAGAAGTCTACTTTTAAACATTCCCAGACAGAAAAACAGAAATTACTGACACCCTTTGGTTATCATCAGCAAACTAACAGAATTCAAGAGAATAATGTCAGATTTTGTTCGCCTAACTTGTTTGTTAGAGAATAGGAAGCATGGTTATTTCCTAAAGACCTCCAGAAGCCTATGGACAAAACATACTTCTGGTTCCAAAAGAATTCAGTTTGAAGCCCCGTCAGGACCCATGGGACATAAAGTATGCTAGAAATAGACATACTTTTCTTCTGGTTCTTAAAATGGACAAATGGGAATTCAACACGAGCTTCAGGCTTGTGATAGTTTAATAAAATAGAAAAGGATCTCAACTGAGACCACTTCCCGTTTTGAAGTGTGATTAAATTCATTTTCAGTTAGCAGGGATTGATATTCAGAAATGCGTATTAGCATTCTTTTATTCAGCATATCCAAGTATTCGTTTCATAAACTGGCGGAAGAAAGCATCCACCCAGAATTCCAAACGCCTCGCGATAACAACGAGAAGGAAATCTCAATCTAGACTAAGTGCCCGTTCTGCGTGTGAACTGTTGTTTCCAACAATAATGATACTTACCTTTTGGTGACGGGGGAAAATATGTCTGATCACTGACTACATCCGTGTCCTTGTTGTCTAGCTGCAGGTAAACGAAAAGGTTTCATTACTGAGGGTGGATAATAGCAACTGATTAAATGTTTAACAGAGAAAAAATAATCTACCTACCACAGGTGTATGATCGCTTGAAGAGGAAGTACGGTCTGTTATCAGGTTCATTTTAGACTCCACAAATAAAGGTTTTAATTTCTGAAAGGCACAGAAGGTATGTTTTGTGTTTTCAAGAGGAAAGGATCATCAAGTCAAACGATGTACAACGTTCTTCGACCCTTAATTAACTAAGATCTGAAAACTAAGGTCCTGATTTATTTGCTTAAATATGGCTGGGGAAATCCTCTCCTTGATACCCACGGAATAGACAGACCCCCTCCCTTATTTGGACTACCTTGAGAGAAGATTCAAGAAAAATGCTTTCTTCAATGTCTTTTCTGACTCTTCTTCCTTTTCTTTCATTTTCCTTTTTTGAGTACAGTTGACACACGATGTTACATTAGTTTCAGGTGTATAATTTCGTGATTTAACAAGTTTACACGTTATGTTATGCTGCGCTCACAGGTCTCGCTACCCTCTGTCTCCTGATTCCGCCTCCTTTTGATGATCTCCACCCCGTTTGGGGTTTAGAATTTGTAACTGGCCAGGTGTCACAGGCTTGTCCTCAGCACCTCCTAGTTCTGGCAAGCTATGGCAGTGGTAATCCTGATTCCCCGGAGCTGAATGGTGAAAAACCAAAAGTAGCTCTTCCAGGAGTTCAGGAGCAGCAGCAAACAAGCAGAATTGTCACCAGCATCATATGTCGCAAAGTACATTACGACATTAAACACGTACAGGTGAAAAAAGGACCAAAGAAACATTACACGTGTTTATCGAAAAAAAAGAGGTCTGAGATCCATGGATGTATACTGCGGATTTATGTGAAATTTTCCCTATTCCAAGCTTCTGTCTTGGTGATTTGTGTGCATGTATACGTGTCTGCACACAGGTGTGTTTGTATGTATTTTTCTATTCCCCAGAACCCACTCCCACTCTTTGCTACTACCCCAAGGAAACACTTTAAATATTTTATGTGTGTGTTTTATTTGGATACGTTCTTGCAAAAACATGTAATTTCGCGCGTGCCTTTTAATTTGCAAGTGGGGCTACGTGATATCCTATTTTGTTGATTCTAAGGCATAGTTTCCTGGTATTTTAACATCCCTAAAATTGGATGTATCTTGCAATGGATGGAGTGTCACAGTATAATTGGTGGCACTTTTCTCTTTTGGAGACTTAGAAAGTTTTGAAACGATGTTAAGCACATCTTACATTCAAAGTGAAGGGGTGCCTGGGTAGGTGGCTTAGTCGGTTGAGAGTCTGACTTTGGCTCAGGTCATGCTTTTGTGGTTCGTGAGTTCAAGTGCTGTGTCAGTCTCTAAGCTGACAGCTCAGAGCCTGGAGCCTGTTTTGGATTCTCTCTCTCTCTCTCTCTCTCTCTCTCTCTCTCTCCCTCTCTCTCTGCTCCTCCCCTGCTTGTGCTCTGTCTCTGTCTCTCAAAATAAATAAACATTAAAAAATAATTTAAAAAATGACGCACAGTATACCTTGTGTGTTCCTTCTCCTGCTAAGTACTAAGTAGTTTGAATAAGTACTATGCTTTTAAGATCCGCTTAGTCTGCTACATATGCCTAAAATCTAGTACTGCACAGTACCTAGTACTACCTAGTACTGCAGACATGTATCTACCTCATTTTGCCCCTCTACTCACTATGGCAGTTCAGGCCACACCATTGTCTGTCACCAGCACACTTCATGGCTCCCTGACCTGCTTCTTTCCCCCCATGAGCTCTCCAGAACTGCCCGAGTTGCTCCTTTAAAATGTTAAGTGAAGGGCGCCTGGGTGGGGTTCAGTCAGTGAAGCATCCAACTCTTGATTTCAACTCAGGTCATGATCTTGCAGTTTGTGAGATTGAGCCCTGTGTCAGGCTCTACAAGGAAGGACAGCACAGAGCCTGCTTGGGATTCTCTCTCTTCCTCTCTCTCTCTCTCTGCACCCCCCCCCCTTCTCTCTCTCTCTCTCTCTCTCTCTCTAGCTCTCTCTCTCAAAACAAATAAATAAACATTAAAAAAAACGACTCTTGTCAATGACAACAGTGACCTTTGTAAAATGTTAAGTGAGATTGTCTTATTCCTCTGCTCAAAACTCTGAAAGGCTCCCAATTTTATTCTGAGTTAAAAAAAAAGTCAAAAACCTATTATTCCTTTGACGGCATTTACTATATTTTCTCTCTTGCTCACTCTGCTCCAGTCACACCAGATACTTTGTTGTTTTTCGAGCATGCCGGGCACACTTCCATTATTAGAGCCTTCCAAATGGTCCTTTCCATGTCTAGAAAATTCTTCTCCTAGTTCCTTCCCTCAATACCTTCAAGTCTTTCATGAAAATGGTAAAAGAAGCCAGTATCAACCGTATGACTGCTGGGAATTTAAGTTTTAAGGTACTCCATAGTCTCGTATCTTTAAGTGCAAGTGTAGGAGAAAATGTGACCTCTATGGTAGGGCTGAAAATGGTAAAAATCCTGCTAAAATTGGGGTCAGAAATAGGTGCCGTGGACACCAACCTGCCTTCCAGCCATAAATGTGAAGGACAGATTTAAGCAGTACACAAAAGAACACAGTTGATAATATCGGGTTTCACCACATCTCACCCTGTCAAGGATGAGAAAAGGGTAAATAAAACAGGGACCATGAAAACACTGTAGAATCAGTTCAACAGTATACTGAAATCAGAAGAAATGTATAATTTTAAAAAGATCTATGAAGAGAAGAGATCTAGATGAAAACTTCATTAAGCTTTTTGGGCCCACCAGTAGAGTACAAGAGTAAATGGTCTCTAGGAAACATAAGCAGGAGTCTCTGGAAAAGAATCAGGTAAGATAAAATGCAAAAGGATTATGGACGTGACATGGAAAGATTACTGGTGATTAAAATATAAGAGCAGCATTTAAATCCAAATAAGATTTCTGCTTCTTATATTCTTAAATGTAGCCATTAGCTGGTGAAACACACACACACACACACACACACACACACACACACACACGAATGTTCGTATCTCAGACTAAGGGAAGTTGGACACCCAAGGTTTCCATCCCGGAGCTACCATTCACCTTGAAGGCATTCGTCAGACTTACTGAATGAATGCATGAGTTGTCAAAGGTTCCTACGACTCTGGAGCCCAAGGTCCACCTAAGATGAGTAGTGACAAGTGTCCACTCCACGATAAATCTGGGACCACAAGGCTAGAACCACAGTTAGGGTTAAATACAACTTCAAGTAAGGTTCTCCCAAGCAGTTTGCAAGGAAAACTTGAAGGAAATAAAAAATCTCTCCTGAAAACTCCTAACCTAGCCCATGTTGTTTGTAAGCTGAATTCACGCCTGTGGTCTGAAACACCATAAGCTGAAAGCATTTGATTTAATGTAATAATATGGTGATGGTGTTCATGGTGATTGAGAGAATCACATTAAAATCTTTTTTTTTAACGTTTATTATTTATTTTTGAGACAGAGAGAGACAGAGCATGAACGGGGGAGGGTCAGAGAGAGAGGGAGACACAGAATCTGAAACGGGCTCCAGGCTCTGAGCTGTCAGCCCAGAGCCCGACGCGGGGCTCGAACTCACAGACTGTGAGATCATGACCTGAGTCCAAGTCGGACGCTCAACCGACTGAGCCACCCAGGCGCCCATCACATTAAAATCTTTAATGTAAGAATTCCTCTTCAGCCCAGGCTTCATTTTTTTTTTTTTGTAAATAAGTCTCCAAAGAAACTGAACAGCTCATCATCAAAAATCTTTACACATATCATAAGTGGCTGCCAGAAGAAATGAAAGAGTAGAACTAGACCCTCTAAATCTTCAGACCTAGGAATTTTCAGTCATAAAATATAAAATCAATGCATATGATATATTTCAAGAAATAAAAACAAGAAGCTTGATGATGAATAGTAAACATATTTGAAAGACAAACCAAACAAAATTTATTTGTGCATTTCTTAAAAATGATAAATATAATAAGTGAAATTAAAATTCAGAAGAAAATTAAAAAAATATATATACATATGTGAAAAAATACTTAATACATTGAAAGACAGAATGGAATATACTATTTAGAATGCGGCTCAAAGACAAATATTAAAGGTCAAATATTAAATATCAAGGTCAAATATTAAAGAAAAAATATGGAATATAGAGGTTAGAAGGACAGGGTATAGCATATATTTAATCAGAGTTTCAAAAAAGTGAGTAGAGTTAAGGCAAAATATAAATAGTAACTGAAAACTTTTCAGAACTAATGAAAGAAACAAATCTTCACTTTCAAGAAGCACAATGAATCTCAAACTGAATCAACAAAAGAAATCTACAACTAGACCCCTCATGGTAAAACTGCAGAACATTAAAGAAAAAGAGAGCTTAAAAGCAGAAAAAGACAAAAAACAGATTAACAGTAAGGAAACCACAGTTAAAAAGAGAAAAATTCCCGGGGCACCTGGGTAGCTCATTTGGTTAAGCATCTAACTTCAGCTCAGGTCACGATCTCGTGGTTCGTGAGTTCAAGCCCCACATTGGGGTCTCTACTGTCAGCATATCCTGCTTCATATCCTCTGTCCCCTTCTCTCTCTGCCCCTCCCCTGCTCGTTCTCTCTCTCTCTTAAAAAAAAAAAAAAAGAGCAAAATTCCCTACTAACAATGAAATCTAGGAGAGAGTAGAATGATATACTCCATGTGCAAAGAGAAAGTATCATCAACCTAAAATTTTATACCTAGCAAAAATATCTTCCAATAACAGGGGCAAAAATAGACATTTTCCATGAAGTGAAAACTGAGAGTGTTAGCCAGGAGCAGATATCCACTAAAGAAAATTCTAAATGAGGGACACCTGGGTGGGTGGCTCAGTCGGTTAAGCATCTGACTTTGGGTCAGGTCATGATCTCGTGGTTCATGAGTTCAAGCCCCACATCGGGCTCTGTGCTGACAGCTCAGAACCTAGAGTCTGCTTTGGATTCTGTGTCTCCCACACGCTCTGCCCCTACCCCACTCACATGCTGTCTTTCTCTCTTTTTCAAAAATAAACAAACATTAAAAAAATTTTTTAAAGAAAATCCTAATGAGTGTACTTCATACATAAGGAAAGAGGTCCCAGATGAAAGGTCTGAGATGCAAGAAGGAATTGTGAATAAAGAAAGTGGTAAATATATAAGTAAACTCAAATAAATACTGACCAATTAAGGCTATAATAATAATATGTTATGGGGATACAGGAAACCAGATAGAACTAAAATATATGACATAATAGCATAATAAACTGACAGTGGTGGTGATTTAAATTTAATTGCTTAAAGAAGTCCTGGGGCGCCTGGGTGTCTCAGTCGGTTAAGCGTCCAACTTCAGCTCAGGTCATGAACTCAGGTTCATGGGTTCGAGCCCCACATCAGGCTCTGTGCTGACAGCTCGGAGCCTGGAGCCTCCTTCCGATTCTGTGTCTCCCTCTCTCTCTGCCCCTCCCCTGCTTGCATTCTGTCTGTCTCTCTTCCAAAAATAAATGAACATTAAAAAAAATTAAAAAAAAAGAAGTCTTACTATTCAGGATGATGGTAAAGATACAGAGATTTGGATTTTTCTGATAGAGTTGAGAACTTCCCACATGACACATGAGAAAAAAATTAACCAATTCATAAGAATGTGAGAAGGAAGGGCTCCTGGGTGGCTCATTTGGTTAAGCATCTGACTCTTGATTTCAGGCCAGGTCATGAATTCATGGTTTTGTGGGCTCGAGCCCCACATAAGGCTGGCAGCATGGAGCCTGCTTGTGATTCTCTCTTTCTACTTCTCTCTCTGCCCCATTCATGCTGTCTCTGTCTCTCTCAAAACAAATAAATAAACTTTAAAAAGAAAAAAAAATGCTTAAAAATAGAACTACTCTACCACCCAGCAATAGCACTACTAGGAATTTATCCAAAGGATACAGGAATTCTGGTTCACAGGGGCACATGTACCCCAATGTTTATAGCAGTGCTTTCAACAATAGCCAAATCAGGGAAAGAGCCCAAATGTTCATCAACTGATGAGTGGATAAAGAAGATGTGGTTTATATATACAATGGAAAACTATGTGATGATGAGAAAGCATGAAATCATGCCATTTGCAACAACGTGGATGGAACTGGTGGGTATTATGCTAAGTGAAATAAATCGGTCAGAGAAAGACAGATATCATATGTTTTCACTCATATGTGGAACTTGAGAAACTTAATAGAAGATCATGGGGGAAAGAAAGGGGAAAAAATAGTTACAGAGAGGGAGGGAGGCAAACCATAAGAGACTCTTAAACACAGAGACCAAACTAAAAGTTGATAGGGGGTGGAGGAGAGGGGAAAAATGGGTGATGGGCATTTAAGAGGGCACTTGTTGGGATGGGCACTGGGTGTTGAATATAAGCGATGAATCATGGGAATCTACCCCCCAAAACCAAGAGTACACTGAACACAATGTATGTTAACCAATTTGACAATAAATTATATTTTTAAATGTCTTAATATTAATTAATAAAAAATAAAATGTGTGTTCCTTAAAAAAAAGAAAAAAATGCAAGGAGAAAAACATAGACAAGAAGGTCAGATGAAAAACACAAAATAAGATAGAAATAAATCCAAATGTATCAATGATTACAATAAATTTAAATGGACTAAATGCTCCAGTTAAAAGACAAAGATTATCAACCCAGATTAAGAACAAATTCTAACATTAGTTATATGCTGCTTAAAAGAGTTACAACCAAAGCATAAGCATATAAAAGGCTGAAAGTGATAGGATAGAAAAAGACACCATGAAAATAATGACCTACAGAAAGTTAGGCAGCTGTAGTAATATAAAGCCAAAACAGACGTCAAGGCAAAAACCATTTGTAGAGATAAAGAGGTCACAAAATAATGGTAAAATGCTCAATTTACCAGGAGGATATAATATTTCTAAAGTAGTAAGCATCTAATGACACAGTTTCAAATTATATAAAGCAAAACTTGATACAAATTACATGAATAAATTTGCAACTCATTGATTAGAAGAGAGTAGCATAAAAATACAAGACACGTAACATTAAATTAAAAAACAATTTTGTAGGGGTGCTTGGGTGGCTCAGTCAGTTGAGTGTCCGACTCCCTTTTTGGCTCAGGTCATGATCCCAGAGTCATGGAATCAAGCCCTGCATTGGGCTCTGCATTAAGCGTGGAGCCTGCTTAAGATTCTCTCTCTCTCTCTCTCTCTCTCTCTCTCTCTCTCTCTCTCTCTCTCCCCCCCCCCCCCCACTGTGTCTTTCTATCGAGTCATGCTCTCTTTCAAGGAAAAAAAAAAAACTTCTGTGGAGAAAATCATAAAACTACCAAACTGAAGCTTAGACAAAAGAAATAACATTTATAAATTAGAAGATTCAGTACCATAAAGATGTCAATTGTATCCAAATCGATCTAGATTTAATGCACTTCTAATCAAAATCCCAATTGAATTTTTGTTTTGTTTCTTCTGCTTTTTTTTTCTGTGAATATTAACAATCTGATTCTAAACTTTATATGGAGATGCAAAGATCAACACCAAGGTAGGGGTATTTCCCTTACTAGAAAAAGACTTAATAATAAAGGTAGAAATACTAAATTAGTTTCATATTAGTGCAAGAATAGACAAATAGAACAGTAGAACAGAATAGAGAGACAGAAACAGACTCTAACATATATGAGCCTATATATATATATATATATATATATATATATATATATATGTATATATATACACACACATATATATATAGCAGGTGGAATTATGTATCCAGGGAGAAGATGGGTTTTTTAATAAATGGTGCTGGGTCAGTTGATTATCTGTATTAAAAGAAAATGAAATCAGACACCTGCCTCTCCATACATTATCAATTTCAGGTGTATTAAGCCTCTAAACATGGAAGGCAAAGAGGGGAAAATGTAACTATCATAAAGAATATATTTGTGACTAAAGGTTAGGTAAGGTCGTCTTAAAGCAGAAAAAATGTGAAGGCAAAAAGGAAAATATTACTAATTAAATTCACACCAAGATTAAGAACATTCATTTGTGAAAAGATACCAAAATACTATCCAAAACTGAAAGAAGACATTTGCAACACGTATAACTGACAAAGGATTCGTTTCCGAATTGTATAAAAAGGTCCTTAGGAAATTTTTTTATTCCTAATAAACTCTTTTTTAAAGTTCTTACTTTAAATTCTAGTTACTCCGGGGCGCCTGGGTGGCTCAGTCGGTTAAGCGTCCAACTTCGGCTCAGGTCATGATTTCGCGGTCCATGAGTTCGAGCCCCGCGTCAGGCTCTGTGCTGACAGCTCGGAGCCTGGAGCCTGTTTCAGATTCTGTATCTCCCACTCTCTGACCCTCCCCCATTCATGCTCTATCTCTCTCTGTCTCAAAAATAAATAAAGGTTAAAAAAAATTAAAAAAAAATTCTAGTTACTTAACACACAGTACAATATTTAGAACTTTTTTAATTGAATTTTTTCAACTTAAAAAAAACAAAAAACACTTCACTCATTTCTCCCACCCTCCACCCCTGCCTCTTGCAACCACTAGTCTGTTCTCTGTATCTATAAGCTTGGTTCTTGTTTGTTTGTTTAAATTCTACATATTAGAGAGATCATGTGGTATTTGCCTTTCTCTGGCTGACTTATGTCACTTAGCATAATGCTCTCAAGGCCCATCCATGTTAATGCAAGTGACAAGATTCCATTCCCTTTTTTGGCCGAACAATATTCCTTTGTGTATATACACCAAAATTTCTCTAGCCATTCATCTGTTGATGGGAACTTAGGTTGTTTCCATATATAGACTATTATAAATAATGCTGCAATGAACAGGGAGGTGTACAAAGTTTTCAAATTATTGTTTTTGTTTTCTTCAGGCAAACACTGAGAGGTGCAATTGCTAGGTCATATGGTGGTTCTATTTTTAATTGACTTCTAAGAAGGCTCCACACCCAGGGTGGAATCCATTGTGGGTCCTGAACCCACGCCCCTGAGATCAAGACCTGTGCTGAGGTCAAGAGTCGGATGCTTAACTGACTGAGCCACCCAGGGGCCTCATATTTTTAATTTCTTAACAAACCTCCGTATTGTTCTCCATCCTGGTTGCACCAATTTACATTCCCAGCAGCAGTGCACAAGGATTCCCTTTTCTCCACATCGTCACCAACATTTGTTGTCCCTTGTCTTTTTGGTAACAGTCATTATAACAGGTGTGAGTAGATATCTCATTGTGGTTTTGATGTGCATTCCCCTGATGATTAATGATGTTGAGCATTTTTAAGTGTATCTGTTCGCCATGTGAATAGCATCTTTGGAAAAATATCTATTTAGATCTTCTGCCATTTTTTAAAATTATATTGCTTAGGGGGCGCCTGGGTGGCTCAGTCAGTTAAGCATCCGACTCTTGATTTCGGCTCAGGTCAGGACCTCACGGTTCATGAGTTTGAGCCCCGTGTGGCCCCCTGTGCTGACAGCGCAGGGCCTGCTTGCCATACTCTCTCTTCTCTCTCCCCCTCTCTCTGCCCCTCCCCTGCACATTCACTCTCTCTTTCCCTCTCAAAACAAAACATAAACTTTAAAAAAAAGTTTTTAAAAAATTGTATTGTTTGTTTGTTTTTTGCTATTGAGTTCATGAGTTCTTTGTACATTTTGGCTATTAGCCCCTTATCAGATACATGATTTGCAATTACTTTCTCCCATTCAGTATGTTGCCTTTTCATTTTGTTGATGGCTTCCTTTGATGTGCAGAAGTTTTTTAGTTCGGGGTAGTCCCACTTACTTATTTTTGCTACTCTTGCTTTTGCTTTTGGTGTCAGATCCAAAAAATCATGGCCAAGAACTATGTCAAAGAGCTTACCACCTGTATTTTCTTCTAGGAGTTTTATGATTTCCGGTCTTATTTTCAAGTCTTCAACGCATTTTAACTTAGTTTTTGTGTGTGGTGTAGGAGATGGTGTAGTTTTATTCTTTCGCATGTGGCCTTTCAGTTGGCCAGCCCCATTGATTGAAAATGACTGAAGAAACCTGTGTATCATCATGACTGGAGTACTGTTCCTCACGGGCCACTCCTCTGCCAGGAACGGCTCTTTGTGTCACTATGACGTGAAGGAAAAGTAATCTTTGATCTTATTTAAGCCAATATAGTTTTGTCATAGCAATCATACCAGCTCATCCATAGACTTGAACGCACCAATACGTTATGACCGACAATCCTATTATGACTACAAAACTTGGAAAAACTGCTACATGTGGGTATCAGGTGAAACGAAAAGAATGCTTTGGGCGACAATGCTCATAATAGCAAAAAAGTGAGGATGAACTCCAATGTTGATCAATAGCAGAATGGATACATAAGTTGTGGTATATTCAAGCAACAGAATACTCTCAATGGGTGAACCACAACACCAAGCGTCAGCACGGGTGAGTCTGAAAAGCATAATGTTGAGAAAATGGAGCACATCACTGAAGAATACTCACATTTTTTCAACTATATTCTTTCATTTATAGGGGCACCTGGGTGGCTCAGTTGGTTAAGGGTCTGACTTCAGCTCAGTTCAAGATCAACCTGTTCACTGTGAGTTCGAGCCCCACATTGGGCTCCGTGCTGACAGCTCGGAGCCTAGAACCTGCTTCAGATTCTGTCTGTCTGTCTGTCTCTCTCTCTGTCCTTTCCCCACTCATACTGTCTCTCTCTGCCTCTCAAAAAATAAATAAATGCTAAAAAACAGCATTTTATATTCTTTCATTGATAGAAAGTTTAAAAACGGGCAAAAGTCAACAACAAGCTGCTTAGGGATACAGGCACGAGTGACAAAAACTGTCAAGAAGGACATCGGGACAATGGCTTCTGGGAGGGAATGGAGAGGAATGTGCTCAGTGGGCTTCTCCAGTTTTAGTCTACAGATACCTGGGTCCTAGGAACACAAGTATTCATGTGATCGTCATTCTTTAAATTGCACATATGTATTTTCACTCATCCTTTTTGTACACATGATTATTTCACGGTAAAAAAAAAAATAAGATAGAAACAAGCAAAATTCTGAGTAGAAACAAAATGGGTTCTTTCTTACCGAGACTCAACACCAAAGTAAGAGCTGAGAGGTAAGGAAACTTACACAAACAGATGCGCATATGATATGCACAGATTGCTAACAACACAATAACAGAACTAAACTCAGTATTGGAGGTAGTAATGATTAGAATGAACATAGTACAAAATAGAATACTTATGTCGAGTAATGTTTCTAACCTTTAGCCTGTCACAGGACACATAAATATGGCATTACTTGTAGGGAGTACTGGGGTGGGGGGGAGTGGACAAGGTTACTCATGGCCTTAGACTGTGGGAGGAGAGGTTCAGGCTGCCCCAGTCATGCCCTCACCCTTGCCACCCGGAGGGCCAAGGACAATCACTATGTCTGCACTTTTAAAACAAGTTCAGGAAATTCTGATGAGTTTCAAACTGGAAAGGTTTCCTAAAAACGCCAAGGAAAAGAACAAAGAGAATAACATGACATTAAAGAGAACACGATGACTATGGAGGACAGAAAATAGATTTTCAACCTATGATGGTGTTTCTGAAAAAGAAACAGAAACTGATTCTGTAGATGCAATCATTAGAAGAATACATAAGAAATATGTCTGAGTTGGAAAAAAAAAAAAAAGATTTAAATCTCTAGATGAGAGAGGCTCATTTCACTCAAGGGAAATTAATAAAATGTTGCTTCTTAACTCATATCCTGGTGACACCTTTAAATTTCAAGTTTAAAGAAAATAGCTTATAAATATTCCCTGGGAGAAAATAAGCCAGGTTAATTAGCAACAAACAAATATTAAGCTGACTCCAGTCAGGGCAAGACATAGCAAAGTGAAGATAATGTTGTTTCCAGAAAAGAAGAAAAAACTCAAAGACATGGTCTAGTTTGCAAGAAATAAATCAAGATTAAGAACTAAAGAAGGGCAGAAGTCACGATTTTAAAAAAGGTTGTAAGGTAGGGGCGCCTGGGTGGCTCAGTCAGTTGAGCTTCCGACTTCAGCTCAGGTCATGATCTTACGGTTCATGAGTTCGAGCCCTGTGCCAGGCTCTGTGTTGACGGCTCAGAGCCTGGAGCCTGCTTTGGATTCTGTGTCTCTTTCTCTCTCTGTCCCTTCCCCGTTCATGTTCTGTCTCTCTCTCTCTCTCTCTCTCAAATATAAAATAAAACACACACAAAAACATTTAAAACAATAAAAATAAAAAGGTTGTGAGGTTAAAGATAAACATGGCTAAGTAAGTACAAGTCATTGCTATTCAAGCGGTTACAAAATTAAAAGAAAAGCTAAGTAATCAAAAATACTTTTATGTGATGAAAAGAATCACATAATAATAATGTAGTTCTCTAAACAGAATAAAATTAACACAGACTGGAAGGAAAGGAGGGATACACTGATGAAATTAAGGCTGAAATGACACTTGGAGGGACAAAACCACATATAACCCCTTGTTTTACTCAGAGTGAGTTAAGACTTGAACTTGTTTGGTTCTTGTTATCGTAACTGCAGAAATGTCATTTGATTTTCCATTGAAGTTTACTATTACAATACAGATAACAAAAACCACAACTAAAATGTGGTTCATATTACATAAGCCAGGAGATAAAGAGAAGAACCAGCAGTCATAAAATAAGGTGACGAACCCCCCCAAAAATATCACCTATGCTGTTTCAGTTTGTGTATTATTTTTTTTTCAGTTTGCATATTAAATGTAAATGAGCGACAGGTTAGATTTAAAAAACTAAAATCCAATCATGCTGTTACTTAACAGTTCACAACTGGGGCGCCTGGGTGGCTCAGTCGGTTGAGCGTCTTCAGCTCAGGTCATGATCTCACAGTTCATGGGTTCGAGCCCCGCATCGGGCTCTGTGCTGACAGCTCAGAGCCTGGAGCCTGCTTCGGATTCTGTGTCTCCCTTTCTCTCTCTCTCTCCCCATCTCTCTATCTCTCAAAAATGAATAAACATTAAAAAATGTTTAATAAATATTAAACATTTTTTAATTAAAAAAAGTTCACAACTAAAAATGACACAGCAACACGAAGATTGAGCAAAGATAGTAAAATACAGACAAGAAGATAATACAGGTAACAAAATTAATAATAGACAAGTTAGACATCAAGGCTAGCATGAACCTCACTGGCCATGAACGAAAGGTATAATCCACAGCAAAGATAGGACAGTGAAGAGTCTCCCTGAGCTGTTTTATATCATAAAACATCATGATATATAATGTGAAGCAAAAGCTATCATCGTGGCATTTTCCTTGCTAACTATATCTACTAGCTTGCTGTAGGGCATAGCCTCAAAACTTAAAAAGAAATCTTTGTCATTTATATTTAGTTAGACTAGATATCTGGTAGCCACTTGGGTCTTTGCATTCTGAAATAAACCTCCAGCTAGAGAGACTCAAAAAATATAATTTAACAAAATCCCAATCAAAATCTAGTGGATATTTTTTTTAAAGACATTGACTTGCAGATTCTAAAACATATGGAAGTACTAAGGGTATAGAATTGTCAAGACAATCTTGGAGAAGAAGAATACAATGGAAGGACTTGCACTATCTGATTTCAAGACTTATTACAAAGCTATATTAATTAAGACGATATAGTATTGGCGAAAGGACAAATAGACCAATGGAACAAAACACATTTTAGAAACAGGTTCATGAATACATTGTCAACTGAATTAGAACAAAGGAACCAGCGAAACTCAGTGGGAAAGGAAGCTCAAAATCCCATCATAAGTATATGCGGAATGTGGGATACAGCCAAGGCCACAGAAAACACAATCTGCCGCACAGAAGAAAAGCTAAGTTGATCTTCATTAAGATTAAGAATTTCTTACAAAAATTAAAAATTTCTGACCTTCAAAAGATGCTGTTCTGAACATAGAAGGAGGAACTGCAGATGGGAATAAATATTTGCAATGCATATATGACAAAAGACACATCTAGAATATATAACAAAAGGCTATAACTCAGTAATAATTAAAAACAGACAAAATGGGAGGAAGGGGGAATGGGGAATTATTATTTAAAGAATACAAAGTTTTGGGGCGCCTGGGTGGCTCGGTCGGTTAAGCGTCCGACTTCAGCTCAGGTCATGATCTCAAGGTCTGTGGGTTCGAGCCCCGCGTCGGGCTCTGAGCTGACAGCTCGGAGCCTGGAGCCTGTTTCAGATTCTGTGTCTCCCTCTCTGTCTGCCCCTCCCCTGTTCATGCTCTGTCTCTCTCTGTCTCAAAAATAAATAAACGTTAAAAAAAAAAAAAAAAGAATACAAAGTTTCATTTTTGCAAGATGAATGGGTTCTGGAGGTTGGTTTCACAACAATGTGAATATACTTTATTAAACTCCACACTTAGAAATGGTTAAGACGGTAAACTTATGAGTATTGTGCCACAATATTTTTAAAAAGTCTTGAATGGTCCCTTTACGAAAGTAGATCTAAAACTAACCAATAAGCACAGCAAAATACATTAACATCATTTTTTTAACTGTTTATTTACTTTTGAGAGAGAGACAGGGTGCGAGCGGGGGAGGAACAGAGAGGGAGACAGAATAGGAAGCAGGCTCCAGGCTCTGAGCTGTCAGCACAGAGCCCGACGCGGGGCTCGAACCCGTGAACCGTGAGATCATGACCTGAACCGAAGTTGGACGCTTAACCGACTGAGCCACCCGGACATCCCTTAACATCATTAATTATCAGGGAATGCAAGTTAAAACTTCAGTGAGACATTATTTTAGGATGGCTGAGCTTTACAAACTGACAAGATCGTGTTGGTGAAGATGTGGGCCACAGGAACTCTCAAACGTTCAGAATATAAATATAACTCTCAAAAATATAAATACAAATATATTTAAAAAAATTTTTTTTAACGTTTATTTATTTTTGAGACAGAGAGAGACAGAGCATGAACGGGGGAGGGTCAGAGAGAGAGGGAGACACAGAATCTGAAACAGGTTCCAGGCTCTGAGCAGTCATCACAGAGCCCGACGCGGGGCTCGAACTCACATACCGAGAGATCGTGACCTGAGCCGAAGTCGGACGCTTAACCGACTGAGCCACCCAGGCGCCCCTAAATACAAATATTAAAAAATATATAAAAATATATGCCCATGCCCCAGCTATTCCAGTCCTACCTGAGGGTTACAAAAACATATTCCCAGAAATAACTAGTACAAGAATGGTTGTAGCACCTTTTTCCCCCCCAAACAGCCCCTACCTGGAAACAGCCCAGGTGTCCATCAGAGGAGAACGGATCAACAAATTAGTTTTTATTCATACCATAGGATGCTATTCAGCAATCCAAAGAAATTGCTGTAGATGCACACAGTAACATGGATGAATCACAAGAGCACCATGCCGAGTAAAATAAGCCAGACAGAAAAGAACACACACTGCATGATTCCACCTGCATAAATCTTAAGAGCGAGCAAAACTAACCTGCGGTGATAGAAATCACAGCAATATTTATCCGGCGTGGGGGATGTGACTAAGGTATTGTCTGGAAAGGGACACAGAAAACTTCCAGGGAAGATGGGAATGCTCTATCCTTTCTCTCACTTAGGTGATGGCTACGCAGATCAAAGCACTTCGAATGTTACACTTGGTATTTGTGCCCTTTCCCAGATGTATACCTCCGTAGCAAGAAAATATTAAACCTTTTTTATAGCGTTGATTCAGACCTGCAACTTAAAGTTCGATATTTCCTTATTCATGCCTCTCTTCTCTGCTCTGTAAGTCAGGCACTACTCTAATCTCTGTGAGCCGAACAGTTTACAGGACAGATCAGTCTGTGATCTCATGAAAGGTACAGTCTATAAAGAAAAGCGCCCTATCTGTCATGTGCACTATCTCATTCCCAGCACGGAGCATGGTGCTTGGTACATGTTTACACTCAATAAATATTTGTGGAGCGGATGGGCAGCTACTGTGTAGGGAACCGAGGAAAAATGTTAGTTACCCAATACTCACTCAGCACTCCCTCTCTTCCTCTCCACCCCCCTCTGTTTTACTTCAATATTTGCTCTCCACTCTGACGAGTGTCTCGAGGGCCCGTATACTGTGTGGATGTATGGACAAGAATCAGGAGGCTGGAATCCCAGAGAGGTAATGGCATATGGATGGATTCTAGACCCGACGGGGCACCAGCCCTCCTCCACAGGAAGATAGACCCGATCGCTTGGGGGCAGGGAAGAGATTCTTCTCAAAAAAAAAAAAAAGACTGGATCTATTAATATGCTTAGATCAGTGTAACTTTGAGATTTTAGAATTCTGTTTCATAAAAGCTGGCCAATTCACATTTGGAGCAGACAGTTTTACCAGGGAAATCCTAAAAAAGCCTGATGGTTGAGTAGCACGACAATCTCACAGGTCCTCTAGTATTTTATTTGTCTAGGTGATTCAATATCTGAAATGAGGATTCTTCCAATTGAACCTGTAACCTTCAGGGGCGCTTGGGTGGCTCAGATGGTGAAGCGACTGACTTCGATTCAGGTCATGATCTTGTGGTTTGTGAGTTCCAGCCGGGAGCCCCGCACCGGGGTCTGTGCTGATAGCTCAGAGCCTGGAGCCTGCTTTGGATTCTGTGTCTCCCTCTGTCTCTGCCCCTACCCTGCTCACACTCTGTCTCTCTCTCAAAACTAAATTAACATTTAAAAAAGTTAAAAAAAAAAAAAAAAGAAAGAAACTGTAACCTTCAGTTGAGAAGAGGAAAAAACAAAAGGGGAAAATAGAGATTATGTATTTAAAAAAATTTTTGTAATGTTTTATTTATTTTTGAGAGAGAGAGAGAGAGAGAGAGAGAATGAGCAAGGGAGGGGCAGAGAGAGAGCGGGACACAGAATCCAATGCAGGCTGCAGGCTCTGAGCTGTCAGCACAGAGCCCGACACAGGGCTCGAACTCACCAACAGTGAGATCATGACCTGAGCCGAAGTCACCGCTTAACCGACTGAGCCCCCCAGGCACCCCAAGACTATGTATTTTTATCTATGTACACCAGTCTAGGGACATTTCAGGGGAGTCAATTATTAAAACCTCAGCAAGCCTCAGATTACTAGCTATATTTAAATAAAATCGGACATAATTTAATGTTCCTTGTCAACATTCTTAAGTTCTTTCATCTCCTGCAGCAACTTAAATTTAGAAGACAGTTTTAGAGTAAAAAATGTTGAAAAACATTTTAAAAGAGTAATTTTAAATTGGAAGCCTCCTAAAGCAAGAGACTGTATTTTGTATTTCTTGTGCTCTTTCCCACAAACCTGACTTGTCCCAGGACACTTAGCATCCTGATGGGTATACAATAGCACTCACAGCATGCTAATTTTCTCATTATTTGAAATTTACTGGATATATTTATTTCTTTTGTAAAAAATTTTTAATGTGTATTTATTTTTGAGACAGAGCGAAACAGAGCATGAGTGGGGGAGGGGCAGAGGGAGAGGGAGACACAGAATCCGAAGCAGGCTCCAGCTCTGAGCCGTCAGCACAGAGCCCGACGCGGGGCTCGAACCCACGAACCCTGAGATCATGACCTGAGCCAAAGTCAGATGCTTAACGACTGGGCCACCCAGGAGCCCCAGAAATGTACTGGATATATTTCTATACTGGAGTTCATTTACCTTTATAAATGAAGCTCCCAAATAAACCGTTAAGCAAACAGGTTAAAAAAATAGTCTCTTTTAAAATTGGGCTTTATCTCCAGGTGACTTCTAGTATGAAGATGAATGGCTTGAAACTAGAAAAAGATTCTTTTACCTCCCTTCGCCCTTTGCAAGTCACTGGATACTTGGATCTTGAGCTCTGATATTTCCTTCCATTCCATTCATGCCCACACATGGTCAGACTGACAGATACCGCCCAGGGAGTGTCACCCCTCCGCGGAAATCTTCCTTGCCTCTGTTACAGCGCAACTATGTTGCGTTGAAACAATTTGTTCTCACGTCTATACCTCACATCAGATTGAGCTCTTTGGGGTCAGGCCCTCTGTCCTATGTCCTTAGTGTCTAGCAGAGTGACCGTCATGTACTATCTCCAGAGTCTTTAAGCATAGGGGTTCAATAAATGTTAAATAAGAACAGAAAGGCATGTACATACAAATATCACCAAAGAGACCAACAGTATCTAAATATTACATGTACTCACAATATAATTGAAGGATGAATCAGCAAGTACTGCAAACTGGCGAAACAACGTGTGCCTAGTAAACATCTCATTTTTAAGGACATGAAAGCTGAAATAAAAGAAACAGTGAGATTGAAACGTATAGAAATCATAGGACAATGCAAATTAATATTATGTTCATGTCTGTGGTTAGGAACGACAATTTTCACTGTGAAAGAGATACAAGGAAAACATTTAAAATAGCAGTATTTTATTTTCGTCTTTATTTATTTTTATGTTATTTTTTATTTTTATTATTATTTTTTAATGTTTTATTTATTTTTGAGACAGGGAGAGACAGAGCATGAACAGGGGAGGGTCAGAGAGAGAGGGAGACACAGAATCTGAAACAGGATCCAGGCTCTGAGCTGTCAGCACAGAGCCCGACGCGGGGCTGGAACTCACGGACCGCGAGATCATGACCTGAGCCGAAATTGGTCGCTTAACCGACTGAGCCACCCAGGCGCCCCTATTTTTATTTTATTTTTTAAAATATTTTATTTTTAAGTTATCTCCACACCCAACATGGCGCTTGAACTCACAACCTTCAGATCAAGGGTTGCATGCTCTACTGACTGAGCCAGCCAGGCGCCCCTACTTTTTTCAAGAATTTTTTCTTATGTTTTATATTTGAGAGAGAGACAGAGAGCGAGTAGGGGAGGGGCAGAGAGACAGAGACAGAATCTGAAGCAGGCTCCAGGCTCCAAGTAAGAGCTCAATAGATGGGTTGAATAGTAGAATGGATACAGCAGAACACACGATTCTTAAACTGAAAGGAAGATCTATCTGTCTATCTATCTATCTATCTATACACACATATATATATATATATATATATATATATATATATATATACACATATATACATATGTGTATACACATATATACACATATATATACACACATATATATATACACATATACACTTTGAATATATATATATACACACATATATATACATATATATGTGTGTATATATATACATATATATGTGTATGTATATGTATGTATATGTATGTATATGTGTATGTGTATGTATATGTGTGTATATATATATGTGTGTGTGTGTGTGTGTGTGTGTGTGTGTGTGTGTGTGTGTATATATATATATATATATATATTCAAAGTGAAGCCCAGAGGGAAAGAAAAATAAGAAACACCAGACAAGAGTATAAGAAAGATGTAGGTCATAGCTAAAAAGAACCACTTACATATAATTAGAATCCTAGAAAAGGAGAGGCTGATAGTTGATAGGTCTCAATATCTATAATGGAGGTCAGTACTCAATGCACTGGCATCATTAACACTGAGGAAACACATCCTCACACTGAGGAAAATAACTCCCAGCACAGATTTCTATACTCAGAGAAAATATTCCTCAATAATGAAGGTAAAATAAAGACATCTCCCTATAAAGAAAGCTGACAGAATTATTTGCCAGCAAACTGTATTAAGAGAAAAACGAAAGAGTGCTGATCCAGCAGCAGGAAAACGACCCCAGATGGAAACACACTGCACACAGGAAGAAACGAAGAGCTCACAGAGTAAAAATGTGGGTTAATGTAAGTGAATGCTGACTGCACCAAACAATAATTGTAATGTCTGATGGTGTTGAACATTCATATGGAATGAAAATGAAAACGTAGAAGGGGTTAAATGGAGGTAAAATGTTCTAAGTTTCTAGAATTCTTTCCTTTTTTTTCTTGAAGTTTAATTGACATACACAGTCCTATTAATTTCAGATGTACATTACGGTGATTTTAAGGTCCTAGAATTCTTGCGGAAGTATAAAATAGAAATTTGTAGAAGACTGTGACAAACAAAGGGTGTGGGTTAAAATTTCAGAAAGAGTAAAGAAAGAATAACTAACAAGTCAATAAAAGAAAATATGGAATAAAAGTAAGTTGATTAATCCAAACGAAGGTGAAAATGAGAGAAAAAGAAACGGGCTGGTTAAACAGAAAAAACAATGTGTTAAGTGATAGATACAAACTCAACGATACCAGTAATCTCACGAAAAGTAAATGAAGTAGGCCAATTAAATAAATAAGATTGGCAAAACAGATTAAAAATCCAGTTCCACACTGCTTAGAAGAGACACATTCAATATAAAAACAAGATAGGCCAAAAGAAAAAAGCTGAAGAAAATGCACCATTCAATCTTAATCATAAAAGAGTGATATAATTTTATTACTATTAGATGAAGTAGACATTAAACCAAGAACATTTTTACTGATAAAGAGGAATGGCTCATAATGACACATACAAATGATAACTTCAGAAGAAGATATCATGATTCTAAATTTGTAAGTATTCAGCAACATAGTCATGAAATATTTAAAGCAAAAATTGAAGGAACTAAAAAAGAAATAAATCTATAAGCATAGTGGAAAATTTAATACTTCGGTTTCAATAGTTGGAACTGTGACAAAAATATAAGTATATAAAAGACACAATGAATCAACTTGACCTAATTGAAATATATAAAACACTGCACCCAATGATAGAATTCCTATTCTTTATAAGTGCCCATGGATCTTTTTTCAAAATCAACCATACACTGAGCATAAAACAAACATCAAAAATATTAACAGACTGAAGTTATTAAATATTAACTCTGAAGTAATTCAGAGTAGGTTCTCTGAGCACAGTAGAATTAATCTAGAAACACAACTAGCAAATCTTCAACTATCTGGAAATAAAATTTATCACTTCTAAATAACTTATGCATCAAAGATGAAATAAAATAGAATTTAGAAAATGTTTTATACTGAACAATAGTATATAACATGTCACAATTTGTGGGATGCAGCTCAAGCAGTGCTTAGAGGACAATATATAGCCTGACATGTACATGGTAGAAGAAAAAAATCATATCAGCTTTCTTCTTAGGAAGGACAGCAAGTCATGCACAAAGAAAGTAGAAGGAACAAAATAATAAAGTTAAGAACAGAAACTAATGAAAAGAAACCAAATATATGTGAGAAATTTAACAAAGGAAAAACGATTTCTTTGAAATAAATAATAAAGCTGACTCTTAACAAGATTGATCAAGAAAAAAGAAGAAAACACAAATTATCATTATCAGAAATGAAAAGGGGACATCATTAGATCTTACAGATAATTTAAGTGTATATATAATATGAGGATATTATGAACAACTTTAAGTCAATCTGACACTTTAGTGAAAAGGTGAAATTCTTCTAAAAAGACAACATAAATTATGAAATCTACTAAAAGTAGAAAATCAAAATAACTCAGTATCTATTTAATGAACTGGATAATATTTAAAACCTTCCTTCAGGGATCACCAACAAACTCATAATGTTCAATCACCATTCACCATCAGGGAAATGCAAATCAAAACCACAATGAGAGGGGCACCTGGGTTGCTCAGTCGATTTCGGCTCAGGTCATGATCTCGCTGTTTGTGAGTTGAAGTCCTGCATCAGACTCCACACTGCTACTGGTGTGGAGCCTGCTTCAGATTCTCTCTCTCTGACTCACCCCACCTCCCACACACTCTCTCTTTCTCAAAATAAATAAATAAACTTAAAAACCACACCATGAGACATCACCTCACGCCTGTCAAAATGGTTAACATCAACAACACAGGAAACAACAGGAGTTGGCAAGGAAGCGGAGAAAAAGGAAAGCTCATGCACTGTCTGTGAGAATGCAAACTGGTACAGCCACTGTGGAAAACAGTGTGGAGATTCCTCAAAAAGTTAGAAATAGAACTACTCTATGATCCAGTACTGCACTACTGGGTATTTACCCAAAGAATAAAAGAACACTAATGCAAAGGGATACATGCACCCCTATGCTTGTAGAAGTATTATTTACAATAGCCAAGATATGGAAGCAGCCCAAGCATCCATCAATTGATGAATGGATAAACAACATATACCACGGAATATTATTTGGCCAAAAAAATTAAATCTTGCCATTTGCAACAACACAAATGGAGCTGGAGAGTATTCTGCTAAGGAAGTAAGTCAGAGATAGCCAAATACCATACGATTTCACTCATATGTGGAATTTAAGAAACAAAACAAATGAGCAAAGGGAATAAAGAAAGAGAAACAAACCAAGAAAGAGACTCCTCACTATAGAGAACACACAGACGGCTCCCAGCAGGGACGGGGGGGGGGGGGGGAAATAGGTGATGGGGATTAAGGAGTGCACTTGTAATCAGCACTGGGTGTTGTATGGAACCAATAAATCATTATTGTACAACTGAAACTGATATAGCACTGTATGTCAACTAATTGCAATTAAAATAAGAACTCAAAAAAAAAAAAAAAAAAAAAGCAAACCAAAAAACCTTCCCCCAGAGAATGATAAACATTAACTTCAGGATAGACGTTATATTGGAGGAAGAAAAGGCACTAGGCACCGGGTGGGCACACGGCGGCTACGAAGCTACTACTAATACTCTATCTTGTAGTGAGAATACACGTGTTCGCTATCTTGTTATTTTTATACTATACTAGTATATCTTGAGTATTCTTCTGTACGTATTCAATGATGAACAAAAAAAAAATGTTTTTAAACAAATAAAATAAGAGTAACATGTTTTTAGGGTCAGAAAGAGCTGTGTCCGTGCCTGAGACCTGCCACTCTTCAGCTACATGAATTCTGCCAAATTCCTTCAACTTCTTTCGACTTCAGTTTCCTCCCAAGAAAAGTGGAGTTAGCATTTTTTTTAACTACCTCCTACAGTTTCAAGGAGGATCTGATGCACGTAAAATGATTAGCATTGTCTCTGGCACATCTAGCAAAGTAAAACATTCATCGAATACGTTCACCACACTCATAACAGGCTAACACACAACTAGCAACCGCCATTTTGAATGCGGTGAATGGCAGGCCCACTGTGACTCCCCCTCCCCCCGCGAGTAGATTGCTATGAGAGGGGATATGAATCTTTCTTGAAGAGAAATCGGTGACCTTTTTACCCGAGGAGACGAATTGCCCAGCTTACTCCCTGTTCCTTTAGATGCTGCACAGTCGCTCCCTTGTCAGCTTGAAGTGTTGATCAGAGTTACAGCAAGTGGCAGCCAATTCCTACTTTTCCTCCTGCCAGAAATTCAACTAGTACACGCTCAACACATATTTGTTAAGTGAATGAATAAACAAAAGGACACATTAATTGTACTGTATGCTGAAAATGAGATAGAAGGCTGGCCTGGATTCTTACATGCTTGTCTTGAACGTGTTGTCATGAAGTTCCTGTCTTCCCTATAGTCCCTGCAGCCACGGATACCACATGGTCGCCCCGCCAAGAAAAGAATTCCACTTTGACCCACCTGGGTTGCTAGAAATGGGCCCCGATGAGCCAAGAAGTGGAAAATACAGAGGAGTCTTTCACGCTGACCATGTTCCTGCTGTACTCTGGTTGCTAGGTCCGCATAAGAGGAAGGGGCTGCACTTCCTGGTTTTGATGGGCTTTTTCCTCCCTCTTCCTCTTCCCCTTCCCCTCCTCCCCCTCCTCCTCCCTTTAGTTTCAACTGTCACTGTATTGCAAGGTGGTAGAATCAATTACAAATTTAAACTACGTCTTGGTAATCTTTATTCGGGCAACAAGTTTTATGAAAAGCAAACTGCTCATTCAAAAGTGATCACGGAACAACTCAAAATACAGCACAAGGAGGATGAAAAACATGTCCCTGGCCCGTAGATTGTTTTCACTTTCTCACTACGTAAAATTCAAACTTTTCATTTTTAGGAGAGGTTAAGCGTAACTTTAGTAGACAGCAACACAGAAAGATTTTGCCACATTGACTAGTCTCCTTGATCAATTGCTTCTAGCTGTCTCCACTGAGATAGACGCATTTATAGAACTGGCCGTACTTGAGCCTTCTTTGCGAGCAGCTTTAGATCTGCAATGCACTTGGCCATTGCCTCCTTTTCCTGCTGTGTAGAGACCACATGCCTCTCCACCCAGTTTATCATGTGTTCTTGTTCCTTTTGACCCATCACGTTCTGCACGGAGATGTGATAGTCCAGACGATTCTTTACCTCCTTGTATACTCTATGCAGCTGTTCCTGGTAAGTAGGCTCCAGTGTTATTCCTCTGGACGTCAAAAAGACAACGGCGCTTTTGAACTAAGGCCTGCTGTGACTTCTGCATATCATTTGTGTTCTGGATCTGTTTGTTGGAAGTCTGTTTCACCTCTTCTAGTTGGGCAATTTTTTTGCTCATTGTGTTTGTCAGCAAATTCTCCAGTAGAGGCACCACATTTGTTAACCACATAGATAAGCAACCTTATTGTTGACACGGCAGAGAAGATCTCTGCAGTAATCACATATATTTCTTTGGGTAGGAAATATAAGATAAGCTCAGTTCCAAGCACATAGGGTCCTGTTATGCCAGTCCTGGGATACAGGAACTGGAGGAATTCCTCGGGGACCAGGTGCCCAGAACTTTTCCTCCATTTTCAGGCAAAGGTGGTACAGGGGCGAGATTTGGCTGCCCTGTGTGAAGGGCCTGTTGCCTTCCTATACCCCTGGAGCGAGGAGGGCTGCATTCTTCAGACAGGGGGCACTACCCAGGACGGGCATAGTCAGTGAGGGTTCACGAAGCAGTCTCCGTGTCCTAGGTGGGTTTTTTCCCCTCTTACCTTAGGAAGTGTGCAACTGTCAGTGATGTTCGTGGAGCTCACTCTCCAGCAAGCTTTGCTGGTACCTCGGCCGATGATTTCCTGCTCATCAGGCCAGTCTGCGGTGCCTTCAGGGAACTTTTCCACCATCCGCTGGGCCGGACTTACACATTCTGCCATGGTGTCTGAATCTCAGCCTTGAGGGGAGAACTCTTCCACATTTGTTCCTTCCATAAATACTTTTCCTCGGCCCTCAAGGCAGAAGCTGCTTCCTACATTGTGTGACTCCCCCTATTCTCTAGAGTTTCTTCTACCTCCTTTAGCAATTAACCACCTTCTATTAGTTAATACTTCTTGATATTAAAAATTTCCCTGTTCAGGTATGTCGTGATGAAACACCCTGATTCACCCAGCATGCTCTTTTTCTCTACCCACACTCACTCTTAGCTTTACTTATTTTTTTTTAATGTTTATTTATTTTTGAGAGAAAGAGAGAGTGACAGAGAGAGAACATGAGTGGGGGAGGTATACAGAGAGAGGGTGACATAGAACCTGAAGCAGGCTCCATGCTCCAAGCTGTCAGCACAGAGCCTGATACGGGGCACAAACCCACAAACCAGGAGATCATGACCTGAGCTGAAGTCGGGTGCTTCATCTACTGAGCCACCCAGGCGCCCCTAGTCTCATGGCTTTAAATAACACCTACACTGGGTGCTTGGCTGGCTCAGTTGGTAGAGTCTGTGACTCTTGATCTCAGGGTCATGAGTTCAAGCCCCATGTTGGGCATGCAGCCTACTTAAAATACATACTTAAAACACACACAGGGGCATCTGGGTGGCTCAGTCAGTTAAGTGTCAAATTCTTGATTTCAGCTCAGGTCATGGTCTCACAGTTTGTGGGTTCAAGCCCTGGGTTAGGTTCTGCACTGAGAGTAGGAAGCTGGCTTGGGATTCTCTCTGCCCCTCCCCCCTCCCTCTCTCTCAAAATAAATAAATAAACTTTAATAAAAAACTACATACATACATAACACCTATACTAATATATCTCAATCTATGTATGCAGCCTAAACTTTCTTCTGAATTTCAGACTCATATGGTCATGACTGCCTATCTGACGTCTACTCTTAGGTAATAATAGGCATCTTAAGCTGATTTCAGAAACTGAAGTGATTTCCCACTGACCACATGCCCCTGCAGGACAGGGCAGGGGGTGCGAGTTTAGAAGGGGTGCACAGGGAAGATGTTTCTAGTAAGATGATCTTTGAGTGAAGACCTGAACTGAATGAGGGAGCAAGCCATGAGGTTGACTGGAAGAACATTCCAGGCAGATGGAATGGCAGGTGCAAAGGCCCTGGGTTGGGAGCTTTCCTGTGTGAAACATGCTTGCTTGTCTCCGTGGCAGGCAACCCCATCTTTCCTGTTGCTTAGCTAAGACCCTGACATCCATCCTTAATGTCTTTCTCCTTCACCTTCTATGCAATCTTTCAACAATCCTATTGAGCCTACTTTCAAAATGTATCCAAAATGCAATCATTTATCTGCTTCCATCCGAGCCAAATCACCACCGTGTTTTGCCTAAGAATGGGTTATTATTTCCAGAACTCCTAACTTTACCTTGGGCCTCTCTATAATCAACACAGAGGTCAGAGTAATGTTTTTAAGATATAAAATCAGATTGGGTTTCCTCTTCATTGGCAAAGACTCTCCGATGAAGTGTTAGGGCACGAACTCAATATTCTGAATATTAACAAGTAAAGGGAGTCAAGCATTTATCTTGCCTTCTTTGTATAAACTATAGTTTAGGGTAACCAAATAGTTGAGGGAAAACTTTGTAAATAGAATTTTAGCTAATAAATGGAGACGGAAAGATAGAATTAGGCGATCACTAATTTATAACCCCTAATAAAATAGTGGATCATAGTTCACGGTCATTGATGGATGCTCAAATTATTTGGAGAAAGGTCAATAGTGAACCTTAAAATGTATGGATTCAGTAAAATAATGCAGCCACATTCACATCAAGTGTCTGATGATGTGATGCAGCAGGATAAATAACACTTCCAATGAAGTAGTCTTCCCTGAAATATTGAATGTAAATCTGATCAAGCCTCCAGATTTAAAAATAAGTCTGTAGAACATATAGGGGTAGGAGAATCGCTAAATGACCACAAACACACACCCACACACACACACACACACACACAGAGTTAGCCAAATCCAGAACGTGGGACATTCTAGACAACAAACGGGCATATTTTTTTAGCAAATCAATGGACAGGAATGTGGAACTGTTATGGGAGGGGGAGATTTAAGGGACATAACACTCAAATGTAGTGGTTCATCTTATCTGGATCTCACTTTAAATAAACAACTTTAAAAGATACTCTTGAGATAATCAAGAAACTTTGGATATGGTGAAATAATAGCAAAGAATTTATATTCCTAACTTTATTAGGTGTGATAATGTCACAGCAGACACGTGAAAGAGAACATTTTTTTAAAATTTTTTTAATGTTTATTTATTTTTGAGACAGAGAGAGACAGAGCATGAACGGGGGAGGGTCAGAGAGAGGGAGACACAGAATCTGAAACAGGCTCCAGGCTCTGAGCTGTCAGCACAGAGCCCGATGCGGGGCTCGAACTCACCGACCGCGAGATCACGACCTGAGCCGAAGTCGGCTGCTTAACCGACTGAGCCACCCAGGCGCCCCGAACATTTTTTTTATTTAAAAAAATGTTAGCTATTCCCATGCAGAGCGAAATTCTGAATCTTCTACCTCATCGACTTGCCCCTCTTCATTCCACTCCAGCCACCTGGCCTCCTAACATCCTTTGAACACACAGGAAAGCTCCCAACCCAGGGCCTTTGCACCTGCCGTTCCATCTGCCTGGAATGTTCTTCCAGACAACCTCATGACTTGCTCCCTCATTTCAGTTCAGGTCTTCACTCAAATATCACCTTACTAGAAACATCTTCCCTGCCCACACCTTCTAAACTCGCAACCCCTGCCCTGTCCTGCAGGGGAACGATGTGTTGTATAAAATGTCATAACCGGACATTTTATATATTTACTTGTCTATTGCGTTTCCTCCCAATAGAAGGTAAGTTCTGTGAGGGCAGAGACTTGGTTATTTTGTTTACTGCGCTATCTCCAGAATCTACAAAAGTGAAACTAACTTTAATGGGCCTGCTGTTGGGAGTGTAAACTGTTATAGCCTTCCTGGAGAAGAACAGGAGCCTTTTTAACCGGACTAGGGTGACCATGTGATTTATCAACCAATTCAGGACACATCTGAGAATGAAAGGAAATGCTATTGATCATTATACCAGGCAACCAGCTTAAACCAGAATCAGCCCAGGCAAATCAAAAGGCGTGATCATCGTAACAGAACTCAACCACCTTACTCCATATGTACCAAAGGAAATCCTGGCAAGCCTTAAGAGGAGCTGGCGAAAACCTGACTGACCACCAAAAATGGAGTAGATTAGTAACACTAGGTAAAGGCATTCTATGGGAGCGTCTGGGCAGCTGTTGGTGAAGCGCCCAACTCTTGATTTTGGCTCAGGTCGTGGTGTCAGGGTCATGGGATACAGCCCCGCATCAGTCTCTGCACTGGGCATGGAGCCTGCTTAAGACTCTCTCTCTCTCCCTCTCTCTCTCTTACCCCCTTCTCCCTTTACCCCCTCCCCTGCTTGCATTCTTTCTGTCTTAAAAAAAAAACAAAATTAAAATTAAATATTAAAAAAAGACATACAATGGAATATCATGCAGTGGTCAGAAAAAAATTTAAAAAATTAAATTTTCAAAAAGACACACTATGGAATATTATGCAGTGGTCAGAAAAAATGGGCTAACTGATATATACAGGGCACTATGGATAGAATTCTAAAAGAATAGTGTAGTATAATCTTCAATTTTATAAAACCATAGGAATGACTTCACTGTTTTAGATACAAAAACTGAAGATAGGCAGGTGACTCTATCAGCTGGAGATTTCATTCAGTTTAACAATTTCATGGCAGGCGTCTTTGAGATTAATCATTTTGTTGCACATACATTTGCAAAGAGGACAGTTTGGATCTTTCACACAATGTAACTTTGCTAGATGAAGATGACTGCTGGAGAAAGGATCTATTTCCAAATAACTAAAAGTATCCGTTCTGGACAGTAGGCTGGCTAAACTGGGGAGAGGACTTTGGGCTGAGATATTTAGGAATGGATAAATATACTCCAAGATTGAAGCCAACTTTCATTTGCTACAAAAGAGAAGCTGGAAAATTCAGACGGATCTAAGTTCTGAGTTTTGTTTGATGGTCTTAATAGCCTGCTCCCCACACTCAGCCTAGGAAACCACAAGAATCAGGGGGAAAAAAAATTGCTACACCCTTCAGAGATTCTGGACCGCCCTCCACGCCCTACCATGTACCTCCACACCTCTGTCCCGGAGAGCTCCCAGTTACTATTCATTTTGAATCCTGTGTCTCTGAACAGTACCTTCAGACTGACATCTACGTTTGGTTGTCCGCTTAGCTTTTTTCCCCCCTTCCTTTTCTTTCTTTCTTTTTTTTTTAATATATTTTATTTTTTAGAGGAGTTTTAGATTCACAGCAAATCGAGAAGGATGTACAGAGGTTTCACATATACTTCCTGCCCCCACACGTGGATAGCTTCCTCCACGGTTAACAACCAACCGAGTGGTCCATTTGTTACAATCAATGAACCTACGCTCATACACCATTATTATTCAGAGTGCATAGCTTACATTAAGGTTCAGTCTTGGTCTCGTACATTCATTTTTTTTTTTTTTAAAGTAGGCTTCATGCCCAGCACTGAGGCTAACTCGGGGCTTAAACTCACGACCCTGAAACCAAGACCTGAGCTGAGATCAAGAGTCAGATGCTTAACCAACTGAGCCACACAGGCGCCCCTCTATGGGTTTTAACAAATGTATAATGGCAGGCATCTACCTTTGCAGTGTCGTACAAGGTAATGTCACTGCCCCCGAATCCTCTATGCTCCACTGATTCATCTCCCCTTAGCCCCAAACCCCTAGCAACTACTGATCCTTTTGCTGTCTGCATACTTTTACCTTTTCCAGAATGGCATATGGAATCACAGCCTTTTCGGACGGGCTTTTCTTCAATTAGTAATATGTGAAAATTTCAGGTTCTTCCATATCTTATCATGGTCTGATAGCTCATTTCATTTCACTGCTGAATTATATTCCATTTTCTGCATAAAAGACATCTTGGTTGCTTCCAAGTTTTGGCAGTTATAAATAAAGCTGCCATCAGCACCCATGTCTGCTCGA
Organism: Panthera onca; assembly: GCF_046562875.1. Lineage (NCBI taxonomy): Eukaryota > Metazoa > Chordata > Mammalia > Carnivora > Felidae > Panthera > Panthera onca. The sequence continues at coordinate 21,443,148 of NC_138345.1, forward strand.
CTCTGGATTCCAATGCCCCTCACTTCCCACCCTGGGAAACTGTGTCTTGTATCACCATGAGCCGAACACTGGGAACTTCATGAGTCAACCCCACACCATCCCCTCACCTGTCCAGGGTCTAGCTTCTGAGAAGGCTTCGGGCAGCTGAATTAAGAAGAAGGGGCAAGACTCAGAAAAACCACGGAATGCCCAAGACTCCAGATTTATCCCGATTTGGCTTTGGCAGTTGTTGGGAAATTTAAATTTCACAGACAATTGAAAATGAATGTTTTGTGGGTGCACTCGTGGCAATGAGAGACAACAAGCTATCAAGGGCTGAATCTTCTTTCCCACCTCCCCCCACCTCCGGGCCACACCCTGACGTGAACTGAGAACAAAGATACAAGAGTCTCGGCCTGTCAGGGGTGAAACTAACGAAACCGGGGACGGCAGGTGTACCGGGGAAAGTGCTACGCCTCCCGTGACATCAGGGGCAAGCTCGACACCCGAGCAGGGAGAGAAGTGGAGAGAGAAGAGGAAGGGAGCAGTATAGAGTTTCTGGTTACCTAACCTCCCCTGCCCCCCACGTCCAAGAACGAAGGGGTTTATAACGGGTTCAAAGGGAGGGGAAGAAGGAGGGAATACAGAGCCCAGCGAGCTGGACCAGACACTTCCTACCTTCAGTTCTGCCGGCCGGGGTGGGGGTGGGGGTGGGGGGCAATCTCCCTGAATGCTATGCTGGCGCTTCTGCGCATGCGGAGAGGAGGGGCGAGGGAAGGGGTGCGTACATCCACCTCTTAGACGTGCATACTCTACAGTGATGGGGGAACAGCGTGTGTGCAAGTTGTCTGTGACCTGGGAAGTGTGATGCGCATCGGTGGGTCTGGCCACCCCCAGGAGCTCAGCAGGCAGATCAGGGGGATGGTTCGGATGGGTGTCTGGGGTCGAGGCGGGAAAGGCGGCATCGCTGTGGCACCAGGAAGAGGGGGATCTATTCTCGTGCCCATGTGCCACACCTGCAGGCCATCTGTGTCGAGAGAAGCGACACTGTACCAGGCATGCCACGCTAAGAGGAAGGACGAGCCCCTGTCCTTGTCATCACCGCTTAGTTTCCATCTTCCTGGAAATAGAGCCAACTCGGGCAGAGACAGAAAAGGAGCTTGGAGAGAAAGCTCTGAATTGGACCGGAGCTGAATATAAATCATGAATCGGCTGAGAAATTGTTGGATTTGATCGTTACCTTGGCTGGCCAAGGTGAAGTTTTTCCTCTACTGAACAAAATGATGGCTCCCAATCTGAGATCTGTTAGATGAAGTGAAATGACCATTCTGCAAATCTGCGACTGCACCGTTAATCTCCATCCCACACCATGATGCAGTGCCCGGGATATATACACTCTCTATGTTATATATCCCCTTGAACGAACACTTGGTGATGCAACCACACCAGAGACACAATGCATTAGATCCCAACATCACGTCCCAGTTAGTCGACTAAATGAGAAAACATAGAAACTATGCAACCGGATTTCTTGCTCTTCACGATATTTAGATATCAACATAGGGTCTGCACAGACCAAAATGATGAATATGATTGTCAACATCCTGACTAACAGCAAATCAACTTGAAGTAAACCTGAGACGTTCTTGTAAATGGTCTTTGAAACATAGGATGAATCCCATTGGGACAGATACAAGGTAAATATTAAGGATGAACGTGAACCCCACAGAAATAAGTAAGGGGAAGAGAGTCTACTCAGTTTCAGAGAGACTCCAAAATCCATGTTTGGGGAAATGAAATGAAGTGCATATTCAAGGTGCCTTTGTTCTCAGTCTTGTGTTTCACCAGGGTCTATATTCTATCCTTATAATGACTGTATGAGGTGGTTGGGGCAAGTATTAATGTGCACATTTTTCAGGGCACAAAGTGTCATCGGCGCAAACTCGAAGCACAAGCAGGAGCACAAAGCAGAACGTTTTACTACAAGGAGGAGATCTTTCTGTCACATCTGATGATATTTCTGCTATCACGTGGATTATCAGTGTACCGCCTGGGACTAGTTCAGTGTAATGAACACAGCTATGTATAGAATTTTATGGTTCTTTTCCTCTCTCTCTCTCACACACACAATAATAGTGTACGCTTATGAAACGCTGTACAATTGTAGGGCATTATCATCCTATGACGTCAGGTGACTCTCATGCTTGACCTATGACACCAGACCAACACTCAGTCGATTCTGTCTTGAATGCTGCTTGCCTGTGAGAAAATCTTGCAAAGGAACTTTCAACATGCAATAAAGAAGAGACTCTGGGGGAAGTTATGGCAGAAAACAAGAGGATCGAATATAGATGTGTTAAATTAACATGCTAGGACTAGGGAGAAAATAAATAGGCATTTACTTGGTGCTGCTTTTAGCCTTTCCAGAATTGTATAGTGTTCTCCAGAATTTTACACTTTCAAAAAGTCAGAGATGACATCGGGAAGATAAATTAAAATGACCGTGTGAGTTGGGGCACCTGGGTGGCTCAGTCGGTTAAGTGCCAGACTTCCGCTCAGGTCATGACCTCACGGTTCGTGGGTTCGAGCCCCGCATCCAGCTCTGTGCTGACAGCTCAGAAGCTGGAGCCTGCTTCAGATTCCATGTCTCCCTCTCTCTCTCAGCCCCTTCTTGGTTCATACCCTGTCTTTCTCTCTCTCTCAAAAATAAATAAACATTAAAACAATTTTTTTAAAAAAGAATAAATCTTGGGGCGCCTGGGTGGCGCAGTCAGTTAAGCGTCCGACTTCAGCCAGGTCACGATCTCGCGGTCCGTGAGTTCGAGCCCCGCGTCAGGCTCTGGGCTGATGGCTCGGAGCCTGGAGCCTGTTTCCGATTCTGTGTCTCCCTCTCTCTCTGCCCCTCCCCCGTTCATGCTCTGTCTTTCTCTGTCCCAAAAATAAATAAAAAACGTTGAAAAAAAAATTTAAAAAAGAATAAATCTTAAAAAAAGTTGAAATATGGAGATAGGGACTGAAAACAGTCTTGAATTAGTTTTTCCTTGAAGTGACTTCAACAACTCTTCTATTATAAGCCAGTTAGTTTGCATTTCCTGTTAAAAGTGTATGCTGGCATTTTATATTAATTAATATGTACAGAGAAATGCAAGGCTCCCAATTCCCTTAAAAGATGATTAGTCACATTTTTATAAATAGAATATGTATATATCACCACATACCTGTTCCTGAGAATATAGAATTTCTTTTCCCAGTTTTTGTTTATCCATTCAGATTCTTTCTTAAATCTGTAATAAATTTATAGATGGTTAAATGTTTTATTAACCACAAATGAACAACTATTAGCAACAAAGGAACATTATTACTAGTACCTTTCTATCTTCCTTTTCTCACTTTCTAAATTTGCCCTTAGCACTCGTATTTGCTCTTCCAAATCATGTTTGTCTTCCATCTTTCAATAGAAAACACATCACAAAGTGAATTATGTGCACAATATACTGTGTCTTCATAAGTCTGAAAAGCTGTATCTGTTAAATCGCATGCATATTCTACCTACTATCAAAACTAATTTTTAAAAATCTTTTAGTGTTTTATTTAGTCCTGAGAGAGAGAGAGAGAGAGAGAGAGAGAGACAAAGCACATGCAGGAGAGGGAGAGGGAGACACAGAATCCAAAGTGGGCTCCAGGCTCTGAGCTGTCAGCACAGAGCCCGACGCGGGGCTTGAACTCATGAACCGTGAGACCATGACCTGAGCTGAAGATGGACGCTTAACCACCTGAGCCACCCAGGCGCCCCTATCAAACATAATCTGAGTTACATTTACTTGCAAATCCCCATCAATTTCAAGAATTTAAGATCCCATGCTTCCATGTCCTGTAAGTGATTCGTTTAAAGGCAGCCAGCTCTAGATAATATTACAAAGGAATCAAAACTTATTTTCATCACCCTCCCCCTGCCGATCCTGGGTATCCCTTTTCCTAAATCCTTCCTATGACCTCTCTAGTTCATTATAAGCAGGAGCTTCTCTAGTTACTCTAGTTCCTTTTTTTTTTTTTTTTTTTTTTTTTTTTTTACCAAAACTGTTCTCAGGAAAGATCTGACCAAAGCAATCATGTTAGAGCTTTGTGTCATCCATTTCTCAGTATTGTTTATATTTTACAAGGGGACAAAGTTTGGTAAAAGGAATGAATCTCTAACAGTGGAATGGTAGGCATATGAATGAGAGCGATTTCTTTGGGTCCAGCCCGGATGTACCCCAGAATCAGACTATCGTGGGAATCATGTCCTCTGTCTCTTCATGGTGATGGACTCTCAGTGTAGCCTTCAAAGTCGTTGCTACTTTTTAAGAAGGGCCAGCATCAACATAAAGAATAAGTATGTTAATAATAATGGTCATATTAGTTATTATTCTACCTTAGCCACTGGTAATCTCTCCTTCTTTTCTTCGTGCACTCCGACTGGTTTTGGAGATCTTACCTGGCATGAAAATAAATGTATGAAATATATTTGCATGAAATGTAACATTTCAAATCCGTGCATAGAGATGTGGTTTCTCTGCAGCTTAGAGAAAGGCGACTGAGCTTTAAAATGTGCCAGCCATAGTCCCACAGGGGTCTTTTCTGCCTTCTCTAATGTACAAGTTTGCAGTTGGACAGTCACAGCCCATTAAAACCAACTTAAGTGCATTACTCTGCATTTATGTGTTGGGTCATATTTTACCATTATACTTTTTTTTTTTTTTTAACGAAGTGGGCAGCTATTACCCAGTGAAGTCACAAGCTTAAGAAAACTTTATTTTAAATGATAACTCTGATGACTTTTCACTGCCGTATCTCTCTGATGATGACAAGAGTCGACGACAGTGAGAAAACAGACTGGAGGTAAAAATCTGCTTGGTTAGTTATCTCTATGTTCCTACACGAAAGACAGAAAAAGGTGTTCCTTATTACTACCACTACCTTTCTGGTGGGTTCTGTGACCCCAAAGGCCCCAAATCTGTTGCCCATCTTGGTGAGGCAGGCTCTACCCAGGAGGGTCTGGAGCCGGGTCGGGGAAGAGCAGCTAGAGTGTTCTGCAGAATAAAGTAAAAGGAACCTAGAGCTCCCTGTGGGTAATCAGAAGTAAGGGCTGGGAAGAGACAGAAAGAAAATGGCCAGGCAAGACCACGAGCCTAGAGGTCTTATGGGGTGTGGGGAAGCCACAGGTGACCAGTGTCCAGGGGTGATGTCCACTATTCAATTTGAAACGGCACCTTGGGGATGCCTCCTCAGCCTCCTGAAATTTACATAGACAAAGGTGTCACGTGAGTGGGCCATTTTAGTAGGAGTCGCAGAATTGGATTGAATTTCGCGTCGGATTAAACAAAATGGAAGCTGGGATGGCAAATGGAGCACCATGAAACTCGGAGACTGACTTAGTTCAAAGGAAGAGGGAGCCGGGCAGAGCGACAACCACAGAATATGCCCGGGCATCTGCAGGAAACGCAGGACACGCTCTAGGCTGCCACAAAGCCCAGAATATGGTTTGAACCAATTTTGCCTCTCTCTGAAGGAGCAGAGAGAACCCAGCTGACATCAGCTGCCACAGATAAGAATAACAAAATTTGTAATGACAGCCATAAAGGCTATCGCTTACTGAGTGCCTACTACGTGCCAGGCACTTCACATATGTTACTATTTATTTCTATATACTAACCTATTGATCTTTTCATTCCTGTTGCTCTAGATTTTTTATCGATAGATCATGCATGCACATATTCTTTAAATGAGCTACGAATAGCATACACGAACCTGAAACTCTCACTTCTCAGAAGCTAAGGGTTTCGTTCATTCATTCCGTGTTTAGTTTTTCTCAACATTATTACAAAATAAAGAATAGCCTTTATTGATTTGGGCTTCTTCACAAATAAAGGTTAAGAATTTAAAGCATTCACATTACTTTCCACCTTCTCTCCTTCACAAGGTTTTAACATTTTGCAAGGGTTTAGCTTTTATCATAGTGGCCTTTATTATCATTTCGATATATGGAAACTTCTATATGGTGATTTACCAACTCCCTGGTGTGAAAGATGGGAAATTTGTTTAGTCTTTTTTTCCCCCCCAATACCCTTCACTCTCTCAACTTCCCAATTTTTGGAAGGAATGTTATTTTTACATTGTCAATGTCTATGGGATTGTTCTCGAACTATGATGGAGTGTCCTACACTTTATCTACACACTGATTCTAAAAAGTATAATGTGGTTTTGCAAATATTATTTACTACAGGACCAAGTAGTGTCATTGGCTCCATAGGGAAGGAAATGTAAACCTGTTACTAAGCTTTGCCACTGAAAGGAGGACCTTCCTTTTTGAAAGTTTGTTTATATATTTTTGAGAGAGAGCAAGAGGGAGAGAGCACGAACAGGGAAGGGGCAAAGGGAGGGGAGAGAGGGAAAGGGAGGGGCACAGAGAGAGAGAGAGGGAATCCCAAGCAGACTACGCACTGCCCAAGATGGGGCTTAAATCCATGAACCGTAAGATCATGACCTGAGCCAAAATCAAGAGTCAGACACTTAACTGACTGAGCCACCCAGGCGCCCCTGAATGAGGGGCTTCCAAGTGCTAGTTTAATGCTACAACGTTTCATTTTTCTAGCTTCCCTTCCCTCTGAGTCACACTTACTTTCTCCTTCTCCTGTGTCCATATCATCCTGCATATTGGATTCTTTCTATGTTTGGTTGGAGTATTTCTTGAGTAATTTTTTTACACGGGTTCCACGTAGGGTAAACTTTTTGAGTTTCTACACGTTCAAAAAGATCTTTATATTTCTTACATACTCAGTTGAGACTTTAGTTGGACATAAGAATTAGGATTCAGAAATGTTTTTCCTTTTGAAAACCCTGCTTTATTTTCTTGTAGCAATCAATGATGCTGATGAGAAAATTAGTTTCCTTTCTTTGGAGCCTTTGAAGTGGTCTGAGAACTACCCAAATAAATGTTCCCTTTGTTGTCTACACAGTATCTCAAACCCCCTAGATGAAACCACCAACTACCGCTACCAACATTGTGACTCAGTCTTCCCAAGGCCCCTGTGTCAGAAAGCTAGACAAAACCGAAATCTTAAGGTACAACAGCACCAATTTAACAAGAACAATGAGAAGTATTTGTTATCATTAGCCTTTCTTGGATTCAAAAAAGTGAGGATCACCAAAGTGACCGTGGCATGCACTTTTTAGAATCCTTCCACCTATTTTTTTTCAAAGGGAACCATCCACTTGAACTGCCTCTCTTCCTAGGCACAGGGAGTAGAGAGCAAGTTCACTGCCACCTGGTTAACAATGGACCAAGGAAACCATTGGGGTAAGAATTTCAAGCTTTGGAGGGCACTTGCCAGTATGCTAACGGAGAAAAAATTAACCCAAATTTTAACAATTAATCCACAAAAAGTTAGGAAAACAGTTTGGTAAAACAAAATAAGTTCCCATGTAGAAAGACATTTATATTTACTCATGTCACTGTATCCAAAGTGATACCTGTAATTGAAAGTTTATGAAAGTCTTTGTGTTTAAATTCACGTGTAGTAAACACTAGTTCCAATTTTCAAGGCTCTCTTTTCCTGCCTCTCATATAATGATCGACTCTGTAATAACTAAAGATAAGACCCTTGCTAAAGCGTATCTTCTATAAAGCAAATAATCATTCCATTTCCCCAAAAGACAATACTTCAACAATGACCAAGATAGCGTCTCTTTTCACTGAAAAAAACAAAACAAAACAAAAACCACAAAAAACCCAAAACAACGAAGCACTACACGTAGACCAGAGTGTTTGCTCTCCAGTTTGAGTTGAACTTTCAACTTTGCCACAGCACGTTACATTGAATCCTGGCTCTGTCCACATTGAACTGTTATTTTGTTTTGTCAGCTGCTGACATTCCACTTTCTCTGGAATATGCATGCTGGTCTTTCTGTGGCTACTTCATTGTCAGGTGCAAACATTGGACTGCAGAGCAATAGATGGAGGTGAAAATGAATGGTAATGTTAATACAAAAGTAGATAACTTCCTAAGTAGGAAAAGGTAAGGTAAATAATGGTAAAAATAACCAAAAATTGTGATTAGAAATAATTTATGGTAAATAGTTCCCATTTTCTTTTGAGTGTATGTATATTGATAAATTTTAAAAAAACCATAAAATGAAGAGACAAGGTTCATTTATGACAGGTTGTAATTCTTAAGTTTGTTTTCCATTTTTTGCACGTAAAACATATTAAGAATCAACAGTTAATCGATATAATCTTCTAAATTAGGAATCAAGAGTCAACGTTTGTAATAACTACAGTGCAATTATGTTTGTTAATCACCATAGGATTAATTAACCATATTCCTTATCATATCCACTTTCTTCTTTTCTTGTCAATGAGTCATTACATTCTCTTATTTCTCCTACTTTCCACAAATATCCCTTTTCTGAAACTTTGGCCATTCTTTCTGGGCTGAATGCCTCCTTGCATCTCCTTTAAACCACTAAATAGATTACCATCAAAACAATCTTTCTAACTCATCATGAACAAAGGTAATCTTTTGTCCCTTAAATGTCATTAATCTTGACTTTTATGTTAACATTTTTCTTCTTTTTACCTTCTAAGCAGCACAGCTATTTTTAAACACCAGTATGGGCCCGTGGGTGCTGGTTGGCAGGGAAGAGGGGGAATGACAAGGATATGAAGAGAGGAGGACCAGCCTCCGTGCTGCCAGTTGGGAGAAAACAGACGGGGGGATTAAGAACATTGAAATAAGATATGAGGCTGTATGCAAGCAAGCACTCACCATTGTACAGGCCAAAAGTAAAAACAAAACATTTGTCTACATATATCGCCAGTGAATTTTCTTCTATAAACTTGTTACGCTAGGGAATTCTCTCAAAAATGAGACAAGTCTTCATTTGATGTGCCCTCTACCAGGGAGGCTCTGAAACATCTTGGTAGACGATGGGGCTACCAAGCCCTACAGAATCCATGCTGATCCGGGCAATATGCAAATCTCAAGCACGTCTTCTCAAAGGCCCGGGAGGCCACAAAAGTGTCTGTGGGTTTGGCCTCCTCGCCTGGCTCCGGATCATCCTAGACTTTACGTACACACCTTCTATCAAACTATCTGCTCTAAGAAATTTGTAACCAAAACTTCCACGATGGAAATGGCTCTAACGAAGATGATGAAGTCATTGTTTTTAGTAGCAAAAGAATAGAAACAACATCTCTGGAAGGCGCTAGTAAATTGACAGAGATTGGTTAAGTAAATGATGCTACTTCCGTGGAGTAAAACACTGTCCGTAATTGATTATATACATTGAGTGTCACTGACGGATGTCCCCTGTATCTTGTGTGTGCCAATATGCGTCAAGATTTGTCTGAATGGATGGTCGCAAGAAGTTTTTAGTGATTATCCCTGGGTGCAGGATTCTTTTTTACTTTCTTCTCTTGACATTTCTTTACTGAGAAAATGTATGAATGTTTTATAAAAAAATTTCAGACTTCCGGCATCCCACATAGGATGAAGAAGAAAAAAAAAGCCACTGCCGTACTATTAGCGAGAAAACCCAGATATGCTAAAAATCACAACCTTTCTTGGACCTGTCAGAGAACTGAGGTCACAACCAGGCAACATGAATTCCAGAGAGGACCTCCCTGCGATGGGAGATGTGATGCACGAACAGCAGAAGCAGTTCCATGCCAGCTGCAACACAAGCAGGGAAGAAAAATAAGCTAAAATGTGAAGAACCATTGAAGAACAAGGACAGGTTACAGAGCAGTCCGAGTAGCTGGGGGCACAGGTTACAGGGAGAGTTCACACTCACTCTCAGCTTTTTGCCCCATCTCCCGCCAGATGCTCATGGGGACAATTGAGGGCAGGGCAGGAAACTTGCTGATGGTGTAGACTTTAGGAGGGGATCGGCTGATGCTAAGGCGAAAGTACCCTGCCTGGGAGAGAAGGACAAGTCTTAAGGCCCTGGGAGAGGGGAAGCAAATTCTCTGGCCAATCAGACTCAAAGAAGGTGATGGGTGGAGAAGTGTGAAACACCAGGCCCCACCCACTTCTCCCAGGGCTTTCTTTCCTAGGAAGGAAAAACTTTCAACTGCTGGGGAGGGCAGCAAACCTTCCTGTTCTCAGGGCATAGGTGAAGACATCGTATGGCAAGAGGGAAAATTAAAGAAACATTTCCTGGGGCGCCTGGGTGGCTCAACTGGTCGAGCGTCCGACTTCGGTTCAGGTCATGATCTCGCAGCTTGTGGGTTTGAGCCCCGCATCCGGCTCTGTGCTGGCAGCTCGGAGCCTGGAGCCTGCTTCAGATTCTGTGTCTCCCTCCCTCTGCCCCTTCCCCACTTGCACTCCGTCTCTCTCTCTCTCTCTCAAAAATAAATAAGCATTAAAAAATTAAAAAAAAAATAAAAAGAAACATTTCCTTCCCTGGAAAGCAATTGTCTTAGGCCTTTAGAGTCTGTAATAATACAAAGGGGAGGTTCCTACTACTGCAGGAGGGATGGGAACCTCCCGCCCAAGGTCAGCTTCAAGTACAGGCACAGGTAGACCACCACAGAGAGGAGGGGCAGGAATCCTGACAGAGCTCATCTCTGAGGCCCGGGCACACGGCATTCCCCAAAGACTGGTCGGGATTAGAACAAGAGGGAACCCCCTCTGTGTTACTTACGGAAGCAATAGCTGCCAACTACTGAGGGAAGGATAGGAGCACAGAGAAAGACCTACCCTGGGGCACAAGCAGAAAGGTTCTGCTGAAATTGAGGGTGGCGCATCACTCAGAAAAAAGCCTTCTGTTCCTCCGGCTCCCATCCCAAGTGCACATCCACCCCAAGAGGTACGTCAAGGCTGCGTGCGGTCCATGAAGAAGAACCACAGCCACGACCCAACTCAAGTCAACTCAACTTCTAGCTAGACTGGCTGCGTCCCTTACAATAGCGATCTGATAGAAGAGGCACGCCATTTCCAGCTGTGAATACTGTTTACTTCAGTTTCTACTAGTCTACACGTGATGTCTGCTGGTCAGTCAAAAATGACGAGACAAAAAGGCAAGGAGAAGAGAAAACCTAGTGTCAGGAGACAAAGCAATCAACAAAATCAGGTTCAAAGAAGGCCCCGGGGGCGCCTGGGTGGCTCAGTTGGTTAAGCATATGACTTCGGCTCAGGTCATGATCTCACGGTTCGTGCTGACAGCTCAGGGTCCGGACCCTGCTTTGGATTCTGTGTCTCCCTCTCTCTCTACCCCTCCTCGCCTCACACTTTGTCTCCCTGTCTCTCTCAAAAATCAATATACAGTAAAAAAAAATTTTTTTTTTTAAAGATGACCCAGATCTTGGAACTATCAGGTGAGGACATTAAAATAACTATAATTACAATGTTAAAGAATCTAGAGAAGTGAATGACACGGATGATTATAAATAAGGAATTTCAGCAGAAAGATGAAAAATAAGTATTAAACAAGAGTCAAATGGAAATACTAGAAATGAAAAAGACAACACCCAAAGTGAAGAATTTCTCTGATGACTCATCAGTAGATTCAATATAGCTGAGGAAGACAATTTAGTGAATTTGAAGGTAAGACAAAGGAAATTCCCCTAATTGAAACACAGAGAGGAAAAAATAGCTCAAAACTGATGACCAGAATATTCAAGAGATGTGGGAGAGTATCAGTCTAACATACGTGTAACTGGAGTCTCAGGAGGAGAACGGAGAGAGGATGGGGCAAAAGAGATAACGAGAGATAATGGTCAGAGATTAATGAGAGACATCAAACCACAAATTTGAGAAGCTCAATCAAGAGACAGAGAATTCATTGCCAGCAGACCTGTACTGTAAGAACTGCAAAATGAAGTCCTTCAGGAAGAGGGAATATGATACCAGACAGAAACTTACCAGATCTATGTTAAGAAACGAAAGCTCTGGGGAAATGGTATAAGTGAAGATGTCAGGTGCAAATCTTGCTGTGACAAATTATATCAGGTTTTTTTTTTTTCTTTTTACATGAAAATATATTAAACTTCAAAATATTTGAGGGATGCAACATGTTAGGAATTCCAAGGACTGTACTTTTGATAGACACATTGGGAAAGGTTCTCCAGGGGCATTTGAAGCAAGGTAAATGGGCAGCCATGAATTTCATAATGACTTTTTGGAGAGCTCTTGAGAAACACTATCTTCACAGCTAAGACAAAGCGATTTGGTAGGAGATGGCCAAAGGCTCCTAAAAACTGCAGTGACTTTGTATTGGTCTCCTATTCATCAGTTACTTGGGTGCTTCAGTCCAAAATCTTTTTTTGTCGCTTTCCTAATACTTATTCTCCTAACACTTCCAATGGTTGTTGGAAACATCTAAAACTGTAGATTAAAATCTTTCTAATCCTAACATAGGCAATTAATTTAAAAATATGTTTATGCTTTATTTAATGTAAACCAATAGAAATGTTGCGTATCCTAACCAGAATTATACTCTAGATTGTCTAGGCCCATGTCAATCAATTCCAGTGGCCTGAAACTGAATATGGGCTCACCGTATATATACATGTAGCCAATGGATTCACTGAACTCCATAACGCTTCATGGCATATGTTGTATGTAACTGCTTATTATATTATATTATATTATATTTTCATATATTTTCATATACTTTCATATATATTCATGTATATTCATGTATATTCATGTATATTCATGTATATTCATATATATTCATGTATATTCATATATTCGGCAGAGGGATGGATCCCACATTGAGATTGGTAAAGAAGATCTTCAAGCTATTTTCAAGATTTTTAAAAGCCCAAATAAAAGTGTGCCTTCATTCCCTAATAAAGTTGCATGAGCTAACAATCCTTAAGAACTCTTTGGATTTGGTTGGCATTAAATCAATTCAGTGAAATATCACCGGTTGTCTAAGGTTGATCAGATATGCAAGCTAAGAGTAACATGTGCTAAATGAATAAGTAAGGGAAGACAAAGAACTTTAATAAGTTCAAGGGTTTTTAATTTTTTAATTTTATTTTAAAAATGCTTTCTAACGTTTATTTTTGAGACAGAGAGAGACAGAGACAGAGCACAAGTGGGGGAGGAGCAGAGAGAGGGAGACAGAATCCAAAACAGGCTCCAGGCTGTCAGCACAGAGCCTGATGCAGGGCTTGAACCCACAAACTGTGAGATCGTGACCGAGCCGACGTTGGACGCTCAACCAACTGAGCCACCCAGGCGCCCCAGTTCAGGGCTTTTTTAACGAACAAGCAGAGACTATAGGAAAAGAAAACAAAGGGATATTAAATAATAAAGAAAAGTTTAAATACCATCTTCCATGAAATCATATGCCTTAAGAAAAAAAAAAAAAAAATGATGTGTTGGAAAATTATCCCCAGGGTGTGAGGACAAAGCTGGGATCTGGGGGAGATCTGGCCTGAAGAGCTCAGGGCTGGAGAAACTGACAAGTTAGCAGAGTTAGACCCAAAGAGGGTGGCCAGTAGTCCAATGCCAGTGTCCGTGGGGGTGCAGCTACCTCAGGCTTGACTCTGGCCGGCAGCCACACTGAAGCAGTCCTATAGCACTGAGTTCTATGACAGCATTCATGGCACCAATCAGCAGCATGGGTACGTACAATAATGGCAATTAGGATGAGTGACAGCATATCAAATGTTCGGTCTTCTGGGGGTAAGACCCAAGTCTGGGCAGCACCAGGACTCTGGCTAAATGACCTGGTGTTCAAGACTGGCCTTAACCGCCAGCGGGAACTGGAGAGAAACCCACAGCTGACATCCAAGCAAATGGAATAAAGCAGCACCATGCAGCGAGGGGCAAGATGGCTGCCTTATGGGCTCCTGAATGTCAAGATGACACTTCTTCTGTTACCACCAAGGTGATATTATGGGACCTAGCAACTGCCCCTGGCCGAGCGTGCCTAGGGGAGTATAGATATCGATACAAATCTCAAATCTATCTTTTCCTGATTCCCACAGCAACATCTTGGGTCCTTACCTAAGCTATTCTAAAATATCATAAGCCCTACAAAGAAAATACTATCATTGGTCCCCCCAAAAATAAACGAAAAGGCAAGGCAAATCCATTATGCGATTCTTAACAAAAAGCATTTTTCATTCCTGCCACGAATAATGAATATTATTTTCTGTTCCAAATGTCCTGAAAGTATGTATTTAATTTACCATCGAACTACTCAGAATAAGACGATGTAGAAAGTAAAAGCCACCTTTCGGTTGAACTCTGAATATAATATCGCTCAGCTTGCCAACTTCGGTCTCGGAGAGAGAATCCAAGGATGAATTCATTTTAGTGGCACGTGAGAAATCTGATTTTGAAATAAAAAAGGTGTAAGGTATGACTTCTGTAATCTTCTCCTTTTAAAGTTATATTAGGAGAGAAAGATCTGGTACGATGAGGCAAATTCTCTTGGGTCAACCTAATCTACCCAAATACGGTGACTATTGCTTGACAAGCCTCTGAAGAGCACGCACATGCGCAGAATCACCCCAGCTCTGCGTTAACACCGCCGCCCAGGCGGCCAGCTCCACAGCGAGCAAAATGCAGGCCTTCCCGCCTTGCTGGGCAGAACCGCTCTAGCAAAGGAAGCCAAAGGGGAAAAGAATGAAATAATGAAACAATAAACAGATTAGATTATTTTCGTCGTCCCTGAGGATGTGGATTTTAAACTTCATGCGTGGGGCGCCTGGGTGGCTCAGTCGTTACTTCGGCTTAGGTCATGACCTCGCTGGCACCTGAGTTCGAGCCCCGCAGTCGGGTTCTGTGCTGAGAGAGCTCAGAGCCCGGAGCCTGCTTTAGATTCTGTCTCCCTCTCTCTCTCTCTCTCTCTGCCCCTCCCCCGCTCACACACTGTCCCTCTCTTTCTCTGTCTCTGTCTCTCTCTCTCAAATATAAACATTAAAAAAATTAATTAAACTTCATGTGCAATTTAATCAAATAAAAGAGTGGCATGAGAGAGCAATGGTCAACTTCAGAAAGATTTTTCCCTCACCTACCTAGCCTATAATACTATATAACAATCATTCTGTACCCTATAATAATATTTTTTTAGTAAATTAACCAGCGTGCAGGGTGCATATGGTCATAATTTGCAAAACCGTTGCAAAAACCATTTTACCCCACAATGTCTAAATGGGAAAAGAAAAACGTTCTCGACTTTTTGTTGAAGTCCTTTGTGCGGTACAAATTGCTTTGTATTGAGTGAACTTTAAGAATGGGAACAGGATTGACTTTGTCCGTGTCCCATTTCCCACACAGAAGGTCCTGATGCTTTCTGCGGATCGGAGCACACACCATATGTTCCATGAGCACAGACCAGGTTACCCCGTGGAAGCTCAGAAGTCTTCCAGGGAATCATTGACTGGGTGCAACCTTAATTAACTAATTACCCGGGGGGAGGGAGGGGGGCGGCAGGGGAGGGGGGGCAGGCAAAAACCCTGGGAAGCCAATCTAACCTTGTTATGTGAAACCTGAGTATTTGCAATGTTTTACGGATATCAAAAACTAAACTTTACACAAAACACTGTCCAAATACAAATTTGATATTGTGAAATCTTTCATAAATAGAAATCAAACAGCAATGTTCGTATCATGCTTTTCAGACTGGCTAAACACTCAGTTTATCACTGTGTCCTCCTCTGTGTGAAGCATGTGCACTGTTCCCACCGAATGACACAGATTTCAAAAAAATAAGTATGATTAATTAGATAAGATAAGTGACTGATGTAAAAAGTTCCTTCAGCAAGCTCTCTCTTTGGGCTTTTCCATGCGGTAAATGTTACAAAACCCTTTAGAGGCGATTTTTAAGAAATCCAGCCGGCTGGGCTTCTTTTTCATTTTTTAATTTCAAACAATTTTCGTTCTCTTTTGAAAGTTTTAAGGAGTCCGGTCTCATAAAATATTTAAAAGAGAAAAAGAGGGAAATTATAACCGGTGTGCATGATACGTAAAGTTAATCTCAAGTGGGGAATATACCACGTGGAAAGGTGATATAAAGGAGCACTTGCGATAAAAATATTAACAACAGAAGTGCATGTAATAGACGTACTGGTGAACTAGAAAAATATATTTCACTTTACAATCCAGCCAATTCATATAAATATACAAACACTAGCTTACGTCATCTCCCCCCATCCCCCGCTCCGGTCTCATTTTTACTTGCTGGTTAAACATTAACTTCTGAGTCTCTCCAGCTGACAAGGCACACAGTTAGGCTTTGGCCACATCAAAACAACAATCATTCTAGTCAGAAGGAAAGACTGTGACCCTAACAGAACATCTCATTGAACGATACCTCTGTGAGATCCTGTCTGCCTTTGTCTCTCCTTTACAGTGTATTTTCTATGGGTGAGACCAACTGGTTGTTTCTGCCCCTCATGGCTATGACCTTGAGGTCATATTTCTATGACCTCTCAATTTCTATCTGTAAACTGAGCACACTGGAGTTTCTAATCTGCAATTGCAGGACTTAGTTAGGGCCTTGGGCTTGCTGCAGGGATGGGGCAGCTCTCCCAGGGGCGGTGATCGCGAGATTAGAGACTCGGTTGCTCTGTCCCAGTCACCGACCTTGCTCTGCAGTCCTGCCATCTGCTCAGAGCCTCAGACCCGGACTCTCCTCAGCCACGATCGCCAAGGGGACTGACACCATCACGGCGGTTGATGGCGCCTTCTGAAACAGGACACTGCCTCGGCCATAGGCTCCCCGAATCCCAGGCTTGGGCTAGAATCCCTCCATCCAGTCTGACTGCTCTATCCATTCGGGTCAGCCAGCCACACTGCACACTCACACCAGGGGGTGGGTTTTTCATTTTGTTTTTTGCACACACACACACACACACACACAACCCCCCAAATCAAAACAAAACAAAATCAAAACACATACAAACAAATAAAGCAAACAAAAAACCAAAAACTTCCCAAGTACTGGATTCTAAACATCTCACTTCTAGAACCCAGGCGCTGGTCAGCCATGCACCAAATGTCCCCCCAAATAGTGATTCTCCTCCGTCGGAAATTATACTGCTTTCCAGTTGTGCACGCTTCCTAACTCTGTGCCCAGTGGCGGTGCTTTCAGAGGAGAGTATCTGTCTCAGCTCCGGGGGGAGTGACTCTTTCCCTCCACCTGCATGCTTACTCCTCTGCTCGGGAGGAACAGGGAGCCATCTGGCTGGTAAGTCGGCACGAGAGGCCTGCACCTCTGCATTTAGAATACGGATGAGCCCCGGGAGCAAGAATCGGCTTTGCTCCTCCAGGTCCCCAGCGTTCGGGAAGCAGATTCTGCCCCCCGTGGGGGAAGGAGGAAGAGCAGGGCAACGTGCAGAAAGGAGAGTTTGGGAAGTGCTGCGCGTTGCCTGTGCCTATCGCCAACCGGCTTCTAAGCTTTCTAAAAACTCCACATGGAAAAAGAGTTTTGACTAGTCATACCATTCACAGTGCCCCCGGGCTGGGTCACTGCTGGGAGAATTACGATCCCCATGACTCACAGCAGAAAGGTCCCTTTAGGATCATAGGAAGGTGGGGCTCCTGAGATGGGGGGAGGAGTGTCTCCTCAGTGCCCGCACAAGAAGCCGACAGGGTGGGTTGCACATCACAAAGCTACTTCCTAACATGGTCTCTTGTACGGACCAGCGGTACCGCGGCAGGCCCGGTAAAAGCAACTCTGATTGGTGGCGGTCTAGCGGATTAGGACAGGAAGAGCATATATTTCATGCGTGCATGTCCCTGACGGTGTGAGTTAATCCAGCTGTCAATTTAGAATACTATGAGCGAATAGGGGTGCCCGGGGGGCTCAGTCGGTTGAGGGTTGAGCGTCCGACTTCGGCTCAGCTCGTGATCTAGCAGTCCGTGGGTTCGAGCCCCGAGTCCGGCTCTGCACCCACAGCTCGGAGTCTGGGGCCTGCTTGGGATTCTGTGTCTCCCTCTCTCTCTCTGCCCCTCCCCTGCTTGCGCTCTGTCTCTCAAAAATAAACAAACGTTAATTAGAATACTATGAGCAAATGGACTGTGTAGCCTTCATGCCCTGAAAATTCAGGGAATTTTCAGTAAGCTTTTGACAGATATCGGGCAGTAATGAGTTAGAAATTATACCCCCTAGAACGTGCTTTGGACGTTCTATCCTGCTAATTTAATAGAGACCCACTAAGCCTTAGTGATGAAGCTAATAAACCACCAACCTGGGGACAAGGGTGGCATCCTCTTGGGCAGTCAAGGGGCCCAACAAGGACACCTTGGTGCACAGAAGAGCAGACAGAGCCCTGCCCAGCTGCACGCACAGAGAGTAGGGGACCCGGCGGGTGAGACCCGCCGCCTTGCTGATGCTGGCCGTGAGGTCGCTACAGTGCCCGCAGAACGGCGGCCCTTTGTGGACCAAAGTGTCATGGCGTGTGGTCGTATGAGAAGTTCTTACCACAGGCTGTTCTTCCTTGGCAGATTTCTTCGGAGTCTTAACTTTCTTGGTCTTAACAGGCGCTAAACTGGAGGGCAAGCGTGCCCTTGAAATGGTTCCAGGCCTGGATGGAATCCTGGGTTGTGAGGACCACAGAGACAAAGAGGTTTCTTTTTCCTTGAGTGTTCTCCAGCTCTGGCACACAAAAACAACCAACTTTGTTATTCTCGCTTCACGCCTCCGATTCACGTCTCTTTCTTTTCCTCCCTTGAGCGGGCATTTCAGGCTAAAGTGTTCATTCCCAAAGAGCATGGATCTATTCCTTTTCCCCGGTCCCACACTCCCCGTTGGCCTGATTTAATTTGCAGGCTGGGTCTGTTTTTCCACTCCTCCCCCTGATGCTGCTGTACTAAGAAAAACATACCAACAAATTCAGTGTTTCCTGGAAGCAGCTGGAAAGGCGGGGGCGGGGTGAGGAGTGGGGTGCAGTGACAGCTTGAGGTCTGTATTGGATTTGTAGGGAGCTCGGGAAAGAGAAGGTAGGAGGGAAGGGGCAGGAGTCTGAAGAGACAGGGCATGAGCAGGGGAGGGGCAGACAGAGAGGGAGGCACAGAACCAGAAGCAGGCTCCAGGCTCCGAGCTGTCAGCACAGAGCGGGGCCCGAACTCACGGACCGCGAGATCATGACCCGAGCCA
Organism: Panthera onca; assembly: GCF_046562875.1. Classification (NCBI taxonomy): domain Eukaryota; kingdom Metazoa; phylum Chordata; class Mammalia; order Carnivora; family Felidae; genus Panthera; species Panthera onca. The sequence goes on from NC_138345.1 coordinate 21,462,231, forward strand.
AAGTTGGAAGCCCAACCGACTGAGCTGCCCAGGCACCCCCAGGTTTGCCTTCTTGTCAGCTTACATTCCTCTCACTGATCTCAGCCTTCCTGCTGCTGGTTTCCCACCCACACTTTTTTTTTTTTTTAAGTTTATTTATTTATTTTGAGAGAGAGAAAGCACAAGTGAAGGAGGGCAGAGAGAGAGGGAGACACAGATTCCCAAGCAGGCTCCACACGGTCAGCGTGGAGCCCGACGCGGGGCTCGAACCCACGAACCATGAGATCACGACCTGAGCCAAAGTCAGACACTTAACCGACTGAGCCACCCAGACGCTCCTCCCATACACACTTTTAAGCATTTTCTCCTTCAGACTCAGATCTTGGAAAGTGAAAAGTCTCGGTACGGTATGCAGGCATTCTTTAACCCAGATGCCAAAATGAGACACACACAGAATAAAAGACAAAAAAAGAACTTAAAGTTAAATGCAAACCTTGACGCTTAGGCTCTCAATCCTCTTCCTTGTTTCCATGTCCTCCTTCTGTTTATTAATCTGTGAAATGGAAGGCCCGTATCATTTGTTATCATTTGCAAAGATTCAAAAGAATTTTCTAGAAGACTTCCTCAAGCAATGAAAGAATAGAATTGTAGACCCCTTGACTGCTAAAACTATGATGAGGATGTAAGGTTATAATGTTGAATATGAATTAGAAGATAAATTTGTATCCAGAAAAAAAACACTTAAAAGAGGTGAACAGAAAGAAATAAAATTGTAAATGTTTAAAGTCATTAGCATTTGTTCATTGCTTTAAGCATAATAGAGACTATAGAGAAATATATATTGTTTGCTTTTGTGGTAATAATTTGTTTCATATATTTTTACGATAGCTATAAATCCCAGGTCTTATAAAATTTGCAAAGAAATTTCAGATAATTCAATAGCCAGACTTCGATCATATAATGATGAAATTTTGATTTAAAGAATCAATTCTAGGTTCCAGGCATAAAAGGCTTTTTATCATACATATCATTGAGATATAACTGACATATAACGCTATATTAGTTTTGGGTCTGCAACGTAATAATTCAAAATTTGCTTCTATTGCAACATGATCACCACAATAAATGTAGTTAAAACATCCATCACCACACAGTTACATTTTTTTCTTCGGGCGAGAACATTTAGGATTTACTCTCTTAGCAACTTTCAAATATACTATACAGTCTTATTAACCATAGTCACCATGTTGCACGTGATGCTCCTATGACCGCTTTTTATCTCATAACTGGAAATTTGCCCTTTTTGACCACCTTCACCCATTTCACCCACGTCCCACCCTACCCTCTGGCATTTCTAAGTTCATTTTCTTTAAGTTCATTTTCTCTAAAAACAAATCTAAGTTTGTTTTTAGATTCCACCTATAAGTAAGGTGATACAGTATTTGTCTTTCTCTGATTCACATCACTTTGTATAATTTCCTTCAGATCCATCTGTGTTGTTGCAAAGGGCAAATAATATATCATTAATGCATGCGTCAATCATATTAAGCTTTTTTCATATTAATTTACGAGTAATGCCAGTGATTTAAAAAAAATTTTTTTTAACATTTATTTATTTATTTTATTTTATTTTTTAATTTTTTTTAACGTTTATTTATTTTTGAGACAGAGAGAGATAGAGCATGAACGGGGGAGGGACAGAGAGAGAGGGAGACACAGAATCGGAAGCAGGCTCCAGGCTCCGAGCCGTCAGCCCAGAGCCCGACGTGGGGCTCGAACTTGCGGACCGCGAGATCGTGACCTGAGCTGAAGTCAGATGCTCAACCGACTGAGCCACCCAGGGGCCCCTTAACATTTATTTATTGTTGAGAGACAGAGCGTGAGCAGGGGAGGAGCAGAGAGAGAGGGAGACACAGGATCCGAAGCAGGTTCCAGGCTCTGAGCTGTCAGCACACAGCCCGACGCGGGGCTCGAACCCACGAACCGCGAGATCATGACCCGAGCTGAAGTCAGGCACTTAACCGACTGAGCCACCCGGGCGCCCCAATGCCAGCGATTCTAATTCTGGCTAATCTTATGAAAAATGAGAAATACCTCTAGCCGATCATCTCACTAGCGTCTCATCAACTACAATGGAGTTTCAAAAGTAGTTGTCACCTACAGATAGAGCAGAATTCAACCGAAGACAGGTCTGTGTCATGAACTCTTGAGGTCTGGGGGGATGGTAACTGGTGTCCATGGAGTGCTGCATTTGGGGAGAACTGGGCAGGTGTGCTGAGATCAAGGAGAACACGCCAAGCTTGGATTTTATTTCAAACGCAGGAGGGCACCACTGAATGACTTTAAGTGTGTGGGGGTGTATGTGTGTGACGTGATAATATTCACATTATGAAGGCGTAATTAGGTGGGGGCTACGCTTCTGGTCACGGCCGAGTAACTGCTGTGAAACCAACCCTCTCGCAGATGACAGCTATAAACTCTGGAGAAAAGTATACGAAAGCAATTACTTGAAGACAATGGCTTTAAACTTGAGAGCGGTGCCCGGTCTGGCTGGCGGGGGGAGTAACTAAAACTGAGGGGAAACCCGCAGCCTTTTGGGGATTGCTGAGGACAGAGTTCAGGACAGCCATAGCCAATGAAAGGCCCAAGGCAAGGAGACCCCGAGGAAAGTCAGACTGCACGGCCCCAAACCATGTGCATAAATTTTGCCTAATCTCTAGCTGATGCCTGGGCGATGCCTGCAGCGAAGGGAAGCCTTGAAGATGGAATTAGGATTGGTGGCGATGTCGCCACCCACCGCCTGCAACACGCGGCTGCAGTTTGATTGTAACCAAGTTCATTGCCTGCTTTTTAAAATTTTTTTAAAAATTTTTTTTTAACGTTTTTTTTTTTATTTTTTTTATTTTTGAGACAGGGAGAGACAGAGCATGAACAGGGGAGGGTCAGAGAGAGGGAGACACAGAATCTGAAACAGGCTCCAGGCTCCGAGCTGTCAGCACAGAGCCTGACGCGGGGCTCGAACTCACGGACCGCGAGATCATGACCTGAGCCGAAGTCGGCCGCTTAACCGACTGAGCCACCCAGGCGCCCCTGCCTGCTTTTTAAAATTTATTTCTTTATGTTTTTTTTTTTTTTTCTGAGACAGAGCGTAAGCAGAGGAGGGGCAGAGAGGGGGACAGAGGATCCCAAGAGGGCTCTGCGCTGACAGCAGCGAGCCTGATGCGGGGCCCCAACTCACAAACTGTGAGATCATGACCTGAGCCGAAGCTGGACGCTCAACCGAGTGAGCCACTCATTGCTTGATTCTTCACTTGATCTTAGCCAAAAGGCCGAGAAGCGATACTCATTGCTTGATTCTTAAAAATGGCATAGAACATTCATAATGTCCTTAAAATCCCCAAATGCGCCACACAACAAGGGTGTGTGGTTGATCTATTCTCAAGGAAAAGCCTGTTAACAGACTGACACTTGGACGGTAGCTGAAAAACTAGTGGGATGACATCTCTAAAGTGCTAAAAGAATGAAAGAGAAGCCAACACTGTCGACTCGGGATTCTGTGCTGAGAGAAAGTATCTTTCAAGGTCGACGGCAAAGGAGGGGCACCTGGGCGGCTCAGTCACTTATGTGTTGGGCTTCAGCGCAGGTCATGATCTCCTGGTTCATGGGCTCGAGCCCCACGTTGGGCTCTGTGTTGACAGCTCAGAGCCTGGAGCCTGCTTCCGATTCCGTGTGTGTGTCTCTCTTTGCCCCTCCCCCTCTGTCGCTCACCCTCTGTCTGTCTCTCTCTCTCTCTCTCTCTGTCTCTCTCTCAACAACAAACATTAAAAAAACAAAAAAACAGAGGGACGGCACCACCACGGTCCTGATCTATGAGAAACGCTAAAGGAATCTCCTCAGACCGAAGAAAATTGATCCCAGGGACAGCCTCCAATCTTTAGGAAGGAAAGCAGATCATCAGAAATGGTAAATAGGTAAGAGTATTTTGTTTTCATTTCTTTCAAATACATGCAACTATTGAAAGCAAAAATTGTAAGAAAATAAAATAATAAAGCAAAAATTATAGGGGCACCTGGCTGGCTCAGTAGGTAGAATGTTCAACTGCTGACTGTGAATTCAAGCCCCTCGTTGGGTATACAGATTACATAAATACACAAATAAAACTTTAAAAAAAAGTAAGGCAAAAGTTGTAATTGTGATGTAAATAGAATACATAGAACAACTTTCACTTGAAGAATGGAGAAATAAATCTATATAAACAAACCTACGTATTTCAGGTGTACTATATGTTACACGAAATGGCCCTAAATTAACTCTAAGCCAAACGGCAACAAGTTAAGGATGTAAATTATAATTGCCAGAGTAACCACGGAAAGATAGGCGAAAAGCCAAAATGATAACAGATAAAGTAAAATGGGATTCTAAAACATATGAAAAGAAAGGTAAAAACCAATCAATCAACAAAGGAACAGAGGAAAAATGACAATGCAAAACCCAGAGGGCACATGTAGAAAACAAGTAATAAAATGGTAGAACCTAATCCACCCCTATCAATAATCACACTGAATGTTGATAGACTAAGCAATCTGGTTAAAATGCTGAAATGGCTGGAATGTGTAAAAAAGTCAAGAACCGGGGCGCCTGGGTGGCGCAGTCGGTTAAGCGTCTGACTTCAGCTCAGGTCACGATCTCGTGGTCGGTGGGTTCGAGCCCCGCGTCGGGCTCTGTACTGACTGCTCAGAGCCTGGAGCCTGTTTCCGATTCTGTGTCTCCCTCTCTCTCTGCCCCTCCCCCGTTCATGCTCTGTCTCTCTCTGTCTCAAAAATAAATAAAGGTTAAAAAAAAAATTTAAAAAATCAAGAACCAATTTTTTCTGTCTATTACATAAGCACTTTAAATACAAATACACAAAGAGGTTGGAATACCACCCATCAACTTGGCAGAAGATAAATCATTTTCAAGTATATATGGTACAGTCCCATGATAGACTGTGCTTTTTGGCCATGAAAGAACTGCCAACAGACTGATAAAAATTCAAATCATACGGAGAATGTTCTCTGATCACAATGGAATTAAACTAGAAATCAATAACAAAAAAGATAAACAACACAGTTCTAAATCACAAAGGAAACCAGAAATTAGAAAATTTTCTACACTGAGTAACAATACAGGATATCAAAACGTGTGGAAAGCTGCTCAGGGGTAAATTAATCGCTTTAAATGCTCATATTAAAAATAATAAAAAGCCGGAGATCAATTACCTAAAGTTCCACCCTGGGAAGGTCAAAAGAGAAGAGCGGGGGCGCCAGGGTGGCTCAGTCAGCTAAGCATCCAACTCTGGATTTCGGCTCAGGTCATGATCTCACAGTTCATGAGATCAAGCTCCTCCCTGGACTCTGGCTGATAGTGTGGAGCCTGCTTGGGATTCTCTCTCTTCCTCTCTCTCTGCCCCTCTCCCACTTGCATGCTCTCTCTCTCTCTCAAAAAGAAATAAATAAACTTAAAAAAAAAGCAAGAGCGGGGTGCCTAGTGGGCTCAGTGTGTTGGGTGTTTAACTTCGGCTCACGTCATGATCTGGAGGTTCACAAGCTTGAGTCCCTCATCAGGCTCTGTGCTGACAGCTCAGAGCCTGGAGCCTGCTTTGGATTCTGTCTCCCTCTCTCTCTGGTCCTCCCTCACTTGTGCTCTGTCTCTCTCTCTCAATAATAAATAAACAGTTTTTTAAAATTTGAAACAAGAAGAGCAAAGTAAACAACAAGGAAATAGAGTTGGAAAAAGGACAGAGGTCAGAGCAGATATCAATGAAATAAAAAGAAAAAAATAGAGAAGTTAGAGCCAAAATTAATTTCTTGAAATGATCAGCAAAATTGATAAACCCCCAATTGGACTGATCAAAAACATAATTTACTAATATCAGGAATGAAAGAGGATTCATTATTTCAGATCCTATAGATATTAGAAGGATAATAAGAGAATGTTATGCAAAACCTTATACCAACAAATACGTAATTAAATGAAGTGAACAAATTGAATAACACAACATAACAAAACAGAAAATGAAATAAAAAACGTGAATAGCTGTAAGCTATTCAAGAAAATAAAACCATTATCAAAAACTTTTACATAAAGAAAACTCTAGGCTCAGACAGTTTCATTGGTGAATTCTACCAAACATTTAAGAAAGAAATGACAAATCTTTACTAACACCGCCAAAATTGTTTTCAGAAGACAGAGAAGACATATTTCTAAATTCATTTTATGAAGGCTGCATAACTGTAACTCAAAACACACACCCAGAGAAAGAAAGAAAATTTAGAGACCAATGTCCCTTATGAGCATAGATTCAGAGTCCTCAGCAAATTGAATACAGTAGCATATACAAGGTCTAAAACGTCATGACAAAGAGGGGTTTATCTCAGGAATGCAAAATCGCTTCAACGTTCAAAAACCCAGGTATTTCGCCACATTACAGTACAAGGGAAAAAATATATCATCATTTCAATAGCTGTGGAAAAAAGCATTTGACAAAATTCAACAGCCATTCATGAAAGAAACTCTCAGAAACCTAGGAATAAAAGGGAACTTTCTCAACCTGACAAATGGCTGCCATAAAAACCTTATGGCTAAATCATACTTAATGATGACACAATAAAGTATGCCCTAAGCCTCAGAATGAGACAAGAATGCTTCTTCTCACCACTGTTACACAACACTCTATTGCAAGTCCTAGCCATTGTTATAAAAGGTACAAAGATCAGAAACAAATAAATAAAACTGTCTCCGTTTACAGAAGACCTGATTGCTTACATATCAAGAATCTGCAGACTGTTTACATTTGAAGAAATCTATGAAATTATTATTGTAACAATTAAGTGAATCTAACAAGGTGCAGAATACAAAGTTAATATAAAATAAGTTGTATTTTTATAGACCAGTACCAAACAAGTGGAAATAAAACCTAAAACCAATTCCATTTCCAAGTGTATTAAAAATGATAAAATACTATGGAATAAATTTAACAAAAGGTGTGCAAAACCCCTACAGTGAAATTAACATACTGCTGACAAAATTAGAGAAGGCCTAAATAAATGGGCATATGGAAACAAAAATTAAAAATGCAACACAATTTGCAACTGCTCCAAAGGAAACATAAATAGATATAAATCTAACCATTCATACATTCTGTATGCTGATAATTATAAAATGCTGATGAAAAAACTCAAAGACTCAAATAAATAAAGAGACATACTGTGTTCACGGATTAGACAACTCAATGTACTACATAATGTCAATTCTCCCCCAGATTGATCTCCAGCTTAATGCATTTCTATCAAAATCCCAGCTAGGTTTTTTGCAGACATAGACAATTTTATCCTAGAGGTAAGGCCCTAGAATAGTTAAAACGATCTTGAAAAAGAAGAATAAATTAGAAGGACTCACTTTGCCTGATATTAAGATTTATTATATAGCTGCAGTAATCAAAGATCTGTGGTACTCGTAGAGGACTAGACCCATAAATCAATGGAACTGAACAGTAAATCCAGAGATAGATCCACGCAAATATTTTCACTGATTTTTGACAGAAGTGCAACACCAGTTCCTTGGAAGAAGAATAGCCTTTTCAACATTTAGGGCAGGAGCAATCGGACATCGGTAGCCACCAAAAATGAACCTCATGTAAACCTTGCATCTTACACAAAGAGTAACGCAAAATGGATCATAGACCGAAATGTAAAATATAAAACCATAAACTTTTAGAAAAAAAAAAAAATAAGAGAAAAATCTTTGGGATCTAGGGCTAAGCAAAGAGTTCTTAGACATGATACCCAAAGCACAATTCATGAAAGGAAAGATTGATAAATTGGACTCTGTCCTATCTGAATATACTCAGGCTGGTATGACAAAATACCACAGATTGGGTGGCCTAAAGAGCAAACATTTATTTGTCACGGTTCTGGAGGCTGGGAAGTTCAAGGTCAAGATGCCAGCAGATTTGGTGGTTAGTGAGATTACAGACTGCCGTTTTCTCCCAGTATGCTCACTTGGCCTTTCATCAGTGTGTGCACGTGAACTGAAGCGTTGGGTGGGTGGGGAAGGAGTCAGAGACAGAGAGATCGAGAGAGATCGAGGGAGATCGAGAGAGATCGAGAGAGAGAGAGCACTATTATCATTATTATTTACTTCCTTTCTGGTTGATTTGGGTTTATTTTGCTCCTCTGTTTCTAATTTCTTGCGGTAGACACTTCAGTTCTTGATTTGAGACCCTCCTCTTCTCTACTGTAAGCATTTAGGGCTATATTTCCTTCTCAGCACTGCTTTAGCTGTGTTTCATATATTTGATATGTTTTATTTTTCCTTCTGTTTTATGTACTTAAAATTGTATTTCCGGGCGCGTGGATGGCTCAGCCAGTTAAGCATGCAACTCTCGATTTCAGCTCAGATCATAATCTCACAGTTCGTGAGTTTGAGCCCTGCAGCAGGCTCTGCACTGACAGAGTGAGCTCACTGACTCTCTCTCAAAATAAATGAACTAAAAATAAAAAAGTTTTTTAATTGTGGTCTTCCTCTTAACCCTTTCTATTCCCAGTTGGCTGAAAGTTTTCATCATAGTGTATATTGGACTTTCTCACATGTTTTTTCCTACATCTCTCTGCCCTTTGGCTCCAATATTTTATATTTTTCCCATATACAAAATCCTCTCCTATACCTTATTCTAGAAATTCTGTGGTTTTAGCTATTACATTTAGGTTTATGATAGATTTGAGTTAATTTTTATGTGAGGTGTGAGGTAAGAGTTGAGGTTCATTTTTTGCTTATAGCTATCCAGGTGTTCCAATACCCTTTGTTGAAAGAAATATCCTTTCCCACTAGGATTGTCTGGGCACGGATGTCAGAAATCGATTCACCACACACGACCCGCTGGCTCTATTTCTGGGCTCTTTATTCTATTCCATCCACCTATATGCTTATCCTTATGCCAATATCATTGTACCTTGACTACCGTGTCTTTAGAGTAACTCTTGAAAGCAGGTTGTATGAGTCCTTTAGCTTTGTTCTTTCCCAAAATCGTTTCAGCTATTCAGTGTCCGTGCATTTCCACATACATTTTAGAGGAGACGGTTGATTAATAATAATTTTCAAAAAGCCTGCTGGCATTTTGACTGGGATTGTGTCGAATCTATAAAACAATCCGGCGATAACTGAAAGCTTACAACATGCATTGTGCCCATCATGAATATTGTATGTTTTTCCATCTGTTTAAGTCTTAATTTCTCTCCGTAGTGCTTTGTATGGTTTTGTACGTGTTTTGTCAAATTTATCCATAAGCATTTCCCATTTGTATGCTATTATAAGTTGGTGGGTTGTTTTCATTTCAATTTTTGATTCTTTATTGCTTGTAGACAGCACTACACTATTTTTATATCTTGATCTTCGTAACCTTGCTAAATTCACTTATTAATTCTAGTAGCTTTTTGGTAAATTCTTTAGGATTTCTTATATAGATGATCATGCCATCTAGGAATAAAACTTCTTCCTTTCCAATCTGGATACTGTTTATTTCTTTTTCTTACATTATTATACTGGTTAAATCCTAAAATACGATGTTGAATAGAAGTGATAAGAGCAGACATTCTTATCTCATTTAAAAAAATTTTTTTTTAATGTTTGTTTATTTTTGAGACAGAGAGAGACAGAGTGTGAGTGGGGAAGGGGCAGAGAGAGAAGGAAACCCAGAATCCAAAGCAGGCTCCAGGCTCTGAGCCGTCGGCACGGAGCCCGACGCGGGACTCGAGCTCATGAACTGTGAGATCACGACCTGAGCTGAAGTCGGACCCCCAACCGACTGAGCCACCCAGGCGCCCCTCTTGTCTCATTTCTGATCTCAGTTTCAGTCTTTTCCCGTGAAACATAACAACAGTTGTCTAAGTGTTTTGTAGATACCCATCAGCAGCTCTATTCCCATTTTATTGAGAGTTTCTATCACAGATGTACATTGGACTTTCTCAAATTCGTTTTCTACCTTTATCTGTCCTCTGGCTCCCACATTTTACATTGTTTCCCATATGCAAAACACATTCATCCCCACCCGAGGCCTTCCCCAAATCCCATCTTGTAATTGTGTCAGCTGGAAGCCCAGATGTCATTGTCTAAATCTGGTCCAGGTGCAGATAGTCTATCTTGATCCAAAGATCCAGGAACCAAAAAGACAAGTTATCCAGTCCCCATAGCCAACCTACCACAGTGGGAGACAGGCTAACCACGAGAGACCCTCTCCTACCCAAAAAGGAAAGAATGGAAGGCATATAACAATGACTGATGTAGCACTTTTGTTCCTCACACACGTTCCCTATTTCCTGCCGACTTAGTTTTGGTTCACATTTGCCCTGCAGAAAAGGTCATTGGTTCTTAGCCTCACGTGGGAGATTACTACCACCTCTTCACACACACACACACACACACACACACACACACACACACTAGCACGCCCAGCTGTGGCTTCTGTTTCAGGTTTGTACAGGCTGGTGAGTGCTCTAAAGGAACACTTAGTCTGGAGTGCTAAGGTCTCCCTTGACATTTGATTTGACCTGGTATTCCCTTTCTTGTCAATCCTTTGGTGCTTTATTTATAAAGATGTTTATAATGCTTTACCTACAATTTTTTGTTTTCTTTTCTCTGGGAGTTGGTGTGAATGCCTAGCTTATTTGATAGTTTCCCCCACCGATCAACATAGTGTGTGTAAGTTTGGGCTCTCTTTCCCAACGAGTTTGAATTTTCCTTCCAAATACTCTTAATATGTTGGAGTTGATACGCAGAATCACGTCTGTTCTCAGGAGGAGCTCTCAGGTCTTTATCCATCAGGGGAAGCCACAATCCTGGTTTGTCTAAGGCTGAGGGGTTTCTGGATATAGGACTCTCTGCGCTAAGCCTGGGGAAACTCTGGTCAAAGCAGGATAAGTGGGTCACCCTCTCAACGATGACCCCTTCTTCAGTAAGTGTAGGTGTGAATAATCTACCTCTCTTTTCTCGGAGGAGGAAAGGAACCACCACACTTTCCAGTGGGAAAAATGAAACCCGCAGCCCAGCAGCTACTTATCTGTCCTCCACCTGACCAGTAGATGGCTCAACTGGACCCAAGTGAGTTCTCTGGGTGACACTGATGGCATTGGTGCCACTTCCCTGAGCTCACGTCTCGGTGATCGTAACGGGGCATTTCCCTGGCCGGAAGCTCCCGCTACAACAAAGTGCCTGGATGGTCCCAGTGCCCTTTCCGACTTCCCCAATAAACGTACAAAGTGCTACGGAGCTGGGATTCCTCTCCTGCAGCACTTTCCATGATTCATCCTGCCGACCTAGCCCAAGACCACCTTGTGGTGGAATAATACAAGCTCAAGGGAGAGTGTCCCCTCTGCTCATGTTACTCTTGTAAATTGTTATTAATAAACGTTATATACTTATACCACACAAACTAGCGGTACTTATGGCTCTGCCCCTCGCCCAACATCTAGGATTACAACAGCACAACCCAGCAGCGGGTGTTACCCACAGTGAACGCTTACTGCAGCTACGACCATATGAGAGATACATGACAATTTCCTCAAATGGAAGTCTGGAGCTTTCTGCCTGACCTCAGCATGAATGGCTTCTGTTCATTGAACTGTATCAGCCTGACATTCTGACAGGGAGGTGTCAAGGGAGAGAGTCAGGAAATAAATGAATTCAATAAAAACAAAGGAGAGAGGCTCAGGACTAGATCAGAACAAAGACACTTCCCTTAATCACACCTGGCTACGAGTTTTCCCTTAGTAACTAAGGCCGCAATTCTCAATGCATGGTCCAAGAATCCATGGGGTTCCCAAGATCTTTAGGGCTTTTGCAACGTCATTCTTATTTTCATAATAATACTAAGACAATGGTCACCTTGTTTTTCACTCTCATGGTCTCGCCGGTGTAGGGTGGAGTTTTCCAGAGGCTCTGTGATGTTTATCATGACAGAATGAATGCAGAGCCAGATATAAGGATCCAGCTGTCTTCCGGTAAGCCAGACGTTAAAGAAATTTGCAAACATGTAAGGCAACGCCACCCTTAGCAACCTGTTTCGTTTCGGAAAATATTTTCATAAATAATGCTACTTAGGTCAGCATGTAAGAGGCTATTATTGCTTTTTTTAAATGGATCAAGAAATAATTTGACTCTGTTTTCACTTCACAGGCAGCAAATATTAGCCGATAGAACCAATTTAAACCAAATCTCCTTAGGGAACTCAATAATTTTTCAGAGCAAAAGGGATCTTGAGACCAAAAAGTTTGAGAAACATTGGAACAAAACCTATAAAGTAATACTGGAAAGTACACTGTAGTTAGTTGATATATTGTGTAGCTATGTCACATACATGTATTAACAGTATTACCTGCTTTTTAAAAAACTTTTTTAAATGTTTATTTTTGAGAGCGAGAGCTTGAGTGGGGGAGATGCAGAGAGAGAGACAGAGACAGAGACAGAGAGACAGAGGATCCAAAGGAGGCTCTGCACTGACGGCACAAAGCGCAACGCGGGGCTCGAACGCGTGAACCGAACCCATGAGATCAGGACCCGAGCTGAAGTCTGATGCTCAAAGAACTGAGCCACCCAGGTGCCCCAGTACTACCTGCTTATTAAACTCTGTGCAGTTCAGGTCATAGTATGGGTTAAGTCGTTTTCAACTAATCGTTTTTTTAAGTTTATTTGGGAGAGAGAGAGAGGGCGGGGGAGGGGCAGAGAGAGAGAGAGGGAGAGAGGGAATCCCAAGCAGGCTCCACGCTGCCAACACAAGGCCCGATACGGGGCTCCAACTCACGGACTGAGAAATCACGACGTAAGCCGACATCAAGAGTTGGACGCTCAACTGACTGAGCCACCCAGGTGCCCCACACCTAGCCATTTTTGAAATTCATTCCTTCACGTACTCCTAACAAACGTTTGAGTCTCTACTCTGTGGCAGCCGCCATGGTAGGCTTTGGACAAGACGCAGCTCCTGCTTTCCAGTAGCTCACCGGATGGAGACAGCAGAGAAGTCAACGGGCCATCTGTACACAGTGCGAGGGGAGCCACGAGAGGGGGGCCGTGTGCTAGAAAAACCTCCATAAACACCTCATCCAGTCTGGGGCAGTAATGGGGCGGGATTCCCAGAGATGTTATCTGACCTCTGACCTGAGGCATGACTAGGAGTTAACCCAGAGAGGGCGCTTCGGGAAGAGGAAACCAGGGAGAAGAAACAGCCCTCTGAGATAGACTGCAATACACCTCCCGACCATAGGCAGACAAATGTGTCTGCTCATTTCAGAGGGGTTGAGTTACTGCCAGGGCGTGTGGCCTTCGTGGTAATGGACTGTGAACAACACCTGCTCAAAGGAACATTCCTTCCACAAGGTCCGCCCTCCGCCTCTGTGACTTATAAGGAGATTATAAAGGGCCACCAGATGTCCGGGACTGTATGGAACACATTTTCTTAATGGTAGGCAGGATCGGGGAACTTGTTCCTCTCCCTGCCACGTATAGAGGGAGGCAGTCACCCTGAGCCACTAGTCTGTCATGCTCATCTGCATTAAGAGCCACTATTCTTGGGGCACCTGGGTGGCTCAGTTGGTCAAGTGTCCACCTTTGGTTCAGGTCTTGATCTTACAGTTTGTGAGTTCGAGACTCGCATGGGGCTCTGTGCTAATAGCTCTGTGCTGACAGCTCGGAGCCTGGAACCCGCCTCAGATTCTGTGTCTCCCTCTCTCTCTCTCTGCCCCTCCCCAGCTCATGCTCTGTTTCTCTCTCAGAAATAAACTTTAAAAAAAATTGTTAGAAGAGCCACTATTCTCCAGAGCTACAATGTAAATACAGTTTCACACAGATCACTGAAAGCATGGCCCAGATTCCAGAATGGTGCTCAGCCCTAGGGCAGCAATTGTTGGCAAACCGTGGATTCTACCTGTGGGACACCGGCTTCAGAACAGCGATGGTACCAAAGAGAAGTCCTAAACTTTATCAAATATACAGGCCGAGGCACAGAAATTCAATCCTATGTTTCATTACAGTAAATGTCTGAGTCACCAAAATACTGGTTTCCTCATTGAATGGCCAAACACTGCCACATTCCCTGGAATAGGACCAGACGCACCCAAACCATGACTCAGAGGGAACTCAGACAACAGGGAACCCAGTCACAGGATCAAGTCCAACTGTAGCAATAACTCAGGGCTGTGCCCCCAGAATGAGGAGCCAGAGCAGCCTTTATAACTCCTTTCCATCTTAAGTCTGGATTGTCCCTAGGAGCCAGGTACACTGGAATGAAGCTGATGGAAAATTAACTGAAATTAAGAGTTCAGTTCTAGTACTTTCCTGATGAGAACTCTCCTTTTTTGTTGTTGTTAGCTTCAAGATATATGAAAGTGCAGGATACAAAACCTACATACAAAAATCAGTAGCGTTTTCTATACGCTAACAGCAAATTATCTTAAAGAAAATGATCCCATGTACTATAGAATTAAAAGAATGAAAACATTTAAGAATAAATTAAACCAAGGAGGTGAAAGATCTGTACACTGAAGACTAAAGACACTGATGAAAGAAATTGAAGAAGATACAAGTAAATGAAAAGATATCTCGTGTTCATGGACTGGAAGAATTAATATTGCTAAAAGGTCTATGCTACTCAAAGCCAATGCAATCCCCTATTAAGATTCCACTTTTCACAGACTGTGCTTTTTCCAGAGGTAGAAAAAAATCATCCTAAAACTTATATGGAACCACAAAAGACCCCCCAAAGCCAAAGCAATCCTGAGAAAGAAAAATAAATCTGGAGGCATCACACTTGGTGATTTCAAACTATATCACAAAGCTATAGTAATCAAAACAGTATGGTACCAGCATAAAAACAGACAGACCAAATGAAATGGAATCGAGAGTCCAAAACAAACCCACGAATAAATAATCAACTAATATTTGACAAAGGAGCCAAGAATGCTCAATAAAGAAAATATAGGGGTGCCTGGGTGGCTCAGTCAGTTGAGCATCCAACTCTTGATTTTGGCTCAGGTAATGGTCCCAATTTCCTGAGATTGAGCCCCACATCAGATTCTGGGCTGAGGGTGGAGTCTGCTTAAGATTCTTCCCCCCACCCCAGCCCTCTGCCCCTCTCCCCTATTTGCACATGCTCTCTCTCTCTCGCTCGCTCTCTGTCTCTAAAGAGAGAAGAAAAAAGAAAAGAAAAGAGAAAAAGAAAAGACAGTCTTTTCAATAAATGGTTCTGGGAAAATCAGACATTCACATGTCAAAGAATGAAACTAGACCCCTATCTTACACTACTCACAAAAATTAACTCAAAACAAATTATAGACTTAAATGTAAGGCCTGAAGCCATAACACTCCTCAAAGAAAACACAAGGGAAAAGCTTCTTGACATAGGTCTTGGCAATGATTTTTTTTGGATATGACGCTTAACGCACAAATATCAGAATAAAAAACAAACAAGTGAGATTACACCACATTAAAAACTTCAGCACAGCAAAACAATCAACAAACTAAAAAGGCAACTTATGGAATGGTAGAAAATATTTGGAGATCATATATCTGATAAGGAATTAATACTCAAAATATTTAAAGATCTCATACAACTCCATAGCAACAAAACAAAACAAAACAAACAAAAGAACCCAACAAACCTAAATAACCCAATTAAAAATGGGCAGACGTACATTTTCCAAAGAAGATATTCAAATAGCCAAGAGGTACCTCTGAAGGTGGTCAACATCCTCAATCATCAGGAAAATGCATATCAAAACACAATGAGATATCACCTTATACCTGATAAAATGGCTATCACTAGAGATAGCAAGTGTTGGCAAAAAAGTGGGGAAAAGGGAACACGTGTGCCCTGCGGGTGGGGATGTATATTGGTGCAGTCGCTCTGGAAAACCCTATGGAGTGTCCTCAAAAAAATTAAAAATAGAATTACCATGTGACCCAGCAAATCTACTTCTGAGTATTTATCTGAAGGAAGCAACATCACTTATCTCAAAAAGCTATCTACAACCCACGTTCATATTCACAATAGCCAACAAGTGGAAACAACCTAAGAGTCCATTACAGATGAATGGGTAAAGAGAACGTGGCATATATGTATAACGGAATACTATTCAGCCATAAAAAAGGAGACCCTGCATTTGCAACATCATGGATGGACCTTGAGGGCATTACAGCACGTGAAATAAGTCACAGGAAGAGAAACACCTTATAGGTGGAGGCTAAAAACTGAACTTAGAGAAACAGATTGGTGGTTGCCAGAGGTGGGGGTGGGGGGGTGAAGGGCGGTGGGCGAAATGGGTCAAGGTGATCAAAATATACAAACTCCTAGTTTTAACAAATGTCCTGGGAATATAATATACAACATGGTGACTATACTTAGCAATACTGTATTGTATATCCGGAAACTGCTAAGAGAGCCGATCTTAAAAGTTTTTATCACAAGCAAAAAGTTTTGTAATTAGGTTTGGTGATGGGTATTCACTAGACTTACAGTGGTGATCATTTTACAATATACACATATATATCAAATCATTTTGTTGTACACGAAAAATGAATACAATGTTAGGTGGCAGTTATAGCTCAATTAAAAAAAAAGATAAGTGAAAGCCACTAAGTGTAGGAATCACAGGAAGATACCAAATTATTTCATATGCTTCCCCTCAAGCCAATCTAAGGACACCATTGCCCCATATCTCATTGCTTACATACCCTTACTGAAGGTGCCTTTTTACTTGTAGCTCTTTGACTTTTTTTTTTAACGTTTATTTATTTTTGAGACAGAGAGAGACAGAGCACGAACGGGGGAGGGTCAGAGAGAGGGAGACACAGAATCCGAAGCAGGCTCCAGGCTCTGAGCTGTCGGCACAGAGCCCAACGCGGGGCTCGAACTCACGGACCGCGAGATCATGACCTGAGCCGAAGTCAGAGGCTCAACCGACTGAGCCACCCAGGCGCCCCAACTCTTTGACTTTTTAAACTAGTCTCTTAAGAGGCCAGAAAATAAACTGCGTTGGAGGACAGTAATAGACAAGCATGGAACAAAAACCCTTCAGTGAGAAAGTTTTTTAATTTCTACAAAACGACTCAGCATCAACTCCACCTTCTCCCACTTCCCCATCTAGGTGCGATCATCAATCCAGAAATCTTCATTTCTGGAAAAAAGTCCCTTGGCAAGAAACAAAGGAAGCCCACCAGCCACAAAGCCAACCTCCCTCGGAGTTAGTAACGGAATGCTCTGGTGGGAGGGAGGGGGCGCCAGTGACCTTGCTGGGCCCAACAGTACACCATGGAAACCTTGGACATCAGAAGAACCTTGAGCAGACTCCCTCTACTGAAAACACGAACCCCCAAGCTAGTTCTGAGCCTTCCAGGGGCTCTTGTGCCCGGCCGGGTTTGTGATGCAAGATCTTGCTGCTTGGCAAGAAGCCCGGTGCTCAAAAAACTTCTCAACAACAAAATAAGACGTGATTGGCTCCTCTGCGGGCACCGTAAGAGCACCAGTTAACTGCTTAAGCCTTAAATAAAGAGACAAAGGAAACCTATGGGTTCTGTTCATAGTATTGGCCCAAACTCACTTTTTTACGATCAAGTCTGATTTCTGATGCCACAAACAGACTGACGATGTAACATTTGGCCCCCATTCTATAGAAACACTGTCGCTTTTCGTGACAATGTGCACATTTAGTTTGTTTTCAGAAGCAACTCCTAGACTTTTGGAGGAATGACAGGAGAGGGGGAGGGGAGAGAGGGAATCAACCAAGTAACCTCAAATAACGGAGACGATTTTTATAGGCCAGGTATCGAAAAGCAGAGGGTTCAAAACGTATTTGTTAGCCCACGGTTTCTGTGAAGAGCTAACCATCATTTTGTCCTCGCCTGCATTCCCAAGTTGGTTTCATAGAAGGCTTTATTGTAGCCCCGGAGCATTGTTTGGCATTAATTTCTATGACAAGGAACCCAAAACACATGGTGCTGAGAGCAACAAAACAGAGTTAGGGAAACAGTCATGACTTGGCACTAAGTGTGACGAGCTGTAAAAAGGGGAATGTTTCAATATCTGAAGTGGTGTTGACTTCCTATGAACAACCTTTTCTCCTCTAAACAGTATCATATTCTTTTCAAGCACATTTAGAACGCAAGTCAAGCTGTGTTTTATTTTTGATTATAATAAACACAGTCAGTTTACTGTAACAAAGACATACCAGTGGTGACCAGTTGAAAGCCGAATTACAACACCATAAGCTGGCGGGGGTGGGGAGGGGTGAGGTGGCGGGGGCCTAGGGGGTGGGTAGTCAACAGATAAAATAAAAGAGCAGCCGTCTGGAAAGTTCTCTTAAAAGAACATAAAAAGGCAGTGTTTTCTTACGAGACTAACACAGAATGCCAAAATATCTAGCTGGGCTCTTTATTGTGGTCAGTTATGGCAATTTGTAACGAAAAGTAGCAAATCCTTCAAAATATTGGGCTCTCACATTTGCGTTTTTTTTTTTTTCAAATCTCCATAAAAAATCCTCAAAAATTTTGTGCAGTGCTCTAAACGGTGACGCTATTTCAACATGACAGCGTATCGCATTTATTCGCGTACGAATCAAACTGTTTTCTTAAGACGATCATTCGAAAATGTTGCTAGAGACGGGGGAAGGGGATTAAGAGGTACAAACTTCCCGTTATAAAATAAAGAAGTCACGGGGTTGAAAAATACAGCGTGGGGAATATAGTCAATAATATCGTAATGACGTTGTGTGGTGAGTCCATTTATTGTAGTGTGCATAGCTTAATGTATAGATTTGTCAGGTCACGATAGCTGATACACTATAACACTGTGTAAAAACTTCACTACTATAAAACTTCAGTTTTATAAAAAACACTACTATAAAACTTCAGTAAAAAAGTTTATACTTCTGCGTGCATTCAGATTATGCACGAAGGTGAAATAATCGTTTACAGTAAATGGTTACAAAGGAAACTTTCATGATTAAATGAAATTCCTGATTTCAAATTTATTAGGAAATAATGTAAATCACCTTACCATTTCTTGAACTACTGATTTTTCATAATCAAGCTCACATAGCAATCTGTCTCTACCATCAATTAGCTGAAAAAGAATATTACATTGTCATTAAGGAGAAGAACAGAACACCTAAAATTCCTCCTCAGTAGAACTGAGCAAAATGTATTTTGCTTTTAAATATGAGAAAAGGGGATCCTAATAGGATTTTGAAATTTTAAATGTCTGTAGATTACCTGCAATAATAATATATTATTATGTAATTACTATATTTTGACTATAAAAGCAAGCAAAATATGCACAGAAAATGCCAGTTTATTTACAATCTTCCTTACCTTATCCCGACAAAATATGACATCAATATGGGTGGCTCAGTCGGTTGGGCATCCGACTTTAGCTCAGGTCATGATCTCGTGGTCCATGAGTTCGAGCCCCGCATCGGGCTCTGTGCTGACAGCTCGGAGCCTGGAGCCTGCTTCTGATTCTGTGTCTCCCTCTCTCTGGCCCTCCCCCACTCACACTCTGTCTCACTCTCTCTCTCAAAAAATAAACAAACATCAAAAAAAATGTTTTTAAATGTGACATCAATATATAATAAAGCAAGTATAGTCTCTCAAAAAGAACAATGTTGCTTTTCTCTTTATAGATTTTTGTGTTATATTTATATGCACATCAAAGTACATTCATGCCTAATGAAAACAGCCATCAAGGGGCGCTCAGTCGGGCAGGTGTCAGACTCTTGATGCTGGTTCACATCATGATCTCACAGTCTGTGGGTTCGAGCCCTGCGTCGGGCTCCGTGCTGACAGCTCAGAGCCTGGACCTGCTTGGGATTCTCTCTCTCCCTCTCTCTCTGCCCCTCCCCTGCTCCCGCTTGCTCACTGTCTCTCTCTTAAAATAAATAAACACTTAAAAAAAAAAAGAAAATAGCCATCAAAAAGTACACAATGCAGGGCCACTGTACTCCTATGACTTGCTTCGGTATCTTAAATGATTGTTTGCATTTGTGTGTGTTAGATACGCTGATAAAATTCAAACCTTGGTTTTGACATCCATTCAATTCAATCAATTCATATGTTCATTAAAAAAAAAATTCATATGTTCATTAATTTAATACACATGTATTATTGTATCTAATATGTATATGTATATGTATATGTATATGTATATGTATATGTATATGTATATGTATATATTATCTAAAAGGAACACCTTTTAGATACCAGGCATCTTGTTCATCTATAGAGGTACAGAGAGGAAGTAGAACAGATCCCTTCCTCTGGAGCATCAACACTATGGCAGGAGAGCAATGTGGAAAAAATTGACTAGAATACATAAGAAAATATGTTAACAAATCAAAATTTCAGATGGTCAAAAAGCATAAAAATCCACACATCCCAGCAACCATAATTATAATAAGATATAACAGGAGAAGCACCATTTGGCAACAGTTGCGAAGGATACGAAAAAGCGCAACAAGCTGGAGAAGGAAAAAGGCAGAGAAAAAGGCAGACGAAACAGCAACTGGAGAGGAGCGTGGAGTCACGGAGGAGTTGGGAAAAGCTTAACGTCGTGGGGCCCAGGGTGCAGAGAGAAAGAAGTGGCAGGAAAAGAAAGGAGGAGAGTCAGGTGACGGCATGAGAGGCACTTGATGCCATCATTAGGGGTGGAAGGCAGGGTGGTGCAGTGAGACGAACAGGAGACTGCTCAAATCTAAGCTCTCTCCTTACAAGCTGTACGGGTAAACTAAATCTACGCTTCGAGTCTTAGTTTTCTTGTCTGGAAATTAAGAGAATAAACCCCACCTCAAAGAGTTCTTCCAGAGAGAATTTGAGACAGCAAATGTGAAGGTGTTCTAGGCTGTTCCCGGCATATAAAAATCCCTCAGTGTATTTTTGCGTGGCCTGATTTTATACCGTAGGCAATGGGAAGCCATTGAAGGTTTTAGCATATACAACTAGAGTATGAGAAAACTATGGAGGAGTGCGAACGCTGGATTTGAAAAGGGATGAGTGAGGGCGGAGACAGGAAAGTGAAGTTCGAATCTATGGGAATGATGAGAGACTCAACCACGTCTGGAGCAATGTTGTGACAGAGAAAGGGGACTTGAGATAAATTTTGGAAGAAAGATGTACAGATTGAGCCACGAATTGGATATAAAGTATAAAGGAGAGCGTAGAGAATGGCCCTAGATTTGCCATCTGTTCTTTTGGATCCATGGCAGTATCATTCATTTAAATTGGGGAACACAGAGAGTCTAGACTCAAGGGGTAATGAGTTCAAGTTCTGACACTGGGTTCGACAAATGTGTAGAGCATTTTTTCAGCCAATAATTTTTAGTGCTGGTGACTAAGAATATAAAGATAAACGAGATGCTTCCTGACCTTAAGGGGGCAAATAGTCCCAGGTATTTGGGGCCCCAGAGGGAGCTTCTAATTACCCTAGGGAGTGGACAGAAACTATCAAAATGCATGTAATGTTGAAATTAAGGATGAGAATAGAGTGAAAACTATGGACGTGCTATTCAGGGAAATCATGAAGTAGGAAAGGCAGTTTGAAAGTCACTGGTAAACAGTTATGGGAAAGTCTGAGGTCAGCTAGAGAGAAAACGAAGAAGACCAAGGATAAATACAAATCCCAAGAATAGCGTTCAAGTGGAAAATGGAGGAGGAGAAGCCACTGACAGATCTTGCTTAGGAAGGAGTGAAGAAGTGTGTGAAGAATTAGAAGCAAGTATTGCTGCAGAACGCATCTATGACATGGGGGGGGGGGTGGGGGGGGGTGGGGGGGGTGGCAATCCTGTCATATACAGAAGAAAATTCAGGAAGGAGAACACCTCAAAAGGACTGAAAGCAATGTGCATCTCACTGTGACCTTACCCACAGGAAAAAGTAGCATTGGGGTAATGAGAAAGGGGTGGTAAATACAGATTTCTTTGAAATAATATTTGAAGTACAGTAAATGGCAATGACTTGAGACGATTAGGGTCAATAGATACCACCAAGATGATGGTTTCACTCGGTAGGCTAGAGGGAAAGTTTTAAAGGCATTAGAGAGAAAGGGGCTGATGCAGGAAGTTCCAGAAGAGGAGGGACGTAGAGATGAGTCGGGGAATAGATGGAAGGATGAGTCAGGGCAAAGAATGTCCTTCTTCTGTTGAAAAAGAGTAAAGGTGACAGAGTAAGAGAGTGCAGAAGGGAAAAAAATCCAAGAGCATGTCATGTTGTCTGTGAATTAGGAGGTAGCATGGGGGGGATGGAATAAGGGAATTGAGAAAAGTAGTGGAGATTGGAAGACCTGTGGGGGGTAGTAAGAAGGGGTGCTAATTAGATTCAAGTGAAATGATAGGCAGATGGAGGGCGTGGCTATCCTGGGTTAAAACCCCAGAGTCTAGCAATGCCACCACAGGCAAGGATTGGCCCACTGCCACCGGAGCAGGGCTGGAGAACATGGGGACTGGCTAGACAGGAGGCTCCAGAGGTGACTCAGCGGTGTAGTTGATGAGGTGGAGGGCTGGACGGCAGGTTTTAGGGCAAGTAAAGGAATGAGGTGGAAGGAAAGGAAAAGATGTTGTATTAAATCACCATACCTCGGCCTGAAAAGGAGGGTCGCCAAGTTTCCAACGGGGGCCAATTACCACAAACGTCAAGGCCGTTAACCCCAACCCTTCCTGTCCTCTTGAGAGCACTCTTTATCAGTGAGGACTTCTGCCATTTGTCCACTCTCTCCTTCTTCTTTCCATTGACATCATTTAAAACTACTCTAGTTTCTTCTTTAAAAAAAAATTCCTTCCTCAGCCCATGTCCCCGTCCAACTACTCCCCTACCGCTTCTTGGCCACCCACAGTCGAACTTCTAGAGAGTTCCCCTTGCCCACCGTAGCCATTTCGGCATTCACCCGGCTTCTCAACTCCTTCAGTTGCGCCAAATGACTCTCATTAATATTACCAGGGTCACTGTCCTCTTCCTGTTTCAGATCGTAGTTTCCCTGGTTTATCCAAGGAACCTCTTAACTGGTCTCTCTAGCTCTCTATTTCCCCCCTTCCCACCCATTTCCTTTCTGAAACAAAGAAATCCAATGAATCCAATCCTTCCCCAATGTCCAAGGCTCCCCAGTGCACTCAGAAGGGAATTCAAACCCCTTGGCGTGAATAATAATCCCCTGCCATGTGCCCTGCTCCTTGCTGCCGCTTGCTCTCACGTACCCTTTCTGCTATCGCAGATCGCCTGAATTTACTCCCCTTCTGCATGTTTTTCACCCTTCCCACTTCCCATATCCCTTTCCTGGCTTACTAGAGCCTCTCTTCGGGGAGTCGACTCAGTGTCCTTCCTCCAACCTTCCCGGATCCCTTACAATCCATGCTGGGCTCCCCCACGTGCCCCACGGCCGTCTGTGCTGCCCCGCGTCCCGAGGCTGATCACACCCTGGGCTGTGATGTCTGACTTCTGGTCCGACTCCTTCCCAGAAGGACATTCATGTTATGGCCACAGCTGGAGGATAGATTTGATGCAGCTGTTATTAGATTATTGGAATTGAAACATAAAAGTTACTGAATGCCATCACAGACAGTGCTTTAAGCCCTGAGAGATGGCAAGAGGTCAGCCTCCCCGGAGACAGGCCTTTTTCAACTTGTTTCTAATTGCATCCAGGGCTACAAAAGAAAACGTGTCTTATCCAGAGGCTTCTGAACTGCTTCTCCTTCTGCCTGTCATTCCCCAGATTTCCCCCTCTTCCTGCCCCAACACAAATTCTCACCACATGGCTCACCAGATTCCTACCTCGTTCGTTAGCCATACCAAATCACAAACAAGTCCACAGGGATATCTCACACTTTATGCATTCACGCTCTGTATCCAGCTCCCACACCCTCCTACCTACCTGGAAAGATCAGCTCGAGTGAAAGAGTGTGAGACAGGTGTGGAACTCTTTGAGAAGCCTTTCTAGACCCTTCTGGGTAAAGCTAGACTTCTCTTCTCTGTGTACATACTTATGTTATGTTATGTTATGTTATGTTATGTTATGTTATATTCATTATTTCATTATTTATATTATATTATATTATATTAATTATTTAATTATCTCATTATTTCATTGTTTATATATTATATTATATTATATTATATTATATTATATTACATTACATTACATTACATTACATTATCACACAGCCCAGGGGTTTTTGTCTCCTGCTCTAGACTTAATCTGCTCCACAGCAGGGAGGTGTGTGTGTGTGTGTGTGTGTGTGTGTGTGTGTGTGATTTTTGTATCTCAGCAGTAGCACAGTGCCTGGCACTAAAAGGCATCTAATAAACATTACTACATTAATTGATTACGTGGAGGATATTGGAAACCAAACCAGTAAATATCAGTTCTCACTTGTTCAACAACTCCTGGTACGCTTTCCAGTTGACAAAGCACGTTGATGTACACTCTCTCATTCTATCCACACAGTCAGCTATGAGAGACAGGAGGAAAGATAAGGCACTGGCCCAAGGGACCATAGTGGCAGAAATGGAAAAGGAACCTACAGTGCGAGATTCTTTCTGCTCGATACCACATTGTGCCTATATTCAATGTTTTCGTGGCGATCGAGTACATGTCAAAGAAAGATACAGGATTTAAAAAATGATCAAACAGGGGTGCCTGGGTGGCTCAGTCGGTTAAGCATCCCACTCTTGATGTTGGCTCAGGTCGTGATCTCACAGTTCGTGGGATCGAGCCTCACCTCAAGCTCTGTGCTGACAATGCAGAGCCTACTTGGGATTCTCTCTCTCTGGCTCTCCCCTGCTTCTGCTCTCTCTCAAAAATAAATAAATAAAACTGTTTTAAAAAGTTAAAAAAAAAAATCAAACAGACTAGGGATCTGCTATATTTGTGTAGAAGAGAGCTGTGAATTAAAATACGGTGTAAATACATATATAATTTTAAATTTTATGGTAGCCTTGTGAGAAAAGGTGAGAGAAACAGGTGAAATTACTTTTAATAATAAATTTTATTTATCCAAATATCTGTCTGAAAAATTATCATCTCAATGTGTAATAATTAATATTAAAAATCAGTGCTGAGATATTTCACTTACACGAAGTCTTTGAAATCCTGTGTGTCCATTTGGGGGCTAAAATCTCATTGGGAATGTCTGATCTGTATTTAGACTGCATAAAATCCACAGAAGAAAAAGTAGACTCACACACCAAGTTACTTAAAATATACATAAAGGTTTTCCAATATACCGAAGCAAGTATCGGTTTTAAAATTTTTTAAATTAAAATGAGATACAAGTAAGAATTGAGTCCCTCAGTTGCACTAGGCGTGACTCATGTGTTCAAATAGCCACAGAGGGCTACCTTGGGACAGTGAAGATTTAAGGAAGCTGAGGAAGGATTTAAGGGGAATATTTAAGCTCACAGAGGGTATAACCTGTCATTTGAAGGGCATGTTTTTTCTAATCAGTGGCCTGACGCTCAGATTTTTCTGGCCTTAATTTCTCGTGCTCCTCCCAGAGGATAGTAAGCCTACACAATTCATTTCTCCCGGTGGCCGTACGGATTGAGCAGTTTCAGAAACATTTAAATAAACTGTGACGGTTCCTTGTAGGTGACGTGACACGAGAAGGCTGGGGCTTCATTTTCAACCATAGACATTGATGCCAAGAAGGTGAAACTTGTCTGTCCGCAAACTCTGTTGTTTTCTCTGTGTGGATGGGACTTGAACGGTCACCACTGCAAGTAAGCTGCAGTGCCAGAAAAAGAATTCGCCCTGAAAACTCGTGATGGGTTCAGTTATCAGAGAAAACGTCTCCCGACTCTGAGCCTTCAGGTTAACCAATTCTTTAAAACATGGTGCTCAGGGGGCGCCTGGGTGGCTCTGCTGATTAAGTGTGCAACTTCAGCTCAGGTCATGATCTCACGGTTTGTGAGTTTGAGCCCCTCATAGGGCTGTCTGCTGTTGGCACGGAGCCTGCTTCGGATCCTCTGTCTCCCTCTCTCTCTCTGCCTCTCTCTCTCTCTCTCTCAAAAATAAACACTTAAATCAAATCAAATCAAATCAAATCAAATCAAATCAAAAGTAGTTCTTAGGGGCTCCTGGGTAGTTCAGTCCATTGAGTGCCTAACTTCAGCTCAGGCCATGATCTCACAGTTTGTGAGTTCGAGCCCTGCATCGGGCTCTGTGCTGACTGTGTGGAACCTGCTTGGGACTCTCTCCTCTCTCTCTCTCTCTCTCTCTCTCTCTCATTCTCTCGCGCTCTCTCTCTCTCTCTCTGCCCCTCCCCCACTCATGCTTTCTCATTCTCAAGTTTAATAGATAAACTTAAAAAAATTAAATTAAGATAAAAAAATAATTCTTAAAAGTCGTTTACCTAAAACCCAAGAATACTCTGAACTGTAAAATCAAGTTGAAATTTGGACCTAAACTTAAGCACAGGTGGCCGTTTCCTGGGCTCTAGAAATAAAGGTAGTGCAACTGAGGAACTGAATGTTTAATGTTATCCAGTTTTAATTAATTTTCATTTTTTTAAATTAATTTTCATTTTTAACTGACCCTCGATTCAGCTAGCAGGAAGCATTTGTGTTTATTCGGAACAATTCAGGGACGTAAATACACATTTTCGCCTGTGAATTTCACCTCTAAACACATTCTCATCCTACGGATCACTGAAAGAGCATCTGTAAGGCTGCCAGGCTCTGTGCTCAGCATTGGCAATGTACCAGAGATGGAAAAAATACTGCTTCTGCCCTCGTGGGGCTTACAGCATGGCAGGGAGGACTCACCATCACTGAAAATGTGTCGATGGCTATGGTACAGAGAGCGAAGAAACCCCAAAGCAGGGGCGCCTGACCTGTGCGAGGGCGCAGAACCGCTGAGGTCCTGCTGCATTGGATGCTCTAGGAGATCTTGACCTTGGCGATACCAAAAGAATTCCCTGTTCTAAATACAGATTTCCTGCACAACATAAGCCCAGTGCATCCACACCGCAAAATGAACACGCGGCCACATCTGGGCTGCAAATAAGATTGTTCGTTGTTAATAATAACGACAAGTTTTCCCCAGGCGCATCTTGGGATCTCCTTGTCCTGTAACTTTTCTTTCCTTACAGTCAACGAGGTAAACCCTCAGCTATCCCAAAGAAAAAAGCCTCTGCACATTAATTCATTTTCAAGATGGAATCCTTATTGATTAGAGACCCTCCCTAAATAACGGGAGAGATGAAACACAGAAATCGATTTTTCTCTGTACCTCGGGACAAGCGGGATGCAGTGTTAAGCCACCGATAGTGTTGATATTTCAGCATAAAGGAGTCATTCGTCGATATAAAAAGTTACAGTACCTTTTGAATAGTTCTATGATCCTTTGCTGCCATCTCTTTCAGAGTTATAATTTCATCTTCTGTAAACAAAAGGAGAGAGAGGCCAAGCATGAAATTACAAACTTATGGCCCTGTATTCAAACTCCCTGCTCCGGGACAGGCTGTACGCGGCTGGCAGGCGTGGTGGACTCGAGTCCTAGCAGGACTGTGACCTTCACAACTGCCCTTGACATTCACAGCCTTCTTCCTGCTGTTCAGACGGCTGGTCAGATAGGGATTAAGAACTAAGTTCAAGATCCAAGTGTGGCCGAGGGCTGAAAGCTTTTCATCAATACTAGCAAGGGACGTTTTTGCTGTTAGTCACAGCCAATACAAAGTGCTTTAGCAGGTGGTACTTTGGGACACAGTAAGAACCACCAGAACCTGAAAAAGCGTTATTACACCACATTAGAAGGAAAATGAAACTGCACTGGCAAGGCATAATTTATATTCAAGGGATATCGTAGTATCTCTGGTTTTATCAACGTTTTGCTGTAAGGTTTTTTTTTTATTGCTTATTCGTTGCTTTTCATAACTGCAGGTTAGGGGAACACTATACAATTAACATAAATACGAAGATAACAGTAAGTGACAAAATACTTCAAAACACTTCAACTTTGGTGATTTAAATGCAACTTTTGCCAACGTTTATGGTTTGGAGAAAAAAAGGGGGGGTGTATAAAGCATACACAGGGAAATTTGTGCTTTAAATCTGTATCCAAAATTGCAGATAATTCCATAGTAAGTAGTAGCATATTTTTTCCGAAAGGGCTAACTCTGTGTCTCCGCAAAGCATACCCCAATCTGCGTGTTAAGTATTTAAATGTCATAACTTTCAGATAATCAATCAATCATATGGGACAGAAATCAGCAAAAGTTTCTGTTTATAATATTTCTAAGCAAAAAAAAAAAAAAAAAAAAAATCCTCTTTCCCAAGCAAGGAATGCCATCTTCCGTGAAAATCAAACAGATCTTGTAAATGTACAATGTACAGATCAAGCAAATGTACATTTGGTAAGGACAAATAGAGCTATGGATTTTAGGAAGTGCCCGATGCATAGGTTTTTCTCCAAGATGACTGTAAAATGTTACCTAATACTGCATTTTCCCTTAGATTGAGTCGGATTGCTTCTTCGAGCTCTGAAACGATTTGAAGCAGCCTCTCGTTTTCCAGTTTGTACTCCAAATCCTCTCTTTCTAGAGCTGTCTCTCTGGCAAAAGCGTCCTGAAAAGATGGGGAATCCCGTACTTCTAAGCACAGAGCCGAGGATTTAAATATGCAACACGACACAATACAGATACAGAAGAGCTATCATATAATTTTCTGAATTCTATTACACACTTATAATATGAATAGTAAAAAGGAAGGAGATTAAATAGAGCGCGTTGGAAGAAAGGCTGTGGTACATTCCGTACAAAGACCACAGCCCATGGGGACATTTTATTGACAGGAATAATGCATATCATACTGTTTGTGTGCCCTCATCATTCAGGTCAATTCATTACGGAGGCTGTGTCCGGGGAGGCAGCTGGGGCCCCCCCACCCACACCCTTCCCTCTGTGTGTGTCTGAAGTGCTGTCCGCCTGTAACTAGGCAGACTGGGGAGACCGGGACGGGCAGCGCCAGGGGGTAGCAAAGTGCACGGCGAAGGAGGGGGGCTTGTTGCCTTTGTGGCATTTCCCGGTGTCAGCGTCGCCAGTGTCATGAGGAGCACATCACATGTCAAAGTGGTGACGTTTTCAGGCCGGGAGCCGCATGGAGTCCATCAGGCACACGGATATCCACACAGTTGGTTTTCTGCCTCGTGGAGGAACCACCCAGAGGCAATTCACATTCTGAACATTAACATGGCTTTGCATGCCTGTCACACTGGGGCTGTGCAGGCGTTGAATGCTATTGAAGACTTCGGTTTAAATCTCTATGCAAACAGTGATTACCTTGTAAGAAGGTTTCAGGATAACTTACAACAAAAGACTTTAAAGTTATAGTTTTAGTAAAGCAAACTCATTTACATTTTTATTATGTGCGTCTTTTGTTTAAATCTCGCCTTGTCCGTTATGGGAGAGGCTTTTTCTTACGCAATAGAAGCTTATTGGGAAGCTACTCTTCCTTTCTTCTTCTTCTTCTTGTCCGCTTCAAAGCTATTGAAACACATCTGAATATGCTCGCTTATGGCTGTCTAGATTTTACTGCCACGCATTTTTTTAAAAAATTAAGATGTAATGGATTGGGGAAGCTGGTGGAGAACTTTATATTTCATGGTGGGAAAATATTAAATGACTCTGCAATCTCAAGATCTTAAGGAGGATGCTTAAAAGTCGTTATATTATTATGCTACAAGAGATAGAAGGTTCTATCTGCCTCCCTTCAAAATTCATCTAGAGGACAGAAATACTTTTGAACTTTCATCTTCAGATGAATGATAACCTGTTCTTTCTGCAGGCATGCCGTGATTGCTAATACTCCAAAATAAAACCTTTCCTCAAAAACAGTATACTCCCAGTATACTGCTTTCCTTTTGGAATTGTATTTTTCTTTAACTTCACAGATACCTGAAAGTCAATTATTAAAATGCTTTTCTCTGTGGCCGTAATGGCTCAAAAGACAAATAAGTGGCTGCAATTTTTGCAGTGCATTTAATAAACCCTTAAGAAATAACAAGCCACCTACTAAGGAAGTTAGTTCTGTGAGAGTTAATTTTTAACACAATGTTAAATTTTGCACTAAACCCAATACAGATCTTTATGATTTTGAATCACCATTTTATTTAAATCATTTGAGCCCAACTCACTCTTTAACTAAGGAAAGCTAACAAATCTAATAGTTAACAAACAACACTGTTTCCTTAATAAATTAATTTCTAGTCCCACACGTTCAACTTGAAGCCATCACAGAATGTACTTATAGACTAAAAGGGCTTTTTAAACAAACAAACAAACAAACAAACAAACAAACAAACAATATTTGTCTTCAAAGGGTTAAGCAAAGGTTTCTTAACTGGCAGGATAAGAATACCCACAGTGGATTACATGAGCACCCATTAGCATAAACTATACAAGAACTATTTGAACTAATCACACAAAGTATTTATAAGGGGTGGCGGCTAATACTTAGATGTGTTTTCTAAAATTCTCACATAAAAGCAGGAAGCAAGGAAAACACATTCAACTGGTTTTCCCCTTCGTGTCCATCTACAGCCCCTCCTTCTTGTGAGGTTAATCTGTAGCTCTGTCCCCACCATCTGTCAGCTGCAGGAACTACACGTAATTAACTATTCAGACTCCCACAGCAATGAGGACACTCATTAGCAAAATGAACAAAGGGATAGTTCTGGGCTGCTACGGTCATCTGTTACACTCTGAGTGGCAGATTTTGTGGTGGGGTTCCTTCTACCATCTGCCCACACCACTAGCTCTGGCTTATTTAAACCACAAGACTTCTTTAAAATAAACTGCATTTAATAAACCAAGGTTGAAAAGGATGGAGATCATTAAAAGGTGGTTAACTAGGTGTCGCTATTTACAGCTGCATTATAGCTGAGGAGAGATAGTGTGCGATCCATGATCACTCTGGAATTTTAAACTGATAACGGAACTCACCGATGTCAAGTTTTTCTATCATGTGAAAATTATGACTTCAGGCCATGGCTCATGCACTATTTTTCTCTGGTGAACACTCACAAGATGTGCGGAATGGGATCACTGTTCCCAGGTTTCAGAATCCTAAACAGATCTTGCAAGAATCATGTCTGAGGGCTGGCACACCACAGAGCCTTGCTACTCCACGTCTGGTCCACAGACCGGGAACCTCAGCATCGCCCAGCAGCGTATGGGAAACAGACTCTCAGGACCCAGCCCAGACCTACTGTCAGAATCTGGATCTTAACAGGAGCTGCGGGTGATCCCTACGCACAATAAAGTCTGAGGAGTTCTGTTCAGAGCCCTGCATGTGCCTCTCAGCAGTCTTCCTTCTGCCGTATTCGTGTCTCAATTCTGCAGGCTCCGCGTATAATACTTGGACATCTCAATTTGCTGCTGGGGCGTGTTGTGCTGTGCTGATGCGTGCCCGTGCTGCATGACAGTCATGGAGAAGAGCAGGTGCTCTCCCAGTGAGTGACAACCAGGAAAGTGGCGCACTGGGGCAGTGCAGCCCTGCAGAGCTGTGGCTCTTGAATGACAGCTCTGTTTCAGCGCCGTCAGCAGCAAGCAGTCCTGTGCGCTTGTGGGCGGTGCGAGGGCGATGGTGGCACAGCTCATCCGTGCTAAGGTGAGAAAAAAATGAAGCCTTCTCAAAACGACAACTAATTAAAGCGACCGCAGCACACACGCGTGTTTGCAGGCACACACACGCGTCCAGGTACACGCTGGCCTCCTTCGGCCGTCCTCACGGGGATTTGTCAGCCTACAGCGTGACCACGTGGCAACTGCAGCAGGACGCAGTTGAGTCACGGCGCCCAAACCTGGAAACGAGGCTCAGCCCTTGCATGAAGTTGCTCTGAGGAATATTCGACACCCAGGAAGTTCCGATCGGAGAGAGGAGGCTTCTGGAAGTCGAAGAGTTTTCTTGCCTGGTTTCCATTTGGTTACAAGTATGATTTAGGGCGGCTGTTTATTAAACTTTCCCCTCTGCGATCGCATTCTTATCAGATTTTCCTCAAAAACAGTTCTGGAGAGATAATCGGAATATGTATTAACTACAAAGCTATTTATGTGATTTGGCTGCCAGTGGGAATAAACCAGCAGTAGGGAAAGATACTGCTTATTCGGCTTGCTTATTTCAAGTTTTTTTTTTTTTTTTTTTTTTTTTTTTTTTTTTTAAAACAAGTGATCTCCATTGCTACTTTGAAATTTCCCAACTGGTTCTCCAAACTCATTTTTCCAAATCAGATTTCAGAGGCTCCGGGACGTAAGCTTCTTGGTGCCACCAGAGGGAGCAGTTGCACAAGATGAAATTACAAATGAAAAAAGACCTCTTCTGGAAGCAGCAGGGAGTTTTAGGAAATCTTATTCTTAGAGGATTAAAAAAAAAAAAAAAAGGTGGGGGTATTCTCCATAGGTTTATTTTATACAAATCACGATCTGTTTTGTGGCACTCACATCCTTGTTTCTGAAATGTACACCATATTACTGACTGCCCTACGTGGCCCTCAGTCAAGGTGGGAGACCAGGGTCACGCGTTTTGTTGGAGTCGGAAGGAGCTGAGAGAAACGTACACACCTAGTTAATCAGGACTATCTCACCTTCCTCAGATCTTAGGGTGTTTACAGAAATTGTGAGGTGGTCTCCCTGGGGACAAATTACAGTGGAATAACCCGGGGCCTCCGGATGCCATCTTGAGCCAGGGAACACCTGCTTGTACAAGAGCAGGGTGGACCCTTCCATTTCCCTGGTCCCCACAAAGCCACTACCACTTATTCTTATCTTCCTTCTTTCCCCAGGGCATCAGAGAGACCAATTAACAGGTAGAGAACACTTACGAGTGTAAACATTACAAGATACACCTCATGTCTTAGTGTAAGGAGCTCAATTACCAAATTGGGAAGGTTTCACCAAGTCCTGAGTTCTGTTCAGTGCATTTCTCCAAATGTAAACCAGACAGTCATAAGGGCTAGTGCATTTCCTCATAATGATAACTGGAATGTATACACTCACCTTTTTTCAAAGAGCTCAAAGCAATTCACAGTCAGCACAACAGGTATCCTTCTCGTAACTCTCTTTTAGCTAAGTGGATATTGCTTTGCACCTCACAAACGGGAAATGAATGGACCAAAATCACCTTGCCAATCTATGCTGGATAACTTTGACCAAGGCAAGATTAAAAGCCGATACTATTACGGTTTGTTTAGTCTTTTCTCTTAAGTTATTATCTCCGAAAAGTAAGACTAGGGGCACCTGGGTGGCTCAGTTGGTTCAGCGTCCGACTTCGGCTCAGGTCATGATCTCACAGGTTGTGAGTTCGAGCCCCGCATCGGGCTCTGTGCTGACAGCTCGGAGCCTGGAGACTGCTTGGATTCTCTCTCTCTCTCTTTCTCTCTCTCTGCCCTTCCCCTGTTCGCGCTCTGTCTCTGTCTCTCTCGCTCTCTCAAAAATAAACATTAAAAGTTAATTAATTAATTAAAAATTAATTAAAAAGACGAGATTTAGACCCAGGAAAAGGTTAATGTAAGTGCAGGAACCGGATATGCCTCCTCCAAAGCCATCAGAAGATGTAAAAAGAATTAGTATTCGTTTTTATTAGATCTATGCTAATCACACTCCACAATTACATTGCTTAGAAGATACTCAGTTTTTTTTAGAACATAAAGAATCCTAATGGATTATACAAAGCAAACACGCCTTCACCAGTTAATAAACGAAATCCTTTAGAATCATGTAAGTTCAATTCCTTATCTCTTCTAAACTTGGCGTTTTAAATAAGAACACCAATGCGGGATTTAGGTAAATTATAGACTGCACTTAAAGGGCCCAGCAACGAGCAAGTGTTTCCCCCCCAGTGTTCACATTTTGGTACCTAACTTCTCAGGCTTTTTCTGTGCCTGTATATGCGTGTGTCGATATTTACAGGTGGATGTATCCATAAGTATTAATATACTAGTACATTATAATAACATATTATGATAATAGTCTATTTTATATGTACATACTAATTAGTTAATTTTGAAAATTACAACCTTGACATATTACTGTGGAGCCCAGAGCCCCACTTCCTTTTGTGGGCTTTGGATTCAGTTGGACCTTGGTTCACATGCTATCTTCACTGGTTTACTAGCCATATGCCTGGGGGAAGTAACTTAGCCACCCTGTCTCTGCTTCCTCCGCTGTAAACTTAGCTACAAGATAAGATACCGCTGATGAGGCATGCGGTGCCTGCCAGTTGATATTCAAAAAGATTGTTATTCCTCCGGCCTCTCTGCGAGCCTCTCCTACTCAAACAATCAGCTTCTTGTTCTTAGAATCCATTAATGAAAACCCCTGTATGGCTCTGAACTGCCGTGGGGCCACGGCCACTGGCTCACAGTGAGGTGACAATGAACTCGCCCTCAATGTCCACACTTTCCAATTCTCCTCCTTGACAGGAGTTTAGCCTCTCTGTTCTCTCTCTTTCCATATCTGTTCCCACCAGTCCTCTGTTTAAGTAGTAAACCAGCCTCGGACTCCCTTTGCGACGAGAACTGGGGGAAAACCCTCCCCAAGATTTTTCCTCAGAAGTTCTCTTGTTCCAAGGGCCTTGCTGGAAGCCTCTGACTCAGGGAGATCGCTTCGTGTCTTTCAAACTGTCAGAACAGCAAAACAGGGCCGGGGTCTTCAAAATTAAAACAAAAATCTATTTACGTGCTCTTCGAGGGGAGGAAAATTTTTGCAGTGGGAGATAGGTTATTTTATTTCCATTATGAATAAAAATTGAATACAATTATATTGCTCCTATTTATAACTATTATGGGTTTTCTGGAATATGCCATTGAGCAGAAAAGTTTGGACTGGCTGATGTTGTGGAGAGATGCCCAAGATATACCACCTGTATTTCCTTTATTCTTAACCCAAACTTTTGGAAAGCTATAGCCTTATTTACCTGTATTAAAATTAATTATTCATTGTTTTGTCACTTACAAGTTTTTGAAATCTAGACTCTTCATATTGGCATAGCTCTTCTCGTAACTCCTTAATCGTTTCTTCTCTCTCCTTCAGTCTTTTTAACAAATTACTCATTTTGAGAGTAGCTGATTCTTTCACAAAAGTCTCTTCCTCCACCTCAAAGAATTGCTAGGGAGAAAAGCGGCATTAGTAAATCAGACACCAAGCGAAAACTATTTCATGTTTTATTTAAGCTACTATCTTGTAAGTTCTTTTTATAACTTGCACACAATTTTCAGTAAGTAACTATATTTATATCGAATGATACGCTCAAGTGCCACAGAATACAGCACATCGTTATCCTATGAAACACAAAGCATAATGTGGTATTCTAACTGCACTGGCCACGCAAGTAATAACACTAAACTTTAATTGTCAATTCACATCGTGGTGTGAACGTCCTACTTCAATCTTCCCCTAGAAAGAAAGTAGCGCACATTTGAACATGTAAAAAGGAGCCGTAAACTTCAATGGTGTCACTAATTCCCCCAGTGCTTTGGTGTGGATGTGGAGAGAAATACCATTCCTTTTCTTTCGCCCACAGAGGAGGTTTGCAGACCATGCATCTAGACAGACGAGGCTCCATTTGAAAAATCAGGAAACTGAGACCAGAGCAGAGGAAGACGCGTTACGACTGAATTTTTTTTTTTCCCCCGTGGGTAGCTGTGGAAGATGAACCATTAGGTATGAGAAAGTCATCTTCAGGGTCCATGTGCATTATAAAATTATGTAATTCTAGCATATCATTTACTTCTCTCTGCATGAAAAAGCAGGCATGTTTTTGCTTTTCTTAAAAAAATTGAATAAGCTGGGGTTTTTTTGTGTTTTTTTTTTTTTTTAAGTTTATTTATTTATTTTGAAAGAGAGAGAGAGAGGGAGACAGAGGATCCCAAGCAGGCTCCAGGCTCCAAGCGGTCAGCACAGAGCCTGAGGTGGGGCTCGAACTGTAGACTATGACCCCAGCTGAAGTCAGACGCTCAACCGAGCGCCTGAGCCACTCAGGCGCCCCATACGCTGTTTTTTGATAACCCTAATCAAAAAGAAAGCAAATGAAAAACATACTCTTGAATTGGTTTGAAGTGAATTTGTCTATGAGTTGATACAATGCGTCATAAATGGTGTTGCCCCTATTTTAATTCATTTGACTTCATATCGTGAGCATCTCCCACACCATTAACCTTGTACATGAGTGTAGTTACTGATGGTTCCATAACATTCTGTTCCACAGAAATGCCATAATTTACACACTCACCATACTATATATATTTTAAGTTTTCCATGATACCAAATCTTTATATATATATCACTGTCTGCATTTCTAATTATTTTTTTTCTTGACAGAGACCCTTAGAAGTAGAATTCCTGGCCAAAGCATATGAAGGTATTGATGGCCTTGACTCCTTTTATAAATTTCTTTTCAAAAAGATTGTTCAGTTTACACTCCACCTTGAGAATGAGGATGTTTGTCTTACTATACTCCCTGAAAGATTATATATTGTTATTTTGTAAGTCTTACTGTGACAATATAGGAACATCGTGGTTTATTTTTGTATTGATCAGCCTGTTTTACTTCTTTTTCTGAAAAAGTAGCCTCTACAACCAACATGGGGCTTGAACTCACAACCCCGAGATCAAGTGTCACATGCCTCTACCGACTGAACCAGCTGGGGGCCCCTTAATCAGCATGTTTTGATAGCCATTCAAAGTGAATTTTCTTCACATGATATTAGCTGTTTATGCTTTGTGTTTTGAAAGTCCTCGATTCTAATTATACGCCCTTTTACTGAGAACTCAAAATAGTTTTAGGACCTCCACTGATCAATTTCTTCATCAGTGTTATTGATCAGCTTTACTGTTTGCATTTGAATAGAAGCGCCATTTCTCCACAGTCTGTTGGGACTGGCCTCTGTTTACAGTCAGTAAGAACTGTATCGCAAAACCAAACTGGGAGGAAATGTTTAAAAAAGGAATGCTGTTTCTTTTTTTTTCTAATTTTTTTTTTAATGTTTATTTATTTTTGACAGAGAGAGAGAGACAGAGCATGAGCAGGGGAGGGGCAGAGAGAGAGGGAGACACAGAATCCGAAGCAGGCTCCAGGCTCCGAGCTGTCAGCACAGAGCCCGACGCGGGGCTCGAACTCACGGACCGCGAGATCATGACCCGAGCCAAAGTAGGACGCTCAACTGACTGAGCCACCCAGGAGCCCCAGGAATGCTGTTTCTTATTTCTAGCATATAAAAATCTCATTTTCTGGACGCCTGGGTGGCTCAGTCAGTTGAGCGTCTATTTCGGCTCAAGTCAGGATATCACAGTTTGTGGGTTCAAGCCCCGTGTTGGGCTCTGTGCTGACAGCTCAGAGCCTGGAGCCTGCTTCAGATTCTGTCTCTCTCTCTGCCCACCCCTGCTTGAGCTCCGTTTGTCTTTCTCTCTCTCTCTCTCAGATGAATAAACATTAAAAAAAAAAAATCTCATTTTCAACCCTGATGTGTAAAATCCTATTGTTCATATGGGACCCTTTTGAGAATTACAGAATTATTTTATTTTTGTCATTTGTTCACTGCTAATATATTTGAGCACATGCACAAACAGGAAATACAGGAAAACCTAATCATATCTGCCACTACACTTAATATTATATTTCAGAGTTAGATTTACAAACTAAAATTGTCCTATAATATATAATGAACGCCAGTCACCTGAGGAGAATAATATATCATGATAGAATTAAGAGTCAAGCTAGGAACAGAACATTAACATGACCTACACAGTGCTAACGTAAAAATCAGCATATGCATAATACAGCACAATGGAAAAGAGGGAAGACAGAACAATCAAAATGACAATACCAGCTTTGTAAACAAATGTTTTATTTTTTATTTATTTTTGAGAGCGGGGAGGGGCAGAGAGAGAAAGAGAACCCAAAGCAGGCTCTGAGCTAACAGCAGAGAGCCCAATACGGGCCTCGAACTCACAAACTGTGAGATCATGACCTGAACCAAAGCCAGACGCCCAATCAGCTAAGCCACCAGGTGCCCTAATAATACCAGCTTTTTAAATTGAGTGACTTTAAAGAACAAGGCTGATTGTGGAGGACAGGATAGCCTGTGTTGGCAGACCAGCTCTGTCACTTAGTAGCTTTGTGCCTGTGCCTTGTGCCTCAGTTTTATCATCTGTAAAATGGGGTTAATAACAATACCTAAACTGCCACGAGAATTAAATAAGTTAATGCGCGTAAACCATTTTGAACAGTGTCCACAACACGATCAGCTCCCTGTAAGTATTACATCTTAGAATTTCATATCGTTCTATCTGTTTTGTCATTCAAACCCTGATGCCACTCTTCTGGGAAGCCTTAGCACCCCACTTGCCCACCTGCTCTCCACTGCTGTGTTCTTCCTGTATCTTGTCAACCAACGTGCTTCTTGGGTCACTTCATTTATTATTTGTTTATTTTCTCACTGCTTTTTTTATGTTCAGTATATGTTGGATTTATTTTACTTGTATCTAAAAAAATTTTTTTTTAATGTTTATTTTTGAGGGAGAGAGAGACAGAGTGCGAGCGGGAGAGGGACAGAGAGAGAGGGAGACAGAATCTAAAGCAGGCTCCAGGCTCTGAGCTGTCAGCACAGACCCCAATGTGGGGCTCGAACTCACAGACCATGAGAATATGACCTGAGCAGAAGTCAGACGCCCAACCAAGCCACCCAGATGCCCCTGGGTTTCTCTTACTTTTTTTTTTTTACTTTTTTTCTAATGTTTTTATTTATTTTTGAGAGACAGAGAGCAAGCAAGGGAGGGGCAGTGAGAGAGGGAGACACAGAATCTGAAGCAGGCTCTAGACTCTAAGCTGTCAGCACAGAGGCCGACTTGGGGCTTGAACCCACCAACCGTGAGATCATGACCTGAGCACAACTCCGATGTTTAAGAGACTGAGCACCCAGGCGCCCCTATTTTACTTATAAAAAACACCAAAATAAAGATGCTTCTGAAAAGCTGGCCAGGTAGTCTCCTCTCTAACATGACACAAACCACCCCTGGACGCTCATTTAAAATCTGCCCCCAGGAACTGGGCGGAGATGCTGTGCAAACTCAGCAGGGAGCCTGCCTCTAGGAAGGGCTCGGTCCCTCTGGACTTCAGGGCAGGGAGGGTCACGCAGTTCCTTGCAAGAACAAAAAGTTTCACTTTTGACATTTCATAAAATAATTGTAAGGCCCAAACACATTGGATTCATTTCTCTTCATCTCCAGGAATGTTTCTGATGTTCGACCAACATTTATGGAATGAGCTGGGCTCATGAGGAGACAAGCGGAAGGCGCTTTTATTTTTCTTCACCACCCCTCCGATCTGGTCTCCCGTCTCGTGTTTCTCTCCTTTGAGAAAAACTCTCGGGAAAGTTCCACTGCTTTTTTTTTTTTTTTTAACTCTTAAATAACAGCAACAACACTGGACAGAGGAAAGAAAGATAGAAAAGAAAGCCAGTTTCAAGCCATCTCCCCCAGCACAGAATGCCACATCCAAGGGAGACCACAGGTGGGGAGGACAGGAACCTTGATGGGTAAGATTAGGCGGGAATTGGGGCATTTTATTTTTTGTTTTGGGTTTTGCTTTCTTCCTAGTACCCAGAGATCTGGTCAAACACCAGTCTAGATGTTGCTGTGAAAGTGTTTTTTAGGTGAGATTAACATTAACATCGACAGACTGAGAAAAGCAGATTACCCTCCAGAATGTGGGTGGGCCTCGTCCAATCAGTTGAAGGTCTTCGGGTCTTTGGAGAAAGACTGAGGTCCCAGAGGAAGAGGGAATCCTGTCAGTAGACGGTTTTGGGACCTGAACTGTAACACCAACCCTTCCCCGAATCTCTGGCCTGCTACCCCACCTTGAAGATTTCAGGCTTTCCAGCCCCCACAGTCATGTGCACCAGTTCCTTAAAATCAACCTCTCGCTTCTTCGCTTTCTTTCTATGCACACTGGTTCTGTTGTTTCTGGAGAATCCCAATTAATCTAATATCTACATCTAAAGACCCTAAATTCACACCAACACCGTCAATTCCAACCCAACACCGTGGTGTCATACAACCTGTCTCCTTTCCATCGCATAGCCCTCTGGCAGTGAGAAAGCTGGGTCCCATGATGCCTGATGCATTGATGTGTTTGTTCAACCCTCCCTTCAGGTAACCCATTTCCTGACCACACCACACCGTGCCACCAAGAGCTTGGCTCCGAAGCAGGTGATGGGACAGGGACGGCAGAAGCACGTCTTTGGACTTTTAATTCACGATGGCAAGAAAATTTTATTGTGGGTGTCCATTCATTCCTTTGGTCTTGCAAGAAGAGTTAATATTTGTATTTTAATTTTTCCTTCAGCCTTTGAAAGTGAGAAGGACCTAATATTCAAATCCTTGGCATTAACTGTTGGCTTTGTATTATTAGAATAATTTGATGATGTCATTTGGTCTCATGGGCAAAGCCTCTTGACCAGCCGTATCGAACGACACAGCTGGATATAACCAGGGGTGAGAAACAGACTAGCAAATGAAGTCCCAGTAGTGGATACATAGTCACTTTGCAGCTAAATGTCGATAATGCACTCTTCTAGCTGGACGCCATATCTTCCAGGGCACCTGCGGTCTCAGGACCCCCCAGAGCAGTACGTGGTACCGGGGCGGGGGGGGGGGACAGCATCACGTAGGTGGCAAGAGAGTGTCCTCCCCACCAAGGCTCAGATACACGCCTAATTGATCACAGGCTAAACGGTGAGGATCAGTGTGTGAAAAGAAAAAGAGAAGCCCAGGGAATGTGGTTTCCTTTTATGGGCAGTGATAGCCTCCTCTCAGTTATGCCCTTGGAAGAAGAAAGGTGGTCACGCTTTGGCCATCTCTCTCCTTCTCCCGTTCTCTTTGGGGCAAATGCTGCAGGAACATCTGCTCTGCTCCGGCAGGAAGAGCCCCGCCCAGCCCAGTGCAGACTGTGATGGGAGTCGAGTCTGCCAAATTCTGAGACTTAGCACGAGGCAGCCCCCGTCACCAGCAAAGCAGATGATCTCCATCTGTTGGCTCCCTGACTTTCCTTTTCAACTTGTCCAGAACCTGGGAGGGGAAGAGCGGTGTTATTTATCAAGCATAAACACTGCGATAGTCGTTATCTTTCAAGGTGGGAAATCTAAGCATGTCGTGAAAACTGCTTAGAATTCTACGATGGTTCTTTGACGTCCTGGAAGTAAAGTACTGATTCCTTGGCTTCACTTTCCTGCATTGCCTCCCACCACGCTTTCCAGTCCTGCAGTCTTCCGGCCTCACCAAACCACCTCCCTGCCTTCCTTGCACCTTAATGCCTCTGTTCTGTGAAATTGGCCACGTCCCTGATTTCTCCCATCTCCCCCAGGCTCGCCAAAAATTCACCATCCTTCAAGGTGTAGCTCAGAAATCCCCTTGCCCTAAAAATCTTCCTTTTCCTTGCTCCAAATCACCCAGAAGAGTTGGGAATCCATCAGGTGCAAACCTCAATTATGGGTTCTAATTGCTGAGTATTCTTTTCTTCCTTCCTTCCTTCCTTCCTTCCTTCCTTCCTCTCTCTCCTTCTTTCCTTCCTTCCTTCCTTCCTCTCCCTATTTCTTTCTTTCTTTCTTTCTTTCTTTCTTTCTTTCTTTCTTTCTTTCATCTCTCATGTCCACTAGATTATGAACAACTTGAGTGCAAGGATTGCTTTTGTCTCTGCTACAAAATCAGACGATGGGTGGATGAATCAATCATTGAGTGAAAGAACAATTTAAGCCCTCAGCATCATGCACTGCCATGGTCTAAGACGTTTTTACTAAGAACTCATGATCTATTTCCAGTAGCATGGCATAGGTCAAGTTCATTGGTACCTTTCTTGGTTATATTCAGGCCTTTATTCACTAAACATTTGTTGAGTAGCTATGATGGGTCAGACTCTCTGCTAGGAGGAAAGTACAAAGATAAACACAGCTTAGTCCCTGGTCCACAGGAGCAAAGGATCTAGAGTACAGAACAATCCACAAGTGGGTAATTGTGACACAACTCAGTGTGTCAGTTATTGAGGACAGAAAGAGCATTCCAGCAAGAAGGGACATTATGTGAAAATTCCAGGGAGGTGACTGATACCTTGAGGTGTGCAGAGGGAGGCAGGTGACTATAGCTCAGTATTGCTGGAGGGTAAAGCTTTCCCTACGAAGTGGAAGGAGATAAGAGTGGAGAAATGTAAGGGCCTTCTGGGCCCTGCTAAGGGCTAGACGTCATCCTACAGGTATGGAGAAGATACTGAAGGGTTTCAAACAAGGGCAAGATGTGAAGGGATTTATGTTTTGAAAGACCACTCACTTGACTGGGCAGATAAAGACCAATGGAGACCAGATGGGATAAGGGGATAACAGCCACAGGCCAGGCAAGCAATGCTGGCTGCCTGAGCCAGTTCCATGGCAAGATCACGGGGATGGATGTAGGAAGTAAAAAACAGGCAGGAGTTGATGGTTCCCTGGAAATTAAGGTGTGTTTTTTATCTATGCTGTGTCACAAGCATACAGTTTTACCACAAACTTAGTGGCTTAAAACAAACATGCATTGTCTCACAGTCTCTGCAGGTCAGGAGCTCAGGCATGGCTTAAGTGGGTCCTCTGTGGAGGGGCTATGAGGCTGCAATCCTAGTGCCTTGTTGGAGGCTCAACTGGGAAAGGATCTGCTTTCACGTTCGCTCAGGTCGTTGGAAGGATTCACGTCCTTGTACCTGGAGGCCTTAGGGCTTCAGTTTCTTGCTGTCAGAGGTTTCCCTCCATTCAAGACTGCCTGCAGTTATTGCCTTCCAAATGTTGGGGCTTCCCATCATGGCTGTTTGCTTCTTCCAAGGCAGCAAAGGAGAGACTCTCTGTAAGGCAGGAGCCACACCCTTGTGGAACATAATCATGCCAGCGCCTTTGCCTTTGCTGTATTCTATCAGTTAGAAGCAAGGCCCGAATCCTGCCCTCTCTCAAGGAGATAAGGAGGGTGATCACAGAAGGTGTGAACGCATAGAGGCTGGATTGTGGGTGTTCAGCACAAGCAGCCCCTGCTAGCTTCCCAGCAGCAGCTGGAGAAGATACATTATATAGCTTGTATTGACTGATACATTGTATAACTTGTGTGGTGGTGA
Source organism: Panthera onca (assembly GCF_046562875.1). Classification (NCBI taxonomy): domain Eukaryota; kingdom Metazoa; phylum Chordata; class Mammalia; order Carnivora; family Felidae; genus Panthera; species Panthera onca. The sequence continues at coordinate 21,505,383 of NC_138345.1, forward strand.
GTCTGCAGTGACTTCATTTCGTAAGTCTTTTCTTTCATTTTAGTTGTTTTGCCATTTCCTCTAGGCGGTTTTCTTTCCCGGCGTCTCCCCAGCATAAAGCCTCCCTCAGGCCATTAGCAGTGCTGCAGGGAAGGCATTCCTCACAATCTAAGGAGATGCACCCTGCCTTGGCAGAGGCCCGCCTTGGTTTCCTAAGTCAGAGTCCAGAAAATTCAATCCCTTCCAAATACCAACATGTTGGTATTTTATTGCACAATACTGTTAATAAGACTTAAAAAAAAAAAATCTGAAATAAAAATCATTTAACACCCGGATAGTATTTGCTGCATTAAAATTTGGGATCTAAAATGAGTGCCCTCATTAGATATGCTTCTTCTCTACTTCTTCCATCTTAAAAAAAAAAAATGTTTTTTTTTAACGTTTATTCATTTTTGAGAGACAAAGCATGAGCGGGGGAAGAGCAGAGAGAGAGAGGGAGACACAGAATCCGAAGCAGGCTCCAGGCTCTGAGCCGTTAACACAGAGCCTGATGCGGGGCAGGAACCCACAAACCGTGAGATCATGACCTGAGCTGAAGTCGGGTGCTTAACCGACTGAGCCACCCAGGCACCCCATCTCCTTCTCCCATCTTTAAGAGTGTAAGACACTGATAGTCCAGAAAGCAAGGCTTCCATTGTAAGAATACGGACGTGCTTTCCCAGTTCAAAGACTTTTAAAAACAATGTTAACATTTCATCATTGTAACAAACATTTTTTTATCGCCTTGAAATGGATTTGGGGAATCCTGCATCAAATCTTCATCTCTGTATGACAAAGTAAAGAAGACAAACCCGAAACGCTTTCCTTGGAACAAACACTGCTACCTGGTATCCATAAAAGGACTTCAGTCCTGCAAAATGGTCTCTGAGCTGTTGGCGAGATCTCTTTGAAGTCAGCGAGGATGATTATGTGATGGTGAAAGCATCTTGGGGAAACACTCGAAGTTCATTTACAGCAGTTTTCCAGTTTCCCAACGAACGACAATCGGAAAGAGATTTCTGGGAAGGGAGAAAACTGCACAGAAATTTTCTCTGGCAGGGAGCCTGGGTGGCTCAGTGGGTTAAGCGCTCCGCTTCGGCTCAGGCTGTGATCTCAGTTTGTGAGTTCAAGCCCTGTGTCTCCGGCTTGGGGCTGGCAGCTGGGAGCCTGGAACCTGCTTCAAATTCTGTGTCTCCCTCTCTCTCTGCCCCTCCCCAACTCGTACTCCGTCTTTCCCTCTCAAAAATAAATAAAAGTTAAAAAGAAAAGAAATTTTCTCTGGCTTAATGATAAAACAATTGTCACTTTTCTTTCTTTCTTTTTTTTTTTTTTAAATTAAGATCAGGATGCTGAGGAGTGTGAAATTCTCTTCCTATGAAGATCAGTTTAGGAGCTGGTGACTCAACCAGAGGCGAGAAGACGTGAATACTGTTTTCTCCAATTATGTGAGAACACCTGAAAAAGGAGTTAATTGCATTCACCTTTCCTTCTGAATGCCGATTATAGTTGAACCAAAAAAGGAAGTCATAAACCTAGACATACAGATTTACATTTTTCGGGGTGCCTGGGTGGCTCCCATTCTTGATTTCGGCTCCGGTCATCATCTCACGGTTTGTGAGCTCGAGTGTCGCCGCATCAGGCTCCTCGCTGAGCGTGGGGTCTACTTGGGATTCTCTCTCTCCCTCTCTCTGCCCCTCCCCGACACGTGCACGCACACGTGCACGCGTAGTTCTCTCTCTCTCTCTCTCTGTCTCAAAATAAATAAATAAACAAACATTTTTAAACATTTTCATTTTCTCTAATCCATCTGAATTTAACTCTAGTCTCTTTCGTCTTTCTGTAGAAATACAATAAATAATGGGGTGCCCGGGTGGCTCAGTCAGTTAAGCGTCAGACTTCAGCTCAGGTCATGATCTCATGGTTCGTGGGTTCGAGCCCCGAGGGCTCTGGGCTGACAGGCTCAGAGCCTGGAGCCTGCTTGGGATTCTGTGTCTCCCTCTCTCTCTGTCCCTTCCCCTCTCGTGCTCTGTTTCTGTCTCTCTCTCTCTCTCTCAAAAATAAATAAACACTGAAAAAAAAAGAAATATAATAAATAACAATGCTGCCTTTGAAGCACTTTGCACAGTGCCTGGGCCATAGTAAATAATTTGATATGTGATTACTGGAGACATCAGCCTGGAGAAAATGAGGAAGTCTCCCCAAGCATTATGACTTCTGTTCCCCTTTAGTGACTAAGGCCACCAAAGACAAAAAGAGTAATTGCAGCCCCAGGCCATGTTAGGCCCAGTAGAGCAGGCGTAAGCCAGACGGTGGGTGGAGACAAAGCTTATCCAGGCCTCTCTCTACACCCCCATATCCTTTTCTCAACTAAAACATCTCTCCCTACCCCTTTCTCTCCCCCAAACTCCCCTCAAGCGTCCTTTGTCTATTGCAGATTTTTCTTACAGAGAAAAGAACACCCACTAGGAGGGTCATGACTTCATTCCTCAGCCCTCTGTTGGTAAAGGAGAGGGTGGTGCTTTGATTTGAGGAAATGAAATTCTCTTTGTTTTTAAGGTTTATTTATTTATTTAGAGGGAGAAAGAGCATGCCCTGGGGAGGGGTAGAGACAGAGAGAGAGAGAGAGAGGGAGGAGAGTGAATCCCAAGCAGGCTCCACACTGCCAGCACAGAGCCCGATGCAGGGCTTGAACTCATGAACCGCGAGATCGTGACCTGAGCTGAAACCGAGAGTTGGTGGCTTAGCCGACTGAGCCACCCAGGCACCCGAGGAAATGAAATTCTCATGGTTATATTTTAAGCACGTTGGGGGTGTGACTGTGCCTCATACAATTCCATGTCACCCAGAGTCTCTCCTACACGAAGAGTCCTGCGAGAAAACACCAGCACTCCCTCTGTGCATCTTCACAGGGCCTGCTAGGCACAGTTCTGATCTAGTCACAAATTACTCTTTGTATAAGAAAATCCTCAACATCCAGTGTAGATGGAGAAAAGACTAGAGCTTCATAGTTTCTAAAATTCTCTTTAAAAGACCTGAGAGACCATCGTCTCAAAAAGCATCCAAAATCAAGCAGTAAGGCACAGGAAGTGAGCATATTCCAAACTGGAAAGCACTTTCTAGCCTCATTTTGCTTATGTTAACCTTCTCTGATGTCCTGATCCCCGTTTGACTTGTAGACACCTGACATCCAATAGCCAGTCTCTCTGGCTTCATTAGCCCTTTATTGACCTCCTTTTCTGGTGCAATTTTAGCTTTCTCCCACAAACATATATTCTATATTTCTTTGCTTGCCCTGTGCACTAAGACCGTAGGCTGATTCCATTCCTACCACCAACACATCTCTCATTCTTTTTCCGTCCAGCTGCTCCATCTAGGGACGGAGTCAGTAAATTATGCCAAACAAAAATCCATTGTTATACTTAACAATGAGTTACTGATGGATTCCTATCAAATTCGGTAATAACAAAGGATGATCACTGTCTTGATTACAACTTAATATCCCACGATGTCCATCTAGTGTAAAAGAGAGATAGATATACCATTGAGAAATTGAGACATGAATATTATCATTTTCAGTTAGGTGTTTGTATGTAGAAAATACAAATGAATCAACCAAGAACTTTTAAAATATCTGATAAAACTTGAGATTGAGACCTGAAATCATAAAACTGTTAGAGGAAAACATAGGCAGTAAGCTCCTCGACATTGGTCTTGGGGAGGATTTTTTGGATTTAACACCAAAAGCAAAGGCAAAATTAAACAAGCGGGACTCTATGAAACTAAAAAGCTTTTGAATAGCAAAGGAAGCCATCAACAAAATGAAAAGGCAGCCTACTGAATGGGAGAAAATATTTTCAAGTCACATATCTGATAAGGGGTTAACAGCCAAAATACACAAAGTATCCATGTAACTCAATAGCAAAAAAAAAACAAACAAAAACAAAAACAAAAAAACCATCCAATTAAAAAATGGACAGAAGACATATTTCCAAAGAAGAGCTACAAATGGCCAACAGGTATGTGAAACATCACTAATCATCAGGGAAACGTAAATCAAAATCAAAATGAAATATCACCTCACATCCGTTAGAATGGCTGATATCAAAAAGACAAGAGATAACAAGTGTTGGTGAGGAAGTGGAAGAAAGAGAACCCTCGCGCCCTGCCGGGGGGAACGCAGACTGGTGCAGCCGCTCTAGAAGACAGTATGGAGGTTCCTCAAAAAAACTAAAAATAGAACTACCCTACAATCCAGCAATTCCACTTCTGGGTATTTATCTGAAAGAAACAAAATCACAAATTCAAAAAGATACCTGCACCTCTGTGTCCCCCACAGCATTAGTCCCAATAGCCAAGACATGAAAACAACCTATGTGTCCACTGATGTATGAATGGATAAAGAAAGTGTGAGGGGCGCCTGGGTGGCTCGGTTGGTTAGGCATCCGACTCTTATTTTGGCTCAGGTCATGATCTCACGGCTTGTGGGTTCAAGCCCCGTATTGGGCTTGCTGCTCTCAGCACAGAGCCTGCTTCGGATCCTCTGTCCCCCTCCCTGCCCCTCCCCCACTCATGCTCACGCGTGCTCTCTCTCTCAGAAATAAACATTAAAAAAATTAAAAAAGTGGGGCGCCTGGGTGGCTCAGTCGGTTAAGCGGCCGACTTCAGCTCAGGTCATGATCTCGCGGTCTGTGAGTTCGAGCCCCGCGTCGGGCTCTGTGCTGACAGCTCAGAGCCTGGAGCCTGTTTCAGATTCTGTGTCTCCCTCTCTCTGACCCTCCCCTGTTCATGCTCTGTCTCTCTCTGTCTCAAAAATAAATAAACATTAAAAAAAATTTTAAAAAAAAATTAAAAAAGAAAATGTGATTATATATAACATCTATGTTTTTATTTATTTTTATTTATTTACTAAAATACTATTCAGACATGAAAAAGAATAAAATCTTTCCATTTACAACAACATGGATGGACTTTGAGGGCATTATGGTAAGCGAAATAAGCCAGAGAAAGACAAATACCATATGAGCTCACTTACATGTGGAATCTTAAAAAAAAGAAAGACAGGAAAAGAAAACTGAACGCATAGATACAGAGAACAGATTGGTGGTTGCCAGAGGCAAGGTGTAGGAAGTGGGTGTAATGAGTGAAGGGGGGTCAAAAGGTACAAAGAAACTTCCAGTTATAAAATAAGTAAGTCATGAGGGTGTACTGCATAGCATGGTGACTATAGTTAACAATGCTCTATTGTATATTTGAAAGTTGCTAAGAGAATAAATCTTAAGAGTTCGTGTCACAAGAAAAAAATTTGTAACTATGAGTGGTGATGGATGTTGAACTTGACTTATTGGGGTGATCACTTCACCATACACACAAATATCGAATCACATTGCACACCTGAAATCGATATAACGTTATAAGCTGAGTAGACGTCAATAAAAAAAAAAAAGAGAAAGAGAGAGAGAGATCTGATAATTCCACATTTGGAAATCTATCAAGAAAGTGGTTGGATACAGTATTTATAAATTCAATTGTTTCACCTCAAAACATATCGGCGAACTGAAAGAAAGCAATCACAAATCAGCACGTATTGTACTCCCGTTTATATGGAATGTTCAGAATAGGTCAGTCCGTAGGGACAGAAAATAGGTTTGCAGTTGCCAGAGGTTTGGAGTGGGGAGGAAGAAAGGGGGAGTAATAGGGAGTGACTGCTAATAGGTACAATTTTTTTTTTGGACATGATCAAACTGTTTTAAAATTAGATTATGGTCATGGTTGCATAACTCTGTATATATACTATAGATCATCAAACTGTATGCTTTCAACGAGTCAATTTCATGCTATGTAAATTACACCTTAGTAAAGCTGATTGGGGTGACTGGCTGGCTCAGTCAAAAGAGTGGCGACTCTTGATTTCGGGGTCATGAGTTCGAGCCCTGCATTGGGTATAGAGAGTACTTAAAAAAATAAAAAACTTAAAAAACAAAATCAACAAATTCCATGTATACCAAAATACTCTTAAAATACAACAAAGAAGATTCCATATTCTAAAGATATAAAATATAATACTTAGGAATAACTTAGTTGTAAGAGAAAGAGATACAACCTGCATAAATAAAACTATAAAACTTTATTAAGATACATAAAGTAAGACATAAGTGAATCAAGAGATATGCTTGAATAGGAAGACTGGATATTATGATAAAATTTCTTTCAAAATTCATGAATAATTTCCAACCAGTTCGATTTTAATAAAAATGCCAACAGAGGCCATTATGGAGTGGCAGTAAACAAAATTATTTTAAAGTTTACCTAGAGGAATAAAAAGGAAATGGAAAAACTCCTTGTTAATTCAAAAGCTAGTGACAGTCTCCTTCACTTTTGCAAAGGTTTTATAAGCTCCTACATCCCTTTATTAAAAACCCCTGCATTAAATCCCTATGTGTTTGAAATACCTAGTTTGTTTTTTTATCTGAATCTGAGCTCATACATTTCCAAAACCAAAAATCAGTAAATAACGTCTAAGTTTTAGAAAAATATTTTCTTTTATCCACAAATGAGGTACTATTATATCACACAAGAGATTGTTTCAAAAGTTAAGTAGAGGGGCACCTGGGTGGCTCAGTCGGTTAAGCGTCCGACTTCCGCTCAGGTCATGCTCTCATGGTTTGTGAGTTCGAGCCCTGCGTCGGGCTCTGTGCTGACAGCTCAGAGCCTGGAGCCTGCTTCAAATTCTGTGTCTCCCTCTTTCTCTCTGCCCCTCCACAACTCATGCTTGTGCTCTCTCTCTCCCTCTCAAAAAAATAAATAAACATTAAAAAAAAAAAGTTAAGTAGATTTAAAAACTTTCTCCATAGCTGAAAAGGGAATGTACCTGTGTATCCTTAACTGGTCTCCAGAGGGCAGTAGAGTCATTTATACTTAACTAAAGTTACCTCAACCAAAGTGTTTACTTTGATTTTTTTCCCCCAATACTCTCCTGTTTTTTTCTTATGACTGAGCCTTAACAAACTGGGTGGCCAGGATTAGGAAGACTGTCTGAGGTCATGGATCAAAGTAATGACAACAAGCCAAAGGGAAGACTCAAATAATCACTTTGATGTCATTACAATAATTCTCTAATTCGATAAACCAACTAACTACAATTAATATTGTTGCGTAAGTATATTTAATCAGCATGTGTTCATGAATATACAACATTTGATAATTTCAAGGCTTTCTACTTTTAGAAGTACAAGACGTATATATAGTGATAGCCACTTACTTCGTCATATTTTTTTTAACTTCGTTTCTTTATTTTTATTAATCTCTACACCCAATGTGGGGCTCAAACTCACAACCCCAAGATCAAGAGTCACATGCTCTTCCAACGGAGCCAGCCAAGCACCCCATTCAGCCATATTTTTTGAGCATTTGATACACTAGAAGTATATCAGTGTCCCAGAAATTGCTGAAGACACAAAAGATTAGGAAAGCACGTACAAGAAAAACCATAGGGCTCTGACTTACTCTCCTACGGTAAACAACAAAAATTCTGGAGAAGATACGCGAAATGCCTCTAGAAGCTGACAAAGTAAGGAATACTTTAGGCCAAAATGAAGTGAATGCAAAATTCCACAGAAGTATGCCGCACACTGAAGCTGGCTTTCACTCTAGGGAACTGCTAAACCAGGTGAACATGAACTTTGGCTTACACCTCTTTGCAGGACACAGAGAAGAGACATCGCGTAGGTCCTCCTCAAAGTGGTCATTCTAAATAATAGGAGACCATCTCTTCAAGGTAGAAACACCAAAGGCCACTCTCCTTCAGTGTGAGAACAAACCAGAACCACCTTGAACTCTGTACCCGCTCCCAGTCAACTACAAGTGAAATTGCCTCCTGTCTGGAAACTTGGCACGAAGTGCAGAGAATGGGGAAAAAAATCTCTTCTGGGTTTTGTAAGCACAAGATGAAAGATGAAAGATGACCTGTATAAATTCATACATCTGGGTGGTCTAAAATGTCTCAAGTTAAAGTCAGATTAAAGTGGTCACAGACCCAGGAATCTCACAAAAGCAAACACGAATCTTCTCTACAGAAACTACTTCTGTCCTAGGCTTCAAGGAATTCCCACAGAAATGTAAGTTCAGAGTCAAAAATCATAAAATCCAGGGATGCCTGGGTGGCTCAGTCTCTTGGGTGACCGACTTCAGCTCAGGTCGTGATCTCATGGTCTGTGGGTTCGAACCCTGCGTCGGGCTCTGTGCTGACAGCTCAGAGCCAGGAGCCTGCTTCGGATTCTGTGTCTCCCTCTCTCGCTTCTCCTCTCCCCCTTGTGTTCTATCAAAAATAAATAAACATTAAACATTTTTTAAAAAAATCATAAAACCCAAAAGTAAAGGACACATCACGTGTGACAGCCAGCACTTATCAGACCCTCCATGATGGAAACGGTGAAACACAGAATATAAATCAAGTATATTCCAATACGTTTAGAAAGATAACTGGGCTAAAATTATCAGCAAAGAGCAAGGGTCATAAAAAAATAACCAATAATCAAGCACAGAGTGTCAAATAGAATTCCTACTCATAAAAAACATTATAAATAATATTTAAAAACTCGATGAAATGGCTAAAACAGTAATACAAAAAAAGTGGGCTTAAAAATATAGTATTAAAATTTTTACATGAGAACAATATATATTATTAAGCCTTTATTCCAACATATTTTTAAGTTTCAATCAAATAGACAAGACCCTAGACAAATATCTCATTATATCTGAATCAAAAGGAATAGAAAACCAGATAGTCTTATAATCACTAAGGAAATTGAGGAATCCAAAAGATGTCAATTAATCAATCAATCTGTCCAGGCCCTGATGAATGTAGATTTAAAATACCCTAAGCAAAATATTAATACACTAAGATCAACAACCATTTTTTCCAAAAGCCGTATCATGGCCAAGTTGGACTCAGACAAATAAAGTAAGGTTGATGTAACACTTAAAAAAAATGTAATTAATTAATTTCACCACATTAATAGATTGAGGGAAAAATCATATGGCCTCGCAGTAGACTCATAAAACCCACACTTTATAAAACTGAAATGTATCCATGATTTTTTAATAGTCTCTTTAAAATAGCCTGGTAATGTAGAAAGTATTATGTGTGATGTTGAAACATTAGATTCATTCTCTATAAGATTACATATAAAATAAGGATGCTTGCTTTTAATAACTTTTATTAACACTATAGTGGCTGCACCACCAGTGAAGTAAAGAAAGATAAATGAATGAATGAAGAAATGGTATAAGGATGAAAAATATAGTAACAAATATGTAATTCCTCTCAATTAATATAACTGTTTATATACAAAGTCCTGAAAACGCTATGGACGAATTATTAAAATAAGTTCGAGAATCTTTTTAATGTTTATTTTTGAGACAGAAAGAGAGAGAGAGGTAGAGAGAGAGAGGGAGACAGAGGATCTGAAGCAGGCTCTGTGCTGACAGCAGAGAGCCGATGCAGGGCTCAAATGCATGAACTGAGATCGTGACCAGAGCCGAAGTTGGACGCTTGACGGACTGAGTCACCCAGATGCCCCAAAAGTCTAAGAATTTAATGATGGTCATTACAAAATCAATGCATACTAATCAATTGCATTTCTCTACCCCAGTAATAAACAGTCAGAAAATGTAGTTTTGAAAAGGTACTTTGCTGTATCTTCAAGAAAAGTATTTTGGAATAAATGCAGTAAAAGTGTTGTGGGGTCATGGAGCACTGATGGTCGAGAAAGAATTCTTGGGACATTGTGTGGTGCGGCAAAGTTTAAGTAGCACCGGGATAGGACCCGTGGGCAGAAAGGGCTGCACTTCTGCTGTATGAAGCTGGTGATTATATGCTTGGTGCTCAAGGGGAAGGGGGTGTGCAAGGAATATGAGATCACAAATGTCTTCTTCGAATTTCTACTTGTAAAACCACTTTTTGCGAGATTTCTCTGGTGCTTCTCCTTCAGTCGCTATTAACTATCAGTGAGACTTAGAGGCAGTCATAAGACCATCTGAGAATGCAGCGACCAGCACATATTTGATCCTTATCGAAAATATGCGGGCCATAGGTCAGCCTGCTCGGCTAAAGGTGAAAAACGTTCTGCTTCCATCCCTCATCAAAACTACCAGACGTCCTTTTGAATATAATTGTAAAATTGTATTTTAAAATATGAAAAAAAGCTAAGTCAGTACTGTACTGTAAAAACTAAGTCAATAATACTGTACTGTATTTTGCACAGTACTGATTGACTCAATATAGGCATGGTATCACAGGAAGATATTTGGTCCTTGTTCCTGGTTCCCGGCACCTAAAGCTCTTAAAAGTTCTGGTAAGAGAGGCATGAACATCTGTTGTTGTTGTTGTTTTTAAATTTATTTATTTTGAGAGAGAGAGAGCAAGCACGTGAGAGCCAGCGAGGGGCAGAGAGAGAGGGATAGAGACAGACAATCTCAAACAGGCTCCACACTGTCAGCACAGAGCCAGACGCCGGGCACAAACTCATGAACCGTGAGATTGTGATCTGAGCCGAAACCAAGAGTCGGATGCTTAACCGACGGAGCCACCCGGGCGCCCCAGAAGTGTGTTGTTCTAATGAGGCCACTCTTGGGAGGCCCCTAAATAGCTTCAGGATGAAGGCTGGTTGCCAGAAAGATCAAGCCTTGATTAGAAGCTTAAGACTTTGGGCTCTATCTTCCCGCCTCTGGGAGGGGACAGTGGCTGGAGACTGAGTAAATAGCTAATGATTTATTCAATCGTGCCTACCCGATGAGATCTCTATGAGAAACCCAAATGAGTGCACTCAAAGAGCTTGTTGGTTGGTGAACACAACCAGAAGCGGGGAAGGTGATGCCTGTGGAGAGGTCACGGAAGCTTCGTGCTGTGCTGTGCATCTGAAGGAGAGCCGAATTTGCCCCCCCAAAATATGCCTCTTTGGTATAAGGATTATTTTAGGCTGATTTCCTTTCAAAAACAGCAGATAGGAGAAGTTTTGCAAACTGAGGAGTTACTCTTCTGTCAGGACATGGACAAGGGACTAGACATAGAAGATATGAAAGAGACATGTATAAGGAAAACCTTCATTTGTAAAGGTGTCTTCCCTCTGGGCCAGAAAGAGGATGATTAAAACCCTAGAAATGCTTATCGATGGACGAGAGGAGGATGGAAATCTGCATAACAGTCAGAGACTTGTCTACTGTGCTTTGCCTGATAACTTCTCAGAACTGGCTCCCCCCCCCCCCAGAGATAGTGTTTAAGGTGGTGGCTTGGGCGTTTGTGGAGTTACTCAGTTTTCCTGCCCCCCCCCCCCCCCCCCGCCATGTTACTAAGTTCTGTTTGTTTTTCTTCTGTTAATCTGTCACTTATTGGAGGGGGGGAGGGGTCAAGGGCTCTGTTAAGAACCTAGAAGGGAAGAAGGAAAGTTATTTTTGCTCCCTTACACATCTTTTCCATTTGGCTTTTTGGGTTGTGTCCTTTATAATAAACTGGTGACTAGAAGTAAGGTGCATTCCTGAGCTCTGGGAGTCCTTCTATGAAATTACCAAACCTTAGCAGGATAGGGCAGGAGAGGGAATACCCACTTTATAACCAGCGGGTCAGAAGTACTGGGGCTTGCGACTGGCATCTGAAAAGGAACAGTATTGTGGGATGGAACCCTTTACCTGTGGGGTCTGCACTAGCTATGGATAGTTGGTGTCAGAACTGAATCAAATTCTTGGATGATGAAGGTCCCCAGAATATGCCAATTTGACATGATTATTCTGAGTTGAAGGCAACTGAGGAACAGCAGGTGCAGGAAAAGTCCTAAAAACAGCATAAAACTCCTTTTGTGAAGGAAATTGACATTTACAAAGGAAATTTCCGTTTGTAAAGGTGTCTCCCACTTCTGGACCAGGAAGCGGACCCTTACACGAGCAGCTCTGAGGAATGGAGAAGACGTTGACTTGAATCTGTATAACAACCTTAGTAAATGATCCTTGCTTATCAAACTCTCCCTAGTCACCTGCCCATAACTTACCACCCTCCTCCCTCAAAAGCCCCAAATCCCTTTTCTTTTGTTTAGCCTCTCCAGACTTTATTGCCTTCTGGGAGGGTTTATAAGCCCCCAAATTCTGGCTGCCTCCTTAAGCCACATTTCTTTGTGAATTTGCATGCATAGTGATGTGGGGAACAAAGGCAAAGGAAAAAAAAAAATTAAATTTCCTTACAACTTACAGCCCTTCGACAAGTCCTTGAGACCCGGCAGAGTGACCTTCCTCTAGGAACTCAACTACCTCAATGTTAATACTTTGCTCAGGGCAAAAGGCAATCTTAGCTTAACATTATCCCGACTTCCAGAATCCTGGAAGTCTCCTTTAACATGTAGAAATTCCTTTGGAAACTTCCTTTATCTCTACCCTCCCAAGATATATGTCAGCAATCATCCTCTAGGTATATGTGCCACTGATATATACCTGAAGGGTCTCATGACTAAGGTTTTATTAGACAGTAATAAATGACCTTTTCCTAACAACAGCTAGCCCCTCAAGGTCCTGGAGACCTTGCTTCCAGAATTCCTTAGAGAGTTACACTATCCCTAACCCTTTCCCAACTTGAAAGTATATAATCATCCACCCCTCACAACTCCAGTGCAGCTCTTTCTGTCCATGGGTCCTGTCTCTGTGCTTTAATAAAACCACTGAAGATATCTCAAGAATTCTCTCTTGACCGTTCGTGTCGAACCCCAACATCTCCATATTACATAGCATTTAATTAAATCTGTTTTTCTCTCCTGTTAATCTTTTTTTTTTTTTTTTAATGCTTATTTGTTTCTGAGAGAGACAGAGCGTGAGCTCGGGAGGGGGAAGAGAGAGGAGGAGACACAGAATCCGAAGCAGAGTCCGAGCTCTGAGCTGTCAGCCCAACGTGGGGCTCAAACCCACAGACTGTGAGATCATGACCTGAGCCAAGTTGGACTTTTAACCAATTGAGCCACCCAGGCACCACTGTCTTTTTTCTTTCTTTCTTTCTTTCTTTCTTTCTTTCTTTCTTTCTTTCTTTCTTTTGAGTTCATTTATTTATTTTTGAGAGAGAGAGATCGCGTGTGAGAGCTGGGGAGGGGCAGAGAGAGACAATCCCAAGCAGGCTCCATACAGTCAGCTCAGAGCCAGATCTGCCTCGAACTCACAAACCATTGAGATCATGACCTGAGCCGAAATCAAGTCAGACGCTTAAGTGACTGGACCACCCAGGTGCCCCTAATCTGTCTTTTATCAGTTTGATTTTTGCCATCTCACTCGATAAAAAAAAAAGAAAAAGTTTTTCCTCCTCTATGACATCCTGTTGGTGTCAGGGTTTGGAAAAGTCTGCAAATTTGGTGTCAGGAGGGAAAAAAAATTCTAACTATAGGAAAATATGCATCCCCCCCCCCAATGGTCTATAGTCTTCATGCAAACCCAACACAATTTTCAATGAATTTATTTGTACAATGTGTCACGAAACACATTATTTAATGTATACGGAGGGACACAGAGCCAAGACCATTCAGTCCATTTCTGTAGAAGAAAATGAGATAACTTATCTTACCAAATACCTAAAATTACATGTAAATCGTAGTGGTACTGATGAAGGAGCCAAAGGCAAGCTAACGCCCGCAACTACCAACCCCCTGCCCCTGCCCCCCGCCCCCCCACCTAGGTGAAATATGTGTGATATTCCTCAGGCATGCCTGGCTGCCCAAGAACAAAGAAAAGGAAAGAAAACAAATGATGAACTGATAAAGATCACAGCCATGCAGAACAGGAGTCTCCATCAGTTTAAAATATTTTAGTAAATTACAAGAAAAAGGCAATTTTATCAGTAGCTTAAATCTCCGGAAACCTATGGACTCAGTGTCCTGGAACCCAACATCACCCTTCTTCCACAGTGATATGGGAACAAAGGCAAGAAGGAAATGGCTAGATACAATTAAGTTTCCTTATTACCTGCAGCCCATTGACAAATACTTGAGGCTGGCAGAGTAGAACATTTCTCCAGGAACTGTCTTAATGTTAATGTTTTGCTAGATGGAAAAACAATCTTAGCTTGACAATTGCTAGGCTTCCAGTATCCCGTGAGTCTTCTTTAGCATATGAAAATTCCTTTGGAAACTTCCCCTTGACTCTACCTCCCCCAGCTCCTGAGTATATAATCAGTCTTTCCCCGTAGTCCCAGGGCAGTGTTTTTTGTTCCACCGGTCCTGTCCCCATGCTTTAATAAAATCACTTTTTGCACCAAAGATGTCTCCAAGAATTCTTTCTTGGCCATCAGCTCCGAACCTCCATCACCCCCAAAAGCTCATCACTTATGGGGAAAAATGAATCCCTGCTTTTCAAACCAATACTAAAAATCAATTCTAGCAGATTAAACACCTGAATGTAAAAGGCAAAAATATAAAAATTTTAAAAGACTTTAAGATGTAGCAGCATTTTAAAAACAAAACATAGAATGTGGAAACAATGAGGAAAGGAGAAAGTTTGACTACATTCAAAAAGTTTGCGGGGGGGGGGGAGGGGGTGGGCATCAAAAAACACCATAAAAAGGCTGGAAAGACAAAGAAGTGGGAAGATATTTGTAACATACAACAAATAAAAATGAGTTCATAATATGTTTTTAAAAACTGTGAAAATTAATAAAGGGAAATCTCACTAGAATGGAGTCAGGAGGTTGGGGGTGGGGGAAGGGGGTGTGGCTTTCATGCCTCAGTCTCACTGGTGGTGCCCATCAATTGCAAATCAAACGGGAAAAGGAGGGACTTTGTAAACAGGTACTATTTTACTATCCTGGCAGGAGGCAGGAATGCTTCCTCTCCAGCCCTCCCTCCCTGGCTTCCCCCACCTCCTCCCTCCCCCCTGCCCCCCCCCCCCAAATAAACCAATTTTTTGCCCGTAAAATAACTGGTAGTTTGATTTTTTTTTTTTTTATTTTCTTAACATTTATTTATTTATTATTGAGAGACAGAGAGAAACAGAGCGTGAGCAGGGGAGGGGCAGAGAGAGAGGGAGACACAGAATCTGAAGCAGGCTCCAGGCTCCAAGCTGTCAGCACAGAGCCCGATATGGGGCTCGAACTCACCGACCGCGAGATCATGACCTGAGCCGAAGTCAGACGCTTAACCGACTGAGCCACTCAGGCGCCCCTGCTTTCTTAATTTAACAGAACACTCCTATTAATCAATGAGAAAACAAATACCAATACAAAATTAATTTAAACAGGCATCTCAGAGAACAAGAAAACTGAATGATGTGAAAAATTATGAAGTCTCAGTGAAGAAGTAGAAGTATTTTTATAAACTGCTGAAGGGAATGTCTTTTATTACAATCAGTTTATTTTTTACATTTTTGAGTCTTTTAATTTTTTTAATGTTTATTTTTGAGAGAGAGAGAGAGAGAGAGAGCAAGCAGGGGAGGGGAAGAGAGAGAGGGAGACACAGAATCTGAAGCAGGCTCCAGGCTCCGAGCTGTCAGCACAGAGCCCGACGCGGGGCTTGAACTCACAAACCGCGAGATCATGACCTGAGCCGAAGTTGGACGCTCAACTGACTGAGCCACCCAGGCGCCCCATGGATAACATTTTTATATAGACTCTATAGCTGATATATCTGTATTTCAACCTTTTTCTCTGTATATTTCTCTGTCATCTAGCAATTCTACTCCAGTATATGCCCAACAGAAATGCATTCATATGTGCATTTAAAGATACATACAAGAGGGGCTCTTGGCTGGCTCAGTTGATAGAGGATCTGACTCTTGATTTCGGGGTTGTGGGTTCGAGCCCACATGTGGAGATAACTTGAAAAAAAAAAAATCTAAAATCTAAGAGGCACGTCCAAGAATGTTCATAGCAGCACCATGCCTTTAACAGACAAATACTGGGAACAACTCAAATGTCCATCCACAATAGAATGGGTCCACTAAACATTCATACAATTCATACAACTCTAGTCATACAGTGGAACAATGTACAGCAATAAGGAAGAACAAACTATTGTTATGGCAACCATATGGATAAACCCTACAAATGGAAGGTCCAGTGATAGAGGCCAGACACAAAGAAGCAAGTATCCTATGGTTGTATTTACAGTAAAATCCAAACACAGGCAAAACAAATCTATGCGACAGAAGTCAGGTCACGGTAACATTTGGAGAGGCGGGGTGGTGTCGGCATACCTTAACATCCTACGTCCTAATTCTTGATCTAGGCAGTGATGATCTGGGTATGTTCATTTTGTTTAACAAAAATTTGAATTGTACACTTGTAATCTGTGTTCTTCTTTTTTTTAAATTTTTAAATAATGTTTCTTTTTGAAAGAGAGAGAGGGGGGAGAGACGACGAGTGGGGGAGGGGCAGAGAGAGAGAGAGAGAGAGAGAGGGAGACACAGAACCCAAAGCAGGCTTCAAGCTGTTGGACACTTAACCAACTGAGCCACCCAGGCACCCCACAATCTGTGTACTTTTATGTGGGTGAGTTACACTTCAATTAAAAGCTTGCTTTTTTTTAAATTTTTTTTTACTTATTTTTTTTTGTTTTTTAATTTTTTTTTTTAACGTTTATTTATTTTTGAGACAGAGAGAGACAGAGCATGAACGGGGGAGGGGCAGAGAGAGAGGGAGACACAGAACCGGAAGCAGGCTCCAGGCTCTGAGCCATCAGCCCAGAGCCCGACGTGGGGCTCGAACTCACGGACCGCGAGATCGTGACCTGAGCTGAAGTCGGATGCTTAACCGACTGAGCCGCCCAGGCGCCCCTAAAAGCTTACTTTTTAAAAGCTCTGCCTATAAGTTCTTCTTGTCAAAAGGCATGAAACTTGAACATGAATCTAATCAAGATTTTAGAGCTAAATTCTATAAGAAATATGGAAAACAGAGGAACAAGTGACACATCCCTTTAAGAAGCAAACTAACAAATACCGAACATGGCACATTTGGAAAGACAACTGCCTTATTTGTTGTTATTTGTTGCAAAAGTCAATGTCAAGGGAAAGAAAGAAAGAAGAGAAGGGGGGGAAAGAAATGTATTGCAACTGGAATGATACTTCTTTTTACTACAAAGTAATACATGTTATAAAAAATGGAAGCATGACTGTTATAAAAATAGAGACTTCAATTTAAAAAGTGTTTTCTTTTTCTCCCTCATTCTCCAGACATTCTGCACATGCTACAATATTGTGTTCTGCCTCTTTTTTTGTTTCAATTAAAATATATCTTGGACATGGCTTCATAGTAGGTACATATGAATTTACCTTAATTTAAATGGCTGGGTATTTTTCTATCATTGGTATCATTAAGTACTATTATTCCAATATTTTCTATTAAAAAGTAAATTATAATGCAGCTAGTCATCGTATACGTATTTGTTTCTATTTCAACTGGTGGAATAGATTCCCCTAGAAGTGGGATAGCTTGATCAAAATAAACGTACATTTGAATTTTTATTAGAATTTGCTAAATTTCTTCCAAACGGGTGGTACCAATATATGCTTCTACAGTATATGTGCTTGTCCATTCACCCACGTGTTGCCAACAGCAGATCATATCAATCTTTTATTTTTTACAGTTTTTGTTTTGTTTTGTTTTGGGGGGGTAGGGGAGAGAGAATCTCAAGCAGTCTCCACGGTCAGCGTAGAGGCTGACACGGGGCTCCATCTCATGACTACGTGATAATGACCTGAGCCACAATCAGGAGCTAGATGCTCAACCGACTCAGCCACCCAGGTGCCCCTCAATCTTTCACATTTCTGCCAATCTGATAGACGAAAGCAGTATTTTTTGCTTCATTTGCATTTGTTTGATTTTTAATAAGGCTGAGCATTTTTTATAAGTGTTGGCCATTTGGATATTTTTATTTTAACAGCTTTTGAATATATTTTGCTTCGTTTTCTACTGGGCTATTCGGCATTATCTGTATGATTGGTAGGAGGCCTCAATACGTTAGGAATGTTAATATGTTATTTGCATGGGTTACTTGCACCTACTCTCCCAGTTCTTCATTTGTCTTCCAACCGCTTTTCCTTGCTTTTGTTGTGCAGAGTTTTTCATTTTATGCCTACTTTTATTTTCCTTTATGGTCTCTGTGGAAAGATTCATGCTCAGAAAGCCCTTCCCCATTTATCTGTTGATGTATTTATTCTTTCAACGTATGTTTGTCCAGCACCTGCTACGTGCCTCTAGGTATGGAGCCGAGACAGCTGCCCTCCCAAAGCATAAAGTCTGGCGGGGTGAAGCAGAACTCTCATAAGTAAACAAACATGAAGAAGACAGTTGTCGCCAGGGGAACTGCTCTGAAGGCCACAGAATGGGATGATGGAGTAGGGAGAGACTGGCATAGAAGATCTCGCCTGGGTGGTGGCGGTCACAGGGAGCCTGAGGAGGCACCATTTGAGCTACAAGATGAACACGAGCGACAGATGGTTCCAGGCGTTAGCCCCGAGGCAGGAACGTACTTGGCAGGGTTGAGGGTACGAAAGCTACAGCAGAATGAACCTGGAGAGCCAACGGGGCAGGGTCACCCAAGGCCTGGAAGGCATAGACCAAGCACGGGAGCTTGGACTCCACCTTGAACTCTAAAAGGCACTACGGGCAGGGTGGGGGCCGGGCAGCTCAGTCTGTTAAGCACGGGACTCTTGAAATCGGAGAGTCGTGATCTCACCGTTTGTGAGTTCGAGCCCCACTTGGGCTCTGTGCTGACAGTGTGGAGCCTGCTTGAGATTGTCTCTCTCCCTCTCTCTCTGCCCCTCCCCCATCTGCACAAGCTCTCTCTCTCTCAAAATAAACATTAAAAAAAATAATAATAATTTTTAAAAAGCCATCGGAGGGTTTTATGAAAGAGGACCAAAGCAGTAGCCTGCGTTTTTCAAATATGTCTACTTTTTTATGATGAAACATATGCCAAAGTAGAGAAAATTATAATAGTCTGTTACCCACTTATCTACCCGTTTTGTGCTTACATATTTTTATGAGAATCTTACACATCTTGCCATTGAGCCCTGAACACTTCCAGTTCATCTCTAATAATTAAAGGTTTCTTTCCTTCTTCTTTTTAAGAAAATTTTTTAATGTTTTATTCATTTGTTTATTATTTTTGAGAGAGGCAGAGTGCGGGCAGGGACGCGGCAGAGAGAGAAGGAGACACAGCATCTGAAGCAGGCTCCAGGCTCTGAGCTGTCAGCGGAGAGCCCGATGTAGAGCTTGAACTCACAAGCTGTGAGATCATGACCTGAGCTGAAGTCAGACGCTTACCCGACTGAGCCACCCAGGCGCCTCCTCCTCCTGCTTCTTTTTTTTTTTTTTCTACAGAATCATAATGCCACCATCACACTAACAAAATTGACGAAGCGTTTCTTAATGTCATTTAACAGTCAGTCCATATTAAAATTTCTCCAAATTTTTCAACAGTTCAAATCAGGATTCTAACGAGCCCCACAGATTGCATTTAGTGAGACGTCTCTTTAATGCTTTTAATCTAGAGCAGAACTTGGTTCCTTTTGTCCCTCCCTCCACTATCCAACATTCTGCCTTAAACCACAGATAGCGCCCTTCTTCCATCCTTCCCTCTTTCTCATTCTTCCTTCCGTCTCTCTCCAAGAAACATTTATTAAAAGCCAAGCACAGTGCCTGGCACTGGGGAAACTCCTCGCGGTTTCTGTCTTCCTAGATGGTATATCTACCTGAGTCTCCGTTTCTCCAATGTGCTATTAACACCGTTACAGGAGTAACCAACCCGAAGGGTTTCTCCTTCTCCTGCTCAGAAAATCCAAGCATTTCCCATTTTTTGTGGAACCACGTTAGAGACATAGATGGGAATTGGGGTCCCAGCTCCACTGCTGACCAGCTCTGTGGCTCTGGGTAAGTTGCTTAATGTAGCCATGCCTCCGTTTCCCCGGTTAGCCAAGGAGGATCCTACTGCCCACTTCAAATGCTCATATCATGCAGTTGAACCAGCAAAAGATACTTGGACTTCATCTCTGGGCACCACGTTTTGGATGAGCCCGAGAGCATAGGCACTTTGGTAGCAGCCTAATTTGCCTTCTAATTAGCAAGAGCACTAGGTTAGAATACGAGCCTGCGACATCGTTCCTATTATTACCACCTTAGGAAGTGAGGATTCGATTTGGGGCCCCAGTTCTTGCTACTTGCTCATGTGAAGACCGAATAAAACAATGTATCTAAACACCTTTGCATGGTGCCTGGCACAAAGAAAGCACTCAGTAGGGCACTGTTCTTTTACTATTGTTAACACACATAGAAAAATAAAATAAATAACTGAAATATACCTGTGCAAACTTTCATGAGTTCTCCTGTTACTTAGTTTCACAGAATGTTGCTGGATAACCTCTGGCTGGTGCAACCCAGGAACTGAATTTTTAATTTGATTTCAACTTCATTTTTAATAGCCACATATGGCTCCTAGCTACCATGTAGGGCAATGAAATGGTCAGTGACCGACCAGGTCCTACTTGCCTTTTCACATGCTATGGGACGTGGGAAGCCAGTTTGCCTAACCAGTTTGCCTCCCCAGTAATCCTCCTTGGGGCAGCAAAACTTCTCTTTTCCATTTGGGTAAACCCTGTTCTCAATATCATCTCCTGAGATGCGTAGGTCACTCTGGCTTGGCTTGCGGTGGGGGCGGGGGAGAATCACTAGGCCAGATTGGTCAGGGTCAGCCTTGAGACTCTTGTAGGAACTATTTAGAAAGAGATGCTCTAAGGTTGCTCTGGGGGGAAGAAGATCTGCCTGGAAATTAAACCTTCAGAGAAGAAGGCAGAAGCAGGGGATGGACGGTTGCTCGATAACATTATTTGAGCACCTAGATCCAGCTTTTCCTGAAGTCATTACTATCATTACACTGTTCAGTTACATGAACCAATAAATTCTTTTAACTAATGCCAGTGTAATTAGCTATGTGTATAACTTGCCACTGTAAACATTCTGACTAATATACACTATGCTGTCTACTTGGAATCCCTTTGCATTTCTTGTCTACAAACTGAGAGCTTACTTTAAAACCTACCACAAATATCACCTCCTCTGTGAAGCCTCCCCAAAGCACAAAGGCAGAAATAATTGTTCCCTTTGTGGAATTTACATAACTCCTGTTACGTGTTTTTCTCTGCACCGAACAAAGTATATTATGGTTTAGTGTATAATCTTCCTCCATTTGCCCCTCTTCCATCTCTGAAATGTCAGTGTCCAGCATATCTCAGCACACAGCATTCACTGAACATGTAAATCGAAGATGAATTTATTTGACTTAAAGTTATTATAACCTGGGGCACCTGAGTGGCTCAGTCAGTTACGCATCTGACTTCAGCTCAGGTCATGATCCCGCGGTTCGTGGGTTTCAGCCCCACATCGGGCTCTCTGCCGTCAGCTTGGAGCCTGGAGCCTGGAGCCTGCTTTGGATTCTGTGTCTCCCTCTCTCTCTGCCCCTCCCTGGCTATCGCTCGCGTGCTCTCTCTCTAAAATAAATGAACATTAAAAAAAATAAAATATTAAGTTATTATATAGCCTAATATTTTACGCAGTTTGTTGCTGCCTTTATTTGTTAAAATAAGTATTTTATTATGGTGAGCTATATGAAATTGCTGATATTTGACATTTCGGGCTCCAAAAGTGGCAATTTCATATTGTCCAACATAATAAATATTGATAATTATTATAGATATCCTAAGGGCGCTTTATCGTATCTGAAGTCCACAGTCAGTGGACAGAAAGATACAAGCCTGAATGCTAAGATGATAAAAGAGCGGAAAAAATTTACCAGTACCAAGGACTGTCATGAATATGTGACAATGTTTATTTATTTATGTGTTTTTAAAGGTGTATTTATTTATTTTGAGAGAGAGAGACGGTGTGAGCAGAGAAGGGGCAGAGAGAGAGGGAGAGAGAGAATCCTAAGCAGGCTCCGTGCGGCCAGCGCAAAGCCTGTTGTCGGGCTTGAACCCACGAACCGTGAGATCGTGGCCTGGCTCAAAACCGAGAGTCGGACACTTAACCGACTCGGGTACAGTTGTAAGGGCCTCACAAGGATCAATTTGCTTCATGTTCGTAACAAGCGTAGGAGGCAGGTACTACTATGATCCCCAATGGACACATGAGGAAACGGAGGCAGAGGGGTTCGGTATTTTGCCTCGGGTCGCCGAACGATTAAGAGACAGAGCCAGGATTCTAACCCAAGTAGCCTGACTGCAGAGTCCTTGTTCTGAAACACACATTACGCTAACTCTTACCCATGATGCTACATTATGCTGGCAGAACTCTGTCACCCAACAAATGTAATTCAGAAACTGCTCACTGATGGGAGTGCAAGGAAGCCGTCCCCTCTATTTACTGCTGCAGAATACATCTTCCCAAACTTAGCGGCTCGAAACCACAACTGTTCCTCGTGCTCACAGGCTCTGTGAGTCAGGGGGTTAAGACAGGCACAGGGATGGCTTGTCTTTGCTCCATACTGCCCGGGACCTCAGACGGAAGGACGAAGTGGCCAGGGGCCGCGTGACTGGGGAGTTGAGCCCACGTGAGCCTGTGGACCTAGTGTCCACACGTGGGTCCTCCGAAAACCTGGGCCTCTCGCGGCTCGGCAGCTGGATTCGGAGAGGGTGAAGCCGGAGAAAACATTCCAAGGGTAGAAGGATGGAGCCTCAAGGCTTCTCTGGACTTGGTATCCGAGCTGGCATCACTGCCCTCACCTTGGCTACAGACAAGCAAGGCACTGAGGCCAGCCCAGGTTCAAGGAGGGGGAGTCAGGCTCCTCCTCTCCGTTGAAGAGGGGCAAGGTAACACTGCACGTGAGTGGGACACCGTCCCAGCCACTTTAGCAAACGACTGGTGCAGAGTCAGAGAGGCTGCTGACAGAGCAGTAGGTCCAGCTGTAGGTTACGGAACAGGCAGCCAACAGTGGCTTGAACAGCAAGAGGGGTAACTGTGTCTGGAAATGGAAGGGCCAAGGGGCAGAGCGAGTCCGGGGCTATTTAGTAGTTCAGTGATGTCATCCAGGAGCCCAGTGCTTTCCATCTTTTCACTCTGCCACCTGTACGTCGCCCATCCAAAGTGTCTCAGTCCTTCGTTTTCGGTTGGCCGCGGCAATCCCGAGCATCAGAAGGAGGCAACGTGTCAAGCAAAGAAAACGAAGGGTATTTCTTCCCACAGGTGGCTTTACGCGCCCAAGAATAACCTCGGAGCCCACTTAGCTTCAGCTCACGTTGGTCAGGGACCTGACCTTGCCCGTGTTCCCACCGTATCTGGAAAGGGCGCAGGCAAAGAAAGGGCCCAGCATTTGGGCCCCTTAATACTGTGAAGAGAAGTGAGAAGCGCTTCCGCTAATAAAAAAAGGAAGAGCGAGAATCACTCCTGAGTCACCAGTGTCTGCCACGAATGTGGGCAGCCGTCCACCTGTTTAGCAGATATTAGCTGATCGCTAACCACACATCGGGCCTGCTAAGAGGCAGGCAGAGCAGTGAGTAAGACACAGCATCCCTGCCCTCCTAAGACTTGTAGTCTGGTGTGGACCAGAACACGGAACAAGCAGTTATAATTAAGTACAAATGTGGCAAGTGTCAAGGAAAAAATGCATGTAATCAACGCACAGTTTGCCACAATAAAAATATTTCTTCCGGAGGTTTATTGACAGGAAAGACAAGGTTCCAGTTATAAAATCTAAAAGAAGCACAAGGTCCTTCCTAAGCCTGCAGGGTAAGCACGGAAAACGATGAGTTTTCCCACTATGGAGGAGAATGAAGCACCGTACCTGGCGAATAGATGAGTCCTCATCAAAAGAAAAGTGACTCGACCGAGAGTCAGAGACGATTCATCGGGATTTACCACAGACCCAGTGAACCCTCTGAGGCTAGCCAGCCTTCCCTCCAACTGCACGCTCACCAAACAAACCTTGGATTATTCCCTCACTTACCCGCATACCAGGATGGAATTTTCCAGTGTCTGCAAAGTTACATCTGTCACCATAAAGTGGCATTTTGGTCAATTTAATGTGCGTGTGAACAGTGACCTGAAAACTGAGCAAACAGCTCTTCAAAGCCAAAAACACGGACGGGGACCCCACAGTGAGCCCCACTCTGTGCGATCCCAGGACGTGACGCTGGCCCGGTCCGTGACGGCACTAAAAACCCACCTTGTACGTTCCTTTGATAACAGCTATGGCATCGGCCAACTGCTGATTGTAGCCTTTTCTTATGATGTCCTCATTCTGCAAACCAAAAAATAAATGCAATGAGCACCATAATGTAGCTTCAAATACAGCTCTCACACCTACTAAGGGATTCCATATAAAACCATCGTTCAGATCATCACAAATCTTGTGAACACTTCAATTTGCAACCATTTCTCCTACACTAAAGCTATTACACTGCGGTCAATTTTTACTTACACTTAACCAAAGGCAATAGAGAGCTCACATGGATAAAATAAATACAGATCATCTGAACACGTTCTTTCGCTTCACATATCTTTTTAGTATCTTCCTGGAACTGCTTTTAAAAGTAATAAAATCTACTTATGATTCATATCTTGTCCCGGTCCTTATACCTTTTGAATAGGATATGCGCGTAAAAAGAAATCTAGAGCCACTAATCCATCAACCAGAGTGATTTTCTGATTAATCAAATCACTTGACCACTGTTTTGGATAACAATGAAAGATAGTACATTAAAAAAAACTCACAAATCTTGATTTTGATGTCAATTCTGATTCCAGCATGGAGTGCAAACAACCATTAGGTTTTAGAGTCAGACAGAATTGGATCTCAGTATCATTGTGCCACTTTCAATCTGTCTGACCTGAAGCAGGTTACCTGACCTTGGCATCTCGGTTTCCTTATCTGTAGATTAGGGGTGATCAGGTTTCATTTAAGCATTGACTTAAGGAGGAAACACATTTAAAAGGCTTAGTGTGGGGCGCCTGGGTGGCTCAGTCGGTTGAGCGTCCGACTTCAGCTCGGGTCATGATCTCGTGCTTCATGGGTTCCAGCCCCGCGTCCGGCTCTGTGCTGACAGCTCAGGGCCTGGAACCTGCTTTGGACTCTGTGTTTCCCTCTCTCTGCCCGTCCCCCACTCGTGTTCTGTCTCTGTCTCTCAAAAATGAGTAAACATTAAAAAAAAAAATTTAAAAGGCTTAGTGTGGCTCTTAGAATGGTGAGATGAGATTTTTGTTTTATAGCTGAGAAGTAACAGTACATGTTCTTTTTTTTTTTTTTTTTTTTTTTTTTTTTAGCTAGAGAGCAGGGGTGGCGGCCAGGGGGGAAGGAGGAGAGATGGAACCTCTCAAACAGGCTCCATGTGTGGAGCCCAACATGGGGCTCGATCCCAAAACCCTGAGATCACGACCCAAGCCGAAATCAAGAGTCGGATGCTCAACTGACTCAGCCAGCCACTCAGGCGCCCCCCATACCTGTTCTTAATGACAGATACGTACGCTAACCTGACCAAAGATTTTAGAAAATTCCTTGAAACAGCAGAATTTTCAAGCCTTTGGCTCCTACAGAGATAATAAGCACAAATAAGGATATAAAATTGTGCTTAAGAGTCAGATCTCAAGCATCAAACTGGCTGGCTGGGAACATAAACCCTGATGTTTTGTTTTAACCGGTGGCCTTGAGCAAGTGAATTAAACTTTCTGGGCCTCAGTTTCCTCATCTGTGAAAGAAGGATAATAATAATTGCACCTACTTTATGAGGTGAGTGTGAGAATTAAATTAATTTGTGTACAGAGCACTCACAAAGTTTCTGGCACAAAGTAAAGCTACTATTTGTATTATCTACTCTATGAGACACAACGTAGGCAAATAAAATCGCCTTCATGAGTTGCTAAATTCAAACCTGCAGTAGGTATCTACCTAAGCAGGTGATCAAGCCATATAAAACAAAGGAAATGAGAGAGTTTGTACCTCTTGATAGTGTTTTTCGATTGTTAGGATCCTGTCATGCAGAGCAGTGAACAGGTTGAAAGACTCCTCTTTAAGACGGTCCTCAAACTTCAGCTGAAGCAATTCTCTGAGGAACCCAAAATCCACCTGAAGAGATCTAATGACCTAAAAATGGGAAAAACCTACATTATTGTAGAGAGTAAGGGCGCTCTGTGTAAAGGTTCTAGCACATTGCCTGGTTCCGGGCACAGAGAAGCAAATTTTGCCACCGCAAGGTAAGCCTCTTTGGCAAACTGATTATTTTAGGCTGACTATTTTTAAGAAACTGCAAACACAGGAGAAGCTCTGAAAACTGAGTATAAGCTTCCCTTTTATAAGAGACATTTACATTTATAAGGGAAATCACCACTTGTAAGGGTGTCTCTTTAGCTGTACCAGCAAGAGGGGCATGATGCAAAATCTTTAGAGACCATTTTTTTTTAAAGTTTATTTATTTATTTTTGAGAGAGAGAGAGAGAGAGGGAGAGAGCACACGTGAGCAGGGGAAGGGTAGAGAGAGAGGGAGAGAGAGAATCCCAAGCAGGCTCTGTGCTGTCAGCACATAGCCCAAAATGTGGGACTTGATCTCATGAACCATGATATCACGACCCGAGCCAAGATCATGGGGGATGCTTAACCGACTGAGCCACCCAGACTCCCCTAGAAAGTCTTATGTTGACTTAACTCTGCATAACTACCATACCCTTGTTTATTGAGCTTTTCCTGGTACCCTCCCATAACTGTGCCCTACCTCCCCCAACATCTTCTTTTGTGTTTAGTTGAAGGTGGTATTTAAGGTGACGGCTTCCGCCATTTCAGCGTTACTCAGTTTTTCTGGGTCTCTCCCATATATGCAGGGGGTGTACGTGTCACAAAATTGTTTGATTTTCTCCTGTTAATCTGTCGAACATCAATCTGATTCTTAGACCAGCCAGATGAATATTGAAGGGTCAATAAAAATTTCTCCTCCCCAACATGAGCATATGGTCTGGAATGTGGTCAGGGGCTTGTCCTGCCTTTTAAGAATACCTCTGAAATATGGTGCACATTGGAGAACTCCAGTTAACTTGCTAAATTAACATATGCTAATGGAGTAAGGGAGAGAAGGTTCCTGGTGGTTTCTTCCTAAATGGAACAAAATACCTGGGTTATTAACAACAACCCTTTATCACACCTCAAAAAGTATCATCCAAGATGTGGATTTTAAATCAGTAAAGATGGGAAAAAATTCATATTTGTTGTGAATTTACTAGCCAAACATTTAAATATATAACTAGCATGGTGACTAAGAATCATTTCTGATTGTCATCAAAACATACAATGTGTTTTTGTGAAGATATAATGGCCAAAAAGCTCCCGAATTTGGTGAAAGATAGACTCGAGATGCTGAACAAACTTCATGCAGGATAAATACATATGAACCACACCTAGGTACATAACAATTCAACTGCTGAAAACCACAGGTAAAAAGAAAATCTTTTTTTAGGGGCACCTGGGTGGCTTAGTCATCGGTTGAGTGCCCAAATCTTGATTTTGGCTCAGGTCATATCCCAGGGTCATGGGATTGAGTCCCACATCAGTATGGAGCCTGCTTAAGACTCTCTCTCTCTCTCTCTCTCTCTCTCTTTCATTCCCTCTCTTCTTCTGCCCCTCTCCCCACCCCTCATGTGTACACTCTGTCCCTCTCTCTCTCTCTAAAAGTAAAAAAAACAAAAAACACTTTTTTTTTTCTTAAGTAAACTCTATGCCCTATCATGACCTTGAGATCAAGAGTGGCATACTTTACCAACAGAGCCAGCCAGGCGCCTCAAAAAGAAAATCTTGAAAGCAGTCAGAAAAGAAAACAAGTACATAGAGGGGAATAACTTTTGAAATGATTGATGTTTTCTTATTAGAAAGCATGGAAGTCAGAGGCGCAATGTTACAGCAAAAAGTAAAAAAGTACATATCAGTCAAAAATGCTATAATCAATGTAACATTTTAAATAAAGAAAACTATGAGAATTCATTGCCCAAGACAAGAATTGCTAAAGAAATTCCTTCAGGCTAAAAAGAAATATTACAGGCTGGAAACTTAGACTTTCAGGAAAGAGTGAAGAGCATTGGAAATAGTAAATATCCAAGCAAATATAAAAGACTAGTTTTACCTCTTATTAGTTTAATATATATAGGAATGTTTAAAGAGATTTTTTTTAATGTTCATTCATTTTTGAGAGAGAGACAGAGTATGAGTGGGGAGGGGCAGAGAGAGAGGGAGACACAGAACTTGAAGCGGGCTCCAGGCTCTGAGCTGTCTGCACAGAGCCCGATGCGGGGCTCAAGCTCACGAGCTGTGGGATCACGACCTGAGCCAAAGTCAGACGCTTAACTAACTGACTGAGCCACCCAGGAGCCCTTAGGTTGGATTTTTAAAACCTGCTATATATAATTTGTAAAAGACGTACTAAGGCACAACACAGAAATGAGGTCAGTGTAAGAATGAGAAAGATTTATCAGGCAAACACTATATCAAAGAATGTTGATATAGGTATATTAGTATTGAAGAGAATGGTAAAAATATAGATAGATATAGATATAGATTCACATACATATAGATTCATATACATATATACATACACGTATACACATACATATATATTCACATACACATATGTTCATAGACATACATATACACATACACATATACACATACATGTATATACGCTCTCAACTCTTAACAAGTGCAGCTTATCTTTAATTTCCCACATCCAGGGCACAATGACAAAGACCGACCCCACACGAACACAAGTTGCAAACAAACACCAAATGATTTGTCTCACAACGAGTTTTTACTGACAACAAAGGACTGAAGCTAAAAATCAACAACATCAGAATAACTAAAAAGCATACTTGGAAAATGTTAGAGTATTTCAATCGAATACCGATAAATATTAATAGCAATAACTAAGAAAAATAATTAGTATTATGAATACCAATAAAAATACTATATTTCAAAATTTGTGGAATGAAAGTAAAAAAGTACTTTATGGGAAATAAAAGACTGTAAATGCTTATCAAAGGAAAGAGGGGGCCTCAAAAACAATGATCTATAGGCTTTGGTAGCTGACAACCCAATATCCATTACACTGGTTCTTCCTTACTGAGAGGATCAGGACTTTTTGGAACAGAAATATGACTAGTTAAAATGCTCTCTTCTCTAGGGGTGCTTGGGTGGCTCAGTCGGTTAAGCATCCGACTTCAGCTCAGGTCATGATCTCGTAGTCCGTGGGTTCGAGCCCCACGTCAGGCTCTGTGCTGACAGCTCAGAACCTGGAACCTGCTTCGGATTCTGTCTCTGTCTCCCTCTCTCTCTGCCCCTCCCCCGCATCTCAAAAATAAATAAACATTTAAAAAAAAAAAAATGTTCGCTTCTCTAGAACCCCGTCCAGTTAAAGGGGTCAAGGGATACAGTTAAGGCCAACGATCAACAAGCGGGGGTTTTCTATGGGGTTTTTTGCTTTCCTCACATGGCTGCCGCCCCCTCTACTTGTCTCCTCTTCTCCTTCCTCCATGAACAGCAAATGGAGACTGGAAGTGAAACAGCAATCTTGCTACTATGAGGTCAGAAATTTGAAAGCAAAACCATGCACTAATAATGGAGATTTGAAAAAATAAAACAAGTCTGGTATATAGATAACAACAGAGAGCTACTGCCCCAACTATGGATTATCTAACTCTAACTGACTTATGGGATTAAGGCACGATAGTTGCATTTTCTTTTTTTCAATTTTTTATTAAAAAAAAATTTTTTTTAATGTCTTATTTATTTTGGGGAGACAGAGAGACAGAGTGCAAGCAGGGGAGGGGCAGAGAGAGAGGGAGACACAGAATCTGAAGCAGGCTCCAGGCTCCGAGCTGTGAGCACAGAGCCTGACGCAGGGCTTGAACCCACAGAAGGACCATGAGATCATGACCCAAGCTGAAGTCAGATGCCTAACCGACTGAGCCACCCAGGTGCCTCTTAAAGTTTTTTTTTTTAATGTTTTATTTATTTTGGGGAGACAGAGGGACAGAGTGTAAGCAGGGGAGCCACGATAGTTGCATTTTCTAAAAATAGAATGATATGCCATCCTAACTGACACTGAGATCCAACTCGAGAAATTAGACAAAGGAAAACTGAGCGAACCCAAAACAGCAGCAAAAATTAAATAATAAAGACAAGAAATTTATGTACTAGAAATGAAGATATGATGGAGAGGATTAATAAATCTACAAGTTGAGTCTCTGAAAAAATTAATGAAATAGATAAAACTGCCAAGATTCATCTAGGGAAAAACAAGTGTGCGGACAAAATTATAGTTTTTTAAAATATATAACTACAGATACAATAAAGATTTAAGAATAATAAGAGAAGACAGTAATTTAAAAATTTGCCGTTCTGAATACTTTGGTAGAAAAACATGTCAAAACTGACCCAAGAAGATTTAAGAAAACCTTAATATATCCATAACAAAATCAAAATAGCAATGAAAGTAGGCACATTCAGTTTTACAAGTGACTTCTAACAAATAAAGAAACAGGTAATTCCAACCTCATGTCAATTATTCCAGAGAAAAGAGTCAGGAACATCTCACAGCTCATTTTATAAAGGTACTAAGACCCTGGTGCCAAGACTGAACAATAGTGTAAGAAGAAAAGAAAATTACAGGACAATCTCTTAGGAACATAAATGAAAACAATCATTGGTAAAATGATAGCAAATGATGCAGAAAGCAGAAAGAATTATTATGGTCCAGCTGGGTTCATTCTGGGTTTACTATTCAAAAATCAGTTTTCCTCAACATCACTCATCATCAGTGAAATACAAATCAAAACCATGGTGAGATACCACCTGACACCTGTCAGAATGGCCAACATGAACAACTCAGGCCACAACAGATATTGGCGAGGATGCGGAGAAAGAGGCTCTCTTTTGCATTGTTGGTGGCAATGCAAGCTGGGGCAGCCACTCTGGAAAACAGTATGGAGGTTCCTCAAAAAACTAAAAATAGAACTGTTCTATGGTCCAGCAATTGCACTACTAGGTATTTATCCAAGGGATGCAGGTGTGCTGTTTCGAAGGGGCACCTGCACCCCAATATTTATAGCAGCACTATTGACAATAGCCAAAGTATGGAAAGAGCTCAAATGTCCATTGACAGGTAAATGGATAAAGAAGATGTACACACACACACACACACACACACACACACACACACACACACTGGAATATTACTCAGTAATCAAAAAGAATGAAATCTTGCGATTTGCAATTACGTGGAGGGAACTGGAGGGTATTATGTTAAGCGAAATTAGAGAAAGACAAATATCATATGACTTCACTCATATGAGGAATTTAAGATGCAAAGCAGATGAACATAGGGGAAGGAAGCTAAAATAATATAAAAACAGGGAGTGGGAGAAAACATAAGAGACTCTTAAATACAGAGAAGAAACAGAGGGTTGCTGGAGGGGTTGCGGGAGGGGGAATGGTCTAAATGGGTAAGGAGCATTAAGGAATCTACTCCTGAAATCATTGTTGCACCATATGCTAACTAACTTGGATGTAAATTAAACAATAAACAAATTAAAAAAAGAAGATTACGGGAATAAAAAAAGAAATCAGTTTTCACCACATCATCACGTAAAGGAGAAAAGCCATATGATTCAGTGGATCCATGAAAAGCATTCAAATCCAGTCATTCATGATATTTTTTAAAATGCCTCTTATTAATTAAAAATAGAGGAAACACTCTTAATCTGATTTAAGCATATTGTGTCAGAATTTGGTTCAGTTATATCTTAGAACTCCAAATAACAGAAGTGTCAATGAGAAATTATTTCTCTTTCACTGGAAATTGATGTGGGCAATCAGTGGTGAAAATGACACAAGTCCCTCCCATTCTATCACTCCGCTGCATGCACTGCCTCAAAATCACTCCGCTGCATGCACTGCCTCAAAATCACGGTACAAACGTTAGCACCCCTGTTCTAGGCACAGAAATAAGGAAAAGAAGGAAAGGAAGGGAAGGAAAGTGGGAAGGAGGAAGGAAGGGAGGGAGGGAGAAGAGGTGGAGGGAGGAGTGAAGTACAAAATGCACAAAATGAGTGCACATGAACTGTTCACTAAGGAAGGTTCCCCAAAGTTGCCACATAATATTTCCACCTAATTCTACTGACCAGAAGTCAGTCATTCGGACGCGCCAAACTGCAAAGGAAATGAAGTTATAAAACCGTTCTGAAGGCATTAGGAAAGACAATAAATTAGCAAGTATGTAAGAAAATAACTTTCAAAAGTTATGAGTTGGGGTGTAAATTGGTACAATCTCCGTGTAGGGCAATTTGGCAATATCCTTCAAAGTGACTAATGGATACATCCTCTGACTCAGAAATTCCACTTTTAAATTTATGCCACATATTTGCTGGCTTATGAGTATGTACAGAATTATTCATCGCAGTAGAAGATTTAAGATGACCAAAACGTCCATTAATAGAGGGATAGTTAAATAAATGATGCACATTTTATGATATGATGTACTTTTGAAATAGGCAAGGAAACTATGTATCAATATGGAATGATTTTCAAGTTATATTGTTGAGTGAAAAAACAGAAACAAGGACACAAGAGTATTTATAGTTGTATGCTATCCCGTGTGACAGTTTTATTGATTAGGGACCTTAATAACTCTTGATATCCGATGTGTATGAAATGTGCTGTTTCTTAACAATCAAGAAAGATCCAGAGGAAATATGATGGAATGTCAAGATTCGACAAAGCTGTATGATGGGTAACCCAAGTTATTCATTGTAGTATTCGCCACATTTTTCTACACACCAAAAGTATTTTACAATTTTTAAAAGGTATCATAAATAGTCTACGGCCATACCAGCCTGAACACGCACGATCTCGTCTGATCTCGGAAGGTATCATAAATAGAAAATGTTCACAGATGTCAAAAGAATTTCAAGGAGAGTAACAACACACTTCGCAAAACATATATGCGCATGATGTAAATACAAGCAGTAGTGTATACAAATTATTTAAAAAAATACAGCTCTCATCCAATTCAGCTTGTAAAAGATGCTAATATTTAAAATTTTTTACTCATTTCCATTCTGTGAAGGAAAGAGACATAAAGGTAAACAACACCTAAAATAATCTCAGAAGTTTCTAAATAAATCCAGCTTTACCTGAACTAGCTTCTCTGTAGATGAACTCAACTCTTTCAATGGCAAAATTTCATTGGAATCTGTTTGAGTAGCATGGTCTGTGCTGAAAAAGCCAATCTTCAAATCATCGGAAATTTTAAGTCTGGAAAAAATAAACGGAGATTAAAAGTGCTTTATAGAATAGGTATTTCCTTTAACATGTGTGTTATCCCACGTATTTTTGTGTAAATCATGTTATACATATTTTTAAAGTCTACCTAGTTTGAGAGAGAGAGAGCGAGCATGTGTGGGGCAGGGCAAAGAGACAGGGAGAGAAAGAATCTCAAAGAGGTTCCGCACTGTCGGCATAGAGCCTGATGGGGCCTCGAACCCACGAACCGTGAGATCATGACCTGAGCCAAAATCAAGATTTGGATACTTAACCGACTCAGCCACCCAGGTGCCCCAAATCATATTATATTTTAAAGATTCAAAGGGACCTGTGGGGTGAGGAAAGTTCTGAATTAGCTGCTCATGATTTGGGGTTTTCACCAGGACTCTGCTGGATTATCAGATTCCTTGCACTGGGCATATTGCTCTACTGGTACTCATCTTAATTCCATTCTCTGAGTTATGATCAAGTTGAGCCTCCTTTTAATATCCTATCTACCGTTTTACCTGTGCTACTGCTTAAACCCATTATAAATTATACACAGGCATACAAGCAAAAATACTTTGAGACAGGGGTTCTTGAAATGTGGCCCGAGGACCCCTGGAGTTCCAGGACACCCTTCCAGGGAGTCCACAAGGTCAAAATTATTTTCATAATAGTATTAAGATTTTTTTTTTTTTTTTTAAGAGAGAAAGAGTGCACAAGCAGGGGAGAGGGAGAGGGAGAGAGAATCTTGAGCAGGCTCCATGCTCTGGCAGGACTGGATTCCACACGGGGCTGGATTCCACGACCATGGATGGGATCATGACCTGAGCCGAAATCAAGCCAGACGCTCGACCAAATGAGCCACCCTGGCACCCCGATAGCATTAAAATTTTATTTTCCTTTTCCACCATCACGCTCTCCCAAGCGTTCAGTGGAGTTTTCCAGAAGCTACAGGTTATGTGAGCATAAGACATGAATGTAGAAGCAGATATGAGAATTCAGCTACCCCACGAAGCCGGGCACTGAAAAGGTTTGCAAAAATGTAAAGCAATGACACTATACTCATTAAAATTCTTGTTTTCAAAAATCAAGTTCATTTTTCTTTAAACTGTGTTATTTACTTTTTTTTATTTTATTAAAAAAATTTTTTTTTTAACGTTTTATTTATTTTTGAGACAGAGAGAGACAGAGCATGAACGGGGGAGGGGCAGAGAGAGAGGGAGACACAGAATCCGAAGCAGGCTCCAGGCTCTGAGCCATCAGCCCAGAGCCCGACGCGGGGCTCGAACTCACGGACCGCGAGATCATGACCTGAGCCGAAGTCGGACGCCCAACCGACTGAGCCACCCAGGCTCCCCTGTGTTATTTACTTTAACATAGAATTGGTTTACCATTATTTTCAATGAATTAATATATGTATATTCTTCACTTCTCCTTGTAAAATTCTAATACGGTTACCATGAATAATAGGCATCAACCAAAGCTCTTTGAGGTCCCCAGGAATGATCACAGTTCCCAGAACCAAACAATTTGAGGATTCTTCTTTGGGATCATGACACCACCATACTGTATTTGATTTTCAGACTCCGTTTCTTGAGAAATCTGAGTAGGCAAGGAGTTTAAGTATTTGTAAACTCTTCCTACCGACCTTGAATGATGGCTATCGTAAACAGTAAAAAGAAAGCCAATTTTCTGGATTCACTCCGTCAATGTGATCAAACTTACCACAACTACCAGCTTCTAAAATGTCAGCTCAACAAAGAAAGCCACGAAAGCCCAAGGAGAATCACCAGACTTTTCAGGGCAGACCCCGAAGAAGACAGAGTGCTTCTATCTTCCGTTGTCTGCTGACCAGCTGACCCTGCTGGGAGCACCCCCCTGCAACCCTTTCCCTCCTTATTTGCTGGCAGAGTCTCACATGTATCTCCCACAGAAATCAGGGCAGGGTGATCATATTTCCACTGTCGAGGGTAACTCTTGTCTTGTCTCCATCACAGAGATCCCATTCTTCTGGACAGATGTTTTAGGGGAGGGTGTGGAACTTGCTTCTGGCAAGAATGACCCAAGGAAAGATATGTTGGGGGCTTGTGGGAAAGCTTTTTACACTCCGACACCGACAGGGCACCAGGGGAGAGTTTTCCTCTGTGACCGAACACTGCCTTGCGTGGAAGCGATGCCAAGAAGTGCCACGGCCATCTGGTGACCACAAGTGGGGCCAGTCAGAGGGCAAAGCTCGTACATGAATGGTGAGCTGTTAAAAAAAAACAAGTAATTTTCGCTGATGACTTTGTTTAGCCATTGAATCAACTAGCTCTAAAGCCCGCCATACCTCTGGTCTTCCTGCATCATATAATAAACGCACCAATTGTTGAGAGTTTCTGTTAATCGTGGCTGAACGCTTCCTGGTATTCTAGCTATGTGATATGATGTAAATTACCTAACTTTCTGGGCCTTAATTTCTTCTTATGAAAAAAAAATAGTGCCTATTTCATACAGTTATTGTCAGGATTAGTGTGTTAATATCCAGAAGCACTTTGAATGATGCATGTCACATAGTAAGCCCTTAAGAAATGTTAACTGCCGGGGCTCCTGGGTGACTCAGTGGGTTAAGTATCCGACTTTGGCTGAGGTCATGATCTCACGGTTCGTGGGTTCGAGCCTCGCACGGGGCTCCGTGTTGCTAGCTCGGAGCTTGCTTCAGATGCTGTGTCTCCCTCTCTCTCTGACCCTCCCCTGCTCACACTCTGTCTCTCTCTCAAAAATTAATAAACATTAAAAAAAAAAGTTCACTTTTTTTCAAAATGTTCACTGCTATTGGTGTGGTGATGGCAATTGTTACTATCATTATTATGGTCTGAAGTATCATTTTTTCATCACGTTTGGAAAAAACCATTGTAGTCTAGTACTATTCAACCAAGAAAGGTGAAATTTAAATTCATAAATTTTTAAGCACTTAATATAATGATTTTCAACTACTCCCACTAAATTTTCAACTCATCTTCTGCACACTCATCAATATCAGACTGATGACAAATCTCATCAGTAGTGTTATCCAGATGGGGAGGGAGCACCGGTAATGTTGTACACCTCAGTTCCAATTAATATTTTCAGTGTTTTTCCACAGAAAATTGTATTTTAGATTTGGCCTAATTTCATTTTAGGAGTCTGTATCTTTTTCGCACTAACACAGTACTATTGGAAGAGGCCATCTCCTTGGTCCCTGAGTGTCCCTGTACATTCTTTCTGCGTATGCCAAGAATGCAAAATCCTGACCACTCTTTCCGCAGGCCATTCCTCAGAGTTGAGTTTGCAGTGAGCAATCTTGAAGGATGAGGTAATGCCTTTCCTCTGCCAAGAAGCAGGCTGATACTGTTTACTATAAAGAGTGGCGAGCTCAGGGATCCCCTCCTTTAATGCAACACGCTGTGTATATAGGTATCTGTGACGGGTCTTCAGTGTTAGCCTCATGGCACTGCAGGGGCATGGCAAATCATCGGAAATAAGCATGAAAGTCTGGACAGTGCTTTTGCAATGATGATAAAGTCCTTTGTCTTTGACCCAGGAGTCTTGTGTCTTCTGCTGACAGCCATGAAACAAGCAAACTTGTTAGCTTATAAGTAGGGTAAGATCTCAAACACTACAGAGTCCTTGACAGGTACCTGACCCATAAATCCTCTCAATAAATGCTTCTTGTATTGAATTTTTTATATTTATTTTATTTTTAAAAAGTTTTTTATTTAAGTAATCTCTACACCCAACATGGGGCTCAAACTCATGACCCTGAGATCAAGAGGTGCATGTTCTTCTGACTGAACCAGCCACACACCTCTGTATCGAATTTTTTTATGACTAAGATATAGCAATTAACTAAAAAGATCACCAATATTTAAAGCTTTGTCTACCTGACATTTACAACCATTTTTGAAAATAATTTGTGAAAACCACCAAGTTGTAATTATTATGTTAAAATTCAGTATATTTATGTATATACTGTATATTTATGTATAAATTCAGTATATTATGTTAAAATTTAGTATACTACACTATAGAAATGGATGAATCTTATTATGTATGATAAGAATTTTTTTAATTTTTTTAATGTTTATTTTTGAGAGAGAGAGACACACAAGAGCATGAGCGGGGGAGGGGCAGAGAGAGAGGGAGACACAGAATCCCAAGCAGGCTCCAGGCTCCGAGCTGTCAGCACAGAGCCCGAAGCGGGGGCGGGGGGGGGGGGGGGACGGCTCGAATTCACGAACCGTGAGATCGTTCGTGATCAGAGCCAAAGTCCGATACTTAACTTACTGAGCCACCCAGGTGCCCCTGAAATCTTTTAAAACATGATATAAAAACAAAATCATTTTACTTCTAAGTAAGCATCCCATAAAATATAGATAATAAATGTTTCCTAAAATTACTACAGGCCTCCAAATTTCTCTCTTTCTAATCTATCATTCCCATTATCCCTAGAGGTATTTTACGAAAACCTTGGTTGTTTCACTATCCTGCTATAAAAGACTTTGACAGTCTTCCCTTGTCAAAGAGAATTAAATACAGTCCTCTTATTCTGACCTTCAAAATATGGGTGCAAACTACTTGTCTGAGCTTCACACATTTAACAAAGCATAACTGAGTACCTACTTTTTGCTGGACCCTGTTTTGGGCACCAAAGATAATAGGAGTGGACAAGGCAAAGTCTTTGTTCTCACGGAACTTACATTCTAAAGGGAAAGACAACCAGTAAACAAGTGAACAAAAATATGTTATATATTCTGAGGCAGCGATTAACTCATCTCTCATTGCATATACACTATGTACCATGGTCACCTATTAAATGTTCTCAAAATACATCTCTACCTTGGTAGTACCCATAGCCTAAGATACAGTCTCCCCACAGTTTCACCTATTGAAACCATATGTAGTCACTATCTTTTCCAACTTCCTTTTCCTTCCATTCCCTTCCCTCGCAAGAGTGGAGGAATCAACATCGTGGTCAATGACAAGAGTCAATTTCCCCATGAGAAAGGTTGGAAGCCATGCAGGGGAAAAGGCCAGTAGGCCCAGTAGCCAAGAATGTAGGGTAGTGTGAGAAACAGGAACAGCATCGCAGAGCCAGAATGATCGGGAGACTTGGGTACATTAATGTAATGGATGTAAAAAAGAATGGTGAAACTAGGGAACCAGCATTTGGCAACCCCCGCAGAGGCGACTCATTAAGGTGGGAGTCATCAGTGACAGGTAAGGCTGGTCAGCGGAATTTTGATTAAGAGAATTTTTCTTAATCAAAATTTAAGAAATTGTTTCAAAAACTTAAAAATAGAACTACCTTATGTACTAGCAATCCCACTTCTGGGTATATATCCAAAGGAAATGAGGTCATTATCTCAGTATCTACACCCCACGTTCACTGAAACATTATTCAAAATAGCCAAGAGATGGAAACAACCTAAGTGCCGATTAATGGATAAGTGGATAAAGAAAATATAATGTTTATATACGATGGAATATTATTCCACCATAAAAAAGGGTAACTCTGCCATTTGTGTGACAGCATAGATGAACACTGAGGCCATTATACTACGTAAAATAAGATAGACAGAGGAAGACAAATACTGTATGATCTCATTTATATGTGGAATCTAAAAGAGCCAAACTCACAGAAACAGAGAAAGGAATGGTGGTTGCAGAGGCTGAAGGGTGGGGAAATGGAGAGATGTTAGTCAAACTCCCAATTTTAAGAGAAGGAAGTTCTGGGATCTAATGTACAGCATAGTGATTACAGTCAACAGTACTGTATTGTATATTTGAAAGTTGCTAAGACAGTGAATATTAAATGTCCTCACACACACACGCAAGTAATTATGTGAGGTGATGGATGTTTTAACTAACTTTATTGCAGTAACCACTTTATAATACATACGTATACCAAATCATCACATTATACATCTTAAACGTACATAATGTCAAGTGTCAAATATATCTCAGTGAAGCAAGGGGGGGGAAGGAGATTTTGTAATACCTACTCACAAAATAAAATTTTTCTAATGC
Organism: Panthera onca; assembly: GCF_046562875.1. Lineage (NCBI taxonomy): Eukaryota > Metazoa > Chordata > Mammalia > Carnivora > Felidae > Panthera > Panthera onca. Next base: position 21,544,724 of record NC_138345.1, read on the forward strand.
TTATTTATTTATTTATTTATTTAGAGAGAGCACGTACACATGGGGGAGGGCCAGAGAGCGAGGGAGAGAGAGAATCCCAAGCAGGCTGTGTTCCGTCCCAGTAGAGTCCAACACGGGGCTCAGTCTCACAAATTTTGAGATCATAACTTGAGCCGAAATCAAGAGCGGGACGCCTAACTGGCTGAGCCAATATATAATAATTTAATTACAAAGGAAATAATAATAATTTATTACAAAGGAAAGAATGGTAAATTTATGATACAGAACCGTGGCAAACACCAACCCAACAAGGTCAAAGTTAAAGCCCCAATGGGGAAACAGACTGAATGACATTTCCCCACTGAAGTTGATGCCCTGGAAAGAGCATATCTCCATTTCTGGGGCATTCCTGCCAAGAATGCATAACCTGAGTCTGGTTACAAGAAAACATCAGATAGAGCTGGTCATCCTACAAAATCTGAAGTCAATACTTTTTAAAAGTGTCAAGGACATAAACGCCAGGGAGAGGCTAAGGAACTCATCCACACTGAATGTGCCTGAAGGGCCAGGATAGCTAAACACAACACATACGTAGACAGGATCTTGAACAAAAAAGGAAAAAGTTATTGTTAGTACACTGGCACAACTTGAAGGGGCTCGTTGTAGTGCTGGGCTAACGTCGGCTTCCTGATTTTGAGAGCTGTGTGCTAGTTATATAGGAGAATATCCATTTTAGGAAAATCGTACCGTAATACCTAGCAGTGGTGGGCACCAATTCTAGAGTTACTCTCAAAATGTTTGAAAAAGACTAACAATAATGAGTGTATGAGTTTTTATATATGTGAATGTGTACAAAGGGAGGGGACAAGGAGGAGGAGGAAGCAGGGAGAGAGAGGAAAAACAAATATGGTAAAATGTTAAGAATTGAAGAATCTCAGTGAAGGGGATATGAAAGATCTTAGTTCTGTTCTGGCGACTTTTCTGTAGATCCAAAGTAATTTCAGACTAATCTTTTTTTTAAAGTAGGTTTCATGTCCAGCATGGAGCCCAACGGGGGTGAGGGGGCGGGGGTTTGAACTCATGACCGAGAGATCAAGACCTGAGCTGGGGCAATTGGGTGGCTCAGTCAGTTGAGCGTCCAACTCTTGGTTTCAGTTTAGGTCATGATCTCATGGTTTCGTGTTTTCTAGCCCTGCATCAGGCTCTGTGCTGGCAGCATGGAGCCTGCTTGGGATTCTCTCTGTCCCTTTCTCTCTGCTCCCCTCTAATTTGTGCTGTCTCTGTCTCTCTCAAAATAAATAAATAAACTTATTAAAAAAGAGAGAGAGAGAGAGAGAGAAAGAGAGACATCAAGACCGGAGCTGAGATCAAGAGTCAGATGTTTAACAGACGGAGCCATCCAGGCGCCCCAAAGTAAATGATTTTTTAAAAGTCATATGCATTCTTCAAGCAAGCTCAAATCTCACCACCTTCAACCAGGAAGAACTGCCAATATTTTAGGCCTTAATGAACCATGAAGTGTGACTTTGGAAGCGACATATACCACATTTGTATATGCTACTTCAACCCATTTCCCAAGTCACAGGTAAGGCTGCCAGTTTTTATGGGAGCCCAGAATAAAAGAATCTCGGCTGTAGTGCAAGCTGCTTTTCCACTTGGATGTTATGATCCAGCACATAAAATGGCTCTCATGAGTGCCTATGACAAACGGGGATGATCTGTGACCCTGTGGCAAGCACCACTAAGAACATCACAGCAGAGACCTCTAGGATTTCAGAGCAAATCTTATGCCTTCTTGTACAGATGACTATTATCCTTTTGAGAAACAGCCCTGGCTTGCTAAGGAGCCTGGAAAAGACTGAATACGTCACCGTGAGTCAGCAGGCCTGAGTTTCCCATGACAAACTGGGTTTGATCTGACCCACCAAACCGTAAAATTGGGCATAGGCAGCTTCAGTCTCATAAGATGGAAGGGACATGTAAGAGTCCAGGCTCAAGGAGAAGGGACGACACTTACAGGGAGCATGTGGCTCGCGCTGCATCGCCTCTTCCCCCTCAGTCCATGGCTACAGCCTCATGGACAGTTCCGTATCATCAGTTGATTGAGGAAGAAGAACTCAAGCCTGGTTAACAGAGGGTGCTGCCGTCAGAAGGGGGATACCTTTAGTCCCACAGCCCTGCTCAGAGGTGACCGTGAAGGACAGCCATGAGGGAAAATCCTTCCACTGAATAGACTTTCATGCAGTACATTTGGTTGTTTACTTTTTCTGGATGAGAGACAGCCAGGATTGCGTATCTGTATTAATTTATGTTCTGTTGTTCAAGTGTTAAGTGGATAATGGTCAGGAACTTGGTAGGAAGAAGACTGAGAAATTGGTGACAAGAAAGTCTGGGGAAGAGTTCTGTGGATGAACGTTGAAGAACAGGCCCAGGCTATAATGATACTTGTGCCCCATGTGAATGCTCACAAAAGGGAATCTACCACAGAGAAAGTATCCAGTGATCAAGGAGGCAAAATGACATCCTTTGGGGATAGCAGCTGGTTAGTTTCTGCAACCAACCCAGCGCTCGCTCGATGGCCCTTGAACGAAATGGCTATGGTGGCAGGGATGGAGTTCAATGACACGGACTTCCCCTTACGGAGGATGGCCTGGCTGCTGCAAGCACTGAGTGCCTACTCAGCCAACAACACACACCAATCCTGAGTTCCTAACATGGCAGTGTTAACCAGGGGGGCGGGTACCAGCTTGATAACGCTGAACCTCTTCCATCATCCTCCCTGGGATAGACATAAACGCATTCTGCACACGGATTTGCATTCCCTGGTCATAATGCATCTGCCAGAACCACCATCCATCACAGAAGGCCTTATCCGCCATCATGACATGGTGCACACAAGCACTTCTATCAGAAGGTACTCGTTTCACAGCAGAAGTGGAGCCATGGGCTCATGCCCATGGAAATGACTGGTCTGATCACATATCCCCTCACCCAGTAGTGGCTGGCCTAATGGAAGGGTAAAATAGCTTACTGCAGATTCCATTACGGCATCTGAGACACAAACCCATGCGAGGATGTGTTTCTGTCTTACACGATACAGTATATGCTTTGAATCAGCACGTGGTGCTCTCATTCCCACAGCCACGGGTCCAGGAACCGAGAGACAGAAGTAAAGTGGCTCCTCTCACTAGGATACCTCGTAACCCACTCCTTAAAGTACTGCTTCCTGTCCCAGCAACTTGACGATCTGCCGGCTTGGAGGTCTTCATTTTCAGGGGGTGATTACTTCCACCCAGAAACACAACAATAATTCCAGCGGGTTAGGTGAGATTTAATTGAACGGTTACCTGGCCACTTCGCTATCCTTTTGCCCTTGAACCAAATTGGAGAGAATGGGGTCTGGCTGAAATGGTTGATTCTGATTACAAAGGGGTTAAGGGGGTTGTTGGTACACAATGGAGTCAGGGAAGGCTACGTTTGGAACCCAGGGGATTCTCTGGGGTGCTTTTTAGCATTTCCATGCTGAACGGGAGCAGAATTTGCCACCCCAAAGCATGCCTCTTTGGTATAAGGATTATCTTTTTTTTTTTTTTTTTTTTTTTTTTTTTAATTTTTTTTTTTTTTCAACGTTTTTTATTTATTTTTGGGACAGAGAGAGACAGAGCATGAACGGGGGAGGGTCAGAGAGAGAGGGAGACACAGAATCGGAAACAGGCTCCAGGCTCCGAGCCATCAGCCCAGAGCCTGACGCGGGGCTCGAACTCACGGACCGCGAGATCGTGACCTGGCTGAAGTCGGCCGCTTAACCGACTGCGCCACCCAGGCGCCCCAGTATAAGGATTATCTTGAGCGAGTTATTTTTGAGGACCAGCAGGGACAGAAGCTTTGAAAACAGAGCATAAATTGCCCTTTTGTAAGGGACATGTACATTTATGAGGGTTATCTCCATTTGTAAAGGTGTCTCCCAAGCTGTACCAGCAAGAGAAGGAAGACTAAATCTGTAGAAATTTAACAAGGCAAGGACTTAAATCTGCGTAACAACCATACCCTCCTTTACTGTGTTTGCTAGGTAACCTCCCACAACTGGCTCCCTCTTCACCCTCCAACATCTTCTTTTGTCCTTAGGTGGAGATGGTATTTAAAGTGGTAGCTTGGGCCATTTGGGGGGTTACTAAATTTGCTGGGGTATCGTCCATGCATACAGGAGGTATACATGTTATTAAACTTCTCTTTGTTTTTCTACTAGTAATCTGTCTTTTCCTACAGGGGTCTCAGCCAAGAACCTGCCTAGAAGGGTAGAGGGAAAGTTATTTATTTATTTTTTTAAGATTTTAAATAATCTCTACATCCAACATGGGGCTCAAACTCACAAACCTGAGATCAAGAGTCACAGACTCCACTGATTGAGCCAGCCAGGCACCCTGGGAAAGTTATTTTTTCAGAACTCAGGACCTTCAGGAATGAAGATGTGGATCTCCCAGCTGGGTGAAGAACCTCAGCCTGCCTACATCTTCCCCCAAGTCTCTTGGCCACTCGCCACCACTCTGACAAGTTTCTCTGCCACCAGCCATGCTCTCTCCCAAGAGGTCCGAACATCCGCTTTGGACCAGGACGGGGTGGAAGTGTGGGTCTTCTAAATTCTTAGTTCCTTTCTTTTTTACTCTCCCTCTGCCCTTGGGATCACAGCTCCATTCTTCGATTGCTGTGAGGATACTGCTTAAAGTCTTCTTTTACCAACGTTACTGCCTTTTTTGTGGGAAATAAGCCCCATCAAAGGAGGGACATGGAGACTCAGGCACAGCGAGGCGAGGCTTTAGTCAACATTCTTGCAAGAGCGGGTGTCTGACAGACAGGCAGTTACAGCAGGCAATTTATCTCCTAGCGTGCAAGTTCCTCCCCTGACTCCCCATTGGCTGAGTACTACAGACGTTACAGCCTTACCCAGCACCCCCCGCCCCACGCCCATGTAAGCCCCAAAGTACATTCCTTGAGGAGCCACAGAGACTTCAGTTCTTTGGTGCATGCTCATTGCAAAGCCCACAAAAATAAGCCTGCAAGATGGAGAGGGAAGAAGAACCAAGGAGGTGAAGTGTCTAGGGGTTTGGGACTCCATTTGGGGGTGGGGGGTTCGTACATCTTTTCCAATAGGTTGTAAATCTATTGTTAACTAGACAGCACGGCTTTTATTTGGTATTTCGGAAAATGAATCCTCTCACTTACTTCTCGTACTTTTACTAGTTAAAATACTTAAAATTTAATAAGGAACGGGAAATATTCCCCCATTCAAATACTGGCAAGGTTTCTCCCTCTTGTCTAGATCCCGAGTCCTACAGTGATATAATAAATACGAACAATGACTTAACTTGTTTATATTCTACGATGCTGCACATTTCACAGACCTCAATGCTTCATCCTCCAGTCTAGAAATGCAATCTTTTACCCTCCCTGGTGCCAAGTAGCTCTTTTTTATTATTCGACTTCATTTTTCATTAAGCTTGAACATGTATGTTCTTTCTTTTCCATTTTAAGCAAAAAATCTCTTGTGGACAGTAGGTTTATGGAATGTGGGTAGTTATTATGCATATATAATGTTACATGTCAATTACATGCCAATGACGCTGGTAAAAATAAGTTAAAAGTATTTTTAAAACACCTCCAATACATATATTTTCAGGATGTGATTTACATACTTGGCATAACGTTTTCAGTTATTCCTTCTGGTGCCATAATGTTATAATACTACAATACGATGCTTTAAAATCAAGTCCAAAAATTCTATAGATACCTCCTACAGAGCATCTAAAAATTATATTAAGCACTATGTATTGAGTGCTTAACTTGTCCCGTGTGGTTGTTAAGATATATGCATTAACACGCACATTTTCCCTTCAGGTTATCCTCCCAATAATTTCATAAGAGAGATACTGACTTTCTTGTTTTGAAGATGTAGAAACCAGGATTTGAAGAGAGGAAATAACTCCTGTAGAATCATAAGCCTGAAGTGACAGATTCCAATTCTCCATCCCTAGTGGGAACAGGCTCACGGCTCCAAGGTCTCTCGAGTCTTAAATTTTTGTATAACCGACTCAGAAAGATCTGGCTCATTCAGGATCTAAGTGAAACATGACGGTTCATTCTTCAGTTTCCTGTCACATTCCAAATGTCTCTAATTTTAAATGGCAGCCCCCGTGCCGTGCCTAGAATGGAAACCCACATCACAACAAATTAGCTAAGTGGTTCCTACACAGTCCTTATTTATAGTCTCAGCAATTCAACTTCTGAATAATGGCTTGGTTGTTGTGCATAAAATACAATCTTGGAAAGATGACGATTGTGTTTTTTTAATAAACTAGATACAAAATTAACATGTAAATTTATTATAGAAAACAGACCCATGAATATTTATTAATAGAATGCAATGATACTTCTCACTGAATCCCAGAATAGACTACCCTAACAAATGCTCATTAATGAATTAGTCGAAGAAGATGACATTCGGCATGCTAAACTTTCACCGTGGCGTACTGTTCAATTTGAAATAAGAAAAACATTGCTTCCCTCTTTCTTTCCTCCAAGAATACACAACTATGATGTACCCCAGGCTCAAAGAGACTTCTCTCGGTTATGCCCACTTCCTAGGTGATCTCACCAAGTCCTCCAGCCTCTCTGTCTCTGTGCTAATTACTCCCAAATTGATGTAGCCAGCCTGGACCTCTCTTCTGGACATCAGACTTGAAGAGAAGCAGAATATGGTACCTCAAAGTATGCCTCTTTGGCACGAGGATTATTGTGAGTCAATTATTCTGAGAACTGCAGACACAAGAGAAGCTCTGAAAACAAAGCAGAAGTTCTCCTTCTGTAAATTTACATTTATAAAGAATATATCATATTCTTTATGTATATTTATATTACATATATTACATAATATATTTTATAAATTTACATTTACAAATATTGCCATTTGGAAGTGTCTTCCTCTCCAGACCAGGAAGAAAAGGATGAGTAAATCACAGGAGAAGCTTACCAATGAGAAGGCACCAATTTAAATCTGCATAACAGCCATGCTTTTGTTTACTGTGCTTTTCCTGAATATCTCCCATAACTCACTCTTCCCCTCTACCCAACCTCCATCTTTTGTGTTTAGGTGATGGTATTTAAGGTGCTGGCTGGGCCATTTCGAGGAGTTACTCAGTTTTCCTGGGTATCTCTCGTGTATGTATACAAGAGGCATATGCCCTATTAAACTTCTGTTTGTTTGTTTTTTCCTGTTAATCTATCTTTTATTATGGGGTTGGTCTCATCTGAGAACACAGAAAGGTAAAGGCAAAATGATTTTCCCCCCCATACCACCTAACTGGTCTACCCGTTTCTGCCCTTATCTTCATTATAATCTATTATCAAAACAGCAGCCAGAGTAATCCAGTTGAAAGATTAATCATATGAAATTGTTCCTCTGTTCCAATCCCCACCCTACCCCCACCCCGCAATGGCTTCCCATCTTTGACAGTGTGATTTATAAGAAATATATATTTTGGTCTTCATCCAAGGTTCCGGCCTCAAAGCTCCCAAGACCCTTGGAATTTCTTGAATGACAAGGGCAATAGGATCATCTTTTGTTATATTTGGTCTCTTGTCCTCAGTTCCTGAAATAGCTTCAATGTGGAAAAAGGTCAACTGTGTGTCTTTTGTAATTCATAACAAACTCCTTTGAACCACACCTTAGTTGATGTTCCTAAGGGGGCTTGTGAAAAGCCCCTAAGGATGGAGGCTGGTTGCAAGGGAAACCAACCACAATTAGAGGGTGGAACCTGTCAGTCCCATGACCAGACCTCTCTCTGAAGGGGCTGGAGGTAGACCCAATCACCAGAAGCCAATGATTTCAATCAATTGGGCCTCTGTAATGAAGCCTCCATAAAAATCTCTGAACTACAAGGCTCAGCGAGCTTCTGGGTTGATGAACAAGAACACAGCCAGGTGCCAGGAGGGTGGCACACTCCAAACTCCATGGGGAGAGAAGTTTCTGTGCTCTGGCCCCTTCAAGACCTCACCCTACGTGTCTCTTTATCTGGTCATGTATGTATTTGTCTCCTTTACTACCCTGAGTTCTAGGAGTGGCTCTAGCAAATTAATTGAACCCACAGAGGGAGTTAGGGGAAGCGCTCACTTAAGGCTGAATGGTCAGAAGCACAGGTAACAACCTGGATTTGCAACTGGCACCTGAAGTGGGGTGGGGGAGAGCAGGCTGGTGGGACTGAGCCCTTGACCTGTGGTGTCTGAGGCCGTCTCTAGGTAGCAGTGTCAGCACTGAGTTAAAGTGTAGGACACTCAGTCAGTGCTGACATTTGGAGAATTGCTTGGCGGTGCTGAAAATCACATCTGATACCTTACTGAAAGTCAAAGCTGAGGTCCTTCTGATGATCCAGGTCCCGCACCACCATCTGGCACTGTCCCCCTTACCTCTGACCTCCTCTCCACTGCGCTCCCCTCTCTCTGCTGCAGGCACACAGGGGTCCTGGCTGGGCCCCAGACACCCAGCCCCACCCCTTCCAGCTTCCTGTGCTTTGCCCGGAACACTTTGTCCCCTGAGAGATCAGAATGGTCCCCCCACCCCCAGCCTGCATTTCTTCACTCCAGTGTCATCTCTGAGAAGCTTTCCTTGACCACAGTGTTGATGAGGGAGTGTGGGGCAAGCTGGGGGCAAAGTACGGGCTCACAGCACCCCCGCCCCCGGAGGTGGGACATGTAATTCCTTGGATATTCCAAGCTACCCCAAAACAGGAAAGGACAAAAAAAAAAAAAAACACACAAAAACAAAAACAAAAACAAAAAACAACCCACAAGTGGCTAAACTGTTTACGAGAAAAGGGCAATCAAGGCGATCCCATCAACAGCCTAAAAGTCCAGGAACTCCCGAGAGTCTTAATGTTAATGCTTTGCTAGAGGGAAAACCCACCTTAGCTTGACAACAGCTAGGCCTCCAGTAAGTCTTTAGCATGTGAAATTCTCTTCCGAAACTCCCTCTAGACTTTATCTCCCCCCCTCCACCAAATGGTCACCCCCCACACCTGCAGCGCAGCTCGTCCTGCCCACGGGTCCTGTCCCTGCGCTTCGATAAAATCACTTTTTTGCACCAAAGACATCTTCCAAAATTCTTTCTTGGTTGTTGGCTCCGGACCCTACCAACCAAGCCCCCATCACCCTAAAACTTCATCAGTGTCTAAAATTACCATCCGCTTCCCCACTCCATACACTAGCTCCTCTGCTGCCTCCCTGCTATCCCGTCCTCAGGGCTTACAGGCTAACTTATTTATCGTCTAGTTTGCTGGCTCATCATCGGTTTCCTGACTAGAAAGGCGGGGCTCCAGAGGAGGCGGAGGCTGCTGCCTGCCCGCTGCCAACCTGTGCCCTAAACCCAGGATGGCAGACGGCACTCCAGCCTCTTCTACCAGAGCACCAACCCGGTCCCCCTGGCACTCGGGGTGAAGAGGAATTCACGTGGGCATCAGCGGCTCCTTTGTTTGGGCCCCAAGCATGCCCTGGGCACCTGGTACGTCACCTTGTCCGCTGAGCGGGGCCGGTGTGTTTTGTGGGAGAGCCACACGCCACGCAATGCCCAGGCAGGAAGTCATTCCTAGCAGTAAACAAGCCGAACAGGTTAGACACTGTGCCCATGGTGCTTATTACGTGCCACCGGCAATATGTGACTTTCACAACCACCAAAAAAACCTGATTGAACACGCACCCACTTAAGCAGCACCGGCTCACTGGGTCAGTCCCCACCATCGGGCGAGTACGGTGCTCGCCCTTTCTTCTCACTCCGGAGCCTCAGTGTGTGGGACTTGCCTCTAAGCCGCCCACCTGGCACCGTGAGACCCCTGACTTGGAGAATTTTAAGTGCTTGCACACGGTAGCTAACCTAGTGCCGGCCACTTACTGATTTCAGAAAGAAAAATACATTTTCTCAGATACATCAGCTCTATGTTATCCAAACAAAATGTGGCGGGGGGTGGGGGTGGGGGGCAAAGGGTCACAGGAGGGAGGAGACGTAAAGAAAACATCAAGAAATAACTAGAATATTGGCAAACACCTACAGGGTACTATGTATATATATATGTATGGCACACTTCTAAACACGTTACCCACACGTACCCATTTCATGTTCACTGTGGGCTACGAAGTAGGCGCTGCTCGGCACCACCCCGGCTGCTTTCCCAGCAGGTGACTGAGAGAGTTTTTAAGTGACTCGCCCAACTCAGGGGCCCTGCAGTGGGTCGCAGGATTTGAACTCCGGCCCTCTGGCTCCAGAACCCGTGCTCTCAGTTTAGTGAATACACTTAAGAAATCAGAGCAGCAGGGCCGTGGCCCGGGGCGCGGGCGCGGAGGCGCGGGAAAGGGGCGCGCGGACGAGGGGTGGCGCTGCGGCTCGCGCGGGTCACCTGGGGCTGAACCGGCATTGCTCAAGAGTCGACTCGAGGCTCTCGAGGATCTTCCAGCACTCCTCGGTCTCGGGCGTGTCGCCCTTGCCCGCCATCGGAGCCCGCGCCTCAGCCGGCCGCCTCCCACGAAGCTGGGGGCTCGGGGGAGTCGGAGTCCGGAACCCCGCGTCCGTTGCCATGGCGACCCCTGGGGGCGGGCGGAGCGCGGGAATGGGCGGCGCCTGCGCGGAGGGGCCCGGGCGGCTGGCACCGCGCGTCTGACTCTGGGCTTCCCGACTCGGCGCCCTGTGCCCCGGGCGCCCACCGCCAGGCCGCCGCAGAAGTGTCCCCGGAAAAGCTGGACCCGTCTAGTCGCCCCTGCAGCATCCCACCACGCCCCCTCCTCTCCTTGCCGCCCCTTCTCCCGAGCGCCTTTCTTTTCACACGAACACCCTTCCCCACGCGACGTTCGAACGAAAATCGGCGACCGTCGCCTCCGTGGCCGTCCACCCTGCGCCAAAAGGCGCCCTCCCGGCGGACGACAAATAGCCATGCTCGGGACCTAAGGACCCTCGGGCGCCCGGAGCAGTGCCTTAATAAGAAGGAAGAGGGCTGCCTGATGAATTGCCTACACCTGCCACTTGACCACAGACGTAGGCGTTCGTGGACAAAAAATTCTTTGCACACATTCAACAGCCTACATTCCTACTTAGTATGAAGGTCAGAATTCCGGCGTTAGGTTTTAAGCGATGAAGTGTCGTGTGGAATTTATTGTTGCAAAGTGTCTAAAATCGTAAGAGAAACTGCTTAATGGTCACGCTGGTGTTCATCCGTTATTCTAAATTACGTGTTGACAATGGTGATACATCGTTTCTAATGTCATAGTATGTCATTTGCTAGTTTTAGAGCTAAGTAGACTAGATTTCCATTTCAACACATGGGCTACAGGGAAACAGAATATTTTCTCTCATAATCGTGTGAAAACAAAGTAAGTTTGATATTGGCAGCTCAAACTACAAAAAGGAAATTAGGTAGCGTTAACACTGCTCTTGTATTTAAAGACAAAGACCGAAGGCCCCAATCCGAAGACGACTAAAAAATTAATCGCAACCGATGCCAACATGATCTTCTGTAAAGTTTTGTTTTCCTTTGAGAAGGTGAAGACAGAAAGCGTTACTTTTATTTTATGTAGATTTTTATTTTCAAAATCTAACTTCTGAGTCTCTTGAGGGAAATTTCATCATAATCAAAAAGTATATTAAAAGAAATGTATAAATCTATAATTCTCTAAGTGATTTTTTTTTTTTTATCACAGTGCACATAAAAATTCTAAAAGGTAAAAATTCTAAAAGGTAAAATTAAAAATGTAAATTGGTTAGGGGCACCTTGGGTGTCTCAGTGGGTTAAGCGTCTGACTTCCGCTCAGGTCATGATCTCACGGTTTGTGGGTTCTAGTCCCAATTCGGGCTCTGTGCTGACTGCTCTGAGCTTGGAGCCTGCTTCGGATTCTATGTTTCCCTTTCTCTCTCTCTCTCTCTCTCTCCTCTCTCTCTCTCTCTCTGCCCCTCCCCCTCACATGCTTTGCACCCTCCCCCTCTCATACTGGGGCGCCTGGGTGGCGCAGTCGGTTAAGCGTCCGACTTCAGCCAGGTCACGATCTCGCGGTCCGTGAGTTCGAGCCCCGCGTCAGGCTCTGGGCTGATGGCTCGGAGCCTGGAGCCTGTTTCCGATTCTGTGTCTCCCTCTCTCTCTGCCCCTCCCCCGTTCATGCTCTGTCTCTCTCTGTCCCAAAAAATAAATAAAAAACGTTGAAAAAAAATTAAAAAAAAAATAAATAAAACGTATTATCTCAAAGGAAAAAAAAAAACTTAGAAATCTGTTGTTTAAAAAAAAATGTAATCTGGTTAGGACTGGGCTAAGGTGGTGAAAAGACCGTGACAAGCTGTTGGCCGCTTCCGTTAATGCAATTCAAAGTGAGTATTTTGAAACTGAAGAGGGACATCTCACTTCATGAGTCATTGGTCAGCTCTGTGCAGCATTTGTTGGCTGATACGGACATAGTTACACCATCCCACGAAAACATGGACTGAACAAAACTTCTTTGTTTCAAGCCTTGCTAGAGCATATCAAAGAGTTTCAGATTTCAGTGTCTGGGAGACCAAGTTATGAGCAGGATTGTTTTTGAAACTATTAACTACCTAACGCACTTCTCTTGTTGTCAGTTACCTACGTTTACCTCTCAGGTAAACCTCTCAGCGTTCTGCCTTATAAAACTGGTCATTTCAGATCATGTTCTCACCTATAAACAACTGGGGTTGGCCCTGTCAAAGCATTTGTCATACTAAATCCAGGCTCTTGAATCGCACAATGAATTAATTGATGGTTTTTGGTGGAAAGCTCACGAGCTCTGGAGTAAACATTAAAAATAAATAAATCCTGTGAAATTTAGCTGCTTTAGAAGATTGGAAAATTGATTCAGCATCTCCAAGCCTCTTTTTTCTCACCAGTAAAAACTGGCTAATCAACCTTTCTCAGGATGGTTGGGAGCAATCTATAAAGGAAGAAAAGCACACGGCTCAAGCAGCACATGGTAAAACAGATCCTAACCAGGCCTGTAACAAAGCGGGTCCCTCCTTTCTAAACCATAGCTAAGGAATACACTGTTTAAAGTTTTCCATTTTCCGGGCGCCTGGGTGGCTCAGTCGGTTGGGCGTCCGACTTCGGCTCAGGTCGTGATCTCGTGGTCCGTGAGTTCAAGCCCCGCGTCGGGCTCTGTGCTGACTGCTCAGAGCCTGGAGCCTGTTTTGGATTCTGTGTCTCCCTCTCTCTGACCCTCCCCGATTCATGCTCTGTCTCAAAAATAAATAAGCGTTAAAAAAAAAAAAATTAAAGTTTTCCATTTTTAAAAAGGTGAAATGTCTTATAAGCTAAAATAATTTTTACTTTTTAAGTTAATAGTTAAGTTTACTTTTTAAGTTAAAGTTTTTAACTTTGTGTTCCTTGCGACATGATTTTAACTTTTCAAATGCTTCTTTGAAACGGGTATAAATGTAATGTGTGTTTATATGAAAATATCACCCACCAATTATTAAGAGTGATAACATCTCAGATTAAACAGCATGAGGATTTGATTACGAGTCAAGTGCTGACTCTAAACATAGTAATTTATATATTCCACTTGGATATTATCGGTCCTGTAGTCTAATAAAAGCCAAGAGTTTTCAGGTTAGGTTTGTAATTTAAATTCTTTCTGGAGTCATCATATGTAAAGTGCTTATTTTTCTTTTATCACCAGCTGTAATCTGTGATTATGTGGTGCAGGCTCTGTTAGGTAAACTTGTTTTATGTTGTGCTTCATCCATAACCCAAGGTCTTAAATAAAGGGTTGGGAAAGGAAATGGCCAGGTCTTTAGCCAGGACAATATTATACTACTAAATCCTTTATGGAAAACCTCCTGAGACTGGATCATTTTTATGTCTTAAATTTTGCTGCAATGACATAGCATATCCACTCTTGTAAAAATCCATTGGTAAGTGTTCGTCACGTGGCCAGAGCTGAAAACCAAGATGGGAAGTATGATGGGAGCTGGGCAGGAGCAGTCTTGATGTGGAATTTGGATCTTACTGCCAAATGTCCTTGAGCGCTGTGATAGAGGATATCCTCTATTTGGAGCTGGTCTAGATGTTTAAAAGGGAGATCAGTAAAAATGTGAAAAAAAAGATGGTAGGGCTTAGCCGTCTGCCAAAGTCAGTCCACCTGCAAGAAGGTTTGTGACCTTGCTGCCGAGGGAAATTCGGGAAGTCTCCTGGGTCTGGCCAACTGACCATAGTGGGTCTGCATGCCTGCCAACACAGCCTGGCAACTTTGCAACATATACAGTGCAATATGTATATACTGCAAATTGCAATATGCAGTGAAGTGACTCTGGAAAGGTAGAAGTCTGAATGGAGAAAAATATAAAAGGGCGATTACCATAGTTCGTGCAGTCTGAGATTTCAACGAAAGACGGTAAAGGTATGAATCTTAGAATCAGTGAAAGAAATAATAAGAATTGATGAGATGAAGCCCTTTTCTGGGCGCTCCGTTTCATCAGACCACAGAAGGCTGGGATTTACTGTCACGAGGAGTGGAACACTCATCAGACTGCCATAAATCAGCTACGTAGGACCGTCTAGTTGTCTGTTCTATTTCTAGTGCCACAGGGTAATTCAGATCCTTGGATATATAGATTCACACAAAAGACATAATCTAGATAGCAGACATCTGGTTTTGGTTAGCGTGAGTATTCCCCTGTGCTTTGACCTAAGTGAATTGATAAATAAGATACAGTGCTTAGACCTTCTACTGGAGGACCAGACTTAGAGACAAGACGTTCCCCACAACGAACCACCAGGTCGGGCTTTGCCTAGAAAGTCAGCTCGGCTCTTGGACTAGTATTCCAGCGAGTGTAATATGAACACCTTCATTGTCCTTCTGCTTCGAACTCCATCTCAGAAACGTGGAGTAAAACATTCTAATTTAGCAATTTTGAGAACTCATGGGGAATATTGGACACAGAAGAATTCAGTAGTGTGAAACTCCAATTTGTTATTGTTATGCCTGTTTATTTACCTAGAAAGGCTTCAAGGTACCCCGAGAGGGACTTATGCTACCTGGGTTCTGCTCTACCAAGGTGCTGATCAGGAGCTCACAGTCTACGATGGCACATCCACTCTTGCTCGAATCAGGAAGTTCAAACTTACTGAAGGGGCTACTCCAAGCTCTGCTGTTAACTGTTCTAGATCAACAAGCCACGCCATGCTACTTAATATACCGGATGTCAGCAGTGGGTTTTTGTTGGTGAACGTAGTGGCCCAGTGACTAGCGCAGTAGATGTTAGAAGTGGGCTTAAACTGGTGAACTTGAAGATCTTCGAGCTGTGTAGGTCAGCCAACATCGTTCAGAAACCCTCTCTACCTTGCAGGAAAAGTATGCAAGAGTCTCAGGGAGGCTGGAACTTAAACCTTGAGGGATGGGGCTTGGAGCTTGATCCCCTGCAGTCCCCTGTCCAGCCTTTGATTTGTAATTGCCTGATGCCTACTAACAGGGACTAGGATCTTGCTTCTGGAATGTTATCACATCGGCTTCGAAGGAATCATTCATGCCTGCCGTTAGGGCACCTACCAGGACAGAAAGGTGGGGCTCTGGAGACCTCCACAAATAGCCTGCATAAACCTCTTTGGGTCTGCTTGCCATGAGTGTTTTTAAAAATAAATGTGAGAGGGGCACCCGGGTGGCTCAGTAGGTTAAGAGTCCAGCTTTGGCTCAGGTCATGATCTCACAGTTAGTGAGTTCGAGCCCCACATAGGCTCTCTGCTGTCAGTGCAGAGCCTGCTTAGGATCCTCGTCTCCCTCCCTCTCTGCCCTTCGTCCCCCCACATGCTCTCTCTCCCTCTCTCAAAAATAAATAAACATTAAAAAAATTTTTTTAATCAAAAAAATGTGGGAGAGTTGCTTTCTTTTTTTTTTTATTTTTTTTCAACTTTTTTTTTTTTTTTTTTTTTTGAGAGACAGAACTTGAGCAGGGGAGGGGCAGAGAGAGAGAGACACAGAATCTGAAACAGGCTCCAGGCTCTGAGCTGTCAACACAGAGCCCAACGTGGGGCGTAAACTCACGAACCATGAGATCACGACCTGAGCCAAAGTTCAGATGCTCAACTGACTGAGCCACCCAGGCATCCTGAGACTTGCTTTCAATATGAGCAAGCTGAGAGCGAGGAGGTGGGGAGTAGCCGATCTTTACCTTCATCAAATTTCTTTAAAGAATATAGCATCGATGCAAAGAAACCCAAGAATTGTGCGATACCAAATGAAGTCAATGTTCTAGGAAGCCAGAAGACGTAATCAAATCTTCATTGTAACCGATTTTGACGTGTAAAATCTGTATCTGTTTAATTCGTCCTTGAATGTTCCCAGTCCAAGCCTGTGCCATCCACATAGTAAGAATTCAGTAAGTATTTGTCCAATGAATCAGTGATGGGGAAATTCTGAATAAGTTCCTTTAAAAGAGCTATTTCTTAAGCATAATGTACCTCCGTGGTTCACACTAGGAACTAGGCAGGCAAATACTGTTGGCTGCTATTTCCAGGCGGGGGGAGACATTAATCCAGACTGCCAAAGCCAGATGGCTGCCTGAAATCCCATACCCCATGGCAGGGGGGAGAAGGAGCTGTTTGGGCCAGAAAGACCCTGTTTCTCTGCTGCCTCATTCTTTATGAAGAAGGAAACTCCCATCATCAATGTACAAGTGGAAAGGAGGGAAGGATTGCAAGTGGTGAGTTCCCATCAGGAAATTCTAGGTCTAGGTTCAAGCCACCAATTGAAATGATTGGCCTGGTAAGGAAAAATTGTATGTTTGACTATAATGGTTAATTCTGTACGTCAAATTGGCTGGGCCACATTGCCCAGATATATGGCCAAATATTATTCTAGATGCTTCTGTGGTGGTTTTTGGATGAGATTAGCATTTAAGTTGGTAGATTTGGAATAAAACCTATTATCCTCCATTATGTGGGTGGGCCTCATCCAATCAGTCGAAGGCCTGAATAGCACGAAAGACTGCCCACTCTTGAGCAAAAGGGCATTCTGCAGCCGGTGGCCTCTAGACTCGAACTTAGCTCTTTCCTAGGTCTTCCGCCTGGTGACCTGAAGGTTACAACTGTCTCATTAGCTCCTCCCTGGATCTCCATCCTGCCTTCCAGGCCCTGCAGATTTTAGACTTGTCGGCCTCCATAATCACGTGAACTGATTCCCTAAAATAAATCTCTCTATACATCATATTCATTCTGTTTCTCTGGAAAACCCTGGCTAACACAGTGACCAATGAAAAATTAATAAATTAATCAAAGGATACTCTTATATTCTTTGCAGCTCTTACATGATATCAATAATAGTAAATGTGATGGTTAGTTGTTTTTTTTCCCTTTCTTTTCTTTCTTTCTTTTTTTTTTTAAAGAGAGAGTGTGCACGTGAAAGCAGAGAAAGGGCAGAGAGAGAAAGAGAGCATCTTTTGTTTTTTAAGTTTATTTATTTACTTTGGCGGGGAGGGGCAGAGAGAGAGGGAGAGAGAGAGAATCCCAAGCAGGCTCTGCGCTGTCAGCCCAAAGCCCGATGCAAGTCTAGCAGTCACGAGCCGTAAGATCATGACCTGAGCCAAAATCAAGAGTCAGATGCTTAACTGACTGAGCCACCCAGGTGTCCCTGTGGTGGTTAGTTTTATGTGTCAACTTGACTGGGCCAAGGGATTCCCAGATAGCTGGTAAAACATTATTTATGGATACATCTGTGAGGATGTTCCTGGAAAAGACTGGGATTTGAATCAGGAGACTGGGTAAAGAACTACCCCCCTCCCCCCCCCCCCCCCAAACTAATGTAGGTGGGCATCATCCAATCTGTTGAGAGACTGTATAGAACAGCAAGGGGGAGGAAGGACTACTTAGCTTTCTGCTTGAGCTGTGACAGACACCCTCTCCTGCCCTCAGACATTCACGCTCGTGGTTCCCCAGCCTTTGAACTTGGACAAGGATTTAGACCATGGGTTCTTGGTTCCCATGCCTCCCAGTGCAGGCTGAAACTACACCACCGGCTTTCCTGGGCCTCTAGCATGCAGACCATAGGGTGTGAGACTTCTCAGCCTCCACAGTCACATGAACCAACCCTTTATAACAAATCTTTCTTATTGATTCTGTGTCTCTGGAGAACCCTGACGGATACAGTAAATATATTAAAAGGACTGAAAAAAATAATCGCTACAAGTCTAATCTTTACTGAGGGCTTACTATGTGTCGGCAACTTTTTTAGGCATTTAACACATCCCTTTGATTACCTGCAATTTAAAAATGAGAAAATGGAGACACCAAGAGGTTCATTTACTTGCCCACGTTCACAGTTTTCAGGGGTGAAATTGGAATCCGAACACAGACAGTTTTGTTCCAGAACCTAACACGCTTCATCATGATGCTATATTGCCTCACTGAAGCATCACAAGGAGCGAATTATTTCAGTTCTTTCCATAATGTTCGTTTTTGCAAATGGCCTACAAAGTATCTCTCAAACTGTCAAGTACATATTAGCCACATAACTATGGATCTGTGTTGCTGGGTTTGCTGTAGAGAAATACACTAACACCCTGTATAACTGGAGCCTGGTTATCAGAGAAATTCACCTCTGTGCAATATTCATGAGCACTAGAAATTAAGCAAAAGACCTGTGAGCCTAAAGAGGCTACAAAGTTCATGCCTAAATCCTAATTGCTTTGCTCCTAGGAAAGCTTCTTAACCCATTACTTAGACCCTATATATCTTTACCATTATGTAGAGTCCCAACAGAGTTGGAAATCCGCTTTCTGCCTCTACAGCCAAGAAAAGTGTCCTAAAAATTATTCTGGCTGAATTCATTCTCTGAGATGGTTTGATATAACTGAAATTTTATCTTATTCTTTAAACAAAAGGTGACATTTCTTTGTTACTCCCATGAGATTGCTTTGTGTTATTGCAATATCAGAGTTTTCAGAGCTGAAGGGACCTTAGAGATAGTATAATTTAGTCTGCTCACTCAAGGGCATATAGGTTAGGCCGTAGATACATCTAAGATTCTTTTTTTTTTTTTTTTAACTTTAAGTAAACTCCTTGCCACATGTGGGACTCAAACTCACAACCCTGAGATCAAGAGTCGCATGCTCTACTGACTGAGCCCTCCAAGTGCCCCTATCTAGGATTCCTTTATCCTTTGGTCCATCACAGTATGTTAGCCCCATGAGGCTATGTTATGTTGTACTAACAAACAATCCCAAATCTCAGTGACTTGATTCAACAAAAGTGAATTTCTCACTCACACTACAATTCCCACCGAGTTGGCAAGAAATTCTGCTCCATGCAACTCCCTAGGGATCCAGCTGACAGAAACATCTTTTTCTTTATTTTATTTCATTTTTTAACTTTACATCCAAGTTAGCATAAAGTTCAACAGTGATTTCAGGAGTAGATTCCTTATGCCCCTTACACATTTAGCCCATCACTCCTCCCACAACCCCTCCAGTAACCCTCTGTTTGTTCTCCCTATTTAACAGTTTCTTATGTTTTGTCCCCTCCCCTGTTTTGCTTCCCTTCACTTGTGTTCATCTTTTCTGGGTCTTAAGGTCCTCATATGAGTGAAGTCGTATGATATTTGTCTTTCTCTGACTAATTTCACTTAGCATAACACCCTCTAGTTACACCCACGTAGTTGCAAATGGCAAGATTTCATTCTTTTTGATTGCCGAGTAGTACTCCATTGTGTGTGTGTGTGTGTGTGTGTGTGTGTGTGTGTGTGTGTGTGTGCCTATATACACACACATACACACACACACACACACACACACACACACACACACACATATATATACCACATTTTCTTTATCCATTCATCCATCAATGGGCATTTGGGCTCTTTCCATACTTGGACTATTGTTGATAGTGCTGCTATAAACATGGGGGTGCAAGTGCCCCTTCGAAACAGCACACCTGTATCCCTTGGATAAATGCCTAGTAGTGCAATTACTGGGTTGTAGGGTAGTTCTATTTTTAATTTTTTCAGGAACTTCCATACTGTTTTCCAGAGTGGCCGTACCAGTTTGCACTCCCAAGAGCAGTGCAAAAGAGATCCTCTCTCTCCGCATCCTCACCGACATTTGTTGTTGCCTGAGTTGTTAATATGAGCCATTCTGACAGGTGTGATTTGTATGTCTCTGATGATGAGTGATGTGCATTCTTTCATGTGTTGGTTGGCCATCTGGAAGTCTTCTTTGAGAAGTGTCTATTCATTTTTTTTTGCCCATTTCTTCACTGGATTATTTGTTTTTTGGGTGTTGAGTTTGATAAGTTCTTTGTAGATTTTGGATACTAACCCTTTATCTGATATGTCGTTTGCAAATATCTTCTCCCATTCCATCGGTTGCCTTTTAGTGTTGCTGACTGTTTCCTTTGCTGTGCGGAAGCTTTTTATTTTGATGAGGTCCCAATAGTTCATTTTGCTTTTGTTTCCCTTGCCTCCGGAGACGTGTTGAGTAAGAAGTTGCTCCGGCCAAGATCAAAGAGGTTTTTGCCTGCTTTCTCCTCAAGGATTTTGATGGCTTCTTGTCTTACATTTAGGTCTTTCATCCATTTTGAGTTTATTTTTGTGTCTGATGTAAGAAAGTGGTCCAGGTTCATTCTCCTGCATGTCACTGTCCAGTTTTCCCAGCACCACTTGCTGAAGAGACTGTCTTTATTCCACTGGATATTCTTTCCTGCTTTGTCAAAGATAGTTGGCCATATGTTTGTGGGTCCGTTTCTGGGTTCTCTATTCTGTTCCATTGATCTGAGGGTCTGTTTTTGTGCCAAGAAACATCTTTTTCTTATGGGAACAGATGTGGAACACAAGGCCTCTTGAGTCACTTTACGAAGAGAAGGAAGGAGAAAGAATCAAGCACTGGCAGTAAAATACATTGGCCTCTTCTGCCCATTCCACTGATGAGAGCCACATGGCTCTACCAACTGCAAAGGGGACTAGAAAATCTATTGGTCAAGCTCTCAGGAAATAGAAGGGAACTGATATTAGTGAACACTAGTAATATCAACCAGTATTCTTTCCATTATATCACCCTCCTCCTTTTTTTTTTTTTTTAGTTTATTTTTTGATTTTGAGAGAGAGATGGAGTGCAGGGGCAGGGCAGAGAGAGAGGGTGAGAGAGAGTCCCAAGTAGGTTCTGTGCTGTCAGCACAGAGCCCAATGCAAGGCTCGAACCCACAAACTGCAAGATCATGACCTGAGCCGAAACCAAGAGTCGGACATTCAACCGACTGAGCCACCCAGGCGCCCCCATTATTATATCACCCTTCTTAAACAACCTTGCACATTTCAAAGTAGCGAAGGAAATAATAACAATGATGGTGACAATGATGATCATATCAGATATCTCATAGGTCCTTAAGGTCCAGAGAATGCTTCTCTCATATACGTTATTATTATTTTTTTAAATGTTTATTTACCTTTGAGAGAGAGAGAGAGAGACAGAGCACGAGCGGGGGAGGAGCAGAGAGAGAGGGAGACACAGAATCCGAAACAGGCTCCAGGCTCCGAGCTGTCAGCACAGAGCCCGACGCGGGGCTCGAACCCACGAACCGTGAGATCGTGACCTGAGCCGAAGCCGGACGCTCAACCAACTGAGCCACCCAGGCGTCTCTCTCTCATATGCATTATTCACTCACCCTTGTTCAATAACATTATCTTCCCTTTTCATACGAGAAAATCAGTCTCAAGGAAAGTTCAGTTGAATGGAGTGATTTGCTTAGGATCACGTAATTGAGTCTCTAGGAGATGAAATGTTGACAGTCTGGTCAGAGCTGAAGATGACCGAAGAAGAAAAAATGGGATAATTTGGAATCTCATCCGGGGACAGGCCAATATGAGAAACCCATCCCCAGAATTCAGTATAAAAGAGCTTTGACGCAAAAGTGTTTGTAAAAGTAAAGAAATAGTTTCTAATTATTATTTCTTTACTTATAACCAAATTTTGCAACAAAACCTGCCTGGTAGGTGAGGATAGACACAATATCTATGTTTAAAAAACTTTTTTTTAAAATTTTTTTTCTTAATGTTTTTATTTATTTTTGAGACAGAGAGAGACGGAGCATGAGCAGGGAAGGGGCAGAGAGAGAGGGAGACAGAATCCGAAGCAGGCTCCAGGCTCTGAGCTGTCAGCACAGAGCCCAATGCAGGGCTCGAACTCACAGACTGTGAGATCATGACCTGAGCCGAAGTCGGACGCTCAACCGACTGCGCCACCCAGGCGCCCCTGTTTAAAAAACTTTTAATGTTTATTTAATTTTTGAGAAAGAGAGAGCAAGCTGGAGAGGGGCAGAAAGAGAAAGAGGAAGAGAGAAATCCCAAACAGGCTCTGCATTGTCAGCGCAGAGCCTGATGCAAGGCTCAAACTGACGAACCCTGAGATCATGACCGTGGCCAAAGTCAAGAGCCAGATGCTCAACCGACCGAGCCACCCAGGCGCCCCAACAATTAGGATTTTAGAAGTAGAGCCAAATGAGAATGGCAGAGCCAATCACAGAATAAGCATTTGGTATTAAGTTAGTCACAGGACGGGGAGGGGAAAAAAAAAAGTCACAGGACAGAATATAGAGGAAAATGATGGTCTTCTGGAAATGTATGCATCATTGGAAAAAGACAAAACGAATACATGTAAAATGACACATGTTCTCATCAAATCGTCTATAACAAAATGCTATTTTGTACAGTGAAAACTCCAAATAGGAAATATGAAGAAAACTAAGTTCTTTTTTTTTAATGTCAATTTTTAAAACGTTTATTTACTTTTGAGAGAGAGAGAGAGAGAGAGCAAGTGGGGGAGGGGTAGAAAGAGGGAGACGAGGATTCTGAGAAGGTTCCACACTGACAGCCCAGATCCTGATGCGGGCCTCAAACTCGCGAACCTCAAGGGCATGACCTGAACCCAAGTCGAACGCTTAACCGACTGAGCCGCCCAGGTGCCCCAAGAAAACTAAGTTCTAAGAAAAAGGAATACTCAGTGAACCTTTCGTGCAAAAGCTGCTGTAGACCCGGGACTTAAAGCCTGAATATAGTTTGGATAGGTGAACAGGAAAAGGGAGTCAGTTCTAGAAACAGCATGAACAAATGGTAGAGCTGTATTGTGCTCCCGGGAAAGTGGCATGGGGTGGCGCGTCACTTTGGGTTATTATTAGTTGCTTAGATGTATCTCTACCCCACTAGATTGTTGTCATTTTGAGGAACAGGACTTATTTATCCCTGTATAAGCGCAGTAAGCTTTGCATGTGGCACATAAAATGTGCTCAAAACTGTTTACTTTGTATGGTTTAAAATTTTTGCTTAGAATCATAGAAAAGGGACTCATACAGGCTCCCAACTTTTCTTGAGCCTGTTCGTTGCTGATTTTTAAATGGAAGATTTTGTTCCTAGCGTTTTTTCCACGAAAGATTCAGACTGTAATGGGAAGGCTAATGCCAGGTTGGTTTGTACCACAAGCAAGGTACTCAAGTAACAAACAAACACGCTTCTTTGTTACTTTTTGTTATACTATTACCTGGGGAGAAAGTTTGAACCAAGTCTGAACCTTTGCCAAGCCAAGACAGGATTCCCTCATTCAGCTCATTTCTTCATGAATAATTCATTAGCAAAGTTTCTTTTACCTGCAAGGAGCCTAGAGTTTCTTATTGTGTCTTAATGAATTTTAATCCAAACGCTCCCTATCTTGATGTCCACAGGATCTTATTTATTATCCCCCCCTCCCCCGCTTTTAAAATTAAAATTTCTTCACCCTTTGAAGCTTGAAACAGTTGGTAGTTTTTGTTTCTTGTTTTCTTTCTTTTTTTTTTTTTTCAGGCTGTTAAGCTCAATGAATAAGGTAATGAGACCAATCAATGGGTCCAAGACCTTGGCTTGTCACCTACCTGCACCTTCTCCCTTCCCTGGCCACAGACCGCTCTCTGGCCCCCCTGTGATATTGCGATTTATAAGAAATACATATCTTTGTCTTGTCCAGCTTCTGGCACAGAGTTCCAAAAACCCTTGAAATTTCCCAAGAGAGAAGAGATAAAGGTGTCTTGTCATTCGTAACAAGCCCCTCTCTCAACCCACCAGTTGATGTTAAGGAGGGAACTTTTGGCTAGCCCCAGGATGGGGGCGGTTGCCAGAGGAGCCAATCAGGATGAGAGGGTTGGAAGTGTCTGCCTCAAGCCCCATCTTCCAGACAGGGAGGGCAAGCTGGAGGCTGAATGAGTCACCAAAGACCCGTGGTTTAATCTCTCATGCCTATTGTAATGAAGCCTCCGTAAATACCCCCCGAAAAACAAAGATTTGGAGAACTTCTAGATGGTGAGCCCATGGAGGTTCTTGGAGGGTGGTGCACCCAGAGAGGGCATGGGGGCTGCACGCCCTCTTCCCCATACCTTGCTCCACACTTCTCTTCCATCTGGCTGTTATATCCATTCATAATAAGCCAGTAATCTGGTGACTACACTGTTTTCCTGAGTTCCGCGAGCGCCTCTAGCAAATTCATTAAACCCGAGCACGGAGTATGGGACCCTACAAGGGACAGCCGGTCCGTGAGAAACCGAAATGGCAAGCTGGCCTTGTGAGTGGCGTCTGAAGGAGGGGAGCAGTCTTGTGGGACCGAGCCCGTAACCTGTGGGGTCTGACACTATCCGCAGGGAGGGTAGTGTCAGAATCGAGTCAAACTCTAGAACACCCAGCCGGTGGAGCAGAATTGCTTGGAGGGTGGACGCCCCGCACGTCTGAAGTCAAAAGGGAAGTGTCCAGTGAAGTGTCAGGAGTAGAAGGCACAGGACACGTTTTTCTTTAGATGTCTCTCCATCTCTAAAATGTACCTTCTTCGTCTTTCCACTGCAGCAGTAAGACAGATGCTGTCGTCGAGGACTTGCCTTTCTGACGAAGGACCATGAGCCTTTAATTTGCCGAGGACGGCAATCGGCAAGGTTCTAAGGCTCAGTTTCTCCCCCCCCCCCCATAAAAAGAGGATGATGATTAATATGAATAATTATGAAGACTATCTACCACATAAAAGGGAGACGTGAAATTATTTGTGTCCTGTGAGTACAACCATTTAAAAATGCCTGCGGCTGTAATAGCTGGAGAATAAAAGGGAAAACAAAAGAAAACCAAAAAGGAAAAACGATTATGTACGGAGGTGGGATTACGAATGAACTTATTCCTGCCTCTAAATTTTCTATGAACATTGTTATTATAAACAAATCAGATGTTCAAAACGCTAGACACTGGGCTCCGACTTTCCTTTTATGTCCAAATAAAATGATTTAATTATACAACCCACTGTTTTCCTGTATTTTCTTTTTTAATTCCCAGAGATGGGGGGGGGGCTTTATTCTCTTGTCCTTGTCCCTGTGCCCATGGCTACCGTCCATTCTGAGGAGAGCTTCTCCCTCATCCGAGACCGGCCTCTTCCTCAGTGCAAAAATCACAACTCGAGGCTATGAGCTCACTCTTATCCTACAGACTCTTTGAGGAAAAAGAGGGAATTACAGACTAGTACATAAAAGAGGGGCACCTGGGTGGCTCAGTCGGTTGAGCGTCCAGCTTCAGGTCAGGTCATGATCTCACAGTCCGTGAGTTCGAGCCCCTCGTGGGGCTCTGTGCTGACAGCTCAGAGCCTGGAGCCTGCTTTGGATTCTGTGTCTCCCTCTCTCTCTGCCCTTCCCCCAATGTGCTCTGTCTCTTTCCGTCTCTCAGAAATGAATAAATGTTTTTTTTAAAAAAGAATAGCACATAAAAGAAAACAACTGGAAATCGAATATTGTGTACCTCCTTACCGCATCACACATACCTAGCGGGCTTCTCCCAGAAAGGTGGGTTTTCCGTTTCTGGCCAGATCAAATGTCCCCTATAAATATAATCTTGCCCCATCTCTTCCTAAATTTTAAGATTGTTAATGCTACAGGGGTGCCTGGGTGGCTCAGTCAGTTAAGCATCTGCCTCTTGGTCTCAGGGTCGTGAGTTCAAGCCCTTCGTTGGGCTCTGAGCTGGGGGTGAAGCCTACTTAAAAATAAAAAAAAGGCGGTTAATGCTACACTTACTTGTGTGGTTACTGTAATTCATAACTTTCTCCCTCACTGTATTATAAGCTCCATAAAGGCAGGGTGCATTTTTGGTTTTATCCACCATTGTATTCCCAGCACCTAGCACAGCACCTGGCCCAGAGTAAACGTTAAATAAATATTTGCTGAAGAAATGAGTGAAGACTGTTAACGTGTTGGAAGCACAAGAGATTTTTATTTGTTTATTTACGAAAAACAATATTTTTAATGTTTATTTATTTTTGAGAGACAGAGAGAGACAGGGTGTGAACAGGGGAAGGGCAGAGAGAGAGAGAGAGGGAGACACTGAATCTGAAGCAGCCTCCAGGCTCCAGCTGTCAGCACAGAGCCTGATGCGGGACTCAAACCCACAAACCGTGAGATCATGACCTGACCCGAAGTGAGGCACTGAAGCGACTGAGCCACCCAGGTGCCCCTATTCATTTATTTTTTAAGTTTGTTTTGGGGCACCTGGGTGACTCAGTCAGTTCAGTGTCTGACTTCGGCTCAGGTCATGATCTCATGGTTCGTGAGTTCGAGCCCCACGTCGGGCTCTGTGCTGACAGCTCGGAGCCTGGAGCCTGCTTCAGGTTCTGTGTCTCTCTCTCTCTCTGCCCCTCCCCTGCTTGTGCTCTCTTTCAACCTCTCTGTCTTTCAAAAATAAATAGACATTAAAAAATTAAAGTTTATTTATTTTGAGAGAGAGAGAGAGAGAGAAAGAGAGAGAGAGAGAGCCAGCGGGGGAGGGGCAGAGAGAGAGGGGGATGTAGAGGATCCGAAGCAGGATCCACAGCAGCTCAGCTCCAGGCTGACAGCAGAGAGCCCGATGCAGGGCTTGAACTCACAAACCATGAGATCTTAACCTGAGCTGAAGTCAGACTCAATCCGCTGAGCCACCCAGGTGCCCCGAGCACAAGAGATTTCATAGGCATTGTGCTTATATGCTATATATGACATTGTTTTCAGCGTTTTCTGTGTAACATCTCATTTCATACTTGTGACAGTTCTGTGAGAGTTCTTATTCCTGTTGCCCTAATGACAAAACTATGGCCCAGAGAAGTTATGTGATTGCCCAAGATCGCACAGCTTATAAGTAGAAGGACTGGGATTCAACTTGTCTGTGTCCTGACCCCGTGCTCCTAACTTGTGTCGCATGCTGTTTTAAACAGATGAATCAGTGAATAAAGAGGCAGATTCGTTGAATTATTTATCGCATAAAAATGTATTGTCCAGGGGCGCCTGGGTGGCTCAGTTGGTTGAGTTGGTTGACTCTTGATTTCGGCTCAGGTCATGATTTCAGGGTCATGAGTTCAAGCCTCTTGTTGGGCTCCAAGCGAGGCGTGGAGCCTGCTTCAGATTCTCAATCTCTCTCTCTCTCTTCTCTCTCTCACTCTCCCCCTCTTCCCTGGTCACATTCTCTCTTTCTCTAAAATAAAAAACAATTAAATTTATTGTCCACTATTTTTCTAGGCATTTGGAATAGAAGTAATTCCCTTCTGTCACATAGTGGGTGCGTGTGTGTGTGTGTGTGTGTGTGTGCGTGTGCACACCCGCTCATGAGATAATCAACACTTGAACACGTAACATGCCAGGTGGTATGAAAGTACACCGATGAAGAATGAAGGGTCCATGCATTTCCCTCAGATGTTGCACTGACAGTCTGGTATAGGTTAAGCCTTCAAACCATGTGACCAAATGTCATCTAAGAGAAAATCTAACCAGAGCTTGTGTTACTAAATCCTTGTGAGAAAATGGATTGAGGGAGATCCACAGAACAAAGGTTTGGTGAAAATGATTAGGTATTTTGATTCCTAAAGCAAAGGAGTTCTCTTCTAAGAGAAAAAAAAAGTCGGGTAGGTATTGAGTGGCCTCTATCACTAGAGTTTCTGAATGAGAGTGAAATTCACCCGTCGGTGCTTTGCACGTCTTTACTATGATCAGTTCTCGCCCACCTTGCCTCTTTCTTCTTTCTTTCTTTCTTTCTTTCTTTCTCCTTTCTCTTTTTCTCTCTTCCTCTTTCATTCTTCCCCTTTCTCTTTCTTTCTTTCTTCTTTTTGTTTTCTTTCTTCCTCTCTCTTTCTTCCCCTTTCTTTCTTTCTTTTTCTTCTTTCTTTCTTTCTTCCCCTTTCTCTTTCTTTCTTCCTTTCTTCTTTTCTTTTTCTTTCTTCCTTTCTCTTTCTTCCCCTCTTTCTTTCTTTTCTTTCTTTTTCTTTCTTCTTTCTTTATTTTCTTTATTTTCTTTCTCTCTTATTTTCTTTCTTTCTTTCTTCCTCTCTTTCTTTCTTTCTTTCTTTGTTTCTTTTCCTTCCTTCCTTCCTTCCTTCCTTCCTTCCTTCCTTCCTTCCTTCTGTAATTCATCCTGTAGCGTATACAAACCAGCAAAGCCACATTCAGGACAATTGATTAACTGATACACCCTGAGGTTTTTGAAAACAAAGCAGCTGAACATTTCCTTTGTGGAAAACCAAAGGAAGTAGAGATTGGCTAGGGTGTTGTGCTCTATTAAGAAACTCATTTACTCAGAATGCTTTCCTGACTGGGGCGGTAAAATTACCCATTTGGGCTTTCCCCCAATGATCTGCCTGAAGTCCATTAAAATATAGATTATATCAGAAAACCAGATGCAGAGATAAAAGGTAATTAAGCTAACGTTTAATTAGCAACACAACAGTAACGTCTACAACCACTGCTTCTGAGAAGGCACCCCTGTCTTGGTGGTGACACTCTTCACGGCTCTTACAATGCTTGGATAGACTCCCAAATGTTGCTGTTGAGATTTTTGAAGGTTAGTTCTTGGACTCCGTGGTTTGATTTGAGGAGAAGGAAATGGTCAAGACTTTCTCCCTCAGGCAGGGTTTGGTACCTGTATCATTTAGGAGGCTTTCAGCAGGAGGTAACTGAACATCACAACTGAAAATAAATATACTGGCTCATGAACTTGGGAGTCAAGAGATAAGAGAAAAAGTTTTCCCAAGGACTGACTCAAGCGAGTAGCTCCAAGTTCACGTCCCTGCAATTTCCTCAGTTTATTCTCAGGCAGTAGCAAGCTGGCTGCAGCCACATCAAACCTCATTGAGATGCGGGTGGAGAAGGATCACGTGCAAGACTTCTCTCAAAAGCAAATGGACAGACAACCCACGAAAGGGGGCAGAATATTTGCAAATCATGTCGCTGATCAAGGCCTGGTGTGCAGAGTATATAAGGAACTCTGAAAGCTCAACAATTAAAAGACAAACAAGCCACCTGGGTGGCTCAGTGGGTTAAGGGTCCGACTCTTGGTTTCTGCTTCGGTCATGATCCTGTGGTTTCGTGAGTTCAAGCCCCACATTGGGCTCCACACTGAGTGTGGACCCTGCTTCCCCAAAGAATTGAAAACATAGGTACACAAAAATACTTATGCAAAAATGTTCATAGCAGCATTGTTTGTTATAACCAAAGAAGTGAAAAGAACCATCAACGGGTGAATGGGCCAACCACATGTGGCTGGTGTACCCACCTAATGGAATATTCCATCAGAAAAAGCAGGAAGTGTTGATAACATGCTGCAACACGGACCGTCCTTAAATACATTACGCTAAGTAAACATAAGGAGCCAGACCCAAAAGCCACGTATTATGTGATTCCGTGTACATGAACCGTTCAGAACAGGCTAGCGACAGAGAGGAATTTAAAGGTTGCCAGGAGCTGGAGGGAGAGGAAAATGAGTATGAGGGTTCTTCACGGGTGAGGAAAATATTCTGGAATTAGAGAGTGCGGTTCTCAAGATTATTTTGGCTATTGGCATCTTTTGTGGTTCTATGCCATATGCTATATGTGAACACCACTGACCTGGGTGGGTTTGACTACCACAGCGTGCCAATTGTATCTCAATTAATAATCACAGAAGAGCATGAACACTTCTTTCCCCAACGTTCTCAGAAGACCTCTCTCTCCTCAGCTGTTGATGGTCTGAACTGTGACACGTGAATGGGTAGACCGGGGTCCCGGGGGGATGTCTTGCATCCAGAGCAGGGCTCGTGGCTTCTGAGTGACTTAGGTTCCTCGGGGCCCATCCCTGGAGCTGGAACCAGCCCGCTGACCTTACGACAGCTGCCCAGAGAGAAAGAGGTGGAGAGGAGGTTGGGCAAACACAATTTCTGCTCCTGTGCTTCCCTCCTGACATCGCCTATCTGAGGCACGTCTTGGCACCTGCTTTTATTCCATTATCATGTTTTTATAATTGCCTTTATGCTGGTTCCTCTACCAAATCACCAGCTCTTTGGAAGCAAAAGCTTTGAGTATCCCCAACAGCTACTACAGTCCAGCCATGAAAAGTAATCAATACTACTTATTGAATAAACAACTGATGTGAAACTTGGCAATATCTCCTATTCTGGCCGATGGCCATATTTCTCGGCGTCAGTGATTCATTGTCTGTATGAAGTCATGCTTTCTGATACGTCCTCCTTAGCACTGAATCACTCACAGCTTTGTGTGAGTTTTATTACCTCCTCTCTGACCCAGGGAACAGTACTAGCCTGAGCTTCCCAGAAATAGAAAAACTTGAAGGGAAGCTCGTCCACCTGACTTCTTAGTTTGGCTCCAGCTCACGCGACAAAATCAGGATATATTGGGGGTTTTTTGGTGTTGAAAATATGAACTCCCAGTTATGTAAGAAATACCAATGCTTTATCCAACCTGCTGTATCACACACACACACACACATACAATCATGTCTCAGAAATAATTCTCTCCAATTTCTGAAGTGGGAAAGAAGCTTTTTTTTTTTTTAAGTAAGTTTCATGCCCAGCACAGAGCCCAACACGGGGCTTGAACTCACAAACCTGAGATCAAGACCTGAGCTGAGATCAAGAGTTGGACACATAACTGACTGAGCCACCCAGGAGCCCCAAGAAGCATTTTAACATAGGGGGAAATAAAATCTTAGTAATTTAAAACAGTTACTTGAGATGGTAAACAAATATGGATGAAGGGAAAATGATCGAGATCATTTGTGTTTTGTTTGAATCCCAGGGGCCTCTGGCAAAGAGCTTTCGATGATCTATAAGGATCCCGTCAGCTCTGATGCCTTATAGGTTTCATCACAGAATAGCTTGTTTAAGTAAGGATTTAAAGAGAGGCCAGAGAGGAACCACAAAAGATGCCAATAATCTTGAGAACCATGAACAAAGCTGGGGGTATCAGGCTTCCTGATTTCCAGCTATGCTACAAAGCTGTAGTCATATGCTACAAAGTCATGTAGTCATGTAGTATGATATTGGCATAAAAACAGAGACATAAATCAATGGAACAAAATCCTATTTTGCCCCGGAAATAAACTCAGGCATATATGGGCAATTAATTTTTGATGAAGGAGGCAAGAATAGACAATGGGAAAGACCAATCTCTTCAGTAAATGGTACTGGGAAAACTGGACTGCTACATGCAAAAGAATGAAACTGGCCCGCTGTCTTACACCATATACAAAAGTTAACTCAAAGTGGATTATCTGGAAGCCATAAAGCTCCCAGAAGAAAACGGAGGTGCTAAAGCTGCTCAACACCAGTCTTAGTGACTTGAAAAAAAAAAATCTGACTCTAAGAGCAAGGGCAACAGAAGAAAAAATAAACAAGGGGGATTGCATCAAACTAAATAGCTTCTGCACAGTGAAGGAAACCTTCAACAAAATGAAAAGGCAACCTACTGAATGATAAAAATATTTGCAAATCATGTATCCAATAGGGGGTTACTATCCAAAACACAACATACAAGTCAATGTAACTCAATAACAAAAGACCAAATAACCCAGTTTAAAAATGAGCAGAGGATCTGAAGAGGCATTTTTCTAATGAAGACAGAGATGGCCAACAGGCACATGGAAAGAGGCTCAACACCACTCATCGTCATGCAAATCACAATGAGATATCGCCCCATACCTGTCATATGGCCGTTATCAAAAAGCTAACAAATAGGTATTGGCGAGGATGTGGAGAAAAGGGAACCCTCATGCACTGTTGGTGGGGATGTAAATGGGTGCGGTCGCTATGGAAAACAGCAGGGAAATGCCTCAAAAAGTTTTTAAAAAGAGCCACCGTATCATCCAGCAATTCTGTGTCTGGTTGTTTATCCAAAGGAAACAAAATCACTGATTCAGAGAGGTATCTGTACCTCCGTGTTCATTGCAGAATTATTTATAATAACCAAGACATGGAAACAACCTAAGTGTCCACTGACGGATGAATGGATAAAGAAAATGTTTCTCATGACCGAATACTATATCTATATCTATATCTATATCTATATCTATATCTATATCTATATCTATATCTATCTATCTATATATATATAGTATATAGATATATATAGTATATACTATATATAGTATATATATAGATATAGATATAGATATATAGTATATAGATATATAGTGTGTGTATATATATATCTATATACTATATACTATATACTATATACTATATACTATATATATTCTCTAATTCCAGAATATTCCAGAATATACTCTCTAATTCCAGAATATTTTCATCACACATAAAGAACCCTCATACTATATATATATATATATATATATATACTATATGTATATATATATATATATATATATATATATATATATGTATATACGTATATATATATAGTATTCGGTCATGAGAATTCTGCCATTTGTGACAACATGGATAGATCTTGGGGGCATTATGATTAAGTGAAATAAGTGAGAGAAAGACAAATATGGTATGATCTCATTTATATGTAGAATCTCAAAAAAAAAAAAAGAATTCCAAGTGCTTTCTATATAAAGCCCTTAATCCTCACGATAATCCTATGCGGTAAGGACTAGTAGTATTCCCATTTTACAGATGAGGAAACTGAGGCATTCATTTGTGTAAGCAAATGGTGGGAATGGGATTCAAATCCAGACAGCCTGGCACCAGAGCCCGAGCTCTTAGTTTTTATACTATTGAAAGAAAGTTGAGAACGTGTGCGACCTCCATCCCCGAGATAAGTGAACGGAATAGCACAGCTCGCATCTATCTTGTGCCTGCACTCTAACCAGAGGCACCTGTCTAACACACAGTGTGCTCCTACTCACGGCATCTGGAGGAAAATAAAGTGAAGCTGGAGAAGTCATCTCAAGAGACCACTGAAAAGCATTTGAGATATCATTAAGGGCGTCTCATTTCAATACAGGCTGACCCAATTCAGATGCTTCATTTGGAAAAACAAAAGCCGCTATGCGTGATCGTTTCTATTCATTAAGAGTTTTGAGTGCAGCCTACGAAACCGGCTCAAGTCTACATTGCATCTGTGCCCAGAACGGGTGTCTCCAGGAACTGAGAGAGAGGGATGTGTGTGCCCCACCCAGGGTGAGGATTTGGAACTAGAATCTGGAAAACATCACCTCTCTTTCCGTTTCCCACACTGGGAGGCTTTATGGACATAAGATCTGCCAGAAGCACACGTCTCCATGCTTAGGAGGACCTGTGCTTGGTTTAATGCTCTACTCTCTTAATCATACCTCTTTTTTTTTTTTTAATGTTTATTCAGTTTTGAGAGACAGGGTGCAAGCAGGGGTGGGGTAGAGAGAGAGAGAGGGAGACACAGAATCTGAAGCAGGCTCCAGGCTCTGAGCTGTCAGCACGGAGCCTGACGTGGGGCTTGAACTCATGAACTGTGAGATCAGGACCTGAGCCGAAGTCAGATGCTTAACTGACTAAGCCACCCAGGCGCCCCTTAATCATATCTTTCAACCTGTGTCTTGCAAGTGAAATCTGATGGACAATGGAACATGTGTGTGGAACAGAGGAGATACACACAATATACACATCCACTTATGGAGTTTTGTGTCTCCCCCAGTTTACATATAGTGTATGTGATGCCCCGTAAGTACAGATGTGATAAAACCATGATGCATGGGAGTTTAGGGAGACTCAAAGGAAACTCCGGTTTCCTAGGACCAGCACTTGCTTCTAACACAGGTAGAAGACAATGGCCCTTTAAGAAACACATGATGGCCAAGGAATTACCTGGCCAGGGGTGAGGTCACCTGGTATAAAAAAGGGCAACATCCAGCAAGGAACTCAGATGGGAGTGGTCAGCACCAATACTTACAGCAGCTGGTGGAATGAATCCTTCAGTCCCGAAATGGTGGGCAGGATCTAAGCAGGGTACCTTAGCATCACTATACCTCACTGCTTGGAAGTGATAATGTATGTTTTCTTTTTTTTTAAAGTTTTTAAATTTATTTTTGAGAGAAGGAGAGGGGGAAAGAGGGACAGAGAGAAAGAGAGAGAGCACACACACCAACAGAGGAGGGGCAGAGAGAGAGAATCCTAAGTAGGCTCTGTGCCATCACTTGGGGCTTGAACTCAGGAAACATAAGATCATGACCTGAGCTGAAATCAAGAGTCCGATGTTCAGTTGACTGAGCCACCCAGGTGCCCCAATGATAAATAATTTTAAATGGAATTCTTTTTGATCTCAAGCTTCGTGAGTTTGAGACCTGCATCGGGCTCTGTGCTGACAGTGTAGAGGCAGCTTGGGATTCTCTCTCTCTCTCTCTCTCTCTATCCCTCTCTCTCTGCCCTTCTCTCTCTCTCTCTCTCAAAATAAATACATAAGCTTAAAAAAAAGAATTCTTTTTATAGGGATGGAATAGTCCTAATAATAAGTAATAAGAACAAACACTGTTCTAATAATTATCTGCAAGTGTCCTTGGAAATTGGTGAATCACTTCGACGCATGAAATGTTAGCATGTGACTCCATGAAGTTAGTCTAAGTGGCGGTAGTATTAAAAAATAATGGTAATAAAAATTTAAAATATGTCCAGGTATTCGAGAAGGCCTTAATAGATTGCCGGGACTCAATAACGACAGTGCTAGGGGACTCTGGGGACACAGAAGAAGGTCTCTTGCAAAAGCACACGAGGGATGGCCGACTAGGGTGGAAGGGGAGAAAGAAGTTCCTCGTTGCTTACACCTTCTTCAGGCGGCATCTGAACTCCACGAGGAAACGGGCAGAGGGCCATCGTTGACCCTTGGAAAAACCCTGGGGACCAGACGCCCTGAGTTGGTAGCAAGAGCAGACCTTTCTGAACACCTTTCTGGGCAAAATTGTTCTGCCCCACATTTTGCCTACGTCATATTACATAACAAAGGATTAGCTACAAGTATGTCTGTGACACAAACCTTATTGATTTCACCCAAGAAGAGAGTACATTGTCATTGCTAGGTTTCTCTTTGATGGTTAATCAGAGGACCTTGGAGCTGCCTTCTGCAAAGCATAGAGGGAGACTTCCATGCCACTGTAGGATGTTTTTCCTCTTTTGCCAAAATGGGTCGCTTGTTTCCCGAAATACTTGAATGGACTCCAACTCTCCCAAATGGTTTAATACCTATACGATAACACTGAAGAATTTGAATATCGCTTCACTAATAAACGCTTCAAAGGAAATCTTGGAACATGAATGTTACAAGAAAAATATCCACGGCCCCTTTATTGAACCTGATGTGAAAGGAGCACACTGCGAGCTCAGTGGCTCTGAATCATGCCTCAAGCCTGTTCTACTCAAGCAAGCTCTCAAGACCCAACAAGTCTTCCGGTGACTCAGAACAGAAAGCAGAATGAATGCTCTGTCCAACTTCTGTTTCTGAAGCATTTATTGGGTGTCGCCCTCAACCATCCAGCTGAATCCTTTTTGCAAGACACACAACAAAGAATTCAGTGAACAAAGCAAAACAAGTCCGTAGCATTCCAGAAGGATTCCCTAATCTAAATATGAAATGTGCAAGTTACGACTCATCTGGCAGATCGCACAGGAACATGGGGAGGATTGCGATAGACCAAGGCAACGGAAAGCCTCACGCTGGCAAATTGAATTGGATTCGTTATAGTTTCATCAACTATTTACACTTGACGACATCAGGACCTACGAACATGTTAAAATTGTAAGTTTGGAGTAATGGGATCAGCTCAATGGATAATCCGTTTATGTAAACTTTATGCACTGTTAAGGTTATTAAGAAAATTACAGCCTAGGGGCTATATTCTGACATATTAAAGAATAGGAACTCAAAGCATTTTTATAATTATGCCCCTAACTTTTATTCACTTTTCCGCTATTCGATATGATCACACAGACAAACACAGATGGGGTTTCTGAGAACTCAGGGAGAAAGAGGGTTGTAAATCACGAGACAATGTCTATAGATTTTAATTTTGATAGGACTTATTTTCCCCCCAGTTTTTTTTTTAAATTTTTTTTTTAAGTTTATTTATTTTTGAGACAGAGGGAGACAGAGCATGAGTGGGGGAGGGTCAGAGAGAGAGGGAGACACAGAATCTGAAACAGGCTCCAGGCTCTGAGCGGTCAGCACAGAGCCCGACGCAGGGCTCGAACTCACGGACTGTGAGATCATGACCTGGGCCGAAGTCGGACGTTTAACCAACCGAGCCACCCAGGCGCCCCCCTTTTTTTTTTTTTAATTTTTTTTTAAGTTTACTTATTTTTGAGACAGAGAGTCCCCCCAGTTTTACTGGCATACAGCTCTGTATAAGTTTAAGGCATACCACATGACTTGACATATGTACATTGAGAATGACTTAGGTTTTGTTCGTTTATTTTGAATTTCTATAGCACTTAGTTTCTTAGCTTTGGAAGTTTTTGTATTTAAAGCAATATTTTTTGAATGGCAAGTATAAATTTGAGAGTAAGAGAGGCTATAAGAAAATAATGACCACAAAAAGAAGTTCACTTCTTTTGTTATTTCTAAAACTATATGGGTTTACTTTCTTTCTTTTTTTTCTTTTCTTTCTTTCTTTCTTTCTTTCTTTCTTTCTTTCTTTCTTCTTTCTTTCTTTTGAGAGAAAGAGACAGAGAGAGGGAGGATGGAAGTAAGGGAGGGGCAAAGAGAGAGAAGCAGGGCTCACGGGGGGGTTCATGTTTACCCGAAGCGGGGCTCGAGCTCACAAATCATGAGATCATGACCTGAGCCAAAGTCAGATGCTTAACTGATTGAGCCACCCAGGTGCCCTATATGGGTTCTTAATTGTATAGTGGGGCTTGTAACTGCACCGTTTTGAAACAATTACACACCCTCCACATTTTTATTTTGGAATGCTCTGGAAGTGCCTGGGTGGCTCAGTCAGTTGAGCGTCTGGCTTTGGCTCAGGTCATGATCTCGAGGTCCGTGAGTCTGAGCCCCGCATGGGGCTCTGTGCTGATGGCTCAGAGCCTGGAGCCTGTTTCAGATTCTGTGTCTCCCTCTCTCTCTCTGCCCCTCCCCCACTCATGCTCTGTCTCTCTCTGTCAAAAATAAAATAAACATTAAAAAAAGACATTAACAATGATCGTATAATACCATTTAATATACAATCTATATTTGAATTTCCTCTGCTCTTCCAAAAAAGGTCTTAAAGCTGGATTTTGCTGTTGATGCTGGTTTTCCTACTCTGGGTTCCAACCCAGGTTTGTCCCTCCCATTTGGTGATTCTTCAGTTCTTACTGCAAGACAATTTCTCTGCCTTAAAAAAAAATATTCTACATTAATGATTTTTTTCCCCAAGAGTCTTGAAGAACAACGTCCCACATTCTGGATTACCCTACTTGTTTCTTCGTTGTTAGATTTATGTGAATCAAGTTTGGCGAATATGCTTATGTTGCAGTCAAAGCAATATTTAAAGTGAAAGTTTGAATTTTCTTTGCCTGACGTCATGGCTTGTCCCAAACTCTGGTGTGCCAAGACTTTAAGCCGGTTTGGTTCTAAAAAATTATCTTATATAATACATAGCTTGGTCCTATTAGCAAACATCACATGCTTCTTTAGTGTGTTTGTTTTGGGGAGGACAGAGCATGTGCCTTTCAGACTTTTATTTTAAACCTTCCTAATACCAAGCAAATGCTCACTATACCTAGTGTCCCACTCTTGCTCATACAGTGATCCCTTCTGGACACGTTTTTACAGCTTCTCTGTGCTTCAGTGAATCTACAAAGTTGTTGAGAGGGACAGGGTCAAATACACATCAAGTAAAGAACTATAGATAAAGGTACAGGTTAGCTCTGACATTCTGAACGTACAGCATCTTTTCTTGATTATTAAAATGGCCATGGACATGTATTTGAGTTATTGGTCTTTGCCAACAAAGCGATAGAATGAACACAATTCCCTACGATCTCCCCGGAATTTTCTAGAGTGATCAGTGGAGCAGGGTTGCAGCTGGGGAGCTTAAGCCTTCCAGTAATGAATGAATTAGTCTGAATATCAATAGAACTGCATTCTGACCTTCATTAGCATCTTCATCATTTTGGAATCACATTGACTGCATTACCATAAAGTTTATTCTTCATCTGGATCCTCAGGATCAGATTGGGATCCTAAACACACCTGAGGTTGGGGTCTCACCATTTGTAACTTAAAGGAGTTTTATTTTTTACTTTTTTTTTAATGTTTATGTATTTCTGAGACAGAGAGAGAGAGTGTGAGCAGGGGAGGGGCAGAGAGGGAGGGAGACACAGAATCCGAAGCAGGCTCCAGGCTCCGAGCTGCCAGCACAGAGCCCAGACACCGGGCTCGAGCTCACGGTCATGAGATCATGACCTGAGCCAAAGTCGGTCGCTCAACCGACTGAGCCACCCAGGAGCCCCACACCATTTGTAACTTAACATTAGCCTTTCACTTACAGAAGGAGAAAGGATCCTAGGATCATGAGATTGAGAAGAAATTTCAAAAGGACATTGTGTATCTTTCTTTCCATCAGGTAGGCCCCAAATCTCCTTCCTGGCAGCTGAAAACCTACCCTATTTGTAGTAATCCTTTGCACAGGACTTATTTAATGGGCCTTTTACGTAAAGCACTCCCCAGTGTCAAAATATCTTACATGTAATGTAAATTGTTTTCTATGTGGTAGCTAGGACACGATCGCTGTCCTCCCCTTGAAAGCTTTTCTCAGGTTTCGGCTCCTGCTCTGTGCCGTAGGCAGAAGAGGAATCATCTGTAGCTTTTCCTCATGGGTCTTGTTTCCTAAACCTTTAATCATTTTTATGGCTTCCTTTTAAACTCTCTCCAAATTTTCTGTCTCCTTTTAGATGCAACGCCTAGAATTAAATATAGTATTTGAAAGGATATGATTAGTACCAAATTTAGAGGGTAATCACTATCCAGTCCTTACATCCTGCACTTGAAGATTTGTTAGTCGTTTTCAAAAATGATTAGACTTTCCAACAACAGCAGCAAAGATTCCAAGAAGTCGTCTTGAATATTATGTTGTGGTGTTTTAGAACTCGTTTGTACCATGGTCCACTTTAGATAAAGGGACAAAAGGCCTCAAAGCCTGCCCAGTCTTACTGGGAAGAGCCCCTCAAAACTACAGAAACAGGGGTGCCTCAGCAGCTCAGTTGGTTAAGTGCCCAACTCTTGATTTTGACTCAGGTGATGATCTCATGGTTCTTGGGATCGAGCCCTGCATCAGGCTCTGCACTGACAGAGTGGAGCCTGGTTGGGATTCTCTCTCCCCCTCTGTCTCCCCCTCCCTCACTTGTGTGCTCTCTCTCTCAAAACATAAAAATAAATTTAAAAATTAAAATGAATGTGCAGAAACAGATCTTAGAAAGCAGCTTAAGGATATCTCATATATATATATATATATATATATATATTTTTTTTTTTTTTTTTTTTTTTTTTGAGAGAGAGAGAGAGAGGGTGCAAGTGAGCGAGAGGCAAACAGAGAGAGAGAGGGAGAGAGAGAGAGAAGT
Source organism: Panthera onca (assembly GCF_046562875.1). Taxonomy (NCBI): domain Eukaryota; kingdom Metazoa; phylum Chordata; class Mammalia; order Carnivora; family Felidae; genus Panthera; species Panthera onca. The sequence continues at coordinate 21,584,523 of NC_138345.1, forward strand.
GGGGCTCACGGAAGTGGAGCTCGTGTTTACCTGAAGCAGGGCTCGTGCGCACCCAATGCGGGACTCGAACTCGTGAACTGTGAGATCACGACCTGAGCCGAAGTCGAATGCTTAATAAGTGAGCCACCCAGGCGCCCGGGATAACTCATATTGAAATCATAATGCATTTATGTCGCAAGGCCTGGTTATTATAAAACGACAAGCCCAAAAAGCTGATGCCAGTTCACATTACCGCTCAGTCTAGAGTTAACCAAACGACCCCAGCAGCATAGCGCTCATTCTGAAGAAGCCACACGGAAGTATTTCACACGCAAGAGGACGATGGTCAGAAATTAGAAATCGGAATGACGTCAAAAGTCGGCTGATGGCGGCCTGACACAAAAGTAATTTCCTGGAAACTTGTGGAAATCCCAAGCATCTGTATGTTGGCAGTGGGACCTTTTGCATCATTGCCTCACACTTGACGTGAGGCAACATTCCTGGTGGACAACCGATGCCTTTCCTTGGTAAAGTCCAACGATATGTTAATTGTTCTTTCTAGCAATGTTAGCCAAGCTGTCGTTTATGGAGTGCTTACTATGTGCCAGGCAGTATTGAGCCCTCTGTACACATTTTCTCCTTCTCATAGCAACTTTGTGAGGGGCAAATTATTATTATAGCCTATGTATAGATGAGTCCATTCAAGCCCAAAGGCAGATGGTTAGTAAATGTCGGAGGAAGGATTCCTGTCCAAGTATTTCTGACCCAGTAGAACTACTATGTTAGAATGCCTTGTGAATTTTAAATATCAGCAGTCTGATAGTTTACACTCATAAAAACATAAAGGGTAGAACTCATTCTTTTTTTATTTTTTTAATGGTTCTTTATTTTTGAGAGACAGAGAGAGAGAGAAGCTGGGGGGAGGGGTGGTGGGTGCAGAGAGGGAGGGAGACAGAGAATCCCAAGCAGGTCCCATGCTGTCAGCACAGAGCCCGAGATGGGGCCCGAACACACAAACCATGAGATTGCGACCAGAGTCGAAGTCAGAGGTCGTTCGCTTAACCGACTGAGTCACCCAGGCGCCCCTGATCCTTCTCTTAAAATGAAATTCTCTGAAGATGTACAACATTCATGTGTAAATTCAGACAAAAGGGCCAGCATTTTTAGATGAGTTCCTGGCCCCAGAAGAGTCTTTTAGAAACCACTGCCCCACAGCACTTAGAATGATATCGAATGCTCTGTAACAACATGGCACAGTAGAGACACAAACTGACCACAGGCCTCCTCCCCTTTTTTCTAGGCTTGCGTTTGGCCGTCTTTCCCATAGTTAACTCTGGCCGTATGAGGAAGTTCTTTCTGGTGGCCTGGGGGCTGAAGTGATATTTGTCCCGCAACTGCCCTCGTGCAGACCTCTGAGCTCTTCTCTTGGCTGACTGGGACCACACACAGAGTGACCTTGGACTTCAATTGCTGGAACGGCCATCAGCCTAAGTTTTCAAATGACTCCATGAAGACTGAAGCCATGTCCTGCCTTTCCTTCCCTGAAAACTGGAACTCTTAAGTGAGCAAGAATAGAATAAATTCTTTAAGCCTCCGTATTTGGGTTCTATCTTGTGAGGCGATTTCGCACACCCCAACTCATATGCATATATGCGTGGTAAGATGTCAGTACCCATCTGACCTGAATACCGTAACTTGTAAAACAGTGTTTAGAATAGGATCCGATTGGGTCTGTCAGAGTAATCAGTCTGGAGGAGTCGCCACCCAAATATTCACAGTGACTGGCTCTCTGAAGAACTACGGAAGGGTTTTTAGTTTCTACAGAGTGTAAATTTATAATGTTTAATTCTAAAAAGTAAAAAAAAATAATAAGTGTGTTTCATTTGTAAAAAGAAAGAGTCATGTTAAAAAATGTTGCCTTCAGCTTCACTTTACAGGAGCCAGATGTCCCCTTTTTATTATATACATATGTATATACATTATATAATATATATATATAATATATACATTATACATTATAATATATACATTATACACAATACATTATATAATATATATATAAAATATAATATATATTATATATATATGTATACGTATATACATATGTATATACGTATACATATATGTATATATATGTATATATATACATATATGTATACGTATATACATATATATATATTTTAATTTTTAATGTTTATTTTTTGAGAGATAGAAAGAGACAGAGCATGAGCAGGGGAAGGGCAGAGAGAGAGAGGGAGACACAGAATCTGAAGCAGGCTCCAGGCTCCAAGCCATCAGCACAGAGCCCAATGTGGGGCTCGAACCCACGAACTATGAGATCATGACCTGAGCCAAAGTCAGACGCTTAACCAACTGAGCCAGACAGGCGCCTCTATTTTATATATTTTTTAATGTTTATTTATTTTTGAAAGAGAGAGAGAGATTGAGCCATCCAGGTGCCCCTTATTTTTATTTTTTTTAAAGTTTAGTTATTTTGAGAGAGAGAGCAAGAGAGTGGGGGAGGGGCAGAGAGAGAGAGGGAGAGGGGGATTCCCAAGCAGGCTCCTCATGGAGCCCCATGCAGGGCTGGAACTCACAAAGTATGAGATCATGACCTGAGTCGAAGTCAAGTGTCAAATGCTAAACCCACTGAGCCACCCAGGTGCCCCCGGATGTCCCTTTTTAGGCAATGCTTTATTTCTTTAAAAAAAATTTTTTTTAATGTTTATTTGTTCTTGACAGAGACAGAGACAGACAGAGTGCGAGCAAGAGAGGGGCAGAAAGAGAGGGAGACACAGAATCTGAAGCAGGCTCCAGGCTCTGAGCTGTCAGCACAGAACCCGATGCAGGGCTTGAACTCACAAGCTGTGAGATCATGACCTCAGCCGAAGTCGGACGCTTAACCTACTGAACCACCCAGGCACCCCAGCAATGCTTTATACAAATCGTACAAAAGGAACATAAATCTCTCCTCAGAGTACAGATGAAACCTTTAAAGGAAGACAGGTCTACCTTATGGTATATAATTAATATATTCTTAAAAACATTATCTATAAAACATACCCCTACTTATCAACCCTTGTTTTCTCAATGTCCTTCAAAATGAAATTTAAGAGATGTTTGCCAGGAAGAAACACATCTCAGGAAGAAAGCAGGCTCACCTATAAAGGCACCAACTTTTGAAAGCATATGCTTTAAGGAAAATGATAGTTGTTAGTTAAAATATTCACATTCGTTTAAGCGACATACCAATGCAAATAGTCTCATAGTTATTTTTACATGTAGAAAAATAGTCAAGACTTGGAAGGAAAACCACCATTGATAACTCCTTTGAACTTAACAAAATGAAGTTCTGTGAACACTTCCTCCCCAGGGTCATATAGCTAGCAATACATATATTGGGTTGCCCAAGCTGTGCATTCAGGAGAATTAATGTTACCTCCGACATCTAAAAACGATTTTTCTATTGTTATTTTAAAAAAGAAAACAAAGATACAAAAACCCACAGTAGGCAAGAAATCAAATTAGTCAGTAAAAAAATAACATTACTGGAATGTCGTCATACATATTTAATGATTTTCCTGAATTTTAATGCTGTGAGTCAGATTTTCAGTGTACATGTGAGGGGTTTTCCGCCCAAAGAAAGGGCAAAATATATTGTTAGAGTAGGCGGTTAGTTAGGTGGGAGCAGGGAACAAGTGTTTTCCCACTGATAAAAGGGTGGAGGCCAAGTTCTATACAGTTGGGTGCAGGGAGAGCAAGCGTTTGTCTTCCTTTCTTTCCTGGGTGGATGTGTAGTTGGTGGGGGATGGGAGCCTTAGGGGGTGGTACAAAATTGTATACATGAGAAAAGGGGTTTAGTTTTTTTAAATGTTTATTTACTTGAGAGAGAGAGAGACAGAGAGTGTGTGCGAGCGGGGGAGGAGCAGAGAAAGAGGGAGACACAGAATCCGAAGCAGGCTCCAGGCTCTGAGTTGTCAACACAGAGCCCCACGTGGGTCTCGAACCCATGAACTGCGAGATCGCAACCTGAGCCGAAGCCTGACTCAGCCCACCCAGGTGCCCCTGAGAAAAGAGGTTTAAAGAATTATTGCTGGGATTTGTGCAGTGGATAGCTTTTAATGTTTTGAAACTTAGGCGCGGTTAAAAGGCTAGAATTCATTTTAAAAAGTAATTGTAATGTTGGCTGTTTGAAGGATGCTTTTTTTCAAAGTCTCTGGGGACCACAAGGAGTACTTTCTGCCCATAAGGAGGCCCGGGGAGGGGGGGGGGGGCTTGCTCTGATCTCCTGCAGCTGTAGCCTGTGGTGAAGAGATGGGGCCAGAGAGATATGCCCACCCAACACCCACAAAGGTGCCCCAAAGGACCCAGGACCCCAGAATTTCTTGTCCAGATGGCCTCAGGTTGATTTACAGGGCTTGTTCCGGTCTCGTTTGGGGGTCCCAAGAGCAGACTGTGCGGCTAAGTGTGCACCCACGGCCAGGCAGGTGATGCAGGGCATAGAGGGGCCGAGGAGTAGGGGCCCAGCACAGGACCTTTCACTGCAACGGAAGAGGAGGGCAAGCTTAGGCCCTGTGCAGTCAGCCCGGCTTGTAACTCCCGGGAGTCAGAATCCGCAATTGCAATCTGGCCTCCCAGATCGTCATAAAGGTATATACCCGTAGGCAGAAAGATGGAACATAATGTATTTAACAAATGTTATCTTGGTTCATTCTTACATGTTTAGTCATACGGTATGTGAGCCTCCATTTGTACTCCTGGCCCGGGTGCACGAGTAACAGGGGCAGCCTCACGCTTGACCACAGGGAGCCACGCCTCTCCCAGGCCCGTCAGGAATACACCTTAGAACAAAGGCACAAAAGTTAAAGCGCTACATTTCTAATGTGCTTCATCCGCAGGAAAATCTGGAGTCAGACTGATAGTGATGCACGTAGACCCCACCACCGGACCCTTTACCTGCTCGACTTTGGGCAAGACTCTGACCCATCTCTGAGCCTCATCTGGAAACTGATGGGTGAACATTTGCCATCGTATCTGGTAAATTACAGGTACTCAAAGACAGTGTTGCGGACACGTGGCTTGTAAGTCAACAACTTTTGTCTTTGACCTATTTCCACATTACCATTCACATTTTGGGCCAAGACTTTAGGTAAACCTGAGCTGAAAGAATATGCAGTCGTTTTTGTAGAGCATAACATTTAGAAGAACCTTCCAAAGGTTTCATTGCAAATCAAAACAGTCCTGAGTTCTGGTGTCTTTTTTTTACGTAAATGAGTGTGCATCGCGGAACCTCACTGACACTCAGTGTCCCCTGTTATAAGACAGCAATAATAATAGTAACTAATTCATTGCACCATTAGAAGGATTAAGTGAACAAGAAAAAAATGCAAAAATGTTTGCCATACAGGAAGTGGATTATGTGTCATATTTCAAACTTCTATTGAATTTTATTTAGTGTAATATTATTCTATTGAATTTCATTCAATAGATAATTTTTCTTTTTTTTAAATTTTATTTATTTATTTATTTATTTATTTTTCAATATATGAAATTTATTGTCAAATTGGTTTCCATACAACACGGAGTGCTCATCCCAAAAGGTGCCCTCCTCAATACCCATCCCCCACCCTCCCCTCCCTCCCACCCCCCATCAATCCTCAGTTTGTTCTCAGTTTTTAAGAGTCTCTTATGCTTTGGCTCTCTCCCACTCTAACCTCTTTTTTTTTTCCCCCTTCCCCTCCCCAATAGATAATTTTTCTAATTTTCTGGGTTATTTTGAACATCCACGGGGTCTGCTGAATGAAAATCAAATATGTGTGTGATTATTTGGTACCTCCGGGACAGTTACTTTTTCTAAAAAAATTTTTTTATTGTTGTTGCGTGATTGATTTTGTTTTTTTATTGGAGAGTCATATGAGCTTCTGCTTTGATTCCATTTATCCTGCTGACAGATGCTTTTCTTTCTTACTTGGGCCTTCGAATGTAAGATAATTATCACCCAAACAAAATCATAAAAGACCATGCCATTTAAAAGCTCTTTTTAAAAGCCTAAGAAAGGGGCGCCTGGGTGGCTCAGTTGGTTGGGCGACCGACTTCAGCTCAGGTCATGATCTCACAGCTCGTGAGTTGGAACCTGGCATCAGGCTCAGCGCTGAATGCTCAGAGCCTGGAGCCTGCTCAGATTGTGTCTCCCTCTCTCTCTCTGCCCCTCCCCCACTCACGCTCTAACCACCCCCCTCCCCCCGTCAAAAATAAATAAACATTTAAAAAAGCCTAAGAAAACAGCAAGCATACTGGAAGTCAAAGTAAACTGTGACAGAAGATCTGAGAAAAAGAAATGCATGTGCTTCCTGAAGTGTCTGAAGTGAGTAACAGTGATCCTGAGTTCTTGCGGAGGGACAAACGGACACACGGCGGCTGGCTGTGCCCATGGGAGTCCTGCAGCAGACGCGCAGAGGCCAAGAATCTGAGCTCTTCGGACACTGGCTGAGAGGACGTTTGGATTGTGACTAGTACAGTTTGGAGGGACAAAGCGCCAGGGACTCACTTTTCCTTTTCTCCTTCCTCTTCCAAGGGGATTATTTAATAGCCTGTTTACACATGTAGCACTTGCTTACTCTAATAATAGCCCATGGGCCTGAATCATCCTGCGTCACTGAGGTGTCATCCAGAGTCCTCAGCTGTTTCCACGACTTGTGTGGTTGGCTTTCAACACTATCTGGAAACCGCTAAGAATGTGCAGGGTAATCGGTGATTTTCATTTTAACCATGCATGACGTGAGGCACCTTCTATGTGTCTCCATTGACCTGTCTTTGAAATACGTAGTGTAACGATGAAGGGAAGTCAGGAGAAAACTTTGGTGTGAACCCCTGTGCAATAATATATGGAAATGTGTTTACAAATGTATTCTATCTTATTCTATTATTTTATTTTTATTTTATTTTTTAAGTGTATTTATTTTGAGAGAAGACAGAGAGAGTGAGCAGGGGAGGGGCAGAAAGAGAGGGAGAGAGAAAGAGAGATCGACAATCCCAAACAGGCCCCATGCTGTCAGGATGGAGCCTGACTCTGGGCTTGAACCCACAAACTGTGAGATCATGACCTGAGCTGAAACCAAGAGGCACATGCTTAACCCACTGAGCCACCCAGGCACCCCACGAATGTATTTTAAATATAGTAATATAAATGCATCTTACTATTATTACTACACGTGTGATCGATTTGCTGATATAATTGAGACAAATACATGTATCGATTAACACTGTTATTTGATGGGCTGCAGGGGTCCTGACAGTGTTCAGTTTCTTGATCTGGGAGCTGCTTACACGAGAGGATTCAGTTTGTGAAAATCCACGAAACCAAACACTTACGCACATTTTCCTGTATTATATTTCAATAAACAGTTTGAAACATACGCTGTTTATTTTTTTAATGTTTATTTATTTTTGAGAGAGAGAGAGAGAGGGAATCCCAAGCTGGCTCCATACCATCAAAACAGAGCCTAATGTAGGGTTGGATCTCAAGAACCATGAGATCATGACCTCAGCTGAAATCAACCCACTGAGCCACCCAGACGCCTTCAGAACATTAAACCTTTGCTGTTTATTCTCAGTTTTTCGAGGAAAAATTGAGCAGTTACAGTAATGAACCATATACACATGACAATACGTATTTGAGATATTTTGAAGATAATGTTTGAAAATTTTACAAAGTTTGATAGACCTTAATCTGTCATATTTAAGTAGGGCTCTATTTTATCTTTTTAAAATTGCTTCCCCAGGGGCCGCCTGGGTGGCTCAGTCAGTTAAGTGTCAGACTCTTGACTTTGGCTCAGGTCATGATCTCAGGGTTTGTGGATTAGAGCCCCGAATCGGGCTCTGCACTAACAGCTTGGAACCTGTTTGGGATTTTGTCTCCCCCTCTCTCTGCCCTTCCCTTGTTTGCTCTCTCTATAGCTCTCAAAATAATTAAAATAAAATAAAATAAAATAAAATAAAATTTCTCTCCCAAACCAAAAATAACATTTCTCATCTCACAATGATAGAGGTATAATAAATTGAATTTTAAAATGCTCCTCTCTTTGATCTTATGTATTTTTGTTGTGAAAATCTTAAAATGTAAATTGGTATACACACTTTCCGGGGGGCTATTTGGCAATATCTATAAAAATACAAAAGGTTCATGATTTTTGGATCAAAAAATCTGAGACATTTTTGGTAGGTAGTGATTCATACACTCAACTTTCAACTGACATGTATTTATTGAGTATCTACTCTGTGGTAGGTGTAGGGCGGGGTTTGGGGATATATTACTGAATAAGATGGCTGTAGTACAGCTTTAATGGGGGGCTCTTACAAAGTTTCTGTGCCAGAAGAGAGCACAGATAGGAGTCACACAATTCATGATTTGGTTACACATTTAATTAAAGAAAAGAAAAGAGGAAAGAAAAGGAAAAGAAAAGAACAGAAAAAGAAAAAAGAAAAGAAAAGAAAAGAAACGACACGATGATAAATTATTCAAATTACTTAAATAAATATAATTTAAGGCCAAACAAAAGAGAAGTATGCACCACTCTGAGCACATGTAATTAAAGGATGTGGACCAGACCGGAGAAGTGAAATAGAAAAAAATAGGGAACAGCACAAAGTTCACAATAGGTAAAAAGTTCAGGGATAGGTTAACACATTACAGCAAATCTATAAATAGAATCACATATAACTGTCATTAAGAATTAGGCAGCTGAGGGGCGCCTGGGTGGCTCAGTTGGTTAAGTGGTTGACTTCGGCTCAGGTCATGATCTTGTGGTTTGTGGTTTTGAGCCCCGCGTGGGGCTCTGTGCTGACAACTCAGAGCCTGGAGCCCGCTTCGGATTCTGTGTCTCCCTCTCTCTCTGCCCCTCCCTCGCGCATGCCCTGTCTTTCTCTCTCTTTCAAAAAGAAACAGACATTAAAAAAATTTTTTTTCTTAATAAAAAAAGAATTAGGCAGCTGAAAAGCATGAGCTTATGTCCGAGATAAAATATAAATTTGAAAAACAGTTGGACCGTAGTATGTGCTGTGGTATTATCCTAGTTTTAAAATGACAATAATTATAATTTCCTGTTGTATATATATAAAATAATAAAATATGAAATATGAATATGTGTGCGTGTGTGTGGCTAGGGATGCCTGTGCCCCATGATCTCTTCTTACCATCTTCCTGGGCGTCGGTGTAGACATCTCCCAGCTCTCCTTTTGTGTAGGCGTGGGCAAGTGACGAAATTCTCAAAATAGAAGATGGCTTAGGGTCATGTGCAGGTCTAGGTTCTTGGAGAGTGGGCATACATCCTCCACTTTCTCTTCATCTTTCCCACCAACTGGAACCTGGACCCGGGAGGGACCTATCTATCTTTCACTATTCAGACAATGACAGGTCATGGGGACCCATCTGTTTCTCACTATTCAGACAATGACAGGTCACGGGGGTGGCAAAGAACCTGGGTCCTTGAATGACCACGAGGAGCAGAATTTCCCTAACAGCCTGGAATTCTTACTTTAACATTAAAAAAAAAAAAAGAAAAAGATGGGGCGCCTGGGTGGCTCAGTCGGTTAAGCGTCTGACTTCAGCCCTGGTCACGATCTCGCGGTCCGTGAGTTTGAGCCCCGCGTCGGGCTCTGTGCTGACAGGTCAGAGCCTGGAGCCTGCTTCGAATTCTGTGTCTCCCTCTCTCTCTGCTCCTCCCCACTCATGCTCTGTGTCTCTCTCTCTCTCTCTCTCCTTCAAAAATAAATTAAAAAAAAATTAAAAAAATTTTAAAAAAGACTATTTTCTTCAGCAGTTTTAAGTTTACAGAAAATTTGAACAGAAATTACAGAGATTTCCTATAAGCCTTCCACTGCCCCCTCAGTTTCCTTTATTATTTTTTTATTTATTTTTAAGTTTTACGTATTTATTTTGAGAGAGGGAGAGAGTAAGAGAGAGAGAGAAGGAGGGAGAGAGAATCCCAAGCAGGCTCCCTACGGTCAGTGCAGAGCTTGACGCGGGGCTCGATCTCATGAACCATGAGATCATGAACTGAGCTGAAACCAGGAGTCGGATGCTAAACCGACTGAGCCACCCAGGCGACCCTCCTCTATTATTAACATCATGCATTAGTGTGGTGCATTAGTGACAGTGGATGATTATTATTAACTGAGGTCCATAGGATACATTAGGGTTTGCTCTTGACATCGTAGATTCTATGAGTTTTGACTCATAGATATAATGACCTATGTCTCCCACCATGGTATCCTGTGGAATAGTTTCGTTTCCCTAAAAATGCCCTGGGTTCCTCCTACTCATCCCTCTCCCTGCCCCACCCCAACTGCTGGCAGCCCCCGATCTTTTCCTGTCTCCCTAGTTTTGCCTTTTCCAAAATGTCATATATTTGGAATCGTGCAGTTTATAGCTTTTTCTCAGGCTGGCATTTTTAGGTGAAAGAAAAACAAGGCTCGGTGCTTTTAAAGTCACTTAGTCCCCTTGTAATTATAGCAGCTTGCTCTTTAGCCTAATTAAGTTAGTACAGGCACAGAACAAGCTCAGAGGACTGTGTAAAACCCTGATGGACACTTTGTCCCCGGGGTGGGGTTATGGGAGACTAGCATTGCAGGATATTATTTCTACGACGAAGATTCTCTCCTTGACCTAACCCTGACCTGGTGCCTCTAAATCTTCCACCTGCCTCAGCCTGATCTTGAGCTTCTGGGTCTGCCCTTTGCAAGATCCGGTTTCAGCAAGAATCCCGCTAACTCAGTTTAAAGAAAAGCCTTCACCCTCGGTACCTGATCAAATGCCTCATCCTCCCCTCCCCCATCTTATCCTTCTAGCTTGCCTTCAGCAGAAATTCTGTTGGGTCTGGTAAGAAGCCCCCTTACCTCTGAGAGTCCCTCTTTTCCATCCACTGACCTCCAGCCTCCTCCTTGCATATGAAGCCCCGACTATCCTGGTTGGAGTAGAGGCGCCCCTACTACAAAGCTCCCCTGGAGCGGTCCCCCCTTGCAAAAAGTGCCTTACCATCTGTAACAAGCGTCACAAATCATTTTTTCCTTAACACTACAATGTTTGGATCTTTCATGATTACCTGCAATTTTGTGATTGAATAAGTAATATATACACAGGCAGGTTTTTAAATGGTCTTCTTAAACTAAATTCAGAGGGATTGAAAGGAATCACAACATATATACATATATATACATATATATACATATATATATATATGTATATATGTATATATATATACTATGCTTATTTTTGAGAGAGAGAGAGGCGGGGGAGGGGCAGAGAGAGAGGGAGACACAGAATCCGAAGCAGGCTCCAGGCTCCCAGCTGTCAGCACAGAGCTCGACACAGGGCTCAAACTCACAAACTGTGAGATCGTAAACTGAGCCGAAGTTGGATGCTTAATGGACCGAGCCACCCAGGTGCCCCAGGAATCACAATATTAATATGAAGCTTTGTATTATTTTTTTTATTTGAGAGAGAGAGAGAGAGAGAGAGAGAGAGATAGTCTTAAGCAGATTCCATGCCCAGTGCAGAGCTTGATGTGGGGCTCGATCCCACGACCCTGAGATCAAGATCTGAGTCGAAATCAAGAGTCGGACACTTAACTGATTGAGCCACCTAGGCTCCCCATATGAGTTTTAAATATAGTGCTATCACGTATTACTACAACTGACTGGCAGTTTGCACCTGCTTGACAGGCAGTATACTCGTGAGGTTAAACCATGCAGATATGACTCTGCCTATGTGTGCAGGTCACGGTGCAGGAAAAAGAGATAAATGATATGGAAGAGATAAATGATGTAAAGATACCAGGCTGCTTTTAGAGAAACTAAACATTCAGATTAAGAGATTAAAGTAAAAGCTGGAGCGCTTGGCAGGTAAAAACTTCACTGACCAGAGGCAAATTAGCTTGACAAGGCCTTGACTTTGGACACAATCACACAGAGCGATTTGTTTAGCTGGCTCTGCAGAGAGTGATTTTTACCTGGAACCTCGGCCTGAATAATCCCGAGGGTGAGGTTTATTGACAAGAACCAGTGAATTTAGGCAACAGCTGTTAAATTGCTTCAAGATAGTTCAAGAAATGTAAATATTTTGCAAATACTTTGTGTCTCAAGATTTTCTTACTTTATCTGAAAAGGTTTATGGCTGGCTGCCTGTGCCATTCAGGGCACCCCAAAGGGAAAGACGCCTTTTAGGATTGTTATTGACATTTGCTAGTATTTGTTGTTTGCTTTTGATGGGTCAAACACAGGACTAAGTAAGTTTTATGCGTATTATCTCAGACAATCTGCACAACATATGAGCTAGATGCTAATATTAAACTCATGTCAATCTTCTCAACACCCCTATGAGGTGGTTACTATTATAAGATCCATTTCACAAATAAAAGAACTTCTCAAGGACGCATCCAGGGGGACTGAGCCAGCCGTTAAGCTGGGTTTGTTTGCATTCCAAACTTAAACTCTTAACCATGTTGCATTATCTATAAAGAAATAGGGGGGAAAGGTCTTGAGAGAATGTCCTCAAGAAGGAAAACCCCAATCACAGAAGCAGAAAGCTGATGGGCCGTAGAGGCCTCTAGACCAATCTCTTCACCGTCCAGATAGGGCAGGTGAGTCACACAACTCTTGGTTACATGCTCAGGAGCAGAGCCAGAGGGTGGAACCTGGGTTTCCAGACTCAAGGCCAGCCATTGACCATTCGTCTGCCCACTTGCAGACGTGTGTGTGGTGACGGGGGGAAGGGTATCTGTCACTTGGTGCATGTGCGTCGCCCTTCCGACGTTGGTGAAAGACACTAAGCTTCTTTGCGTAAGCATAAGCAATTCCTTATCTCCCACCCTGCTGTCACTTCGTGGTGACCCGCTGTGGGGCTCCACGCAAGAACTCTACCGGTGAAGTTGTTACTGAGATGCACCCATCATGTTAAGCATCCTTTACAAATTGTCTAAATGTATAATCTGGACATAAAATGCTCCACTAAGAGCAAGCAGTTGCCATGGTACTCAAGACAGAATTCATGGTGCACCAACATATTCCGGGTATAGTTTTTCTAATAAAAATAGAAAGCTGAGAGAGCAGGGACTCGAAGTAGGGTGTGGGGATTGGAAAAATAAAATGTACTGGGTTGCGTTTCTGACTGTTTTCCATCCCGTTATTTTAACTGCGGTCAGCAGGAGAGCTGTCGTCATGTGTAGTCATTGCACCGGTATTTGCTTCTGTTGTGTAGGCCTGTGTTTCTGTTAGCCACAGACAGATGATCTTCAAGACTCCTTGCTGATCCGTTAGGGCAACTACTCGATCACCACGCGTGCGTGACTCGTCTCGTCAGGGGCACCGACAGACTGGCTGAGCTACAAGGACCTAAAAAAAAAAATTTTTTTTTAATGTTTTATTTATCTTTGAGAGAAAGAGACAGACAGGGCACAAGCGGGAGAGGGGCAGAGAGAGAGAGAGAGGGAAACTCAGAATCCGAAGCAGGCTCCGGGCTCTGAGCCGTCAGCCAGAGCCTGACCCGAGCGAGGCTCCAGCTCACGGAGCTGGGCCAAAGTCAGACTGAGCCACCCAGAGGCCCCTGCGCTATAAGGACTTTAAAGTCACCTAGCCCAGAACCTTCAATGCAAACACATTCTCTCTCCTGATCTGCTTCTGTCTCTTATTCACACACACACACACACACACACACAACCACACCACCTCTTTCTAGTGAGATAGAGATACTGTATTATACCACTAACCAATGTGCCTTTTGAGAAGCCCTTCTAAGGATTCCTCGTGGTACGATTCTGGGGAAGATAATAGCAATCCCTGATCACTCCCCGGTGAACACAGATTTCTCCCCCGCTGTTTGGGGTTGCAGTCCTTCATTCATTTACTGTGGGGAGAAAAGAGGAGCAGCTGACATTCAGAAGCTGTCTTGGCATTCACAGCTAGGCCATGCCATGGTGCTCTCAGATGTAAACAATCTCACGGGATATCGAGTTCAGACATGCTTCCTCCGAGAGACCAGGATAAAATGAGACAAAGCGAGGCCACTTTATCACTTGGGCAAAGCGCGGACAAAACCAGGCCACTGTACGTAAAACCCACAGATCCCAAACTTTCCCCTCTCTTACTAAATGAGTGTCTGATGCTTCTGTATCCAATCATAGAATCGCCCCCCACTTTCTGACAGCATCCGTTGTGGGGCAAATCACAAATCACCCAAGCAGGTTCTTCAAACTCAGTTCTAACAACACCGTGTCACTGAGACAGCCCGTGGTTCCACATGGTATGTTCCCCTCACTGTAATGAGTCAGACGCCAACTTGTTCAACTCTAAGTGTGTTCTTAATGGCCTTTGGCGGGATGGAATTGATTCCCATAGCATGGACTAAATGTTTTCCATTGTTTTATGTTTACTTTTTCTCCTATCTCCTCAACTAGACGTGAGATTTCCAGAAGGCAGAGACCATGTCTATCCTGTCTCTTATTATACTCAAAATACTTGCTTTTTGATTTGGAATATAGTTCAATACCTCCTGAATGAACGGATAAACATGGGGAAAATTGGGCCTAGCTTCATATTCCTTGACTCGTTCACATGTCTCCTGTGTATCAAGGAAGCTAGCACTTAGGTAGTAATCAGCCTGTGGCTAAGAACTACCAACATACACTGGAAAAGGTACATAAAATCACTCTGTAAACTGTTCTCACTCTTATCATAACGTAAGTCTTAGAGGTAATAAAAATCTTCCTCTAGAGTGTGAATTTCAACTCTTCCCAACAACTGCTGTGAAACTGTTTGCTTATTCCTCCTTCCTCAGTCTATTTCTTTCTGATGGTTTACTGGTTTTCTCTCTGATTACAAAAACAGCGGTTTATTTTGGTATTTGGGAACATTGAAAACTATAGACAAATGTAGAGAAGAAAATAAACCCACGTCCTGTTTTTTTTAAATTTTTTTTTAATGTTTATTAATTTTTGAGAGAGACAGAGTGAGCAAGGGAGGAGGAGAGAGATAGGGAGACAGAATCTGAAGCAGGCTCTAGGTTCTGAGCCATCAGCACAGAGCCCAATGTGGGGCTCGGACCCACGGACCAAGAGATCATGACATGAGCCGAAGTCGGATGCTTAACCGACTGAGCCACCCAGGCACCCCCCACGTCCTGTTCTTAAAGCAGGCATCTTCCCCCAAATTCAAGTTTATGTGACCTCATGGTTTGCAGATTAGTAAGACTCAGTGTTTAGATATTTAAAAAAAAATTTAATGTTCATTTATTTTTGAGAAAGAGAGAGAGAGGGAGAAAAAGAACGAGTGGGGGAAGGGCAGAGAGAGAGGGAGACACAGAATCTGAAGCAGGCTCCAGGCTGTGAGCTGTCAGCTCAGAGCCCGACGCGGGGCTCGAACTTATGAACTGTGAGGTCATGACCTGAGCTGAAGCTAGACACTCAACCCACTGAGCCACCCAGGTGCCCCAAAATATTCAGAGATTGAAAGAGCAACGAAAATTATGTTGTACTAAGTGGTTAAGAAAGGGACTTTGAAGGTATTCAGTGAGAGGACTCAGGAATGCCAGAATGCCTCTGCCAATGAGCCAGTCACCTTTTTTGCCTGGGTGAAGGAGGGGTATGAGTTTGCTATTAAGGATAGAGCAGTGGGCAAAGAAGGGTGGAGGGCTGGAGGGGACAGGAATGGAGGTGGAGGGGTGGAGGGGAAGAGGAGGGTGCTTCCTATCTCTGTGACTCCAGGCCATGTCTTGAGCTCTTACCTCGTGGGTGGCTTTATGGGTTAGGACCTCATACCCTGGATCCGCACGTCCACAAATATATACATAGTTCTACCCCAGAATGTTTACCATCACCGCCAAAGACACCTTTTCTACCCTTGGCTATTCCTTTCATTATCTTCTCCAGTAGACTGCAATCCTTTGAATGCGTTCATCTGGCCATATGCATATATCGGGGGAGCATTGGTTGCAGCAGCGTATCTCCTTTTTTCTCTTGCAAAACCGAGCCATGTATTTATCAGATAAAAATCATCTGAAATTGACAAAATGGGAAGATTGCACAGATCACTGCTGTGGTTCTGATACTAATAAACATAAATGTTCTGATACTAATAAACAAAAAAAACTAAATAAACAAGAAAACCCCAAACAATTATGTAAGTAACGTACAGACACTTCAGTGCTCTTTGTGGCTATTATTGGTCACTAAAATTTAGCAGCAGTCACTCTGTATTTATGCATGACATTAACTATGTGTTAGATTGATAAAATTTGGGTTGTTAAAAAAAACTCTAGCATGTTGAAACACTCTGGTAACCATCTGCTCCATTTAATAAATCCCAGGAATCTCTATGATGTCATCAGCAGCCAATCACAGCTTCTGTGGGCATGTGGTCACTTCTCTAGATAACTGTTTACTTCCTGCCACATGCCAGGCATGTTCTGAGCACTGCTCCCAGAACGATGAATGAAATAGGCTCTTTCTGGAGAGCTCATAGTTAATTACTGTTGATATATTCCAATAAAAAATAGAGAAATTGACATTTAACTAGCTTACATAACTTTACGGAATTATGCTTTTACTCATCTTTTAAGAATACTAAAAGTAGTTCTAGAGGCGCCTGGGTGGCTCAGTCAGTTAAGTGTCTGACTTCGGCTCAGGTCATGATCTCACCATCCGTGAGTTCGAGCCCCGCGGCAGGCGCTGTGCTGACAGCTCAGAGCCTGGAGCCTGCCTCGGATTCTGTGTCTCTTCTCTCTCTCTGTCCCTTCCCTGATGTCTCACTCTCTCTGTCTCTCTCTCCCTCTCAAAAAAAAAAAAAAATATATATATATATATATATAATATTTAAAAAAAAAAGAATACTAAAAGTAGTTCTAAATTCTCATTGTTATATTCCTGAACATCTGGTGGGAAGCACTGTTGACGTCACAAACTTCAGCAAATATCACCAATACCTCAAGAGATCAGAATCTCCATTCTCAGTTTTATTCTGACTTGCCTGTGGTTTTTAAAATGTCTTAAACATGTAAAGCTTTTAGTAATCAGTTACAAAATGAGAAACATAACAAACTAGTTTGAAGTTGCGAAACATATCAGTGAGGCAGTCCCCTCTAAGGATCAGACTTGGGCTCCAGATGTTGAAGCCCTTTCAGTTTCTTTTAGGATGGTCTTGGATGCAAAACTCCAGTCATCACTGGAATTAACTTAAAGCCACCCTTTAAATGAAGATACTATCTAAGAACTACGGATTAAGAGGCTATTCTCTATTCCTGACAGATGTCATTATTCCATCTACTTGGGTATCCAAGCAATGAACGGTCGATCCAACCCAACTGGATAAACATTGCATTTATGAAGCAACACATTCTCCTTTCAGATGCACAAGATTTCGGATGGATCCTAGAAATTTCACTCAAAAAAAATATAAAAAAATAAAAAGGGGACCCCAAAAGATCTTCAGAATGAACACTAACTAGACTCAACTTCATCACAAGGATCCATTCGTGAGACCAAAATGGAATTTCTGGGCACCTGGGTGGCTCAGTTGGTTAAACTTCCGACTTCGGCTCAGGTCATGAACTCGTGATTCATGGGTTCAAGCCCCACATTAGGCTCTATGTATTGTGTGGTTCCTGGAGCTAACCTAAACTGATTTAAAAGACGACAAGCACTAACAATGGAAAGTATATTCCAACCTTTTGGTGCCCAGCATGTGCTTGTCCAATAGCCCACCCTCGGGGAGACTGGAGTTTGTCTGTCTGTCTGTCTGTTTGTTTTGATGGCTTGGAGATGAAGGTAGGCAGCCACTCAGTTTCCCTCCTGTTTCCCTCTGTTTCCTTCGGAGCACCCTGGCCAGGGTGGGCCCTTGCAGACCTGTGAGCAGTTGCTCTCTGCTAGACTGGCAATATTTTAGGGTCTAAATCTATTGATTCTAAGCCTCTTCCATCCAAAAGGGTCAAACACAAACATATTGATGGCACTGATTAGATGAATGACTGGATCTTACTGGAGAGCCTCTAGGCTGCCTGCCACTCTCTCTCCACCTCCTTCTGTCTTGCTCTAGTCTCTCAAGGAAAGGAAGATCCCAACAGCAGGAGCTAAGGAATAGGGATACCCTAGCATCCTAGGTACTTGGTCTATTTCTCCTGTAGATGTTCTCTTCACACTACTGAGACACACACACACACACACACACACACACACACACACACATCTGCGGGCAGCACGCTCTCCTAATTCTTTTTCCAAAATCTCTGTCCTTTCACCTCTCTGGCCTTAACGTCCCTTGCAAGGGACAACCACTGCCCTTCCCCCAGTGAGACACCAGTCAGCCCCGCAGCCATGGCGGCAGCCGCAGAAGAATAGAGAGCTCTTGCTGCACCATACAGCTTGGCTCTGGGCGAAGAAGTCGTGGGAGTCAGATAGTGGTCCAGGAGAGGGCTGCTCCAGCCAGCAAAACATTTATTCAACTGGGCAAACGTTTTCCGGGCACCCACTATGGCAATTTTAGGTGCTGCTGTTAGGTCCTAGGAAGAGAAAAAAAGAGGAACGGAGGTCAGCAGTGCCAGTATGAGAGGAGCCCCGCATGAAGCCACTGACTTGGGGTTTAACTCCACACGTTTTGGGGTCGTGTTTTTCCAAGCAAACTGGAGTGATCTTCAGGGAAAGCCAAATACACATGATGAAAACATCCTGTTTTGAGAAAGCAGGACCGGTGGAGCGCCGGTGACTGCCCACCAGTGCGTTAATCACTTAGGAAAGGGGCTTGGGAGCCCCAAGGCTTGAATTTTGTCTCTCTCTCTCCCTCTCTCTCTTCCCCTCCTCTGTGTGCACGTGCTCTTTTTCTCTCAAAATAAATAAGTAAATAAACTTAAAAAAAATAATAAAATGGGATTCCCTTTCTTCCAATGAAAGACCATAACCTGAAAAAGCAATATGGCACAGAAATAGTGTTTGCACTGGAATGGGACTGCCTTCAATTCAACTCCCTGCTCTGCCACTTATTGAATATGCTGTACCTTAATTTTATTATCTATAAACTGGTGATAATAATGGTGACTATCTTATACAAGGACTGTGAGGTTGAACTGAGCTAATACAGGTAAAAGTTTTAGACAGTGCCCAGAACATACTAAGGACGTTGGTCATTATTACGTGGTTTTATCCAAAAGTAACCTGTTAAAAAGATATTTCCAGGGCGCCTCGGTGGCTCAGTCGGTTGAGCTTCTGACTTCGGCTCAGGTCATAATCTCACTGTCTGTGAGCTCGAGCCCTGCGTCGGGCTCTGTGCTGATGGCTCAGAGCCTGGAGCCTATTTCAGATTCTGTGTCTCCCTCTCTCTCTGCTCCTCCCACCCCCACTCATGCTCTGTCAAAAATAAATAAACATTGAAAAAAAATTTTTTTAAAGATATTTCCCGGAATGAAGATGATCAGATAATTTCTCAAGTTTCAGAGGAAATAGGCTACGTCCTAAAGTTAAAAAAAAAAAAAATTGCTTTTTACTAAAGATCGCTTGGTCTCTATATATTATTGAGTAAACAGAGATCCAGCTGAGAGTGCTTTCTTCTTAGAGCGTTTTCCAATAATGCAAAGATTGCCATGTGGTTGAACTTTGCTTCCTGAGCCTAGTAATTTTTCCAAGTATCAAAAAATGACTGGTAGAATTTATTGGTGTGCTAAGAACATTCTGCCTGTGTTTTCATTACCATACTCAGAAGGAATCCATTAAGCTAATCAATATACGCTTACGGTTGCCAAGTTGCAGAAAAAAATGCAATCTGCCTAAGGTTGTAGTGAAGGGGCTACAGTTTTAGCAATGCTCCCTGACTCATCTTTTATCATTCTGAGTCATTTGTAACCACCTAAACTCTTTCCCAAAGTTAATCCTGTTCTAAGAAAATGTCCAAGTAAATGATACAGTATGGTATTTTTGAAGCTCTGACCTCACTTGAAGAGCCAGAGAGAGGAAATTGCCCTCTTAAAAAAAAAAAAAAAAGAAGAAGAAGAAGAAAAGAAAAAGCACAGTCAAAAAAACAAGCCCTTTGGAAAAAGAAAACTTACTCTTTTCCACTAATCATTTTGAGATTGTTCTTTTGTTTGCTATGCTTAGCTCTGGAGGAGTGTGAGGGCCTGAAATGGAAAGGAGAGATCCATTCAGATTAAAAAAAAAAAAAAATTTTTTTTTAGCAATTCCAAAATGTTTAACCGGAAGCCATTTTAATGAATGAAAAATCCTTACATTAGGGAGATTTATACACTGACAGCAGGAGTTTTGCAGGGCAAGCAAATTCAGCTCCATGCAGGTCAGAAAGTCTCACAGAAAAGTAAGAGTGACTAGACTATTCTTGCAGGATCATTCAACTATCTCTCTAGAGATTGCTTCCTTTAGACTCTGAATTTAATTTTTTAAAATATTTATTTATTGGGGGGGAGGGGCAGAGAGAGAGGGAGACACAGAATCAGAAGCAGGCTCAAGGCTCTGAGCTGTCAGCACAGAACGTGACACAGGGCTCGAACTCATGGACTCTGAGACCATAACCTGAGCTGCGGTTAGACGCTTAACCCACTGAGCCACCCAGGTGCCCCTAGAGTTTTAAATTTCAGAATGGTAATCCCTGACACCCGAAAGAGGAAGAAGCAACATGCTAACTGAGTGTTTTGGTTTTTATGAGAAAAATAGAAAATGTTCATCTTTCTTCCCCAGGTACAAGGGACACACATTCTATTCAAGAAAGGTAGCCCATGGAAGGAATAAGCCACAGTTGGAGGTAGGTGAAAGGAGGTAGGTGAGAGGCTGAAAACTCAGTATTGATAATATGCCTAGCACTCTCTTCTTTTTTTCTTTTTTTTAGTTTATTTATTTATTTTGAGAAAGAGAGAGAGAGAGAGAGCAGGACAGGGGCAGAGAGAGAGGGAGAGAGAATCCCAAGTAGGCTCCACACTATCAGCATAGGGCCAGATGTGGGGCTTGAACTCAGGAACCTCGAGAATGTGACCCCAGCCCAAGTCAGACGCTTAACCAGCTGAGCCACCCAGGCGCCCCACAATCAACTCTTTTTTAGCAGCTTCATTGAGATATAATTCACATATCATGAAATACACGGGGTTTAAAGCATCTGTTCCATGTTTTTAAATATGTTTACAGAGCTGGGCAACCATTACCATGCACTAATTTTAGAACATTTTCACCATCCTCCAAAGATATCTTGTACCCGTTACTGGTCCCTGCCCACTTTCCTTATTATTCCTTCCCCCACCTCCCAGGCCTAGATGACCACTAATCGACTTTCTGTCTCTGTAGGTTTGCCTACGCTGAACATTTCGTACAAATGGGAATCTACAAATGTGGTCATCTGTGATGACTGACGTCTTGCCGTTAGCTTAGCGCTTTCGAAGTCCATCCATGTTGTAACATGTATCCGTACATAATTCTTGTGTATTGCTGATATTCTGTTGTGCTGCTATACGGTGTTTTATTTATCCATTCATCCATTGATTCCGTTCGTTGCCACTTTCAGGCTATTGTGACTAACGCTACGATGAACATTCATCTCCAACTTTCTGTGTGGACATATACTTTCAATTCTCTTGCACAGATTCCGACGGGTGAAATTGCTGGGTCGTATGGTAACTATATTTAACCTTTTGAGGGACGGCCAAGTTGTTTTCCAAAGTGGCTTCACTGCCATATAGTCTCACCTACAATGTCTGAGGGTTTGAATTTCTCCCCATCCTTGCTAATGCTTGTTATTGTGGGTTTTTTTTTTTTCCCTGTTTTATTGAGGGGTAATTCACATTACAGTAACATCCACCTTTTTAAAGCGTACAATTCAATAGTTTTTAGCCTATTCACAGTTGTCAACGGTAAGCACAACCAATTTTAGAACATTTTATCACCCCCAAAGAAACCCTCACCCAGTACCTGTGACTCTCCAATGGCCCCACTCCTCACCCCTGCAGTCTTTCATCTACTTCCTATCTCTATAGATTTGTGTTCATTTTCTTCAAAGGTAGTCCAGTAAAGGGGCACTCGGGAGGCTCAGTTGGTTGAGTGACTGACTCCTGGTTTCCGCTCAGGTCACCGTCTCACGCTCTGTGAGTGTGAGCCTGCATTGGGCTCTGTGCTGATGGTGGGGTGCCGGCGTAGGATTCTCTCTGTCCCTCTCTGCCTCTCCTCTGCTCATGTTCTCTCTCTCAAAATAAGTAAATAAACTTTTAAAAAAATCCAGTAA
This sequence comes from Panthera onca, assembly GCF_046562875.1. Classification (NCBI taxonomy): domain Eukaryota; kingdom Metazoa; phylum Chordata; class Mammalia; order Carnivora; family Felidae; genus Panthera; species Panthera onca. Next base: position 21,606,750 of record NC_138345.1, read on the forward strand.
GAAGTTTTATCTAATTGTAGCTTTTGATTTACCGTTCTGTATAGACTAATGGTGTTGAAAATCTTTTCATGTGCCTATTGTCAGCACAGAGCCTGACGCAGGGCTCGAACTCACGGACCCTGAGATCATGACCAGAGCTGAAGTCGGACGCTTAACCGACTGAGCCACCCAGGTACCCCATTAGTAATTTACTTCTTTAGGTTGCTCCTTATTCCTGGAAACTCCACATCTTTGATCCAGTTTGCGGCTGGATCTACAGATCTGACTCTTCCCTCCTTCCTCCAACTTGAGCAACTTTATTGGAAATCTTTTCCCATTTTTTTTTTTCATGCAGACAGTCTAAAAATCCATTTCCACTGCTCTATGTCTCTTTTTCCCTAAAAACAAGTAGTTCTGGTAAATTTGCCTGTCCTAAAGCTCTGGCTTCCATCAAAATATGTGATCTCAGATTGCAGCGTGAAAGCCAGTCGTCTAAAGGCAACAACACTCTTTTATTTGTAACAAGGAATGTATTTAGTTTTCTGCCTGGAAAAGGGTTCTAGACATTTGGGTCCAATTTTGTTCCAGAAGGCTGAGGTCCTGCTCTCCTTTTCAGCTTTAATTTTGAAGTAAGTCATTATTTGAGTGCTTATAACATTGTTTTCATCAAGAATACAGAATGATGTTTACCACTCAAGAGTAGAAATACAGGGGCGCCTGGGTGGCTCAGTCAGTTAAACATCTGACTCTTGATTTCGGTTCAGGTCATGATCTCACAGTTCGTGGGTTCAAGCCCCACATCTGGCTCTGTGCTGACAGTGTGGAGCCTGCTTGGGATCCATTCCCTCTCTCTCTCTCCTTCTCTCTCTGTCCCTCCCTGCTTGCTGTCACTCTTTCTCTCTCAAAATAAATAAATAAACTTAAAAAATTAAAAAAAAAAAGAGTAGAAATATAACCACGTATGTATGGCCTATATAAGCTAATTCAAAAAGATTCCTAATTGCATTTAATTCCTAATTAAATATGATATAATTTTACTAGTTATTTGTATTTACTTTAAGTTTTAACATTCATCTGCCCCTATTACTTCTAAAAGTACATATGAATATTTGTCTGTATCTTATGACAAGATAGATTTGATTATATGTTCCTTGGATTAAAAAAAATACCATACAGCAAAATTAATTAAGGACACTATAATCATGAGATCTAGGAAAGAGGTAAATTAAATACAGATTATATTTTTTAAAAATATAATTCAGTCATACTCTGGGTACTTTTTAGTCTCAAAAACATTTACTGAAGATATGTTTAATGGAGAAAGGACATAAGATTTATATAACAAAATGCCTATTAGCCTACCACTAAAAATTAATTGTTGATAATTAAAAATACTTTTAATCTCCTTTGCTCCTTCAAGTTCAATACAACTGAGTAAATATTGGGTGCCTACTTGGCTCAGTCGCTCAGTTAAGCATCTGACTTTGACTCAGGTCATGATCTCATGGTTCATGAGTATGAGTCCTGCATTCGGTGAGCCCTGCTTCTCTCCCTCTCTCACTCACTCTCTCTCTCTCTCTGCCCCTCGCTCACTTGCACCCTCTCTCTCAAAAAAAAAAAAAATTGAGTAAATATTCTTACCCCATTTTATTGGCTATGAAATAAAAACATAAGCTGCCATCTAAAATGTAAGAGGCGTATTAACTTATTTACACAGGGTAATTAAATATAAATATAGATTTCTGTTTTGTTTTCAGTCTCTTTAGATATATGCGATGAATTGCCTCAGAGCGAAAGGGTTTATTCTTATTATGAGAGAAGCCCGCATTCCTCTTCAAACATTGATTTATTCAACAATTGCTGTACTAACGCAGTCTATGGGGATACAAGAGGGAGAAGGGACTGATCATTTCCTCATGTTCACAAAGCTTGTGATCTGGGAGATGGGCAAATCACCACATGGCAAAGCAGTGTCACGAGGCCCAGGCTGCTGTGAAAGCGTAGACATGAGGCATCTAACCCAGACCTGCAAGGAAGAAGCATCATCTACACTGAGACCTTATGAATGGACAAGAATTACCCAGGTAAAGTGTTCAGGCAAAGGGAGCAGTATGTGCAAAAGCCCAGTGATCAGAGAGACAGGGTCCGGTTAGGGGACTTAATGAAGTTTTCTGCGGTTTGAAGGTAAAAGGGAGACAGAGTATGAGTTTTGAGAGACGAGGGCTGAAAAGGAAGCCGAAAGCCTGACCACCAAACCTACTACATTGTGTTAAGAAAAACAATGGGGAGGGGCGCCTGGGTGGGTCAGTCACTTTAAGCATTGACTCTTGATTTCAGCTCAGGTCATGATTTCACCGTTTGTGGGATCAGGCCCCATATCGGGTTCTCTCTCTCGTGGTTCTCTCTCTCTCTCTCTCTCTCTCTCTCTCTCGGCTCCTCCCCCCACCTTCTCTCTCTCTTGAAATAAATAAGTAAACTTAAGCAAAAAAGAAAAGCAAAGCAAAGCAATGGGGAGTCAGTCACACAGGTTCTTAAGCAAGGGAGGATAATAGGATAAGATTTGCAGTTGAGATATATAATAATAATCATAATAAATAACAAGAATAATCATTGCTAATATTCATTGTGTTGATAACATATCAGACACGACACTAAATGTCTTATATCAAACACTCCCTAATATATGTTTCAAGTGCCATTACTGTTGCTTACAATAAAAGCTATATACATTATGCTGTGATTGTCAGAAAATGGAAAGGAGATTCATTTTATTTTACTTAAATGGGGCTTTGTTCCATGATTACCAGCACAAGTGAGGCGTTATGTGATGTGTGGACCCCAGCTTTAGAGGACGTAATTTGACAGTGTAAGTGAACAGGATACTTTTCATTTTGGGAACATAGAATTACTTGGGAAAATTGGTTGAAGTACAGAGTAGTTTTGAATAAAATTGAATTATGTTTAATTTATTTCCCTATAGTGCTGTTTTGTGTTAGCTTAATGATTGTGTGTGTGTGCGTGTGTGTGTGTGTGTAGTAGGGTAAGTGGGGATTTGGTGGGAAGGCCTTGGAAGAATGCTGCAAATGTATGCTTTGAATTATGGAAATATACATAAAGTCTTTGAGAAGACATAAAACTATCAGCAGAATAGTATCTTCATGCTGTTGGTTTCTCAAAGGCATTGTTGAAATGAGGAGCTTTAGAAACTATCATAAAGTTACTTTGTCGGGGTGCCTGCGTGGCTCAGTTGGTTAAGCATCTGACATTGGCTCAGGTCCTGATCTCATATTCCGTGAGTTTGAGCTTCATGTTGGGGTCTGTGCTGACAGCCCAGAGCCTGGAGCCTGCTTCAGATTCTGTGTCTCCCTCTCTCTCTGCCCCTGCCCCACTGGCCCTCTGTCTCACTCTCTCTCTCTCTCTCTCTCTCTCTCTGTCAAAAATAATAAACATTAAAAAAATTAAAAAGTTACTTTGCAAGCCATAGACTGGACATGCTTCCGGAAGTGCCGTTAAAAATACTTAATAACCTTAGGATATAGGCAGCAATTAATCCAGAAGTACTCATCACAGAGCTGGAGGCTGCTTATTGGTTTCTGAGTGCCAGGACCACCAGGGATGCTGCAAGAGGGAGCAGAGATGTGAGAGCAGCTGGGAAACCTCAGAGGTCATAGGGTGTTGGCTGTTTACCAAGGAATATGGAACTATTTCAATATTTGATTACCAACAGGGATGACCACACCAGTAGGTATTGGCTTAATACTAGCTGTACGTGTTCTTATTTTTAGTACGAATAGGAAGAGCTATATAAAGATGGCAGGATGGTAAGCAAAAATGTGCCCAGAGAACACTGCGCTTGAAAAAACAATCAGTAAATTTAACATCCTTCAAATAGACTTCTGTTCCAAAGAAAAAATGAGTCAGAACCCCAAAACAGAACATAAACAGAGCCCAAATTCTAAAAAGTGTAACGTTCATCATAATGGAGGTAGATTGTGCTCAACATTGAAGGAGACACAATTTTGGTTCTTCACTAAATAAGGGCATAAAGTTGTCCGAATGGACCCACTCATTTTCAAATTTGTATTGAGCTCTTAGAATACACAAGAGCGTTGAGAGAAAAAGTGGCATTCCTTCTGGGGTGCCCGGCTGGTTCCGTCAGTAAAGCATGGGACTCTTGATCGCAGGGTCATGAGTTCAAGCCCCATGGGGGGGGGGGGAGATTACCTAAGAAAAAAAGTGGCATTCTCCTTAACAAGGACATCTTCCCTGTGAAAGTGCATGGCAAGTGATGGAGTAGAAGTTTGAAAGCGGAAGTGTCTCTGATCTGCCACTTACTGCTGGTTGATCTCTGACACATTCACGTGTTGGTTAGAATACTGGTTAATTGCTTTCATAGAGATCAAGAGAACGATGGCGTAAATAAAATATATTACTTTAGTCCTTTGTCACTTAAAACTTCAAGGTGGCTGGCAGTCCACGCTAATAGACAGCTTCATGTGGCCATCTGAGAACTTGGGGTTTGCAATGCCATGAGGTTGTGGTCTTATCTGCAGTGTGGAAGTTGACTCAGCACTACGTCTATGTTTTTTTTTTAATTTTTTAATGTTTATTTATTGTTGAGAGAGAGACAGAGACAGAGCATGAGTGAGGAAGGAGCAGAGACAAGGGGAGATACAGAATCTGAAACAGGCTCCAGGCTCTGAGCTGTCAGCACAGAGCCCGACGCGGGGCTTGGACTCATGAACAGTGAGATCATGACCTGAGCCCCAATTGGCCGCTTCACCGAATGAGCCACCTGGGCGCCCTGTCACTACATCTATGTTCCTGCCTGTTGGGAATGGGGGAAATATGTCAGCGGAAGGCACTCCTTAAAAAGGCCTGACCTGTAAGTTACATACATCTATTCTCTCATCACCTTCCATGGACTATTATTGACTGACTTGGCTATTACCGGGGTGGAGGAGAGGTCGAGAATCCTAGGCTCTAGCTGGCCAGCTATGTGCTTAGCTGAAACCACAAAGGTTCTAGTATGAAAAGGAAGGATGAAAACTGGTCCTTGGGGAAACAATTAGCAGACCCTGACCCCTTTGACTACTCTGAGCCTCAGTGTCACCTTTGTTTTTTTTGTTTTTTTGTTTTTTTTTAATGTTTATTTATTTTTGAGACGGGGAGAGACAGAGCATGAATGGGGGAGGGTCAGAGAGAGAGGGAGACACAGAATCTGAAACAGGCTCCAGGCTCTGAACTGTCATCACAGAGCCCGACGCGGGGCTCGAACTCACGGACCGTGAGATCATGACCTGAGCTGAAGTCGGATGCTTAACCGACTGAGCCACCCAGGCGCCCCTCAGTGTCACCTTTGTGAAATGCGGAGAATTATATTAAACAGCGTGTAGAAAACACCTAGCCTGGTGCCCAGCGCATGTCAAATGTTCAACAGTAATTAGTTTCTCCCCTGCCTGGCTTCATGCAATGGTAGCCCTGGTGGTGTGGGTGGGATTCGTGCTTACAGACGGCCCAGCTAGGTAACAGCATCAGAGCAGTCACATGGTGCCAGCCCTGTCATTCTTCATTCTCTGCCACATCCGTGAAGATGGGTTCAGGAGCTTTACCGGCATGAGGTTTACTGGTTTATGCCTTTTTTTTTTTGGCTCACAAGCTTTTTTTTTTAAGTTTATTTATTTATTTGGAGAGAAGGAGGCAGGCAGAGGGAGAGACAGAATCCCAATCCCGATGCGGGGCTCGAACTCACGAACCGTGACATCGTGAGCTGAGCTGAGATCAAGAGTTGGATGCCTAATTGACGGGGCCCCCCAGGCTCCCCATTAGTCCACAAGTTTTACTATTAAATAGTTTCTTCTTTGAGCCCTAGGATCCCTCTGTATTCTGGTGAAATGAGTTTAGTGACCTAAAGGAAGCATCTCGAGGAAATGAGAAGGAGCCCTTTGGGATCGAAGCTCTGAGGAAGAATCTGGTACAAATCCTACTGCCAGGCATTCAGCTCTTTCTCCCACCCATTCTACCTTCCTAAATATTTCCTAAGGAGCTAGGATCCACGGAGAGCCATTATCCTTTCTCTTCTATCTAGGTCCTAGGTTCCTAAGACTCTTTCTTTACAGTTCTTTCTGTACTCTCCCAACAGTTTCAATATGCCAGTCTTTTTTTTTTTTTAATGTTTATTTTTGAGACAGAGAGAGAGAGAGAGAGAGAGAGAGAGGCAGAAAGAGGGGGAGGACAGAGGATCTGAAGCGGGTTCTGCGCTGATGACAGAGCCAGATGCGGGGGCTCAAATTCATGCACTGTGAGATCATGACCTGAGCTGAAGTCTAACGCTTAACCAACTGAATCACCCAGACCCCCCTCAATGTGCCAGTCTTCAGATAGCTTTCATCTTTTATTACCTAAAGGGGAAGGACTGCTCCTTTCTCAATCGTCTTTCCCTTATTTCTATAATATGTCGTCTCCAAGATGGCCCCCAATAATCCTCATGGTAGTCACTTTCTTACATCGTCTATCTCCACACTGAGTCAGGGCTGACGCATGTGATTCACAGATTACGATGGAGATAATGGTGCGTGACATCACGGCTAGGTCATAAAGGCCACGGAAGCTCTTGCTCTGCTCCTTTTTTTGATTCCTTGTCCTGGGGGGCGTGAACCACCGTGCCACAAAGACATGGAAGTGCCTTTGGGCAGCACCCATGTGCCAACAGCCAGCTGTCTGCCACCCATGTGAGCGAGCCGGCTTGCAAAGAGGTCCTCCGGCCCCAGGCGAGTCTTCCTGAACTTGTCTCCACCAGGATTTGACTCTGACTCTATGAGCTACTAAGCCAAGCTATTATTGAATTCATGATATATCTATACTGTACACGATACTAAATGTGCATGGGTGTTTTAAACTATTATGCTTTGGGGTCATTTATTACACAGAAATAGATAACTAATATACTACTACTCTGTACTCTATATCTTTGGGGGATAGTCATGCACTTCTTTTCTCAAATCCTTCCACTGTACTTGTGCATTTTCCAGGATAAATCATCGTGATTCTTTAGTCAGGGTGTGTAGAGCGCAAAGCAGTTCTCACGATACTGATGCGATTGCAATCAGCTGTTGCAATCAGCAAAGCACACTTTACACGCTGTATGCTAGCCGATTTGACAATAAATTATATTTAAAAATAAAAATAAAAATCCTTTTCCTCCCCCATCCCTTTTCCTCCCAACTTTCTCATTTTTCCCGGGAGATTGTTATTCCTTCTTTTGAGTTTTCTTCTAGATGCACCTTTCTGGAATTCTCATGGAATGGTAATATTGAGACCACTGATGTTAAGGGTTTAATTTTTTTTTTTTTAACATGTACTTATTTTTGAGAGACAGAGAAAGGCAGAGCATGAGCAGGGGAGGGGCAGAGAGACAGGGAGACACAGAATCCGAAGCAGGCTCCAGGCTCTGAGCTGTTTGTCAGCCCAGAGCCCGACGCGGGGCTCGAACCCGAGAGCTGTGAGACCATGACCTGAGCTGAGGTCGGACACTCAACCGGCTGAGCCAGCCAGGTGCCCCTGAAGTTAAGTGTTTAAACTTACTTGTGAAAACGTGCATGTCTTTGCTGCTAAAATCAGTTCTAATCACTTCACACGGAAGGAAACCTCTATGATGACTACCCTGTGCCCCCCAAATCATGAACACATAAATGCAGGCTTAGGTGTCAGAGTCGTCTATCCGCTGTCCGCGGGCCACTGCTCTGTGTCTACTGCTCCACAGCCAGCCTTAAACTCTCCTGCCTCAGCCATCTTCCTTGTCCAGAGTCTTTGCTGTCCCATCACAGACTTCCGCCCTTTGGGACAAAACTAACCTCTTCGCCCGTTAGTCAAACTTTGCTAGACGAGACAGAGCTATGGTATCTTTCAGTGTCCTTAGTACAACAGCGTTTCCTCGAAATAGCTTTGAATGCATTGCATAACCTCAGGATGTTCAGCAACTCCCCCAGGAGAGTCAGAGGGGGGCTGGAACAAGCCCACATTTTTTTTAAAGTTTGTTATTTTTTAATTTATTTTGAGACAGAGAGATACAGAGGAAGCAGGGGCGGGGCAGAGAGAGAGAGAGAGAGAGAGAGAGAGAGAGAGAGAGAGAGGGAGAGAATCCCAAGCAGGCTCCACAGGGTCAGCATGGAGCCGGCCGTGGGGCTCAACCTCACGAAAACGCGAGATCATGACCTGAGCCAAAGTCAGGAGTCTGAGGCTTAACCACCCAGGCACCCCACAAGCCCACATTTTAACAGGGGCTGCTCCAGGGCGAGGCCTCCATCACCCTGCTGGTGCTCACATGGGTGCCACACGGGCAGAGACGATGCTGGCAACCCCGAGAGGGGACGCGTCCCTTGTACACCTTCTTGTGCCTGTCACTCCCTTCTGAGCTGAAGTGCCAGGCCCGCGGTGTGTCAGATGGCTGGAGTCCCGGTCAAATCCCGGACCTCATTTTCTGGGCGCTGGGAGAATGAATCCGGTCTTCCTGCTGGGGAGGAAGGGTTCTTCCCGTACGAAAAGGATGTTTCAAGAGATGCTGGGCACTGACGAACTTGACAAACGCCCTCTGTGGTCGGCACCTCTTAAAACCATATGTGCTGTGTTTCATTCAATTTGAATAAAACGAGGATTAACTGACTCAGCAACCGTGATTTTATTTTACTGTGTATTTTTTTAATTTATTTTTGAAATTATAGTCGACACACAGGGTTGCAACCATGAATTTAAATCAGGTCTACTCTGGGGCGCCTGGGTGGCTCAGTCAGTTAAGCATCCGACTTCGGCTCAGGCCATGATCTCATGGTTTGTGAGTTCGAGCCCTGCATCGGGCTCTGTGCTGATGGCTCAGAGCCTGGAGCCTGCTTCGGATTCTGTGTCTCCTTCTCTGCCCCTTCCCCACTTGTACTCTCTCTCTCTCTCTCTCTCTCTCAAAAATAAAGTTAAGAAAAATAGGATCTACTCTTAACAAAATCGTGATGTCAACATTGTCAGCCTCTCGTTTAGCCTTTTGTCATAGTTTTCTTCAACCCCAGACTCTTTCTTCTTACCTGTTTTTCGGTTTCATCTGAGAAACTTACTCTAACCTAATCATCTTGTCTTTTTTGGGGGGATCGTGCCTGGGTGGACAAAGGAAGGGGACACTTTCGGCTTCCAATCCGCTTACATATTTGGCTGTTAATTCTTTGAGCCCAGCACCAAGTATTCTTATTCTTATTCAATACAAGTGTATGGTATTGAAATGTTCTTATATTGAAATGTTCTTGTGTTGAAATGTTCTAAGAGATAATGTTTTGGGGGAAAGCTGGGATATTATGTGACTTAGTTACCTCACATATATTGCAAGCTTTTTTCGTATCGTTTCCTATGGTATAAAGTCACTTAAATTTTTTTTTTAGTTTTTTATTTTAAAGTTTATTTATTTATTTTCTAGTAACCTCTTCATCAACATGGGGCTTGAACTCACGACCTTGAGATCAAGACTCACATGCTCTTCTGACTGAGCCAGCTAGGTGCCCCAAAGTCATTTAATTTTAGAGTTGAAAGGAATCATACAGATCATTAAACTCTTATTTTATATATGAAATAATTAAGGCCGGGGAGATGTAAAGATTTGTTCAAAGCCAATCATTTAGTTTTGAAGTTGAGAGGAGAATCCACAGCTCCTGATTCTAGCATATTCTGCCAAACTAAAAGACTCATGCACCAAATATCAGAGATCCTAGATTTTTATGGACATGACAGAGGAATGTGTTGTAGGAGAAAATAGGGAAAAATACGAAAATAACTTTTCTCTTCTGTCAGTTATTGATGGAGTGACCACACCTGCTATTTTGTCTGGGACACTTTGGGTTTATCCTTGATGACTGGAATAATTATTAAGAGGAACCCCTTTCTCCCTCAAAAGTGTGCAGGAACATAAATCGCAGGTTAGCTCGCTTAATGAAAAATTACATTGTTCTTCAATGATTCCATTTTCTCAGCAAATGTATTGGAGTAAAAGGGTCAGCCTATACTATAAATACAATGATTAATCAGAGTAAAACCAAGGCCATAATGGTTTTCAAATTCGAAGTCACAACCATTGGTGGGCCATGAAATGAATTTGGGGTTATACTCAACATTTATTTATTTTTAAAAAATTTTTAAAATGTTTTTTTTTTTTTTTTTTTGAGAGGGAGAGAGAGAGAGTGAGGGAGGGGTAGAGAGGGCGAGGGAGACACAGAATCCAAAGCAGCTCCAGGCTCTGAGCTGTCAGCACAGAGCCCGATGTGGGGCTCAAACCCACAAACTGCTGGATCATGACCTGAGCTGAAGTCAGATGCTTCACCCAGGTGCCCCGGAGTTCTAATGAAAATTTAAAAGAGGAAATCGAAGAAAAACTAAATTAGAATGCATGTATATAGTAAAAGTAAGCATTATTTTAAGAAACTTGTTTCTGTTATGCATACATACATATATACACAGCAGTGCACTTGGTCTCACTGTAACACCTACTTCTTGTTGTAGGCTGCAGTAAAAAACAAAAACAAAAAAACAAAAACAAAAACAAAAACAAAAACAAAAAAAGGGTGGGAAAGCCGTGGCATAAAGAAATCCAGAACTTTAACAACTCTAAAAAAGAAGATGCAAGGCCATGACCGTTTATACCACTTTGCAGGAAGCTGCTAGATGAATTGGCTGTATCGATAAGGTAGCTAAAATTCACAGTCTTTGAGACACCGTAAGGAATAAATATTAAAGCTCTCACTACAATGATAGAGTCAGGGGAAGCAATAATCACTTTAAAGGGTATACATATATTTTTTAACGTTTATTTATTTTTGAGACAGAGAGAGACAGAGCATGAACGGGGGAGGAGCAGAGAGAGAGGGAGACACAGAATCAGAAGCAGGCTCCAGGCTCTGAGCCGTCAGCAAAGAGACCGACGCGGGGCTCGAACTCACGGGCCGCGAGATCGTGACCTGAGCTGAAGTCGGACGCTTAACCGACTGAGCCACCCAGGCACCCCTAAAGGGTATATGTTTTAGTTGTCTTCATATTTCCAGGTATTATTATTAAGCAGATCGCACAACGCAGACTTGACACTTACACACCCCTTGTGTAAGGATGTTACAAGGTTTCTAAAAGACTGAAGGATAACCGATTCATTAAAATGCTGTCGGAGAAAAAGTCCGGAGAAGTGTATTTTTAGTATGGAAGAGATTTTGACATATCAAGTAAGAAAAAGAGGTGACAACACAGTATCTGCATATGATCTCATTTTGTAAAACATTGTGTCTGTACCCACGTGTAATGTGTTTCAGGTTTTGCCAACCTTGGTACTATTGACGTTTGGGACCAGATAATCGTTTGCTACAAGGGGCTGTCCTATACACCATAGGCTATTTAGCAGGATCCTTGACCTCTGATGGCGGTAGCTGCCTCCATCCATCCAATTGTGACAACCAAAAACGCCTCCAGACATTGCCAGATCACCTGGGCTGAGAACCACTGACATAGATACAATTGACCCAGGAATTGTCTTTTCAGTGGATGGACTTTTTAGGAAAACATTTCTGTCTTTTGTATTTTCATAATAAGAAACCCCATAAAACTGTTTTTACATTGAAAAAAAAAGCATTGGCTTCACAGCCGTTTTTATAATTTTGATGATTGAGATTCTTAAGCTGGAAGATGTTTCCAGAAAATTGAGAAGTCTCAGTTATAAAGCTGCAGAAGCCAAGAGACTACGATTTCTTTTATTTTGTTTCCATTCATTCATTTAAAAATGTCTACTTATTAGCACTGTGTAAGTTTACATATGATAAAGAGAGAGCCTTTAGAAATATAATCATTGGGGTGCTTGGGTGGCTCAGTCGGTTAAGTGTCGAACTTCAGCTCAGGTCATGATCTCATGGCTTGTGAGTTCGAGCCCCGTGTCGGGCTCTGTGCTGACAGCTCGGAGCCTGGAGTCAGCTTCGGATTCTGTCTCGCTCTCTCTCTGCCCTTCTCCTGCTCACACAAGAATAAACAAACATAAAAAAAAATAGAAATATAATCATTAAGTGCTATTTTCCCTGTGTCTCAACGGAAAACTGGAGTTATGGGGGAGAATTAAATGTCATTAAATATGTTTCATAAATGCAACAGTTTCCAAAACAAATCAGATTCACTGGCATTCAAAACCTCCTGGGGTCGGTAAACTTTCTCATGGACCACCTTCTAAAATGTTTGGAAGAAATTGTCCTAAGAACCCGCATTTAAAGGCACAAATATACGTACAAAGATGCTCTCCATGACATTGACTAGTGACAAAATTAGAACAATTGATATGTCATTAAAAATAGATTACCCCACATCCACACTTTGGAAAATTTTGCTAGACATTAAAAGAACAAGGTAGATCTATATACAGGACATGAAAAATGTTCAGTATGTAGCAGTGAAGGCCAAAAGCATATTGCAAAGAAACACACACAGTATAATCCTACTACAGGCACATAGGTATGTGAAATATACAGCCTACATGCTTATAAACATTCTAGAAATATATGTAACAAAATGTTGACAGTGCTCATCTCTGCAGTGTGAGGTAGGGGACATGGGATGGAAGGAAATGGCACTTTTAATTTTACATGGTTGCCTCGCTTTAATCTTTTATAACACACTTTTTCCCCCCCTCCATCTTCTCCTTTTTTTAATCTTGGCAAAATAGTTCTGTAACGGCGGGGCATGTTCACAGTCGACCTCTTAGCCTTTAAGGGCGTGTCTCCCAACCTGGCCTCCCACCTGTATGGGGGGGGAGGGGTGTGAAGGTGGCTTCGTGCTCCCCATTGGTCTCTGGGAGGGGTGAGCTGTATTACTATCATGTTCTTCTGTTTACAGATATTTAACTGTGTGAACATTCAAGATTGCGGATATTTAACATGTTGGCGTACAACCAGATGGCTCAGTAATGTTAGAACCACCACTGGCAACACATTACAGCACTTACTGCATTGTTAGTGTGTGTGTGTGTGTGTGTGTGTGTGTGTGTGTGCGTGTGTGTAATGTCTTGTTTTTGCTACTTTATATTAAGCCCTTTATGTACAGGGGCTGTCTTAATCCATCCAGGCTTTTATTTATTTATTTTTTAAAATTTTTAAAAAATGCTCTCCTTTTGTTTTAATTTTTTTTTTAACCTTTATTTATTTTTGAGACAGAGAGAGACAGAGCATGAATGGGGGAGGGTCAGAGAGAGAGGGAGACACAGAATCCGAAACAGGCTCCAGGCTCTGAGCCATCAGCACAGAGCCCGACTCGGGGCTTGAACTCACGAACCGCGAGATCATGACCTGAGCGGAAGTCGGACACTTAACCGACTGAGCCACCCAGGCGCCCCCATCCAGGGTTTTATAACAACATACCAGAGACAGGGGTAACTTGTAAACAACAGAAATTTATTGCTCATGGGTGAGGTATTAAAAAAAGCGGGGGAAGAGTTAAAAAAGGAGGATGGGGTAAACAAAAAAAAAATGAAATTTATTTCGCACAGTTCTGGAGGCTAGACGTCTGAGATCAGGGTGCCAGCTCGGTCGGATTTGGTGAGAGCCCCCTTCCAGGTCACAGACATCTCATTGTGTCCTCACACGGTGGGAGGGGCTGGGGACCCTCTGGACCCTCTTTTCTAAGGCACTAATCCCATTCCTGAGGGCTCCACTCTTGTGACTTAAACTCTTCCCCAAGCCCCCACCTCCTAATACCATCATATTTGCACGTTAGGATTTTAGGATTTCAACAGAGGAATTGGGGGGAGGGGACATAAAATCCAAATCATATTAGGAGCCATATCTTATATTTCCACTTCTTCCTCTCCAACTAGCAGGCCTAGTTATTATCAGTAGACCTGATCATCACATTGGTTAAGGCAGTCGGAAGCAGGTAACAGGGCACAGAACAAAGTGTTTCTGGTCTAACCACTCCTTTGCTAATACCAGATCTGATGAACAGAATTCAGGGAACACCTGAGTTGTTTGGGCTCCTCCCCTTCGTGCTGGAATGATTCAAAGCTGTGTGGGAACTGATTATTCTGTTCAGATTGTGTCATCTGAAACTCCCTGTGAATACCAGCCCTGGCTTTGCTTCTATTCTCTCAATAGTCCATTGAATCCACAAAAAAAAATGCCATTGCCACTGCATGAGTAAGGACTTGAGCCGTATTGCTAGTCACTGGGGAACTGTTGGACTATTTATCAAAAGGGTCTGCACATTTTCCAAGCCTAAACTTAGGAAGTGATTACACATACTTCCCAGTCTTTTCTCCGTTCCTTGTCCTATTTTTTTTTTCCTATAAAAGGCAAAAATCTACTGATCACTTGATCCAGTTATCCTAAATTAATTTAGATTTCCTGGCGTTATGAGATCTTGAGACAATGGGATTTTCTTTTTTTTTTTTTTTTTTTTTTTTTTTTTTTTTTTTTTCAACGTTTATTTATTTTTGGGACAGAGAGAGACAGAGCATGAACGGGGGAGGGACAGAGAGAGAGGGAGACACAGAATCGGAAACAGGCTCCAGGCTCTGAGCCATCAGCCCAGAGCCTGACGTGGGGCTCGAACTCACGGACCGTGAGATCGTGACCTGGCTGAAGTCGGACGCTTAACCGACTGCGCCACCCAGGCGCCCCAAGACAATGGGATTTTCAATGATATTAATAAATACAATTTCAGAAGAGCTTATAAGGTTTAAATAATTAAAAGGAGCTTTCGTTTCTGTCTGGAAATTTCACTTCTAGCCCATGACATGTCAGCCGTGGTAAATGTGCTGCAGAGAGAACAATGAGGTGTTTGCATGCTATGGTGTTATTTATTTATTTGTTCACTTTAAATTGTCCATATAATAGAACAAATATATATCAACCCACACAATACTTCCCAAGATGCTTGCCTTTACTGCTTAGGTTCCATTTTTTACTTGACAATATTTAGAAAATATTTATTGAGAGCCCACTAAGTCTCAGGCACTTTTCAGAATCTTTTCCCACAATACACTATATATTTTAAGTTTGGTTGGTTCTGTACATGGTTAAGTTGAGACATATTCCCATATGCTTTACGCATAGTAGTTCTCAGTAACTGTTGGAACAGAATGGACAATTATTTTTTGTAACATGATGATTACACAAAAGCTTGTGTAAACTTATGAATTATGAATTCAAATGGCTCAGCTTTTCAAATATCCTTTTACCTGGCCCTAAACAATTTGATTTCAGGAAGTTTCAACTCTTTTATATCATTTTAACAATTACATTAAAGCTGCTGACAATTATAATTAATTTGCCAGAAAAGTCATTAAGATATATAGAATGTGTGACTCATAGTAGGCTTTTTAAAAACAGCTTTATTTGGAACTAATTCACATGCCATAAAATTCACCCTTTGAAAATGCTCAATTCAGTGTTTGTTTGCTTTTTAATGTTTATTTATTTTTGAAGGAGAGAGTGAGACAGGGCACCAGGAGGGGAGGGGCAGAGAGAGGGAAACAGAATCTGAAGCAGGCTCCAGGCTCTGAGCTATCAGCACAGAGCCCAATGTGGGGCTTGAACACACGAGCTGTGAGATCATGATCTGAGCAGAAGTCAGACTCTCAACCGACTTAGCCACCCAGGTGCCCCTCAATTCAGTGTTTTTTTTTTAGTATATCCCCAGAGTTGTGCAGCCATCACCATAATCTAATTTGAAGTATTTCTAACATTCCAAGAAGAAATCCATTCCCATGTCCCTAGTCCTTGGCAACAATGAATCTATCTTCTATCTTCAGGGGTTTGCTTATTCTGGATATGTCATATAATGGAATTATGTGACACATGTGACCTATTACGTCCGGTTTCTTTCACTTAGAATGTTTTCAGGTTGTAGCATGTATCATTCTTTTTATGGCTAGATAGTATTTCATTGTGGATATACCACATTTTGTTTATCTATTTATCAATTGATGGATACTGGGTCCTTTGCACTTGTTGGGTATTACGAATAATGCCGCTATGACAAAGCTGATTTACAAGTTTCTGTACTTGTACTTTATAAGTTTCGGACTTTCGTTTCTTGGTTCTATACTTAGGGGTCTAGGTGTCACCTTTTGAAGGAGCTGCCAGGTTGTTTTACAAAGTGTCTGCACCATTTCAAAATCCCATAAGCAAGGTACAAGGGCTCTGTTTTCTTCACCTTTTCTCCAACACTTGCCATTGTCTGATTTTTTTTTTGGTATAGTTACCCTAATGGGTGAGAAGTAGATCTCACTGTGGGTTTTGATTTGCATTTTCCTGATGGCTAATGATTTTTTTCTTTTTATGTGCTTATTTGCTGTTTGAATATCTTCTTTGGAGAAATATCTATTCAAATTACTTGGCTATTTAAAGAATTGGGTTGTCTTTCATCATTGAATGCTAAGACTTCTTCATATATTCTTTATATATTTTATGCATATATATTTTTTTTAACGTTTATTTATTTTTGAGACACAGAGAGACAGAGCATGAACAGGGGAGGTGCAGAGAGAGAGGGAGACACAGAATCGGAAGCAGGCTCCAGGCTCCGAGCTGTCAGCACAGAGCCCGATGCGGGGCTCGAACTCACGGACCGTGAGATCGTGACCTGAGCCGAAGTCGGCCACTTAACCGACTGAGCCACCCAGGCGCCCCTATTCTTTATATATTTTAAAGTCTCATCAGATACATGAACTGTAAATAGTCTCTCATTCTTCAGTTTCTATTTCC
This sequence comes from Panthera onca, assembly GCF_046562875.1. Lineage (NCBI taxonomy): Eukaryota > Metazoa > Chordata > Mammalia > Carnivora > Felidae > Panthera > Panthera onca. The sequence continues at coordinate 21,623,483 of NC_138345.1, forward strand.
ACTTTCTCTGTGGTGTCGTCTGAAGCACAAAGTTTTAGTTCTAATGAGGTCCAATTTGCCTATTTTTTCTTTTGTCATTTGTGCTTTTGGAATCACATCTAACAAGTCATTGCTCGATCCATGGGGCTGAGATTTCCTAATTTCATTTAAGGATTTAATAGTTTTACCTCTTGTATTTCAACCATTTTGAATTAACTTTTGTATATGTTGTGAGGTAAGGGTTCAACTTTATTGTTTTGTGTTGCAGATATCCGGTTGTCCCGGAACCGCTTGTTGAAAAGACTATTCTTTCTCCCACTGGATTGTCTTGGCACCCTGGCAAAGTCAATTGACCAAAAACGTGGATTTGTTTCTGGACTCTATTCTGTCCCACTGATTTCTATGTTTAGAAAGACCGTGCACCACACGGTCTTGACAGCTTGGCAGTAAGTTTTGAAATAGGGAAGCTTGAGTCCTCCAACTTTGTTCTTTTTCAAGATTGTTTTTTATATTAGGTGTCTACAAAAATGATTATTTAGTGAATGAGTAAATGGATGAATGTTTGCATTTTTAAAAGTTTTATCTTGAGGGTGAGGAGGTTTTATTATCTTTAAAGGAACCGTAGCTAAGAGATAGTGATATTTAGATATACATACTTTCCGAAAACATGCCAGGATTGGTCCTATTTTATAAAAATGCCTTTGATGGCTAGGTTTCTGCTACCTGGGCTGCTCGACAGGATCTGTTTCTCAATTTTCTGTAATTGGCAGCATGCTGAGGGCATAGCTGGTACTCCATAAATATTCATTGATTAAATGCCTTGTCCTTTTTGTTTTGTTTTGTTTTAACCTATTGCTTGTCTTGTCGCTACCCGTTGGTTGATAGTTGGTAAAATGTCCTGTTTTTCCAGCCGTTTCAAAAATGGTAATTTTGGTTTAGAACCCTATTTTCCTCAACTCCTGCCAATGTTCTTCACAGCACCAAAATATGCTAGACGGATGAGTTTCCAGGATGGAAACATTAGGAATTCTTTTCCGATGGAGTACCCAGGAATTGGGTTTGCCCCTCTATTTCCTACCCTAATTGCTTTGCTATCACTTGCAAGGAGTAGCCTCCCTAAGGCGGAAAATTCCCATTCCCAAGGCTGGCAATCATTTCTGCTTTGAGTTTCCTGAAGTGTCATTTCCTTCAGGAAGACTTCCCAGATTGAGATACAGAGTGGACACGGATTCCATAGTGAATACACGGTCTTGCATAGCCCACCACATCCTCCCACCAATCCCACAAGATAAAAAGGAAAGAAAAAAAAAAAAGCCGTCACGTATGTTAAAAATTTTGTATTTTCACATCTTTGTTTTTACCTGTCTGTTCCTAATTTGGTACATTGTTCTTGTGTTGCCCCCAAACCTGTTAAAACACATTCTTGCTTTAGGATTTAAATGGAAGTTTCCTTATCTCCCTCCAGGCTCCTGCTATGCTTAGCTCTGCTAGGCACATAAAGGGTACTTAGTAAATGTTGAGGGATTTTTTTTTTTTTTTTTTAACTGTCTTGTCTCCTGTTTCAGAACACCAACTACTCGGGCTAAAGGTAGAGCTCAGTGTGAAGTGCTTAATACACAGAGCCACGGACACGCCCACAAAAGCAGTGATGAAATCTAAGTAATCTCTCCCTTTTCTAGTTAGCCATGGGGGCTACAAGCTTTCAAACTAGCCCACCAGCAGTTTTTATTTCCTTCTGCCTGGATTTACCTAACCGGTTGGCATGACCCAAGCAAAGGGCCAACTGCTGGGATCCCGACGGTCACCGAAGCCGCACCTCCGCCGGCCCCGCCTACCGTGGCAAATTAAAAGCCCTGGCCAGTGCCAGGAGACCGGGATCCCAGTTCTGGTTTCTCCAAACTTTAAAACCTTGGGGACCCACATTCTCCGTTAATTAATTCATTCAGTAAATATTAGCCCCAACTGTGTGCCAGGTACACTGCTAGGTCACCGTAACAGCGACCGCGACAAAGTATTTTCATTCATGGAATTTACATTTCAATGGAAGGTTGAGGGAGGGCGGACGCGTACACCGTAGCCCACGGCTATTTCCCCATTTCTTTTTTAAAAAACCTTTTTTAAAGTTTATTTATTTTTGAGAGAGAGAGCGAGCGAGCAGGGGAGGGGCAGAGAGAGAGAGGGAGACAGAATTCCAAGCAGGCTTCCAGACTTCAGCACAGAGCCCCATATGGGGCTTGAACCCATGAACCATGAGATCACGACCTGAGCCCAAACGAGGAGTTGGATGCTTAATCAACTGAGCCCACCCAGGCGCCCCTACTTCCCCCTTTCTTAAAACTACGGAAGAGCTTCCAGGTTCAATTTGAACGTTTAGGGCCTGTTACTTGCACGTGATCAAAGCTCAGCATGCAGCAAAAGCTGCCGCTCCTGTAAAGTCAGTCCGCGGTTGATCTAGGAGTATTCTAGCTCTGTTTTACAGAGAGGATACAACTAACAGTTGAGCATAAGTCTTCACTATTCTACACGACCTCGGTATGCATCACGACTCTGACCCACGGTTAGTAGCCGCCTCTATTTGCCAAGGGCCCGAGGTAGTTAGGCATTTGGTATTTCGAAAGGCTGTTTGAAGGGCTTCCTTTCGCCCAAGTTATGCATGTATTTGCCAGTCGACAGGGGGTAGGGGGTGCAGAAAAGTTGCTTTCGGTTAAGCAGGGCAGCAAGGTCCTGGGGAGGACGCGAGGCGTCACGCTACGTTAACATTTTAATCCAAAGAACTGAGTCAAAACGACGGCAGTGGTGCCAGGGCCCTGCAGAGGCCACGCAGGTTTTAAGGAGGCGCTCCGTCCTCCATTCCGAGCCTGAAACTTCCTCCGAAACGCACGCTGTGAAAGCATCGTAGCTTCCCTGAGCGGCGCCCATCCCGCCACAATCCGCAGCCGCAGTGCAGGATGGCGCAGCACCGAAACCTGTGGCAGAGCAGGCGAGAGCTGTCACCGCCTCCTCGCCCGCCGCGGCCAGGAACGCCTAGCCCGCGCAGGTCACCCCGGCGCAGCGCTCTCCAGCCCGCGCCCCGCCCGCGCGCGCGCGCGCGCTCCCGTCCCCCGTCCCCCGCCCCAACCAGCGCCGCGGCCACGCCCATGGCGTCCGCCGAACGGGGCGGGGCGCGGGCCGGGGGGCGGGGCGAGCCCGCGCTGTTGAATGGGGCGCCGCGACGAGCCGCGCATTCCAACGGGCCCACGTGACGCGGCCGCGCGGCCTGAGGTAAACAACCGCGGCCCCGCCTCCCGGCCCCTCCGCGGGCCCTGCACTGCTCCTCGCTGTCGGGACGCGCTCCAGCGGGGCGGGCGGCTTCCTCCGACAGTCCCCAGCGGCCGCCGCGGGCCGGAGCAGCGGCAGGCGGGCGCGGCGCCCCGGGTCTGCGGGCCGAGCGCGCCGGCCGGGGTCGAGCGCGCGTCCCCTCCCCGCCCCCACCGCGCGTTGTGGCGCAGCAGGAATTTGGCGGGGACCCGGGCGCTATTTGCGGCTCTTGACGCGCCGGCGGCCGGTGGCCCTTCGGTCATTTCTATTCTAGGGGCACTGGGTCATCGCGCCGGGCCGGCCCCCTCCCCCGGGCCCGGAGGGTGTGTCCCCCTCACAGGGGCTCGCCGCGCCTATAAGGGGCCCGAGCGGCGGGCAGGGACATGCAGCTCTACAGCAGCGTCTGCACCCACTACCCAGCCGGGGGACCGGGTCCCACGGCCGCAGCGCCCGCTCCTCCCGCCGCCGCCGCCGCCGCCGCCGCCGCCGCCCCCTTCAAGGTCTCGCTGCAGCCCCCGGGCCCCGCCAGCGGCGAGCCAGAGCCCGAGACCGGTGAGTGCCAGCCTGCCGCGGCCGCCGAGCCCCGAGAAGCCGCCGCCGCCCCCGCCGCCAAGATGCCCGCCTTCTCCTCCTGCTTCGAGATGGTGTCCGGGGCCGCCGCCCCCGCCGCGGCCGCCGCCGGCCCGCCCGGCGGGTCCTGCAAGCCGCCGCTGCCGCCGCACTACACGTCCACGGCGCAGATCACGGTGCGGGCCCTGGGCGCCGACCGGCTCCTGCTGCACGGGCCCGAGCCCGGCGCCGCGGCGCCCGCCGCCCAGCGCGGCCGCTGCCTCCTGCTGGCCCCGGCGCCCGCCGCCCCGGTGCCGCCGCGCCGGGGCTCCTCGGCCTGGCTGCTGGAGGAGCTGCTGAGGCCCGACTGCCCCGAGCCCGCGGGCCTGGACGCGGCCCGCGAGGGCCCCGACAGAAACTTCCGACTGAGCGAGCACCGCCAGGCCCTGGCCGCCGCCAAGCACCGAGGCCCCGCGCCGCCCCCGGGGAGCCCGGAGCCCAGCCCCGGCCCGTGGGGCGAGGAGCACCCGGCGGACAGGAGCCTCCGGGGCTGGGAGAGGGCGGGCGACCGCAGCGACCCTCCCGCCGCGGACGAGGCACGGCGGCCCGACCCGGAGGCCGAGGCGCCCCCGGCGCGGGGCGGCGACGCCGCCCAGAGCGGCGGGGCCGAGGCGGTGATCGTCTCCAGGTCGGATCCCAGAGACGAGAAACTGGCCCTGTACCTGGCGGAGGTGGAGAGGCAGGACAAGTACCTGCGACAGAGGAATAAGTACCGCTTCCACATCATTCCCGACGGCAACTGCCTCTACCGGGCGGTCAGCAAGACGGTGTACGGGGACCAGAGCCTGCACCGAGAGCTGAGGGAACAGACGGTGCATTACATCGCCGATCATCTTGACCACTTCAGCCCCCTGATTGAGGGCGACGTGGGGGAGTTCATCATCGCTGCTGCTCAAGACGGGGCGTGGGCCGGGTACCCGGAGCTGCTGGCCATGGGGCAGATGCTGAATGTGAATATACATTTAACTACTGGAGGGAGGTTGGAGAGCCCCACGGTGTCTACCATGATTCACTATTTGGGCCCAGAGGATTCCCTAAGGCCTAGTATTTGGCTCAGTTGGCTCAGTAATGGACATTACGATGCGGTGTTCGATCACTCCTATCCTAACCCAGAGTATGACAGTTGGTGCAAACAGACTCAAGTGCAGAGAAAACGCGATGAGGAACTTGCCAAATCCATGGCCATATCCCTGTCCAAAATGTATATTGAACAAAATGCATGCTCTTGAAGTGGCTGAAAACCCACACCCTGGGAGAATTGCATACGTGATTTGTGTCGGGAGAATTATGAACTCTAATCAGGGTAATAGCACTTTTAAACTTCCTAGTAGATTTACTGTAGGTGTAATGCCTTAATCATTTTTTTGAATGTCTTCTCAGAGCTGAAGGTTGCTGGGCACCTAAATGATGTTTCATGATGGCTTTCGGTGATCCTACTGTCCTACTGCTATTTATAATTTGCTGTATAAAGTTGGCACTACTTAATTTGCAAGCTAGTTTCTCACGGTGTAAATTTGTTCATTCCTGGTCATCTGTTTTCTACACAAATGTATTTTTGCACAACATTTTTAAAAATTGGTGTACCTTCACCTATGACGTGTGTTCCATTTTGACGGCTTTCCAGCATAAATCCAGAGAAGCGCTTTACATGAAGTTTCTTACTTTGAACAGAGTTTTGTGACTTAGTAGTTATTTTATGTTGTTGACTTTGAATTTTACGATTCTTAGATAATTATTTCGAGTGGGTATCGATGCATTCGTGTTACCAGACTGATTGGCCCATTCCATTTTGATGAAAACCAGATTTGTTGTTTTGGAAATCATTATTTTTCTAGAAATGGTAAACCTTTTAAAGAGAAAGACTTAAGGGAAGGTTGTGGGAGTTTTCTTTAAGGGATAGTACCAGCTTACTTGAATGAAAGTCTGATGTTTGCTGATGGGACAGTGACAACTCTTCTTGTACTTTGGTTGGCATTTAGAGTAGATTGGTGCTCTGAACCGTCTTTATTTATATGTGTCATTTTGTTATAGAAGCATTTTAACTCTGTGGCAAGATAAGCCTCCTGCTTTGTATAGCTTCTCGGATTCAACTAAGAGATTTGAAAAACTAACAGCATAAATGCCTTGAGTCAACCGTGGCGGTTGTTTTACAGCAGGAGAATACCGTCTTAATATTTTATTCCTTTTAAATTCTCTCAAAAGGCAAAATAGGATTGCCCTGTATTATGTACAAATAAAAATGTCTGTAAACAGATCTTGTATGGTTTGCTGGGTCAAACAATGTTCCCAACCTGAAATCTATCTTATTTCCACTTTAACTACTTTCAGTCCTATTTATTAAGTACTGCAGTTTGTACTTTTTTATTTTGTAACATTTTGTGATTTTTTTGTACAATGCTGTATTTGTACAATAGAGCGATTCTCAGCTGATGGAATGAATGAATAAAATGTGGAATTTTACTTTTGCGATGTCTTTTTGGCCCAGGCCGTTTTTGAATTTCAGAAGTGACACTTGTGGGAGCTTTTTCTTACACGTGTATGGCTTTTTTCCGTATGTAAAGCTGTCACGGAATTCTCAGGGAGGTTTCTTAAGTTCTCACGTGAACAGGGTAGGATAATCATTAGTCATTTCACAGGATAAGTCTTTGAGAAATATAATTTAAAGGTGGAATAACTCAGGACATTGCTCTCATTATTTCTAATTACAATTCCTGGCAAACTATAGAGGATGGCTACTAAACAGGGAAGTGCGGGTATTGGGTTAGCCAGCACGGTGTCTAAGTATCAGGGTTTTGCCTTTCACTTACTCTCAGCACAGATTCAAATGTTTCAAAGAGTAACCAAAGCAGTGCCCTAATTTTTATCCAGTCTGGCATCTGGAGACCACGGGAATCTATTAAGTTTAAAACGTGTTAATCGGATTTAGTTTACAAGCACACCTGTGTATATATATAATCAGGGTATATTGTTTATTGTAGAATGAAAACAGCTGGTTTGGATGTTTTACTTTACAGTTGATAATGGCATCTGTTCATGTGTCACGTGTCTAGGCACATTTGAGCTTGAGTTCATTGCTTAACCACATTTTTGGAAGAATGCCATGGGTTAGGACAATTTCCTTTAAATGTTAACTAATGAACTTTTTTAAACGTTAACTAATCACGCATCTCTGCTTTTTTAGGCAAGATAAGGTTTGCCTCATGGCGTCGCTGATTAACTTGGGGAAAAAAATTATTCGAATTACCTAGCTAAATATGGCTCTTTCCTCTTCTCCCCCCTTTATGTAGACATGTATAAAATTTGGATATGCTTAAAACTTACACATATGAATAGGCAAATTAGGTATAATTTCCTAAAAAGCATTCTAGAAGCCCATGACTGTTCGGAAGAAACCGATTTTTTCTGGGTTCGGTTTCATTTTTGAATTAGAGTCCCAACTCCTCGATTGAGATTCTCAAAGGTGTGTGTTTAAAAAAAAATGAACGAATCCTAAGATTGTATTGCACGGCAGCACGTTTTTTTAGCGGTCTCGCCTACAAGATCTGTCTGTGTCTTTCCCATTGTCTTTCTTTGGCTCGGGTTTGTTTTTGTTTTCGTTTTTGTTTTTTTGAAGAAGTGTCGTGTTGTAACTCCCTTACACTCAGTATTTATTCTCTGCTGTCATCCCAAGTTTATATGTTTAGTAGCAGTGCTGGGTCGAGCAGTTGAAGCGGTGGAAATGTGGTGGATGTAATTTACTCTCAGCAGCCAGATTGGTTCATATTCCTTCAGATATTCTCTAAGAAAAGGAAATGCCTTAGGGTTCCTTGAACATCAAAGTTGGTTAGCCTCAGCTTGGGTAAACAGTCTTTATGTTGCCGTGTTTTCTCCATAATTTTTGTATTAAAGAAGATCTTGAGCTAATCTCACTACTTTTTAAAATTTATTTTATGTGTTTTCCCTCTTTCCCTAAAAGGTGAGAAAGTTGAACTCTGAAAGTTAGCTTGGCATTCAGCGTGCCCATATGGAGGAAAAGTATTAGAGAATAAAAATAGGTTTTAAACCTTTGGACCTCTGATAATTTAACATGCAGGTAAACAGACCAGAGACATTCAAGTGTCTGTATCAGATCTGTCATGGTCACGCTCAACGATTGTTACATGAAATCACAAGCCCAGACCTTATTACTCTTTGGAGTGTCTATAACCATCTCAAAGAGGCACCAAGAAACTAGATGGCATTGAATTCCATTTCATTCCCTAAATGTACTAAGTGCACTAGGCAGGGACTGTATATTATGTTCCCTGTTGAGTCTCTGCGCTCAAACCTAGTAACTAGCAGAGTAAATGCTCAGTAAGTATTTGTTGAAAGACTGGATTGAAGGAAAGCGTGAGCTTGGGACAATATTTGGTGGATGGGAAACTAAGTAAAAATGATTGGATTCTACAATTACGGGGCATTACCACTGACAGAGTAATTCTGAGCTTGTCACTTACAAAAAGGCAGTGAAGTCTTTAATTCTCTAATGGAAAAAGTAGACTTTGAAACCCAAAGATCAGAATTTGATGTGATCTCTGTGTCATCTTGCAAACATCTTGAGAGCTAAACTAAGGAAAATCATTTAAAAATAGAACTTCCATTCATCTGAAGTGATTTTGAAAGTGTTGCCTCAGCCCAGGGGCCTTGCTCTGACTTGCTTTCGGGGTTGCACGCATCTCGAGTCCAGTCTATGCCATTTTGTAGTTCTGTTCTGTTTTCTTTCTATAGCCTGGTTCGGAAGGAAACGTTGGACAGATTTCAGGCATGTTTTAGGATTGTTGTGTTCAATAGCACCGGCCTCAGCCTTACACCATTGGTCAACGGGGCCTGGGCAAGCAGATCTATTGGGGGAAAAGAATCGGTGTATTTCCTCCCACTGTAAATTAGGTCAGTGACTATTCTATGAGTAGAGGTCAGAGAGAGAGAGAGTTCACTGTCATCAGATTACTAGTAGTAAAATCCTATCTAGCCTGGTTTTCACAAGTGAGTTTTCTAATGGAGCGGTCTATTAAGGTCTAGAATTGAAAACAAAACTGCTTTCGATAAAATTCTTTTAAGAAGCAATCTGTGGTACACTAATTTGCCTTTGTGAAATAATAACGTAGTTTGATCTTCCTTGAATGGCTGAGTGCTTTCATGGTGGCATGGGTATGTGTATGTGGACGTGAAGCCACGGCAGGCTGCCGGAGGTCGGACAAGTCCCCTTGTACTTTAAAGGATCTCAGAGTGCTCGCACTTTTGTCTTTGTGGTTTATACTTTCCTGTCTCCTCCCTCAAACCCGGTTCCCCATCCTGATTTCCTATGTTGAATTAAAGACACCCAATAAGCAGGCTTATCAGAATTGACTCTAGGATAATAGGAAATGGGTTTCTAATCTGAGACTAGGATGTTCTGTTATGAGTAATGTGCTCAGCTTTAGTTTTGGGGCAACGAGAGAGGTTTTTTTGCTTATATTTTTGTCTTCTTTTTATTTGTTTTTTTTAGAGAGAGAGAGAGAGAGAGAGAGAGTGGGGGGAGGGGGAGAGGGACAGAAGGGGAGGTGGGGGAGAGAATCTTAGAGACAGAGAGAGGGGAGGGGCAGAGAGAGAAAGGGAGAGAAAGAATCCTAAGCGGGCTCTGCACTGTCAGTGCAGAGTCCAACGCGGGGCTTGAGCCCGTGAACCGTGAGATCATGACCTGAGCTGAAACCAAGAGTTGGACGCTTAATCTACTGAGCTACCCAGGCGCCCTGAGGGAGAGAGAATCTTAAGCAGGCTCCATGTTTAACGTGGAGCCCAATGCGGGGCTCGATCTCACAACCCTGGGATCATGACCTGAGCCAAAATCAAGAGTCGGATGTTCAACAGACTGAGCCACCCAGGCACTCCCGTCTTCTTTTGTGCATGCTGTGGGTAGTATCCTGGAAATGCTGAATTTTCTGATTAAGGGACCCCGGAATGTATGTAGTGCCATATTCAAACAAAACAAAACAAGACAACTTGAGGCTAACTATCTTAGTCCTCAAAGCTGCAATTGATTTGTCATTGCCTGGTTGATACTTTGCTTCGTCTCTGCCACATGTAATCCTTTTTGTGTACCTGTCATTGTCTTCCTTTTGCTTTTTGTATTTAGTGTTCCAGTTCACCACGTTGTGCTGATTATGAAGTAATTCAAATTTCAGTTCTGTATTAAAGACTCCAAAGTACAGTACACATAGATAGGTCTAGTACAAATATGACTATTGTCTTTGGAACGGCCTCTCCCTAATACTCCTTTAATGAGCGTGCATTATGTCTACACTGGGTAAATAAGTGAGTCTTCCTCATCCTGGCCTTCCCTTTTCTTTGAAGGATTTTTCCCTTATATTGATTAGAATGGTTGCATAGGCACTCTGCAAGTAACCTGAATAGAACTCAGGCAACGACAATTGGAAAAACTCCCAGTGGGATTTGTGCGTTTTATATTCGACAGCAGTTAGAGAAAACCTCCCCCCATCCCAAGAATTTTATATTTTGAACCGGAATTTTTAGCAAATATCGACGTCAAGTAGATTGAGAGTAGGTAGAGAGGTAGCCTCAGTGACGTAGGCTCGAAGTGATGATTGAGAACAAATGTTCCACTTAGATTAGAAGTTCTCTCAATAATTTTAACCGCGGACTGTGTGGTTGTATTTCGTAGCCTATCACAGTGCAAAAGGGCGGTGTGCAAAGTAGGTAATTGTGAAGGAAATTTAAACCAATGGGTCATGTAAAGCCTGTGCAGCCAATTTGTAAAATAAACTCAAATAAAGCTTTCGGTTCTAATGACAAACAGGAAACATTCACACCTTTTGTCTCTTACAGTGAAATTTGAACCGTACTGATGATAGAATAGGACGGAAGAAGCGGAAGAACACCGTGAAGAAATTCTCAGCCGTTGCTTCACCGCCTTGGTCATCTTGCCTGAAAGTGCCAGACCTGGGGGTGGGGAGGGGCGTTAACAATTACATTTTTTTTTAAAACTTTACCTCTAAACAATACTCCTATCTCAATAAACAGTAGATGTCTGAAGCAGAAACCTCAAACACGACTTATCCTACAGGGCTTTAGGACGGAATTAGAAGAGTGATTTAAGACGTATGTTACACTTTTTTTTTTTTTAAGTTTATTTATTTTGAGAGACAGAGCATGAGCAGGGGAGGAGGAGAGAGGGGGAGAAAGAGAGGGAATCCCGAGCAGGTTCTGCACTGTCAGCCTAGGGCTGGAACTCAGGAGCCACGAGACCACCACCCGAGCGGAAGTCAAGGGTCAGACCCTCAACTGACTGAGCCACCCAGGCGCCCCAACACTTTTCAGTATAAAGTAGTTTTCTCGGACAGATTTTTCATTACCTTCCCATATTGTTGATGGTGGCTGTTGGCAGAAGTCAGTACTGCTCAGAATTGAGGCAATTCGCAGAGAGATGGCTAGACTAGTTTAGAAAGCGACAGGAACCTACAGAAATAGACAGTGTGATTTTAATAGTTAAGATAGTTAAGCGAAGCCTGTAACAGAGAGAAACTTGTTTCTCTTTCGCTTAACTGTTCCAAAGGGAGCAGTCCAGGCCGGCTGTGCTCTGTAGAGGACACATTCCCCAGGACACGGTCACGATGTGCAACATCCACGCTGGGCCACCACCGTGTCTGGATCGTAGCTCAGAGAAACAGCACACACCCTGAGGTAGCACCCTTCGCTTCTGCTCTTGTCTGTTGGCCCGAATTTCGTCATATGGCCTTATCTAACTGGCAAATACCATCCAGACTGTTCCCAAGAGGAAGGGTAAATGGGTTTTGGCAGAAAAATAGCAATCTTTTCCAAATCTTTTTTTGACAGGAATGGTTTAGGGTTACAATATCTTTAGGAAGAAAATTATAATAAGGCAGTATCTGGGAATAAAATATGCATGAACTTGCTTCACCAAATTAATAGTGGCTGCCACGGAGGGCTCCTTATCAGCTCTCCCACAATGTGTTTGCCACCGGTTAAATATATACGTGTGCAAAGCCTTCCTTGTTTTAAGAAGGCTGCTATTTTTCTATTTCCCTTCCATTCTTAATTGTTTTTTAGGATGTCGGAAATATCTTGAAAATCTGGCCTTCAACACACGTCCTGGGTCTCTTCAGAGAGAACAATATATAAAACTTTTCCCTCTTATGTTTTCATAGATCTTGCTTCTCTGGGAGATTGCTGGTTTTACTTCTCTCCCTTTCTCTGCTTTCTAGTTCTTTTTTATTTATAATTCCTGCCTGGTTGTCCTTTAGAATAGTTTTCTGTGCTTAAAATAAGGTGATCTTTACTAATTTTTACTAATTTACTAGCTTTACTAATTTGCTCAGTCTTTAAAAGAAAACGTCTAAACCACACCTAAAGAAGGGGGAAGAACTCACACCATTAGTGGGTACTTAGTGGACTAGAGGCTCCATAGAAGTGTCATATTTAAAATGTAAGGATGAAGCTTACCCTCTTGTAATTCTTAATCACTTTCTTAAGGTTAATAAGAATCATCATAAATGGGTCAGAGCCGCCAGCAGGAAGCATAACCCCTCCCAAGAGATGATCACGAACGTTCTTGTTGAGATGGGCGGTCGTCCGGCTGAGTCGGGAGAGCTGTACTATAAACAAAACCTTGTGAGGGGTTCATCAAAAGTAATTGACGTGTGGGCGCCTGGGTGGCTCCGCTGGTTAAGAGTCTGACTTTGGCTCCGGTCACATCTCCCAGTTCGTGGGTTCAGGCCCCGCACGAGGCGCTATGCCGACAGCTCAGAACCTGGAGACTGCGTCACGTTCTGTGTGTCTCTCTCTGCCCCTCCTCTACTTCGTACTTGTGCATGCGCTCTCTCTGTCCAAAATAATTAAATAAATAAATAAATAAATAAATAAATAAATAAATAAGTAGCTGATGTAAAGAAAGCCATAACTGATGCAAGTATCTGTATCCGAATTATCTAGCTGCCTGTCTATCTTGCCTGCAGGAACGTATTGTCCCAAGAGAAGGATAGTGCTCTGTGTGATGTCTAGAGAACAAAGAACCAAGGAAGAATATTGGTCAATGTGTCTCTGTCCATCTAAGCGAGAAGGTGTCCTGGGCAAGCCACAATAATATGCTGAATAGATGAGAGAAATAAAGGAAAACACTTCTTGGAGCGTTTGGTCCCATTGATTTCACAATCGTAAGTTAAATTCGGTGCTTTACCTGCTTTCCTCATGGACCCCTTGGGATAATCGCACGCAGTAGGTGCTATATTGCTGCTACATGCAAGTGAGGGAGGGGAGAGGTAAGTGCCTGACATGCCTTCGGCCTTACCTGAGTTTTTCAAAGTATGGAGGGAATATCAGGTTTTTAAAAATGGCATTTTTCACATATTTGCCATCTTTCCCTCTCACAATACTTCCTGAAAAATGATGGGGGAAAAAAAAAATCACAATCCTACAAGGACAAAGAAAATGGAAAAGGAGATGACGCTAATCAAACCAAGTGTGGAAACTGGAAAGAGGGGTGGCAAATAGTTTAGATCAGAGAACCGAAAACCTTATATGACTCAGGGAAGGTCCAGAAGCAGCCGCGCTCTGTGGAATCCCAGAAGAGCAAAGAATTGGAGGCACTGGTTACCCCTGCTGATGGCGGTGCAGGTGGGGGCTGAAAACAGCAGATGTGGAGCCACTGCCTGCACTCTGATCTGAGAATACTGGCTGCTCAGGCTTCGCCTCTCCCTGCCTGCCACACCCAACCCGAGGCGGATTTCTTTTGGGGAAAATAGACTAGATCAGGAGAAAAGACCTCCAGGACTCTCAGTTGGGATCCTCAGGAAAGCAGGCACGCAGAGGGAAGCCACACTGTACACATATTCCAAACAGCTTCCGTCTCAGAAAGACCAATGCCATCGATCGCCGGGCATTTAATATCGCCTCTAACATAAACGCGAGACCCCAATAATTGACGGAGGAGCAGTGGATGAGAAGGAAAGAGAAAGGGAAGGATGCAGTGAACAGGAGAAAATCGAAAAGGAGAAAAAAAGTGAGTGAATCTCTAATTGATCTCTTCCGAGAAATAAGATAAGATCTTGGATCCTGGAGAACAGAGTGCTGCTATTTTTAAAAAGAACTCTTGTAAATTAAAAATAGCATAGCTGATGTTAAATATTCAGTAGAAGTTTGGAAGATAAAGTGGAGGAAATCTCTCAGAAAGTGGTACAAGGAGACATGGAATGAAAAATAGAGACCCGATAAGAAAATGAGGAAACTGATCTACGAAGCCCAATATTTGACTAATAGGTATTCCAGAGATAGAACGAAGACAATGGTTGAGAAAGAAAGGTTATACCAATGATTTCCCAGAGCTCAAGGATAGCAACCTCTAGGTTGTAAGGTCCCACAGGATGTCCACAGTGTCATCATGGACGGCCATATAGGTTGTGTCTGTGAATGTTATGGGAATAGTGTTCCCCAGAGTGGTGCAGTGCACAACATGTACAACTGTGTGTGGCAGCCCAATGAATGCAACCCATGCCATGTTATTTTGAATAGCTATTTCAAAGTACTCGGTATTAAAAAAATAGCCTCATTGCTTTCGAGGAGAAAACGAAGTCATTTCTCAACAGAAGAACTCAACAGATTCTCAACTAAGACTTCTCAACAGAAACATAACCAGGAGACCATCGAACGATGCTTTGCAAATTCGGAAGGAAAATGATTTCGAAGCTACAATTCTATACCCAGCCAAATCAGCATTCTTAATTGTAAACAGCAGAATCTATACGGTTGATGTAAGCAGATATGGAGTTTATTGACGTTACATTGCTTGGGTTGTTTATGGGCTTTTCTGGTAAGCAAGAGAATGCAGGCTTGCACACCATGTTGCCAGGACCCACACCCAAAGACTATCGTGGGGACTGTACCTGAGAAAACATCCACACTACCACACTTCTCCGGATACCACAGCTTGCAGCAATGATGAGTCAGCTCTGTATCGAGCCGTCCCTCCCCCACAGAGTAGATCGCCGTCTCCATAATCTACCACAAAATAAAAAAATAAAAAAGGAAACAGCCACTTTCTCATGTTGCTTACTTTTTTTTTTTTTTAAGTTTATTGATTTATTTTGAGACAGAGAGTGTGTGGGGAAGGGCAGAGAGAGAATCCCAAGCAGGCCCCGGGCTGTCAGTGCAGAGCCCTACGCTGGGCTCGATCTCATGAACCGTGAGATCATGAACCGAGCCGACCTCAGAGGTCGACTGACTAACTGCCGAGCCACCCAGGCGCCTCTCACACTGCTGACTTCGGAACTGAAGTCTTACCCATGTACGTGTCATTGGAAGAATTTAGGCTACATATTTCCCTCCCCAACCCCAGCAGCCAAAGGGCACATTCTAGATGTTATCTTGGAAAAGTGAGACCCGAGACGTGGGAGATTTACCAAGGGAAAGGTGACCAAGAGATCTCGGGTAGCGCGGAAACGAAACAGTATTTACTGGGCCAGCCAAACTATTAAGAATGAGAGTGGCATAAACATATTTTCAGACACTGAAGTCTCAAAAAAGGTACCACTTCCTTAGCCTTTCTCAGAAATCTACTGGCAAGAGTCCTGCCTACACGAGGGTGCCAACCAAGGGAAATTAAGACACGGGATCTAGGAAACAGGTCTCCATCTCACCTGAAACAAAGGGAAGCCACATACTGGTTGGTGGTAGAAGGAATGTCCAAGTTGGCATCTGGGCTGTGGGTCTAAAGAGAGGCTGGCACAGGACAGCTCGGGGCTTCTGGCCACTGAGGGCTGGATGAGTGTTGTCAGGGGAGCTGACAACGGTTTGGGGACAGATCAGTGGCAAAAACAGAGAAAACCAAGCAAATAGAAGAAAAAGGGACGATCGTTACTTTTAGGGAGAAGAAAAAAGTTGTATAAGAAAAGGAAATCTAACCAAAAGACCAAATGTTTGTACTCAGTTATGAAAGATCACTGCATAACATAAAATGCACAGCCTGGATATCGGGTTCGCAAAAAATGAAGTAAATAACTGAGAAGATAAGGGAGGGGAAGTGCCTATATATATACGTATATAGATGCACATATATATATATATACGCACACATATGTATATATACAAACACACACACACACACACATATATATATAATGTCGCAGAGTTAAAATCTTATCTTCCATAATAGAAAATATATACTATCTTAAAAGTAAAAACAAAGAAGTTTAAAAATATTTTTAGTAAATATAACTATATTATATATTTATATGAGCATAAATTACATTTGTATTAGTAATTCACATAATAATGTCAACACATTATTTTTAATTATGGAGGCATACGCCAGAATAAAGATTAAAGGAGTGGAACCAGCTGCCTCTGGGGGGTGGGAAGGTTGTGGCAGGAGACCATTGTTTTTCATTTAAATTTTGTTAAATTTTTAAAAATTTTAAGTAGGCTCCACACCCAACGTGGAGCTTGAACTCATGACCCTGAGATGAAGAGTCACACGCTCTGCTCACAGAGCCAGACAGGCACCCCCTGTTTTTCATTTTAAGCTGTGTTGAACCATTTGACTTTCAAAAGTAAGAATATATAGAACTTAATAAAAATAATGATGACGGAGAAAATTCAATATATTACAGATTCTCGCAAGCTCTGGGTTCCAGGTTTTAGTTGTGCAGCTCTGTTCTTTTTAAAATTAAAAAAAAATTTTTTTTAACTTACTTTTGAGAGAGAGAAAAACAGAGTGTGAGCAGGGGAGGGGCAGAGAGAGAGAGGGAGACACAGAATCCGAAGCAGGATCCAGGCTCCAAGCTGTCAGCACAGAGCCCGACACGGGGCTCGAACCCACCGACCGGGACATCGTGACCTGAGCTGAAGCCAGACGCTTAACTGACTGACCCACCCAGGTGCCCCCGTGCAGCACTGTTCTTAATACTATGGTGTGAAATAGATATGATGTAGACCTAAGTTCTTGAACGAGTGTGCAATTCTGAAGCTGACATACATGAGAGACCTCTGTGTAACGGGCCGGAAAGCAATGAATACGTTTATGTTCAGTCTATATTTAAATGAAGCTAGATTCAGTTCTCATCTACACAGATCAAAACACATGCTCAGGGCATAAGAGTAACTGCGATTTCTAGGAGAAATGGCAGAGAAAAGAATCTGTTGGTCTAGCAGGCTGTTGACTCCACCCTGGAATGATTAAGCTCCCACGATGGTAGTCACTGGTTAATCATTGAGGCATCTGATGGGGGTTGGAAAACTCATACCCCCTCACACACATGTTGTATTCAGATGACCAGAAGGTTTCAGTGACCCCCTGGAGAATCAAACCAAGGTGTTATCCCCCCTCTTAAGAAATTAATAGCCTAGTGGGGGGGCGGATAAGAAAAGAAATTTTAAGAATACAAATTTTTAAAATTTTTTTGTTGTTGAATGAGTTGACTCTTGGGGTTCAGAAAAGCGGAAATTCAGCGAGATTTGAGTTGTCCAAAGAGGTTCACAGAAGAGGCTGGATTCAGAGCAAACTCTGAAGGGAGAAAGGATCGGAATGGTAAGGGGGAGGGGGGTGGCCACTCTGGGACCATCCCCTTGAACGCACCGATGTGACAGTGACTGAGGTGCATTCAGATCAGTAGAAAAACAGTCCTACGTCACCACGAAGAGTTCCTGTGGAGCAGTGTGGAAACCAGGCTAGGTGTTGTGGGGCTACGTTATAGAAGATATTGGAAGGCAGGAGGAAGAAGTTAAATTTGATGTGTTAAAGATGGTCAACTGTAAAACAAGGGAGTACTTTTCTTTGATGTATCTTGGGCTTAAAATATAATTTCAACTTTTTCTTATGGAATTAAGCATGCTTGAGGCGCCTGGGTGGCTCAGTCGGTTGGGCGTCCGACTTCGGCTCAGGTCATGATCTCGCGGTCCGTGGGTTCGAGCCCCGCATCGGGCTCTGTGCTGACAGCTCAAAGCCTGGAGCCTGTTTCAGATTCCGTGTCTCCCTCTTTCTCTGACCCTCCCCTGTTCATGCTCTCTCTCTGTCTCAAAAATAAATAAATGTTAAAAAAATTTAAAAAACAAGAATTAAGCATGCTAATTATAGAAAATACATGTATCTTAGATATTTTTCCATAGAGTCCCGTGGAACAGCTCTGTTAGAAGTGGAAATGCTTGAGGTTTGAGATTAGATCTGGGCTAAGATCTTTTCCTTGCCCCTTGGTAGTCTGTGACCTTAGGGAGAGTTCCTTATTCTCCCTGAAGTTTGGTTGGTTTCTTCATCTTTTAAATGGGGCAAATGTTGTAAAATGCAATTTTCTCAGTTCTTACCCTTTTCTCTGGAAATTTCCCTCTGCCCCCATTTGCAGGGATCAATCCTTGGGAAGCCTTACACCCCCACCACTCTGGGGTACACATCTGACTGAAGCTACACTAATCAGTTTCTTTCTTCTGGAAATTGGACACATTTGTGGGCCTGGGATGGTAATATTTGAATTTAAGGCTGTGTGTGTGATTTCTTCCATAGAGTTCCGGGGAAGCAGAAGAGGTAGCTAGCTGTATTGCAGAAAGAGAAAAGAATAGGGGTGCCTGGGTGGCTCGGCCGGTTGAGCATCGGACTGTTGACCTCAGCTCAGGTCATGATCTCACAGTTTGTGAGTTCGAGCCCCACTTTGGATTCTGCACTGACAGCATGGAGCCTGCTTGGGGTTCTGTCTCTCCCCTTCTCTGACCCTTCCCTGCTCGCATCCTCTCTATCTCAAAACAAATAAATAAATTTTAAAAAAAGAAAGAGGAAAGAATGATGTAAATGTGCTAAGAGATCTGGGTACTAGAGGAAGAGAGAATTCCCAGATTATCATTTCCGGCATTGACCCCTTTCTAAGGCTTTGCTGCCTTCCTGCATCCTTGCAATAAATTAACCTTTTTTCCCCTTAGGCTAATTCAAGTTCGTTTTCATTTCCTTAAAATTAAGAGTCTTAACGCACGCTAGATACAAATAGGTCTCTGAGCGCCTTATGCACCTCCCCATATCGCTTGGCCTTCCCTCCAAATTCTGACTTTGGTCCTTGCTTCACAGACATCCCTGTCACCGTCTCGTCTCCTTGCACCACTGGCTGCCTCTGCGGCCTCTGCAGTGTGGCTTCAGCGCTCATTATGGGGAGACTCTCATGGTTCCAGCGACATTGGATGGGGGCCCCAGAAGCCACAAGGCTCCTCCCGCCACTTCTGGACTCCAAGGAAACAGGATCTTGCTTCTCCAGCAGTGGCCCAAAGGGCCAGATGACCCAACTTCTGCCGCGCTAGAGCCCGTCAGTTGGTTTTGGCTACACACCTTGAAATGTAAAGTCTTTACACAACAAAGACTTTTTCTCACAATTCTGAGGGTGGCTGGGCCATTCGGGTCTACACTGGCTCCCCTGGCTAGACAGTATAGAATGGTTGGAAACTGGTTGGTCTGGGGGTCTTACCCCCATGTCTGGCAGTTGGCTCAATGTCAGCTGGGACAATTGCATGTGACCCTCATCACCCAGCAAATTAGCTGAGGTTTATATACATGGTGGCAGAGGGTCCCGACAGCAAGAGAGGGTGTGCCCTAGAGCCACGTGCAGTTTCCAAGTCTCTGCTCAGCATCCTATTTGTTTGCTAACGTCCCCTTGGCCAAAGAAAGTTAGACGACCAAAACTAGTTTCAGGGGGTGGAAATAGACCTGTCCTCGTGATAGGAGTTGCTGCGAAGTCACATTGCAGAGGGAAACGTACAAGGATGTATCCAGGAACGGTAGGAATTATTGTGGCCATGTTTGCAAATTCTACCACAGAATTTTGATGTCTAGTGGGGTGAACTTTGATGATTGGAAGACAGAACAGAAAGATCCACAATCGCTTTGTCTTCTGTCTCCCCGCTGGACTATTCTGAGGCTCACTGGTTCCACGCGCTCTCACTGGACGTGTCCTGGGAGTCTGGGCAGCGTTGCATACAGTCTTTGCCTCCAGTTTTATTTCATAGGTATTTGAGCTAAGACACTATTATATCAGATTCTCGAGAAGATTTAAAGAGGATATAACGTCTCTGGATTACACTCCCTAAGCTGTAACTTTTGTCAGCGTTACTAACAGAAGCGTTTCATAATAATAAAATCTGAACGGACTTCAACAGTACAGGCATACCTCGGTCTACCGCACTTCCTTTCTTGTGCCTTGCAGTTGCTGTGTTTTTTTTATAAATTGAA
The DNA here is from genome assembly GCF_046562875.1 of Panthera onca. Lineage (NCBI taxonomy): Eukaryota > Metazoa > Chordata > Mammalia > Carnivora > Felidae > Panthera > Panthera onca. The sequence continues at coordinate 21,643,590 of NC_138345.1, forward strand.
GGCCGTGGCAATTCTGCATCGAGCAAGTCTAATGGGGCCATTTTTCTGACAGCATTTGCTCATTTCATGTCTGCGTGTCACGTTTTGGTAAGTCTTGCTCTATTTCCAAATTTTTCATTATTATTGTATTTGTCATGATGATCTGTGATTGGTGATCTTTGATGTTACCATTGAAATTGTTTTGGGGTGCCGTAGACCACTCCCGTATAAGACCGAAAAGTTAACTGATAAATGCTGTGTGTGTTCTAACTGTTCTACCAACCAGCCAGGCCTTGTCTCTCTCCCTCGGCTTGGACCTCCCCATTCCCCGAGATGCAAAAATATTGAACTTGGGCCAGTTAATAACCCTACAATAGCCTCTAGGTGTTCAAGTGAAAAGGAAGAGTTGCACGGGTCTCACTTTAGATCAAAAGCTAGAAACGATTAAGCGTAGGGGAGGGCATGTCAAAAGCTGATAAGTAGGCCAAAGGCTAAGCCTCTTGAGCCAAGCGGTTAACCAAGTTGTGCACGCAGAGGAGAAGTTCTTGAAGGAAATTAAACGTGCTTCCCGTGAACACAGGAATGATAAGAAAGCGAAGCAGCTTTATTGCTGATGCGGAGAAAGTCGGAGTGGTCTGGAGAGAAGATCAAACCAGCCACGACATTCCCTGAAGCCAAAGCCTCATCCAGAGCGAGGCCCTGACTCTCTTCCATTCTATGAAGGCTGAGAGAGGTGAGGAAGCTCCAGGAGAAAAATCAGAGGCTGGCAGCGGTTGGTTCCCGAGGTGTAAGGAAAGAGGCCGTGTCCGTAACACAAAAGTGCAAGGTGAAGCGGCAAGTGCTGATGTGGAAGCTGCAGCGAATTATCCAGAAGACGTAGCAAAGATAGATCATTAATGAAGGTGGCTACACTCCATAACAGATTTCCAATATAGAAAATATAGCCTTAGCCTGGAAGAAGATGCCATCCAGGACTTTCATAGCTAGAGAGGAGAAGTCAAAGCCTGACTTCAAAGCTTCAAAGGACAGGCTGACTCTCTAGTCAGGGGCTAAGGCAGCTGGTGACTTCATGCGGAAGCCAATGCTCACTTACCATTCTGAAAATCCTAGGGTCCTTAAGAACTATGCTAAATCTACTCTGCCTGTGCTCTATAAGTGGAACTACAAAGCCTGGATGATTGTACATCTATTTATGACATGGTTTCCTGAATATTTTTAAGCCAACTGTTGAATCTACTGCTCAGAAAATAAAGATTCCTTTCAAAATATGGCTGCTCCGTGACAATGCCCCCGGTCGTCCCAGGGCTCTGATGGACACATACAATGAGATGAATGTTGTTTTCATGCCTGCTGACACAACATCTATTCCGCAGCCTGCGGATCAGGTAGTCATTTCAACTTTCAAGGCTTATTATTTAAGAAATACACTTCATAAATCCCTAGCTGCCACAGATAATGATTCCTCTGATAGATATGGGCAAAATCAATTGAAAGCCTTCCGGAAAGGACCGACCATGCTGGATGCCATTAGGAACGTTCGTGATTCAGGAGAAGAGGTCAAAATATCAAGGTAAACAGGACTTCGGAAGAAGTTGGTTCTAACCCCCAGGGATGATGTTGAGAGGCTCAAGACTTGAGTGGAGGAAGTGACGGCAGATGGGGCAGAAACAGCAGGACAGCTAGAATTAGAAGTGGAGCCTGAAGATGGGACTGAATTGCTACAATCTCATGACGAAACTTTAATGGATGAGTAGCTGCTTCTTACGGATGAGCCAAGAAAGTGATCTCCTGAGATGGGATCTACCCCCGGTGAGGATGCTGTGAAGGTTGTCGAAGCGATAACAAAAGATTTCGAATATCACATAAACTTAGTTAATAAAGCAGGGACAGTGTTTGAGAGGACTGAGTCCAATTTTGAAAGAAGTTCTCTACTGTGGTTCAAATGCTATCAAACAGCACCGCATGCTACGGAGAAGTCGCTTGTGAAAGGAAGAGTCTATTGATGTGGCAAACGTCATCGTTGTCTGCTTTTAAGAAATCACCACAGCCACCCCAGCCTTCGGCGACCGCCACCCTGATGGGTCAGCAGCCACCAGCAAAAAGATTATGACTCTTAGAGCTCAGATGATGGTCAACATTTTTTAACAATAGTTTTCGGGAGAGACAGAGACAGCACCAGCAGAGTAGGGGCGGAGACGGGGAGAGAGCGAGAATCTCAAGCAGGCTCTGCACCGTCAGCGCAGAGCCTGATGGGGGGCCTGAGCTCAAGAAACGTGAGATCATGACCTGAGCCAAAACCAGGAGTTGGACACTTAACCGACTGAGCCACACAGATGTCCCAACAATAAAGTATTTTTAAATTAAGGTATACACATTGTTTTCTTAGACACAACGCTATTGTATACATAATAGGCTGCAGTATAATGTAAACATAATTTTATCTGTACTGGGAAAGCAAAAAATTCATTTGACTGACTTTGTTGTGATATTCGCTTTATTGCAGTGGCCTGGAAACCGCAGCGTGTCTAGGGTATGCCTTAGAAATGATATTGGCCACATTCTCAAGTCACCCTGCAGTAAAACCAGAATTAATAAGTTTAAAGAAAACACATCTAACCTGATGGATAAAACAACAACAACAACAACAACAACAACAAAACCCACAAATGTTCCTAAGTAGCAAAACCCACAAATGTTCCTAAGTAGCATTTGGTCCATAATACAAACAACAGACTATTGATGAAATACGTGAAGAGAGAAAATTAATGTGTAGAAATCTCCATGGTATGCAGCCAAAACTGTTCTCATGATTAAATTCCTTAATGGTCTTCATAAACCAAAGAGGAAAATAAAAAGACATAGAGTATTCGGCTTAAGAGATTAGAAAAAAAGAACATAAAACAGAGCCAAGGAAAGAGCCGAGATCCCACAGTTGGGCTGGAATCCACCCTCACTGGCTGCTCAATTTTCAGGAATTTGGTGAGGCCGTGGTTAAATAGCCATTATTAAAATATCTCATTATATAAACTTAAAGAAATCGAACGAAAAACAAAAATGAGAGGCGGCTGGGTAGATCAGTCGGTTAAGCGTCCGACTTTTGGTCTCGGCTCAGGTCATGATCTTTCGGTTCGTGAGTTCAAGCCCCGTATCGGGCTCTGTGCTGGCAGCTTGGGATTCTCTCTCTCTCTCTCTGTCTCTCTCTCAAATAAATAAATGAACTTTAAAAAAATGATACTCAAGTCATTACTTCTTAACTAATTTAGTTCATTTCACTATTATACGTGCTCTTGAGTTTATACATGTCGATTGCATGTGTCTAGTGGAAATACCAGGTAATGGCGTACTACTGAGCATCCATTTGCAATTCTATCTAATCTATCTGCTTTCGCCAATGTCACAGTGACAGCTGGAAATCAGCCATGGTGGGGGTATTTACACCATGGCATTCGGCAGTGCTACAATGGCAGAGCCATTGTCTCCCACCTCCTCCTCTTCTGCTCCTTCTCCTCCTCCTTTTCTACAGAACTGTTGTTAACAAGCATACCGTTGACCATTGTTCCATTGGCCATTGACCATTAGTAAATAATCTTTTTTTTTTTAAAGTGTATTTATTTACTTTGACAGAGAGAGAGGTAGGGGGGTGGGGAGGGACAGAGAGAGAGGGAGAGAAAGCGAATCTCAAGCACTGTCAGCACAGAGCCCAACCTGGGGCTTGAACCCATGAACGGTGAGATCGTGACCTGAGCCCAAATCAAGAGTCAGATGCTTGACCGACTGAGCCACCCAGGTGCCCCAGTAAATAATTTTTTTTAAGGGATTTGAATTTTCCAAGTTGAGATTAGAATTTTTAAAAAGCTTTAAAATGCTTTATAAAGTCCAGGGGTGCCTGGGTGGCTCAGTCGGTTAAGCCGCTGACTTCGGCTCAGGTCATGATCTTGCATTCCGTGAGTTCGAGCCCCACATCTGGCTCTGTGGTGATAGCTCAGAGCCTGGAGGCTGCTTCAGATTCTGTGTCTTCTTCTCTCTCTGCCCCTCTGCCTCTCATGCTCTCTCTGTCTCTCTCAAAAATAAACATTAAAAAAAATTTTTTTTAAATGCTTTATAAAGTCCAAACGTATTTTAGTGTGGTGGAATTCTTCAAATTTCTGGGATACAGGTCTTTGGTTGGGAGGTGTGCAGTTAAATCATTTCTAATTAATGCAAGATGGACCTTAGCACTTAAGAGTGAACGAGATCTCACAATGTTTCTTTAGATTGGTAATATGCAAGGATTGGGCTATAGAGAAGTTTTCTGGCCAAGCCTCTGGATGCTTCTAGGTTATCTGAAATCTAGAAATGGGGGGACATGTATTACACTGTGTGTGTGTGTGTGTGTGTGTGTGTGTGTGTGTGTGTGTATAGTCAAATGAAATATACTTTACACATGTTTTTTCGATAAAACATGAGAAAAATTTAAGTAGGTTGGTGAGTTTTAAGAAAATAATGAATAACAACAGTGACAAAAAGTGCTTTTGCATGGTGGGGGTTATTTCCTTTGGATTTGAAATAATTCTTAGTAAAAAATTCTTCGTAGCAATTTGTGTGAAAGGCATGTTAAACTGTGAGCTTAGACATACAATAGAGAATGCATTTTGAAGGAAGAGAAATTGCAGTGTTATGAAAGTTTGCTGACACGGTTTTCTCCTTTATGCCCAAGCTGTGTTGTGACCCTGTGAGGTAAAGCAAATAGAGCAATTTACCCCTATGTCAGAGAGTATCCTATTTGAGCGGTCCATGCCTCAATTTTTAAGAAAGCTTAATTTGTGCCCCAGGTTCTTATGCTGTATAGAATATATTCCACTTTTTTATTTCTTCATTTGATTTTTTTTTTAAAGAGTTAGCATTAGGCTTTAGCTTTTTTTTTTTTCTAGACCTTTCCTTATTATTTTTACAAATTCTCTTGAAATAATGGTAAGACTTCTTTTCTGTTTTAAAATTTTTTCAATGTTTCTTCTTGTTTTCTTTTTCTTTCTTTCTTCTTTTTTTCTTTCTTTCTTTCTTTCTTTCTTTCTTTCTTTCTTTCTTTCTTTCTTTCTTTCTTTTAGAGAGACAGAGTCCAAGTGGGGAGGGGCAGAGAGAGAGGGGGAGACACAGAATCCGAAGCAGGCTCCAGGCTCCCAGCTGTCAGCACAGAGCCCGACGCGGGGCTCAAACTCACAAACCGCGAGATCATGATCTGAGCTGAAGTCGGACGCTTAACCGACTGAGCCACCCAGGCACCCTGGTAAGATTCATTTTCAAGTCAGAAAATTTTCAACTTGAAAACAAACCATTTCCAAAGATCTCTTTGAACTAAGTCTGACATCTGAACTTTCTTTTTAATTTGTTCTTGGCATTGTTAGCTCTTATGAATTCCCTGGGCTTATTAGAGCATGTGAAGCTCTTACGGCTTTCAGTTAATACAATAAAACCTGTTAATGTAAATTTATCTTGGTGTTCTGCACGTGTTTGCTGATTCTGCACACGTGAGTCATCCAGATCTAGATATAAAAGATCATATTTTGAAAGCAAGGAACTAAATGATCCTTTCTAATTATGTTAAAGTATTTAAACATTTGGACTTAGATTAAAGATCTCTGGGAAATATGACTCTACGTGTTTTTTTTTTTTTTTTTTCATTTGCCTTTGAGAGATAACCTAGTTGGTTTACAGCATACACGGAAGTGGATTTTCCGGCTGAATAGGCTACCGTGAGATTTGGGCTCCTCCAATACGCAAAATGAGATGAAGGATAGATATTGTGGACCATACCTCTTACTGGGTCATGAAACTGTATCCCTGGCCTATTTAAGTAAGTACTCACTTTGAGCCTTTAAGCACGATTTGAAGAGTCTACTCTTAGAACCCCGATAGGTCTTTTACCTGCCTGACCCCCTGTAAATAAATATTTGTTAAGTAAGTGATGGCTAAGAAAATCATAATCTAGAAAAGTAGCCTGTGTTTTCCAACCAATTTTATGTCTTTATTTGAAGTCCCCTACCTTTCTAAAAAGTAACAATCTGGATTTCTGCATTCGTGGTGAAAATGAGGGCTTTATCTGCAGTCTATTTTTGTATCATGATAATTCATCCATTGGAAGCACGTTTGACATCTTAAAGATGAAAGCCGTGTCTTCTAATAAGGATTCCCAGAATAGAATCAGCATATTAATAAACCTGCCCATCACCCATGTGAAATCCATTAACTGAGTGATGTTTGTTAACTAGTCACAGATCATACCCGTATGACACTTCTCAGTCTTTAAATTTCACTCATTCTTGGCTATTGTGTTCATTAGGTGTTGTTACTAGAACAAAAGGGTGGTGAGCTTCCCCAAATGGTCAACAATGGTTGTTTACTTAAATTCCAAAAGAGAGCCTTTAAAAAATATGTTTTGTATGAATTTTAAAGACACTCCGGGGGCACCTGGGTTGCTCAGTTGGTAAAGCATCCGACTTAGCCTCAGGTCATGATCTCACGGGTTTGTGAGTTCGAACCCCACATCGGGCTCGCTGCTGTCAGCACAGAACCCATTTTGTCCTCCATTCTCTCTGCCCCTCTCTCTCTCCCTCTCCCTCAAAAATAAATAAAGACATTTTTAAAAAGACTCTCTAGTTGATATAGTGATTGACAATCAAATCTGTCATCACCAGAACAGCTACTGGTCCTTGATTGATTTTAACTAATAGATACGAGGCAACACTGATGACCCTTAGTACAAATAGGATGACCCTATAGAATATACTGTTTGGCTAACATAGTATAGATATTATTGTAAGATTTTGTCTTATTAGTTGTCAGCCAAAAAGGTAAAAGTAAAAGTCTCTCACAAAATACCTACGGAGATAGGGTTGGAGTCAAGCTGAACTTTCTTTTTTTCTTCCTCTTTTTCTTTTTGTGAGAGAGTAAGCTTTATCTCTACTTTCAAACTCTGACGGCTTTGCATTTAACGTTCCCCCCGGGGGAAGGGAGGTCACACTACACACTTTCGGAGACATCCCGAGGGTTGTCTGGCACTTTGGTACAGAGAGGATTTGGTCCAATCTCTTGCTGGCTCAGTATACTAAAAGGCATATAAATCAAGTTGGTTGCTCAACCCCTCTGGGCTGGGGTGGGGTGGAAGGTGGACAGGGAGGTGGTCTGGGACAGATGGGCAGAGCACGGGTGTGGGCTCAAGTTCTTACGACAGAGGTAGTTGATCCTGAGTGGCTGTTGAGGTGGCTGAGGGCAGCCTGACTGTTCTGGTGGCCTTAGCTGCTTCTCTGGTGGCTTTCCAGTCCACCAGCTCACAGCCCTGGAACCACAGCTGGCTGTCCCTCTGGGCCCCCTCCACGGAGTCACTGGTGTGGATGACGTTCCTGCTGATGCGGACCCCGAAGTCCTCCCTGTTGGTGATGGGACAGCCTCAGCTGAATCGGTGTGTCCTTCCAGGGCTTTGAGGTGTAGACCACGCTGGGGCCTGTCCAGACCACGGCCATCATGGGGCCGGAGCTCACGTGGCTGATGACGTAGCTGATGAGGGCTGGGTGGAAGGGCTTCCCCTGCAGGCCCCGGTAGTGCTCGGTGAGGGCGCTCTGGCACCTGCAGCATCTTGGCCCCCACCAGTATGAAGCTCCTCCCCTCAAAGTGTGAGGGCCCAAACTTATGAACCATGAGGTCATGACCTCATGACCCGAGCAGAGATCAAGAGTCAGACATTAACCAACTGAGCCACCCAGGCACCCTGAGCAAACAGAATTTAAACTCCCCCCTAACACCCAGACCTTCCTTTCTTAGACGAAAGATGATCTTTACTCTCTATTTGTTCCTCCGTCAGAAGTTCCGGAAAAAGATCTACAAATCATGCCATCTCATCCACTCGATAGTTAAGTTTCTGCACAGAACTGTTATTACTGGGCATGCAAACCAGTAAACAGAACACACAGACCATTAAATATTTACAAATGACGTCCTGACAGAACATTTTACAGTTCCAGGTGAGGGGTTTTCAATGGAGGGAGCAAGGTAAGCCTTCTCCCCTGTTGAATGATCCAAGATAATTGTTGCTAAGAACACAGCTCCTAGATCGCTGAAGTCAAGTGACTACAGAGTGGAGAGGTGTCACGCAAGGAGGTCGCACGGGGTGTGGGATCCCCAACAACGAGGGATGTTGAGATGGTCTAAGCAGTAGTCCAACATTCAGGCGATGTCACCAAACGGTTTGTGACTCTGCTATAAATTCTGAAGAGTCACTTTGGTTCAGGAGCTTTTTGATTTGAAGCTTTCAGCAGCCGATTTAGAGAGGTTGGCTTGACCAATGAGAGAAGCAATCGCTTCATTTTATGTCATTCCAACCGAGTGCCCAGCACAGCGCCAGTACAAGGAAGCACTCCGTGTTTTCTGCGAACATGTTTTTCATCTATTTGAGGAGATAACAGATAAACATACAGAGCAATGAACATAACAGCTTGCACGCTGAGTGTCCCAATATGGTGGAGAGAGTACAGACTGAAGTCAGACGTAGCTCCGATCCTGCTTCTTTCTCCTACCAGCCGCACGATTTCAGGCAAATTACTAACCTCATCATCTGTTTTTTCAGTTTTATCTGGAGAAAAAAAAAAATAGAGGTATGGATGTCTTCCTCCCCCCCCCTTCCGGTTTGTTAGGATTACACAAACAAACAAACAAACAAAAACCTGAATGAATTTTTTTTTTTAAAAGGAAAAAAAAGGAAAACCGTGAAGAATAGTGGTAGGTGCTTCATGCATGTTTTGAGTTTCAAGAAAGAGAGTCTGAATTACAGAGCAAAAAAAAAAAAACAAAACAAAAAAAAAGGCACCTTCATGCTGAAGGAGTTGGGATAATTGTTGATGAGAAAAATGGTTAGCGTTCCCATTTGCGGTAATCGTCTCAAGGTTTGAGATGAATGGAAGTGTTAGCTTTTGTGCTATTGACTAATCGGAGACCAGAGAAGCTTAAAATGTGAAGATTGTGACGTACAGGCAAGTGTAAAAGGAATTAGAAAGGGAAAGATGAGTATAGGCTTTTAGTAAACTGGAAACTATTAGTCTCTGGGAAGCTGCTCAGAGTGGGTAAGTGTGTGGGAGAAGGGTGTGACAGGAGACAGGAAATATCTATTACCTTTGTCTTCTGCCCCGAAATTCTCTTTCCTGGCCAGCATCCGGTGCCAGGTGGGCCAGCCAAACCAGATGATCTTTCTGTTTTCCTTTTCCCGGTTCAATTTCTGCAGGACTCTGACTCTCAGCCAGAGTTACTCAAAAGGTCTCTGCTTTCAAAGCCTGTTTACTGCCAACTTCTGTCTCCACATCTTCAAGATCAAGGTAGGCACTGACGCTGCCCAAGGCACTGGGACAAAAAGCGGAATGGCTCTGATTTCTTAGAAACAACAATACATCTGGAGCCCCTCTGTAACGCAACGAACCTAACGATGTGCTTTGCGAAAGAAAGAGATCTGCAAACTGCAAACTGGTGCTTAATCTCAAGGCAGGCGTTGGAGAATTCAGAATCTTCCCCGAGAGAGGGTGGATATGTGAAATGAGATTGCCCTGAGATTCAAGTGGGAACAGCCACCCACCACGGATTGGTGAAGAGGGGCAGGTAGTCTGTGAAAAGAAGACCACACTGCAGGCCGTTGTGATTAGGAGTCAATGAGCAAACGTGGAAGTTCTTAGAACGGTGCCCTGCACACCGGTGGATGTGTTATTGTCTCTGGGCAGTGTTTCCTAATTTCCCTAGCGATAAAAACCTCTTGGAGAGACTTGTTGAATTGAAAGATTTCCAGGCACCTCACAGAAGATACTATTTCAACGGGCTTCAAGAGTAAGAGAAGTAGAACTTGTATGCTTAGCCCATGTCCCAGAATTGCAAAGCAAGTGAAGAGTCTTAGGGCTCCTGTTGGCTCATTCTTGCTTCTAGGCTTCCAGACCTGCCCCTCTCTGGGGCTGCCTACACCCGCCAGCCCCCAAAAAGGAAACTGCCAAACAGGGCATCACTGAGGCTTTCTTCTAGGTGGGCCCAAGGAGTCCCTTTGCAGGTGCCCTCTGTTGGGGATTTACCCAGGGCTTTATAGCCTGTTCCCATTGGCCTTGGCCTGGGGTGCAGTTCCTATATTCCCTCATCTCTATCACTAGCCTTCTCTCATCCCTCACTGCCCCAAACATCTTCCCTCATCCAACTGCCCTTCCACAAGCCTGCCAGCCCTTCCGGCGCTTTCCAGAGCTCCTGTTCCGTGAGCAACAAGCACATCCCCTTCTGCCTCCAACTGTCTTGTACTGTTTTCTTCACTTTCTTGACTCCACTGAGACCCTCTCTAGTCAGGGCTATTTATTTCCTCTTTCCCTAAGTATCTCATAGTCAGAATGAGGGGAACAGTGCCCTTTGTGGTCCTCTCCAACGCCTTTTTAAGGTCGTGGGTCCACAGGAGGAAAAACAATCCATCTTTCTCCTGGTCCTTACCTATCACCTCCACTCCTGATTGTCTTAGAAGATGGCAGGGACCACCTCACGACACATCCAGCTCCTTTATGGTGGGAATGATGTCGTATGTGTCTGAGCACATTGGTGTCCCTAATATGTCCAATAGGAGAACAGAAGTAGCCTGAGACAGGGGGATTATTAGGCCAGGTTGGATGAACAGGACTGAAAAATGCACAGTGACATATAAAGAGGCCTGCCTGAAACATTTCCTCAGGGCTACTTATTTATACCAAAGAGCAAGCAGGTGGGGTACCTGGGTGGCCCGGTTGGTTAGGCATCTGACTCTTGATTTTGTCTCAGGTCATGATCTCACAGTTCGTGGGTTTGAGCCCCACAACAGGCTCTGCACTGGCAGTGTAAATTCTGCTTGGGATTCTCTCTCCCTCTCTCTGCCCCTCCCCTGCTCAGGCTTGCTCTTTCTCTCTCTCTCTCTCTCTCTCTCTCTCTCAAAAAAAAAAAAAAAAAAAAAAGAGCAAGCAGGCATTAGTACCTCGTAGTCACCTTATGAATTACCGTAAAATTGTGAAAAGCCGTTAAGTTATTGTGAAAGAAGTTAAGTTTTTTTGATACAGAGTAATCTTCAAAGTGATGTACCAAGGGAGAAAAGGTGAGGGTGGTCAGCTCTGGATGCAGGCAATAAAGGGGTACCCTGATGTAGAGAATTCAAAAACAATCATCAAAGTGACGAAGAGTCGATGTGATTCTTTTAAAAAAAACTCATCGTGTGCTGGCACTTGTAAGCAATATTAGTAATAAAATGTGCCTCTCCCCCCAAATCAATTTTGCACGATTGAGTTGAGTCTGTTGTGGCGCGAGCTTCAAATGAACACATTTTTCGTTTCGTATCCTTCAATCGACACTGTATTGTAACTGGAAGTTAATTTGGAGAGCCTCCGGTTATTCAGCGGGCTCTCCATGGGTTTTCATTCAGAGAATAAATTCATGGAGGCTTAGCATCTCTGGAACTAACTTGAAAGGCCTTTTCCAAGCCCTGTGACGTTCCACATTCCTCATTTAACGGTATGCTTGAAACCCACGACGATAGCACAGGCATTGTGAGGACAAGAAATGAGCTCTCCTCACAATCAGATCCTTCAGATCTGTCATTCTCTGTGAGCCTGTAGTGTTCCTACTCGCATTAAGATTTTAAAATCGTGGAAAAGAGCATGAAGTGCCGAGGTGAAATATTTTGAGTTAAGTGTGTATTTTAGTTCACACATGAAATACTTTATTGAATTTGAATGACATCTTTTTTTTTTTTTATGTTTATTTTTGACACAGAGAGAGAGACAGAGCATGAGGAGGGGAGGGGCAGAGAGAGAGGGAGACACAGAATCCGAAGCAGGCTCCGGGCTCTGAGCTGTCCGCACAGAACCCAACGCGGGGCTTGAACCCACAGACCGCGAGATCATGACCTGAGCCGAAGTCGGACGCTCAACCGACTGAGTCACCCAGGCGCCCCTGAATGACATCTTTTTAAATTTGAAATGAAAAATATTTCATCATAAGTTATTTATTTGAAAACTAAAGAACAAATCAAGAAAATGATGATTATTACTGATTATTGCATGATTACTTTTTGACATATAGAAGGGAATGTTAAAAAGGATGCACTCTGATTGTCCAATCTGAACAATATACTAGATACACTAGAAGGGCCACTGGTTCCTCAAAATGCCATTGTTGTTTTCAATTAAAATATAATTAAAACATGTTAATCAGGGTAGAGAGAAAATGGACCTTATGACCAACTTTTTGTCTCCCTCCTCTCCCATAATAATTCAAGAAAAACCAAAGGACCAATGAAGATGTCCATGCATGCTTTTATTTGGGAACTATGAGTGTGTTTCTCACACCAAAGGAGTTTGTTTCTTGACTGGTATTCCAAAATTTGTATAGGTCTGTACGACGGTAATTTCCGAAGTTGCCTTTTATTATTTTTTTCAAGTTTATTTGTTTGAGAGAGTGAGCAAGCAGAGTAGGGGCAGAGAGAGGGGAGAGAGAGAGAATCCCAAGCAGGTTCCACACGCTCAGCACAGAGCCTGATGCAAGGCTCAAACTCATGAACTGTGACATCATGACCTAAGCTGAAATTAAGAGTCGGACGCTTAACCGACTGAGCCACCCAGGCTCCCAGAGAAGTTGCCTTTTAAATATGGTATTCACAGTCAAAGGGTATTTTAAATTTGTTGATTATCTATCATCTGGGGGCAAAATAGTTCCTAATAATTTAAAAATAGGCATATAATTTTGGCATTGAGTGGTACCATTTAGAAAGTAGTGCAAAATATTGCCCCCAAGTTGAATTTAAACAGCGAAGTGTTTTGCATGTTCTAATGGTGACACTTAGTGAAAGTTACCTTTGGAAAACTAAGTTTTTCAATGACCTATTTGTGAATCCCTGGATGTCCTGGAGGTCAGGAGTATTGCCTCAGATGGGTCAAGTGGCTCCTTAGGTGCCATTTGACCTTGGGCACACACTCATGCAGCCACTGGGAGTGATCACTTGTGCTACTTAAATCGTTCTCTTTCTCCTCATCCTTCTCCCCCTTCTCCTTTTCCTTGCCACCCATTTGCTCTTGTGTCCTTCTCTTCCCATTTGTGCCCCACACCAAAGGCTTCTAGTTAAATTCCCTGGATACAGCCACATAAATTAATTTGAGTATAATGAAACTCCACGGTATTTGGCAAGTCATGGTATTTTTGGCTTCTGTTTTCGTTTCACTTGCATTAACACAATTCAAGAAGCACAGAATGTAGGATGAAGATCAATGCATGCATCGATTATGTGTATGCTTTGGCAGAGTAATCTGACCTTTAAACATATTTGCTTTAGACCTTGCCAAAAGCATACTTTCAATTCTCTAGGGTGAGCAATGAGTAGAGCTTTCAGGGCACCAAAAGTCGATGATTAGTCAAAAGGTTTTTCTACTATCCCCTTGGTTTTCTGCCCAAAACCGTGTTAAGCAATATCTAGATATTACTCTCATTGGTTTTGAGCATTTATAAATGAGATATTTCCTCATAAAGTCTTGGGACAATCCTCCACTCTTACTTACTTGGGCGAAAGAGGATACAAAGGAATTTGCCTGCAATACCAGCTGGGGTCTATGACCCTGAGTGCATTTCTATTCCAAAGGGCAACAGTGTTCTGCCCTTACCACCTCCTGTAGATAAAAAATGTCATTGAGAAAACATTTAGCCCGGCTCTCTCCCCATTGGAGGCATGTCCACGGGGCAGATTGTCTCTAAAAACTACCCTAACTGGCAAGGGCGAACATTTTAGAATGAGAGAAAATTCTTATAGGTATTTTGCAAACATAAGATATGCTTCCCTTGCTGCAATATTTGTCTTTTGGGAAACAGCTTGCAGAGCCTTGTGGTAAGTTGCTCAAGAGTAGTCATAGCCTGTTAATTCCATTTTTTTTTCTCTCCCTAAGAGAGACGGGAAAGAACTGTCTCGTGAATATCAGGGTCCCTGGGCTCATATGCGGGCATTGGACCAAAGGTCTCCCAGAACTGCAGTGTTTTACTCTAAAATAAAAAGATTGGCTTACCAAAACAGGGACTTTGACCGGAATCCATGGCAATTTAGGGACCAGAGTCCAACGGGCATCTTTGGCTGAACTGCAGGATTCTGGAGATCCCTCTAAAAGAAGGCTGCACAATGTTTTTTTGTATGTACATTTCATCAGGTTTTCAAAAGCTTCTCTGACTTTCTAAAATGATCTTCTGCAGCACTCCAGAAGCTAAGGTTTATTTCTCAAATTACATTAAAGTTCATTCTTAATCGGTGTGCCATTGCCTAATCCCAGTTTTTTGCCATGGGATCTTTTAGGACACTCATGTGTCTATCCCCCAGCATTGGCAATCATTAACATGTGGCCAGCCTGCTTCCCGTCTTATCCTGTACCTTCTGCCCCATCTCTGTTCTAAAGCAGGTCCCAGACATCACGTTATTTTATTGAAAGGAATATTTAAAGAAAGAACAACAGGGGCACCTGGGTGGCTCAGTCCATTAAGCAACTGACTTTTGATTTCCACTCAGGTCATGATCTCCTGGTTCATGAGTTCACGCCCCACAACTGGAATTTAGGTTGTCAGATTCCGAGCCTTAGCCTCTTTCCGGCACACCACTACCCCCTCACAGACTGGTAGCTGTGAATGAACTTCAGCCACATCTCTTCGTGAGGGAGAGAAAGGAAATTTAAAGCAATTCATGACTTTGACAACCTAATCTTCCATTAGCTTGGAGATTTCTGGGGTTCATCATCCTTGGATCAGTAATTGCATTTAGTGCTGTGTTGTGAACTTGGGCTATCAGGACCTTGTGGGAAATTATTCTTAGTATGAACAAGACACTAGGTTTGAGTCAAGTTAATAAGTAATTAGCACATTCTCTGTCCTAGGGAAGTTGGTTCACTTGTCTGTACTACAGATAGAATTGATACTCTAACAGTCCCTAAATGTCATGTTTATACATTTGTTTTGTGGTTAAACTTGCTATTTTTTAAAAGTTTATTTATTTTGAGAGAGAGAGAGAGCATGTGCATGTGAGTGGGGGAGGGACAGAGAGAGAGAGAGGCAGACAGACAGACAGACACGGAGAGAATCCCAAGCAGGCTCTGTGCTGTGAGTGTGCAGTCCGGCGTGGGGCTCAATCTCACAAACCATAAGATCATGACCTGAACTGAAACCAAGAGTCGGACGCCTAACTAACTGAGCCACCCAGGCACCCCTAAACTTGCTTTGTTTTAAGGGGACGCCAAGATGAGCAAAGCAGATCCTGGCCTCAGGAAACTTACAATCTAATGGTAGGGGAAAATACACATTAAGATTTGTAATACTTGTCAAAAATAATTATAGGTAAATTTAGAAGTCCAGAAGATAAGAAAACTATTCACTGTTTATGAATGACTTCTATGTTAGGAAATAGGGACGTGTGTTGTTTAATGCTTCAACACACACATCTGAAGGCAAATATTATTAACCCCAGCTACAGGAGATGAAGTTGAGGTTTGTATGTCTGGTGATCCGGGCATCTCAGGTGAAGGGAGTAGCCTCAGAGAAGCACCGAATGAGCAAGGCGTCTGGGAAGCAGAGAAAATTCTCAGGTTCAGAGATCAGGAAACAGTGAATGAAAAGCTCAACCCGTAATGAGAAGACAAGTGGCTATGTTTTGTGAAGTGTAGGCTGAACAGGGAAAGTGCGGTTTCAGTGAAGTGTCTACTGATCAGTGAAGTTTCCCATGGGTCCTCTGAGTGATGTATTTTGGGGAGACCATGACCTTAGAAGACACTAAACTCTGATTTGTACTTCTGATTTTCACCCGTGGTTCGTTCTTTTTTTTTTTTTTTTTTCTCATTCTGTACAGTCTGTGGTCAGCTTTACACAGACCAATTGGCTAGCAGCCGAACTTTAGTTAAGACCTTGTAACCCCCTCCCCCTTATACAATTATGTTACCTACAAAGAATAATTTGGTAGTGAGTTAAGCAAACAGACATTTTTTTATATATCGTTTAACCATCTCTGTTCCATGTGGCAGTGACCTAAGCAATTTGTTTTTATTATTCAAGTGTCTCTTCAATTAATTAAATTTGATTCGTAGCGTTTCTAACTTAAGAATTAATCAAAATTCAGGCAGCGAAAGAAATTATTTTGTATAATGCTAGCGCAGTGGGCCCGAGTCATTATATATTTGTCAAGATCCATAGAATGTATAACACCAAGAATGAACACTATTGCAAACTATGGACTTTGGGAGATGATGATGTATCAGTGTAGGTTCATTTGTTGTAACAAATATAACACCCTGGTGTAGGATGCCCATAGTGGGGGAGGGTATGCATGGATGGAGGAGGAAAATCTCTGTAGTTTCTGCTCAATTTTTGTGTGAACCTGAAACTGCTGTGAAAAATAAAGGCTCTTAAAAAAATAATACAAGTAGAGAGCCAACAGAAGCCAGAAGCCTTCAATCTAGGTAGCTTCATACGGGAGTTCAGAGGTTGGTGGTAGAGGTGGGGGTACCGTGTCTCAGCACAACTGGGGGCAGCAAGGAGCTGGGGTTCTTCCAGCTGTACCAGGGATGGCAAGAGGTTCTTCAAATTAACAAGTTCTCTTGTGGTGTGAGTAGAGCCAGCCAAGAACAACAGCACAGAGGAGAGATCTTAGAGTCAGAAAGAATGTTCCAGAATTCTAGAAGTGCAACATTCGTTGTCCTGTTCTGTTCAGAACTGATACAGTGTGAACCAGTCTACACTATCCCTTGCATTCCAAAAAACCCTGTGGTGATGTCTTCCCTTAAGAATGCGTCTTTTTAAAAAAATTTTTTTTAGTGTTTATTTATTTTTGAGAAAGAGAGAGAGAGAGAGAGAGAGAGTTAAAGCTGGGGAGGGGCAGAGAGAGAGGGAGACACAGAATCTGAAGCAGGATCCAGGCTGTGAGCTGTCAGCACAGAGCCCGACGCAGGGCTTGAACTCACAAACCTTGAGATCATGAACTGAGCCGAAGTTGGACACTTAACTGACTGAGACACCCAGGCGCCTCTTTCCCCCACCCCAGGCCATTTTTAATTTTTACCTTAAATTTCAAAACACAGGGGCACCTGGATGGCTCAGTTGGTTAAGCGTCCGACTCTTGGTTTCGTCTCAGGTCGTGATCTCGTGGTTCATGGGATCGGGCTCAACGTCAGGCTCCATGCTGACGGCCACCTCCCTGCTGGCTCTCTCTCTCTCTTGAAAATAAAGAAATGAACTTAAGAAAAAACCAAGTTCTTTTGGGATGAGCACTGGGTGTTGTATGGAAACCAATTTGACGATAAACTTCATATATTGAAAAAAAAGAAAAAGAAAAAACCAAGTTCAAAACACAAACAAAAACATGTATATCTAATCTAATCTGATCTAATCTGTCAGATTCTACCAAATATCTCTCCATATTTTATTAGAAACTCATGGCAGCTAAATATGTTTCTATCCCTGGCGTATACGTGCCCTTTTGCTCTCACATGACTGACAAAAGTACTCTCTATCATCCCTTATTCTTCCATCTCTGAACTCATTTGTTTCGAGTTGGCTTTTTTATTTTTACTTAATACTTTCTTTCGACTCTTTAATATTAAACGCTATAACACACACACACACACACACATACACACACACACACACAATCTTGAAAAAAAAGCAAGAACGCTATATCAAGAGTAGGAACCGAGTTTCTTTGGTATTCCTATATCACTGGGGTGAGGATCTGTTCTGGATCTTGTATATCTTCATTAGCCACGACATATAATTACGTTTGTTTGGGGTCCCAGTTCCCGGGCTAATCGTTTCATTTCTTTAAAGAACTGTGATGTGCAGTTACAGGAAGGGACTAAGCGAGCCAGGAAATGGGGATTCCCGATCAATCCTTCACTCGCTTCACTGTAGTGTTGGTGAAGTCAGTGAAATCTTTTCATAATTTTAAATCTGGAGTACCCAGATCAATCTCACTGAGTACTCAGGAAAGAAAAACTGCTATGGTGATCCTGTTGGAGGGGGCAAAATAATTAAATAGGTTGGATTCAGCTATTGTACTTTCGTGCCATTGTATTGCATGTTGAAACTTACTGTCTCTTAAGAGAAGTAGAGCTTCCGAATTCTTTTCTTTTTTTTTTTAATTTTTTTTTAAATTTTTTAATTTACACCCAAGTTAGCATTGAGTGCAACAATGATTTCAGGAGTAGATTCCAGTGGTTCATCCCCTATGTATAACAGCCAGTGCTCATCCCGACGAGTGTCTTCCTTAATGCCCCTTACCCATTTAACCCATCCCCCCCACCCAGCAACCCTCTGTGTGTTCTCTATATTTAAGAGCCTCTTATGTTTTGTCCCCCTCCCTGTTTTTGTATTATTTTTGCTTCCCTTCCCTTATGTTCATCTGTTTTGTATCTTACATTCCACATATGAGTGAAGTCGTATGATATTTGTCTTTCTCTGACTAATTTTGCTTAGCATAATACCCTCTAATTCCAGAGCGCCTGGGTGGCTCAGTTGGTTAAAACATCCGACTTGGGCTCGGGTCATCATCTTACGGTTTGTGGGTTCGAGCCCCGCGTCGGGCTCTGTACTGACAGCTCAGAGCCTGGAACCTGCTTCAGATCTGTGTCCCCCTCTCTCACTGCCCCTCTCCTGCTTGCACTTTGTCTCTCTCCCTCTCTCAAAAGTAAATAAACGTTAAAAAAAATACCCTCAGTTCCATCCACATTGTTACAAATGGCAAGATTTCATTCTTTTGGTTGCAGAGTAATACTCTATTGTATATATATACCACATCTTCTTTATCCCCGAGTTTTTTTCTTGCATCTGAATCTGCCAGTCACAGAGGCATTTAGTAAATGCCTAAGAAACTAGGTATGGTCACCTGTGCCCTTGAACTTTTTTATTTCCACCATAATATTTTATTAATTTTTTTCCGTGGCCCATAAACTATCTATGAGTCTATGTCGTGGCTTTTTTGTGTCCCACAGTTGTATGATTTCTAACGGGTGCTCTCTTGTTAATCCATTGGCAAATGTTTACTCTATTCTGTTCAAGTGGAACATCCTGGAATTACTTGATACATCAAAATCTCACATATTTCTTTGGCTGTTTAAACGATTGTTATTGATCTCTAAAAGTATTGTTTATAATTTCATCTTTTGATTAGTCTTGCTTTTTAAATAAGAAAGTGCAGCTATTTCCCTCAAAAGATAAATTTTTTTTTTAGGAAATCAGTGGCGTGCCCCATGAGTGTTCAACACGTACGTCAGTACCGTTACCTAGTTCCCTCAGTTATTTGCAGGGGTAATATTCAACCCACTTAACAATTTTTAGGGTATAAGTACCAACAGACAACAGGGCATTGGTCTCAGAGCTACAGAAAACTGCTGGATATGAAAGAGGGGGCTCCCGGGGTAGTTGATGCAGCTGTACCAGGAAAACCCGACTAGCCATCCCTCCTATCGTTGAAGAACTGTGATTCTAGATTCTAGATTCCATCTTGGTAGAGGCCGCCTGAGTGATTGATTTACCACACATTCTAATAAAGCAGCACGACACTGAGGAAAGACTTCAAAGTCAGAAGGCCCAAGTTTGGATTCTGTCTATTATTATTATTATTATTTAAAAATTTTTTAAATGTTTTTATTTTTGAGAGAGAGAGAGAGAGAGAGCACAAGTTGGGGGGGTGGTGCAGAGAGAGAGGGAAACACAGAATCAGAAGCAGGCTCCAGGCTCTGAGCTAGCCAGAGCCTGATGTGGGGCTTGAACTTGTGAACTGTAAGATCATGACCTGAGCCCAAGTTGGACGCTTAGCCGAGTGAGCCACCCAGGTGCCCTTGGCTTCTGCTTTATGGCTTGTGTGACTCTGGGGAAACTTCTTGTCTTCTGGGTGTAACAAGTTGCCTTCTTTTTTTTAATGTTTTTTTTTTTTTTTTTTGGTTTATTTATTTTTGAGAGGGAGAGAGAGCACGTGGGTGCACAAGTGGGAGAGGGGCAGAGAGAGAGAGAGAGAGAGAGACAGAATCCAAAGCAGGCTCCAGGCTCTGAGCTGTCAGCAAGGGCTTGAGCTCATGAACGATGAGATCGTTACCTGAGCTAAAGTCTGACACTTAACCCACTTAACCCACCCAGATACCCCACAAGTTCTTTCTAAAGGAGCAAGGTCATGTCATCCATGTAGGGTTGCCGGGTTGCCAAATGGGGTGAAACGCAGCAGCTGGCCCACAGGAAGTGTGTGGTCACTGAGAGGGACTGCCATCATCCCCCTCATTTCTGTGGCCCCATTCTTCTGGGTTGCTCTTTCCTTCTTGGAAAACTTTTCCTCGGGCTCTTCGTCTTCTGTTCACGCCTTGACCAGGGGTACTTCTCAGCTGCCTTTTGTTCTCTGCATATTCTCTCCAACGATCTCATCTAGAACAGTGACTTTTGCCCTCACCTCAGCAACAACTTCGTAGCCTGACCCTCTCTTCAGCGTTTCTCCTGGGCTCCAAATCCAACTTTTTGCTAGTAATCTCTGCCTGACGGTCCCCTAGCTACCTCAGAGACTCCACAGGTCTGCAACTGAACGCCCCATCTTTCCTGTCACACGGTAACTTGTTGCCTCTCCTACCTGGGTAGCACCATTCACTAACTCTCTTAAGCCAGAAACCTGAGGGTCATCTTTAAACATTCAGTACCATTTTTGTACCCTGTCGCCTACTCCTGTCAGTTCTGCCACTTGAATATCTTTTCACCTCTACTGTCCTAGTTCGGGTCCCCATTCTTTTCCTACTTTTAACTAGCCATTCTCCCTTTCCAGCATCAACTCTCTCCAGACTAAGGCAAGATCCTATACAAAGCCAAGAGAACATTTTTCTTCTTGACACTTTCTTTTAACATTTTTATTACATCCAAAATGGCTTGTAGAAATATCATAAAATAGAGATGTGTAAAAAAAAAAAGAAAGAAAAGCTACCTGTAATCCACCAGCCAGACGAAACCACTACTAAAATTTGGCATACGTTCTCCACACTCTTTTAAACTTTTAAATAGTAGACTATGCTGTAAGGTTGAACCCCAGGAGTTTTGGAATCCTAGATGTGGTGAGATTGAAAAACAAACAGCCAAGATCTGCAGTCTGATATACACTGGATAACTAATGGTCCGTGCGCTGTGCTGATATAATGGAGTCTGACCCTTGGTTGGTGATTGATTCTTGGTCGATTTCATTTTAAAGGACATATGGCCAAATCGCATACCTTTGTTGAGGTTATGGTTTCTCCTGAAAGAAATAGATGTCATGCAAGGAGTGGCCAATCCTGGGTAAGCTGAGGTGTGGTAAAAGTCTTTTATTTCTCTCTCTCTTTTTTTAATTATTATTATTTTTTTAATGTTTATTTATTTTTGAGAGAGAGACAGACCATGAGCAGGGGAGGGTCAGAGACAGAGGGAGACACAGAATCCAAAGCAGCCTCCAGGCTCTGTCTGAGCTGTCCGCACAGAGCCCAACACAAGTCTTGAACTCATGACCGGGAGAGATCATGACCTGAACCAAAGTCGGATGATTAATTGACTGAGCTACCCAAGCGCCCCAAGCTTTTATCTCTCTAATACCAGAATTTCCTTTGAGGATTTCAGGATATTTCCAGTGCATTAACAGCAATGGCTACACAGGGAAATTGGGAGCAAACTAGCCTTCTTAAAGACCAAGGATACGTTCTGGGCATGTGCAGTAGGAATTCTGAGGTATTCAGCATGTGGTTCTTCCTTCCCAGTGTTCCCAAAATGACAGTGAGACTCCGTGAAGTTGTAACCTGCTTCCTGCTGAACTGTGGGGAAACAAGAGAAAGGGTCCATTTGATACTTGAGACAAAAATTACATGACTACACGGGGGGCCTGTGTGGGTCAGTCAGTTGAGCCATCCGGCTTTGGCTAAAGTCATGATTTCTAGGTTCATGGTTTCGAGCCTCGTGTCAGGCTCTGTGCTGACAGCTTAGAGCCTGGAGCCTGCTTCGGATTCTGTGTCTCCCTCTCTCTCTGCCCCTCCCCTGCTTGCATTCTGTCTCTCTCAAAAATAAATAACCATTTAAAAAAAATTACTTGACTACATACCTAAATGCAACCAGTAAGTAAATGTTGTTGAAATATATTCAACATCTGCTCAGTGACTTGAAGTCAGTAGTAATAGAAGGCGAGTAAATCGGAGGCAGACAAGAGGCACCTTTTTCATCCCTGATGGGTGTTAATTTACTCGTACTACATGTCTTACAATCCTGTGTGTAGAAATAACTTAACCTGAATGACCTTAAAAAGGTAAAATCTTCTCTACCCGCTTGATTTTTAGCTAGATGGTAATCCTTTGAGAAAACAAGCCTTCATAAACAACCGGTGGTCATGTTTCTTTGTTTGATTTCATTGTTCTGAAACCCTTCGTTGTTGACTGTCATTCACAGGTTATGTGGATGCTGGGGCAGTTTCTGTGGTTAGCAGTCACCCTCCCTCCCACCCCCTCAATATTTCCGGGGTGCCTTTGGTGGTGATGTTGCCTTGCCCCTTGCCGTATGATCCATTATCTTGTGAAGGAACTTGCAGCTCTCCAATTTAAATCTATCTTGTTAATGCGTCCTTGTTCTACTAGTTGGAAAGTAGAGCTGAGATTTCCTGAGTCTCTAAAGGCATTTTTATGTACCAATTAGTTTAACCTAATCTCTTTGGAGACAGCAATTAACACAGTATATTTAAATAGCTAAGTTCTTCCTCTGCATATCCTGGCCTCTGAAATGTCACCGATCATGTGTATCGCATGCTATTTAGATCATGGGGAGGAGGAGTTTCACATTAAAGTAAAAACAAATTCAGCCTTTCCATTCCTAAAGGTAGTTTTGCTTTATTGTTGTATAAGAGGTTCAAGTGGGAATCTGCTTCTGTAAGTTACCTTTTGTTTCTTGCAAATACTCTTCTCACAGAGCTAAGCTAGGTACGTTTTCAGTCTTTCTTTAAATAGTTTGCATTTATGGATAGGAAATGGAAATATTTTTGGTCTCATAGCACCAAGATTACATCTGAATTTTTTATAACGGAATAAAATAGACCAAGATAATGTCTGTTTTACGGGTTGTTATACAATTATAAATTGTTGTATACTGACCGAATTAAAGTACACTAATGTTTAAATATTCATGGACTGTATGCAATATTTAAATATTTGTTTTCTGCTAAAGCCCAGGATAGTGGGTTGTTTATACCACTAGATCTCCAACTTTAGTTTGTACCCTGATTACCTGGAAAATACTGGGTCCCATTCTGAGTAACTGATCCTGTGGATCTGAGGAGGGCCAAGAATTCACCTTTCCAACAAGTTCTTAGGTGATGCTGTTGCTTCTGGCCTGGGGACCCCACTTGGAAAACCACTGGTTTAAACACTCAGAGGGACACATTCATAAGGCTTGCCTGGGTGCTGGAATGTTTCTGTGGCTGATAGACACAGACAGGGTGATGTTCCAATTCTAAGTAAGTCCTTTGTTCTTACATCTCCATTAATTTCATTATCGTTAGAATTCTGGCCCAGGGGATAGGAAGAGGGCTGATGCCATTAGCCCCAAATCAGCTATGGGAGAGTAAGCAAGAGTAGAAGAATGCATTAGCTTAGGTTTGTGCAAGTTGAGTTGGAAGTCCAGGTGGAGGTGTGCCAAAGGCAAATGGAAATTATGGGCCAGCACTCAGCGGCAAGAACAAGGCTGTAGAGAGAAGAAAAACTAATCACTTACAGATGACCTAGTGGTCGGTGCCTTCATTGCCTTATTTCATTTAATCCACACAAATCTCCTCAGGGTAGGCAAAAAATATTCTTATTTTTGTAAGTGAAGAAAGCAATTGAGATTCAGGAATTAAGTAACTTGTAATTGTCTACGACACAAATTTGAACCCCAATTGGTTTGTTTCTGAACTTTCTATTATATTAGTGGATGAGAGAGTTTGAGAAAGGAAGGTAGGCTTCCCTACAAAGGGATCAAGGATGGTGAAGCCTGAAGAAGGCCATTTAGATTTGCTGCCTGAAAAGAAAGCCTCCAGAATCTTGGCTGATGGTGTAAGTCCCTCAATTGCAGAGGGCTGGGAAGGAAAGGCAATGGGCAAAGATTCACTTTTTGAAGATCAGTTTTAAAAGGAAAAAGACAAAAGAATGATTTTTTTAAGAATTCGGGTCTTCCCTAATATAGGCACCTATTATGGACTGAATGTTTGTGTCCCACTCAAGTTCATAAGCTGTGGTCCTAACCCCCAATGGGATGCTATTTGGAGGTGGGACCTTCAGTAGGTAATTGGGCTTTGATTAGGTTATAAATATGGGACCACCATGATGGAATTCGTGCCCTTGTAAGAAGAGGGAGAGAGATGTCTCTATTTCTCCGTGTATGGGGATTCCATGATGGAATATGGTACCTCCATGATGGAATTAGTACCTTTGTAAGAAGAGGAAGAGAGAGAGAGATGTCTCTGCTTCTCTGTGCATGCACCCTTTAAGGCCACGTGAGCACACAACAAGGAGGCAACCATCTACAAGCCAGGAGGAAGACCCTCACCAGAACTGGACCATATGGACTCCCTGTCCTCAGACTTCCAGCTTCCAGAACTGTGAGGAGGTAAAGTGTCTGTTGTGCAAGCCACCCAGACGATAGTGTTTTACTGTGGCCGCCTGGGCTAAGACAGCACCCATGCAAATTGGTGGGGTGTTTATTCAGACATGGCCCATTGAAAGGCTGCTCCGAGGGTTTTGAATACGTGGAACTGGTGTCTCTTGATGTCTGTTCCCATCCCTACTTCTGTGGGAACACTTACAAACAAGCAGGGTCCTCCAGTCTTGTTAGGCATCTCTTGCCAAATATACTTAATTATGCAACTGGGTGAGGTGTGCGGTGCCTCTTACATAAGAACCGGTTTTTCTGTCATTTATCAACCTGGCCTGGGCTACCTCTCTGTTGCTTGTGTGCAGGGGACACGTGAGGTGGTGAGCCGGTGTTAAAAGCGTTACTCAAATGGCTTTCAGTTTTAGTTTGAGCTTCAGGGCTGAGGTCCTTAACACGTCACACTAAGGAAATCAGCTCTGTTATATCCAGGTCTCTGAAGTGTGTCGAGAGCTGTCCGAAATGAATGAAATATCAACTTGTTGGTTCCTATGGGCCAGTCCGTTCATGAAAGAGAGAGCGTAAAATGTTGTTTCATTTCCACTCTGACTTCATTTCATCTTTTGATTTTGAAGTTACAGTGGAGATGACTTATAGATGGCTACAGAGTTGGTTTTTTTTCCCCCCGCAGCAGACTGAAAAGATTCTTAGCTGATGCATTACTGAGCTCCCAAATAGGTAACAGGTAGAGACGAGAGAACGAGCAGCATGGTAAGCATGCTCATGGGCCTGAAATTCTTCTTCTATCAGGCAGACTATACAATCGCGAATACATTACAAAGATACGAATTAGTATCGAAGAGAAAATGATGTTGCAGATATCACACGGTTTTATGAATTGAAGTACATTTTGGAAATGATTTATGGGTTTTTCTTTTGGCTGAAGCAGATTCTAGCTCAGCGTTTTGAAAGTGCTAGGAATTCTCCCTGCGGGTAAATACGAAGAGTGTGTGAAGCTGTGCTTCTCTTATTCTGCAGCCATATGAGGTCTCAAGAGCAGACAGACATTCGAACTTCCACAAAGTCGACCACGTGTGTAGGTGAAATTTAACAGGTATCCACGCAAGATTTGAGAACCACGAGCAGCTTCCAATACAGATATGGAGAGAGATAAAGTCTTTTACAGGCCAACGTTGGCATTATTTTTCTTCTAAGTCACCTGAAAAAAAAAAATCACAAATATTAGAACACTGCTTTGGGTTACACATGGATTGAACAGGTGAATTACCTGGGCCCTGAAAGTACTCTCTCTCTCTCTATATATATATATATATACACACATATATATATATATATATATGTATATATATATATACACACACACACACACACATATATATATAGACTATATATAGTCTATATATGCATATAGACTATATATAGTATAGTCTATATATAGTATATACTATATATATAGTATATATAGTATAGTATATATAGACTATGCTATATATACTATATATATAGCATAGTCTATATATATATAGACTATATATAGTATATAGTATAGACTATATATAGACTATATATACTATATACTATATTCTAACTATATTCTCTCTCTCTCTCTCTCTCTCTCTATATATATATATATATATAGTACATTCTATACTATATAGAATGTACTGGGCCACCTGAATGTACTATATATATAAAACCATCACCTTTTGGTGTCTCATCTGTACAATGGGGATAATAGTAATATCCACTTTATAGAGTTATGATGAAGGTTAAATATGAATGCATGTAAAGCCCGTAGAACTATACCTGCCATAGAGTAAGCCCCTAATTAAAGTAAGACATTTATTACCTAGAAGGGAAAATGGAATAAGCCCTCTTCTTGCAACTGTCAGCAACAAGTGAAAAAAAAAAAAAAAGGTGGAGACAACTCAGCCAGGTAAACTTGGCAGTGAAAGGGCAGATACGATGTGGAGGGGCACATCACAAAGGAGATCTATCCTGCTTGCTTGGGAAGGCACTTCTTGCGGGGATGGTGTCTCCCAGTGGGGTGGCCAGGGTGAGAAGGGGCAACCCTCTTAATTTGCTTTACTCAAACTAGGTGTTTGCTTTTGGACTTTTGGCATCTCTGAGCACAAGCTCTAACTCGGGCAGCCTTTGAAGGAAGCTACTTTCTCCCGCTCGAGACTCAGGGTCCACCTATAAGTAGAAGGGACTCTACTTGTCACCCGTGCTCTCGGCTCTTGCCTTCCTTTGGGAAAACAGCACGTTGTTTGCCTCTTTAAGCGTGTATGGACAGATACTTTTCTTAACGGACCTCTCTAATCAAAGAATCACAGAGCCTCCTCCAGATGTATATTTAGAAATGTTGCCATGGTCACTGTTTCCTGTTTGGGCTTCTGTCATCTGGCTCCTGCAGCCCGAAGGTGAGACTCTTCCAATAGCTCATCGCACACGTCTGTGCCAGCATGGTGGGGGGACAAGGACGGGGGAAGGACCCGTTTTTGCTATCAGCAGCCCTGCTAATTGCTTTCCGATTTTGCTGTAATTGGGCAAGTCACCTGGCCTCCATTCTCTCCTTAGGTAAAATGAGGGTATTGGGTAAGCCTCTGAACTCCTTCAAGGTGTGCTGTCATATTTGATAGATGTAACCCCAGTCACAAAGAAGTTGACTGACTTTGGGCCGCTAACGTATTTCTTACATACCGATCACAAAAGTGATTTGACCAAACCCCCTTCGACTCAATAACCATCTCAAGGAGATTGGATCTAGTGACCCGGAAGCCACTATTATAGTTGACTTCCCCTTGGGCTCCATGCTGTCTCGTCTGACCTCCCCACACCCTCACCTTACTTGACGAGGCTTTGCTGTTATTTGCTTCTTGAAGGCTCCCAAAGTTCAAACCAGTTCATCAGAAAGATTCCTGGGCTCACAAGACTTCATGGAAATGAAAGCTTTTTGTTCCAGGCTGGGCAGGATCAGACTGACCCGGGTGAGACTGTTCTGAGTAAGTATCCTCTGGGACTCTTCTGTCATTGGCGATTGCTGATGTAAAAACTGTTCCATAATACTTTGAATAGGGTCATTTTCCAGACGTGATCATGACAACGTTTTTCTAGGTGGCTAGCAACTGTGGAGAGAGGGCATGCAAAGAAAATGCCTAAGCAGACTATGAAGTTGCTGTGAAATTGCAAAACTGTATTTTTTAATGTATTTTAAGGATCACAAAATGATCAGCAAGAAAGGTTAATGCTGACTCTGTCAGTGGCTGGGACACTCTGGGGTGAGCATAAATGGGCCCGTGGATATTATATCTGATGATGATGAGATTTACTCTCTATGTACTTGCATCAGCCACCCATTTAAGTGTGCAGATAGTCTATAAAATGTAGAACATGGACTTGGAATGTTTGGATCAAAGGTTTTGTAGATTATTTCATAAACTTCTCATGGGTAGGCATCATGTAATACGTGTTTCCTGATCCCAAGCACCTGGCTTTATTACACTCAGAATAAAGGTCTAGGTGCTTCCAATGCATTTTGAAATGAAGAGAGGAGACACCTATATATATATGTATCAATAAATTTCATAGTGTGTTCTAGAAATATTTTAAATAAAAATGTGGCCCTCTTGCCTGTGAGAAAACCTCATAGATACTCCTGAGCAAATTACTTCTTTAAAATGTTCTAGTTTCGTTTTATCATTCTGGTTTGGGGACCTGGAAGATTTAAGCCATATCAGAATGCATAAAACAAGAAATTTTCTTGGGGGAGCCTGGGTGGCTCAGTCAACTGAGCCTCCGAGTCTTGATGTGGGCTCAGGTCATGATCTCACGGTTCGTGAGCCCCGCATTGCGGTCTGTGCTAACAGCGTGGAATCTGCTTGGGGTTCTGTCTCTCCCTCTTCTGCCCCTCCCCTGCCTTCTCACTTGCGCCCTCTCTCAAAATAAATAAACTTAAAAAAAAAAAAAAGAAATTTTCTTAGTGCAGTTAGTATCTCTCCCTGCCCCCCACGCCCGACCCCGGTTTCTTAGGCTTGAATGCTCTCATGGAGCTTCCAATGGGGATGCTAAAATCTAAAATGTTTCATGAAGCAGATAAAATGATTTAAAGTAGTAAGGGTTCCTTTACTCATAAGCCAAGTGGTTGCAGACATGCTTTCTTCATTTTTCCCAAGAGCTTCGCAAGGCCCAAGAGTACACATCAGCTCATTCATCATGATTCAGAAATTGTTTCAAGGTTTCTCCATGAAGGGTGAGGGTGTCTGCATCGCTTTTGAGTTATTTTTTTTAAGTGATGAACTGTTGTAGGCCTATAGAAAGTATAAATGACAGTAGAATGAACACTCAACGTACTGGCCGCCTGGCTTAAGAAGAAGATTGCAAAGACAGTGGGTGTCCCCATGAAACCCTGTCACCCCTCCTCAGTTTTCATACTTTTACTCTATACATATACAGCCTTAAAATTATGATCTTTTTGGCATACCTTTAAATTTATATGAGTCATACCACATATGTCCTTCTTCAAAAACTTTTTTTGTAGGGCGCCTGGGTGACTCAGTCGGTTGAGCATCCAACTTCGTCTCACGGCATGATCTG
Organism: Panthera onca; assembly: GCF_046562875.1. Taxonomy (NCBI): domain Eukaryota; kingdom Metazoa; phylum Chordata; class Mammalia; order Carnivora; family Felidae; genus Panthera; species Panthera onca. The sequence continues at coordinate 21,672,801 of NC_138345.1, forward strand.
ACGTTTGTGAGTTCGAGCCCCGGAACACGGTTCTTTTTGCTGTCAGGGTGGAGCCTGCTTCAGATCCTGTCTCCCTCTCGCTCCGCCCCTCCCCTGCTCATTCTCTCTCTCCCTCCCTCTCTCTCTCTCAAATACAAACATTAAAACAATTTTGTTTGTTTGTTTGTTTAATCATATATTTGTGACATTTAACCATGTTGGCAGAGGTAAGCTCACTTTCACTGATGTTTGGCATTTTATTAGGTGAACAGACCAAACATTTTCTTTTTCAGCTGTTCTCCTGTTGTTCAGTGTTTCAAATTTTTCTCAGTTTCAAAAGCCATCAGGTTAAACATTCTCTGACATTTCTCCAAATCTCTTATGCAAGAATCTCTTCGGGATAAATATGTAGGAGTGGAATTGCTCCTACATAAGGTAGGCACATCTTTACTAAGACCAGCTATGACCAAATTGTTCCTTAACGTGGTTGTGCCCATTTTCCACAGTCTTCTGGAACTGCATCCCTACTGGTCTGCATTCTCACTGACAGTTACCAGACCTTTTTATTTTGACCAATCTGATGAGTGTGAAATAATATACCTTATTGTTTAATAGATATTTCCCTGATCGGTACTGAAGTTAAAAACCTTTGTGTATGTTTATTGGCCATTCAGGTTTCCTGTTCTGAGAATTACATTATTATATCATTTTGCTTATTTTTATTTTATTATTATTTTTTAAAATGTTTATTTATTTTTGAGAGAGAAAGAGACAGAGCCAGAGCGTGAGTGGGGGAGGGGCAGAGAGGGGGAGGGAGACACAGACTCTGAAGCAGGCTCCAGGCTCTGAGCTGTCAGCACAGAGCCCGACTCGGGGCTTGAACTCACGGACCGTGAGATCATGACCTGAGCTGAAGTCGGCTGCTTAACCGACTGAGCCACCCAGGCTTCCCACATTTTGCTTATTTTTAAAAATTGTTTATCTTCTTAGTGGTTTATAGGAGTTCTTTATAATATTTTGCCACTAATATTTTTTCCCCCAGGCTGTGGTTTCTTGTTTTTTAAATGTTATCTTTTAGTTAGCAAATAATCTGGTAACTCTTTTAAAAGTTTTCTCTTTATTTTTATTTTTTTAAATGTTTATTTGTTTTGAGAGAGCATGAGCTGGAGAAGGGCGGGGGGGTGGGGGACAGAGGATCTGAAGTGGGCTCTGTGCTGAATTTCTCTCTTTTTAAAAATTTTTACTTTTTTGTATTTTGACAGAGGGGAGGGAGGGAGGGTCAGAGACAGAGGGAGAGAATCCCAAGCAGTGTCCAAGCTGTCAGTGCAGAGCCCAACTCGGGGCTTGAACCCACAACCCATGAGATCATGACCTGAGCTGAAGTCAGAGGCTTAACCAACTGAGCCACCCAGGTGCCCCTAATTTTTTCTTTAATAAAGCTTTTCATATGTTGGGGTCATAAAGCTATTTCCCCCAATTTTGTCTCCTAAATGCTTTAAAGTATTTCTCCCCACCCCCATTTAGCTCTTAATTTATCTATACTTGAATTTATAAATGGTGTAGGATAAGGATCTAATTTTATTTTACTTTTTCACTGAATGGAATTTTCTATACTAGGAAAAGGTGCATTTTTATTAATCCCATTTGGGTTTGTTTTTCTTCTAGAAACTAAGGGATCAGATTATTATCAATTCTGGTAAAACATAAGACATTATCTCTTTGAATATTTTCTTTCTTGCATTCTCTTTATTTTCATTTTCTGGAACTCATGTTAGAACTATATTTGAACTTCTATCTTCCATGTTTCTTGACCTCTTTTTCCTGTTTTTCACATCCTTGATGCCCTGTCTTGCTTTCTGTGCAATTTCCTCACAGTTAACTTCTTTCTTAGTAATCTTTTCTTCAGCAGTGTCTAATATGCTGCTTCACATTTCTAAGTTTTCAATTTCAATGATTATATTTTTCATATGTATGACTTGTATTTTATTTTTTTCAAATCTATCTTATCTTTTTAAACAGTGTTATTCTTTTCTCATGTCCAAGTTCTCTTTTGCCTTTGATTTTGGCATACTTGTTTTATGTCTCTGATAATTTTGTTATCTGAAGTTCTTCCACTATGTGTTGATGTTATGATGATTTTCACTATGGTTTCTTTGACTATTTGTAAATTTTGGATTGTGAAATCATCTCAAGTGGGACTTCTTGGTGGGAATCTGGCACAACTTCCAGAGTGACTTCTAATCTCCTGCTGCCAAGGATATTTCTAGATTGGTAGGACTTTTGTTTGTTTGTTTGTTTAATATCTTTTTGCCTCAGACATCTCTAGACAATGGAATAGGTGCATGACTACATATTTTGGGGGGAGATAATTATTTTCTCCAACTGAAGCCAAGATAAACAGTCTTCTTTTCTTGGGTGGCTTTTTAAAATTTTTTTAATTTTTAATTTTTATTTTTTCCAGTCTACCTTTTACAGAGGGGGTAAAACCTTCTGGAAACTCTTTTGATTCAAGTTTTTTAGTTCTACCTCCCTTCCCTCAGAAAGTCTCCAGGCATTATCTGTTACTCATGTGGTGATTGAGAACCTAAAGTTTTGGTTCCAAAGACATGCAAAACCCTGTAGAACTGTTTAGTATTACCAGTTTATTCTTTCCAGTTTAAGTGTTTCAGTCATTTTTGGCCACTGTAAATTTCTCTTGTGTAATTAATTACCTTTGGTTTTATAGCAGGGGCGTTTTCAACTCCCAGACCTCCAGAAAGCAAAGTCTGTGTGTTTAACTCTTGCAGCTTAAGCTATTCAAATAACAGTCTTGGGGTCAGAAGAAAATGATTTAACCAGTAACAGAGCCAAACGATCACAGAGTCTAATATAAATGTGTTTATTTTTTTATTTTTTATTTTTTTTAAATGTGTACTTTAAAAATTGGTATCGTGCTTTTTGCCTGCATTAGACTGTATCTTCAGGAGAATGAGTTGCTCTTGACTAAAAATGTTTTTCTTCTTTCAACAGGTGAGTGCGACATGTCTATGATCTGCCTGAAAGCGTGGGATGTACTTCAGATTTCAGTGCGGTGACTACTGACCTATTTCTCGCTTGGCCGAGAGTTACACAAGCCCATGTGTGCATTGGAAACATGACAATCAACGTAGCGCAGATCTTCTATGTGGAAAAGGTCTCAAAAAAAAAAAAAAAAATTAGAAAAAAAAAAAAAAGGGGCGCCTGGGTGGCGCAGTCGGTTGAGCGTCCGACTTCAGCCCGGGTCACGATCTCGCGGTCCGTGAGTTCAAGCCCCGCGTCAGGCTCTGGGCTGATGGCTCGGAGCCTGGAGCCTGTTTCCGATTCTGTGTCTCCCTCTCTCTCTGCCCCTCCCCCGTTCATGCTCTGTCTCTCTCTGTCCCAAAAATAAATAAAAAACGTTGAAAAAAAAATTAAAAAAAAAATAAAAGGTCTCCTTAGAACAAAACAGAAGCGAGATTAAGTGGTGCTGGAATTTTGACAATGTTGTCATGAACCGCTGCCAATTAAAAGCAATTAGCTCATTGTTCTTTATTAACTGGACATGCCGATTAATGGGGCTCCAAGGGTTCATGGTCTGAATCTGATTTGATCTCTTTTTACGAGTAATTATGACTCAAGGGAAGACTCAATAGATGTATCTACAAGTATACGTATGTGTATGTCCATATTTTTCCCTGAGAAACAGTATCCTGTAATTTGTACCAATTTTCTCAAAAATGAACTTTTCCAGTTGGGCAAGCTTGGTTTAGTTGGCAAGAGAATGCATAAAAGCACCCACGTACCTCTACCGATTTGGTGGACACGTAAAGAGTACGGTCATGCGGTTCATTTACGTATGCCTCTCCTGAAAGGTTGCTGCAGGGGATCTTGAAACAAAGTGTTCTTTTGAGAAGAAAAGAATCAAAATTAAAAACTAATTTTACTATTTTTATTACCTTATTAAGAAAAATTTTTAAATTATTATTTTATCTTACGGCTACTCCAGAAAGTTTCTCCGCCTTGCCACGGCCGAGGGTATAAGGATCAAGTAACAATAACTACTTCTAGGGCAAAAGAGATCCTAGGAAGTCTGTTCCAAGGTCACTGTGACCTTAAAGCAAGCCGGAGCACAAGCAATCTCCACATTGCTCTTTCCATGACCCTAAGCTCAGAAACCACAGATGACATCACTTGAGTACGAAGCCAGAAGGAAACAATATCCATTACTGCATCGTTATGACTTCTTTGACATTTCTCTCATCGATGCCTGACAGGTCCACGGGATCCCAATCCCCGGGATCCCAACAGCTAAGGGTGATAGAAAAGTCTGCGGGGCTACTTTGTTTCTCTCAGAGTTGATGTGACTAGCAGGACTCCAAGGCTGCCTAAAATTGAATTTGCGATTTCTTTGACTCCATAAATCATCAATGAATGAATGAGTGATTTAAAACACACTTAGTGAGAGTCTACCAGGTGTTTGGGTGGAAGCGACAGAGTCAGTTAAGAACGCGTTCTTGCCCGGAAGGAATTCACAGGGTGGTGCAGGAGGTCAATGCAATAGATGGCTATCATGTGAATGAAGCAGGGGCACAGGTCCAGTTGTGGGAACGTGGAGGAGAGGCTCAGGGAGAGACCTTGGGTGAGGGACCTCTGACTTGAATCAAAAGGGAATTGCAATGTGCAGCTAAGGCTACGATGGTAATGATGTTGCAATATTTAAGTGTATCACATCAACACATTGTATACCTTAAACCGACATGATGTTACATGTCATTTTCATCTCAATTAAAAAAAGAAGGGAATTGCCCATGTGTTAGTCAAGTGAAGTATTCTCAATCATCAGAGAAAAGCAAAACTTAGGAATACAGCAGGCATGGCTGTTTTTTGTAGTGAACTGTTCCATTTGATTATCCTAGGTTTTGTTTAATTTTTGTTAAGATTTTATTTTTCCAGTAGTGTCTACACTCAGTGTGGGGCACGAACCCACAACCCCAAGATCAAGAGTCTCACCCTCCATGGACTGAGCCAACCAGGTGCCCCTGTTCAATTTTTCTTACCTTGACAACATAGCCTCTACTATTATGTACAGTGTTGTTTTTTTTTTTTTTTATTTTTTTTATTTTTTTAACGTTTATTTATTTTTGAGACAGAGAGAGACAGAGCATGAATGGGGGAGGGTCAGAGAGAGAGGGAGACACAGAATCGGAAGCAGGCTCCAGGCTCTGAGCTGTCAGCACAGAGCCCGACGCGGGGCTCGAACTCACGGACCGTGAGATCATGACCTGAGCCGAAGTCGGACGCTTAACCGACCAAGCCACCCAGGTGCCCCGTGTACAGTGTTGTTTTTAGAAGCAAAAGCATCTCACCATGTGAATAGCTTAGATGTTGTAGGTCATAATGTGCACCTAGTAAGTGCTTGCTCCGTCATCCACTCCTGGACTGGGCCTGACTTGCCAGGAAGAGATGCCATGGGGGGGGGGGGGTTATGAGAAATAAGCCCACTGACCCAATCAAAGGAAGAATGCAGAGACTTGGAGCACAGCGAGGCGAGGCTTTAATCAATGTTCTTGCAAGAGTGGGTGTCTGATGGACAGGCACACTGGGGGCAGTTACAGCAGACCATTTATCTCCTAGTGGGCAAGTCCCTCCCCTGGTCCCTCATTGGCTGGGCACTACAGAGGTAAGTCCCTCCCCTGGTCCCTCATTGGCTGAACGCTACAGAGGTTACATACAGCCTTACCTGGATGTCGCCTGCGCCCATGTAAGGCAAAAAGTAGTCTGATTGGAACAAGTGTACATTTCCGGAGGTGAGGCAGAGACTTGCAGTGTTCTGTCTTCTTTGGTGCCTGCTTATTGCAAAGCCTGCAAAAATAAGGCCACAAATCGGAGAGGGGAAGAAGAAATAGGAAGCGAAGTGTCTAAGGGTTTGGGACTTCATTGTGGTGGTGGTGGGGGGGAAGGGGGTTCTCACATATTTTCAATAGGTTGTAAACCTATTAATTAGATAGCACAGCTTTTATTTGGTATTTCTGAAAAAGAATCATCTCCCTTACTTCTCACAGGGGGACAATGGACACTTCCTGTGCTCAGGAAGCACATCAGCTGGGAGACTCGGAGTGGCCATAGCCCTGAAATCCAGCGTGGAGTCAGCATGAAACCAAATGTATATTACGGCTGCGGTGATGAGAGCGAAGCTTTTACCATTTGTTTTGGACTCCCGCGCTGGTAAATAGTAGACGGCCGACAGTCGATTGACAGGGAGGAGGGTAGCTTTAGGGTGAAGACATGGAAAATGGTGGCAAACTCTCAGAGATTCCCAGGACAAAGCGTTCTCCCTCCCCATTCCAATGAACTGACAATTTCCTATAAAAAAAATTAGGAAATTTTTAAAACGTTTGTTGATTTTTTATTTATTTGGAGAGAAAGAGAGAGCGTGCACGCACAGGTGAGCAGGGGAGGGGCAGAGAGGGAGGGAGAGAGAATCCCAAGCAGGCTCCGTGCTCTCATTGCAGAGCCCCACACGGGGCTCAGTCGCACCAATGGTGAGATCACGACCTGAGCTGAAATCAAGAATCGGTCGCTTTACCGACCGGGCCGTCCAGGTGCCCCGGAAATTCTTTATTATCGAAAGGAAATAATGTAATTCAACACAAATTCATTGGGTGCTAGCTTGTGGACAGCTACTGCATGAGTGGTGGGTTTACAATGGTGGAAAAAGACTTGTTTCTACCTCAGGTTGCTCGCAATGTAGACAGACTCTTAGACAGTTGACCATGATGCGATGATAGCATGGATGTGGCTAATTTATGACAAGATTATATGCCCATGATCTTATTCCCACTGATTCCCCGACCAGACTGATAAAGTGCAGGCTCTGATTTTCCATCCCAGATCTACCTGGAACTATCTGTCATGCCATCATTTTCCTTGCATTTCCTACCCCCAGATCCCAGTCGTAATTAATATTTTATCAATTTACCTTGCCACGTTTGTGGAATTGCCCAGCTACATGCAACCCCAGTTCTTTAATTTGTAGAATCAGGCTCAGTCTCTAAACTACCTCCGTCCCTGAACCCTCACTCCTGCTCAGTATCTCTCCCCCTCCCCATGTTAACCTTGGCCCCTATTTATCCTCAGTCTTTGGTCTTGTCCTCATCCCCTACCACACCCTGCCCATCCAAAATCTCATTTACTCAAATGACTTACATATATCCTGCCATTTTTGAACCCCTGTGGACTTCAGCAAGATGGAGCTAAAATAAAAAAAAAAATGGAAAATCACTCATAAGAGTTGCATCCTGGGGGGGTGTAACCCATTAAATTCTTTTTTTTTTTTTTGGATGTTTATTTATTTTTGAGAGAGACAGAGACAGAATGCGAGTGGGTTAGGGGCAGAGAGAGGGGGAGGCACAGAATCCAAAGCAGGCTCCAGGCTCCAAGCCGTCAGCACAGAGCCCGACGCGGGGCTGGAACTCACAAGCTGTGAGATCATGACCTGAGCCAAAGTCGGATGCTCAACCCACTGAGCCACCCAGGCGCCCCACGGCGTAACCCATTAGTGGCCAATTGCAAAAAATCAAGCGAGGACCCTGGAAGAACTGAAGGGGGCAGTAGAGGAACAAGCATGCTTTCTGGTTCTGGTGCTGGAAGAAAAACCAATACAGGAATCCCAGCTTCATCCAATTTTCTCTCACCTTTGTGCTATTTTTCTTCATGTTTTCATTTCTCCCCCTTTTATCCCTAATTCATCTGTTTCTCTCTCCTTCTCATTTCCTTTTTGAGCCTTCCCAATTGCTTCTGAAGGCTTTGTGCAAGCAGAGAGATAATTTCTAGTTGGGTTTTTTTTTCCCCTATCCATCCCGAAATATTACATTTGCCATCCTTTGCCTTTTTTTTTATCCATTTTAAATCTTACGAAATAAATGGGCTCTAGGGAGTGTTAAAAAGCAAAAACAAAGGGCCCCAAATGGCATCACTCAGGTTAAGGCTTAAGTCAGTAACCCAGGGCTTAAGGCTTAACCTAATTGCAGTTTCAACCCATCCCAGAAATGTAAGTCTTAACGGGTCAGGCAGGAATTTTCTGATACTCACCAGAGAGGTTTCTGTCTGTAGGCCTTCTCTGTCCCCCAGAGGAAGAGGAGATTATTTGCATACTAAGACCCTCTGCCCTTCCTCCTAAGGGAAGTGATCTTGCCGGAAACAATTCTTTCTTGTCTTTAGCTAATAACTCTCTTGCCTGACCCTCTTTCCTATAAAAACCTTCCATTTTTTTAAAAGTTTATTTATTTAGTTTTGAGAGCAGAGAGAGAGAGAGCACAAGCATGTGTGTTTAAGGGGAAGAGAGAGAGGGAGAGAGAGAGAATCCCAAGCAGGCTCTGCACTGTCAGCATGGAACCCAATATGGGGCTTGAACTCACGAACTGTGAGATCATGACCTGAGCTGAAATCAAGAGTCGGTCACTTAACTGATGAGCCACCCAAACCTTCCATGTTGTACAGCTTCTCGGGGCTCCCCTCTGATTTGATATAAGGGATGCTGCCCTATTCATGAATTATTTAATGGAACCAATTAGGTCTTCAGATTTACGCAGTTGAATTTTGTTTTTCAACAGACCTATTGCAATAAAGTATGTTCTGTATCGTCTTTAATACAAAACTTACAAAACTAATACTGGCTGTGTAAAATTAACAAATGTGATTTTAAGCAATTGCCTATAGAACTTCTAGCCATTGGTTAAATTACTTAAAGCGCGTTCTCAGGAGTATGCATCCACGTGTCCCTGAGGGTGAAACCTATTTTGCTACTTGTTTTTGTAAAGAAAGTTTTATTGGAACATTGCCATGCTCATTTGTTTACCTAGAATCTATGAACGCTTTTGCACGGCAACAGCAAAGTTTAGTGGCCCTGACGGACTGTAGGTCCTGCAGAACCTAAAATATGTACTTTCTGGTTTTTACAGTTTGTAGACCCTGCTCTAGGTGTCTGTATTAATTCACTGAGGCTAAATTATGCAGCAGTGGCAGATGGTTGGAAACCTCTATGGCTTACAGGGGCACCTGGGTGGTTCAGCTGGTTAAGCCTCCGATTTCGGCTCAGATCATGATCTCGAAGTCTGTGAGTTCGAGTCCCACATCCGGCTCTGTGCTGACAGCTCAAAGCCTGGAGCCTGCTTCGGATTCTGTGTCTCCCTCTCTGCCCCTCCCTCATTCTCTTTCTCTCTCTCTCTCTCTCTCAAGTAAAATAAACATTGAAAAAAACTTAAAAAAAAAAAAACAGATTTCAGTGGTTTACAACAAAGGGCTAGTTTTTACTCACATGATGCAATCTTTGAAGGTGAGCTTTGATGTTTCACTCCAGGATTTGGGCTGAAGGAGCAGCTCCCGTATGGAATAGTCTTGACTTAGGAAAAAGGGAACAGAAAGAAGGTGTGGAATCATGATAGCTCCTAAAACTGATGCCGTAGCCTGGGTCTGAGGACCCAGAGAGGATCCTATGGGACCCACCAAGAAGGTCCTTGGCTCTACACAGGATAGAGATCAAATGTGAGCCAGCGGGAGGTGAGAGCAGAGTTTATTGAGGATGTATAGAGATCACAGATTCAGATGGACCATCCAGGAGACTCAGAAAGGAAAAGGAGCATGAATCTCATCTTTGCTTGGGGTCTCGGGTTTTTATTGGTGACTGTGGTCTGGTGCGCCTGTCCACTCAGGCATCCAAGAACTGATCCGAACATGGACAGGGGCCAGGTGTCCTTCAGAGCTCACTCAACACCTGAAGCCGGGGGGAGGTTTTGATGTCAAGGTGTTTGCGGTCAGTGGTCTTGGAGAACGTTTATGGAGACCCTGCATAATCACTACCTAGATGTTATCTATCCTGCTGGAAGACTCCAAAGAAATCATTAACTCCTTGGCCTTTTTTTTACAAGGAGGACGTACATTAAGGCCCAAATGCACAAGCAGGGAAGGGACAGAGAGAGAGGGAGAGAGAGAATCCCAAACAGGCTCCATGCTGTCTGCGCAGAGCCAGACTCGGGGCTGGAACTCATGAACTCATGAGATCGTGACCTGAGCTGAAATCGAGAGTTGGAGGCTTAACCGACTGAGCCACCCAGGCGCTCCTACTTCAAGCACCCTCAAAAGGGACATGACTCAGGGTGTCCAGGCTTTCCTCGACCCCTGGATTCTCATCTCCATTCAGTTCTGAACATGCCCTCTTTTGTCCCAGCTCTAACGGAACTAAACATGAGTTCACTCCCTGGTGAGTTACAGACAGAGACTGCACCAGGTGGGGTTGTCACACAAAGGAAACTTTATCTGTAGAAGATAAGGAGGTCACGGGGAATAACTTCCAAAGCCATGACTCCTAGAGTGGGTGTGACTGGGTTTCTTTCATTTTGGGTTAGGAGGAATATTCAGAAAGGAGAGTTTTGACATCACATACGAAGGCGGGCATAAGGTTGCACAGGTGTACTTAAAAAACATGCCTCTACTCATATCATATGTTATGTCAGAGAAGCTTGTGCTCCTGCGTGGGCAGAGATTGTAACACTATAATGAGGTAGAGGTCGCTGTCCGACAACCTGTGGTCCATGTGGCAGGTATGAGTCAGTGGTTGAGCTCAACCTGGTGTAGCAACTCCAGAGCTCTTCCTGTTCACATCTAAAAGATAAGGTTCAGGGTACCCGGGTGGCTCAGTCGGTTAAGCGTCCAACTTGGGCTCAGGTCACGATCTTGTAGGTTGTGAGTTCAAGCCCCACATGGGGCTCTCTACTGTCCTTGCAGGCCTGCTTGGAATTCTCCATCTCCCTTGCTCTCTGCCCCTCCCCCACTCGCTCGCTCACTCTCCCTCAAAAATAAGTAAACATAAAAAAAATTTTTTTAAAAGTTAAGGTTAACATTCCCGTGAAGAAGGCAGGTCAGTGATGGTCTTGCTGGTGGACAGCTTTAACCTCATCAACCCTGTGGGGCATGATTTCACAATCACCTACCTCTCCCCAATCCCTGACACTCTAGCTGTGCTCTTCAAAATGCACTCTGTTCACTTCTCTATCTCTGCAAATTCTTCTCTAAACCATCCCGTTCATCTTCTTGCTCTGAATGAAACCTAGCTCTTCCCTGAGGCCACTGCTGTCTCAGCAGATCTTTCAAAGGACGTGCTTTTCTTGCTTACACCCTGGCTCCCCTTGGACACAGTGGGTGGAAGGATATCCTCCTTTTCCCCACACTGCTACTTCCAGGCCTTTCTCCTCCCCTCCGCCTTAATACTTTCAGCCCCGAATCTCCTATCAAGAGACATTGCCAGGGGGGTTGGGTGGGTCTGTTGGTTAACCATCTGACTTCGGCTTGGGTCATGATCTCGCAGTTGTTGAGTTTGAGCCCCACACAGGGCTCTGTACTGTCAGCACAGAGCCGGCTTCAGATCCTCTATCCCCCTCTCTCTGCCCTTCCCTCACTCTCTCTCTCTCTCTCTCTCTGTCTCCCAAAAATAAACAAACTTAAAAAAAAATTATCAAAAAAAAAAAAAGACAGACATTGCCACCTACTGCCGCTCCTTGTTGCAGACCATGGGTCATTCCTGCTCATTCCTTGAGGACATTAGCTCCTGACACACTAACTCCTTTAAGGACAGTCCTGTCATCATTCTTGTGACATAAATATCTGTGCTTTTAACTCCTTGATCTCCCAGTTTGTTACCTCCCCTCATGGAATGGCCTTGGGTCCTACCCTTCCTCATCACGTTCCCCTTGTTCATTGTCTTGATCTTCTTGTTACCAGTGATAACATTCCAAAGTTCCCATTGTAAGCAGCCCCACACTCTAACCATCATCTTGTATCTGTCTAACTCATTTCCTCTGGGATTCTTTTTTTTTTTTAATGTTTATTTTTGAGAGACAGAACGTGAGCAGGGGAGGGGCAGAGAGAGAGAGAGAATCCAAAGTAGGGCTCCAGTCCTGAGCTGTCAGTCCAGAGCCTGACGTGGGACTCTTGAACCCACAAACCGCAAGGTGATGACCTGAGCTGAAGTCAGACGCTTAACTGAATGAGCCACCCAGGCACCCCAATGTTTTGGGATTCTAACTCCAATAATGGTTGAACCCCGTTGGGACCTCCAATACCACTTTTGCTCTGTCCCACTCTGCCCGGCTGAGGATCCGTGGGCCATCATGCACACAACATCCATTGCATTGTTCCCCCTGGTGAAAAGTTCAACTCTTCACCCATTGCAGCTGGACAGGGCTTGAGAAAAACATGCTTGTTAAATTCATGGACTGTTTTAATCCATTCTAGCTGCTAAAACAAAATACCACAGATGGGGTGGCATATAAACAACAGAAATTTATTTTTTACAGTTCTAGAGGCTGGAGGGTCTGAGATCAAGGCACCAACATGGTCATTCTGGTGAGAGCCCTCTCCCTGGCTCCTACCTGGTGCCTTCTGGCTGTATCCTCACATGGTAGAAGGAGACCAGGAGCTCTCTGGGGTCTCTTTTATAAGACTGCTAAGCCCGTGAGGGCTCCACCCCCATTTCCTAAGCACTTCTCCAAAGCCCCACATCCTAATACTATCACATCAGACACTGGGATTTCAACCTATGAATTTTGGGGACATTTATACATGGCATGAATCTTAAGTGAGGTCCTAGAGCTATAGGTCATGACTACCATAATTATGTAGTCTGTTTCCTTTCCAGCTGTTCTAGATAAATCTTCCACACTTCCTCCTTTCCCTTCAAACTCTCAACATCTTCTCCCTCTCAGCTGGATGACATAGCAGTTTACTGAGGAAATGGAAGCAAAGAGAAGATTCTTTCCACACGTTCCCCCTTCCATCTGATCCCTTGTAGTCCTCTTGGTCCTGGGGAAGAACTGACGTTGTTTCTATCTCAAGTCATATCTCACGCCCCCCTCTGGTGTAGTAGATCCTTTCCTTCCTACCTAATCAAGGGCTCTCTTCCAATATCTGTCTGGATTCTTGTTTAATATATTAATACTATCGGCAAACAAACATGCTGTCGTTTTTCCCATCTTAAAGTGCCTCTCTTGACCCCACGTATCCCTCCGGGTACTGCCACATTCCTCTGCACCTCTCAGAAGAGTTGTCTCTAGTCATTCCCTCCTTTTCCTGTCCTTCACCCCTCTGCAATTTGGCTTCCATGCCTCTCCCCCACCAACTCACTAGCAAGGCTTTCACATTGTATTCCAATGGCCTGTTGTGTGTCTTCATCTGACTTTACCTCCCAGCAGCATGTGATAAGCCGATCTCTTTCTCCTTAAAGTATATAATTTCACCTTCCAAGACACTGTAGGTTCCTTGTTTTCTTTCTACCTTGCTGGCTGGTGCTTCTCAGTCTCCTTCGCTTGTCCCTCCCCTTCCTCTGGGTTGCTATTACAGTACTTCCGCGATTCTCCATCATTCATTTTCTCTTCTCTAACTAACTATGCTTCTTCCTGAGGGAGACTATTCAGTCCCATGAGTTTAAATGCCCCAATTATGTCCACACCCTGGACCTCTGCCTTGTTTTCCAGAGTTATAATCCAGTTGTCCACTTGAGGTTTCCATTTGGATGTCTCACAGGCAGCTCAAACTTAGTACCTCCGACATCAGACTCTTGATAATAGCTGGCATGTGGCTGTTTTGAAAATCAAGTGAAACAATACATATACTGCATTTGGATTTTTACCTATTATTATAATTGCATGGAATAGGTATTCAGTAAATATTTGTTAAATAAATAAATATTACAGTAAATCACCAGGGTAATAATATGCTGTCTTAAGGAGTCAGCAATAATAAGTATATGTTGATGATAAAGAGAATGAGTAATACGGTTTATTTTAGTGTCTACTATGTACCAGGCACAGTTATAGGCACTGAGACTATAACAGGGAAAAATACAGACAAAATTCTTTTTCTTTTGAAGTTTACAATCTAGAGGGTGAAAGGGGAAGGAGACAAATAGAGGAATAAACATACATACTGTGTCAGAGGGTGATAAATGCAATGGAAAAAAATAAGGTAGAGGAGAGAGATTAAGAGTGCTCGGGTTTGGTAGGGGAGGCTCTTTCAGACAGCACTGTGTATTAGTAAATTATTGCTATTTCCATGCAACAAACCTCTCCTAGACTTGAAACAGTAATATACTCTTTGCTCACATGGTTTCTGTGGGTAAGGAATTTCAGAGCACCTTAGCCTGGTGGTTCTGGCTCAGAGCCTCTTATAAGTGGGCAGTCAAGATGTCGGCTGAGGCTTCAGCCATCTGAAAGTGTGAGTAGGTCCGGAGTTGGTTCCATCACAGGCTGGTAAGCTGGTTCTGGCCTTTGGCAGGAGGCCTCAGTTCCTTGCCGTGCGGACCTTTCCATCGGGTGCTTCATGGCCTCAGTGCATGGCAGTTTGCTTCCCTTGGAGATGATCCCAAACACATCAAAGCATCAGCTCAATGTTTTTTATAAGCTGGTGTCCAAATCATGCACTGTAGTTTCCACAATATTCTGTTGGTCACACAGGTCAGTCAGGTTCAGTGTGGGAGGGGACCACACAAGGGTATTAGTACTAGGAGGCGAGGCTCATGGACAGCCATCACAGAGGCTGGCTACCACAGGGTTGCATGGTCTATCACCCTCCTTCATGCTCATTTCATCTCCAGAATTATAAGGGATAATAGTAATGTGTGTAAATCACCAATCTGGGGACAGTTCCCACAGCAGATGATGGGAAGTCAGGGGCAGATACTCTGAAAAGATAACATTCCACCAGGGGGTTGGCCATGTGAGGGAAGGGGTGTCCAGGCAACAGAAAAGAAATAATTGAGAGGCCCCGAATTAGGAGCATGCTTGGCGAATTGGAAGTATAGCAAGGTGGGTGGTGATGAATCGAAGGAAGAGAGCCAGGGCAATGTCGGTGATGAAGGCAGAGAGGTGGGGCCAGATAATGTTGGGGTTTAGAAATAATCATAACAACTTCCAATTTGGGGCACCTGGGTGGCTTAGTCGGTCAGGCATCTGACTCTTGATCTCAACTCAGGTCTTGCTCTCAAGGTTGTGAGTTCAAGCCCCATGTTGGGCTCCATGCTGGGCATGAGGCCTACTTCAAACAAACAAACAAACAAAAAAACAAACAAACCTAAGAAAGTTTCCACTTTACTTTGAGACTTACTTTGAGAAGTCATTGAAAGGACTTATCTAACCATTGGGATGACATAAGTTATTAGACTTACATTTGAAATGTCTCAGTCTGGTTGTTCTGTGGAGAAAAAAAAAAAAAAAAAAAAAAAAACTGTAGGGAGGCAAGAGTGGAAGAAAAAGAGCAGTGAAGAGATTGCTTTTATATAGTCCAGGGGATAAACTGGGGGTGATAGAGACTGATAGAATTCTAGAAATGGATTGAAACTACAGTCACCAAGATCTACTTATAGATTGGATGTGAGCTGCAATGACAGAAAAAAATACACTGAGAACGATTTGTAAGGCTTGGCCCAAACAACGAAATGAGCCAAGTTGGTATTTACTAAGATGGGGAGGAGAAGGAGGATTCGTGGCTTGTTTGGGGGGGGAGGGCTAATGTTCTGTTTGGAAAGCTTAAGTTAATTTCCAAAGGGAAATATAGGTTAGATAGGTATGTCTTGGGTTCAGAGTTTGACTAGATGTATAAATCGATGAGCCATGAACATTTAGATGGTATTTAGAGCCAGCAGGCTGAGATCATCGCAGGAGTGATAGGTAGAGGGGTATCTGGGTGGGTCAGTCAGCTAAACGTGAGACTCTTAATTTCAGCTCAGGTCATGATCTCACCATTTGTGAGACGGAGCCCTGTGTTGGGCTCTGTGCTGACAGCATGAAGCCTGCTTGGGATTTTCTCTCTCCCTCTCTCTCTGCCCCTCCCCTGCCCATGCTCTCTTTCTCTCAAAATAAATAAATAAACATTAAAAAAAGAAAAAGGGGTGGGACACCTGGGTGGCTCAGTCATTTGGGCATCCAACTTCGGCTCAGGTCATGATCTCACGGCTCATGGGTTTGAGTCCCGCATCAGGTTCTGTGCTGATGGCTCAGAGCCTGAACCCTGCTTCAGATTATGTGTCTCCTCTCTCTGCCCCTCCCTTTCTCTCTCTTTGCTCTCTCTCTCTCTCTCTCTCAAGAATAAATAAACATTAAAAAAAAGTGGTAGGTAGAGAAGAGGTTCAAGAAGAAAGCCCTAGGACATTGTAGCATTTGTAAGTTGCCAAGAAGAGGATCCCTCAAAGAGGCTGAGACTAAGGGGCCGAGGATGAAGAAGGAGAGCAAGGGTGTGTTGTCCAGAAACCGAGAGAAGAAATATTTCAAGGAGGAAATGAGGTTATATGTGTCAAATCCTGCTGATAATGAAAAGAAAGAATAAAAACTGATGACTGGATTTGATCATTTAGAGGTCATGGGTGACTTTGATGAAAGCAGAGAAGTGGTATAGTACCTAGACAGAAATGTGGGGACCACAGAGACATTTTAAGATGGAAGCATGTGTAAATGCTGATGGAGAAGATTCTGTAGAGAAAGAAAAGTTGACAACGCTGGAGAAAGGAGATATTTGCAGAACTGAAATTGTTGAGTAGGAAAGAGGGGGTGAGATCTAATGCACAAGGACCAAGTTCATTGTTTCAAAAGCGAAGACAAGGAATATGGCTACAGCTACAAAAAGTTAGTAGATTTGTGGACAGGGATCGTATTTTGTCTCATTGAAATAAGAAGCACTCAGCTGATCTTGCAGAGGGTAAGGGGTTTGGGAGGTTTGAGAAGACAGAAGGTGTGGAATATTTGTTTAGGACAGCACGCTTGCTAAAAGTGCACAACTGGCAGGCAGTGTTGAGGGTCAGCCTGTCGCTTGTGGTCGTGATTTTGCAGAAAGAGCAGTCGGCATGACTGTGTCTTCCTTAGTTGCACAGGTGCAGGTGAGGAGTGGAGAGAGAGAGAGTCAGATGTGGTCAAGGATGGAGTTTTTCAGGTAGTCATGAGTGAAGGAGTAATGAATATGGTGTTGGGGGTGTTTGGCAAGGGGCGCTTACCATGTCGATCACGGAATTTGAGCCGAGTGTGAAGAAAAGTGAGGCTGTGAGAGGGGGAACGAACAATGGAAATGATGTACCAATATCGTCAAACACTGCTGGAGTTGGGGTGTGGGAGAGCGAGCCGGTGGGAGGTAGGTGGGGTGTCTGAAAGTGGGGTTTTAGATGAGATGCCCTTGTTGGTAGTGATTGGGACTAGGGGCCGAGCACGGAGAGGGTTGTGGCCGAGGTGAGCTGGAACCAGATCCTTGCTGGTGACGAGTCAAAGCTTGGTAGGCTGACGAGTTAAATGTAACTTCCATATGGAGTATCCCCAAGAATCCCCAAGAATCCCCAAGAATGCTCTTGTTGACGGCTCTAAAACCTGAGTAAATGGAAGGCAGTGACTGTGAGTTCTGTGACAACAATAATGAAAGGTTGCCAGGTACCTTCTAATGCTAATTTTATGAGCTTGGCTATTTCATTCAATCAGTATAGGTCTCAGTATACTTGTGCAAAAATAGGAAAGTCGGTCTATGTCATCTCCAAATTCCCCCTGTTCTAGGATTCAACAACAGATTTTAAAAATGTATGTAATTGGGGCGCCTGGGTGGCGCAGTCGGTTAAGCGTCCGACTTCAGCCAGGTCACGATCTCGCGGTCCGTGAGTTCGAGCCCCGCGTCGGGCTCTGGGCTGATGGCTCGGAGCCTGGAGCCTGTTTCCGATTCTGTGTCTCCCTCTCTCTCTGCCCCTCCCCCGTTCATGCTCTGTCTCTCTCTGTCCCAAAATAAATAAAAAAAAAAAAAAAAAAAAAAAACGTTAAAAATGTATGTAACCATCTTGGAAGACTCTTCTGTTAACTGGAGAACAGCTGACCTGTATTTCCAGCTTTCCGACCATATAAGGAAATCTATTTACTTCAGGTTGTAATGTATGATCTTGCTAATTTGCAAGGGCATTTTCTTATAGCTAGCAAGTTAAACAAGGGTCTTGTTAGGTTGAAAGAGGTAGAAGGTCAGGGAGGGAGGGAGAGACAAAATTCAATTCTACGAGTGTTTATTAAGTACCAACCCGGCGAATTTGGAATTAACGTTGTTGGAGGTTTTACCATTAGAGAGAAAATTGCATGACTGTTAGTTTATGAAATGAGTCAACAGGGAGTCTTCGGCCCCAGAAATCTAATTGAGTGAACATCCCCACGTATTATCAGAGAGGATTCCCTCACTCCTCTGTCCTCCCTTGACCTTGCCATCATCCTGCTGTTAAAGCACTTTCTCATCGCAAAGTCGTAATTTGGTTTCTTCTCTATCACCCTGTCTGGAATTGGAAGTCCGGGAGGGAAGGATTGTTTGTTATCTTAAAAGCTTAGAATCGCAGTGCCTGATACACTGACCACTTGATAAATGGCTCATCAATTCAGGATTGAATGATAGATTGAGTGTATGAATGGAAGCAGGAGCCATGCATTTATTTGCTTCAGTGTCTGTTAAAAAATGACCATCTGACAGGTTGTTGTTCATCGTACAGCTTAGGAGTTTGTTGTAGATATTTAAAGTATACATCGGGGGGCACCTGGGTGGCTCAGTCGGTTGAGTGTCCAACTCTGGATTGTGGCTCAGGTCATGGTCTCACAGTTTGTGAGTTCAAGCCCCACGTCAGGCTCTGTGCTGACAGCATGGAGCCTGCTTGAGATTCTCTCTCTCTCTCTCTCTCTCTCTCTCTCTCTCTGCCCCTCCCCTGCTCCTATTCTCTCTCTCTCTCTCAATAAATAAATAAATAAGCATTTACAAAAAAGTATACATTGGAACGAGAATGTGAGGAATCACATGACGAGGCTGAGAGGGTGGTTGGCTTTTGCTAAATGGCATCCCTTTTTCACTCTGGGATTTTGATGAATCTCACTCTGGGATTTGATGAACCTGGCAATATCTTCCTTGCTCGTTCACACGCCTTCTGATTTCAACTTGCGTTACCCCATCAAAGCATTTCTAATAATCTAGGTCTTTTAGAAACTCTGGAGCCCAGAATCCTCAAAAGACCTAAAGGAAGAGTTTTGAGAAACTAGGCTCTCTCTTGGCCTTTTCTTTCTCTGTAGGGGGCTCTGGCCATGGTCTCCTGCAATGGACTTTGGTGAGTCAGGGCACAAGGGGAATGGGGGGAGACTCACTGTTTCCTTATTTCTAACGGATAAAGTGTTATTTTTTTTTTTATTGTATCGTATTTCTTTTTTTTTTTTTTTTTTTTTTTTTATTTATTTTTGGGACAGAGAGAGACAGAGCATGAACGGGGGAGGGGCAGAGAGAGAGGGAGACACAGAATCGGAAACAAGCTCCAGGCTCCGAGCCATCAGCCCAGAGCCTGACGCGGAGCTCGAACTCACGGACCGCGAGATCGTGACCTGGCTGAAGTCGGACGCTTAACCGACTGCGCCACCCAGGCGCCCCCTTTTTTTTTTTTTTAAATGTTTACTTTTGAGAGAGAGAGGGGGAGATTGAGAGTGCATGAGTGGGGGAAATGGAGAGAGAGAGTGGGACAGAGGATCCAAATCGGGGTGCATGCTGACAGCAGTGAGCCCGATTCGGGGCTCGAGCGCACGAACCCTGAGATCACACCCTGAGCTGAATGCAGTTGGACGGTCAACCGACGGAGCCACCCAGGGGCCCCAATTTTGTTGCATTTCTAACTGGACGCTGAGCCATTTGCCCTAGCCCCGGAAATGATCAGTGAAACTCCGACGTGAACTCTGAGCTGGCGCTTGGTTTTTCAAGAAGCCTCTCTGCTGACAAGCCAGGCCTGTCCTCCATGCCCTGGATGGGTGAGGTGGCCTCTGTTACATGGAGTTGGAATTCACCCCGGGATGAAATCGTTCATGGTCTCGCCTTTGCCTGTAGTCAGCTAAGAGACTCTGGCAAGTGGCTTCCCTCTGGGGACCTCGTTCTCTCTTCTCACCTGTAAGATCAAGGGTTGACTCAAGAGGACCGGGATGGTCTTTTGCAGTTCTCACTTCTGGAATGCTGTGGACTTTTTCTTTTCCCCCCACACCGGTCGTGGTTGTTGGCTCTGAGGGAGCTCTGCCTAGACACTCCCTTCTCGAGATAACGTTTCAGTTGTAAATCTTCTCCAGGCTCCACTTCAGTCCTACCGTTTGTATCTCTCACGTCATTGTTTTCTCGGTCACATCTACTCTGGGTTGGTTTGCAAACCTTCTGGCAAAATTGAACTCCACTCGGCATACGCTTATTGAGGTATTAATCCGAGCCACGCACCGGGGACCCAGAACAGGAAAAGCTCTGTCCCCCCCGGGCTCTCACAGCTTGGCAGAAATAATGCCAGTTAGCTTCTGTGCTGTGGGTTCCATTTTAAAGATCTTAGGTGCTCACGAACATTACCTGTCTCCCCCGCCCTGCAACTTTTATTCATGAATTGCCAAAAGGCTATCAAGAAGTTACCGGAAGTATCAGTGAATGCAAATGGCGGTGAACGTTTTTCTCTGCTTTTTTGGAGCAAAGACAATATGCACCTTCCACCTGGTGTTAATTTAGCTGGACTATTCCGCTCCGCAGGACTGTCACCTTACTATGACTCTAGTTTTTAGCAAAGGGAAAACATTCAGGAGAGAGGACAGTGTTTACAATTCTGAGGACTTGGGGTCGAAAGGAAAGCAGTGGCTGCGAGCTGTGTGGAGCCCTGGGGCCCGCCCGGTCGTGAGGGAGGGAGGTCACCCCCGCGAGCGAGAGGCGCAGTAGCTCCCCCTAAGGGTGATGCTACTGAGTTGCTTTGCTGACATACTGTTTGCCCATTAAGGGTGTTTAAAAAGCAAACACTTAGCTCCCAATTTTGCTCCAAGAGAATAAACTCTTTAGGACCAAGGGAATCTGTCCATTCTCACTCTCGGCAAGAGCTGGGCCAGACTCGGGGCCCGGAAATGGCAACTTCCTAAGTTTCCACGGTGAGGGTCGTTTTGTGACGTCACAGTCACAGAGTCTCCAATTGTCACATACTTCCTGTAAGCACGATTATATTTCCAAGGAAAAAGTCCAGTGAGTTTTGAACGGTCCTCACCTCTGCTCCTCTCCACTTTCTTTAATATTAGGGAATGGAGAACATTACATTTTATACTCTTTATAGCTGAAATTTGGTTACTCCTTGTTGATTTTTCGTAGGTTTATTGTCTGATTATTAATTATTGTTGACATTTCTCATTAATGAATGGCTATCCAGAAAAAAATTATATCAGTTTCGTATAGGATTTGTAAAACACTAAAAAACATGCTTGTTCTTAAAGACTATTTAATTAGAAAAAACAATGCATTATGGGGTGCCTGGGTGGCTCATTTGGTTAAGCCTCTGACTCTTGATTTCGGCTCAGGTCGTGATCTTAGGGATTTGTGGGTTCAAGCCCTGAATCTGGCTCTGTGCTGACAGTATGGAGCCTGCTTAGGATTCTCTCTCTCTCTCTCTCTCTCTCTCTCTCTGTTCCTCTCCTGCTTGTGCTCTCTCTCTCTCAAAGCAAATAAATAAACTTTAAAAAAATTAAAAAAGAAGAGAAGAATGCATTTTAGGAAACACATCTTTTTAGTGTAATTTATCCCTTCTTTTACTACCATTTCTAACCTCTTATTTCCTCTCCTGAGTTGTTAGCTCTTTGAAGTAGAACATCATTTGGTTCACTTTTGTGTTCTTTCTAATTCTAAATGCCTATCACAAAGGAAGAATATGATGAATCTTGGTGAAATGTCGTGGATTTTATTATTTATTTACTTCTTTTAAAGAGAGAGAGAGAGGGCACAAGTGAGTGAGGGGCAGAGAGAGAGGGGGAGGGAGAGGGAGAGGGAGAGAGAAAAACAGAGAGAGAGAGAAGCGGGGCTCACCCAGGGCTCGTGTTTTTACCCAAAGCTGGGCTGGTGCTCACCCGATGTGGGACTTGAACTCACCACTGTGAGATCATAACTTGAGCCGAAGTCAGATGCTTATCGACTGAGCCACCCGGGCTCCCTAATGTCGTGGATTTTAGAAAAACACCGATATGAGCAATGAATCACATCACTGACCCATTTGTTACCTGACAAGAGAGGACAAGTGACTTGCCCACGGTCATGAAGCTAACAAGAAGGAGGGCCTGGATTCAAACTTAAGCAATTTGGTTCCAGAGTTCCCCATATACAGTCAGGTATATGAAATAGTGTATATCCCTTCTGCCCTCCTGCTGCAGCTGATACTGTCTTCCTTTCCTTCAAGAGCCCTGGGTTTTACACGGGTGTCCATACCTCCTGCATGCAGCTCGTTTACTAGGGGGCAGTTGATTTCACTTCCGGTTACTGAGATGGGGCATGTAGCTTGGGCCTAAAGTGACAATTGGGGTCCCCTTCTGTGGCCTGACTTACTGCATCAGGGATGGGCAGTAAGCCTGCAGACCATGTCTGCTGAGGCATTTCTGGGAGGGAAGTGTCCTCTGTCTTCTGGAAGAATTTTGGATGACCATTTTCTTTCTCTTTCCTTAGATATGAATGGGAGCAGGCAGCTGTGGATGGCCAAAGCAGGGCCACTGGAAGTAAAGCTGGCATTGACAAGGGCAGACAGGTGCAGAAGGAAACCTGGGTTTGGATGACATTGGTGAGTAACTGAGTCAAACCACCCTTGAAGCCAACCCTACCTCTAAGCAGTCAGTCATGTTAGCCATTCAGTCTCTTACTGTTTCACCTACTTTGAGTTTTTTGTTTGCTTGTTTTTGGTTTTTTTTGACAGAGAGAGAGAAAGAGAGAGAGAGAGCAAGCATGGGGGGGTGGCAGAGAGAGAGGGAGAGAGAAAGAATCCCAAGCTGACAGCATGGAGCCAGATGTGGGGCTCGAACCCACGAACCGTGAGATCGTGACCTGAGCCGAAGTCAAGGGTCCGATGCTCCACTGAGTGAGCCACCCAGGCATCCAAACACAAATTTTTTTTTTAATCACTCAGTGGAAACTATTCATGGCCATAATTTGGGAAGGTAAGATTTCGTGCCTTTCTCGAGAAGCTAACTGGTTAGAACCTTGACCAAGTAGAGTTGTTAAACTTGGAAAGAAGTAATTAGATCTCAGTATTTAAGAGCTGTGTGATAACTAGTTCATGTTATATTTACAACTCTATATTCGAATAAAACCTAAATGTCAGGTGCCTGAGTACAAATATAAAAATATCAGAACCTGCTGTTACTGCAGCTGAACCTAAATTATCTCCCTTAGGGAAAATCAATACTTCTCTTTTAAGCCAAGCTCAGATTCCCACATGTACTTCCCAATGACAAGTAATAAATGGCCAAGGAAAATATTTTTTAAAAATACCTCTACAGAGGTTAAAAATTATGAAAAAATGCTACTTGCATCTTATGAGAATTAGGAAAATCCTCCCTCAACTCCTCTCATACAGAGGATTTTACTTCTCCCCTAAAGTAGAGTCCACTAAATAACTTCTGGAATGGAAGTTTTGGTTGTTGGTGAATATAAGGACGAGTAATTCAAGGAAAAAGACAAATAATCTAAAGATAAAACCAGTATCATGAAAGAACGTTTCTTTAACATTTCAGTGGTTCTAAATTTTAAAATATTTTTTAATATTTATTTATTTGTGTGTGTGTGTGAGAGAGAGAGAGAGAGAGAGAGAGAGAGAGAGAGAGAGGCAGACCATGAGTGGGGTAAGGGCAGAGAGAGAGGGAGACACAGAATCTGAAGCAGGCTCCAGGCTCTGAGCTGTCAGCACGGAGCCTGATGTGAGGCTTGACCTCACGAACCGCGAGATCATGACCTGAGCTGAAGTCAGACACTTAACTGACTGAGCCACCCAGGCACCTCTCAGTGGTTCTAAATTTTAAACTAGAAGGGAAGGGCTTCTGTTGGTACTAAGCTAGCCTAGAGAACTATCTTTAAGAATAAATACCGGTTCTTCTTGGTTAAGAAATTTATAAGGGCCTCCTATTCTAAGGTCCCTGTTCTGTTTTCCCTTCTTTGGCAGAATCTACAGGCTTAATACTTTCTTTTCCAGCTTGGTAGACCACCTCCTCTTTCTTGACCTCCTGGCACTGTATCTTGAACAAACAGAATTATAAGATGTTTATTAAAGTTGGGGAAAAAGTAACCGTTTTCTGCTCTTTTTTGTGTATCAGAAAGAGCAGGGGGTCCCAAGGTATCTGATTATAATGGATGCAGTATTTGGAGCCCTGTATTTTAATAACTAATTATTAAGGAAAAATGGTTTGATTTTCAAGGTCCCTGGACTGGAGAGAGCTCAAGCCCTGGCTGCAAATCGTTTGCCTTGAAGAGACATAAATGAGAACCACAACTGCCAGAAAATAAGGTAATCTCTAGAAATGCCTTGATAAATTAAAATGAAAGATAGCCCAAGACGTCAGCCCTTCATCCCCATTGAATGCTGTGCTCTCAGTCAGCTGATAAGATTTTAATTTATTTTATTACATTTTTTGTGACAAAATGTAACGTAACTCATTCATTTTGTCTGCTAATCCTCTCTCTCCTTCATAAAAATGGCATACATGATAATGACCTATGTTAAAGTTATTGCCCACTGTGTGCAGTGTTACAGAGATCATCTACAAATAGTATGAAAATTGGTAGAAAATTAAACTATAAAGCATATAACCGCAGAAAGAGATATAAATCTTTAAATATTTGGGTTTCTTTCCCCTGCACATCTGTTATTTTAGCCACTTGAGCCACCTAGTGGTAATATCTGTGAAATATGGTTTCTTATACTGAAAAGGAATATAAAAGCTTTTAACTTGTTGGGATGAGCACTGGGTGTTATATGTAAGTAATGAATCACCAGATTCTACTCCTTTAACCAATACTACACTGTATGTTAACTAACTTGAATTTTAAAAAATTAATTAAAAAAAGAAATAAAAGTGGTCGTATGGACTGAAAAAAAAACCTTTTAGCTGTTTCCAACTTAACAGGACTGAAGTAAGGAAAATGAGTTGTAACCATTGTACACATTCAGATTTCCAAATTAGTGTTTATTAATAAATAAATTACAATTAATTAACAAAGTAAGCAAAGCATTATGTTTTTATAATTTGTTTTATAATATTCGATCTTCTACCAATTTAACATTAATATTTATTCATGAATTCATTTATTATTAATTTATAAATAAAAATAAAGTATAAAAACATAACTCTTTGCTTATCTTGTTTCCTCTCGTAAAGTCCACATAGCCAAGAAAATAAAAATTATAGGAAATAGTAACTGATGGAAGGGAAATTTTCAATATGTATAACAAAGAAATAGCTATCAAATATTTAGTGAACTAAAAATGACTAATACATTTTAGAACTTGTTGTATTCACATGGAACCTTTAATAAATGGTCCTGGGTAGAGCCATATTTTCCAAATCTGTCTTCCGACACATCATCAGTCTCATTTCTTCTTACATTCAAAGAACAAAAATTAATTACCAATCTGCTTAGCGGTCCATTAGAAATACTCCACACCCAGATTACAAGGTGACTAATTTGAGATTTCTTTCACTGGGAATTGTAGCTCAAACTAAGTTTCCATGTTGGCTCTGTTCTGGTGTAATAACCTCCAGCAGAGCCAAATCACAAAATACTTACTAACTTCACATGTTAGAATCCACATTCGTCTTTGCCTTGTTAACTTTTAAGGAGCTTTTTATTTGTTGTTCCAAGAATGTCAGGTTCTTTGGTTTCCTGCTGTCTTAAATTGCCATATGTCTCTAAAGACATTTGTATGTGTTTATGTGTTTTTAAAAATCAGAATTAGCACCAAGGAGTGATAAATTTGTTTTCTTCGAATTCACCAAGCTTCCTGCTTGGTAGGATTGCAAAGCCATAGTGTGAAACCAGCAGGGCAAATGTTCTCTCTTTTGGCTGATCCAGTGTTACGTAAACTCTGACCTCCCCCCATCTCATCTGGTTTGCATTAGGTGAGCAGAAGACAGGTTGATTTCACGAGGGGTCCTGGAAGCAAAGGTGTCTATGGAAGGGTAGAGGAGTGAAGAGTGTCAGCCTGAGAGCCGATAAGATCTTTAAGGGATGAGTGAGCAGAATGAACATGAAATAGGCTCTAAAAGAGGAGAAGCTTCCCTGATGTATAAGGCATCCAGGCAGATCTGGTGGGGGGAACGAGGTAACAAAGGGAGGATTGTGCTCTAAGCGAGGGGGTGAAGGCCTATTCTTTTGCCTTCCCTTCAGGGGATACCATCTTTCTGGGCAGAATGTGTGCTTGGGGAGTAGACATGTTGCCTAGGCTGGGCCAGCCAGAGAATTTCCTCAGGCATTTTGAACTTGGGACCAGTGAGAATGAGTCTGACTTGTTCTCTGGAGTGAGACTCGGGAGTTGTGTGGTACTGCTTGCTGCTCTGTGGAGAAAATCAGCCTCAGAGAGGAGAGATAGAAGCCAAGATGCAGACATACAGGACAGGGAGAGAGTCTGAACCAAGCTTCTTGGAATGCACTTCTCCTTTTGCATCAATTAATTTGACCCCCACTCTTTCTTAGCTCCTTAGACCAATTCAGATTGGAAGATGTAGTGTTCGTGAAATAACACAAGTCCCAAAATGAACTTTAGAACAGTAAATAAAGCCATCCAGAGAATATGGAGGAATAAGACTTTCCTTTGTTCTGCATTTTTCATGTAGAAGGGTGGACATTAGCTAAAGCTACGGTCTGCTGCTGTTCAGTCTGGTCTTGATTCCCCGCCCTGTTCTCATTCTTCATTGGCTCCTTGAATGAACTTCTTTTCTCTCATGATTTTAGCTCTCACCCATGTGCTTGCTAATGGCTCCTGAATTTTTTTATATTAAATATAATTTATTGTCAAGTTGGTTTCCATACAACATCCAGTGCTCATCCCAACAGGTGCCCTCCTCAGTGAATGGCTCCTGAATTTGTAACTCTATTCTTGAATTCGTTCTTGAACTCAAGAGCTGTCTATCTAATTGTGTATTGGACATTTCCTCTTAGTTCTATGGAAACCTCCAAGTCAGTGCATCTAACAAATAACCTCTTCCTGAATTCTTCGTATTCCTTGGGACAGAGAGTGGTATCACTATCTACCTGGGTGCTTAAGCTGGAAACATATGAATGAATCATTGGTGACTCCTTCATTTTTGACCCCTACATCTTATCGGTCAGTATGATTTTTCCACAAATCTCATTATTATTCCTCAAATGCATCTCTTTCTCTCCACCTTCACCATTAGGTCCTTAGTCAAGAGCCTTAGTATTGCTTGTGTGGCTTATTTTAATAGCCTCTTCCCTTTTGTCCCAGCCTTGAGTTATTCACCACTTGATATCATTCTTCTTTCTGGAGTTAACTTTCTCAACTGAAGATCTCGTAGCGTCATTTAAAAAAATCTTTCATGACATCCCTCCCCCCCCACCACTCCCCCCCACCCCATGCCAGCCAAAGATCTGTAAGTTCTTCCATATGGTTTTTCCTCTTCCTCCAACATGATCTTTAGCCAGTCCCTTCCTGCGATTGTACTTCCCAGCCATGTGCGTTTCTCCCCGAATGGGCTGTGCCCTTGCTTGTCTCAGTGAGTAGACTGCTCCTTCTGTAGAGACTGATTGCACAGCTTCCTCCGCATGGCTTCCCCGTTCAGCCCAGCCACTCCCCTCTTCAGAAAGGCTTTCTTAACCTTTCTACTCTGTGGATAGTTCTGCTACAACACTTATCACAGCCTCTTGCTATCATCTGCTTACTCCCCTGTCTTCCCAAATGTGCTGTGAAACTCCTTGAAGCTAAAACAAGCACCTGGATATCTAATGAGTAAACAAATAGAGTCTTTTATCCAACCGATGAATTCAAAGGTGAACACAGCCATGAACCATTTACCAATTACTCTGCTCGGAGTTTACACTCTGGGCGGCATCACTTCTGCAGCAATAAATAAGAAAAATGAAGGTGGCAGTGGTATGTTAGTATTGTTAAAAGCCTGCAAAGGAGGAGCCTCCTGCCATTATCTGCCCACTTCTAGCAGAACAGATTGGTGGGTGAGAATATGAAATATGGTAACTTGAACTGGCATAAGTGAGGGTGGGAGGAAGGCAGTCATTTCATTCTGATAGAGGAAAACCTACATAGAGACTCTGCTCCACTGTTAACTTTAAAAAAATTTTTTTTTTAATGTTTATATGTTTTTGGGAGAGACAGAGACAGAGGGTAAGTGGGGGAGGGGTAGAGAGAGAGAGAGAGAAGAATCTGAAGCAGGCTCCGGGCTCCATGCTGTCAGCACAGAGCCTGACACGGGGCTCAAACCCATGAACCATGAGATCATGTCCTGGGCCACCCAGGTGCCCCTCCACTGTTAGCTTTTTAAACGGCTCTAATGAACATTGGCAGGTATCTGAATGAATAACCTTGAGAGCTTTTGATTGCCCAACAAGAGACTGGAAAAGGCCTTTCTAGAAGCAAGAGAGAAGAGGAGCTATGTGGGATCCTATGAAGGCTCAAACAGAAGCGTAGATACCAGCGTCCAACTCAAAGGAGTTGGCCAGGTAGTTGTTTTCAGTCTGTTTCCTCTTGTTGGCTCTGTTGAGGATTTTTCTGTCTTGGTAACATTTCGCAAAAGAGCATTTGCCTTTCTTTGTAGGTCAACTAAAGTGGTTGTGGGATTTTTGCTCCTTTTCTCCTGGGACCCCAAGCCAGCTGCACTACCTGTCGGAGATCCCATGGTCTTTACCCTCCACAAAGGGGAGCTAGAGACACGTTTGAGGGACATAAAACAAGGGATCTATCCTACCATCAAACAGAAAATTCCAGGAACATTTGTTTAATACCAACTCAGAAGTTGCTTCAGAATCTCCATAAGAAAGGGGATTGGGGGCACAATTTGTTAGTAAAGGGGAGTGGAAAGGGATTGAAGGAGACATGGAGATTATGGATTGGTAGGGTCAAGCTAAATCCCTCCAGAGCCCCCTGTTTGTGTTACTATGGTAATGGTTCTCTCACTAAATCGTGCTGGACATTGTGGGAAATTAGAACAACAAACAAAGCAAACCACTTGATTAAAATGAACCCTGCCCTGAAGGAAATTGGAGTCCAGCCGGGAGAGACAGAAAAACTAACAGGTTTAAGAGACTATTAAATCAGGAGTGCCTGGCTGGCTCAATCCAGAGAGCATGCGACTCTGATCTCCGAGTTGTGAGTTCAAGCTCCATGTTGGGTATGGAGCCTACTTAAAAAAAAAAAAAAAAAAAAAAAAAAAAAAAAAAAAAAACTAAGAAAAAAATTAAAAATAAAAAGACACTATTAATCAACCCAAAACAGTTTTCTGGAGACCAGTCTGTGCAACTGATTGACCAGGAGTTCTGGTTTTGCCGACACCGTTAATCCTTCCTGGTCCCAGGTGCCATTTGATATCACTTGGTGGTCATTGTGTCTGCTCTGTGGTTAAACATCAGTAGGGATGATTCTGGGTTGTGGGCATGGCTGGGCTTTCAGGGCAGCAGTGGGGATTCCAGAAATCTCTGGGTCACTGAATGCCCCTTTCTTCAGCCCAGTGTGGGGAAACTGGGCTGAGAGATTACTGGGGATATGGACACCCTCCCGTCACATCCCTATTTCCTGAAACAGGGTTTTACAGTCTCTCCAACCAGTCTTACCTCCTCATCTCATGTGTTTTCCTCTCAGAAAATGAGAGCTTTGCTTGTTTTGCTCTGTTTGAGACCTGAGATTGGGCACAGATGAAGACACTTGCCAATTTTCAATTGCATTATATCTGAATTTACATTATCCTGGGGCATGATTATCAAGGGAATTTTCTATAATAATGTTCTCTTTGAGTTGAAAGAAATCAGAGTACTGCCCTGAGGAGAAAGAATTAATATATAATTATTGTATAAGGTGGATGTATGAGGATAATAATACCCAAGGATCATTGATTCTTTACTATATGCCAGGCGTCGTTTTCAATTATTTATTTGTGTTATCTCATTTATTCCTCACAGTGGCCCAGGGAAGACTGCCCTATTATTATCTCCACTTTAGGATGTGGAGATTTGGGTATAGAAAGGTAAAGTAATTTGCCCAAGAGCACGTAGCTACTCAGTGGCAAAGTTGGAGGCGGAAACTCAGCCAGTTTTACTCTGGATGCCATGTTTTTAACCACAATGTTATTTTGAAGTGAAGAAGTATAGGTTGTCTTTTGTTTGGTGATGGGGAGGGGGTTGCTGTAAAACTAGCTCAGATTCACAGCTTAACCCAACTTCAAAGCTGGACGGTAATAACTAAAATCTGAGTAGCTAGCTTTGTTATAAATGAGAAGAGTGCCATTGGGGTAGGAAAACCCTGCAGACACTTGGAAGTTTGATTTCTCATTTCCAAAAAAATTCCAATTTGATTTTTAAATATTTATTTTATTTTTGAGACAGAGAGAGACAGAGCATGAGCGGGGGAGGGGCAGAGAGCAAGAGACACACACACACACACACACACACACACAGACACACAGAATCCGAACCAGGCTCCAGGCTCCGAGCCATCAGCACAGAGCCCAATGCGGGGCTCAAACTCGTCAACCGCAAGATCATGATCTGAGGACTGAGCCACCCAGGTGTCCCCCGATTTGATTTTCCAACCTAGCCTCTTCTGTCTTCACAGAAGCATTTTGCAACTTTACTTGTTTTTTCTTTCCTTAAAAATTTCAGTTTTTCTCTCTTCATTTTTTCTTCTTTCCAAAATTTGGGTATGCCCATGACTACTGCATCATGGGGGAAAATCAGAGTGAACTACCTTTGGCTGCACCTGCTTCCTCAAGGTTTTTATTTTATTTAAAAAAAAAATTTTATTTTTTATTTCCGAGAGAGAGAGAGAGAGGGAGAGACAGCATGTGAGTGGGGGAGAAGAGTAGAAGAAGGGAGAGAGAGAATCCCAAGCAGGCTCCATGCTCAGCATGGAGCAGACTAGGGGTTTGACCCCATAACCTTGGGATTATGACCTGAGCCCAAATCAAGAGTTGGTGGCTCAACCGACTGAGCCACCCAGGCCCCCCTCCAATAGCTTTTTAGAAAGACTTATTTCTTCCTTCAAATTCCACTGCCTCAAGATTTGTCTCCCCAAGCTCCAGGTAACCTCTTTTTGAAGTTCAAAGGCATCTGTCATTTTCATTGCTTCTGGCTCTTTTAGCTTCTGTGTTACCGCGAGATCCAGCTCTTCCGCTTCTCTTTTTCTTTTTTTCGCCTCTCATCTTCCTCCTACCCACTCACTGTGGGCTTGTCCAGGATGTATTTCTGAGAACATTGCTACTCTTTTGATGCATCCTTCCCTTTGAAAAGGTCATCCATTTTCAAAGTTTCCCCTTTCCCTTTCACACAGGTTACTCTGTATCTATCTTTGTCTTAGTAATTTCCTCTTGCCCAAATGTACTTACTTCCAAGCGCTTCCGGGAAATTTCCACCTAAGCATTCTACCGCCACCATTTGGCTCAAAGTGAACAAGATTTGGTTCATAATCAATATTTCCCACGTGAGTTCTCCTGAGAACAGTAAATAGAACACACTTATGCAGCATGTACAGTAAGCCTGGAACCATTCCAATTATCCTCTTTATTTCACAAGATGAAGGAGCTCAGCCCAGGGATGCAAAGCATTGTGCCCCCAGTTGACATGGCGCAGCTACCAAGTGGAGAAGCCAAGGTTCACCCTAGGCAGTTCTGAGAATCTTTACTCCAATTGGCTTCCTCATTGCTGCCCCCCTTTCTATAAACACACCCCTCTTATACCTGCATCCCGTGCTGTGGCTCATATCCTTCCTTAGGCCTGAAATGCCTTCCTCGGTCTTCTATCCAAATGCTATATATCCTTCAAGACTCATCTCTCTGTAAACATTTCTCAGACCGCTCCTATATACATGGGTCCTTCTATCTTTCCAAGTTTCCGCTGAATTGTGGAAAACACCTTACCAGTTAAGTCTTTTCTAGATGTTTTGTAAACATGTGCCTTGTCTCTCCTAACTGATGGGTAAAGATCCCCAAATCAAGAATATGGCCAATGGTTCATCAGTGTGACTCTTATTTTCTACGCTATAATAGTTTGAAGGGGTACAGTTAAAACAGTGTGGGGATGGTTAACATGCCAACAAAAAGTAATTTATGCTCTAAGCCCCTTGCTGTACAATCAGGGTGACCCCGGCTTTTAAGTCCCTCCCTCTCCCGGCAGGGTCCCCAGTGATCCCCTTTGCTGCTAGAAGCACTTGAGATTAAGTGCCCGGGGGTATCTCTGCTGTGTCCACTCTTTGCTTTTGGAGGCTGCAGGCCTACAGACCAATAAAATCGATCCGTGCTCTGTATGCATCCTTCAGCTTTCCTTCTGGAGACCGTTCATTTCACACGGTTGTCATTCTTCTTTATCCTTTTTGGTATAAACCATCCTGTTTGCCAGCAGTTGCCTGTTGGGATAGGATTATTTATTTGGTTCATACACTGAGAGAACTCCAATATACTGACCCCTAGCTAGTATTTCTGACCAAAATTGGTCCATATCAACTTTTCCATCATGTAGGTCAATGCCTGGAAGATGATCTTCACTTCTGTTCTTTGCTCAGGAAATCTCAGTGCTGGAGTTTTCTGTGAGCTCTTCTCAGACAAGAGCCCTCCTTGGAACACTGTGACATGCTAGGACATGAGTTCCCTTAATGACCATTAACAATTTATTCTCAAAGGACCCTAACATCCATCTGTCATCTACTGTGATATCTACAATATTGATTTTTTTCTCTTTGCTTTTCCAATCTCATACTGTAAGGCTCTAGGATTTCCTTTACCACTTCTAGGAAAGCTTAAAACTCGACCTTTTAATAGTTAAGTAGAAACAGCATAAGTTAGTGAATATAAATGGACTTCTTCCATTGGTCATTTGGATGGATTCTCTGACCTTATCTCTAGAAGGTTTTATCTTAAATTTTTTTTCTATCCTCTTTCAATGAATGAATCCCCAAGATGATAGGTTCTTTGATAGCTTAATCAGAACTAGAGTAATTTAAAAAAACAATCCTAAGAAAAGCCAAAGTATTTCAGAGGGAGGAAGAATTTGTGTAGTGAAATATTTTCACAAAGGATATATTGGGTTCTTCCAAGTGACATATGTACAGTTAAAAAAAAAAATTCGGGGCGCCTGGGTGGCGCAGTCGGTTAAGCGTCCGACTTCAGCCAGGTCACGATCTCGCGGTCTGTGAGTTCGAGCCCCGCGTCAGGCTCTGGGCTGATGGCTCGGAGCCTGGAGCCTGTTTCCGATTCTGTGTCTCCCTCTCTCTCTGCCCCTCCCCCGTTCATGCTCTGTCTTTCTCTGTCCCAAAAATAAATAAAAAACGTTGAAAAAAAATTAAAAAAAAAAAAAGAAGAAAAAAAAAATTCGTTGTGCCCATTACTTTTGGAGCAAAGAAATGCAACTTTTCTAATCTACTGTGGTTTGTAATTAGGTGATGAAAAGCAGTCTTCTCCAGATTCAGCAGCTGTTAGCTATCTAGATGTTTCTTTCTATCAAGTAAAAGCTATATTGCTTTTTTAGAGATGATCACAGAAATGAAAAACATCACCAGACTAGCTAAATCAAGACAGAGGGAAGGGGTGGGGTGGAGAATCATTTAAAAAAGCAATTGTGTCCATACAGGACATTCCTTCTGAAGATTTTGACATCCTGAGGAACTTCTCTGTCTACCTCACCTCTTATAAAATCACGCGATGTGAAAGGGAAGCCAGAGCTAGATGGGAACAGAGGAGGAGGTCTGGGCCATTTCCTTTGGTAAACACAAAGACCTTCTTTTGCTAGAAAAAACCCAGAAGCTGAACTTGGTGGGTTTGAGGGCTCGCAAATGCAACCAGCTGAAACTTTGTAAACATTTAGCATAAAACTCATTTTTAATCTCATAAACTTAATTTTTTCCCCTAGCATATGGGATGCATAAAAAGGAAATAAAACTTTAGTAAATTGAGCCTTACTTGTGCTTTATAAAAAAGAAATTGAATTGCTCTAATGGCAGCTGCAGCTGGCATTCAGCTTCCAAAAACCAGTGTAAATCTAGTTTTTAGTGCTTGATTTAGTAAACACTCAGCTGCAAACAGGCTTCAAAAACAACTCTGAATGCAGGGTTTTCCGTAAAGGCAGTTATGTAACCTCTGTGTGTTATGCCTTTAAAATATGTGAAGTCTAGCAGAAACCCTGATTGAGATATCTTACAATTATCCTTTGCTCTATATTTAAATCTGCATAGAGTTTGCTACCCATTGCACACAGAGCTCGCACAAATGGATTCTAATAGGCTGCATGCAAATCTAAATGGATGTGTTGTGGTCATTCATGCTATAAAAAAAGTAGAGTCCACCTCGGATGCCAGAGTTGAGTTTGACCCGTTGTTTGGTTATCTTATCTCCAAGTGATAGTCGCAGCCTGTGTTTGATTCTGCCCTGCTCTGGGCCTTGTCAGACTCCCGCACATTGAGGACCCAGAAGAAACCCCGTTTCGCATTCTGTTTAGCAAAGGCTGCACGTGCCCAGCTTGCAACGTTTGCTAAAAATAGAGAGAAAATCTTGTCCCTGACAAACAAGATGAAACGTCCAACTGCTTTAGAATCGACGCACAAATAACTGTTAGGTTTCTAAATGCCAGTTTAGCTTAAATCTTTCTTAGTGAACTGGGTTTAGTGGAGATTTTTGTGTTTCGGTCGTTGGCTTTCCAATCACTATATATTCACCGGTAGACAAAAGGAGGGTGGGCACCTCATGGCGTTTCTGCTCAAGGAATCTTTTCTAATAATTCTGGCTCGGATGGGCAAGGTTAGTCCTGGGAACAATTTGGAATTAGGATAAATTGGTGCCTCTTTCTTCCTCCCTTAACTGCCTTACAGTATCTCAGGCTTATTTTTAGCTGGTTGCCAACCACCCCTGTCTGAGGATTGCTCTACTTCTCCGGGGCATTTCCAATTTTAAAAGAGACCCTCGAATGTGGAAGAATCCCAAGACCCCAAATTTGTGTTGTTTGCAAGCCAGGATCTGGGGTTAATCTTCTGGGCAGAGGGCAGATTGTTCTAAGGCTGGCTCTCAGCAGAGTGGCTGGGCTTTAGAGAAGGAAATTCACATACACCCTCTTTCTTTTTCCCACCATCTGGTCTTTTGGCTGCCAGCGACTGGAGCTATTAAACAAATGGAGACTTTATGAAATTTGAAAACAAGACTGCTGCACAGCGTGGTAGGTGGAGAGAGTCACGAGTTGATGGTTCTACTCATGGCTCTGCTGTTGCCAGCTGAGTGACCTTAGGGAAGTCACTCAAACTCTCTGAGCTTCTGTCCTTCCTACCTTTCAGGACTGTGGCAGGGCTGAATACAGACATGAGAAAGCGGTTTGAAAAGTCCAGAGTACTACACAATTCTGAGGGACTTTGATTATTCAAGGCAGTGAGGAGTATCTTCTTATTCCCCAAGAAAGGGTAACCATTGCCTGTACCATCGTGTTTTAGAGAAATTATGTGAGCATGTAGTAGATCCTGTTATGCCTGTGGCTGACCTTTCTGGAGAAGATCTGATCCCTGACTACTGAAACAATTAAAAAGGATAAAAGTGCTTCCGAAGTCACATGAAAATATTAAGGTGAAAACAGATGAGCTATTCTGGATGTAATCTATATTATACCTCTCTCCAGCCAGGAGAGATATTCAAATAATATTGTAATATTATAATATATAATATAATATAATATAATATAATATAATATAATATAATATAATATAATATATAGTATTTCTTTTTCTTTCTTTTTTTACATACATCTTTTAATGTTTTATTTATTTTTGAGGTGGGGAGAGGGACAGAGAAAAAGGGAGACAGAGGATCCGAAGTGGGCTCTGTGCTGACAGCAGAGAGACCTGACGTGGGGCTGGAACTCACGAACCGCTAGATCATGACCTGAGCTGAAGTCGGACACTCAACCGACTGAGCCACCCAGGCACCCCTTAGCTTCTTTTTAATATTCAAAATTAGTCGCCTGAAAGTCTACCTGTTTATGTTAGAAATCCAGAATTTATTTTTATTTTTATTTTTATTTTTGAATTAAAAATCAGTAATTTATAGGCATATAGTTTAAACAGTTGAATAGTTTTATGGTTTGCTTCCCTCCCTCTCTGTTTGTAACTTTTTTTTTTTTTGAGACTCTTAAATACACAGAACAAACTGAGGGATCATGACGGGGGCGGGGGAGAGGGGAAAATAGGTGATGGACGTTGAGGAAGGCACTTGTTAGGATGAGCACTGGGTGTTGCATGTAAACGATGAGTCACGGGAATCTACCCCCCAAACCAAGAGCACACTGTATACACTGTATGTTAGCCAAATTGACAACAAATTACATTAAAAATAAAATTAAGATTAAAATAAAATAAAATAAAAAACAAAAAAGCAACAAAACAAAACAAAACAAACCCCAAAGTTGAATAGTAATAAAAGAGCCATTACGAAATTTAGTTTCCTGACTTTCCCCTTCTCACTTCCCTTGTCCCCTTCCTCAAAGGCAACAGCTTTCAACCCTTTTAAAAGCTCCTCCTGACCTTTACAACTTTCCCAAGTTCTAAGAACGATGCATATATTGCTATCTCTTTAATTGTCAATTTTAGCATGGAAGATGGAGCTAACTCTTTATTTGGATGTCATTTTGCTTCCTTTCTCACCTTCGCAGTATAATCCTATTACAATTTGGGTTAAATTAGTATTAGGATTATCCTAATATTCTTTATAACTGAGCATTATCACATACCATGATTATTCTTCCTTCCTTTGTTTATATTTTTCATAAGAGTTAAAAATGCTGGTCTTTTCATTCACTGAGTTTTCTTTGTATGTTTTAAATTATTTCCATTTCTTCTAATGGCCTTTTAGTAAAACTCTCCACTAAGGTCAATCACAACAGCTAACCTCTCAGTTCCTGTATGTATTTTCTGAGACACTGCTCCTTCGCTCCTGCAATCTGGCTGGACTGTGGTCACCTTTGGATTACTTTTACTCCCATTCCAGGCCTGGGTGGCCTTTCTGATCTCATATCTTGCTCTTCCTCCCCTCCCTTTCCTTTTTTATTAAAGAACATTCTCCAGGAGTTTCATCTAGTAGATGTTATAGTAGCAAAGGGAATCAGGATAGCAGTCTTGGCCATGCCAGTCTCTGCCTCTCTCTGCTTCATTCATACTTTACACTTGTGCCCAGTTATCATTAGAAATCTCTCTACCATCGGGGCACCTGGGCGGCTTATTTGGTTAAGCGTCCGACTCTTGGTTTCGGCTCAGGCCATGATCTCATGGTTCGGGAGTTCGAGCCCTGTGTCGAGCTCCATGCTGACGTTGAGGAACCTGCTTGGGATTCTGTCTCCCTGTCTCTATGGCCTTCTCAAAAGTAAAGAAACATTAAAAAAAGAAAAAAGAAAAGAAGAGAAAAGAAAAGAAAAGAAAAGAAAAGAAAAGAAAAGTAGAGAAAAGAAAAGAAAGGAGAAAAGAGAAAAGAAATCTCTCTACCATCATCTTGAAATTTGTCCTTTTTCTTTCTCCTGTTTTGTTTTTGTTTTTGAGAGAGAGGGCACAAGTGAGTGAGAGGCAGAGAAAGAGAGGAAGAGAGAGAGAGAGAGAGAGAGAGAGAAAGCAAGGCTCACCTGAAGCAGGGCTAGAGCTCACCTGATTTGGGACTTGGACTCATGAACTGTGAGATCATGACCTGAGCCAAAGTTAGATGCTTCACCGACTGAGCCACCCAGATGCCCTCTCCTGTTTTGAATTGACTCTTTCTCCTATCATATATATTCTTCCTCTGTGTACTCCTTCACACAGGTGAGGGCATCTTCAATTGTTTCCTGAGCAAGTGTGTATTTCAAATTTTTTGAAATCTTAGATTTCTAAAACTGTTCTAATTTTACCTCATCTATAATTTATGTATGAGTATGGAATTCTAAGTTGGAAGTTATTTTCCTTCAGAAGTTTGAAGGCCTTGCTCCATGATCTTCTGGAATTTGATGTTGGTATTGGGAAGAACAGAGTCATGCAGTGGCTTTTCTTAGTCCACAGTGTTCTGAACCGATATGCCTTGCAGTCTGTTTCTGCCCCTATGCTGGGTACTTAGTGGGCCCCTCAGTCTGGAAACTGATGTCTTTAGTTCTAGAAAATTTTGCTTCTAATGTCCTCTCCTCTGTTTTCTCTGTTCTTTTTGTTCATCTGATTGTTCTGATGTTGGAGTTCCTGGAATTGTTTTCTAATTGTCTTGTGTCTCTAGGTGTCCTCCTTTTTATCTTTCCCCCTGTTTTCTAACTCGTTTAGCTTTTTTTTCTTTCTGTTTTTATGTTTTTAGTTCTCAAGAATGCTTGTTGTTCTCCCAATACCCCTTTCCACAGGATTCTGTTCTTGCTTCAGGAACTCATCATCTTTTCTTGTGCTTCTGAGGATACGAGTTGCACTTTTGGTTCTTGGATGGTTTCAGTTGCTCTTTTCTGTTTGCTCTGATCTTTATCTTCCACATTCGAGGGTTTTCTCATATGTCTGCCCTTGTTTATGTGCTTGTGATCAAGATGCGGGAACTAAAACTCTGATTGGAATCTCTGCAAATGTGTTTGGGGCTTGTCAACTTTGAGCACCACTGTGGGATCATCTTCTCTTGGGTCATTTGTAGGGGAGCTCTCATTTTAAAAGTTTTCTCCTTTTCTTATGTACTATGTTGCTAGTCATAATGATTTTTCTGCTGAAATTTCTAGCTCTACATAGCAGCTTGCACTGCAGTATCTTATTATAATGCTGTGCCTTTGAATAACTTTTGTTCTTAACTAAGACACTGTGAATCTTGGGGCACCTGGGTAGCTCAGTTGGTTAAGTGTTTGACTTCAGGTCAGGTCATGATCTCACAGTTCGTGGGTTCAAGCCCTGTGTCAGGCACTATGCTGACAGCTAGGGGCTATGAGTCTGCTTCAGATTCTGTATCTCCCTTTCTCTCTGTCCCCCCCAGCCTCACGAACTGTGAGATCATGACCTGAGCCAAAATTGAGAGTTGGACTCTTAATTGACTGAGCCACTCAGGTGCCCCTGTGTCCATTTTTAAAATTAAAAATTCTGGAATGGATATCCTCAGGAGGGTGCTATATATATATATATATATATATATATATATATATATATATATTCATTTTTCTATGCAAGGTAAAATGAAAAAGTGAGATGACCAGGATCCTTAAAACACTCTTATTTTAATTAAATTGGTCTACTTTGAAAAAATTGGTCATCTATACTCGAGACCAATACAAATTGTAGTTTTGACAATTGTCTCAAAATGTTTCTCCCTAACGTATCACACATTCTTGTTTTCATTTATTTTTAATTATATAAGTAATACATAGTTTTTTTGTAAAAATCTATACAGATACAGCAAAACTACTGACAACACCAGTCCCCTTAAAAACAAACAAGCTCCACTGGTTTTTACAACAGTAAATGAAACTACCGGATATAGACCTACCACAATTTAACCATCTTTCAAATTATGGACATACAAAACACTTTAAAATTTTTCACTTTGCAAGTAAGATGCCAGTTAAATCCTTATACATGTTTGTTATGTACATGTATGACTTTTTCTCTAAAACAGGTAACAAGAGTGGAGTTGCAGGGCCAAATCGTATGCACAAGTAAAGCTATAATAAAATGCTGCACAGTAACCTTCCAAGGAGTTTTACAAATCCCTACTCCTACAATAATATATGAAAATAGTCATCTCCTCACACCTTTGCTAATATTGGTATCAGCCTAAAATAATTTTTGCCAATTTGATGGGTGAAAAATGCCATTTTAAATCATATATATTTAAAACATTTTTTTAAGTTTATTTATTTTTGAGAGAGAAAGCATGAGTCAGGGAGGAGCAGAGAGAGAGAGAGAGGGAGACAGAGAATCCCAAGCAGGCTTTGCACGGCACAGAGCCCAACGCAGAGCTCAAACCCATGAACTGTGAGATCATGACCTGAGCTAAAGTCAGATGCTTAACAGACTGAGCCACCCAAGTGCCCCTAAATCATATTTTAAATTAATAATGAAATTGAATGATTTTCTAACTTCAACATCCCATCCATAGCTATTACTAATTTTCTATTGGGGTCCTTATAGACTGTAGCTTATTTTACACATATTTTTGTATGGGTATGAAGATGAGTGCATCCATATAAGCAATTCCTATTCTTTTCTATATGTTGCAATTTTTTTTTTCCTAGTTTATTGTGTGATTTTTAACTTTGTTTATGTGGTCTCCTCTTGTGTGGTTTCAAAAGTTTTATGTAGTACAATTTAAAAATGTGTGAGTGAGTGTGTGTGTGTGTGTGTGTGTGTGTGTGTGTATGAATGCATTGTTTAGTGCAAGATAATAAGCACATTTTCCTTGAATTTTTTAGCTTTATTGAGATGTAAATCACATATCATGCAATTCTCCTATATACAGTATACCATTCACTGGTTCTCAGTATACTCGCAGAATGGTGTATCCATTACCATAACCAGTTTTAGAACATTTTCATCAGCCCAAAAAGAAACACTGTAGCCATTTGTAGTCACTCTTCATTTTCCTTCAACACGCCATTTTCCCCCCACCCTAAGTAAGCCCTAGTTTGTTTTTTGTTTCTGTAGCGTTACCTATTCTGAGCATATATAAATGCAGTCATGTTATATGTGGTCTTTCGTGACTTGCTTCTTTCATTTAACATAATGTTCTCAAGTTCTCTCCACGTTGTAACTTTATGTTTTTAGAAGTAGATCTTAAACCCATCTGGAATGTATTGATTTGTATAAATTGGGTAAATAATCATATATAAGTTATTAATCTTTTTAAAAATCATAGCCAGTTGTAATAATATTATTTAAGATTTGGTCCATCCTTTTCTTCTTCTTTTTAAAAAACTTTTTTAAGTATTCATTTATTATTTTTGAGAGACAGAAAGAGACAGAGGGCAAGCAGGGGAGGAGCAGGGAAAGAGGGAAACACAGAGCACCTGAAGCAGGCTCCAGGCCGTGAGGTGTCAGCAGAGAGCCCTATGCAGGGCTCGAACCCACAAACCGTGAGATCACGACCTGAGCTCAAGTCGGATGTTTAACCGACTGAGCCACGCAGGCACCTTCCATCCTTTTCTCACCAATTAGAGCGTCTTACTAATTAAAATGCCTTGGGATGCCTGGGTGGCTCAGCTGATCAAGTGTCTGACCCTTGATTTTGGCTCAGGTCATGATCCCAGGGTCATTGGATCAAGCCTTGTGTGGGGCTCTGTGCTGAGCACAGAACTGGCTTAAGATTCTCTTTCTCTCTCTGCTCCTCCCCCACTCACACTTTCTCAAATAAAATAAAATAAAATAAAATAAGTCTCCCCATCCATAAGTATGGACCAATTTCTGAACTCTGTTTTAAGGACTTGAAGGCGTTAAGGACTGTAGCTTTACAGTATAGTTTTGCTACCTTGTAAGGAAGTCTTCCCTCATTTTCCTTTTCCTAAAATTTTCTTGGCTATTCTTCCGCACTTTCCCTTCCCTTGAAATTTTGGTATCAGCCTGTTGCATTTCATCAAAATACTGCTGAAACTGTGATTAGAATTTCATTGAGATAGTAGACCAATTTTTGAAGAAATTTCATCTTTATAAGACTGGGTTTTCCTATATTTTTATCCAGTTCACAGCCATATTTTTTTTATTCGCTAGATGGACTGTAGATGTTCCACCTGGAATCAGCATTTTAAACTGATGTATAGGAAGGTCACTTGCTGTGGTAGGAGCTGCAGAGGGAGGCA
Organism: Panthera onca; assembly: GCF_046562875.1. Classification (NCBI taxonomy): domain Eukaryota; kingdom Metazoa; phylum Chordata; class Mammalia; order Carnivora; family Felidae; genus Panthera; species Panthera onca. Next base: position 21,714,576 of record NC_138345.1, read on the forward strand.
TAGGGTTTGATGAAAAGGTAATGAGATCTGCTTCGATGCATTCTGCCTGGAAATGTTGGTGAGAAATGACACACATGCCGAATGTTGCGCCATTCGTTTTGGTGACTTTTTAAGAAAGGCAATAGGAAGGCAGGTGATACATGATGTCTTCTGAAGGAGAATATGGTGTTTGGACCAAAAATGTCTGAAACGATTAGACTTGAAAAGGGCAGAGCTTCTAACCTATAGTGGCAATTTGTTTTCAAAAAATTTTTAAATGTTTTTATTTATTTTTGAGACAGAGAGAGACAGAGCATGCACAGGGGAGGGGCAGAGAGAGAGGGAGACACAGAATCTGAAGCAGGCCCCAGGCTCCCAGCTGTTGCACAGAGCCCGATGTGGGGCTCGAACTCACGGACCGTGAGATCATGACCTGAGCTGAAGTCAGATGCTTAACCGACTGAGCCACCCAGGTGCCCCACAAATTTCGTTTTTAATAAAGGGGAAACAAAGCACAATTAACTGTTTCATTTGGCTTCGCTCGTGTTGAGAGGCTCCCGGGATAAATAATTCTTGAAGTCATGGCTGGCCATGCTCTCTAGAGCCTTCCTTTCTCCAAGGTCTGATTGCAATTGTATCCTCCCATTGTCTCAGGTTTCAGCACGGCCTGTGGTAACCTGAATTTCCTAGGCAGCCTAAGTGGTTAAAGTGAAGGGAGGATAACAGGGGCCACTCTCTCTGTACACACGAACTCTTATAAAACACCTATGTTCTCAGTATGAGGTCCCCCAATACTTCAGGAAACCCCCAGGGGCATCGTGGTGTATTTCCAAGGACGGCATCGCAGAGCCTGACATCTCTCCCTCTCCTGCTGAGTCTCTGCCATGCTGATCTGATGCGGTGTTCTCCGATGCCCACTGGAGATCTTTGGTGACTCATGGCCACTTCCCATTTTGTGAGCAGGACAGGGTCACGCTGCCTTTCAGTTGAGCCACACTGACTTTCAACGTGCTGAGTCAAAGATGCTGCAGCATGGGGCACCTGGGTGGCTCAGTCGGTTGAGCGTCGACTGCACCTCAGGTCATGATCTCACGGGTTCATGGGTTCGAGCCCTGCGTGGGGCTCCGTGCTGACAGCTCAGAGCCTGGAGCCTGCTTCGGATCTGTGTCTCCCTCTCTCTCTCTCTGCCCTTCCCCTGCTGGCCCCGTCTATCTCTTTCTCTCAAAAATAAACATTGAAAAAATTAAAAAAAAAAAAAAAAGATGCTGCAGCAGGAGCACAAATGCCCTGCTGGATTCTCTACCAAAGTGGGGAGACTCTTCCTCTTTCTCTACCATCATGTAACGTCGACACCTGGTCAGAGGAGGGCCGTCCGGGGCTCTCAGCAAACACCTGTCTGCGTGGGGTTGAGTAGCTGGACGTCCCAAGTGACCGCACTGTGTCCAACATCTCCTTCCTCTCCAGTTGTCCAACCGTGCGTGGGGCCTTGACCTTGAGCCAAGCTTGCTATCAGTGTCTTCAGCCTTGGTCCCACGCCTACACAGAACTCTGGTGTCCCACCACCGGGGCCTTCCAAATACCACCAGGAGGTCTGAATCCTAGGATGACTATGGTTTAGGTTCAAGCTGGAAGCCCTTCTGCTCAACTAAGGAAATGATTCAGGATCATGCATTAAGTTTGAATCATCCCAGTCGGCCTGTGGCCATCTGCTCATACTTGCAAGGAAAGAGACAAATTGTGGTTTTGGCATATGGCTTTTGCTACTAAACCTTATTGTCTTCTCTTAATGGTGGAAATGACACATTGTTTAAAACTAAGGAATCATTATCGCATGTGACTAAATGTACAATGAAACGTTATAGAAGGTATATTGATAACTTGATGTTCAAACTAATGGAATAAGTGTGAAGGCACGGGGGAAAATTGTGGCCACGGACCAGATTATTTCTTGGCTTTTTTTTTTTTTTTTTTTTTTCAGGAGTGGCAGGAAGTTGTTGGAGAGGATGCTTGGATGGTCATTCCTCCTCTCAGCCAGTAGTGAGCCTTTTGGTAACTACCTCCCCTGTATTTTTAAAAAAAAGCTTACTTATTTATTTTGGGGGAGGGAGGAGCAGAGAGAGAGAGAGAGAGAGAGAGAGAGAGAGAGAGAGAATCCCAAGCAGGCTCTGTGCTGTCAGTGCAGAGCCCAGCATGGGGCTTGATCTCACGATCCGCAAGATCATGACCTGAGCCAAAACCAAGAGTCAGACGCTTCATCAACTGAGCCACCCAAGCACCCCAACCTCCCCTGTATTTGCCTTTCTCTTGACTTCAAAAAGATGAAGAGGTTTGTTGCCTTCAGTTGCCCAACCCCTTAGGGCTTATGGTAGATGACACTCATTATGACTTCTCTGGTTTGGATTGATCTGAGCCACTGAGAATGTAAGATGTAATTTTAGAGAGTACCACCTTAATGATTGGGAGTCGCACAGTATCGACCTCCGCTCGGGTCATGATCTCACGGTTTGTGGGTTCAAGCCCCACACCGGGCTCTGGCTGACAGCTCAGAGCCTGGAGCCTGCTTTGGTTTCTGTGTCTCCCTCTTTCTCTGCCCCTCCCCCGTTCTCTCTGTGTGTCTCTCTCTCAAAAATGAATAAACATTAACAACAATTTTAAAGTCACACAATAGTAGAAGGAGCTGGAAAGATGAGTCTCAGACATAAGCTTGAGAAGCATGCTGCTCTAATTCAACCTCTGCTCTTTAGCTAGGCCTTCCAGTTGGCTGTTCATTCCAATCTCATGCATGTCTCAAAGAGGTCCTGTGGTCGCATATCCCCATGCCTCACAGGCATCTTATTTAGAAGAAGTTTTCCAACGTTTTAAACCTAAGTCATTTATTGCTGTTCCGTCTGTAGTAAAAATGACAAACAGTCGTTGAGTCCTCCCAGTCCCAAATTGCACGTGGAATGATGTGTAAAGGAAAGGGTATAAGCTCTGATGTCAGATAGACCTGAGTTTGAATCCTGGCTTCACCACTTACCAGCTGTGTGACCTAGGGCAAGTCATTTAACCTCTCTGGATCCCGCTCTTCGTAGCTCAAAGTGGAGATCGAATGCCGAGCGCAGCGGGTAGTTACGTAAGTTAGATGAAAGGACAGATGTGACCGTGACTGGGGTGCGTTATGCGTTCAACGAATGCCCTCGACCTGTGTGTTATTTTCAGATATGCCCTATGTCCAAGTAATTAATTTGCATTGATTCTGTTGCTTGTGTAGCAGGTGACGTCAGCAAGGAAAGAGTTCATTACAATTAAGGAAGTCTTTAGAAATCGAGTTACAGCCTGAAGATTGGACTCCAGGAGATGGAATTATTTTGCAACCTAAGATTAGTTCAGTGAAAAAGATTAATGAGTCACATTATAGAATCAGCTCAAGCTAATGACAAATGAAAATGTTCTGGTTTTTAGCTAGAGTTGATTTAATAATATTTGTGCAATAACAGCATTATATTCAAAGTCTGTTCTAGCAAATTGGCCTTTACCCAGAGCTTTCCTCTCAGAGGTGAGGTCATTCTTATCATCTGACTGGCCACTTTGGGGACAGAGCCCTCGAGGGTGCAGTTTCAGGGCTGGCGAGAAGCCCTCCAATTCTCAAACACCCTGCTCTGTTTCTTTCCCCTTGGGATGCAATGAGGTGATTGAAGCTTTCACCTACCTCTTTTCCATGACTTAAGTCATCTGCAAGAATCACAGATGAAGCCAGACTCAGGCATTAATACCTTAATCGGCAGTGATTCATCTGATTAACCCTGGCAGAAAGTACAGTCCTGGGGTAAGTAGTTCGGGGGAAGAACAAGTCAGAGTAGGAGAGGCAGAACCCTTGGGAAAAAGTGGGTGGGGTACAGGGGCTCAGCAAGTGCTGGTGAGGGGTTATTTATTACCCCAAGCTTCCAGAACACTGAGTTTCAGCTGGTATTTGGGTCAATTATGCCTCGTTCTGACATTACTGTTTTCATATTTCTGTCATCCCCACTAGGCTATAAAATCTTCAAGGGAGAGGAGCTTCCCTTTCATATCTCTCACTTTCCCTCCGAGTGCCTTCCTCGTGTCTAGGAGGCATTCAATAAATGCCTGTTGAATGAATAAGTAAGTCAGTGGAGGTAAAGGGGATATTCAAAGTGAAACGAGGAGGCATTGAACAGTATCTGGTGTTTTGCTGTTGTTGTTGTTGTTTTTAACCTAGGTCTGGATTTCGTAATTCTGTGTTCATTTGTTGCTTCAGGTAAACTACCCTCCTGTGAAGTCTTTTCTGTTTTCTGCCCAGATTTGGGTCTCTCCACCCCTTCCTTTCCATCTTCCTGCACACCACCTCCAGTATGTCTGAGCAGGCTCACCTCGCATGTGAACTCTACGGCTGTCTCTGCTTCTCTGTTTTTATTGAAATCCTGGCATCCACTCTGATGGTGTTCAGAGTGACCAAGAAGAAATCTGCCATCTGACTAGTATCACCTGAGCAAGAAAGAATCGGGGATCCTCATGCTTACGAGGGGCTCTAGTCTTAAGTTCAGATTACAGCGGGAAAATCACGTCGCTAATAGAGGCAAACAAATGTTGAACACGCCCACTATATGGCAAGACTGGAAATGGAGTTATACAAGATATGTGCTGCAGGGGCCCACTGAAAGCTTTTGGGCGAATGAAAATTTTGTTGCCCTGAACAATTTCTAAAATTTGTCCCGGAATACTGGAATGGTTTTCTATTACAGAAAAATTCATTTCAGTGTTTCTTTTGTTGAGATGCATTGTGTGGGTTCTTTCCCCCTTTTCTTCCAATGGAGGACGCTGTATTCAGATATTTTTTGTAATTGAAACTTTTGTCTTGAGGTAATGGTATATTCGCATGCAGTTTTTAACAAATGATACAGAGAGACCCGTGTACTCTTTATGCAGTTTCCCCCAGTGGTAACATTTTTGTAAAACCACAATGCAGGGGCACCTGGGTGGCTCAGTCCATTGAGCATCTGACTTCGGCTCAGGTCATGATCCCACCGTTCACGGTTCGAGCCCCGTGTCAGGCTCTGGGCTGACAGCTCAGAGCCTGAAGCCTGCTTCGGAGTCTGTCTGTCTCTCTCTCTCTCTCTCTCTCTCTCTGCCCCTTCCCCATTCTTAAAAAAAAATAAAAACATTAAAAAAATTAAAACTACACTACAGTATCACAACAGGGTATTGACATTGATACAGTCAAGATGCAGAACATTTCCATCCCCAACAAGGTCCTTCATATTGTTCTTTTATAGCCACCCCCAGTTTCTCCCCAGTTCACCCTCTTAAAAAAAATTTTTTTTTAATGATTTATTTATTTTTGAGAGACAGAGACAGAGCATGAGCAGTGGAGGGGCAGAGAGAGAGAGGGAGACACAGAATCGGAAGCAGGCTCCAGGCTCTGAGCTGTCAGGCAGAGCCCGAACGAAGGGCTAGAAAGGCTAGAACTCACAAGCTGTGAGATCACGACCTGAGCCGAAATGGGTCGCTAAACTGACTGAGCCACCCAGGCGCCCCACCCCCCCTTTTAATCCCTGGCAACAACTAATCTGCTCTCCGGTTCTGTAATTTTGTCCATTTCAAGATGGTTATATACACGGAATCATATAGTCTGTCACCTTTGGGGATTGGCTTTTTTCACTCGACATAAGTCTCCAGAGATTCATCCAGGTTGCTGTGTAGCTCATTCCTTTTTAGTGCTCTGGTGTGGACGTATTGCGATTTGTTTCACCATCCATCCATTTCTAATTTCGGGCTACTAGACATAAATCAACTGTAAATATTTCTGTGTAGGTTTTGCTGTGAACCTACGTCTTTATTTCTCTGGGACAAATAACCAGGAATATTGATTGCTGGCCGGTATGGTAGTTACACGTTTAGGATTGTTTTGTTTTGTTTTGTTTTGTTTTGTTTTGTTTTGTTTTAAAGAAAGTACCAAACCATTGTCCAAAATGGCTGGGCCATATTACGTTCCCACTAACAATGTGTGAATGATCCAATTTCTTAGCTTTTGTGGCAGCATTTGGTGTTGTCATTATTTTTTATTTTGGCCATTCTGATATGTGTGTAGGGCTATCTCATTATGGTTTCAATTTGCATGTCCCTAATGGCTAATGATGTTGAACATCTTTTCATATGCTTATTTGCCATTTTTATATCTTCTTTGGTGAAGTGTCTCTTTATGTCTTTCGCTCATGATTTAATTGGATTTTTAATTTTTTTTTTAACTGTTGAGTTTTGAGAGTACTTAATATAGTCTAGATATTAGTCCCTTGTCACATGTTATTCGCAAATATTTTTTTTTCCTGGTCTGTAGCTTGTCTTTTTATTTTCTTAGCAGAGTCTTTCATTGAGCAGAAGTTTTTAAATTTTATGAAGGCTCATTTATCAATTTTTACCTTATGGATTATGCTTTTGGTGTCACATCTAAGAAATCTTTGCTTAGATCCTGAAGATTTTTTCCTACTTTTTTTTCTAAAAATTTTACAGTAGTACATTTTACTTTTAATTTTGTGGTACGCTTTTAGTTAATTTTTCGGTAAAGTGTGAGACAGATTGAAGTTTATTTTTTTGCCTGTGGATGTCCAATTGCCCCAGCACCATTGGTTTAAAAGGCTATCTTTTCTCCATTGAATCGCTTTTGCACCTTTGTCAGAAATCAGTTGGGCATATTTGTGTGGGTCTATTTCTGGGTTCGCTACTCCGTTACATTGATCTATGTATATATTCCTTCACCAGCACCATCCTGTTTTGAATACAGTATCTGTACAGTATGTCCTAAAATCAGGTAGATGGATCCCTCTTACTTTCTTCTTCTTTTTCAAAATGATGTTAGCTATTCTAGTTCCTTTGCCTTTACAGATAGCTTTTTGTATAATCTTGTGTCATGTTTGCAAAAAAATCTTGCTGGGATTTGGATAGAAATTATATTACATCAATTTGGGGAGAACTGGCACCTTTACTCTGTTGAGCCTTTCAATTCATGAACACTGTATATCTCTTCCTTTATGTAGATCTTCTCTGATTTCTTTCATCAGGGTTATGCAGTTGTTATCATACAAGTCCCACACATGTTTCGTTCGGTTTACACTCAATGTTGAATTTTTTGAGAGGTTGTAAACGATATCGCATTTTTGTATTGGGTATCTATGTGTTCATTGCTGGTATGTACAAATACACCTGATGTTTTCCCACCTCTATTGAGAAATAATTGAGATACATCACTGTTTTAAGGTTAAGGTGTGTGGCATGATGGTTCAATTTACATACGTTGTGAAATGACTGCATAATAGGCTCTGCTAATGTCCATCTTCTCCTATAGGTGCAATTAAAAAAAAGAAAGAAAGAAAAAAGGAAAACATTTCTTCTTGGGATGAGAACTCATATGATATACCTTCTTGATAACGTTCTTATATATCATACAGCAGTGTTAGCTGTAGTCTTCATGTTGTACTTACATACTTACTGCTTACTCATCTTATAACTGGCAGTTTGTACTTTTCATCACCTTCCTCTGATTTCCCCTCTTGCCACTTGCTGCCTCTGCTAAACCGTAAGTCTGATCTCTTTTTCTATAAATTAGATTTGTTGGTTTTTTAAAATGAATTTCTGTGTGTTTATCTTGTATCCTGATTAGCTCTGAGAGTCTCTTGTAGATTTTTTTTGACATTTATATGTAGAAATCATGTCGTCTGCAAATATGGACAGTTTTGTTTCTTCCTTTCTTGTCTGTAATCTTTTTTTTTTTTTTCTTCATTTTTCTTGTCTGAATACCCTGGTTAGAACTTCTAGCACTATGTTGAGTAAGACTGGTGAGACTGAATATCCTTCCTTTTTTCCCAATTTTAGGAAAACAGTCAGTCTTTTACCATGAAGTACAGGCTGGCTCTGGATTATTTTTAGGTGCACTTTATCAAGTAGAAGAAGTTTCTCTCTATTCTTAGTTTTCTGAGGGCTTTTACTATGAACGTGTCTTAAATTTTATCAATGTCTTTTTTACCAGTTGATATAATCATGTAACTTTTTCTTTAGCCTGCTAATAGAAATGTTGAACCAGCCCTACCTTTCTAGAATAAGCCCCACTTGTTTCTGGTGTCTAATTCTTTTTATATATTACTATTTACTAATATTTTGCATCTATATTAATGTACTGTATTCTGTATCTTTATTCGTACTGTCTTTGTCTGATTATGGCAGTAAGGTACTACTACCTTCATAAATAAATTGGGAAGTGTTCTCCCCTTTTCTATTATCTGAAAGAGATTGTGTATAATTGGTGTTAATTCTTCTTTAAAAGTTTGGTAGAATACTTCAGGGAGGTGCCTAGGCCTGGGAATTTCCTTTTTGGAGATTTAAAATTGCGAATTCAATTTCTTTCATTGTTAGAGGGCTGTCCAAATGATCTATATCTCGTTGGATGGGTTCTGATAGTTTGTGTTTTTCAAGGAAGGGATTCAGGTCATCTAAGCTGTCAGATGTATGTGTGTAGAGTTGATGGCATCCACCTGCTGCTACTTGGCTGTCCGCAGGCTCTCTAGTGATATTCCATGTTCCATTCCTACATATATTGGTATTTTGTGTGTTTTTTTTCAGTTTTGCTACAAGTTTGTCGATTTTTTTCAATGCGTTTTTGTTTTACTCCCCTCTCTCTTTCTCTCTCCGTTTTCAATTCATTGATTTCTGCTATCCTTATATTCTTTTCCTTCTGCTTGTTTTGGATTTATTTTTGCTTTTCTTTGTCTATGTTTTTGAGTTAGAAGCCTAGATCATTAATTTGAGACTTCTTTTTTTCTGATGTCTGTGTTTAGTACTATAGATTTCTTCCTTCACATTTTTAAAGTTTATTTATATTTTCAGAGAGAGAAAGAGAGAGAGAGAGAGAGAGAGAGAACAAGGGAGGGGCAGAGAGAGAATCCCAAGCAGGCTCTGCACTGTCAGTGCATAGCCCAACCTGGGGCTCGAACACACAAACCATGAGATGTTGACCTGAGCCGAAAACAAGAGCCGTCCACTTAACTGACTGAGCCACCCAGGCACCCCTAAGTTTTCCCCTTCACATTGCTTTAGCTATGTCCTACAAATTTTGATACATTGCATTTTCATTTTTATTTAGTGCAATGTATTTTTAAATGTACCTTGAAACTTTCTTTTTGACCCATAGATTACTTACAAATGCATTGCTCAGTTTTGAAGTGTTAGAGATTTTCCTATTATCTTTCTGCTATTGATTTTCAGTTTAACTTCATTGTGGTTGGAGAAAACACTACAAAACTTCAATTCTTTTAAGTTTTTTTGAGGCTTGTTTTATGACCCAGAATTTGGTCTATTTTCATATCTTTCATAGGCGCTTGAAAAGAATGTACATTTGGCTGTGTTGAATGGAATGTTCTATAAATGTCTATTAGATCCTGTTGGTTGATGGTGTTAAGTTCTCCAATATCCTTGCTGATTTTCTGTGTAGTTGTTCTAATGATTGTTGAGAGTGAGATGCTGACATTTCTGACTATAAATTGAATTTATCTTTCTCTTTTCAGATTTGTCCGTTTTTGCTTCACATTTTGCAGCTTTGTTGTTTGATGCATGCATATTTAGGATCACTGTGTCCTTTTGGTGGAACGACCCTTTTATCATTATATAATGTTCCTCTCTGTCTTTGGTAATTTTTTTTGTTGTTAAATCTACTTTGATATTAATGTGTATGTGACATATTTTTTCCATCCTTTTACTTTCAACTTACCTATACTGTTATATTTGAAGTGAGTTTCATATAGCCAGCAAATGTTAATTCACTCTGCCAATCTCTGTCTTTTAATTGCTTTTAAAAGATCATTTACATTTAATATAACTATTTCTATGTTGGGGATTATTACCACTATTTTATTTTTTTGTTTTTCATTTGCTCTCTGTTTTTGATTTCTCAATTTTTCCCTATGTGGGTTACTTGAAAATTTTTTCATTTTGATTTTTCTGTTTAGTGTTTTTGAGTATATCCTCTTAGGTCATTTGTTTGCTTGTTTCTTTAAGTATTGCATTTAATAATGAGGTGTCATTGTCTCACCAGTCCAAGTGAAGTACAGAAACTTCACCTTTCTTTACATTCCTTCACCTTCCCTTGCTTAAAATGTACGGTTCATTTTCATTATTCACGGTAGTTACATTCTATAAGGTCTCTGTGAACACTGAATTAGCAAATACTAAATCACTGCTCGCAAGGGAAATACAGAGTTAAATTCCTTTGAGCCTCAGGTTTCATTTTCATCAATACATAACCTGTTTTATGCATGTTTCTGTTTAAAGATACCTTATTTAATATATATTGTTGATTCAGCAACATTGAACTCATGGCCGACAGCACTATAATTTATGCCTAAATGAAGCTTATCCAACACATGTATTTTCTCCATAAAGCACATCACAACCTTCTTGCACTTTAGAACATGAGACAAAACTTCAGCATTACACTTGGAGGCCATTTTAAACAGCAAATTGATAAAAAGCACAAAAAAATATGTCACACTAGGTAGACAAAGAGCATTTGCTTACAGTATGAGAATTAAGAGGACAGAATGTCACCTTATTTGACCTCATCTTAGAACATGTATGTCAGTGACTCAAATTTTTTGCCAGTCTGCACTTGTAAAAATGGCACGAGTATTAATTTGAGTGTTACAAATACATTTTAATGAGCTAATGAATTGGCAAATATAGAATCTGTAAACAATGATGATAGACTATAAATGTCTTAAATGTTTTTCTACAAACATTTAGAACCATATCAGACAGTGTTATGATTTTTGCTAAAATCATAAAACAATTTGGAAACTCAAGGAGATAAGAAAAACATTGCATTACGTTATATGTTTGCTTACTTTGTTCCTTTTTTCTTTACTTGTGTTCCAGATTTCCTTCTTTTATCATTTCTTTCTTATTTAGAGAATTTTTTTCTCTCCATCCTTTGAGGGTAGTTCAGCTAGTGACAAATTCTTTTTGTTTTCTTTAATCTGAGAATGTCTTGATTTCCTCTTCATGCTTCAGGGATATTTTTGCTGGGTGTTAGATTTGACGTTGTCAGTCTCTTCTCCCACTACTTGAAAATTGTGTCACTTCCTTCAGAGTTCCATGGGGTCTGATAAGAAACTTGCTGTCGTTCAAATAGGTTTTTTTCTTTATAGGCAAAGAATATGCTATTTTTCTTTGGCTCTTTGCAAGATTTTTCTTTGCCTTAGTTTTTGGAAGTGTAATTATGAAATGTCTTGGCATGAATTTCTTTAAGTTTATCTCTTTTGAGGTTGACTCAGCTTCTTGAATTTGTAGCTTTATGTTTCCTGGCAGATTTGGGAAGTTTTCAGCCATTATTTCTGCAAGGACATTTTTAGCCCAAACTTTCTCATTTCCTTCTGAGATTCAATGATATGAATCTTGGATATTTCTTTAAAAATTTTTTAAATGTTTATTTAGTTTTGAGGCAGAGAGAGACAGAGCATGAATGGGGGAGGGTCAGAGAGAGAGGGAAACACAGAATCCGAAGCAGGCTCCAGGCTCTGAGCTGTCAACACACAGCCCGATGTGGGGCTTGAACTCACGGACCATGAGATCATGACCCGAGCCGAAGTCAGATGCTTAACCAACTGAGCCACCCAGGCGCCCCAAATCTTGGATATTTCTTATAGCCCTACAGGTCTGAGTCTCTCTTCATTTTTTTTCTCTGTTGTTCAGATTGGATAATTTCTACTGTTCCATCTTTCAGTTCACTAATTCTTTCCTCTGTCTTCTCTGTTCTGTTGTTGAGTCCATCCACTGGGCTTGCTATTTAATTATTGTATAAATTTCAGTTCTAAAATTTCCATTTGGCTCTTCTTTATTATCTTCTAATTCTTTTCTGAGACTTTCTATTTTTCTCATTGGAGTTTTCTGTTTTTTCATTTCGGTGTTTTCATTGTTGCTTTTTGAAGCATTTTTATCATGGTTGCTTCAAAATATGTGTTAAATAATTCCAACGTCTCTGTCACTTGGTGGTGGCTATCTTTGATTGTCTCTTTGCACTTGGTTTGCGATCTTGGTTCTTGGTATGATGGGTGATTTTTTTTTTTTATTGAAATGTGGACACTTTCATTTGTGTAAAGAGTCTCTGGATCTTAAATCTGGTTTTAATTGGCAGTTCTGACCGTTCTCTGGAAGGAGAAAGGGAGCACTACCATATTACTACTAAGCTGGAGGTAACAGCTCGGATTCCTGTTGGGCCTCTCCAGAACAGGGAGGCTCCTTGTTATACCTGTACAGGGATGGGAGCTCTGGCTCCCCCGTGTGGACTGCACGGATACTGCAGTGGGGCTGGCTTCAGTACCCTTGGGCCACGGTGATATTTCTGACTGTCCACGAGGCCTCTGATGCCCACCCCAGTGGGGTATATTCGTATGTTTAAAAATATATATTCGTTATCTCTAGAAAAAAAATAAAAGTAAGTTTCCTTAATGAACTTCTAAGCTTTCCATTTCTGTCATCTCCCTGCTGATTAATTTTTTTTTTTTTTCAGTAAGTCTCTTTACCTGTTCGGGTCTGGCAGCTGTCCAGATGCTTTCTTCACTCACGGTGAATTTTCATATATAGCTACTGTTTTCTCCTATCTTTATCCCAGCGTTTTCTGCTTCTCTTGCTCCTCCTTTGTGCCTTGCTTCTCAGTGTTTACTCCTTTTGAATGTCTGTATCATAGGTGCTCTTTTCAGAGCGTTTCACTTTTAAAATAAACAACCACCAAAGAGGGGGTTAAGTTCAAGTGCTGAGAAGTGCAAGTCAGTGCATCCTGCCTGGAGACACCTCCCTCTGGGGGCAGGGGGGCATCTCAAGTTGACTGTGGAAGGGTCAATAGGAAACACTAGCCGAGGAGCTGATTTTGAAGACTGAAACCCATTTCCTCCGAGGAAAGGAAATAGTGCAAAACTATCTGAGGTCATATTTCCCTGTCTTAGCCACTTGAATGGGGGTAGTGGCAATCAGAAGCTATAAATAGATAAACTTTGCTAGAAACACCTTGAAGAACCATCAGGAAGTGGCCGGCCTTGTTCATGGTGTTTTAGAAACTAGCATGTTAGCGGCCGATGGCACTATCTCTAATTTCACTTTTGCAGATATCCATGGACGTTGTCATCCTTCTGTCACTCTTTGGGATTCTCAGAAGTACCCTTTTGTTTCATGTCCCATCCCCCACCCCCGCCTCTTCACACTCTTGGGTTTCTGGATGGCCAAATAGGATTTGAGTGATTGATTAGCAAGTTTTACTAATGATTTCGATGAGCTTTATTTGTTTGGCGTGTCATTAGCTTTTCCTGGTAATTAGAATTTAGTCGCAGTATTCATACTTGATGTAATTCTGGATAAAGAGTATCCTCGTTAAGCTCAACTAGATTTATAATTTCCAGGTCATTATAGAACAATGTATCCGAACCCGTAGTACCTCTCTCTTCTGATGGAAGAACTGTTTTATTTTGTTTTAAAATATCAAGTATTTTTTTTGCTTATGAAATGACCTACAACACTGGCTGTGGTTTTATTTTTTTATTTTTATTTATTTATTTTAAAAATTTTTTTTTAACGTTTATTTATTTTTGAGACAGAGAGAGACAGAGCATGAACAGGGGAGGGGCAGAGAGAGAGGGAGACACAGAATCTGAAACAGGCTCCAGGCTCTGAGCTGTCAGCACAGAGCCCGACGCGGGGCTCGAACTCACGGACCGCGAGATCATGACCTGAGCCGAAGTCAGACGCTTAACTGACTGAGCCACCCAGGCGCCCCTGGCTGTGGTTTTAAAAGTAATGTTGGGGCGCCTGGGTGGCTCAGTGGGTTGAGGGTCTGATGCTTGATTTGGGCTCAGGTCACGATCTCATGCTTCATGAAATCAGGCCTCTTCGTAGGCCCTGCACTGGCAGTGAGGAGCCTGCTTAGAATTCTCTCTCTCCTCTCTCTGCCCCTCCCCCGCTCATGCTCTCTCTTTCTCACTTAAAAGAAACAGACATTTTTTAAAAGATCAAAAGTAATGTTTTGCAACAAACTGTTTGCTGGATCAAACTTGTATCAGTCTAGGCTCTAGTAACCCTTTCTTTGGGGAGGCATGTGAGTGAGTCGACCTTTGGGATCCATTTATTAGATTAATCTTTTTTTAGAATCCTAATTATGCCATATCTGGCGTCTGGAGAGAAAAAAAAGAGGATAGTGTCCCCGTCCACCTGTGTCGCAGACCCCAATAAAAGATGCATAGGGACCACGGCCTTCAGCTGGTGACTGAGCAGCCCCCCTTTATCCCCTTAGGGATGGCAGGGAAGATGAAATGGTTATCTGTCTTTATTCAGGTCAACAGAAGAGCGGGGCTGAGCAGGGCTTTAGCTGATCCTTCTTTGCGCGCGTGGGCAGCTGTGTGGCTCCCGGAGCCCTGGCTGAGAGGTGCAGAAGCATCAGGGCGTCTTGCTGGGGCCGAAGGGACGAAGAGAAGTCGCTGCCTTTCTGCCAGCCGGGTTCTTTTGCAAGTTTGCTCTTGGAGGCACTAATGATGAGTGGGAACCGCTTTCTCTGACTACTTTAAGGTCACCCTAATTGGCTCCATTGGCTGTGTTATAAGGCCTTTCAAAGAGACTAACGACGCATTCTTTGGCTCCCAGCTGCATGTTAATAACACCGTCTTTGGAGTCTGACTTTAAAGCAGCGTCACCTCTGATACTTGAATGATTTGATAGTGGCAACAGAATGATCTAAACTGAGGTCCTAAGCAGGACACAACTCCTCCGGCCACCCCTGGGGCAGGGGTGGGGGGTGGGGGGTGGGGGGTGGGGTGGGGGGACGTGGGCACAGAATAACTCCCAGGCATGGGCTTTATCGGCCACCTGGCTGTCGTGAATGGCAGCTCCTCAGCAGGTGAAGGAGCCATGCCCGGGGGACTCGTCACCGTCAGCAAAATGCTGCTGCCTAAACAGTTTCCCTCCCTTCGGCTTGGTTTTCCCACAGACGATGCTGACTGCGACTGCTGATAAGCTGCGTAAGGCAGGAGGTCAACAATCCGGAGACTGCTCTTAATTATTAAAGGATCAACACGTCTTAATGCACGCATCCACCGGGGAGGCCAGAGAACCGGGGGCTCCGGGAGAGAAGTCTTCTCCTCTTTAAATTGGCAAAAACAAACACACGAAGCAGTTGTCCGGGGTGGGGGTGGGGGAGCTAAAGGGTTGCCCCTCTCTCCTAACTCTAAATTTGGAACCGAGAATACTGGCACCTCTTCCTCTCCAGACTCAAGCTGCCGTGTCATCGAGGAGTGGGTTTGCAGACGTGATCTCCGTTTAACGAACTGAACCTTGACTCGGCCCCATGGGCAAGGAGCGCTGGGACCCAACAGCCCAGGGCCCCAGGGGAGCTTTGCGCGACTACTCTGCGTTAGTGCCTTCTCTTGTCCTAAATTAAGCTCCTCGACATATAATTATCCATCCCACACACTGAACCTATCTCCCAGGTAAATGTTTCTGCTCGGGGAACACTGGTTCACAGGATAAAAACAGTCCTCCTCTGTCTCCTCCCTGTCACCACCGCCAGCCCCACGGATGAGTCCTTGCTGGGTGCCCTGGGCTCAGGGCTGGGCTGCCTGCTGCGGCGATCACACGAAGCTACAGGTGAGCCCGAGGAAGTGGTGGTTGTGCCTTTTCTCCCTCCTTTTTTCTTTCTTTCCACAATTGGAGGGAAAGGCGTCGGGACCGGTCAAGAGCGATGCAGGTGGATTTAGTACGAAAAGAATCAGGACACCATTCCGTTGCAATACCTGACAACGTTGCAAAGGAAAAGGGCTTCATAAAAGCAGCGGCCGGGTGGGTTGTCTCCAAACGCGTGTGGCTCCCGGGATGAGGAGACCATCCCGAAAATTTGGCCGCAATGCCTATAAGCTGAAGTACCTGTTCCAGATCTGTGCCAGATGAGGTTTCGGGGGATCTGCATGAGTACCAGTGAGTTCATGGCAGCTCCCAGGCTTAATAATCATGGTGTCGCTCTCAGTAGCAGAGCAAGCGAGGAACGGAGACGACAATTCACTCGGGAAGAACATGGCAATGTTAAGAAAATGGCCAAGAAACATGGAAAAATGGGCTCAAACGAATTCATAAGCCTGAAATTCAAATGACAGCCCTCTATGTTTATCTATCAGGTTTGCAAAGAGAAAACAAACAACAATACCCTGTGTTGGCAAAGGGTACCGGGGAGTTACTAGAATCAGACAGACTGGTTTATGCTTCTAGGCTCTTCCTCTTACTAGCAAAGGGAACTTGGGCATGTCATTTATGTTCTCTAAGACTCTTGTCCTCATCTGTAAGATGCAGATAATATTAGTAACCACCTCCAAGGGGGTTTGGGAGATTTATGTAAAATCACGCTTATAAAGTGCTTAGTGCATCATCTGACACATAGTAAATGCTCAGTTAATATTCAAATTATAATCATTATTGGAAGCTAGAAACCCAACAGACTGATAGCGGAGTATAAACTGGTAAAGCCCTAAGTAATAAAAACTTGACATCTATGTTAAAACCTTAATGGGGTGTATACGCCTGACTTAAGCACTTCACTTCTAGAAATCTATTTTGAGGAAACAGGACACAATCCTATGTTTACGAGGATATCCTTCATGGTATTTATGACAAAAATGGAAGCAATTTAAATACCCAACGGTCGTTAACAATGAGTAGTAGTTAGAAAGGAGTAATTAAGAAGTAGTTAAAAATTAAGTTTCAGTCGGTATCTCCAAGAGATACAGAGCAAATACTTGATGGTGGAGAGAAATGATACGCTGTGAAAATAATGGTTTTCAATTAATGGATTCCCTATTATTTGTATTTTTTATTAATACTTGCTTGCCATTTTAAATTTGTCTGTAATCAGTCAACAAATACTTTTTGGGCATCTGCAGCATATTGGGCACTATGGTGGGCACCATGGATTCGGCAGTGAATAAAGCAGACACGGTGCGCCCTCGCGGAACTTCTGGTCCACTGGATATGTGTCACTTTTATAACAAAGAGGACTAATAATAAGACAAAAGGGGAAACTATATTTGTTTGTTAGGGTTGCCATAGCTTAGGTGGCTTAGACACAGAAATTAATTTAAAAAGTTTTTTAATGTTTATTTATTTTTGAGAGAAATAGAATGAGCATGAGTGGGGGAGGGGCAGAGAGGGAGAGGGAGACACAGAGTCCGAAGTAGGCTCCAGACTCTGAGTTGTCAGCACGGAGCCCGACGTGGGGCTTGAACCTGTGAACCCTGAGATCATGACCTGAGCTGAAGTCAGACACTCAACTGACGAAGCCACCCAGGTGCCCCAGAAGT
This sequence comes from Panthera onca, assembly GCF_046562875.1. Lineage (NCBI taxonomy): Eukaryota > Metazoa > Chordata > Mammalia > Carnivora > Felidae > Panthera > Panthera onca. The sequence continues at coordinate 21,731,921 of NC_138345.1, forward strand.
TACTTTTCTTGCAGTCCTGCAGTCTTAAAGTCTGAGATCAAGGTGTTAGCAGGGTGGGTTTTAACCTGAGATCTCTTTCCTGGGCTTGCGGGTGGCCATCTTCTCCCTGTGTCTTCACCTGGTCCTTCCCTCTGTAATTGGATCCAAACTTCCTCTTCTTATAAGGACACCAGTCAGATTGGATTAGGATCTGCTCTAGTGACCTCATTTAACTTAATTACCTCTTTAAAGATCTTATCTCCAAAGACGGTCATATTCTGTGGTACTTGTGGTTAGCATTTCAACATATGAACCTGGTTGCGGGAGACAATTCAGCTCATAATAGAAACCATTTGATAATATTTCTTGTTTGACAATTACTCTTTTGAGCTATATGATAAAGACACCATGTGTCTCTTCATATACATGGGGCATTTTTTTTAAAGTTTTTCCCAGATCTTTAATTCTTTTTTTTTTTTAATTTTATTGTTTTAAATTTACATCCAAATTAGTTAGCATATAGTGCAACAATGATTTCAGGAGTAGATTCCTTAATGCCCCTTACCCATTTAGCCCATCCCCCCTCCCACACCCCCTCCAGTAACCCTCTGTTTGTTCTCCTTGTTTAGGAGTCTCTTATGCTTTGTCCCCCTCCCTGTTTTTATATTATTTTTGTTTCCCTTCCTTTTTGTTCGTCTGTTTTGTCTCTTAAAGTCCTCAGGCATGGTGTGTGTATATATACATATATATATATATATATATATATGTATATATACACATGTATATACATACACAATGGAGTATTACTCGGCAATCAAAAAGAATGAAATCTTGCCATTTGCAACTATGTGGATGGAACTGGAGGGTATTATGCTAAATGAAATTAGTGAGTCAGAGAAAGACAAAAATCATATGACTTCAATGGGGCATTTTTAGTCCCTTTGGAGACCCCATTCAGGAAGACTAAGAACATGTACTTCTCTTTGAAAAAATTTTTTAATGTTTATTTATTTTTGAGAGAGAGAGAGCATGCATTGGGGGAAGGGCAGAGAGAGAGAGAGAGACACTGAATACGAAGCAGGCTCCAAGCTCTGAGCTGTCAGCACAGAGCCCGACGTGGACCTCAAACCCATGAACTGTGAGATCATGACCTGAGCTGAAGTCGGATGCTTAACTGACTGAGCCACCCAGGCAGCCCCATGTACCTTTCTTTGAAAGCTTGTTCACTGGCCACAGCACAGGCATGTGTGGAGATTTCAGTTTAGGGAAAGGTGACCTTAGATAAGAAGTCCTAAATCACCTGTAGAGAATGGTGACATTCAAGGGTTTCCCTGGCATTTCAAGTCTAAGTGAACTTCAAGTATGAACTTGAGGCTTGAGTCCAGGGTCCCTACCTCAGCCCAGAACTAAGCATTCTAAGTAGACCTCCTAGGGAGGACTTCCCGAGGGTGGTGTCCCAAGGTCTAATCAGATTCAGATGTATAGTCTGAAAATGAAATCTTCTTCAAGGTGTGGCAAGGGCCATCCAAAGAGAATGAGTCATTGATGAAGAACAATAAAACCATAAGCTTCTTTTATTATACATATCCTATTTTACTTTCATTAAAAGAGAGATAACCAAAAGAGGGAATAGATGATTGTTTTCAGCTGGAGAATTACTACAGGGTAAGATTAATATAGACGTGGAAGTGAACCTAGAGACCTCACGTTTATCCCGTTTTAAAGGTTTGGAAATTGGCCCACCAAAGCCACCTAGATTTGCCTCAAATCACACATGTGGTGAAGAGCAAAGGCCGACCTAAAATCCAGGGATCTTGACCTTGACCTAGTATCATTTCTGTGATCCATCATGAAGAATGGAGGAAACACTGGATCTGAAATTTCACCCCAGCTGGAGGCCAATGGGCACCCTCTGAGTGCTCTCTCTGGTCTATTTTTTTTATAATATAGCCCCTTCTAACATTAACATCCTCCAAGACTTCCGTGGGCCAGGTCACTCATTCTACATTCAGGCCAACAAAGTTGGCAGGTGGGTGCAGATGTATTTGTCAGAGAACGGTTCCAGCCCGCTAACAAAAGGAGCTGTGGTCTCGGGTTTCACCTAAGGAAGCCCGAGAATCAGGAGGTTAAAAAAACACAACAACAACTTAATAAATGTGGAACACGAACGGTAAGAGTTGGCAATCTTGTGTTTTCCACCTCTTACATTAAAGAATGAGCTTCTACGTCACATAATGATTAACTGCTGATACATTTTATTTGCCTTTTCAGATTCCTGTAATGCAGGAATATGTTTTCATTAGCAAGTAAAATATCTTCATCCCATTTTCTCCTCCTCTTGAAATGCTAAGCTATAATTTTCAGGGTGCCAAATGTCAAGGGATTGATGAAAGTTAGTTTAGCTTTTCTTTTTGATGAGTTTTAATTTTTTTTCTTCTTTTTTTCTTTCTTCTCTCTCTCTTTCCTGTGTTCTCTTCGGTGTGTGATTAGGTTTGTTTTCAAAAGGTGTTGGAACCTTAGCAGAATTTTCATTAGCATTCCCTGTGCACGCTTTAATTAAAGGAAACTCATGTTTTTGCTCAAGTCATTGGAGAAATGAAAAGTATAGTCTGATGCTAAACATGCTTGTACTTTGCATTAATTTAACTGGACCCCCTTCTCTGATATAAGAACAGAAACAAGGCCATAGACCAACAGCCACTCACAGACAGATTCATAAGTAGCATGGTTCCAAGACGGTTTCCAATTATCTCATGTCCTTTTTGGTTTTAAAGGACAAAGATCTAAATGAGGAGTTGTACCTTTCTGGGTGAAACAGAGCATTAATTGCTGACATTTTTACATGCTGCTGAAGAGTGTATGTGAGGTGTAATGCATACATTTCTATGAGGTTTCTGTGTGAATTGTACACTTTTTACATGGGTTACTTGCATTCGTCCTTTTACTAAACTGATGCTGCTAATTTCATTTATTTTACAAAAATTGAAATTTAAACCATTGGGCTTTCCCTCAAATATACAGAAACCTAATAAACTGTATTTTGCTTGTCAAACTATCTTTTATTATGCATAGTGATTATGGGAATCAGGGTTCGTAGAATTTTCTGCTTCTTTTTTTTATTTCAGCAACAAGGAAGACCATCTATTTTATTTTGATATGAAGTCTCATTTTCTGTGATTTCAAATGAATCTAAAACATTGTTCTGGAGTAGCAGATCCAAAAACCTATATTTCCAGTGACCTTCACATGGTCACTTTAAAAAAAATTGTTTTTAAAAAATCTTTCACTTTTGTGTTCTTTTGGTCTGTGCAACTTAGAAATCACTCAGGTTGGTGAGTAAATTTTATGACAGCTCTCTCCATGTGCCAGAAAACAAAATGTTACAAAAACTGCCTGTTGATTTGCCGTGGTTCCTTGACAAAGAAATCTTGAACTAGCCAGGAGTCCCCTGAGGGCTGGAAAGAATTGACAGTTACAGGGCATGACCCCTGCCCCGATCGTAACTACTTTTACTTCGTGTTGCGGGCCTCCAGGACCTCGTTTCTAGAAGTGTTGGCCCCCAAATCCTGAGAAGTGAAGAAAGGGGAGTTGAAATGTCCACTGAGAAAAGAGGGGATGGGGCCCCGTCTAACTCCGTTCACAATCAGATCACACCATGACCTGAAGGCAATTCATGAATTCACGATGAGAAATCACTGTCACGGAGATCTGAAATTCTCGGAAACGACATGTCCTTCTCCTAGTGGACAGACTGACGTGGGAAGTCAAATGATAATTACAAAATTGCTACATGAGTATGAAGCTAGAAAATGGGGAGTTAATAGCATCCGGCTAAAAGAGTTGAATGTATCCATTTCATAAAAGGGATGTTCTTACTAATGGGACCACAATATCTGAAGTCCATTAGCTTACTCCCCTCCATCTCTGGATATGCTTGGATAGGCATTCTAGCACTTACCTCAGTGACTCACCTTATTCTATGTTTCCTAACTGACCCGCTCCTTTAATGATTTATACATTCTTTATTTAGACATATCGATACATTTAATCATATCATGGTGAAATTAACCCTGCCTGGGAGCCATGCTGTCTTTTTTAAATGATGGTCATTCATCTCTCAATTGTTTATGGAGTGTCTCCTATGTGCCAGGCCTTGTATTTTGCATTAGGCATACGGCAGTAAGCGAAGACAAACAAGTTATACAGTCTGGTGGGGGAAATAACTAAACAAGCAATTATAGTCATGTGTGACATGTGTTACAGAAGGAAAAGAGCAGGGAGTTATGGATCTCGTCGTCCCTAGTCTAAGGGACTCCAGAGGGTTTCTGGGAGAAAGGGATGCCAAATTTGAGAACTGAAGGATGGGGCTGGGAAGGGCAGAGACGAGAACGTACTCTTGGTAAACGAAACTTCCTGTGTGAAGGCCCACAGGGTAGAGAATACTAGAGACCTTCAAGTCACTGAAAGAATTTCATTAGGGCCATAATATCACATGAAGATGATAATGGCTGGTGAGCTCAGCAGGGACCAGATCAGGAAGGATCTTATTAGACCTACTGAGAAGACTGGACTCTATCCATGCTTGCTACGTTTCCTAGGAAGTCCACACAGACTTCCCTGGATGGGCTGTAGCAAAGCACTATGCCTTGGAGTATTCTGCGGGAAAAGTGGAGGAAAGTGGAGGAAATCATTTGCCTGCTTTTCCCCCATCACCTGTTTTCCATTACTGAGGGTTACCCCGGGTATATCAGTTACAGTTAACCAGAGAAGGCACAACCCATAGGAGACTTTACATATGGATTTGTCACAGGAATTGGCTTATGCCATTGTAGGGGCTGGTTCGACAGTCCCAGAAAGCCATCTCCGTATCTGATGCTGGAGCTTGAAGTCCATGGGGCAGGTGGTCTGGAAGAGACGATCGTGAGCAGGTTGAAAGCCCATGAGGATGGACGGAAGCCTCCATCTGTTCTTGTTTCCTTTGACCTTCGTGAAGCTCTTTGTCATCGAGCTCAACACATACGCACGGACCAGGATTCACAAAAACTGAAGGCGAATTGAGAAAGTAGGGACAATCGCAGGCCCGGATGCTGTGGTAAGTCACCCAACCAGCAACACGTGTCACCTACAAAATGACATCTTCCTTTCTTTCACTTGGTGGAACTCCCTAGAATCTCCCTGTGGCCCATCATGGGCCATAGCTTTCAGACCAGACTGTCACTGACTTCTCCTCCAAACCTCTTTCTGGGGCCAGTTCTTGAAAGCACAGGACGTGGTGGGAAATTAATTCTGGGGAGCATCCTCTGGCCTCTGCAGCGTGTGGAGCTTCGTCCAAGTGCAGGGGTTCTAGGAGGAGCCAGAAACTTGGAGCGGCCGTTGCCCGGACCTGGCATGTGTGGAATGAGGGTTGGTTGGTCATCGCAGTAGCAGAATGGGCTGGGAGGTGGTATATCTGGGGCCGTGGGAGGTGCCTCGTAGACTGTAGCTATCTGTTGGGAAATTTCGATAAAATTACACACAATAGGACCTTTAAGTCTGAATGGAAAATGTTTTAACACGGAGTCAGAAGACTTTGAAAGTTTCTTTTTGTTGGGCAAAGAAGCATAACGTTTCAGAAGCCTGTCAACGGAAGCTTAGAGCTTTGACGTATTAACTCTGAAACCTTTTGCATGATAATGTTCATGCAAAACCACGGCGGGTTTCGCGCATACACGGTGCTGCTTTCGGTAAGAATAATTGAATGTTAGGCAATTATAAAACTTGTTAGATTTTATTCATTCCATTTAAGAAATCTAACCGTCCCAGATAGAAAGATTTAGCTGTAGAGAAATTTCATGTATGGTTCAGTGACAATAATGATGCATGTGTGGCTCAGAAGTAATGAAAAATATGAGGATCATCAGATTATTGAAGAACACATTTTAAATCTTTCCCTCTGCTTCCACGCTTCGTGTGCTTGTCTCAAATCCCATCTTTGCAGAAACACAGTAAGAACAAATAGGAGATAGTTTCTGCCATTCTGGCATTTACAAAGAAGACTTCATGTCAAGACTATGAGTATATTCAGATTTGTTTTCCTTACATAACTGGTTCCTGATGGTTCTTGTTCTGAGTTACTACCTGTGACAGAAGATGTTTATATAAAGAAAATACCCCGTGGGCTGAGGCGTTGGTTAAGACCGACTGTGGCTTGTACTGAATCCCAGCTCCCCGCCTGTGATAACATGCACTTCTCTCTCACTTGAGAAATCTGACCAGAATGCATGTGAGTCTGAGTGTGTTAGGATAAAGAAAATAGGAAATGGTAATAGTTTATTTAAAAATTAAATACTTTGTAATTTGGGTACTTTACCACTAAAGTTTTTTTTTTTTTTAATTTTTTTTTTTAAGTTTATTTATTTTTGAGACGGAGAGAGACAGAGCATGAACGGGGGAGGGGCAGAGAGAGAGGGAGACACAGAATCGGAAGCAGGCTCCAGGCTCCGAGCCATCAGCCCAGAGCCCGATGCGGGGCTTGAACTCACGGACCGCGAGATCGTGACCTGAGCCGAAGTCGGATGTTTAACCGACTGAGCCGCCCAGGCGCCCCACCACTAAAGTTTTTAATATCCATATATATCCTCATGCATCACCCACATTTATAACACGGGGTGGTGCCTCACTAAGATTTAGAACTACAATTCTAAAAGCTGGTTCTGAATGAGAATAGCCTTTCATTCAGCTTCTTAAATGTTCTTATCAATAAAACTTAGTGATAGGATTATTCCTGTTGATTATAGTGAGTGGTTGTAGGGAGTGGGAGGGATTAAACTTGATCACACTATTCCTTTGTGGTTAGAGATAGTACTTTGTATTATTTTAAAAATAATTGAATTGTCCATCAGTCAATTGTCATAACTTTTTTGTGGGGTATAGATCAATTTGAATTCCTTGGTTAACTTCAAGTGAAAACAAGCCATGTGGTACTTGTAGAAAATTAGACAGTAAGAATGATCATGGGCTGCTTCACAAAAGAGATACAGGTGGTCTGTATCCATTCTTTGTCTCCATTTCAGCACTCACAAAAATCCTTCAGGAATTAGACAAGACTCTTTCGACTGTAAATGACAGAAACCTGACTTGAAGTAGCTTAAGCCAATACATACATACATATATACATACATAAATAAATAAAATAAAAAGAAGAAATCTATCAGCTCTTGTAACTGAAGTCTAGAAGATTTCCCATGTGGCGAAATTCAGAGACTCAAATGATATTGTCAGGTCTCTGTCTGTCTGTCTCTACCTCTCATACACCCATACGCAATTTCTAACAAATCCAGCCTGAGCTGTGCTCCACCCTGAACCAATCACTGAGTGTTGTCAGAGGATGGGATGTTCTAGTTGACCAATGTGAGTCGGGTGGTTGGCAATCCCACTGTAGAATAATGAGCTAATTTTACCCAAAGAGAGATCTGGCCTTTGTTGTGGCCCTTGCGATGTGATCTCTAAACCCTTAGAATTTCCAAAGTGATGGGAATGTCTTTGTTACCCATGGTGGGCTCCTTGGACCACATCCGATGGTTTATAGTAATGAGGTGATTCAAGGCAAGGGCATGGCCAAGCCAGGAAGATCAACCATTTGATGAGAAAGTTGTGGCTTTAAATCATGAGATATCAGCTTAACATCAGGGGATGTGTGGGGGTTGGAAATCGAATTCAACCATGTGAGCAATGATTCAATCAGTCATGCCTAAGTAATGAAATCCCATTGTAAATCCTGGAGACCAAAGCGAGGGTGAGTTTCCCTGGTTGACAATATTCTTTATCCGCTGTAACATTTTGATGCTGGAGTGTAATGCATCCCTGAACATGATAGAAGTTTCATATTTAGAACCCTCCCACACTTCACCTTCTGCATCTCTGGTTCTAATTTGTATCATTTTGCTATAATAAAACCATACTGCTAGTAAACTGAAGGTGGTCATGAGAGACCCTACATTTGTAGCCAGCTGGTCTGAAGTGAGGGTGGTCTTCCCTTCTTTGTGGGAACTGTTCCCTCAGACTTTGAAGTTTGGCATCCTCATTGCAGTTGGTGTCAGAAGTTTTGAGTAGACTTGGCATTCTAGATGCCTGTGCCCTTAACCTTGAATTTGTCTACCTCTGGTACCCACAATGGAGAAATGAAAGGAAAAATGTTGGGTAAACAAAATAAAACCAAAGGGAATAAGACAAAAAACAAAACAAAACAAATGCCCAGCTAACTCCATTTTTAATGTGCCCCATCACTCTCAAAAATATGGTACGGGGGAGCCTTGGTGGCTTAGTTGGTTGAGTGTCCAACTCTTGATTTCAGCTCAGGTCATGATCCCAGAGTTGTGGAACAGAGCCCCGCGTCTGCTCTGTGATGAATGTGGAGCCTGTTTGAGATATCCTCTCTCCCTCTCTCTCTCTCTCTCTCTCTCTCTCTCTCTCTCCCTCCCACTGGCACATGCACTCTTTCTCTCTCTAAAGTAATAACAACAAAATATGGTACCTATAACAATGTCCCATGGTTACTGAATGGACTGAATGCTTGTATTACCCCCAAATCCATATGTTGAAGCCCTAAACTTCAGTGTGATGGTATTTTGAGGCTGGCTTTTGGGAGCCAATTTGGTTTAGATAAGGGCATGAAGGTGGGACTCTCATGAAGGCAGTAATGTCCTTATAAGAAGAGATAGAGAGAGACCAGAGCTCTGTCTCCCTGTCATGTGAAGTCACATAAAGAAGGTGGCTATCTACAATCCAGGAAGCAGGTCCTTATCAGGAATTCAATCTGTTGGCACCTCGACCTTGGACTTCCAGCCTCCGGAGCTGTGAGAAATAAATGTCTGTTGTTTAAGCCACCCAGCCCATGGTATTTTGTTACAATGGACCAAAGCAACTAAGACAGCTATCAAGGTCATGCTTACCCAAACCTATAACCTTGGGCAGCATTTTATGTCTTGTACCTTCCCTAACAACTAGTCTTAAAGTAAAAATTTGAGTTAAGTTGCTAATTATTGAAAATGAATTAATGTGCTGCCTTTCTTCCAACATTTACCTTTGAAAGTCATTGAGTTTTTAAGTTTATTTGTTTGTTTGTTTGTTTATTTATTTATTTGCATAATCTCTACACCCACCGTGGGGCTCGAACCCACAACCCAGAGATCAAGGGTCACCTGCTCCTCTGACTGAGCCAGCCAGGCATCCCAAAAGCCATTGAGTTTTTAACCCAAATCAGAGAGTAATCTAGAATGTAAGCTTTATGAGTGCAAGGACTAGGTAGAAGGCTGCCCAGTGTCAAAATGGCCAATGAAGACAATAAGCCAAACGCTTAAGCCTTTAGTCACTTACTGCAATACCGTCAGGAAAATGCCACAAAGAGCAAACAGGTGCTGGCCTCCCCACTATTCCATTTATTCATAAATAGAGCTGGGTTAGATCAGGTGGATCAGCACACTGTTGAGGCAGCATGGAGCCATGGTCTCCCACCATTTTGTGGAAGGGGAAATGGGAGTAGGAGAAGGAGAAGCGCCGGGAGTCGAAAAGTACTGAGGACGAGTCAGAATGGAGGAAGAGCTCTTCCAGGACCCTCCCCGCCATAAGGGGGTCTCGGCAGAGGTGCCTGGACAGCGTCTCCAACTGGAGGCACGAGGCCCAGAACACAGAGGCATGTGTAAGAGCGTGACCAGCTGGGGAGGTGAGTCCTGGAGTGCAGCTTCCTCCAGAGAGCCTCACATGGGCTGTGGACCAACGCTGGTGTGGGGAGGGCAGCTTTTCCCCTGGGACGACTGCCGGGCTACTGTCTTATAATTAGCTATCGTCAGGCCTGAAAGATCACACGTAGGGTTTTGGCCCGGGGTGGGACTCGTCAGGACCCTTGTCTGTTCCCTAATCCATCGTAAGTGCCTAACGCAGTGCTAGGAAGAGCTGAAGGGGAAAAAAAAGTGAAGAAATGAATGAGTGGTTTCTGGAGGTCTGGGGAAGTGCCCTTTCGTGCTCATCGCATGAAAAGGGAGCTTTAGAACTCTAAACTCTCATGTGTGGAAAGCGGAGCAGATCAGGTTGTAAAATGTATAGCAACTCCCTGCCGTCTGCCACTTGGCCTTTGGGCTCCTTCACAACGTAATGGTCACGATGCGCTTGGTAACCATAGGTCAGCGGAAGAATGATCTTCCCGTCTCTGATTCTAGCCTGGTCTCATTTAGGAGGGGGCTCTCCTGGTCTTTGCATGCTGCTCCCCCATCTGTCCTTCCAGTTTGTGCGTTTGCCTGCATCCAGAGCTGTAACCCGCAGAGCGCTCCGTAACACGGGATGTCTGCGGTGCTCAGCGTTGACGCCCTGAATTGGGAGGGTGAAAGAAAGTAAACTTTTCTAAGTAGGAAAAGCCTGCTCTGTTGAATGCTTCTTGGAAATTTGCATATTTTCATTTCACTGCCTTATAAATTATTACTGGGAAGTTAAAGCTCTGTAGTCTATAAACGATATGATGAAGTGCATTTTTTTCCCCCTCTAATGGGTTTGTTTTTAAAGACACAAAGCGTGGATTCAAATATTTCAAAGATGTTTTCTATGATCCCGTGTTATTTAAAACTTATTCATTAAACATCTGATGAATAGGTCTGTTGTGTGTTTTTAAAGTTGATTGAATGCTCATTTTGGAAGGATGGAATGAATGATCACACAACGATTTCATTTCAATACATCTTTGTAGGTGTCCACTGTTATATGGAATTGAATCATGATTTGCTCTACAAATTGACAGGCCAGTAATCATTATTTTTCATGTAAAAGCAGGAGTCTGTCTTTAATCTCATCATATTTTCAGTGGCACAGGAGATGGAGGTGGTGAAGCATTATTATTTTTCCCGCACAGAAAATTATGCCACAAAATAAATCGTGTGCAGGGCTGTCATAATGGCCGCAACGGTTATGACAAGAAAAAAGAATAGTGACAGCTACCCTTCAGTGCCCAGTGAAATAGTGAACAATTTGTTGGTATCCCTGGAGTCCATTAAGCTGCCGTATGATCCAAACTACAGATAAACACTACAGATCGCTCCAGATGAATGCTATGGAGATGCCGAAGACTGTCCGACAATTTCTTTTAAAGTCGGATATTCAATTGCGAAAGATGTTCGAACAATCTAATGATGGATGTTCATTAGTTCACTGCTGTCAAGATGAGTTGCTACTCTGCATCGCTGATACTGATCGTGTTTCTGCAGTCATGATTGAGCTGTTGAAGAAAAAACACTCCAAAGAACTCTCTCGACTGTGTCCAAGCCAGCACCAACTTGAAATATCATTGGCTTACACAGCAGCATCAAAACCCACAAAGCGAATAGATTAGATCCATCCCAGAGACTTTTCTCCAGCTGTAAATGGATTTGCCCTCTTTAGAGCGGGGAACAGAGTTCCAACACAATTTTTCTTATTGGAACAGACTAAGGAATTTACTTCAAATGGGGCTGCTGCTTGTCCCGTGGAAGCTGTGTCAGAATAAATATTCAGCTACTCTTCAGAGGCATAATTTGTTCATTCTCCCAGGAAACATTTGTGCCACATGAGCTGTGTATAGCCGACTTTGTTTAGCTGGCGGAAAAAGTCTTTCACTCTAGCAAAACTTGTATTTAGCTCAGGTAGGGTCTCATTTTAATGAAAACAGTTTAACATTCAGGGCTTCGCAAGGGGCCATTCCATATGCCAGATGTCCTGAAGCAATAACCCTTTGTTACTTGTGCACAATCAATTTTATTAAGGGAAAAATTCCAAGTGACAGATGTCACCAGTGACTGTCCACATCAGTTTAATGAAGACGTGGCTTTGGAATGTATCATTGTAGGGTGACTATTTAAATGCAAAGCGTATACTGTTACAATGTGATAAGATATGATGCTTTGCAGATTTATGGGGACAGGAACTGACGATTTCTCACGTGGCACAGCATTTACTGTATCCTTCTTCGAGTCCTAAACCTCCCTAAACTGAAGATCGTGCTTGAATATAGTAAATACTCAGGAGATGCTTCATAACAAGAGATGATGACTGTGGCCCAGTGCTTTCTATGGGGTCGTTTGGCAACAGAAGGCAAAAACTGGGGTGACTGGCGTATGCCATAAGAAGTAAGGACAGGTTGCTATCAAGAGCAAGCAAGACTTTCTCTTTAAAATATTTTTTTTCTAATGTTTATTTTTGAGAGAGAGAAAGAGACAGGGCATGAGCAGGGGAGGGGCAGAGAGAGAGGGAGACACAGAATCTGAAACAGGCTCCAGGCTCTGAGCTGTCAGCACAGAGCCTGACACGGGGCTCGAACTCAAGAACAGTGGAGATCATGACCTTGGCTGAAGTCGGACGCTTCACTGACTGAGCCCCCCGGGCACCCCCTAACTTGGATTTCTTGATGTGGCTTGGGCTGTGGATGGTGGCTTCTCCTTTCTTCGTACTGAAATTTAAGGTCTACCAACTGTGAGCTTCCAGTTAATAGAAGGTCTTCATATTGCCTTATGATAAGCCGGAAATGAGGTCATTAGTACCGTCCCTAAGTGGAGCCCTTTGGTAGGGCTTCTTCCACTGGACTGAGAGTCAGGCAACAGGAGACCTAAGGTTACTAAAAATGACCTTGGGAGCATTTACATTCATTGCTCCTAACAGCGACACCACTGTGTGTATTCACAGCAGCTAGAGGGCATGAATGCTTATTTCTTATCCCTTGTCCATTGACTCTGTTTGGAAATGTCAACGCCATCTTGCATTTGTCTGAGATAGCCTCCATTTGTATATGTCAAGCTGGGACACGCTTTTTAGTTGACCTCATAAAGTGATGCTCCTTGTCAGAGACATGCCTCCTAACATCCTCTTAAAATCCCGGACTCGACTGCTTCATGTCCTCACTGTAAAGTGGTCATTTAGAAACATGTCTAATCTTTTTTTTCTCTTCCTGTGCCTTACCCAGTCGACCCAGGTATCCCTATCTTTTGGTAGAGACTGCTCGTTGTCCTTAGACTTCCTGATCCTTGAACCATTTAACATAGTAAGCTGAAGGCTACAGCTGAGCCTGAATTTTCATTGGTAGTCAGGGATAATAGCGGGACAGAGAGTGTTGGAAATATCTCCTTTTCAAAGGTATAGTGCTTTTATTCCCCCCCCCCCCCCGCCCCATTCGGTATTTGATTAAATCAGTGCTTCCAATTTATCAGCATGTTGGTAACAAAACCCGTCAATTTTTGCCAGGGCCACTCCATCTTCTAGTAAAGTCTCTAGGACACAAAGAGTACATTTATCACAAGGAGATTATAAAGGTTCACTCTGACATTTCAAGGGAGACTGATTATGTGTATTCTTTTCATGAGATGCTGAAAATTTATTCGAATATCAGTTATGCCCAAGAAACTTACCAGATCTTGATGACTTTCCTAGCTCCAAAGTTAGACTATTGGATCCCACAATGAGGGGAAATTTCTACTCTTCAGCTTGCTCTGTACTGAATATTTGTCTACCCCCCTTCACTCATATGTTGAAACCTACCCCCAAGGTGATGATATTACGAGGCGGGGCCTGAGGGAGGTGCTTAGGTCATGAGGTTACTTATAAAGGTGGTCCAAGAGAGCCAGCTTATCCCTTCCACTGTGTGAGGTTACAGTGAAAAGGTGTCATCTGTGAACCAGGAAGCGGGCTCTCTCCAGATACTAAATCTGCCAACACTGTGATCTTGGACTTCCTACCCTCTAGAACTGTGAGAATTGAATGTTTGTTCCAAAGCCCCCCAGTTTATAGCGCCTTTATGATAGCAGTGCAAACTGACTGAGACACTTGAATATGATTCCTAGTTTGTTGTAAATAAACAGAATTTTAAAAGCTGTAAGTACATTTATAATATGCAGATCATTGGGAAAGTAAACAGTTTTTACGGTTTTTATACAGAAATTTTCAGACAAAGGTGGAGAGTTTAATATAATAAACAAACCTGTACCTAACTTCGGCTACTATCAATATTTTGCTAATTAAGCTTCAATCCTTCCACCACCCCCCACCCCGCTTTTTTTTGTTTTTGCTGCAGTAGGTTAAAGCGAACCCCAGATATTGTGTTATTGTATATCTAACGCTTTAGTATGTATTTCTAACTATCAATGTTTCCCCTTCTGTTTTTAAGAAAGAAAAATAACTACTTTGTCATTATCACAGATAATAACACTAACAATAATTTCCTTAACTGCATTTAAACCCAGACGGTATGTGAATTTCTGAATTCACTATTCGAACTCAAAAATGTCTTCTTACAGTCGGCTTATTCTTATTTTTTTAAATCGGGCTCTACACAAGGTCCACACACAGCATTTCATTAATATGTAGGTCTTTTCAGTCTTACAACCACCCCTCCCCTCCCTCCCCTTATTTATGCCATTTGTTTGTTAGAGAAGCTGTCATTTATTCTCAGAGCGTCATACATTCTGAACTTGGCCAGTTGCCTCCTCATCATGTCAACGAACTCGTTCTTCTCTCCTCTGCATTTCCTGCAGCCGAACTCTAGGTCTAGAAAATTGATCGGATTCCTCAGGTTGCGTTTTGTGGACGGGATTCCTTCTCAGGTGGTGCAGAGTCCTTCCATCACATCGTATCAGGGGTGTCTAGTAACTGGATGTACGTGTTATTTTAGTGATGCTGAGACTGGGCAGTGTGTCCAGGTGGTATGAACTTAATATCTCCTTTATAAAGTTTGCCATCAACTTTCCTCCAGATGAGCGCCTTTTATTGCGTGTATACTGACAAGAGATTTCTTGCCAATGAGTGATGTACTCAAGACTCCTTGACCCATGCTCATTTGAAACGCTCCCCTGGTTCCCTCGCCACTCCTTGCGTCTAGTACCAATTTTATGCTTCAGAAAAAGGCACTTTCTTTCACAGCATTCTTAATTCTCCATTTCCCCCAATGCGCTTACACAACCCTTTTTGTTGTTGTTGTTGTTAATGACAGGTAGTTTTCTTCACTTTCCCTACCAAATGCAGATTTGTCAGTGTTTTGAAACAGGTCTCTTAGTAAGGCCCCGGGTGCTCTTGAACTTGCTCTCTGCTGCCAGCTGGCACAAATGGCAACCTCCCTTTGATTGGCCTGCTGGGCTTTCATCAGTAAGGTGCTGTGGATTCATACAGCCTACTTGGAGGAACTGAGGTGATTTGTCAGTGGCCTGGCAACACAGAACCACCTAGAACCTTCCAGGTGATGAGTGCTACTGAAGACATAATTGCTAATTAATTATGTGTGAATTTGCATATGCCTGCTGTTCGTATGGTAAACAGATAGTAAATAACATATATTCTTAAGAAAAGTGTTTTTTTTTAATGTTTACTTATTTTTGTGAGAGTGAGAGAGACAGAGTGTGAGCGGGGGAGGGGCAGAGAGAGGGAGACACAGAATCCGAAGCAGGTGCTCCGGGCTCTGAGCTGTCAGCACGGAGTCCGACACGGGGCCCGAACCCACGAACCGGGAGATCATGACCTGAGCTGAAATCGGACGCTCAACCGACTGAGCCACCCAGGTGCCCCAATAACATATATTCTTATATAACCCATGGAGCCCCAGTCTTGAAGGCAAATCATTTCTTTGCACAGGAAGATATTTAGGGTGATTCAGAAAACCATTAAGAAAAAGGGTTTAGGGTAATAGGAAATATTTATTCTGCAGGCAGGAATTTATCTGGGCAATATTTATTTTTTAACTAAGCCCTTAGATTTCCATGAACTTATTCCCACTTCTCCATGAGAGGACTTTCTGCTGAAACAATAGTAACAGCTATGATTCCATGGGTGTTTATTGGGTGCCAGTCACAGTCACAGACCCCACATTCCCGAGACTCTGAGAGATTATATGATTTATCTGAGACCAGAGTCTCGTAAGTGTGACACTGCACTTCTCTTCTGTCGGAAAGTCCTAAGAAAAGCCACAGCCTCTGCAATTGGTACATTGCCCAGGTTTGTGCAACAGCCATTAGTGATATCAAGAATCTCAAGACAAAACATGGTGCTCTAAGAGCAAACTTGGAGCAGTTGCTGATAATGAGACGGCACTCTTTGCAATGACATATCAATGGCAGTGTCAGAAAGCCACCAGACCAGTACTCCCCAGTGAGGAGCACTTGATTAAAGAATGTGAGTCGAAGATACACCAGCGGGGAGAGACAACGAGATGGGGTAGGGAGGACACCATTCCGGCTGCATTGTTCTTGGCCGAGGTGTTCACCTAGCAAGAACAGATGGGGAGCTAATCCCACAACCAGGCTGGACTTTCACTTAAATTATTTGTGATTTGCTGCCTATATCTGAGGCGATATAATTAGGTTTAATGATTTTCAACCAGAAGTTATTTGCTTTTACATATTTTTAAATTGGAAGACTCTCTCCAGTTTTATTAAGGGCAGTACCTGGGCCAGGTGGAGTTGACCCATGGGTGCAGTCAACTTCTGGGTGCTGTAATAGGTAGACTGAGTGGCAGTCACCTTCCAAAATAGCTCCCAAATAGGGACGATGTTTCAAAGAACCAACTGTTACATCCACATTAGAGCAATACACACAGATTTACCAGACTGCTTCTTCTTATCATCAATAATCAGTATAACCATCCCCAAGTGGGCGATTCATATAGAATTCTTTACTCGACTACTGCAAAGACAATCCAAACTATGTAACTCTTACCGTTTAAAAACCAATGTTTAATTACACTTGTGATACATGAGTATATTCTCCCTCCAAAAATCCAGAACCCTACTACTGGCGAGCACAAATTCAATATTTATCCTGGAGTCACAAAATAATTTTTCCTGAATAGATCTTCACAAGTAAAGGAAAGCAATTAATTCAAATGAGCTTACTCTTTGTAGCCATTGAAAGGGAAATGTTGAGGATGGAATCTGCCCAATTTTCTGTTTGCTTCTGTGGGGGAGCTTGGCCATGTGTCGCATTAGTTAACAACTCGTGTCTGAGGCTCACTGAAAGGAATTTTAGGGGTCACGTAGTTTATCGCCCATCTGGAAGCAAAGCCAGCAGGGATCCCATTTCTCAGGAGGTTTGGAAGTGGCAGGTACTTAAAAAAAACCAAGGAGACATTTTTCTGTTTTGTTTTTCTAAGATTATTTCTTTCCGAAGATTCTATAATTGGAATAGTATCCATTTTCCTACTTAAAAAAAAAAAAAAAAACAGTAACATTTTCTGTATCATGATTCTAAAACATATTTTTAGCTTTGTTTTTGTTGTCTTTTCCTGTAGGGCTCCCATTAAAGTATGCCAACGAGAAGAAAAACAAAATTAAAAGCCATTCTGAGAAATGAGAAATTAAGATTCTTAGAGGAGTTTTTTTTTTTTCCTTTTCATGTAGAAGAAAAATTGGGGATTTCAGGTTACTTTCATTACTGCTCTTCAAAAATCCCAAATAGCTTTTTACCTTTTTCCTCTTTGTTCTTTTTAAGCAGTTCAGACAGTTTTATTTTAAAATAACCTTCAGTTTAGAAAAAAGGCTACGTAAAACTTCAGTATGGTGGAAGAATCCGGATAAATGTTTAGGGCACGTATTCCCTGGGGTGTTGGAGGAGTAAGGTTAGCTCTTATATCCGTATTACCAGTTTCTTTTTTTTTGTTTTCTTCAAACTGTGTTTCCTTAGTAAGGAGGAGGCAGAATTTGAGGAGGTTGAAGGTGATATTGGGAGGACAGTGGCTCCTTTTCTACAGCAAGTGGTTTAGAAGGCACCTGGGTGGCTCATTTGGTTGAGTGTCTGACTATTGATTTCTGCTCAGGTCGTGATCTCGGGGTTTGTGGGTTCGAGCCCTCCATGGGGCTCTGCACTGACAGGACCCAGCCTGCTTGGGATTCTCTGTCTCCCTCTCTCTGCCCCTCCCCTGCTTGCCTTCTGTCCGTCTTAAAAATGAATAAACATTAAAAAAAATAGAAAGTGGTTTAGGCTGCATTTTGTCAGAAATGTTGAGAGGTTCTCAAAAGAGTAAACGTTTGTCTCAATTCCTCCTCCTTCTTTTCTTTTCCTTTCATTTTTGGAAAGAATCCGCCAAACATCTGAACTCACGTGCCCACTAACTTCGCACCAAAGAAGCTGAAAAGAGCCAGGTATGTGTCCCCATCCCACCCGCACCAGCAAAATTTGAGAACATGATTCGCCTTGACCAATTATGTGCTCTCCTTGGAACTTTGAATTCAGAGCTAAGCAGCATACCTGTGTCTACGGGAGCTGGTGCCCGTGGCCATGCTCAGTGTCCAGAGCTGGGAAGAGGGGACCAGCAGCAGAGAGGGACCCACATGCATTTCTGGTCCTGGTTCCCTGGCCTTGCTGGCCGATTTTGGGAGCTACTCAATGTGCTTCCGGCACGTTCTTTTTCTGCTTCAATCATTCAGAGTGGGTTTTCAGTGCTAAGAAAACAATCCTCCCTGACACAGGCTTTTTCTGAGATTCGGACCTCAAGATCTGGAGGTGAAAGAAAGCATGGAAACACTCATTGAGGGGAGGTGGGCCCCCTTTCTGAGGTCTGACCTGCTTCCTCAGACCACATTTGTCTCAGGACACCTTCCTCACCTAAGTACCCCAAGGGAGAATGAGGTAACACCTCACAGAGAACACAAAGAGGCATAATTTCAAGGAAGAGATTAATGCCACCTTTTCAACCTTTCAACATTGGGTGAATTCCTATCCTTTAAAAAAATTTTTTTTTAATGTTTGTTTATTGTTGAAAGAGAGAGAGAGACGGAGTGCAAGCAGAGAAGAGGCAGAGAGAGAGAGAGGGAGACACAGAATCTGAAGCGGGATCCAGGCCCTGAGCTCTCAGCCCAACACAGGGCTTGAACCCACGAGCCGCAAGATCACGGCCGAAGCGAAGGCTGCTGCTTAACCGACTGAGCCACCCAGGCACCCCAAATTCCTATCCTTTCTTGGAGAGCGAGAGTTCTGGAAAAGGGACCTGTGTCTTGCACTGTGATGTTGGGGTTCACTTAACTAAGACTTATAGGAGACAAACTTGTCAGTAGCCGATAGTTACCTTTTCCTGATTCCTTCCCACCCGCCCGCTGAATTCACTTATGGGCGGTGAGAAGTAGCAAACCCAGAGCTAAGGACAGCTATTACCTGCTAAGGCATTCTGAGACGGAGCCTCTGAAAATGAGAATATAATTTATCAAGCAGTGTGTGTTCAATGATTCAGAAAGATCCATATGTGCTTTTGTTTCAGCCACTCTAATGAGAACATGTCAACTTCAGTTATACTCTTCTATTATCAGGCTCACTCCCGACTAAACCAGAGTGGCTGCTTTCCAGAGAGGCATGTTCTCGTTGCAAGGATATGCTAGCTTTGCAGAGAGGCTTTCTTCATCGCATAGGATCTTCAGGTTAGGACTGAGGCCCCTTCAGCTGTCAAAAATCAGTATTTTATTTCTAGAAGGGATTTGACAACCTTCCAGCATCATTATCCACCACTGACTTTTAGAAAGAAAAGAAAAAAGGGTAAGGCAATATCTTCAAGAGTGAGTGATTTTGAGGGTGTGGGATGGGCTGAAGCCAGAGGCCGATGCAAAACAAGATGTCACATTGTTTAACAGACCAAAAGAAAATGACATTTCTTCCAGCTCCCTGCTGAAATGAAGGTCAAGTCTTCCAGTTTGGGGACAACGGGTGTCCCAAGGGGACAGAATATTGTACAGTTACAGGTATGTGTTGTCCAACAAGTAGATGGTGAAATACATGAACGGCCAAGGATTCGTATAAATGTTCTACTGAAGGGAAAATGATCCTCACCCGAATTCAGCAAAAAACCCTTTGCTTTTGTATAGCAAGAGAAACCCTGAGGATAAAAATGGGAATTTAGTGTGAAACAAATAATCTTTTTTTTTTTTCAACTCAAAACCCCATCTGCCTTAAGGGTGAAAAACACATAAGAATCTCCATGGGAGCGGGAACCAAGCAGGGTTTTGTCCTTACGTGGCCGAATATGCTCTATGTGGGGGCAGAGTCTAATGCCTTATTTGTGATGATGGTCATTTAAGGGCAGGACAAGATAACCAGGAAGAGCTCCTCAGAATTTATTTCCTGCGTCCTCTCTTGGGGCGTCTGAAACCGAGAGTCTTTACCTGATGCTCTGGGTTGAGATGTTCATGCTGATCCCTTCGCAGGCAATTTGCAAGAGACAGTCTGCAATGCCAAGACATATCTTCACAAGTTTGCTTTGTTCTTACTGTTCGGTGGGTATCTCCATACGAATCGTCTCCCTTAGGAAACTTCAACCGCTGGCAGCCCTTATGAGGACAGCACAGTAGACAGCAAAAACCGAGTCCTCCTTGGAAACAAGCAGTCGCACGGATTCTTGGATGGAAATTCGATCTGCAATTTACTTCCTCCGTCCCGCTCTTTTGAAAGACGCCTGTGTTTTCGCGGACAAGTTTCTGGTGTTTATTGTTTCGTAAGAGGCTGAGGAAGTCTTGAGACGGTTGGCAGTTTTAGCAAATTGCTAGAATTTTGGCTCCATGCTGTCATTTACCTTTTTATACTCCAAAAATGGTAAATAGTACTATTTATCGAGTGTCTACTGTGTGCCCATCACTGTGCTATGATATGCTTTATGTACATTATCTTTAATTTTTATAACAAGTCTGCTCTCATTTGAAGGATTATGGAACGATGGCCTGGAGATTAGCTGAGTAATTTTTGCACACTATCTGCTCTGTTGTTTGCAATGATATTTGGGTGTTTTTTTTTTTTTACCCGTGTTCAGGGGGAGTCTTGCTGGCTTCGTGGGTTGATTCATGCACGTTCCTGGTATTTCACTTCTTCATGCACATTTTCCTGCACATGTCAGTTAACGCCTCATTCAATTTTGTAATTGTTTCTGATCCCTTTCAAGTTAAAGCTGCTTCCCTCTCCCTTCAGCAGGGTATCAAAGTTGGCTGCTGGCAGTTGATAGGCATTATCAGAGGCTGCAGATCAAAGATGCTTCATCAAATAGAGGGTGCTTTGGCTCCCAGAGAGCAAGCGACTTGGGCATTCCTTTCCATCACGGTGATGAGACGTTAGTAAGAATTAACTAATTTGCTGTCTATAAATGGGTGTCTTTGACTCAAAGCCTTGAAACTATGCTAATACTGCCTAACGTCTATTTGAAACCTTCTCCTGAAATTTCCAGAAGACTTAAAAATGTATTGCCTTGGAGCACACAAAATTGTTCTTTCTCCAAATGCTAGGTTAGTTCAGAATGCATGTATGTTAGAGTTTTTTTAGTGTTTATCAACACGCTGTCAAACAAAAGAATACACCTATGCCGTGTATGAACTAAGAATTCTTAAATATGGATACAAAATGAGCATCTTAGGAAAGAACTATAAGGTTTTTAAAGAAGATTTCCCAAAATGCTTATAAAACTTCTCAAAACGTATTCTTCGGGACGCTAACCCCACCAGTTGTTCTTTGGAAACAAGAAGGTGAATAAATGGTCGTATAAATCTGGGGCGCAGTGAATGCTTTATTTCTCCCTTGGAGAGTTACAGTGCACGTTAGCATATTGTAGAATCTGCAGTAGGAAATCTGTGCTTTCCTTAAACCCATGTTTTCTCATATGAACTTGATCATGGAAGATTTTATTGGGTCATACCTCTTACCATCGCATAGACCATGCTTTGGGGAATGCTGGACAGTGAAAATGGAAAGAAAGAGACAAGTTTCAGTTTTTCAAATGTGGAGTCTTCCACCAGAGAGATATTGACAACGCTAATCCCCGCAGTCAGGTTTGTTGCGGGTTTGAGCCTGTGAGAGGAATTTTTGGGTTCTTCAGCACACACAGATTTGTACTGATACGCACACGGTCAGCCCGAGGCCACCTTCCAACAGCGTGCTGTGTAATTTGGACCAGCTCTGCAGCCCACCCCACCCCCAACCCTGGATGACACTCTGTGTGATGGGAGAGGGGATCCTGGGTCCACTCCCCTCCCTGCACCGCAGGCCAGAGAGGCAAGAGGTCTGTGAAAACTGGATAATCCACCCCCTATATGGTTTTTTTTTTTTTTTTTTGAATAAGAACGTTGGTGCATTAGAGTTTTTTTTCAAAGTATGTCACATATATACTTTTTTTAAATGGAAAAATAGTGCTTTTGAGTAGCCTATGATCAGTCTTTAAAAATTTGTCTTAATGTTTATTTTT
The DNA here is from genome assembly GCF_046562875.1 of Panthera onca. NCBI lineage: Eukaryota > Metazoa > Chordata > Mammalia > Carnivora > Felidae > Panthera > Panthera onca. The sequence continues at coordinate 21,754,077 of NC_138345.1, forward strand.
ATTTTTGAGGGAGGGAGAGAGAGAGAGAGAGAGAGAGAGAGATACAGAGCGCAAGCAGGGGAGGGGCAGAGAGTGAGGGAGACACAGGGTCTGAAGCAGGCTCCGGGCTCTGAGCTGTCAGCACAGAGCCCGATGTGGGGCTCAAACTCATGAACTGTGAGATCATGACCTGAGCTGAAGTCCGACGCTTAACGGACTAAGCCACCGGGGACCCCAGCCTATGATTAGTCTTCAGGTCGGTTTCTATGCACTGATTTCTTTAGAGCTATTAAACGAGAAATGAATTCGTATCTGTCACAATTTATTGCCTTATAGTTGTCCTGAATGTGAATATTGCATTTCACATCCATATGCTTCTCCACACCCTATTATTTTGTTCTTAGGAGCCATTTCAGGTAGACTGTGGCCCTCTCATGCTGGTCAAACCTGCTCCCAGAAAGGGAGCAGTTTTCATTAGTGCTTGGTTTATTTAACAAGCCTCCAAATGGAAAAGGTGACAGGGCAGACAGAGTATAGGAAGGATAGGAGGGCTCTACCGTCAATAGACCAACAACTTGGATTTTAAAAGGGATTTTGTGTCTTTCGGCTGTCCTTAGAGGAAGCAGATCGGATCAGGGTTTATATGCTTGAATTCTTGGGCCACGGTCTCTTGCCAGCTTCCTGGCAAGACCTCAACCGGCTTGCCAGCAGGTTTGTGACATGTGATTTCTGAAGAGGGCTTTCTAATCTAGATGACTACACTGTCCCCCTTGTTGAGACGGAATCTGGAAGGATATTCATGGGCCTGGTGGAATCTCAGTCAGCCTAATGTACTTGAAAATGAATTCGCTTGTCAGAGAACAATTGACAAAAGAAAGAAAAAAAAAATGTCGGTTACATTTTGGGTCTAAAAAAAGCTGCTCTTAATCACATCTTAAAATAGCAGCCCTCCATTTGATCACTGAGCCCACAAAAATGTGCAGGCCTGAAATCTGGTCAGCTTTTGTTTCAAAGATATCTTGTAAAGTCTGTGCAGCCCTTTGCTACCTGAGACAAAACAAAATAACAACAGAAACCAAATCAAATGCACAAATACACGCCCCCCCCAATTAACTAGAAAAGAGAGTATTACTTCCTAAGTCCATTCCTACAATTCTTAGTATTGTGCCGGAACAAAACTAGCTTTCTTCCCAGTGAAAATATTTCCTTAAGAATGTTTTAGCATTCAGGGAAAACTCCGGCCCAGAGGTTGTCATGTCTATGGTATCATGTCTGTGTCTTCGACGGCACAGTCCTCTGAGATGCCCACCGAGTACCTCTATCAGTGAGGATTGCAAAGCGTGACCCAAGCCTGAGGCAGCATCCACTGTCATTTCTATATGGCCAAGTTAATCAGCTCCCTCAAGGGCATCCCGCTTGTGCGGAAGGAAGAGACTGGAAATCTGCCAAAGCTAAGATTACTGGAACTTGGAGTCACCAGGCAAGTAGATAGATAGATAGATAGATAGATAAATAGGGATAGATAGAGATACATACCAAAGTGCAGAAAGAGAATCGCATTGCAAGTTGAGTTTCTTGGGGAGCAGACTTCACAGGGAGAGTGGTCTACAGGACGGTATAGCGCACGTGGGACCCATCCTTATGGAAAAGAAGGGACAGCAGCAGGATTGGGCAAAGGAAGCTGGGCTGAGTTGCGGTCTCAACAAAGGCGTCAGCCTGCCCCATGGGAAGCTTTGATGCTGGGATGGTCTTTCAGTGTTGACGCAATTGGAACCGGGCCACGGCCTCTTCACACTCTCTTAGTCGGTCATTGGATTGATCAGTCCTGAAGGGTAAGGTGGCTTGGTAGCTGCAGCCGTTCCCAGAAGGGTGTCATCTGCCAGCCGAATGCCCAGTCCTTCATCTGGGAGGCAGCATTCGCCACGACACCCTGCAGTTTTCTTTCCTAACGTAAGAAGTGACTCAATTAATGACCCTACAGAATCAGAGCTCTGTTAGGATAGAATGTTTTATGTTGTTTTTAAAACTTTTTACTTATTTTTGAGAGCGAGCACAAGCACAGGAGTGGCAGAGAGAGGGGACAGAGGATGTGAAGCGGGCTCTGCCCTGACAGCAGCTAGCCTGATGGGGGGCTCAAACTCCTGAACCGTGAGATCGTGACCTGAGCTACAGTCGGACGCTTACCTCACTGAGGCACCCAGGTGCCCCTAGAATGTTTTATTTTAAAGAAATATTCATGACTCAGGAGAAGCAGTGGCTCCCAGGAACAATGGTGCTGTTTTCTACAAGTTGGGGACAAGCTCTGCTATAAGCCACAACTTCTGCGCATCTGAAAGGTGGGAAAGCACTGCTTGTTAAAAAAAAATTTTTTTAATGTTTATTTATTTTTTTAGACCCATTTTTTAAATGTTTATTTATTTTTGAGACAGAGAGAGACAGAGTGTGAGTAGGAGAGGAGCAGAGAGAGAGGGAGACACAGAATCTGAAGCAGGCTCCAGGCTCTGAGCTGTCAGCACAGAGCCCAACGCAGGGCTCAAACTCAAGGACCGTGAGATCAGGACCTGAGCCAAAGTCAGATCTCAATGGATTGAGCCACCCAGGCGCCCCTCAAAAAGGTTTTATCAAAGCAGGGAGACAGGATCCGTGGCAGTAAGACCTGCCCTGGGGTTGTGAGGAGTGACTGATTATATATACTTGGGAGTTGGGGGAGATAAGGAGAAAAGGAGGCCTCCAGAAGGACTTTCATATGCTAAAGAGGACTCAGAAGATACTGGAGGCCTTGTTATTGTCAAGGTAAGGTGGTTTTCCCTCCAGGAAGGCATTAACATTAAGACAAGACAGTTGGGAGTTTATTGGAGGACTGTTTTACTCTGCCTACCTCAAATATTGGTCAGTGGGCTGCAGATTATAAAGAAATTTAATTAAAATTTTTTTTAATGTTTACTATTTATTTTTGAGAGAAAGAGAGAGACAGAGTACAAGCACGGGAGGGACAGAGAGAGAGAGGGAGACACAGAGTCTGAAGCAGGATCCAGGCTCGGAGCTGTCAGCACAGAGCCCGATGTGGGGCTCGAACTCACCAACTGCAAGATCATGACCTGAGCTGAAGTCGGACCTTAACCGACTGAGCCACCCAGGTGCCTCTGGAAAGCACTGTTTTGGTTGTGAGGAGTTTGGTAAATGATGTCCCAACCTTGGCCTTAGCGTTCTTTCTCTCCTGCCCCCCTACCCCATGCCTCCACCATGACACTCTTTCTTCTCCCCCTACTTCACCTTCTTCCTTTGCCTCATAGACCCCCTAAGGCCTGTTATTTTTTTGCATAAAAAATTCTTGATAAATTTTTATTTATATTCTTAATAATTTTTTTTTTTGGTACATGAACATCCCTTTGATATTTTTTATATTAGATTTCACCCTTGGTAACGAAAGTCTGACAATGAAGAATGCATTGAACTTTTTCTTTTGTTACTATGAAAAACGGCATGTGTAGGATTTAAGTGCAAACCGGATGGCCAAGCTTTGAACCTGGCCCCACCAGTCACCTGCTGTGTCAGTTGGGCAAGTTGTTAACTCTCTCTGCCTCAGTTTCTTTACCTGTACAAGAGAGATAACAACGCTTTTCAGAAATAATAATAGTGTTTTCACAAAACAGGCTGTTATGAGAATTAAGTGAGTTATTTGTGAAGTGTTTAGGATAGTACATATGTATTACATACATAGTAAACATTATGGAAATATGTTCTTATTCAAAAATAAATTGGGGCCCCTGGGTGACTCAGTTGGTTAAGTGCCTGACTCTTGATTTCAGCTCAAGTCATGATCTCAAGGTTTGCGGGATCAAGCCCCGTGTTGGGCTCTGTGCTGACAGTGTGGAGCCTGCTTGGGATTTTCTCTCTCCCTCTCTCTCTCTCTCTGCCCCTCCTCTGCTCATGCTCACTTCTGCAGGCACTTGTGCTCTGTCTCTCTGTCCCCTACCCCCCGTCTCTGAAAATAAACATTTCTTTAAAAAGTAAAAGAAAATACTCTAGGCATGTAATGTATATTTCTTTATCTGGAAAGGGCGGGGGTTTAGAAGTAGGAGGAAGGAATAAACATTGTTAAGTACCTTCTATGTGCCAGAAACCACTAAGGCACACAGGCTGCTTCACTTAATTCTCATGATAGCCTTGTGATGTCGATATTATTCCCCTTTTACAGATGAAGAAATTACGATTTGCAGAGTTTAAATTGCCCACTGTCACGGAAGTGGTGAGGGGTGAGCTGGAATTCAAACCCAAGATGACCTGGCGTTCATGGTTTGCTTTGTTCTATTTTTGCTGGGTCCTTCTCATCCCAACCCACTCCATGTTTATGATATCCCCTCACACCGGCTTTCCGTTTTCCAGTGAACAAAAACTGATGTACTCCGAAGTGATACAAACCAGAACTTCTCACTCCCAGGAGAACTCCCCCTAAAACTGTTAGTTTCATTTTGTTTCCCCTGCAACATGAAACAAAGAGTAATGGCATGAAAAATATGACCTGACAACATCATTTATATTATAATTTCTCCTAAAAGATGAACTTTATCCTTAAAACAATGCCCTTTATGGCAAAAAGATTAGCTTACTTCTGTTCTATTGTTAACTGCGAAAATTACCCTTTAGTTTTTAGGGGTTTGTTTGTGTCCCAAGAATTCATGAGCAAATATTTCTACAGAGAAGCAAACTCAAAGCTGGGAAGATTAATTCATAATAAGTCAAAGTTTGATGCTAAAATAGTTTGATCTGAGATTACCATTGACTACAAGTTGCCATCTGTGCTTACTTGTTAAAGATGTCAAGTGTAATTAATTCAGTGGACCCACTATTTGACAACCTCTGCTAAAGGGATCTGTGGACTACATACTGGATGCTAATTTTCAAATTAAACCTGCCCAGTGGTTGTTGGTTTTGTGAAAGTAACTTCTTTCCTCATTTGACCAAACCTCGAAAATCCCATAAGGGGGAAAGAAATGATCGTTCATTAGAAAAACCTACTGTGTGCCAAGCACCGTGTTATGTTAATATACCCACGTTAACCTTATTCATCCTCCAGGCAGTCCTATAAAGGGCAGCTATTAGCTCCTTTAGTGGGGGGCGGGGGGGGGGAGGGAGGCACAGAAAGCGTTTTTTTTCTCAGACCCTATGAGATGTGAGAATTCTTACTCTAGCCCTTTATGTGCAAGACTCATTGTTAACATATATGTGAACATGTACGTGCAGACTGGATTTTCCCTCCTGTGTTTGAGCGGGAAGCAAAGGACAAAGAAAAAAAGGGGAATCAATTTACCACCCATGTATTTCTTAATCACTACTAGCGGTCGAAGCTCTGAAAATTCCTCTAGGGGCTTGTGTCCTTGCTTAAGGGCAAAAGGAGAGAGGCTGGTAGATTGATCTTGTTCGTGTTTCATTAGGGAGGAGCAGCATCTTGGGTAGAAGCAGCAGGTAGTGGTAAGGAGAAGAGATTCTGGGCCGGGAGGCTGCTGCTTGTGAACAGTATCAGGAACAAGACATTGAAAAGAAGGTAAACCTGATCAAAGTCATTAATACTGAAGGAAAAGACTTGACCTAGAAAATTGACCCTGAAACTCTGTATCTCTTTCCCCAAACTTGTACCCAAGGCATTGCCCTGTTTGTTCATTTCTTGCCAGTCTTGTCAGGAGTCCTGCCCGTTGGAGCCCCTACACTAGCCTACAGAAGCTTCCATAAGTGACCTGGGTTGGAGAAGTTCTCACCAAGGGCTGACCTCAGATGGGAGAAGGGACAGATGAAGAGAATGTCCGTGTGCCAATGCAGTGTGGGGATAAAACACATTTCAGACAACTGAACTTGAAATGGAATTTATTTCCCTTAATATAACTGTAAGTGATGATGTATAGACTGCAATCTTATGGGAACTAAATTCCAGCAGGAGTTTGTGAGAAATAGGTTGTTTGTTTTTGAGAGAGAGAGAGAGAGAGTGCAAGTGAGCAAGGGGCAGAGAGAGTGAGAGAGAGAGAGAGAGAGAGACGGAGAGGGAGACAGAGGTGGGGGTGGGGAGAGAGAGACAGAGAGAGAGAGGGAAAATCCCATAAGGGGTGGCAGGGAGTGGGGGGGGTGAGGTGGAGAGAGAAAGACAGAAGCAGGGCTCAACTCAGGCTCCTGTTTTGTTTGTTTGTTTTACCGGAAGCAGGGCTGGTGCTCCCTGGATGTGGGACTTGAACTCACAAACTGTAAGATCATGACCTGAGCCAAAGTCAAATGCTTAACGACTGAGCCACACAGGAGCCCTGGTTGTTGCTTTTTTAATGAACAGTCTTGAAGACCTAACAACCATGAACAACAAAATGTCTCTTAAAAAAGTATCTTCCAAATTTCCTAAAAATTTACTTTTCACACAACATATCATAAGATGGAGCTGGCTAAAAGTTGAAGAGCTAAGAGAAGGACAATCAAAAGAAGCTAACAATCTCCCCAAATAAGAATTCAACTGACAAATGAGATTAGAAATGGCTCACAAAAGGAGCTACTAAAATTGACCAAAATGGAGCAAAAAGCTGGCTTTACTTTGAAACAATTAAGTAATTTACAAAATATGTTAATGCTCACATTTGCTACGTTGTTTACTAGCCTTTATCTCAGATAACATGCATTAACCACGGGGAAAATGCACATTGAATCTATGAATTTGTTTTGCTGATTTATTTTCATTTAAAATTTTATGTATTTGCAGTAGACACAGATATACAAATGTGTACTACAACGTTTTTCTGAAACAAATGTATACCGTGCTAAATATCATGCCCAATTTTTTAAATTAATAACACAGATCAAGCCTCCTACTTTTTATAGTCTAGCAATATCTCGCTGTACTTTAACTTCTGTCATTTGCAGGACTGTCTGCACCTGTACTAAGTGGGGTGTTCTGTATTTTTATATCTGGACTTCTGCACTTTTTATTGGACGTTTAATTTTCGTATAGTCACATACTAAAAGGAAAAAAAAACCCTTTGCTTACCTTCTAGGCAAGGTATGGTAGCTATGGAAATGCTTGCTGTTTCTTTAATATTTTTCTACATAATTGGATCTATTTTAGCAGTCTGAGTTATTGCAGCTATTATAAACCGAACAATGGAGGAAGGCCAATTATTCCAAAGCTGCACTTAATGACCGCTCGCCTAGCATAGATATCTCTCTTCAAAATCAACTGCAGTGCAACATGCATTTTCTGAGGAATTCGAGAGGCAGGCTCATCAACACTGTTTTTTAATCTTTTTATTTTTTAATGTTTATTTATTTTTGACAGAGAGAGAGAGAGAGACACAGCATGAGCAGGGGAGGGTCAGAGAGAGAGGGAGGCACAGAATCCGAGGCAGGCTCCGGGCTCCGAGCTGTCAGCACGGAGCCTGACATGGGGCTCGAACCCACAGACCGCGAGATCAAGACCTGAGAGGAAGTCAGACGCTCAACCCACTGAGCCACCCAGGCGCCCCCACCAACACTGTTAAAGAGCATCATTTTGAAGTCTAGTGGCAGATGTTAAGAATCTTGGACCATCTGTAGCGTTACCTGCTTCTTAGAGTTCTTGGCCAGTTGTACTCTTAACTATTAAAAAAAAAAGCAGATTGGTGGTTAGGAACTACATCAAATAATTTTGTTCATAAAATCTTCTATATGAGCAAGACATGTTTCTCCTATGTCCTATATAGATGTGTTTTCCCAAATTAGCTTCAATACTGGCTTGAGCAAACAGCCGCAAGCATTCGGGGAAAGATGTCAAGGTGAAAATCCAGGTGAAAGGTACCAGTTGAAAGAGACTGGGAAATTGGGTAAGAAACTCAGTTTGGAAATGGCAAGTGAAGACCGTAAACTCCTAATATGGCCTCTGTGGGTCCAAGAGTGATGTCACTAAAGCAAACCTGGCCCTTAAGAGCCCCCAGGCTATTTGACTGACTCCTCTTTGCCTTAAGAAAAATAGTGACTGCAGGGATGTTCGTTTTTAGCACCTTCCCAGTTTACGTGATTCCCTCATTAGTGCTCACCTCAACGACTTGCTTCAGTTTCCTGAGTGCTTGGGATCCCTCCCTCCTCACACCCTCCCAGGCCAGTGCCCCACATCACCAATCTTTCCTGACTCATCCCCCCCAAAGTATATCTGCCTGCATTCAGTTCCCTCAGGGGCATGTCTCCCACAGAGGTCGCATAGCATGATTTGGGAATCAGATAGGCCTGGGATCAAATTCTGGCTTGGATACTTATTAACTGTAAGAACTTGGGTGAAGTAGTTAACTCTTTTGAGCATCAGTGTGTTCATAAGTAAAATGGGTATAACAATAGGAGCTCCTAATAAGGTTGTTGTGAGGAGTAAAACACGTAGTGTATTTGAAGGGGCTAGTATGATAACCTGAAAAACAGCAGGGCCCAATAAATGGAAGATAGTGTAACTGATTTGGTAATTGACAGTAAAAAGGAAAAAAAGAGTTTCACATTAATGAAAAATCTAAGAAAGGATGTACAAATACTCTATAAAGATTGTTAAAACCTTATTGGGAGAAATTAAGGAAGATCTAAATTAATGGGGTGATATGCCATGTACATGGATTGAAAGAGTCAATATACTAAAGATATAAACTTTTCCCAAATCAAACTACATATTCAATGCAATCCTGATAAAAATCTCAATAGAATGGCTGCCATATTGACCAGCTGATACTGAAGTTTATAAAGAAATTTTTTAAAATCCCAAGAATATTCAAGACACTCTTGCAGTAGAGTAACAAGGAGAGAGGATTTATTCTGCCAAATATTAAAACTTGTGAAGCTACAGCAATCAGGACTTTGTGGTATTGTTACAGATAAATAGCCCCAGGGAAGAGAATAGGGATAGCTAAAACAGGCTCATGTAAGTTTTGATATGATATAGGAGAAAGGAGATGTTCCAGGACAGTTGGGGAAATGATTGTCTTCTCATTAAATGATGCCAAGATAACTAGGTATCTAAGTGGGAAAAGAATGAACCCGGACCCCTTCCTCACACCATATACAGAAATCAACTCCAAGTGGGTTATAAACTTAAATGTGAAAGAAAAAATGTAAAGTGTTTATATATTTATAAACATCTCCAGGGCATTGGGCAACATTTTAAAATGAGATAGACAGAGATGAGATTAGGGCACCTGGGTGACTCAGTCGGTTAATCATCTGACTCTTGATTTCAGTTCAGGTCATGATTTCATGGTTTGTGAGATTGAGCCCCACAGTGGGCTCTGTGCTGACAGTGCAGAGCTTGCTTGGGATTCTCTCTCTCCCTCTCTCTCTGCCCCTCCCCTGCTCACTTGTGTGCTCTGTCTCTCTTTCTCAGAATAAACACATAAACTTAAAAAAGAGAATATTAAAATGACATTAAAGTAACTAAACTCATGAAAAGACACCACTCTGAAGAGTGTGGAAATACAAGCCACAGAATGAGATGACATTTGCAACACATAATCCACAAAGAACTTATACCCACAAGTCAGTTAGAAAAAGACTGACAACTCAATTAAAAAATGAGCCAAAAGGAAATCCAGATGACTGATAAGAATAAGCAAAGATGCTTAAGCTCACTAATTATCAGGAAGCACAAGCTAAGTTGTACTGAGAACAGAAAGCCAATGTCACACACACCAAGAGTGGCAAAATAAAAAATGTGATACAAACAAGGGTTGGCTAGGATGTGGAGGAATGAGAGCTTTCGCGCACTGTTAGTGGGAGTAGAAATTAGTGCGATCACTTTGGAATACAGTTTGCATTTTCCAATGAAATGGGAGCTCCATAGAACTCAGGACGCAGCAGTCCTATTCCTGGGTATATCCCTAGAGAAATGCACGCATTTGCATATCAGGAGACGTGTAAGAATGTTCTAACCAGAATTTTGATAATAGTCGGAAGCTGTAAATGAACCAAATGTCCATTAACAGTAAAGTGGCCATAACCATGAAGTGGATGAATAAATTGTGGTATGTACATGAGTATGCTGAAATTCTTTCAACGGTGTAAAAAAAATTAGAGCTTTTCTGGGGGAAGGATCTTACAAACACAACATTGAGCCCAAGAAGCGGAGCACATAAGAATGTACACAGTGTATTTTTAATATATGTAAAATTGAAAAGTAGGAGAAACCATACTTCCTAAGGGATAAAATTATAAAGGAAAACTATGACAGCTGGGACAGAACCGCCATAAGAACCATGGCAGTGGTTACCTCTAAAAAGAGACAGAGGGTCTCAATGAGGAGGGTACAGACTGGGGGCTCAGAGGAGCAACCAATATTTCATTTTATATCTCGGACTTTAATGCCCAGCACATATACCACATAATCATACATTACACTGTATATGTGAATTCTTTTTCCATCCTTCTGTATGTGTACCATATGCCAAAATTATATATATATATATATATATACACACACACACACACACACACACACACACACATACACACCCACACCAGAAAGAGAATCATGTTGGTATTATTTTAGATTCCAAAATAAAGCAGTTACTATTCAGCCTCTGTGCTTTGAAACACAAAACCCGTGTCACGCTGACATCTTGAGCAGCCTTCCAAGTGTCATTGATGGGCTGTAGTTAATGTTAATAAGATAATGTAAATGAAAAACTTGCTATGTCCAGGCAATGTGCTAAGGGTCTAGCACACGTTAGCTAGTCCTCAGTCAACACTGAGACACCGTCATTCAGCGCAAAATCTTTTTTTTTTTTTTTTTTTTTAATGTTTATGTTTGAGACAATGTGAGAGACAGAATGCAAGCAGCAGGGGGGCAGACAGAGGGAGACACAGAATCCGAAGCAGGCTCCAGGCTCTGAGCTGTCAGCACAGAGCCCGACGCGGGGCTCGAACTCACAGACCGTTTGATCATGACCTGAGCCGAAGTTGGACACTCAACCGACTGAGCCACTCAGGCACCCCTCAGTGCAAAATCTTGAACAGAGCTAGACTGGTTCCTAAGGTGTGGCATTCACTCATCCCACAGACATCTGGGTGCCTAGCTCCACCCTGGGCGGTGGCTACACAGAGGAAAAGGACACCAGCCCTGCCCTCAGGGAGCTCCTGGTTCAGGAAGAGAGTCACATAAGTAAACAAGTAAACAAAGTCAGTAGTTTATGGGAGTTCTAAAATGGGGTGGGGACAGATAAAGCTGGAGGAAGAAAATAGGCAAAGGTAAGAGAAACTGTTTTAACCAGAGCCTTTTAGCCAACCAACCTATCCTTCTTTACGACCTGTTCCTTTACTCGTCTCTGACTACTTTAAAGGTAACTCTGTCCTATCACTTGTTTTCTCACTGGACTCCAAGTTTGTCTATTCTTTGTCTTAGAAAGTACGATTCTCTTGGATTCCCCTCTCCCCACCCTCCTGCCTCTCTTCCCAGCTCCCTTCCTCTCCTCCCCACCTCTTTCCCTCTCCTCTGCCTCTTCCTCCCCTCACCCTCTTTTGGCTTCTGTAAATCAGAACTCTCCTTTAATATCTCGATCAAATGTGCCTTTCTCTGTAAACCTCCTGATACCCCCATCTCCAACCCCGGCATTGGAAGTGAGCTTTCCCTTTCTGATAGCCACATTTTATTTATGCGATTTTTGCAGTCTCTAGTATATGTGATTTTGTATTATAATTATTTGTGCGCGTATTTTGTCTTCCCTGCCAGAGTGCAAGCTCCTTCAGCCCAGAGACCATGATTAATTTTGCTTTGTGATCGTCCACAGCCTTGCCGAATAGAAATGGGCACTTAACCAGAGCTTGGAGGTGTTTGAAAGCAACCTGACCAGGTTTTTGGAGGTTGGATGGATCTTTTGGAACAACGGTGTCGTGAATTATATAATAACAACAACTTCCAGTACTTTAACATGGTAAGACATTTTAAGCTGGGTTGAATGGAATCAACAAGAGAGATGCTATCTACAAGCCAAACACTACTGTTGTATTTTCTCCTTTTGCAAGAACAACCATTTATGAGGAAACATAGCTAAGTTTTCAGATGTATAGAATATGGAAAGGATGGCTTATCACCCATAGATCAATTCCACCATGTTCACGATTTCTACCATCAGGAATTCAGAGCATAAAAGGTATAAAATGCCATGTTACCTCATATTGACAATTGTTTCATTTCTGCTTAATGATATTGAATAAAATCATTAAAATCTTTTCAATGTTTTGGTTTGGAAATTTCTTCTACTTTTGTTTCTTAGTGCAGCATCTCTTGTCATTTCTTTATTGCAGCTTTCACTGTGATCTTCTCTCTTGGAAAACATTTGCAGCTACCAGACCAATAGAGCAGGTAGGACGTTTGATGAAAATCTATGAAAGTTTGGTTATTCTCAGAGAACTTTCCTTGAAATTTCTTTCTGTCTTGAAATGTTGAATGTTACGTGATCCCTAGGGAACCCCACTGCATAGCTACCTAGAAGTTCAGTTTAAAATACTCAAGTTGGGGCGCCTGGGTGGCTCAGTCGGTTGGGCGTCCGACTTCAGGTCAGGTCATGATCTCGCGGTCCATGAGTTCGAGACCCGCGTCAGGTTCTGTGCTGACAGCTCAGAGCCTGGAGCCTGTTTCAGATTCTGTGTCTCCCTTTCTCTCTGCCCCTCCCCTGTTCATGCTCTGTCTCTGTCTCAAAAATAAACATTAAAAAAAATTAAAAAAAATAAAAATAAAAATAAAATAAAATAAAATAAAATAAAATACTCAAGTTAACCACATTGGACGCTGCACCCAAAAGAGAATGAATCACAGAAAAAATATAGTTTTGAATGCAGGGCAATGAGACGCTAGCCTCAATTTCAAATTCCTCCTCTCCCTGACAGTGTCTGGGTAGAGTTCGCACACTCTCTCTGTGACCACTTGAGTTACCGCTGAAGCTTGTCTGATCTTCCCTTCCCCCGTCTCTTGACAGGTACGGCTGTTGTCCTCGGGACAACATAGACCAAAATTGGCTTCTGTCTGTTGGTTGTGCTATTGCCAGGGACACACTTGGGGTGCCTAGTCATTGGGGATTTGATGTAAGGAAGTACAAAGAGAGAAGAAGGACAGACAGCAGCCACAGTTCTTTTGCCTCACGGAGAAAAGGAACATTTTTAAGATGCAACATCAGTCTACAGTGGCTGTCCCTGCAGCAGCGGGTGTTGAGTGCTTTGTATATTTTCTGCAGTGGCCTCCAATGTTTTTAATCATTCAGCAGGGGAAAAAATTGAACACGCTCTTCCCGATATATGTATTTTTAAAATGTACACAAATAATAACAATGAAGAAACAATGAGATACAGAAATGTGAATAGGTGTTCCGGTATTTTCTTGTGATGCCACAGCGGATCCTCTCATAAACTTCATCTTGGACATCCTTGCTTGGTTCGGGTGAACGCCACGGTTAGGGCGTCTCAGCTACGATCTGCCTCTTTTGCGGCCCCTGCAGCTAATAAGGAGCTTCCTTCTGCGTTAGGACTTCTTACTGTGGTCTCTGTGTCTCTCCACTTTTGCCCTGCCCCCTTTGGCACTGATTCCGTCTGTACATGTCACGTACAAACTTCATAAGGAACAGACCCAGTGAGGCCCGTCAATCACCGTTCTGTGTGGAGCTGTCTTGGCAGGGCTTTCTTGCCAGGCTCCAGGAGAACTGCTGACCGGCCTAGAAAACTCTGTGAGTTGTGTATTTGGCCCTGGTCCAGCCATCTACCAGCATCAGTGTTATATTTTAGTATGACTGTCATAGGTGTGGAGGGGGCCATGGGTGTGACGGTGGCTGATGGGGACCAGGCACGGTTCCGCACTGGTGGTGACACCCCTTCCCTCAGAGCCAGTCTTCTGTGGGTCGCTGCTAGGGTTGTTGGTTACAGATCCTGATTTAATTCTTCTTTTCTTATACAGTCTTCCTCTCCAAACACCCCTGAGCCCCTCCATTTCAGAGCCTCAATTTATTTACTAAGCCCACAGTGGGAAGACCCTGCTACTTTTGTTTTCTAATGTCCTCAGTAAAGAAACCCTTTTCTTTTTAAGTTTTTATTTTTATTTTTATTCATTTTTTGAGGGAGATAGAGAGAGAGTGAGCAAGCGGAGGAGAGACAGAGAGAGAGAGGGAGACAGAGAAACCTGAGCAGGCTCCGTGCTATCAGTGCAAAGCCTGATGCAGGGCTCAGCTCATGAACTGAAAGATCATGACCTGAGCCGCAACCAGGATTCGGATGCTTAACTGACCGAGTCACCCAGGAGCCCCAAGAAACAGTTTTATTTTTAAGTTTATTTTATTTTGGGGGGGGGGAGGGGCAGAGAGAGAAGGAGAGAGAGAGAATCTCAAGCAGGATCCATGCTTTCAGCATGGAGCCCAACACGGGGGCGTAAGGGGGGAACTCAGACTCATGAACCGTAAGATCATGATCTGAGCCCAAATCAAGAGTCAGGTGCTTAAGTGACTAAGTCCCAAGAAAGATCCATTTAACCCACTCGTTGTTAGTAAAAGTCCCTATACTGAAGGAGATAATGAGTTTTCAGGACAGTCTGGCACAGCTCAGGGTGAGTCCTGTTTGTACACTGAATCCTTCCCAGGAAGCATAGGGATGATTTTTTTTTTTTGCCCACCTCTTCCACCATGTTGGAGAATTTTAAATCTAGAACCAGCCGATAGCAATCATTTGTCTGGGTTCTCTTCTGTCCTGCGGCCTATGGACATGTGTCCAACCTGTATCCATGGCACTGGGCACAACATGCTTATATGTCCTATGTGCTCTGGGAGCCAAGAAAATGATGCTACTTTGGGGCCCCACTGCACCTGTGTGAAGCAGCACAGAATGAAGGCAAGAGCAAGGGCTTTGCAGCCAGACCACCTGGGTCCACAATCCAAGGTTGGCCACATATTCATGCTATAACATGAACAAATAACTTCATCTCTTTGTATCTTGGTCTTCTTCTCTGTAAGACAACAGTAATAATGGTACCCGCCTCAGGATTATTGTGAGGGCTAGTTGAGTTAGTATATAAATTCTTATTATAGTTAGCATTCAGTAAATTCATGTTCTTATTATCTAAAAGGAATAATATACAGTTAACCCTTGAACAACCCACGGGTTAGGGGCATAGATCCCCTGTGCTGTCAGAAATCCACATATCATTTCTGGTTCCCCTCAAACTTAACTACTTCTAGCCTACCACTCACCGGAAGCCCTTACCGAGAGCATAAACGGTTGATTAGCACATATTTTGTACATTACATGTATTATATGCTGCATTCTTACAATAAAGTAAGCTAAAGTAAAGAAAAAGTTATTATGAAAATTATCAGGAGGAGAAAATACGTTTACAGGACTGTTGGGTATTTATCGAAAAAAAGATCCATGTATCTAAGTGGGCCCACGGAGTTCAAACGCATGTTGTTCAAAGGTCAACGGTACTTTTCTGCGATTTTTCAGGCTAGTGGGGGGCTTATTACACTTCTTGCTGGAACGACTGAAGATACACAAAGTGGAAGGATGGGTTTCATTACCTGTGAAATGCAGGCACAGCCAGCCTGTGTCCATCTCGTTCACCGCTCTGCCCTCAGTGCCGAGCCCCGTCCCTGATGCAATGTAGACGCTCAATACATATTAGCTACTGGGTTAGAAAATGCCAGAAAATATAATTACATAAAAGTGAGTGTTCTTAAAGGGATTTTAATGCATTTTTATTTGTTAAAAGAGAACGAGGTGGTGTTCATGGCCTCTAGGAGCACGCAGCAATGATCATTTCTGCTTATGGAAGGACCTCGCCCTCCCCCAGCCAGTTACCTTACGTACTTTTCATAAAATCCTCAGAGGTGGGTATCAGTGATCACGTTGTCCGTGGAAAACTGATCCTCCCAGGATTTATGACCTTCACCGAGGTCACAGGGCATTCAGTGGCAGAAAGAGGACTCGAAGCAGGGCCACATGGAGATTTCTGAAGTCCATCCTCTTTCTGCTGCTCTCTTTTCACAGCGGCGAGGACAGCTCAGACGACCCCTGTCCAGTACCTCAAGTGTCTAGAAACTTGACAGTGAAGAACCAGTGAGGGATGTAGAGATCCCAGGCTCCCTAGAGTGTCACTTAAACCACCTGCTATCACTCAGTTCCTAAACTGGTCATCGGAAACTGCTGTTTACCTGATTGGAATTAAGAGACAGACAAATAACTGTACTAAATGCAAATGCCTGATGAACTTTCTTGTTGGATATTTCTCACTTAAAATTCAGAATATACTTGATGTATTATGCAAGAAGGATCAGGAACTCAAAGGTATATATATTTGGGAGCCAGGGGGAAACTTGCAGAGAGTGTGGAATGGGGCAATTAATTTCAACCTTTTGCTATCATCTGCAAAAGGAGTTAAGGCCTACTTACCTTCTAAACCAAAGGGGAATTCTCAGGAAGCATTATTTAATGCGTAAAAATAAGTTTTTAAATAATTAAGATAAATGCTAAAAATAGCGAAGCAATAAACCTCTTTTAAATATTTTACCATAGTATATTGCGAACATGACTTACATTCAGACTGTGCCCTGATTTGGATATTTTGTGTTTCTACAGTTTGCTCTGTAGATCACTAATCAAAATTAAATAGTGACTGTGCCTAATTATGATGATAAGTTTTCACAGGCTGCAAGGAGAATGACAATTTTAGAAATAAATGCTTTTGTTCTGAATGAATTCACTCTGAAATAATTTGTTGCTTAGATGAGTAATTTGTTGAGATAGTTATGATAGAAGGGGTTCCAAGTGGAAGTAATGAGATGAAATGAAACAGCAAAAAACTCGGGGAAATATCAAGAAAACATAAGGTTTTAAACACATAAAGTGGGTGAAAACCTTCTTGGCGAACAGGTAAAAGTCCTGGGTATTTATATTAGCTAAACCCCAACATGATTATGAGGCTGTGTGTTCATCAGTAAATATCCCTAAATACCATTTAAGAGTATTATCAAGCACACTTTTAATGTTATCTCTTAGATCTTGAGCACGTTAGACTTCGGTGTCTGGGAGTAAACAGGTAATTATTCCCCACGGTAATTTTCTTTACAAGTATAAATTGGCTTATTCTATCTACTGGAAGGGATAGGGATTTTTATCTTGAACTATCACCTGATCTGTTGTGGGACTGTAGAACCGAAGGCAGGAAACTTGACCTTTCTGGGTGACCCCGCTCAACGTTCTCTCGTTGGGAATCTTTAAGCTACGGAAACACAAATACTTCCAACCCAGATAACAATGCGGTCGTATTCGACCTACCTGGGTGTTTTTCTGGGTATCAGAAATTTTGCTACATTCCCCAGAAGTTCTGCAGAGCAGCCAAGATGGAAAACCACTTCCAGAACAGCTGAGATCTACATCCCATTTCTTACCTGCGGTACAAATCTGTCTCTACTCTTCTGACTCTAGTGAGTGTCTGATGACTGCCTTTGTGATTTTGCCTGAACTCGAGGAAAATGGCCTATAAAACCTCTACCAAGGTTCTTCACTGTGATGGTTATTATTTTTTTAAGTTTATTTATTTTGAGAGAGAGAAAGAAAGCACAAGCAGGGAGGGGTAGAGAGAGAGAGAGGGAGAGAATCCCAAGCAGGCTCTGCACTGTCAGAGCAGAGCCCAGTTTGGGTCTTGAACTCACGAACCTCGAGATCATGACCTGAGCTGAAATCACGAGTTGGTTATAACCCTTAACCGACTGAGCCACCCAGGAGCCCCTGTGATGGTTGATTTTATGTGTTAATTTGAGTGGGCCATGGCTGTCCAGATTAGATGTTATTCTTAGGAGTGTCTGTGAGGGTGCCTTTAAACCAGTGGATTCAGTAAAGTAGATTGTCCTTCTCAAGTGGTTGGGCCTTATCCAGTCTGTTGAGGAACTGAAAAGAACAGAAGGCAGAGGAAGGAAGAATGTGTCCCCTTTTTTCCCAGCCTCACAGATTG
Source organism: Panthera onca (assembly GCF_046562875.1). Classification (NCBI taxonomy): domain Eukaryota; kingdom Metazoa; phylum Chordata; class Mammalia; order Carnivora; family Felidae; genus Panthera; species Panthera onca. The sequence goes on from NC_138345.1 coordinate 21,772,012, forward strand.
AGCTGGGGCACCTCGTCTCATATTCACCTGCTTTCCCAGTAGGATTTATCTCGTTGGCTCTCCTGATTCTCAAGACTTTGGACTGGGCTGAATTACACCACTAGCTTTCCTGAGTCTCTGGCTTACAGGTTCCATGTTGTGGAACTTACTAGCCTTGATAATTACATAAGCCAATTCTTCCTTCAATTTATCTTCTATTGCTTCTACATCTCTGGAGAACCCTGGCTAATTCAGTAACACTTTTCAATTCACTGACGCCTTGGAGAATCTGATAGCAGCAACAAACCCTCTTCCAGAAAAATGCACATTATCATGGATATAATTCGAGCATGTTTTAGAACCCCAAAATTCCATCCCTAAACACCAAAATTAAAGTCCCTATCTTACTTAGATAATGCCTGAAACCAGATGCCCCATTCTTATCTAACTGGAGCTGTAGCCTCTGAAGCCTGTACTTGAGCCCAGGAGGCTGGGAAATTGTCATGTCCTTTCCCAAAGAAGCAAGAAGGACCACCTCTGAAGCCCGAGGCTCAACTTCAGTGATGTGGCTGTTTAGTTATTATCTGAAACCCTAGCTAGAGGTACAAACATAAAAATATAATTCAACACCAGCACAGAATGCTGAACATGCAGCCTCCTAAGTGTTATATAAAAATGCAATGGGGTGAATTGCTTTGGTCTGGCTATCAGAACCAATCTTAGCAGCAGAGCAGATGGAATGAACTTGATGGGGTTATTGGGTCTCACCCCTGCAGCTGGGAGAGAGTGGATGGAGACTGCGGGGGCCACTGTGGAAACAGCCACAAAGCCAACACGTGTTCCCTGTGGTTATCCTGCCGCAGCTCGAGGGCATGCCAGATTCGCTGTAGAACCTCCCACCACATGCTCTGGGAGCTCGTGACTCCCCTGAGATGGCCACATCTCTAAAGTGTTCGTCATCTGTCAGGAATCTCAATGTCTGCATCTACTTTCAAGCACTTTTTAAAATTGTTTCTCCATTATTGAAGGGCTTAGCTTTTCCCCTAAAATTTAAGAAACCGTATGATCAGTACATACAGGTTTGTCATATGCTGATCTGGATGCAGTTTATTATTGAGCAAGAAACATTTGAAACTGAATTGTTTTATTTTATAATTCGCTTAATCGAGAGATGTGGTTTGACTCACAGCTCTCTAAGTATTCGTCTGAACTGAGACTTTTTTCTCCCGTTGTAAAGAAGAAAGAAACAATGTCATCTTTAATCCAAACCAAAAAAAAAAAAAAAAAAAAAGCGCTCATCAGTCCGTTTATTTCAAGCACATAGTTTTTAGTTTTTTGTCTACCTTTCAGGTTGGCCGTGCTCAAAGTCAGAAAATCCAGCTGAAATGAATGATAACCTAAAAGACATTGGCTCCAAAAGAGAAACTCTGTTTAGATCATTAACTTTAGTAGATACTGAAAAGTAGGCAAATATCAACACCTGTCAAAAGGCAATACATCCAGTTTATGGATGAATTCTGCAAAACTGTCAAGTAATGGGTAATTAATACTTTAAACTATTGAAGAGTATTAAAAAAGAAAAAGAAAGACTTCCTTATTTACTCTGTATAGCTAGCATAAACCTGATTTCAAAATTGGACAGGCATGGCACTCAAATAAAGGGAATTACAATCTAATTTGAAAATATAGGTGCAAATACAGAGATAAAACCTTAAGAAATCAAATCCAGTGGGATCTGGGAGCTAGGGGGAAAATTGCAGAGAGTGTGGAGTGGGGCAATTAATTTCAAACTTTTGCCATCATCTGCAAAAGGAGTGAATGCCTGCTTACCTTCTACCAAAGGGCAATTCTCAGGAAGCATTATTTACTGCGTCAGACTAGGTTTCTAAATAATGAAAATAAATGCTAAAAGTAGCTAGGCAATAAACCTCTTTTAAATATGTTACCATAGTATATTGCAAACATGGGTATGCATTTGGGAAAATTGCATGATGACCAAGTAGGTTTCATCTCCTGCATACAAAGGTGGTTCAATAACAGGGCTAGTATCCAAAATCTGTAAAGAGCTCACCAAACTCCACACCCGAAAAACAAATAACCCTGTGAAGAAATGGGCAGAAAACATGAATAGACAGTTCTCTAAAGAAGACATCCGGATGGCCAACAGGCACATGAAAAGATGTTCAATGTCGCTCCTCATCAGGGAAATACAAATCAAAACCACACTCAGATATCACCTCACGCCAGTCAGAGTGGCCAAAATGAACAAATCAGGAGACTATAGATGCTGGAGAGGATGTGGAGAAATGGGAACCCTCTTGCGCTGTTGGTGGGAATGCAAATTGGTGCAGCCGCTCTGGAAAGCAGTGTGGAGGTTCCTCAGAAAATTAAAAATAGACCTACCCTATGACCCAGCAATAGCACTGCTAGGAATTTACCCAAGGGATAAAGGAGTACTGATGCATAGGGGCACTTGTACCCCAATGTTTATAGCAGCACTCTCAACAATAGCCAAATTATGGAAAGAGCCTAAATGTCCATCAACTGATGAATGGATAAAGAAATTGTTGTTTATATACACAATGGAATACTATGTGGCAATGAGAAAGAATGAAATATGGCCTTTTGTAGCCACGTGGATGGAACTGGAGAGTGTGATGCTAAGTGAAATAAGCCATACAGAGAAAGACAGATACCATATGGTTTCACTCTATGTGGATCCTGAGAAACTTAACAGAAACCCATGGGGGAGGGGAAGGAAAAAAAAAAAAAGAGGCTAGAGTGGGAGAGAGCCAAAGCATAAGGGACTCTTCAAAACTGAGAACAAACTGAGGGTTGATGGGAGGTGGGAGGGAGGGGAGGGTGGGTGATGGGTATTGAGGAGGGCACCTTTTGGGATGAGCACTGGGTGTTGTATGGAAACCAATTTGACAATAAATTTCATATATTGAAGAAAAAAAAAACCCCAAAAACCAGGATACCCATTAACCTAATTGACTACATAACACATGAAAAGAGAGCCCAAATTCCTAGATGGGAATATCCAATGTTATAAAGATATCACATCTACCTCAAATATGTTGATTAATAAATATAACACTAATCAAATTCTGTCAGAATTTTTGTTAGAAATCGGAATTTTATTCTAAATATCACATGATAGAGAAAAATGCCTAAGAGTCACAGAGACATTAATGAAAAAGAACTGAGAAAAGGGTGGATCTTCCCTGCTGTCAGGAGGACATAGCTAATGAAGCTAGTAAGTAAAACAGCGAGGCAGTGCATGGAAGCACGGGGGTCCTAAGCCAGAATCCTGCCATAAACACGGGGATTTTGCTTTGGTATAGGTAGCATTTCGAGCATGAAATAAAGGGTAAGCAATTTAATAAATGGCTACTGGATAATCTCTCACACATTAGAAACAATACAGAGCTACAGCCACCATAAAGTTCATACATTTACAAGTGAGGTATTTAAGAATGGAAACAAAATCCCTGTTGCAAGGCAACTTGTCACTCTCCATAAAAATGAGAAAAGAAAATTACAAAGCAAAATTCTAAAATCATTAGAAGGAAATATAGGAACATGTGTTGATGATATTGAGTTGAGGGAGGCCTTCCTAGACAATACAACATTTGAGAAGCACAACGTTAAATCAGACAGTCTCTTTTTTAAAGTTTTTAAATTTATTTTGGGGGGGAGGTGCAGAGAGAGAGGGAAAGAGAGAATCTCAAGAAAGTTCTACGCAGTCAGTGCAGAGTCCAGTGTGGGGCTTGATCTAATGAGACCATGAGATCATGACCTGAGCCAAAATCAAGAGTCAGATGCTTAACCAATTGAGTCACCCAGGCACCCCTCTTTTAAAAAAATGATACAAAAAAGACAGTCTAAGCGGAATTAAAATACAAGCAATAAGACTGAGACATTGTTTACACCATATTTAATAGGTAATAATTACTCTCCAGAAAATGTAAAGAGAATATATAAATCAATTTTAAAAAGTCAAAATAGTTGAAAGATATGAATAAACAATTCATGGAAGTGGAAGTCAAAAGGGACACATGAAAAGATTCTTAATGTCAAAGGTAATTAAGGAAATACAGATAAAACTTTAAAATATATTTTAACCGTCCAACTGTCAAGATCAGAGAAACTGTTTATCTGCATTATTCGGTAAGCATGCAGGAAAATATATATTTCTATAAACTTTAGGTGAAAGTATAACTTGAGATAGCCTTTCTGGAAATCAATTTGCCACTTATATAAATGATAGAAAGTTCCTATGATTTGGCCGATCCATTCTATTTCTGGAATTCAAGTCTTTGGAAAAATTTACACTTAAATCTAGAAATATATGGACAAAGATTTTCCAGCATTGCTTTTCAACATAACGAATTGGAAATAATCTAAATCTTCATCAAAACGTGGTATTTTTGCTAGTGAATACTACACAACCTTTAAAAATAATACTGGAAAATCATAAAGTCACAAAATATATAGCCAGTAGATCCCATTTATAAATCTCCCATCAACTAATTGGGTGTGTGTGTGTGTGTGTGTGTATCTGGATGGGTCAGTGTCTGTGTACAAAATCATAGGAAAAGTTTAGGAAGGATCTACCAAGTGTTGATGACCAACGTTATGCCATTTATTTCTATTTCACTTCAGTGTTTTACAACAAGAGTATATCATATATTGAGTAATAAAAACATAAAAATAAAATAACATGATATGAAGAATTTTAATCACATCACATAGCATGATGACCATGAATTCCCACTGCCCACCCTTCTCTACTTGAACAAGTAGATACTCTTGACTACCTGTCTGGAAAACAAGAGTGATTAATCTTCCTCTACATGACAAAATCTTTCCATTGAGCACCACAGTACAAGATGAGATTTTTTCACAGAGTGAAAGGTAAGAGATGAACTAGGAGAAAATATTCACAATGCATATATTTGACTAAGGACTTGTATCCAGAATCAATTAAAAAGTTAAATGGAAAACTCCTACTAATCAATAAGGTAGAATACCAAATTAGAAATAAATGACAGAAGCACATCTGGAATGATAGATTAAAGATCTCAAAAAACCCACTCCTCCATAAAAGCAGGCAAAACACGGATAAAAATGGCTAAAAGTACACTTCTTTCAGAACTCAGGAAAGTAATTAAAGGCTTACTACAATCCAAGGAGCTTCCAAAGACATCACAAAAAAGAAAACTACAGACCAATATACCTTATAATATTGACATAAAATCCTCAAGAAAATATCAACAAACATATAAAATTAAACATAAAAAACGTAAAATAAAAGCAAGACATAAAAAGAATTGTAGAGGCACCTGGGTGCCCTGTAGTTGGCACTCCATTTGGTTGAGTGTCAACTCTTGATTTTGCCTTAGGTCATGATCTCATGGTTGTGAGATTGAGTCCTGTGCTGGGTTCCATGCTGAGGGTGAAGCCTGCTTAAGATTCTCTCTCTCTCTCTCTCTCTCTCTCTCTCACTCTCTCTCTCCATTTGTCCCTCTCTCTCACTCATGTGCTCTCTTTCTCTCCCTCTAAAAAAAAAAAAATTGCAGACAATGACTAAGTGGGTTGATCCCTGGAATATAAGGTTGATTTAACAAACAAAACTTAACCAGTATAACACATCAAATTAATACAATAAAAGACCAAGAATCACATGATCTTAATAGAAGCAAAAAAATTTTTTTGACAAAGTACAATGACTTTTCATGATAGAAACACTCAAACACTCAACAAACTAGGAGTAGAAGGAAATTTCCTGAAATTGATAAAGGTCTTCTATGAAAAACCCACAGCTTAACACTTAATGGTGAAAAACTGATTTTTTTCTCCTTCAAATCAGGAACAAGACAAGAACATCCACATTCATCACTTCCACCTAACACTGTACTAAAGGTTCTAGCCTGCATTTAGGTAAGAAATGAGATAAAAGACATCAAGATCAGAATGGAAAAATAAAACCATCTCTGAACACAGATGACACAAGCCTACATAGAGAAAATCCTAAGGAGTTGCACACACACAAAATGTTAGTATTAGTAAACAGTTCAGCCCAGTTGCAAGATACAAGATATAGAATCAATATGCAAAAGTCAACTGTATTTCTATTTGTTAGCAATGAGGAGTCTGACAATGAAATTAAGACAATTCCCTTTACAAAAGAATAAAATACTTAGGAATAAACTTAACAGAAGACATGCAATATTTGCACAGTCAAAACTCAAAATCTTGTTGAAAGAAATTGAGGAAGACTTAAATAAGTAGAAAGACATCCTATGTTTATGGGTTAGAAGTTTTAATATTAAGATGGCAATACTCCCCAAACTAATCTACAGATTCAACACAATTCCTATCAAAATCCCAGCTGAATGTTTCCAGGAATTACCAAACTAATCCTAAAAGTCAGATGGAAATGCCAGGGATCTAGAATAGCCAAAACAATCTTTAAAAAGTTGGAGGACTCGTACTTCCTGATTTCAAAACTGACTACACTACTACTATAATCAAGAAAATGAGGCTATAGCCTAAGGATAGGCATATGGATTAACAGAATAAATTGACAGCACAGAAATAAACCCTTATGCTTATGGTCAATCAATTTTCAATAAGGATACTAAGAAAATTCAACAGAGAAAGAACAGTTTTTTCAACAATTGGTGTTGTAGCAACTATATATCCATAAACAAAATAATGAACTTTGGATCCCTACTCTGCCATATACAAAAATTAATTCACAACGGATCATAGGCATACATGTAAGAACTAAAACTTCAAGACTTACAAGAAAACTTGAGAGTAAATTAAAAAAATTTTTGTTAACGTTTATTCATTTCTGAGGGACAGAGAGAGAGCACAAGTGGGGGAAGGGCAGAGAGAGAAGGAGACACAGAATCCGAAGTAGGCTCCAGGCTCTGAGCTGTCAGCACGGAGCCCAACGCAGGGCTTGAACCCACAAACCATGAGATCATGACATGAGCTGAAGTCAGACGCTTAACTGACTGAGCCACCAGGAGTCTTACAATCTTAAATCATGCAGTGGTTTCTTAGGTATGATACCCACAGCACAGATGACAAAAGGAAGACTAAATAAACTGAGCTACACAAAAATGAAGAACTTGTGTGTGTCAAAGGACACTATCAAAAAGTGAAAAGACAACCCACGGAACAGGAGAAAAAGATTTGCCAATCATGTATCTGTCAAGGGTAATGTATTGAGAATACACAGACATCTTTTGTAACTCAATGAAAAGAAAAATGGCCCCAGTTAAACATCAAAGAATTTGAATAGACATTTCTCTCAAGAAGGTATACAAATGATCTGTAAGCACATGAGAAGATGCTTAAATCATTAGTCATTGAGGCAAGAAAAATGAAAATCACAATGAGATACCAGTTCACACTCGCGAGGATGGCAAACCTTTTTTGAAAAAGACAGGCAAGGGGCGCCTGGGTGGCTCAGTCGGTTGAGCAGCTGACTTTGGCTCAGGTCATGATCTCACGGTTTGTGAGTTCAAGCCCTGCATCTGGCTGGCTGCTGTCGGTACAGAGCCCACTTCGGATCCTATGTTCCCCCTTCTCTCTGGCTCTCTCCCACTCATGCGCTCTCTCTCTCAAAAATAAATAAAACATTAAAAAAAAAAGACAGGCAATAACAAGTACTAACGAGCGTGTGGGAAAAATGGAAACTCCATTCATCGCTTGTGGTATTTAAAAATAGTGCGGTAGCTTTGGAAGTTTGGCAGTTCCTCAAAGTGGTGAACATAGAGTTACCATATGACCCAGCAATGTTCCTTCCAGGTATATATCTGAGAGAATTGAAAACATACGTTTCTTTAAAAACTTGTATACAAATGTCTATAGTAGCGTTATCAATAACAGCCTCAGACAGGAAACAATACAACTGTCCCTCAAGTAATGAACAAAGAAGAACGTGGCATGCTCTTTCTCTTCAACAAGGCGGCTCAGCAGATGAAGAGATGCATGCAGATCTTTGTGAAGACCCCGACAGGCAAGACCATCATCCTCAAGGTCGAGCCCAGAGATACTACTAAGAATGTCGAAGCCAAACTCCAAGGCAGGGAGGGCATTTCCCCTGATCAGCAGCATCTGATTTTTGTGGGCAAATGGCCGGAGGATGGCTGCACGCTCAGGTGACAATACCCAGAAAAAGTCCACTTGGTACTTCGCCTGTGGTGTAGCATCATCCAACCTTCCATCCGCCGGGTGACCCAGAAACACAACTGGGACAGGATGATCTGCCCCAGGCATTATGGTTGCCTGCACCCTGTGCTGTCAACTGCCAGAAGAAGTGCGGCCACGCCACCCATACCTGTGCTCCAAGAAGATCAAATAAGGTCCCTCTACTCACTCTTCCATTGCCTGCAGGAGGCCCAAGGCCCTTGGGCTTGAGCAAAGTTCCCCTTTCATTGAAAAAAAACCACATAACGGTATAAGGGAATATTGCTCAACATTAAAAAGGCATGAAATACAGATGCTTGCTACAACATGGTTGAGCTTTGAAGACATGTTCAGTAAACACACACACACACACACATGCACACACAAAAAAGTGACAAAATGTTACACGATGAATGATCTTCTTTTTAATTATTATTATGAAATGTCTAGAGTAGGGATATAGACTGAAAGTAGATTACTGGTTGCCAGGGGTTGGGGGCGGAGGTGGGGCAGATGCAGAGTGACTACTAATGGGAATATGGTTTCTTTTTAGGGTGATAAAAATGTTCTGAAGTTAGATGATGCTGATAATGGTACAACTCTGTAATACACTAATACCTGATGCATTTGTGCTTTAATACCATGAAATTTATAGTATGTGACTTATATCTCAATAAAGCTATTGTTAAAAAAAATGGGCAAAAGACTTTCACAGGCAGTTTCTAAAAGAGCATATCTAACTGACAGTAAGCATGGGAGATGATACTCAATCTCATTAGTCATGAGAAAATTAAAATTAAAACCACAACAAGATACCGCCACACACCCACTGGAATGGCTAAAATTAAAAAGATTGACAACACCCAGTTTGGCAACAACACGGACCAACTGGGACTCTCATACGTTGCTGGTGGGAGTTTAAATTGGTACAAACACTTTGGAAGACAGAATTATATACTAAAACGAAATAGATGCCTACTTTAAGATTCCCAGTAATTCTACTCCCAAGTGTACGTCCAACAGACATGAATAGAAATCTCCACAAAAAGATTCAGAGGAGGTATTTTGGGGGTTCCCATTTACCGTCCTCTCCCTATTTCTCTCACTCCCCAGGCCCTGTCAACCACTTTCCTACTTGGTTTATATGAGTTTGACATTTTTTTTTTTCTTTTTTAGATTCCACACGTAAGTGATGCCATATCTGGTTTATTTCAGTTAGTATAATTGCCCTCCAGTTTTATCCATGTTGTCACAAATGACAGGATTTCTTTCTTTTTAAAAACTGAGTGATATTCCATATATATTTCAGTATCACATTTTTTCTTTCTTTCTTTTTTTTTAGTTTCTTTTTATTTATTTTGAGAGAGATAGAGAACAAGCAAGGGAGGGATAGGGGGTGGGGGGATAGAATCCCAAGCAGGCTCCACATCATCAGCACAGAGCCAGATGCAGGGCTCGAACTCACAAACCATGAGATCATGATCTGAGCCGAAATCAAGAGTCAGACACTTAACCAACTGAGCCACCCAGGCGCCCTTCAGTATCACATTTTCTTTATCCATTCATAGGTCAATGGACACTTGGGTCGTTTCCATACTTGGGCTATGTGAATAATGTTGCAGTGAACATCAGAGTGCAGATAGCTTCCCAAGATAATGATTTTATTTCCTTTGGATATATATTCAGGAGTGGAAGTGCTGGATCATATGGTGGTTCTGTTTTTAGTATTTTCAGGAATGTCCACATTGTTTACCATCATGGCTGTACCAGTTTACATTCCTACCAACCACGTAGGGGGGTTCCCTTTCTCCACCTCTTGCCAGCATTTATTATCTCTTGTCTTCTTGATAATAGACATTCTAACTGCTATGAGGTGATCATATCTCATTGTGGCTTTGATTTGCATTTCCCTGATTAGTGATGTCAAGCACCTTTTCATGTGTCTATTGATATTTTGTAAGTCTTCTTTGAAAGAATGTCTATTCGGGTGCTTTGCCATTTCTTCATTGGGTTGTTTGTTTTTGTTTTCTTTAAACTGTTTTTTTTATTAATCTTTTATCAGATACGTGGTTTGCAAATATGTCCTCCCATTCCAGAGGTTACAGAAGGTTTTTAGCTTGAAGTAGTCCCGCCTGTTTTTTTTTTACTTTTAGTTACCTTTGTCTTGGTGTCTAATCCAAAAAATGATGCTAAGACCAATGTCCAACAGCTTACCACTTATGTTTTCTTTTATAGGTTTTATAGTTTCAGGTCTTACATTCAAGTCTTGGTTCCATTTTGAGTTGATTTGTGTGTATGGGGTAAGAGAGGGGCACAGTTTCATTCTTTTGATTGTCTGGTTTTCCCCAACACTGTTTATTGCCAAGACTGTCCGGAACAGCTAGATATTCTTTTCTGATTTTCTTTCCCAAAAGACAGAAATAAGAATTTATTTTGGTAAGGTCTCCTAATTTTTAAATGTTGAAACTATTTCATATGGGGTTTTAAAACCACTCTGCATGCCTAACAAAGCACATTGGCATATTCCATTCAGATCATGGACTGCCATTTTACAGCATTTGCGTGATACTACTCTTGTCCTCCTTTCCAGGGTTAAGTAATTATAATAGATTTCTTATTTAAAATGCCTTTATAAGTAGCTACTTTACAGTAATGTATAATTAGTAAAATTCAATTGTGAGAGTTTTAGTTCCGTTAAGGATGACATAAAATTAACAGATAATCCATTTGTCTGGGAGTTAATCTATTGTGGAGCAAAGTAATATTCTCTCTTTTGTGAAAAATTGTAGTAAAATATGATATATTCTTAGAAGCATTACTGGCAAGTAAAATAGGGAATAAGAAGGAATAATATGATAGGAGTGCATCTAGAATAATAGCACCCAGAGAATTAGAGAAAAGATAGACCTAATGACAGAATGTCAGCCTTGTAAAAAGCGTATAAATATATAATCTCCTGGATACAATAAAATACTAATTCTTTCCTGTTTTTACTGATTTCATCTAAAAATATGGCAGTTTTCTCTAAAGTAGCTTATGGCTTCCACGGGTGTGTGTTAATACAGCAAACGTTGGCCATTACAATATATCACACAGGTAGAATTTACCACCAGACAAAGTGAAAAAGTTTCTTCAGGGTCATGTTTCAAGGAGGTGATTGAGCCCAGGGAAAACAGAAGTCCTCTGGGATGAGTCTGGGCTGGACTTTGACTGAGTTGGAGATTGACCAAATCTTGTAGGTGCTGAGGAAGCTGCTTTCTGACAGATGAAGAAACCATTGAAAAATAGTGAGGCTGCAAGACTGATGAATCTTATTTCTAATTAAAAGAAAGAGAGCCAATCTTTTTTGAATGTGTGCAGCAGAGGGAGCACAATTGAGTGTTCCATCACTCCAACACCAATGGGTGAATATAAGTGCTCTAATTTACAGTGCTCTGTATGATTACCTATAAAAACAAAATCGCCCATTTAAATGACTGTATTAATTTCCCCGGGCTGCCTTAACAAAGTGTCACCAACTGTGGGGCTTAAAACAACAGAAGTGATCATTCCATGGTTCTAGAGGCTAGAAGTCTGAACCGAAAAATGTCACCAGGGCTGTGCTGTCTCGGAAGGCTTTGGGAAAAGCGTCTTCGTTGCTTTTTCCTAGCTTTCTGGTGGCTCCTGGCAGTCCTTACTCAGTAGCTTCATCACTCCCATTTCTGTCTCCGTCTTTAGATCGACTTCTTCCCTGGGAGTGTGTCTGCAAATCTCTCTCTCTCTTTTAGGGACTCCACTCATTGGATTTAGGGCCCACCCTAATTCAATATGACCTCATCTTGGCTTGACTGCATCTGCAAAGACCCCATTTCCAAATAAGATCACAGTCACAGGTGCCCAGGGTTGGGACTTCACCATAATCCTTTGTTGGGGACACAATTCAGCTCACAGCAATGACCACAGCTTGTGTAACTGTGGAGAAGGCACACAAAAGTAAAATATAAATCTTTCCTTCAAGGAGTTTCTATTATATGAAAGATGCAACATAGACACGGCACAATTTCCGTATAATCATATGCATAAAATATGGAAAGTCATCATTTCAGAGCTTGAAGAGATATTCAAGATAATCTATTCAAAGCCCTCATTTCCATGTGATGTGAAGTGGATTGGAGCTACCTTTGTTTTGTTATGATATAGGACATTTTAATTTATAAATAGGCTAAGTTTTTGATCTTTTTTTCCCTTTGATATACCCAGCAAAGTAATTCCCCAGCACAGAATTATAATATTATAAATTGATATTACTTTATGATTTTTTATTTTTTTACACTTCTATTTTTGTGTAAATCATAATACAGAATGCTCATTAATGCTCTTCTCCAAATCACCATGGTTCATCTAACTTACTATAACTATATGGGTGATAAATACTACAATATTCTTCAATCTGTTTCTTTAATCCTTATTTTTCTTCCATCAATTTGTCTATTCCTGAGTCAGAATCTGATTGTTTGAATTTCTGTGGTTTTATAATATATGACAAAGTAAGCCTTTTTGGTCTTTTGCCCCCAAATATATCTTGGCTCATTTCAAATTAGCACTCATTCCTGCTAAGGATGCCTAACTTGAATTCAATCACAAAGAAACATCAGGCAAGGCCAAGTTGAGGTACATTCTACAAAACTGGCCTATAGTCTTCTAAATAATCAAGGTCATGAAAGTCAAGGCAATACTAAGGAGCTGTTAAGACTGAAGGAGACTAAAGAGAGATAACTAAATGCCATGCATAGTTCTGCACTGGATATTTTTGTGGTAAAAGATTATTGAGATAATTGATGAAAATTGATTATAGGGTTTAATAATTAGATGGCAGTAATATATCAGTAATAATTTTCTTATTTAAATGGTTGTATTGCCATTATGTAGAACACCCTTGTTTGTAGGAAACACACACTAGAGTTTTAGGTGATAGGGAAACAGGGAAAGCAATTTACTTCAAGGAATTTGGAAAAAAGCAGGTTTTTATATTGTACTTCAACATTTTGTACCTATGTGATTACTTCAAAAATAATTTTTCAAATAGAAAACAATTGTGTTCTGAAAATAAATTTATAGACTAAATTGAAAGAGAATTGAATGTTTTCAAGATTGAATCTTCCCATATAGAACATCTAATGTATCTCCATTAATTCATTTTTTTTTTTGTTTTTACATTATTGAGGAAATAATTGCTTCTTCTGTATAGGCTTTGATTATTTCATTCTTAGGCGTTTAATAATGGTTTTTGCTATTGTGGATTTGTGAATGGGATCTTTCTTCCATCCTTCACCTTTTTTTATGCTGACATATAAGAAATCTGTTGAGATTTAGATGTTTATTTTTTTATCTTGGGCACTCAGCTGAGTTTTGGCCTTTTATTTCTATTTTCAATTGATTCTTTTGTAATTTCTTAGTAATAAATCGTATACTGCAAACAATTTTGGTTTTGTCTCTTTATTGTATGAATTTTTACCTTACCTATCTTATTGCTAGTAATTCCAGAATAAGGCAGCATATGGTCTTAAAGGCCGGTATCTTTGTCCTCATCTTGGCTTTAGTGGGAGTGCTACTAATGTTTTCCTCTGAACTGTGGTTTACTGTTTGTTTGTGATCTTAGCCAAAAGGCCGAGAAGCGATACTGCTTGTTTATAATAGATACTCCTTATTGCACCAAGGGAACATCTTCTTATCCCTAATTTGCTAAGGTTTTTCCCTCTACGGATTGAATACTGAATTCTACCAAGTGTTTTTGTGGTGATATTCATATGATTGTTCTCACTTAACCCATTTGAGTAATGAGTTGCCTGAGAAGATTTCCTAAAGCTGACTTACTGATAAATTCTTAGGAAAAATTCAACTTTGGAATTAATATAATGTGGGATTTAATGTGATAATGTTCTATATGAGATTTTACAATTATATTTATAAACAATATTAGTGCTCATTTGTTCGTGTCTGTTATGTTCTTGTTCACCTTTTAACTTTAGAGCAAGGTAAACATCATAATATTAACTGGGGAACATATTCTACAATTTCACAGATAACATAGAATATGATCAAACCAACCTTCAAGGAATAGAGAGACCTTGTTTATAAAACATGTAGGTCTATTGTCTTGTCTTGTCTTGTCTTGTCTTTCCTTTCCTTTCCTTTCCTTTTCTTTTCTTTTCTTTTCTTTTCTTTTCTTTTCTTTTCTTCTTTTCTCTTCTCTTTTCCTTATTACTATTATTTTCTACCTTTTTAAAACCTTTTTTCTTAGTTATTATGCTATCTAAATCTGCTATGCTTTTGAGTCAATTTTGGTGTTTTACATTTTCCTGTAAAATCATCTCTTTACTACGTGTGTCCTTTTCTCTGGTGATTTGAAACTTATATGTCTATTTTTTTTTTCTATTAGTGGTTATCTTTATGTTAAAAATATATTTGATATTAAATTCCTGCCATTCCCAAGAACAAAATGATGTGTATGTACTTTGGTCACTCTATCTTTCCCTCCTCTTCCAAAAGCTGATAAGTTAGCATGTTATATGTTGCTCCTTCTCTAGTAGTCTCTTTAATTTTAAGCAGCTATAGATTATTTTAAAATATTATGCATTTTTCCATTAAAATGTTTATAATTGCTTTGTCTTTCACAACCATAATTAATTATTATTCTTCAAAAATTTTATTTCTTTCCAATCATCAATAAGGGAATGTATTCTAATTATAAAAATTCATTACATAAAACTAAATTCTCCTTTTATAACCATTGGCAAATGCCAGTTCCTTCCAAAGAACTTATTGCTGTTATGAATTTGGGTTTATATCCTTTCAAGTATATGGTGATGCATGCCATATACACCCAAACCATGTATTGAATGTGCAATATTTAGAGTAAATTGTTTAATATGGCACAAATTATTACATAGCTTCCTTTTTTAAAAAAAACTGATTGACACAGCTTGGAGCTTTTTTCATGTTAGTATGTATAGATTTACTTTGTTGTTTTTACCTGCTTCATCCCATAATGTAAATGTACCACAATTTTTTCACCCACTTTCCTACTATTAGACATGTAGATAATTGTCTTGGAGCTATTGCAAACAATGTTGAAGTCAGCATCCATTTACATGCCTCATTGTGTTTTTTTTTTTAATTTAAAAAAATTTTTTAACATTTATTTATTTTTGAGACAGAGAGAGACATAGCATGAATGGGGGGAGGGTCAGAGAGAGAGGGAGACACAGAATCGGAAGCAGGCTCCAGGCTCTGAGCTGTCAGCACAGAGCCCGACGTGGGGCTCAAACTCGTGAACCACAAGATCATGACCTGAGCCGAAGTCGGACACTTAACTGACAGCCACCCAGGCGCCCCTACATGCCTCATTTTGAACATGTACAGGTGTATCTCTAGAGTTATGTATCAATTGCTTTAATTCAGGAAATAGCAAACACTTTAGGTTTTCCAAACATAAAAGGATTTAATGCAGAAATAAGTTGTTGATAAAATAATTATAAGTGCTGGGGGTGTGGCCGTCAGGATATTCCACTGGAACATTGACTTCCATTTTGACCAGTGCCGATGTGATCCCAGCCTTGGGGGACTGCTGCTGTCACTGCTGTCATCACCACCATCCACAGTGACTAGACATGCATGATGAAGCTTGTGCACTGCAAACCCCCTTACTCTTTAGAGCTTCCTTGTCTGTCCACACTGGTGCAGAAAGATCGTGTAACTCCTTCTGCCTTTAAAAAAGCTCATGAACATCCATCTAATTGCCAGAACCAAATTTACATACAGAATCCTAGCAGCAAGAGAATCAGAGGAATGTAGTTGTTAGCTTTCTAATATTGCCAAATAAGAAGGCAGGATGAACTAGGAGTTGAGACAGTCAAACCAGTCGATCACAGTCTAAATCGTTACCTACTCTATATCCATAAGCAAGTTTTTATGCACATGGAGTCTTCCAGACAGCCACAATAGCAACAACTTACTCCCACCTATCATTATGCAACTATGCTCCATGTAAATAAAATGCTCTCTTACCAAAGAAAAGGCACAAATCCCATTAAATGCTCTATCCACCCCTGAAGACGGTCAGTCCTTTTCCAGTTCAGTCACAGGCCCATCTTGGTATCCAATAACCTCAAAACTAAATGACAGCTAACCATCACCTCATTGATAATAGAAGTGAAAAAGAGGGGCGCCTGAGTGGCTCAGTCAGTTAAGCATCCAACTCTTGATTTCTGCTCAGGTTATGACCTCATGGCTGTGAGATCAAGCCCGTGTCAAGCTCTGAACTGGGCATGAGGTCCGCTTAAGATTCTCTCTCCCTCTCACTCTGCCCTTCCCTCACTCATGCTCTCTCTCTCTCAAAAAAGAAAAAAAAAAAAAAAAAAAAAAAGAAAAGAGAAAAGAGAAGATTGGTTAATACACACAAATATATACATAATAAAGCAAGCAAGAAAAATATGTACAGCTATGATAATCTGTCCTGCAACAGGTCAGAAAAACGTTGTTGGTATTTACAACTTCTTCGTCCACTACCAATTTTATGGGTCAATTTGCTCTCAGTCACCACCAGTTAAGTGTTTTATATCTAGTGAGGTGACCCACACCTTCCTTCCATAAATGCCTGAGCTTTTCTTCATTTTGTCTGTACTGTGTTGCCGTGGGCTTCCATTAATCTTTAGTCTTGGATATGAAGTATTAGGAGACACCCAAGGGGATTCTCTGGGTTATAAATACTCCTTCCTGCCCTTGATATGTACCAGTAACTCTATTGCTGCTTGATAATCAAGGCCCATCACGCAAGCCAGAACAGCAAATCCTTTCTTTGTCTTTGTTCTTTGTTCAGTAGCAAAAGACCCCAAAGGTGGCCAGCTGGCTAACTCATCTTTTAGTTCAGTGAAATCATTGTTGTGTCATAGGTGGAAGCAGCCATCTACTGAGAAATAAGGAATCTAAGCTGGCAGGTTCAAAATCATGGCAAAGAGAAGTAAATATTGTGTAAGTGAGTATGATAACAGCAAGAGGAACCGCTCACACTTCATTCGCCCTCTTGATTCCCAGACCCTCATATTTTGTTGACAGGGGAATCAATACCATAAGACTGTCCCCAATATCACAGAGAGGTATCTTTCAACTGATGCATAAATGAGTTTTCAATGGACCATCTCACCATTGTATAGGGTATTGGGATACAGAGTTAAGATCCACAAATCTTGTAAAAATAAGTCCATTGTCTCATTTAAAAAATAAATAAAATGAATTCCTTGGTCAGAAGGAATGTCATGTGAAATACTATGGCAACAAAAATGACATCCAGTAAGATCATGGATGATGATTTGTGACAAAAGTGCTTGGACAGAGAAGGCAAATCCATATCCAGAATTAGATTATTTTCTGGGTTATATATACGAGGCTAGATAGACCCAAGTAAGTCATGAGAAAAATTTCATGAGCTCCACGGGGTGAGGGCCCCCTCACAGATCAAAGTCAGTCAGTTGGTACACAGAGATATGGCTACCACAGATGTAAGAATATTTAAATACCTCTCTATGGTGAGTAAATAGTACTTCCCCAGCTCCTAAAGCTTCCTTTTCTGAACTCCCTGGCTGCCCCAGTCCCTCCTTTCAGATCTAGGCAGTAGGATGAGAAAGGTATAAATGGTCTGCTTTTGATTTTGTTATTGTTGTCTTAGGGACAAAAAAAGATGCAGGCAAGGACTTTCACTTCTGTTCACCTACTATCCTTGGCATTCCAATTTCAACTTGGACAGAAACCCTCTCCATAATGAGTAATAACTGCTATAGCTCTTTCTGCTTTACATCCGTATCTTGCGACGACACGGTACACCCTCATCATATTTAGTTTGATAAATTAAAACGTCTTAAATTACCCTTTCATTTGAAACTTCCCCCCGGAGTTCCAACTGGAGATTAGAGTTCAGGACTTGACTTTGCCTCGCCTTGGGTTTGTCCTATCCCATGTTAATGAACTTGTGGGAGAAAAGGGCAGCACCCCTTACTCCCGTGACAGACTACAGGGCAAGAGGCAGAGGCGGGCTGGTGATGGCGAGACAAAACCATCAGGTCCCTCTCTGCTTTTGCAGGCCAATCTCCTTGAGAAGTCCCAGGCCTTGCATAGATGCTGGCATCGTGCTCTGGTTTACATCAGAGCCCTAGCATTTATCCTTCTAGATAGCTGCCTCTCCCCCATGGACTAGAAAGAGAGGGAAGGAATGAGATGGAAAGCCTCAGGCTGCCATGTTTCTCTCAAAAATTTTCTTTACTATTTTTAATATTTATTTATTTTTAAATATTTTTAGTATTTATTCTGATTATAAAAGTAATACATGGTCATTTACTTTTTATTTTTTTTTAAGTTTATTTATTTATTTTGAGAGAGAGAGGGACAGACAGAGTACAAGTGGGGGAAGGGCAGAGAAAGAGGGAGAGAGATTGAATCCCAAGCAGGCTCAGCACTGTCAGTGCAGAACCAAATGTCAGGCTTGAACTCATGAGCCGTGAGATCTTGATCTGAGGGGAAAGCAAGAGTTGGATGCTCAACTGACCGAGCCACCCAGGCACCCCAAGACATGGTCATTTAACAACGATATCATACAAAAATATATAGGAAGTGTAGTCTCTTTTATTCTCATTCCCCTCTCCCAGTGATAACCATTGGTATCAGCTTTGTATTTCACACACACACACACACACACACACACACACACACACACACGTATAGACACTATACCATAACATTTTTCTAGTCTTTTTACTAAAAGGAGTATTAGGATGCATTTTAACAAATTTTATAATATCTTTGTTTATTTATCCTTGACAGATCCTCTTTTTCATCTTATTCATTTCAACAGTGAGTGGTGCAGTATTTCACGTTGGGTCTGTATCATAATTTCTTTAATCAATGCAGGATGAATGAATATCTAGTAGTTTATACGTTGTGCTTTTTTTTTATATCCAAGCACTTATGGTGATGATAGAGGTAGAAATTTCACCAATTGGTCCTTGGATCTTGGACTCTTTACAAAAGTTTGCAAAATGGGGCGCCTGGGTGGCTCAGTCGGTTGGGCATCCGACTTCAGCTCAGGTCACGATCTCGCAGTCCGTGAGTTCGAGCCCCGCGTCGGGCTCTGGGCTGATGGCTCAGAGCCTGGAGCCTGCTTCTGATTCTGTGTCTCCCTCTCTCTCTGCCCCTCCCCCGTTCATGCTCTGTCTCTCTCTGTCTCAAAAATAAAAAAAAATTTAAAAAAGTTAAAAAAATTAAAAAAAAAAGTTTGCAAAATAGAGAGGCCATCTAAACTTATGGACTCACCAATTAGTTTGGAAAGCTAGACTTGCTCTTGAATGCTAATTCAGAATCATTTCAGAGCGAAGCAGGCTTCTCTGTTTTTGTTTGGAGGGGAGGGGACTGGAACACGTAGTGTTGGTAAATGCAGTTTGTGTACAATTGTTCCTTAGATAAATGTATGACATAAAATGCTTTCTAAGGAATTTATGTATCTGTAAGGTACATTAAAAATAGCCTTTATTTTTGTCTCTAAAGAAAATAAAAGTAAGCTGCATAATGATATTTTAACCAAACCCCCCCAACACAGACACATACCCTTCCCACTGACCCCAGAAATTGCAACTGTGTGGATTAGAGGGGTTTTTATACTCTATTTGTAATAACTTTAAGATTTTTAGTCACTGAACCATTCTGTCATCAATTTTCATTGCTTTTTATTTTACTTTGAGGTGGACTGGTTCCAAGCTGACTAAGTCACACATTTAAAATAATTAAAAGTTTTATGTTGCAGAAGAAAAATACACTCTTTCTTCCACCTTGGTGTGTGTCCTTTTCCCCATTCATTTATCACCGTAATGCAGAAAAATAGTAAACCAAAGCAGCATTTCATGTCTAACCTTGTCGCCTCAAATATTCAAGATGAAACCTGTGAAGCTCTACAAGCTTCTGCGTGTGGGGCTTACAGTCTTTGCAAAGACCATGGAAACCACTAAATGCTTTTGAAATTATATTTACAAATAACATTTATATATCTGTGATATTTTTTAAGTGAACTTATTTTGAGAAAGAGAGAGAGAGAGAGGGAGAGAGAGAGAGAGAGCAGGGGAGGGGCTGAGAGAGAGAGAGAGAGAGAGAGAGGGAGAGAAAGAATCCCAAGCAGTCTCCACACTGTCAGTGTAGAGCCCGATGTGGGGCTCAAACTCATGAACCGTGAGATCATGACGTGATTGAAATCGAGAGTTAGATGCTTAACTGACTGAGCCACCCAGGTGTCTCTCTGTAATGTTTTTAACAGAGTACTTCATGGTAGAAACGTGGTTCTATACAAACAGTAAACCAAGGTGAACGAGAGAAGTGCTGTGTGCTGCTGAAGGCCAATGAATCTTACTTTTTTAAATTTTTTAAATGTTGATTTATTTTCGAGGGGCAGAGAGAGAGAGATTGAGACCCAGAACCCAAAGCAGGCTCCAGGCTCTGAGCTGTCAGCACAGAGCCGGACATAGGGCTCAAACTCAGGGACCACAAGATCAGGACCTGAGCCGAGTTCAGATGCTTAGCCAACTGAGCCACCCAGGTGCCCCCCCCCAGTTCATCTTATTTGAAGACAGACGCAGTGCCCGCTGGTATTAATCAGGTCACGGTAGCCTGTGAATTCTCTTCTCTTGAAATCTCTTCCTCCTACACCCTTCTACTTCCCACCTCCACAAACTGCTCTTGTAGATGCATTGCACCCCTATTTATTTGTCTAGTTTTAGGTGATGGAGACTCCAGAATTTCTTGTCCATCATGTACGGAGAAGAGCTAGAAGCTGGATTTACACTTGTTCCTTACAAAAGTTTGAGAAATTATTAATTATATTCAAGAATGCCCTACCCTCACCTACAACCCAGCAATACCATTGTTTTTAGAGTAGAAAGGAAACGTAGAGGGAATCCTCTCTGATTCTCTTACTTCATACATGATACTAAGGCCCAAGAGCTGAAGCGAATTGCCCAGTGTCACAGCCAGATAATGGCACAGCCGGCTAATGGCACGGCCAGTTTCCCACTTCTCACTCCAGTTTGGTATTTATGAAGCATGTTCAAAGTGATAAGTAATTACCACAAACTTGACATTTGATTTTGGAATTGGCTTCATACTTATGTTTAAATGTTGCTGCTCCTGGACTTTATATATTGACGAATTTAGGAATCCACTTTAAATGAAATAATCAAGTCCGACAGCAAAGACCTGACTTAGGGGGATAAGTAGAATTGAAAAAAAAAAATTCACTTGTTTCCTCCTTCTCACTGCGGCTTCCCTTGAGATTTTCCTAAAATAGTGTTGCGGTCGGATGTCCAAGTGTTCTTTCGGCGGCATGACAATTTAATCGTTTGGTTGTGCAAAAAACAAAGTCTCAACAAAGATAATTAGGTAGTTTATTGTGGGTTCTCTTTTAAAAACATTGAAAACGATTTTCTAAGGAGAAGCTCTAATAAGCTTGAAGGTAAGATGATCGCTTTATCTACAGTGACAGTTTAATTTGTGATTATGTGGAGATTTGGAAAGACTGGCACAATGGGATCTAAAAGCCCTTCTTGAAGGGCTCATCTCCCCATTAGTACATCTTCCTAGAGAAGAGGGAAAACACAAGAGTGCCTTAAAGGTACAATAATCTCCACAGAAAGACTTGTCTTAAAAATTTCTGGGCTTGTTTCCAACAGCACCAAAAGTGGCTTCTGGAGGTAGATGTCCACATACCTATATGTGTAGGATGCCAGAGTGAGTGCTGTGACATAGAAATGGTTGTTGCTTTTTTTTTTTTTTTTTGTATACAAAGGTCCAGAGATAGGAGAAACTTGGTCCTTTCAAAAAAAGTGCAGAATTCTCCATAAAAGTGAGCAGTGGCGTCCAAGAGAACTTTCTTCCAAGATGGAAATGTTTAACGTCTGTGCTGTCCAGTACAGTCGGCACTTGCCCCAAGTGGCCAGGGGGCACTTGAAAAATGACGGGTATAACTGAGTAACTGACTTCTAATTAAATTAATTTTAATTCATTTACACTTACATAACTACCTGTGGCTCACGGACACCACGTTGGTCAGAGCAGTTCTGGGGCATAAAGGAATGGATGACAGTGAAAGGAGATGAGGGGGGCCTAAGCCATTCTAAGAAGTGTGGCCTTTGTCCTGTAGGTAACAAAGAAGAACTGAATGGCTGATGGCTTAGGGCCCTGACATCGGCATAGGAAAATAAACTCAAGGGCACAGGGAGAGAGGCTGGCTATAGACTGTAACAGCTCACTGCCTGGGATGAGAGGAGATGAGGCAAGGATGTGTGTGAGAGAAGCTACAGTTTATAAAGCCAATGGGAAGGGAAGAAAAATTTAAGGAAAGTCACATCAGATTCACTTTTCTGCCAAGTAGCAAGAGACCAGTTTGTCTACTGAAATTGAGGGAAGGAAAGATGAGTCCTTGGAAGTTGTGAAGAGGAGGGTAGGGTTGGTCTGAAATATCATTTGGGGACCGACTAATGATAAATGATGGGACTTCCTGGTGGTGGGACTGAAGGCACAGCTGAAGTTGAAGATTGGCTTTAAATGGCTCCAGTCTGCGGTTCCAGAAGGGTTTATTCATCTGGGTATGAAACTGGAGAAAGTATTGTAATGGGAATCGAGGGTCATAACCACAAGCAATTGCTGCAAAAGGCCTGGGGTGCAAGGAAATTGAGTAAGCTGATGAAGGAGTGCTTCAGATAATAATTTGAGGTCCTGAAGACCTAGAAGAGTAAGTTACAATTTTTTTTAATGTTTATTTTTGAGACACACACACACACACACACACACACACAGATCGTACAAGCAGGGGAGGGTCAGAGAGCAAGGGAGACACAGAATCTGAAGCAGGCTCCAGGCTCTGAGCTGTCAGCACAGGGCCCAAAACAGGGCTCAAGCTCATGAACTGTGAGATCATGCCTGAGCCAAAGTGGAAAGTTAACCAACTGAGCCACCCAGGTGCCCCTAGAAGAGTAAGTTAGATCAAAGAGTAGAAGATCAGAGTTGAAGACTTCAGAGGCATGTTTATAGATGACCACAAGATCCATGGTGTTGCCATGGTGATATATGACTGGAGATTAGCGAAGGTCATTGGAATTGAGATGTTGAGAGGTATCTATACTAACAATGACCAATATATCAGGACTTGGGATAGGGAGTAATGATGTGAGCCAGAAGTCAATAATAAGTGAAAGAAGTTATCAAAATCTCAGAAATAAACATGCAGAGGAGGGAGAAGGAGGTGGCATTGTAAGGTGGCATACAGGAAGGAGCCATAAAGGAGGACAAGTTTATGCGAAGGCAGACAAATCACGTCAACTCAAAAATCCTATCTCCTGATCCTGGAGCAACACTGTTGGAAGATGCGAGGGCTCCAGTGGCTAGGGCTGCTGGGAAACAGTGAACATTAGAACAGCGACAGATTTCAGTTAAGGAGGGAGACAGAGGAAGTGTTCACCATTTGTCAGGGAGCATTGTTTACTGGGTACGGAGATTCAAGAGGGCCCATGGGCTATATAGCAGTGAAGGGACCAGTGAGAAGTGAAAGAAATTACAACAGAAGGATGTGAGCATGATCTTTATCTGTTGTGACAGATTTGCTAGTATGATATATAGTCGTTTTTGCTGACTTTGGAAATATTTTAGGACAAAACCAAAATTTAGACCCTATCACCAGTTAGATACGGGGCAAACAGCCTTCACTACAGGGATGAACAAGTCTAGAATTTTACTTTTTCTCTCATCCAGAAATGGCCTATGCATTAAGAGAGGGAGGGTGTCTGACCATCTTTAGAAACAGGATACATTCTCATTAGCCTCGGATGGTTGAGGTGTGACTGCCTACTTGCAAAAGAAGGATAAATTACCTTACCTTACAAGTGCTTTTACATTCCAATGATTTTGTGAATCTAAGGTAAATTAACTTAAATTCTTAAATATTAGAAACATAGCAGAATACCACTACAGCATTTTTTGAGGATTCCCGGTGACCTTATTTTATAAATTTAAAATCAGAACACGTGGTCTGGCAATGGATGTTTTCTAATCTCTAAATTGAATGATATGAAACCACACTTGGATAAACATTGAATGCACTGCCTTTGTAGAAAAGAATAAAATAAATTTATACTGGAATTGTCTCAGAAAAATCTAAGATATATGACTACTATACTTGTAAGTGAGAATAATTTATCAGGTGGATATTTCAGTGACTATACCTTTTTGGCTACAGTTTAACAAATTCTGATCTAGGGCACAGAATGTGCCAGTGAAGTTCCAGTGAAGCTGTCCAAATCCAGGAAATGAAAGATATAACATTGATTGAATAATTTAGATTTTTCTTCTCTACTTTCAGGCACTCTGGTCTTACCCTTCTCCTGTTTTTCTAAGTATTCATGCCTTATACAGGTTCCTTGTTTTATTTTATTGCTCAGAAACACATTATCTCACTTAAAATGAGGAAGCCAGTGAGAACAAGTTGGCTCTATTCACAGCACTGTAACTCGAGGAAAATTCCCTCTGCAAATGATGAAGAATTCTCAGCATGTTTAGCCACAGCTAATCCAGTTCCTTTGGGTATAGTGTGGTGCCGTACATTGGAACGTTTTAAGAGCATTACCCAGCTAAGCAATAAACATGCTTTTAAGGGCTTATGGGTAGTATGCTGACTCAAAGCAGAAATAATATCATTTTAAGTTGCCACATCCAGATTCATTCTTTCTAAGACCCGTGTAGGCTTTTCAAGGTCCTTTGCCCCCTCTGTGACAGTTGGCTTTTATAAGAGGTGTCTCAGAATCCAGTTTGTTCTATGATCTTAAAACAGAGCAAACCCAAAACAAACAAACAAACAAGAAAATCTCAGTATTTATTTGGAATTTCATGAGGTGAAGACTTCTCAGGCAAGAGATCAAACCCAGCCTCTTCTTATTGGTGACATACCTGGAGTCACCTATGAGCTGTGGCTGGGATCTGTCTTCACCGTGGAAACCACTTTTTTGGTGAAAAGAACTTTGGTTGGGCTTATGGGAACTGGAAAAGTAGACAAATAAAGAAGTGATGGGAGAATGAGAGGAAAGATACCCCATTAGAGCCAAAGTGGGCAAAGGAAGGCAAGGTCAGAGCTACACTAGGGGTTACTGAGAATAAGACCATGGGAACAGAAAGGAATTTTCTATAACTTCTAGAATCTGAGGGAAAAGGATGCTTAAAATACATTTTCTTGAAGACTTGGGAGCTTTTCCTGAAGTTCCCAGATATTAAAAATGAGAGTTAGGAGCAGTAGTCTACAAGGACCTTGTAAGATTCTCTGAACCTCATGTAATGACCCCAAGTTATTGTTATTACAGTAATAGGGTAGTCTAGGTATGTTAAAATCTTGCAACAACAAATCCCTTAAAAATACCAGGAGATTTTTTTATTTTTTAAAACATCACATCAATGGAAAGTCAAGAAAATCACCATGGTCAGAGACAAAGCAAGAAAGCCAGTCCTAGGAGAACAGGAATTGCTGAAACTGTTACAATCCCTGAGAACATCTAGAAAGTCTTGTGCTTAGCACTTTCCCAAAGGGAATTTTAGGAATGGTTACTACCTTAGAAAAACAAAAAGAAAACAAGTCTAGAAGGCTCAGACAGCAAACAAAATGGTCTCAGCCTCAGTTCTGAGTGGGGATGAAAAAGAATCTCTCTCAAGATTTCAAGGTCCCCAGTCAAGACAAGGGTTTCAGTTTTGAACGTACACTATTTGTGTAATATATAAAATCCCAATATAAAGGGGATCCTGATGAGACATTACGTTAGAGGACCTCAGAAATAAAGTCAAATTCTTCCTCCAAGGAACGTACCTTCCACCTAGGACTTTCACTCCCCAAAAGGAGACTTCCTACAACTATGAGTCCTTACACACACACACACACACACACACACACACACGCAAGCATGGATGTGCCCAT
Organism: Panthera onca; assembly: GCF_046562875.1. Classification (NCBI taxonomy): domain Eukaryota; kingdom Metazoa; phylum Chordata; class Mammalia; order Carnivora; family Felidae; genus Panthera; species Panthera onca. The sequence goes on from NC_138345.1 coordinate 21,798,221, forward strand.
GCACACACATGCAAAACCAAGCCAATGTGAATGAGTAAGCAGAAATAACACACACAAAATTGCACTCATGAAGAACTATCAGAGGCAATAAAACACCTAGGTTTAATGCATTTAAAGAAAGAAAAGAGTACCTTTTTAAAAGGAGTAAGGAAAGAGAGGTTATATAATGATCAGTCAGATGAGGAAAAGAACCAGACTATAATTCTAGAAATGAGAAGAGTAATGATTTAAATGAGGCACTTAATGAATGGAATGGCTAAATCACCAAATACACACAGCTGAAGAAAGAACTATGAAGAATATATATTATTAAAATGGTGGAAAATATGAACGGGAGGTCAAAATGTCTGATAGTTTCCCAGGATTGTTGCAAAACACATCTCTAACTCAGAAGACCAGCACATCTCTACTACATAAATAGAAAGAAATTCACACCTAGATTCATCTTAGTGAAGCTGCCGAACACAGAAAATAAAGAGAAGCAGTTAAGAGTTGCCAGAGGGAAAAAAGGCAATTTACCCAAGAAGGAATAATAATCAGATGGAAGTCTGAGTCCTCAAGAGCAGCAATAGGGACTACAGACAGTAGAATATTAAAATTTCAAAGTACTGATGGAAAAAAACTGTAAGACTAGAATTGTGTTTCTTAAAAAATTATCTTTCACAAACAAGAGGGAATTTTTTTCTGTATAATAAAACTGGGAGGGATTACCCCTAACAAATTTTCACTTATAGAATTTGCCAAGGGTGTTTTTCAAATGCAAGGAAGAAATCTCTAGAAGAGCATCTGAGCTATAGGAAAGATAGCACACGAATAAAATCATAAATATATCACTTAATCTACTTAGTATTAAGAACATAAAACAGGAATGCTTAATTTAAGGGGTTCACAATAAACACATAGAGCTAAAAGACTGGACAAAAATTGAATTTAAGCTGTGGGATGGGTTGGTAGTGGTTGGAAATAAAATAAACGTCTGTGTATTATTTAGAGATGAGTAAATATATCCACCAGGAAGTTACAAAAGCCCTCTATGTACACCTAATACAATACTAACACAAGACTAAAACTGTGAAGGAAAAATTAACAGAACTATAAGAATAAATTGACATTTACAACTGCAGGGTGGGAAATTTCAACATACCTCTCTCATTATTTATAGATCAAGAATAACAGCAAAACAATAAAACCTGAACACCACAATTAGGAAGATTGATTCAATGGATGATGTGAAATTCAGTTAAAGAGTATGGATATTCTCTAACAACATGGACATTTAGAAGTTGGTCACATACTAGGGCATAAAACAAATCTCCATGAATTTTGAGAAACAGTTATCATATAGACCACATTCTCTGACCTCACTTAAATAAGTAAACAGTTAAAAACAACAACAAAAGAATTAAAAGATGTCAGTGTGTTTGGAAATTTTAAATAACTCAATAACTCATGGATCAAAGATGGATCAAAATGGAAATTAAAAAATACTAAAAACTAAATGATGTGGAAACACCATATACTGAAATGTGGACAATGCAACCAAAGAGATGCTTCAAAGGACATCTATAGCCAAAAAAACGTATATTAGAAAAGGAAAGAGTTGAAAACTAAAACAATTTCCAATTTCAAAAGTTAGAAAATGCAGTAACAGATGATAGCAGTAAAGATAAGAGCAGGAATCGGTGAAAAAGAAAACAAAGATATACTAGAGAGCATCACAAAAACCAAATGCTGGTTGTCTGAAAAAGAAAAACAGAGAAATCTTATTAAAGAAAAGGAGAGAAGACCCAAAGAAATAATATTCTGAATGCAAAAGGGACACAACCAGACATACAGCAAAGATAGAGAAAATGTGACATAACATTTTCACAATAATTTTGTTTTGAAGTTTATTTATTTTGAGAGAGAGAGGGGGAGGGGCAAAGGGAGAAGGAGACAGAATGCCAAGCAGGCTCTGCACTCTCAGCACAGAGCCCAATTCGGGGCTTGAATTCATGAACCGTGAGATCATGACCTCAGCCAAAATCAAAAGTTAGATGCTTAACCGACTGAGCCACCCAGATGCCTCCATTTTTCCAATAAATTTTGAAAACAGATGAAATGGACAAGTTCCTAGAAAAATATAACTTACTATCAGTGAGTACTAAAGAAATTACAGAAAGAGCTAAAAACCTTCTCAGAACCAGAAAGTTTTTTTTAGATGAGCTCTACCAAACTTATAAAGAACATATCATTCCAATCTTTTGTTAACTCTCCCAGATACCAGGGGAAGAAAAGACAGTACTCCCAAATCCATTCTGTGAGGCCATTCATAGCCAAACCAGATATGAACAATAAAGAAGCATAGTTATAAAAATAAAACACATAAAACCCAACAGAATTAAAAAGCCAGAAGACAATGGTATGTAAGCTTTGAGATTGGACCCTGGACTAAAGCATCCTAATCTGTTATATTATTCAGTAGGCAGGTGAAGATATTGATTGCTGTTTGAGTTTTAAGATGTAAGCATGTTGGGGCACCTGCGTGGCTCAGTAGGTTAAGCGTCTGGCTTGGGCTCGGGTCATGATCTCACAGTTCATGGTTTTGAGACCCGCGTCAGGTTCTGAGCTGGCAGCTCAGAGCCTGGAGCCTGCTTGGGATTCTGTGTCTCCCTCTTTCTCTGCCCCTCCCCTGCTATCATTCTGTGTCTGCGTCTGTGTCTGTCTGTCTCTGTCTCTGTCTCTGTCTCTCTCTATCAAAAATAAATACACATTAAAAAAATTTAAATGTTGGGGCACCTGGGTGGCTCGGTCGGTTAAGCGTCCGACTTCGGCTCAGGTCATGATCTCACGGTCCGTGAGTTCGAGCCCCCGTCGGGCTCTGTGCTGACAGCTCAGAGCCTGGAGCCCGTTTCAGATTCTGTGTCTGCCTCTCTCTCTGCCCCTCCCCTGTTCATGCTCTGTCTCTCTCTGTCTCAAAAATAAAAAACGTTAAAAAAAAATTAAAAAAAAAATTTAAATGTTAGCATGTTAAAATTTCAAGGACAACCACTTGAAGACTAGAAATAAATATCTATCTCCCAAATTGTCACAGGGGAGAAAAAAAAAATTAAATGTAAAGAGAAAATCAAGTCAGAAGACTAGAAAGAAAAAGGTGACTTCAGGAAAAAACTGGACAAAATAAGATGGAAGAAATAAAGTAAAATATATGAAGAACCACAATGAGTGTTAAAAGCATAGGTTGATAGTCTAATTTTCAAAAAGCCCACCTACATATTGTTTACAAAAAAAGTTGATGGAAAATTTCTTCACCTGGCTTACCTGTGCAAAACTGTCCTAATTATATCCACTCTGTGTATGTTAGGTGTCTAACATAATAGAAATTCACAGATGTCTGAGCCAACAAATGTCACATGAGTCAGAATTAATTTGCCTCCAAGTTTCTTGGAGACTTTCAGAGGCATGTTTTTATTTCATCAGTCACTGTCCTGAAAGCGTAAGATATTTTAGGCCAACCCCACAGTCTTTGTGAAGTCTCTGTGGATCTCAAAAAACTGACCACTTGACCAAATACTTGTACAAAGATCTTTGCTCTTAGAACACCATAGATGTTGGCATAGGACTTCAGCCTCAAGATGTTATTCTAGGACCTTTTCTGAGGGCTGAATTCTTTCTTGGAGAGCTTCAGGGATGACTTTACTAAAATCTGATCCCACATTTCCTGTCTGTAGTGACATTTAGTTATGTCAATTTCATAATGTCAGGACCAATCTTATTATATAGGCTGGTCATCAACTGTCTAGGGCAGCAAAATATTACTGGCATTAAAGTGCTGGGTGACTATGCCAGCAGAAAAAAAAAATCTATTTGAAAGACCACAAAAAAGAAGATAGAGTTAAAAAGAAAACTTTAAAATGTAGGAGTTCTTATGCCTTTGCTTCCTTTAAAGAAAAAAAAATGCCGTAAGAAGAAGCAGGTCTGAAACTTAAGAATCATGCGGTGCTTCTTTTCCTTCCCCAGAAGGAAAACTCACAGGGCCAGCTCTAGGCAGATTTGAAAAACAGAAAACAGTTTCCCTTTTCTCCAAAAATATTATCCTGCAGACTTCCACTCTGACGTTCTCAAGATAGGCAATGGCTGTTAAAAATGTTTAATTCTATTTTTTTTTTAGTAAAACACACATGGAGTTTTAAAAAATTAACACATTCAATTGAAACGCATGGTCTCTTGCCCCAGGACCTGAGCTGGCTTTCTCAAAATCACCCTCTTCATTCTGTTCAGCTATTTCTTCTGATAATTACCTATATGCCTCTAAATACTACTCTCATTTTGATTTTTCAGTTTTACACATTGTCTATTGACTTCTTTGTATGAAAGATGACTATTGGGAACTCTTAGAGACAACCCCCCCCCCCAAACTTCCTCCTTCCACTATTGTCCCAATATGCCTATATAACACTTTTTAATAAATCAGTAATCAATGGTGCATTTTGATGGCTATGAAAGTTTTATTCACTGCTGAACAAAATCTCGTTCTGTGGCTGAATTTTCTTTTTTATGAAACTTTCCATTTTCCTGGGAATTGACACAGCTTCATTTTTATTTGCTAGGTTATTTTTTAATGTTCCTATCACAAGTTCTTTTCAAACTCTTCACAAGATCTATAAAACCTGTGGTACTATTTTAAATACTTTCCTACATGGTAAACATTGCAGGTAATCTATCAATTCCAGTTTGCTTCCTCCTAGAGACATAGTTCTTGAATCCGTCTATACTCCCCTTCTAATCTGGGTGGTATGATGTGGCTTATTGCAGAGATGGCGTCCTGGGACTCCCCTTTTCTCCACTTTGTATTAGAACTCTTGTACCTTAGATTTGCTCTCTTTGTTTTTCTTATTTACCCTCTGATTTTGCTGTGTAGCATCATCCTTTACTTTCCTGAGATCTAGCGCATGGGAATTGGAAAGTAATATTTCTAAGGCCTCAGATGTCTAAAAATGTGTTTATATTACCTCTGTACTTTTGATAGGTTGGCCGGATATGGATCCTAATTTTTTTTTCTCATAATTCTGAAGATTGCTCCATTGTCTTCTAGCTTCTAATGTCTCTAATAAGAAGTCTAACGTCATTATGATTGTTTACCTTTGAAGGTAACTTAGTCTTTTTCCCTGGAAGTTGCCTGGAACTTTTAAGGAAATTTCTGGAGTTTTAAAAATTTGTAATGACTTGCTTTGCGTAGGTCCTCTGTTACTTTGCTGGGCTGGTCATTTCAATTCTAGGAAATCATCTTGAATTTTTTATTGACCTAATCTCTTCTCTGTCGTTTGTTTGTTTGTTTTTGTTGTGGTTGTTCTTCTTTTTTGTATTACCTCTTATTTAGATGTGGAATTTTGAATTCATCATGCCATTTTCCCAAATTCTCTTTCATGGTTTATATCTCTTCATCTTAGCTTCTGTCTTCTGGGAGGTACTCCTCAATTTATCTTCTAGCCCTTTTGGTATTTTTTATTCTATTGACCCTGCTTTGAACGTCCAAGAATTCTGTACTTTTCTCTGATTGTGTCTTTTATTATTATTATAATTTTTATCAAGTCAATAGCTTCTTTTACCTATTTGTGGATATTAAATGCAGGTCAAAAAATCCTATTACAACTTTCTACATTGTTTCATTTCCCCCAAATGCTATGGCTTCTTGGAGGTCTCTTGATATTAAGAAGCTGTTTGGAAAATGTGTCTGTGCAGACAGGAGGACATCTCTACCAGGGCTTCCTGAGAGCTCCATAGCAGAGGCCCAGCTGTTTCAGTGAGTAGTATAAAATGTCAGTATATGCAAATCTTTCCCTCATCCTCCACTCAGTCTTTTTATATCTCAAGAGAAGAGAATTATCTAGTCGCCAGCCTTGGGGAAAAAGCCTTGTTGCCTGCGTTCTTGGAGTTGAGTCATGGAAAAGTGGTGGGTGTCTCAATGTTCAGTATATAGGTTTTTAAGTTTTATTTTTAAATTTGCATACAGTAGCATTCACTTTTTTTGGTTTATAGTTTCATGAGTTTGGACAACTGCAAAGAGTCACAAACCACCACCACAATAGAAATAGAACCGTTTCATCCTCCTCCAAAATACTCTCATGCTTGCCCTTTGCATTTTCTCTCTCCTCTAAGTCCTAACCATGAGCAACCTCTGATCTCTTCAATATTCCTAAGCTTTTGCTTTGCTATCATATCATATTCATGGAATCATTCATTTGTGACCTTTCCTTGTCCAGTTAATTTCATTTGGCATAATGCATTTGAGATTTATCCATCCTGTTATATATATCAATAATTCATTTTTTCTTGCTGATTAGTATTCCATTATACAGATTATCACTGATTGTTCATCCAATCCTTCATTGAAGGACATTTAGATTGGTTCTAGTGTTTGGTGGTTATAAATAAAGCTTCTATAAACCTCTGCATACAGGCCTATTTATGAAAATAAATTTTCATTTAAATCCCACCCCCTAGAAATACGATTGGTAGGTCAAATGATAAATGTATACTTAACCTTGTAAAAAACGGACAACTGTTTTTCCAAGTGCCTGTACCATTTTGCATTTTCATCAGCAACGTATGAAAGCCCCATTTGTTCTGGAGCCTTACCAGGATTGGCACTGTTAAGATTTGTCTGTTTTTTTAAGTCATTCTAATAGGTGAATAGTGATATCACATGGTGCTTTTAATTTGCATTTCCCTAATGACTAACCATGATGATCATCATTTCACATGCCTATTTGCAATCTATATATCTTATTTGGAGGAGTAGGTTTTGAAATATTTTGCCCGTGTTTTCTATACGATGTTTGTTTCCTTATGGTTGAATTTCAAAACTTTTTTTTTTTTTAATATATTCTGGGTGTAGTGCTGCTTTTTCAGATGTCTGGTTTGCAAATATTTTCTCTTAGTCTGTGGCTTGTCTTTTCACTCTTTTGTTTTATTTATTTATTTTTGAGAGAGAGAGAGCAAGCACACGTGCAAGAGTGAGCAAGGGGCTCAGAGAGAGGGAGAGAGAGAATCCCAAGCAGGCTCCACCCTGACAGCACAGAGACCATGAGATCCTGATCTGAGCTGAAATCAAGAGTCAGATGCTTAACTGACGGAGCCACCCAGGTGCCCCTTTTCACTCTTTTAATAGTGACTTTCACAGAGTATAAATTCCTCATTTTAGTGAGATGCAATGGTCAATTTTTTCTTGTATGAAATGTGCTTTTAGTGTCATATCTAAGAATTCTTCACCTAATCCACGTCATAATATTTTCTCCTGTGTTTTCTCATAAAAGTTTTATTGTTTTAGATATATTTCAATCTATAACCTACTTTGAATTAATTTCTATAAAGATGTGAGGTATAGAACAATGTTTTTTTTATTTATGTATCTCTAACTTTTCCAGCAACATTTGTTAAAAGATGATTCTTTCCACCATTGGATTTCCTTGTCCCTTTGTCAAAAATAAACAGACTATATTTGTATGAGTCTATTTCTGGGCTTTATGTCTTATTCCATTCATCTATCCTTGAACAAATATCTCTTTGTTTTGTTGGTTTATAGTGAAATTTAAGGTAAGATAGTATGTGGCCTCCAACTTTGTTCTGCTGTTTCAAAATTGTTTTGGTACTTCTCTTTCCTTTTTCCCACATACATCTTTTTTTTTTCTGAGAGAGAGAGAGCATGAGAGGTAGAGGGAAAGAGAGAGAATTTTAAACAGGCTCCACGTTCAGTGTGGAGCTTGATGTGGGGCTCGATCCCACAGCTATGAGATCATGACCAGAGCCAAAATTAAAAGTCGCATGCTTAACCAACTGAGCCATCCAGGCGCCCCAATCCACTTACATTTTACTTTATTTTATATTATTATTTGTTTATATATTAAAAAAATTTTTAATGTTTACTTTTGAGACACACACACACACAGCACCAGCAGGGAGGGGCAAAAAAAGAGAGAGACACAGAATCCAAAGCAAGCTCCAAGTTCTGAGCTGTCAGCACAGAACCCGATGCAAGTCTTGAACTCACAGACTGCAAGATCATGACCTGAGCTGAAGTCTGACACTTAACCAACTGAGTCACCCAGGTGCCCCTCCACCTACATTTTAGATCAAATTGTTGACATCTATGAAAATTCCTCTGGGATTTTTTTCTGGAATTGCAGTACAAATAATACATTTAACTTATATACATGTAAGTTGCCTCTCAGAGACTCTTAGAAATAGTCAAGAAAATTTTGCAGAAAAGTCTTAAATCAGCAAGCATAACCAACAAACTTTGACTTGGGACTCCTGCTTCTGTCAAGATGGAGTAACAGGAATTGTTTCCTGGCAGAAACAACAACAAAAACAACAACAAAAACCTAGAAAAATATATTAAACAATGAGTTCCAAGTCATTGTTCATTAACCAATGAACAGCATTTTCCCCTGAAAAATGGGAAACAAATGACATGAGCATTATGCAAGATGGAGTTGGGAATCTGGGGGTATGGAGTCTGCTAAAGTTTTCAAGACAAATTACTAGAGAGGAGAATGGTACATTGAGAGGGAAGTTCAGAGATCTCCAGATATTACCTTTTCAGTATTCTTCTGGGTACAAATATACACATGTATGTGAAAAAACTACTCTAGGCAGGGGAAAAGACCACTTAAAAAAAGTTAAAGTGAATATATTAAGGGGCCCTGAAATAGTGCCTGTTGCCACCAGCCAAAATGGAAAAACTCAATTTTGGGAGCAATGGTAGAATGCTCAGAAACCTCTTGAAAGAAGTTGGGTAGGGGCGCCTGGGTGGCTCAGTCAGTTAAGCGCCGACTTCGGCTCAGGTCATGATCTCACAGTATGTGAGTTCGAGCCCTGCATCGGGCTCTGTGCTGATGGCTTGGAGCCTGGAGCCTGCTTCGGATTCTGTGTCTCCCTCTCTCTCTGCCCCTCCCCTGCTCATGCTCTGTCTGTCTCAAAAATAAAAAAATTAAAAAATTTAAAAAAAAGAAGTTGGGTAAATAATTAGCCATAGTCTGGCACAACTCTGAACCTGCCTAACAAACCAGGAAAGCCAGATCCAAACAAATCTAACAGTTTTGCAGTAAATTAACTGTATCCAAGAACAAAGCTTAAGAAGATTTATAGGAATACAAAAATATCCAGTACCCAGCAAGATAAAATTCTTAACTCCTGGCATCAAATCAAAAATTACCAGGCATGCAAAGAAGCAAGAAAATATGATTCATAATGAGGATAAAAACCTGGACCAATCAAAGTGGACCCAGAACTTAAACAGATGCTAGAATTAGCAGACAAAGATGTTAAAACAGTTATTAAAACTGTATGCCAGATGTTCAAAAAGCTGGAGGAAAGACTGAGCAAGTAGAAAAATGATATAAATAAAAAGCCTAAATCATACTTCTGAGATGATAACTAAAATCTCAGAGATGAAAAAAAGTCACTGGTAAAATAATTGGCAGATTAGACATTGCAAAAGTAATAATTATTATACTTGAGACACAGCAATAGAAAATAGGCAAAATGAAAAACAGGAAAACAAAAAACAAAAAACAAGAATAAGAGAATCGCTAAGATGTAGAATCACTTCAATGGTTCAATATGTGAACTTGAAGTCTATAGAAGAAAGGACAATGAGGTTGAAATTTTTTTCAGAAAATATTTGAAAAAAATGACTGAAAAAGTTCCAAATTTGATGAAAACTAAAACCCCATATACCCAAGATGACTAATGCCCTCCAAACAAACAAAAGCAAAACAAAACAAAATACAAAAGCAAAAACTACATCAAAACACATACAATCATATTCTGCAAACCATAAGGAGAAAATCTCAAAAGGAGCCAGAGGGGGAAAAAAAAGACATATTAAATAGAGAGAAACAAAGATGAGGATTATAGCAGATTTTGCCACAAAAACTATACAAGAGAAAAGCAATGGAGTAACATCTGGAAAGTTTAGTGGAAGAAAAATGGTCAACTGAGAATTCTATACTCAGTAAAAATAACTTTTAAATTCACACAAGAAGTAAGGACTTTTTCAGATATACAAAAGCTGAAAGAATTCATCACCAACAGAGGCATAATACAAGAAATATTGGAGAAAGTCCATCAGACAGAATGAAAATACCAGATGGAAATATGGATATACACAATGGAATGAAGAACATTAGAAAAAGTAACTCTGTGTGTAAATGTAAAAGGACTTTTCCCTGCTTACTTAAATGTCTGTAAAGGATAATTGACTATGTACACACACAAAAATAATAATGTATTGTGGCATGGAAAACATGTGGAAATAAAATATATGACTACAACAGCACAAATGATAGGGTGGTTGAAATGGAAGTATACTGTCAAAGTTCTTTTATGAGATGTAATGTGGTATGACATCACTTGATGTTAAAGATAAGTTAAAGATGCATACTAAAGATAAATTAAATATAAGTACTAAAGCCCTTAAAGCAACTGCTAAAATAACAAAGTGAAGAGTAATATCTAATAAGCCAACAAAGGAGATAAAATAGAACTACAAAAATATTTTATTAATTAAAAAAATGTGAGAAATGAAGAAAAAGGGGAACAAATAGATGGGACAAATAACAAGGTGGTAGATTTATTTTTATTTTTTAAAAAATATTTATCTATTTTTTTTAACGTTTATTTATTTTTGAGACAGTGAGAGACAGAGCATGAATGGGGGAGGGGCAGAGAGAGAGGGAGATAGAGAATCGTAAGCAGGCTCCAGGCTCTGAGCCATCGGCCCAGAGCCCGACGCGGGGCTCGAACTCGCGGACCACGAGATCGTGACCTGAGCTGAAGTCGGATGCTTAACCGACTGCGCCACCCAGGCGCCCCAATATTTATCTATTTTTGAGAGAAAGAGAGAAAGTGAGCGCAGAAGTTGGGGAGAGGCAGAGAGAGAGGGAGGGAGAGAATCCCAAGCAGGCTCCACACTGTCAGTGCAGAGCCTGATGTTAGGATTCAGTCTCATGAACTATGAGGTCATGACCTGAGCCAAAATCAAAGATCAGCTGCTTAACCAAATGAGCCACCCAGATGCCACCAAGGTGGTAGATTTAAATTTAACTATATAATTAATCACATAAAATTAAAGCATTTAAAAACCTTAGTTAAAAGGCAGAGACTTCTTCCAGATTGGCCAAAAAGCATGACCTAACAATTGGCGGCTCTAAGAAACCCACTTTAAATATGTTAGACACAAATAAGAGTAAAGTAATGGAGGGGCGCCTGGGTGGCTCAGTCCGTTCAGCATCCAACTTATGCTCAAGTTGTGATCTCATGGTTCCCAGGTTTGGGCCCAGCATCGGGCTCTGTGCAGATAGCTCCAAGCCTCGGGCCTACGTCAGATTCTGTATGTCCTTCTCTCTCTGCCCTCCCATGCTTGTGCCCTGTCTCTCTCTCTCTCTCTCTCAAAAATAAACATAAAAAATTTTTTTAAAAAGAGTAAATAATGGAAAAGGATATACCATGCCAATGCTAATGTAAAAATAGCTGGAATAGTTCATGAACATCAGACAAAGTAGACTTCAGAACAAAGTATATTATGTTGTATAAATGATGATTTCATAAGAACAAAGACTTCAACTCATCAGGAGGACATGACAATCCTACAATTTTATGTACCTAGTAAAAAAGCTCCAAAACACATGAAGTTGATCAAAAAACTGATAGAACTGCATGGAGAAATAGACAAATACACAAATGTAATAAAAGAATCAAATCTAACTGATAGAATAAACAAGAGACAAAATGTCAATAAGGATGTAGAGCATTTGAAAGACACTATAAATCCTGACCTAATTGATATTTATAGAAAACTTTAAAAGCAACAAAAACACAATTTCCTTTCAAATTCATATTGAACATTTGCCAAGATAGATTGAGTTTTGGAGCATAAAAAAAAGTCTCAACAAGTTCTCTGACCACAGTGGTATTCAGTTAGAAATCAATAACAGGAAGCGTCTGGAAAATTTCCGAATATTTGGCAACTAAATAACATACTTCTAAATAACTCAGGGGTTAATTAAAAGCTCAAGAAGAAATCAGAAAGTATTTTGTACTGAATGACAGTGAAAACAGAAAATATCAAAATATGAGGGATGCTACTCAAGCAGTAATTAGAGGGTGATTTACAGCACTAAATGCCTATATTGTTGGATAGTAAGAAAGTTCTCAAATCTTTGACTTCAGTTTCCACTATAAGAAAATTAAAAAAGGAGCAAATTAAACCCAAAGTAAACAGAAGATAGGACATAATTAAAGATTAGAATGGAAAACAAAGAAATGATAGAAAAAAATCAGTGACACTTAAAGCTGGTTCTTTGAAAAAATAAAGTTGATAACCAGATTTATTACAAAGAAAACAGATAAGACCCACATTATCACACAATATCAGAAATAAAAGAGGAGACATAAGTACATATTTTACAAATAATAGATGGGCAATAAAGACATATCATGAAGGACTTCATGCCAATAAACTTGACAACTTTGAGGAAATGAACAAATGCCTTGCAATACACAAAGCACTAAAGTTCACTCAAGAAGAAATCAGATAACCTGAATGGCTTATATCTATCAGATATCATATGGAGTTTCTAGCCAGTGCAACCAGGCAAGGAAAAGAAATAAAAGGCAGCAAGATCAGAAAGGAAGAACTAAACTGTTTTTATTCACACATGACATGATTGTCTACAGGGGAAAATTTGATGGAAACGTACAAAATGTTACTAGAACTAATAACAATTTAGAAAAGTTGCAGGATACAACATCAATGTACGAAAGTCAATGTGTTTCTGTGTATGAGCTATAATAAATTAAAAATTAAAAAAATATCATTACAGCAGTACCAAAATTATGAAATATTTGGGATGAGTATGACAAGCCATGTGCGAAACTCGTACATGGAAAACTACAAACCACGCCGAGAGGAATTTTGGGAGACTTAAGTAAAAAGGAAAATATATTGTGCTCATCAGTTGAAAGACTTAAAACTGATCAGATATCAGTTCTCTCCAAACTGATCTACAGATTCAACATAATCCCAGTGTATACCACCAAGCTCAGGACTAACATTTTGCTAACACTTTGAAGCCACACCATAGAATCTGCTAGAGGAGTAATAGCACCATTGTTGCCATTGCACTAGAAAGTTGGCTTCGTAAGGCTGCCCGCAACCTAACATGGCTTCAGCTGCTCCCACTGCCAGCCCTGACTCCAGTCGAAAAGACTTTGCAAACGTAGCTTCTGCTAAAAGCCGAAAGTCTTCGCCATCATTCTCTCTGCTATATTGATTACTCTGCACAGACGTTGTCTCTCATGTGGCTCACTTCTGGACTGAAGTCTCCTGGGGGTGTAACAGACTACTGGTGCTGTTACCTGCCTGTGCTCTAGCTGCAAAGGAGGTTGAACAAGTGAGCCATCCACGTGTTTAATCTTGAAAAGGTGAAACTCACAAAGTAGAACATTTCCCCAAATTAGAAAGGTGTTAGAAAGTGTTGGGAAGCCAGAAACATGACATATGCCCTGTATATAGGCCAAATACTAAAAATAATCAACATAAAATAATTGGACGTTAGCTGTATTTTAAAAGAAACTGCCCAAATTAGAAGTATGTGAATCTTTTGTTAGTCCTCAAGAAAGAAAAGCCTGTATTTTATTCCAGGGTGTACGTCTGTCTGTCTCCATTTCCCTCAGATTCACTTGAAGAGTTCCAAAAATGTGTGTGCAGGTGGCAGTCAGAAAGAATACAAAAACAAAGCATAGCCTAAGGGATGTCGAAAGTCTTCACCAAAAATCTAAGAAGGAATGACCTATTTCCCTTTGCCCAATCTGCACTGCTTTCCAGGGAGTCCTAGAAAAATGGAGAAAGGCAACCATATGCAATTAGCCCATGCACAGACATGGAAATCTTGTGTGAGTGTATCTATCATTGAGCCCTAACTTGAATCCTGAACCTTAGGTAAAGGAACAGTGACAGATGAAGTTTGTAGCTTTTTGGCCTCTCCAACTCCAGGTGTGGGATGACGGCTGAGTGAGTCCATGAACTATACCAACTACCAGTGGCCAAGAACGACTCCTACAACGGCTCGCCTCATTCTCAGAGAAAGGAGGGGTCTAAAAGATTTGGGGTGTAGCGAGAAAGGGGTCATTTTGAGAATGTCTATCACTCAGATAATCCTCTCTCTCCATCACCTTGTGTCAGCGACTTGGAGGGAATTCTAACAAAAATGAATGACCCATTTCATGGAACCCTTTCCAAGTCCCTAAGCAAATTAAACCTCAGATATATATATATATATATATATAATTTTATATATTCCATATTTATATATATGGAATTTTAAAAATTACAGAATTTTAAAAATTATGGAATTTTAAAAAATTTATAAAATTCCATAGTTATATATATGGAATTATATACATATATATATATGGAATATATATGGAATTTTCCTTCAAAGGAAATAACAGCAGAAGTAGAAATAGGAAGGACTGTGAAGCCCATTGGCCAGAGAGAGTACCAGCAATACCCATAGTGCAGCATGAAGATCTGACACAAGTCAGCTAGATGGAGGAGTGTCATACCACAGCGAGACGGCATCAGTGCCATCAATGACAATTCAGAGGGCACTTCCCGGTCCCCCGGACTAGCCAGGAACTAGAGAAGAGGGAAACCGCAGGCTCCCCAAGGTAGCTGGGAGTCCCTTTCGTGAAAGAACCCTGCAAGGGCTCAGAAACAATTGGGGCATATTGGGTCAGGAGCTGCTGAACAACCAGATGCTGAGGTGATCAATTGGGACAACAGCCAAACTGAAAGTAACAATCAAGCTCCTGTACTGTGACAATGCAAGCAAGAGGCAAAAAGTGGCGCCGGCTTCCCAGTGTTCCATTTTCCCCATGGAATGGCACCGGGCAAAGGTCGGGTAGATCCGCAAAGATCGGGGGTGGTCGCAAGATAGGCTCACTGCCGTGGAGCCCTGAATAAAGCCTTCTACGTTTTTAAGCACTCATGGGTGAAGAGGAGGAAGGGAATGAAGGCCGAGGAATGGAAAAGCACTGACTCAGAGTTGAGAAAAGTGCCTCAGTCAAGGTCTCCATAAGGAGGCTTCTAAATGGAGGTGCCTATGCTCGGAATACAGATCTGAGGGTGAGCATGGCTGGCCTTGGGAGCCCAGAGCCCTTGACTGCAACTCCCTCTGGAAAATGGCAATGCAGTGGCTGTGCACCAACTCCGGTGTGGAGAGGGCAGCTTCCCCCGCCTCCCCTGCCCATGCGGGCTGCCAGGCAAAGCCTTTGTAATTTCCTCTGGTTGGTCCTAAAAGATCCCACATAGGATTTCTGGACTAGAGCTGGACTCCTCAGGACAATGCGAGGGATTCTCTTTGGGTGGAGGATTAAAGTCCTGTAATAGAGTGTGGGGGTGGAATTATAGAAATGCTGTGTGTGTGTGTGTGTGTGTGTGCGCGCGCGCGCGTGTGTGCATGCGCGTGCGCGCGCACGTGCCTATTAAGTCTCCGCTGTTATGGTGGTCTGGACAAACAGATTACGTATTTTTAGACTACATCCACTTAAAGCTACATACGAATTTTATTTTAAAGGCCAAGAGGCTTTTTTTTAAAGCTAAGAAACCTATAAAGAAATGTACTATTCTTTCAAAGCTTACTTGCTTATTTGTTCCCCAAGACTGTCGGTAATGCCTTAAATTATAACAGCGATGTTAACAATGACTCTGGTGTCTGAATTCTTTTTTCCTGGCACTTCTAAAATATTTTATAAACAATAATAACAAGAAACCAGGTGAGGGAAAAGTCCCAAGAACCAAGCACTAACTCTTCTTGAAACATGTCCAAAGAGATGGCCAACGAGGCACAAGCCACCTTCCTCCCAGCTTTGGGTATTTCTGCTGGCAGAGAAAGTCACAGAAATTACCATTTCCCTGCATTGGCGGTCTCCTGGCTTCTGAATGTCCAGAAACAGCTATAGCAGTACAGCGGAGGTGGAACAGATCTAGGCACCTAGAGGCTTCAGTGGCAGCCTCAGAAGTCATGGCTGCCCCACAAGTTCAGTTCTGTATTTTTTTGCATGTCATTTCTGGAACCTCAGATCTCTAGTCAGAACTTTTTCCTCTAGATCTTCCAACGATTCTGTGAGCCCCTAATTCTGGACACTGAGTCACCGTTTTCTCAAAATATCCAGAGCAATTTCTGTTTCTACTCCTCTCTTGTAAGAAGACCTCTGGGATGCAAGTTTAAACTCAAGCTGGACCAACATGTTTCACCTTAAACCCACCTCTCCTTTGCCACTATAAATATTTCTCCTTGGATATATATTTTTTTTCCTGCCCAGTACCGAGTGGTGTATATATCTTCTGATGGTGCTTTCACTAAGAATACGTATAGTTTCAAACTTCAGAAGCTGTTGCTAGGGGACAGGTACAGTCACCGTACATCTCCCCTTTAATCATTTTAATGGGAATGTTCTGGAGGGCATTTTGACTTGAATTCCTCATTTGCCATGGTCTTTCACGCACACGTTTGAGGATTAGGTCAATTTTTTTTTATTATTAAAAAAAAATTTTTTTTAAGCAGCTGCAAGTGAAGACATACATACCTAGTGAGTATTTTGGCGGATCACATAATGTTTCAAATGATAGCATCTTCCAAAGTCAGCTCCATGTACTGTAAAAATCAATGGGTTTTGCTTTGCTGGAAAGAACCTGGAAGAGCCAGGACTGTTGGGTACAGATTCAGCACCTTTGCCAGAACAGCTCAGCTCTGTGGCCGGCTGGCAGTTCTTTCTGGGAACCATGCCTTAGGTATTTCTGAAGCAGTGTCAAAGGGATTTTTACTATAGGGTGCTATATCCAATTAATTCAGAGGACTAAAAATACAGCCTGAGACAGTGGAATTTTTGACTGCAGAAGTCTCTGGCCGGGGTTTCCATTCTGGCACATTAAAATAACATTTACTGCATTAGAAGAAAACCCCTGGGCAAAAAAAAGCAAAGGAAGGCAGGGAGCTCCCTCTTCTTGGTAGTAAAATGGTGTGAGGTTTTCAATTTTATGTAGTGCTGCTCTTTCAACACTATATATTTGCAAATGCCATGGGTGTTCTGGGCATGTGACCTGTCTGCCTAATGATTTAAGCCGCAGTACTAACTTAATTACCTCAACCTGGCGAGTTTGTTGCAGGAAGAGACCAGCAGGGCTGCTTACTGCGAACCAAGAGGTATTTATCAACTGTGTTTTCCACACTTTCTTTGCTCTTTCCTCTGAGTTTGAAAATGAGAGGCAGTTCTCTGTTTTTACCCCAAAGTCCGACTAATTTTCTGGTTGCTGTTTAATCAGACAATGAAGGCTCAAGCAGGTTACAGCAATGGCCGTTGGTAGTTACCAGTGGTTGAACCTTACATAAACGCCGCGAGGCTTTACATTTCCTGCAATAAGAGTGTGGCAATCCACAATTCTCATGCTGCCCTTTATGTGGGGAAAATTACAGCTTCCCATCTTCTTGTTCGAGTTACTTAGGACACATATATCTCTTAACCATACTTAATGCTGCCTGGCTTTTAGGAAGGAAAAGGCTGAAAAGGAGATGACTTTGAATAGTTTGCAACATGAATACAACGTAAGTATCACCCTGCCATTTCTGTATCTTAGAGGTGGGTGGAGGAAAACACAGGTGCACCTCTCTGCCAGAATATATAGGAATATATTTTTGGAAGATTGTATAATGTAGTGCCCATTATACCATTGGTTTCATGAGATAATTATGAAGCACTAAAGCAAATCAGCATACCAGACTAGTTGAATATGCTAACATTCTAATTTTGTATAGAAGGTGATTACTGTTATTATTATTTATAAAGTACAGTAAGTGTACATAATGCTTTATAAACACATAGGCAGACAAGGGCTCTGCCCAGAGGTACCTAAGTTCTAATTGCTTGAATTAGACAATCTAAATGAAAAAGAAAAAAAAACACACCAAAACCCCAAAACTACTCTGTGCTAGAGTGGAAGGAGGCCAGGCAGAAAATGGGGTTAAAGAAATAAGTGTTCTGGAAGGACTGAAGGATAAAAGCAAGTGTGCTTTTTAGTCTTAGACTGAAGCTGCTTCGCTCAATTCAGAGAAAATCAAAGCACTGTAACTACATCCACTTAAAAAGACTTCCTGATGCCTCTTAAGAAATTCTAATTGGCTCTTATAAATTCAGTCCTCCCCTACTTGCCCAGACGTAAGTCTCTGGATCCCAAAATCCCAAAGCAGAACTCACAGGGAGTCACATGGAAAGCAGAAAAGGGTACCAGGTCGTAGGCTCTTTGGGGGCAGGAAACAAGTCTGATAGGTACTTGATCTTTTAAATCTATTCTCTTGGCCAAGACTTTCCCTGACTTGATACCACTGATGGGAAGAATGAAAACTGTAGCAGCACCACTGTTCGCACATAAGAAAATCTACCTATAAAAGCATCCCTTATAAAAACCCTTAAAACCCACCCTTTGAGGAAGCCTTCCCCCAAATCGGAATTGAAAACAACAAACTGACTCTTTACTATTCCTCATTAGGTTTCATAATGTGACAAAAATGTTCTTTGGTCTCAATATAGTCCATTTAGGATGAGTAGTCTGTGACTCATGGAAAAGCAGATCCAGGGAATGCTCTAAATCCTATCTGAAAAGCTACGGAGCAGTGGCATTTCAACATATGGACACATGTGTAAGTTAAATGTTATCATATTTTAAATATAAATAACCCCAGCCAAATCCAGTTTTTTAATTGCAAAATTATTGTTCATCTGCAATAGTACTTTAGGTGTACTATTTATAAATATGTCATGCCAACTGCTTGTTTCGGTTATGACATTTTTAAAATTTGAATGTATCAGTTTAGCACTTTCACTTCTTAAGAGAAATCAGCCATTTAGATTTTGTCTTTGAGGTTAATTCTACCAGGATTAGAAGGTACTATACAAAGCTATACTGTTCAAATACAGAGCTATTAATATATCATGAGGCATAAAATATTAAGAGCAAACCCAAGTCTTGAGAGAAGTCACAGGAAAATTCCAGTGTTTTATACCAAATTTACTATGTCCTAAAAACAAATGTTTACAATTTTTTTTGTTTTCTTTATCATGAGCTTAAATGACCCTTTTCGTGTCTTTTTGAAAATGTATCCACACACAATTGGACCGATTTGTTAAAATTATTTTGACCATAGTCTCTCTTTATAAACACATATAATAAACATATAAAGATATACGTGCCAACTGGTTTTTAGGTAAGCCCTATGTGAACTCATTTTTCTCAGTTTTGATTTTTTAAAGTTTGAATTTTAATCCCAATTAGTTAACATACAGTGTTATATTAGTTTCAGGTGTACAATATAGTGATTCAACACTTTCATCCATCACCCTGTGTTCATCACAACAAGTGCATACCTTAATTAATCTCCTTGACCTATTTCTCCCCACCCCCCACCTCCCCTCTGGCAACCAGTTTGTTCTCTATAGTTACGAGTCTGTTTCTCGGTTTCTCTCCCCTCTCTTTCTCTTATTTTTTGCCCTTTGCTTGTTTGTTTTGTTTCTTAAATTCCACATATGAGTGAAATCATAGGGTTATTTGTCTTTCTCGGACTTATTTTGCTTAGCATTATACGCTCTAGCTCCATCCACGTCATTGCAAATGGCAAGGTTTTGTTCTTTTTTATTTATTTATTTATTTATTTATTTATTTATTTTTCAAAAAAAATTTTAACGTTTATTCATTTTTGAGAGATAGAGACAGAGCATGAGCAGGGAAGGGGCAGAGAGAGGGAGACACAGAATCTGATGGAGGTTCCAGGCTCTGAGCTGTCAGCACAGAGCCTGATGTGGGGCTTGAACTCATGAACTGCGAGAGCATGACCTGAGCCGAAGTCAGACACTCAACTGACTGAGTCACCCAGGTGCCCCTCATTCTTTTTTTTTTAATTAATGTTTATTTATTATTGAGAGAGAGAGAGACAGAGAGAGACTGGGTACAAGTAGGGGAGGGGCAGAGAGCGAGGGAGATACAGAATTTTAAGCAGGCTCCAGGCTCTGAGCTGTCAGTACAGCTGAGCTCTAGTTGGATGCTTAACTGACTGAGCCACCCAGGTGCCCCCATTCTTTGTTATAGCTAAGTAATATTCCATTCATATATATACATCTTCTTTCTCTCTTCATCTATCGATGGACACTTGGCCTGCTCCCATATCTTGGCTATTGTAAATAATGCTTCCATAAACATAAGGGTACAGGTATCCCTTTGAATTCGTTTTCTTTGATTCTTTGGGTAAATACACAGTAGTGCAATTGCTGGATCATAAGGTAGTTCTATTTTTAATTTTTTGAGGAACCTCCATACTGTTTTCCTATGTGAAATAATTTTAATCTTCATTCCTGCCCTTCCCCTCCTTCCTTCCCTTTCCCCTTCCCCCTTCCTTCCCTTCTCCCTTCCCCTTCCCCCTTCCCCCTTTTCCCTTTCTTCTTCTCTTCCTTCTTTTGTTGCAGAAAACTAGGAGTTGAATCAGAGCTTGTTTTGCTCTGGAGAAAGCTTCCAGTAAACCAGAATTATGAGTCTCCATGATTTTGCCAACATGTATTTGCTAAAGGGTTTGGTTTAGAGGCTTTAATAGCTACAGGGTAAATGATAAAAAGCCACTCTTATATTAAAATATTGCCCTCTTCAAAAACAAAAACAAAAGCAAAAAACTACCCTGACTCCCAATAGAGCTATTCCTTCTTTGTAAACACGATGTTTGGACTGTATGGTAGCTATGGATTGGTGTGTAAGTATAGATAATTTTCCATCTGGTCCCTGGAAGGTGGCTGACAACTGAACTGCCTGGCCATAGGTGAACTGTAGGGTCACACAAGCATTGTCCTGAAGCCTGTTGGGCCATATTGGCAGTGCCTGGAGCAGTGAGAGCGGTCCTCGCAGTGATTAGGGCAAAGTCCAGGGCAAGTTGAGCTAAGAGTGTTTCTTAACTTATCAGAAGTGCATACACCCAACTTAAATGATTTTATGCATTCTGACCAATGGGAAAATATTTGCAATGCACTTTGGGCAGCGTTCTGCGTTCCAAACACCAAATGTTTAAAATATATATGTGCCAGGGGCGCCTGGGTGGCTCAGTCGGTTAAGCATCCGACTTCGGCTCAGGTCACGATCTCGCGGTCCGTGAGTTCGAGCCCCGCGTCAGGCTCTGTGCTGACTGCTCAGAGCCTGGAGCCTGTTTCAGATTCTGTGTCTCCCTCTCTCTCTGACCCTCCCCCATTCATGCTCTGTCTCTCTCTGTCTCAAAAATAAATAAATGTTAAAAAATAAAATAAAATAAAATAAAATAAAATAAAATAAAATATATATGTGCTAATTAACAAACATGAAAGGATTCTCATAGGATAAGATCAGAAAGTGATGTTTCTCTGGACAACTTAACCTCCCACTCAGTCATTGACAGTTATTCTTTTGAGAAATGATTTTTCCTCTCCTCTCCTTTTCATTTCATATATAAATATAAATATAATATATATACAGTATATATTTTGTTTGCTTCACATAGATGGCATGAGACAGTTTAAAACA
Source organism: Panthera onca (assembly GCF_046562875.1). Taxonomy (NCBI): domain Eukaryota; kingdom Metazoa; phylum Chordata; class Mammalia; order Carnivora; family Felidae; genus Panthera; species Panthera onca. The sequence continues at coordinate 21,819,855 of NC_138345.1, forward strand.
TGTAGATTTTAACAGGTACTTATTTTAAACTCTTTAAAAAACAATTAATCCGGTCTACATGTATGTATTAAATGCCATTTTCCCAGGCACCATGCTGGGTCCTGTGGAAAGAAAGACAAAATTCCTGCTCCGAAGGAGATTTTTGAATTTAGAAAAGGAGACAGAACTGCAAACCACCAATGCCATTAGAATGTGAAGGAAAGTTACCCTGGAGCTGTGAACAGAATATAATAGGAAATCAGGGAAGAAGTACTTAGGCCCCCCTACATCCAATAGCCATTACTTCCTTTGGCTAGGTCAGCCAGCTGTCACACCTGCTAAGACAGCATTACTAACTGGCCCTTGACACTGAACAGTTGGAAGCAAAATTGTGCCCCAACTTGGAAGGTTCGTATGTACTAGCATACCCGCCACTTTACAATCTTGTTTTCAAACCATTCCTTCGTAAATGACTTGCTTATTCCCACACTACTAATCTGAACTTAACAGTTTCAGGAACAGTCATTCCTACTGAGGAATCACTGTTTCTGAAACATGCATAATTAGGATCCAGTTATGTAATTCCTTTGTGATGACAGGGTGTTTTCAAACTTCTCTGTTAAAAAAAGGGCCTTTGCAAGAGGTGCTGGAAGCTGATACCCTAGGTCCTTCCCTGAAAATTTCCTGTTCTATCTTCTAATTAGCAACATGCTGCATCTTTACTTATTTTAATTATTCTACTTGTTTGTTAAATCCATCTCCTAGTTGGGAATATCTATATATTATTGTCTGATTAGCTAGAATTCTAAGTTTCAAATGTGGGAATTCCTGAGGCGTTTAAACCGCAGGCAGTAGCCCAAGATCCCAAACTTTCTGCTATTCTGTTAAGCTTCCACTGGAGATTCGAGAATGCAACGAAACTTTCTGCTGCTTCAACCAGGGCTGATCCTACTTTTAGTAACTTTAAGAAGCTGAAGTTTAAAAGTGTGAGCAGGGGATCTTTCTCTCCCATTCTGTTTACTTCCTGCTTCCCACCCTCCACTCTTTCCATTTGAAGCAAGTGTTTTAACGAATTAGAGGCAACTCGGAGATCAAACACTATCCAGGAAGACGCCTGCATTAAAAACTCACTGCCACTTGGCTGGGGCAAAACCGCTGGCTGCTCCTGCGGTCACTGCAGTGCGCACCTGACGTCCCACGGCTGACAGCGGATCCGGTCTCGGCGAGAGCGCATTGCACATTTTGCTCCAGCCCGGAGGCGGCGGGCGGCGGGAGGGCACTCCCGGGCTGTGCAGAGCGCAGCAGGGGCACCGAGCCAGGCACTGTGCCCCAAAGATGGCCGGGTCGCTCCTAAGGGACAAACGCTCCAGGGAAAACTTGAGCCATCCCAGAACCTCTTGAAGACCTCTCATTTGGTTCCTCCACAGAAAGGGTCTTCTATTTTTGATCCCCGGGACAACTTCAGAGAACGAGGAAAGTTGGGTGGCTACTTAAGGATTGGGGAGTGTGGCAAAGACTCAAACTGTGGCTTCACCCTGATGATCTCTAGGGACTCTGCGTGGAGTTCTAACCATCGCAGCTTCCGACCCCGAACCCAAGGACAAGGAATCGCGCATCTACAGTCAAGCCTCGGCCTTGACCCGTTTCTCTGGTTCCGCCCAGCTCTGGTGGAAACTCCCCCAGGTTCACGCGGGGCTGGGAATTAGGTGGGAAAGGCCAGGTCCCCTTGATCCCTTTACAGCAACTTCTCAGCACACAGCGGTGTCTGTTCAGAGTAGGCACCCTTGTGGCGGACCAAAGCGAGCACCTTCCTAGGACCTCTCAGAGAGAGTGGAGGCCAAGAGGACCCTGAGAGGACCTTTCCCGTCCACACCCCGCTTCCTTCCCATGGGAGGTGAAAATCAACCCTCTCGCACGGTTTACTCCTCTCTTCTTCCTAAACATCCAGCGCAGTGTTTTAAAGGCGCCCAGAGCATCCTGCAACTTTGGGGAAAGAGAGCGCCCGACTCCCGCTCTCCCACTGCCCCCGTCGCGTTAATCCGTTTCCTTTGGTCGCTTTCAAACTCGCGTGGGTAGTATCCCCGGATCCCCGCCCCAACCTGGAAGCGAGCGCCCCCGGCTGTTCACGGCAGCCCCTCGGCGCCTGTTCGCAGGGAGCTCGGTTTCTGGCTCGTCGCAGATCCAGCTGCGGTTCCGACCGGTCCCCAGCCTCGCGAGGCACACGCGCGCGTGCACACACACGCGCTCACACTCCCGCTCACACTCGCGCATCCTCGCTCCCGGCACCCCACCCTCCGAGCCGCTTCTCCGCGGGGTGGGGGGGGGGGGGGGGTGGGGTGACGTCAGGACTGCAGTCCCGAGGAGAGCGGCTGGAGAGGGTTGCGCGCTCCTCGCCTAGGAAGCTGGAGGCGCACTCGGGCAGGCGCCGCTCGCGCGCTCCTCCCTCTCCTCTGCACCCGCTGTCACGCTGCCCGCCCGCGGGGGAGCCTCGCGAGCCTCCAGGTGAATTGAAAGTCGTTTCCGGGGGAGGACGGAGAGGGTGCTGCAGTCCTGGCAGGCACTGAAACTGCAACTCGGACAGAAACGACCCGGCGGAGGAGCGGGCGCGCGGCGGCGTGCGCAGCCTCCCCGGGCTGCCGGAGGCGGCCGCTGCACAGCTCGCCGCGGAGCGCGGCGGCCGGACCTCCGCCCCGGCACTCCCCGCCCCGGGCGCGCTCGCCGGGGAGAGACCCCTGAGTCCTGCGCATTTCGCAGCTGCGCCGGCGTGGGGAATGAGAGCGCGGTGGCTCCGGGTCGCCGCGGAGCAGCTGCCGGTGGGAGAGAGAGGCGAGGCGAGGGGGCGGCAGCCTCGGCCCGAAGTAAGTGCAGCAGAAGTTTGCGTCGGTTTCCCCGCCGCTCCCCTGGAGCGAGTGGCAGGCACATCTCCTCCCCTCGTTCTCTGAGGACGACGAGGGCACACTTCCGAGGCAGTCTCGCCCGGGAGAGAAAGTGAGCCTTACCACAGGCGGGCGAGGACCCCGGGAGGGCCAGGGCAGGGAGGGATCCCGATGTGGGGGGGGGGGGTGGTGAGGGGGTGCCAGAGGCAGAGACCCCGGCTGGGGTGAGGGACGCGAGAGGAGCCCGAGCCTGGAGCTCTGAGAGCGGGAGGGGGGTGGCGAGAGTGAAGGTGGAGGTAGTCACACCTATGCTGGTGACCTTGGCGTGCCCCCCTGGAGCGGCGAGCCGGGGGCTTGTCAGAGGCTGGAAACTGCGCGGCTAGAATATTGCGTGGCTCCTTACCCGGGGCCGCGCTGAGGCCACCGCGCTTCCGGACGCCGGACGACGGGGGCACGAGGAGCGAGAAGCCGGCGCCAGGCGGCGACGCCGGAGGGTGGGGACGCCGGCGAGCGCAGAGCCCGCGCTCGGAGCGCGAGGTTGGGGGTGCTCCGAGGCGCTCCAGCCTCCGCGCGGGAGACCCCGGTCGGGGGAGGAGGCGGGCGTGAAGCCTCAGGTCGCTGCGGTGGCCGTCGGGCGCCTCTGGAGCCTCGGTGGCTAGTGCTCCCAGTCCGGAGCAGGCTGACCGGCGGGCGGCGGCGCGCCCCCGGCTGCCCCCCACCCTGCGCCGGTCCCCCCCGAGTCTGCGGGCGCTTCTCCGCCCCGCCGCCAGGGCCGGACGCCACCGGGCTTGCCCGCGACCCTACCTCCCTGCTCAGCCGTTCGCGGGGCCCGTTCAGCTCTTCTTTGGCTCCTTCCTCTCTAACCGGACTCCCGAAGGAGGTTTTATCCTTTAACTTGACCGAACTTCTGATGGGGAACAAAAAAAAAGTTCACGGCAGCCGTGCGCCTCGCTAGGAACAGAGCCCCGCGGAGGGCAAGCGGGGGCGCCGCGGGCCGGCTCGCCCGCCCTCTCCTCTCCTGGGAGGGTTCTCAGGGAAGTTTGGACAAAATGTGACGCGATTATTCTGGGAAGGCCACGAAGGCATCTTCTTCCAGAGTAGGACCGTCTGTGCCTGGGAGTCCGATGTCCCACCTGGCTCCTGGTACCAAGGGTACATACGCATGGGGGGACGAAGACGATTAATTAAACCCCATCTTTCAAAAAGTCATTCATGATGCATACTGGTCACCCAATTTCATTTACTCCGATTCATTCATTTATTCACGCAGAAACACTTTAGGAGGCCCAGTGTGTGCCAGGCATTGTGTTAGAGGCTGTGGCAACAGAAATGACTGATGTTTGGTTCCAGTACTCAGGGAGCTTACAGTCTGGAAGAGCAGTGGTCGGGAAAGAAGATGGAAAAAATACATGTCCTACAGGAGACGGCAGGTGCTACCTGGTTTTCACCACAGTGACTCACTCCCATCTCCTTAACTGTGGAGCCCAACATCTGCTGTATTTCATCCTCCCTGAAGGCAGCGACACTGTCATTCTTTTTGACGCCCAGAGGCCAATACTGTGCCAAGCACATAGTAGGTCATCGATAAAGTCTGTTAACTGAATGGATGAAGGGATAAGTTATTCATATTGAAGAGTGTTTTAAAGAAAGATAACCATGCTGTATAGTCGTCCCCCTCATTGGAGGGGGAAGGGATCCGTCCAAAACCCCCAGTAGATGCCTGAAATTTTGGAGATAGTACTGAACCCTATACATACTGTGTTTTTCATTATACATTCATACTTATGATGAAGTTTGACTTGTAAATTATGCAAGTAAGAGATTAAGAGTACCATAATAAAATAGAACACTTATAACAAATACTGCAATAAAGTTATATGAATGTGGTCTGTCTCTCTCAAAATATTGTACTGTACTCACCCTGCTTCTTGTGATGATGTGAGATGATAAGATACCTGTCTAATGAGAGGAAGGCATTGTGATGTAGCATTAGACTACTACTGACCTTTTGACCACACCTCTGTGGGTAACTGAAACCTTGGAAAGTGAACCTATGGGTAAGGGTTGGGGGGCTGCTCTATTGGGGGGACATTAAAGAAGAAAGAGAATGAGTTGAAAGGGGAAGGAATCAGGGAGCTGGAGAGGGCAGGAGAAAAAAAAAAGATAGGGCTCATGAACATTTGGAAGTATATATTCTTTAACAAACAACTTTTGTCTTCCATTTTAAGCCAGTGGAAATTAGCAGCACTCAACTCCGTGCTCTATGAAATACAGGAATCTCTGTGGATATTTGGATTATAACTTTTTTAGAGCAAGGCCTTTGTTAATTACCATATGGAGGTCATGATGCCATGATCATGTGGATATGTTGATAATATGGTGATTTGGATGTGTCTAGGGTAGAGGAACAGGTTGATGAAAGAATACTTTAGAATTACCAAAATAATTCCTTCAAACATCTTTTAATATTTTGCTACTTAATGTGCAAATTTCTACTCGTGTATTTTAACTATATTTAATTTAAACTCAATTAAAATATTTATACAGAGATTTTAGCAATGAAGATTAAACACATGTGCAAGACTCTCCTTGGCTTAGGTAATTGAACCCATTGCACAGGTAGAAGGTGGTAAATTCCCAGGTGAAAGATAAGGGTTTTTTCACCCCATTAATTTTTTTTTATTTTTACCAAAAAACTAAAACTTCATATATTTTTATTATGTGCAAAACAGAGCTACTTCTTTTTTTTTTTTTAAACCAGTATTTTTCAACAGTAATAATAACTTGGTGATCTGAGTCAAGAGCTTATAGGTATTAATCCTAGATTTAGTTATTGGAAACTTTTGGTGCTATGTGATTTGGAGCCATTCTAGAATTTTTGTCAACCTCATTTTCTCTACTTATGACATAAGATTATTTTACTGAAATGATTTAATTTGTCTTTTAAAATCAGAGTTTGTCAATGTAGAGTGTGCTGGGTTTAGATGTTGTACTCTGTAGTTGATGTCATTGATTTGGTATACCAGCACTGAGTAGCGATTTGTAATTAGCAAATAGAAAATAACCCATATTTTCTGTCATTAGGTATTTTGAAGATGTTTTAGGACATTGTCAGAGTTCTAGGAAGAGTTTTGTGATTGTGGACAATGTATGGTGACTAAAAATTGTATTTTATAAGGAACTATAAATAAATACTAAAAATGGTAGCTAAACTTTGGGATTCTTTAACCAGACACTGCAATGTTTCTTCTGTTGTGGATATTTGAATTGAATTGTTACTAGAATTGCACTGGTAGATCAAAAGACTATTTGAATGAATCTTGTAGATTTTACAAGGAGTACATTCTAGAGGGTAGGACTTTATTTTGGAAATGTAGTTAGGGTACAAACATGCTGAGGTTATAGGAGTGTGAGGTTGAAGATTACTGAGTATAGAAGTGATCTAGCCTTGTTTTTGCAGATGAGAAAACGGGGCCTAGAAAGGTGAAGGATCTAAATTTCCCAGGCTCACATTCATATGCACGAGAGTCCTGTATAGTGTCCATTCTAGGTCTGACAAGAAATCACACCCTCAGGACACCTAAACACAGGGGCACCTTAATGGATCTGCTATCCATGGATTTCCTCTTTTCTCTCTCTCCAGCTCACATCCTGTCTTTGGTCCCACCTCTGAGAAAGGTCCCACCTGCCAACCTCCTACTGTCCCCATTCCTGCTGCCTTTCCAGTCTTTGATGGGACAGAGCAGTGAAGGACTTGGTCAAGGGTCCATGAGTTTCAGCCTCACACACAGGTCTAGCCTAGGCAGAACTGTGGAATAAATTAAGTTTGGATTGGGTGCTTCCCACATGTACTTTCCTACATTTTGCCACCACTGCACATCATAGGATCACAGTTTCAGGGCCAGAAGGGGCTTTCGAGATCATCTGGTCTTTATATAGATCCTCTTTAAGATGAGGGAACTCTGGCCTGGAAGAGATTCTGTGACAGTCATATTGTACAGGACCCCATGAATCGAGTTCAGATTCTTCTTGGCTGCTGTGCTCTGTCTCCACTGAACAATGCTGGTGCTGGCTGGTGTTTGATCACCCTGTTAACATAAATAAGCATGTGAGCTCTGGAAGGAGACAACTTGTGTTTATGTTCTAACTCTGTCTTTCCCCAGCTCCACAACCATGGGCCATTACTTAAGTTCCTAACACCTTTGTTCGTGTATTAGCAAATTTTTGTTTTATTTTATATGTAGGTATGGGTGTATTTGCATAATCATTTCTTTATTACTTCCTCTTTAGGTTGTAAGTGTTATAAGGAAAGGAACCAAGTATTTCTTGCTTCTGTATGTCCATTGTGTCTTTGGTGCACAATGGATACTCAGTTACCATTTGTTGAAAAAAGGAATGAATGAATGAATGAATGAATGAATGAGTATACAGTGACAGAGTGAAGGAGGGAAGTATCACTTAGGTAGAATTGGAATTCTTAATATGAGAGCCATATCCTTCTAAAGATCGTAAATCTGAAACGCTGTTCTCTTTGCATATCACTTTCTGGGTAGACGGGACCCTGAGATGCCCCTTCACCAAGCCTACTTTTCTCATTTGCTCCTTCTTGAAGCAAGTGACTGCTCCATTGTTCTGATTGCTTGGGCCCAAAACTTTGGAGTCATCCTTGCATTCTCAAATCTTGCAGCTGTGCCTTCAAGATGTATTCCAAATCTGACCAGTTCTCACCACCTGCCTTGCTACCAGCCAAGACAAAGCCTCTAGTATTTCTTACCTGGATTATTGCAGTGGTCTCCTTACTTCTTTCTTGCCCCACCCCAAGTCTAGGTTCAGTACACAGCCAGAGCAATACTACTAACACTGAAGTCAGGTCACACTACTCCTGTGCTTACATTGTACGTCCTCACATCTTACTCTTATAGTTCATTTACATCTTCCCGTTTCTTTCAGAGTAAAGGAGACAATCTAGTCCCTTCTAGCCCTTCTGACCTCTCCAACTTCCCCACAATCACTGTGTTTCTTCCATACCGATGTCCTGCCTGTTCCTGCAACATAGCAGGTATGCTTTCTGCAAAGCAACTTTGAACTTGTTCTACCCTTTGTCTGGAATGCTCTCTCCTAAGCACCTGCTGATACTCTCACTCTCTTCAAATCTTCTTCTTAAATTCCTTCTCTTAATAGGGCTTCTCTTGGCTACCCTATTTAAGATTATACCCCTCTAACTTTTTATCCCTCTTTTCTTGCACTAATTTCCTTTTTAGCTCTTATGACTACAAATACCATATACTCTATTCAAGTACATGCTTAATTAGTATAAGATATTACTCTTATGGTATCATCTCTGGTTTCTTGGCCTTTTTGTCTCTCCTTTGACCAGGTTTATGGTCAGAGGCAGAATTCTGCCAGGATCCTTAGCTAGTCTATTTGGAAATGACCTTGAAGGAGTCCCAAAGGTTGCTTACATCTGCTGCTAGAAATAATTAGGAAATAAAATGCAATTATCTCTCCAAGATATGACCTAATCATTTCCATGAAATACCTCTGACCAGGGGCTTCTGGAAGGTTGCTGCTGTAAGGTCCATCTTTGGGGCGACAGTAGCACATTCTATCATGCTATCCATGCACGTCATCTCCAAAAGGGGTAAGGGTCTTCTTCCCCTAAGGGATCACATTGTATTTCTTAAATGGCAGTGTCAGTGGGAGGCTGGGAAGAATGGCGTTCCAGGGGTCAAAAGTAGAGATCGGGGTCAAACTGGAAAACCAAGCTGTTTCTGGAACATTATTTGTTAATGGAGTCACCTACTGAAGTCAGGATCAAGAACAGGAAGGGGAGAGGGAACTGAGAGAGACTTTGTAGATTAGCTCGTTGACCACCCAGGTTGGATTTTCACTGCTTTTCTTTTTCTTTTCTCCTGCTACTGGGTTTTCTTCTTGCCTGTCTTAACATGACTATTCTCATTGGTTGTCCTGAGGAGGAGTTATGAAACCATATCCATTAACCAATGAGACACTATGTGAAAAAAATAATGATTACGATGGCACCTCTAAAGCTATCCCCAGGGCTGGGAACAGCCTGTGTGCTCAACAACACTCCTTAATTGCTTGATAATAGGCTGTACCTGTTTAACGCACTGTTGGCTGAACTGATAGGATGTTTTTATGACTTCTTCCAGGATATTGTGAGCAGATATAGTGCCTATGTGTTAAAGTTGGATACACTATTATATTTCTATAAAATTATCATACTAAACTCTGCAGCTTATAATTCCTGCTAGCTCAGAGCAGTCTTGAGCTCAGGGCAACTTGTAAAATTGACTCAACAGACAGTATTTTTAGTCCTAAGTGCTCATAATAGTTTTGCCTTAACAGAGAAAAGTGTTATGTTGTGCCCATTTTTTGCTCTAGAAATAGAAAGAGAGCCTTGGGTTTAGTGCTTGTAGGTTACCAGTTCTGTTCTTAGCACTCTCTGTGACCTTGTCCAATTTACATTAGTTTAGAGTCGCTTTTCTGGAGCCAGGAAAAGTTACCACAGCAGCAGAAATGGGGCCAACAACCTTGAAGTATAGCTGTGAGAAATCCATTTTCCTGTAACTGTAAAAGATGCAGCCAGAGCAATTCTTCAGGAGAGACCATGTGTGTTGGGGGCGGAGGCAGTGGTATGAACTCAAGGATAGAAACCCAAACTATCATAACAATAAGAAGAAAGAGGTGGGTGACTTTTAGCTTTTCAAACAACTGGTGTACACGTATATTTTTGTCTAGTTTACAAACACATTTTGTTCTGAGTGTTTTTCCCAAGTAGGTTGTTTGGAAATATTTTGCTCATAGAAACAATGTTAGATGTGACATTCGGGGTCCCAGATGCCTTGGGAAAAAGCTACTTAAATCACTTCCGAGCATTAGAAAATAATGCGATAGTTTGATTTTTCATATGAGAAAATGAGTATTAATTTCTAATTAATAAAATACTAATCTTCATCTTGTTACATTATGAAGATCTAGGTTGCCATTCTTGTAAGTAGCCTCTCTCTTGACTCCTTACAAGTTTGTTCAACAGGAGAATACAGCTGACTTTTGATTTGGGGTGCTGACCTCCATGCAAGTCAAAAAGCTGCACATAACTTTTGACTCCCCCAAAACTTAACTAATAGCCTACTGTTTGATGGAAGCCTTATCGATAACATAAATAGTCAATTAACATGTATTTTGTGTTATATGTATTATAAGCTGTATTCTTACAATAAAGTAAGCTAGAGTCAAGAAAATGTTATTAAGGAAATCATATGGGAGAGAAAATACAGTTACAGTACCATATTGTAAAAAAAAAAAAATCTGTGTATGAGAGGACCCACGCAGTTCAAACCCACATTCATTGTCCAGGGGTCGACTGTGTGTGTGTATTTCTTTACGAGCTTTTAAAAACAAGTATATAAACTCAAGTTAATAAAGCTTACGTAAATAAATAAAGTGCATATCAACAGTAAATATGTAGACATCGTTGAGAATTAAGATTCATGCAAGGCAAATATCAGTGTCGATACTGGGAATTGGGATGTTCTTCTAGCTTTTGCTGGGACCCCATTCTGCACAGGATAAGGGGGCTTGGTTTGTTGAAAACCGGCTCAGAGTTCTGATGCTGGTTTTCTCAATCGCATCTGTGTCCTTGGCTCACCAGACCCCTAAGACTGGATGCTGGCATCTAGTACCCCTTTGTAGAAGACACAGAGCAATTATCCTTTGCCTCTCTACTCTGTCATCCTTCCGTCTGTCCGGCAGTCTCCCTCCCCTCTCCTTCCTCAGCATTCTGGTCCTTCAAGCACCTTTATGCAATGTGGGATCTGTCCTCCCTCTAGTGGTGGTCAGGAAATTGTCCCTTCCCATTGCCTCCCTCCCCACCCCCAGCTTTATTGAGATGTAATTGACATACAACATTGCGTAAGTTTAAGATGTACAAAGTATAACATCTTCATCATGTCACATAATTACCATTTCTTTTTTTGTGGTGAGAACATTTAAAATCTACTGTCTTAGCCATCCATTGCCTGGGTTAACACCAGGAGCTTGTTTTTACCTACTACAGTCTTGGCAGTGACTGGGCATGTCACCTCCCAGCAGCCTTCAGAGACCTGGGCAAGGAGATTCTCCTGGCAGGCACTCACACATAGAATGGGTGTGTCCAGGCACAGTAGGGGCAAGGGGCAGGGAGATCAGGGACAGTCACTCTGAGACTCTTAAGGTTTCTTTGGAGGACCCCAAACATTACTCTGTGTACTTCCCTGTCTATTCCATTTCCAGCTTTGTATCATGGTATCTTACCTACACATTCCCAGTGGACCAGAAAGTAGGTTCAGGGCTTACATTTTTTACTCAGTGAATCGTAGACACAAAAATATAGATCCAAGAATCATCACATTTGTTCTATAAAGGTCCAGATAGTAAATAAATATTTTAGACTTTGCAGCCTACATTTGGGTGTTGTCACATATTCTTTAAAAAAAAAATTTTAATGTTTATTTATTTTTAAGAGAGAGAGAGAGAGAGAGAGAGAGCACGTGCGCACAAATGGGGGAGGGGCAGAGAATGAGAGAGAGACAGAATCTGAAGCAGGCATCAGGCTTCGAGCTGTCAGCACAGAGCTTGATGTGGGGCTTGAACTCACCAACTGTGAGATCATGACCTGAGCCGAAGTCGGAGGCTTAACGGACTGAGCCACCCAGGCATCCCTCTTTTTTTTTTTTTAAACAACATTTGAAAATATAAAAACGATTCTAAACTATACGCAGTACAAAAGAAAAAAAAATATGCTGAAGGTTAGATTGGGTCAGTGGGTCTTAGTTTGCTGAACCCTGTAATAGATGATCAGGGTAGATCTTCAGAAATTTTAATTTCAGAAATTTGAATTTTATAATTTATAAATGTATAATATATATTATAGTGAATGTATAATAAGATATATATAATTATATATCTATATAAATATTTATATTTATATCTATTTCACACATAATGGCTGAAGTTATCCTGAGCATTTCACCGTAGGACCCACATTGGGTCTTTGTTGAAAGAATGAGGTCTCTGGGGATTGGGGGTGTGGAGAGGTGAGGACACTGAAGATGGGGACCTCAGTGGTAAATAAAGAAAAGCATGGCCTCAGGGCATCTTTTTTCATCCCTTAAAACAAACAAACAAACAAACAGTTTTATTGAGATAAAATTCACAGGTTATAAAATTCATCCATTTAAAGTATACACTTCACTTTTTTTAGTGTATTCATAGGATTATGCAGTGATCACCGCAGTCTAACTTTAGAACATTTCCATCTCCCCTAAAAGAAACTCATACCGTTAGCTCATTTGCCTTTCCCCCGTGACCTGCCTGCTTTGCCAGTCCTGCCAATCCCTAAAAATCACTTATCTACTACTTGTCTATTCTGGACACTTGATACAAATGGAATCATACAACATGTGGTCTTTTGTGACTGGCTCTTTCACTTAGTGTAATGTGTTCAAGGTTCGTCCAAGTTGTATCGGCACTTCATTTCTTTTTGTTGCCAAATAATAGTCCATTGCATGGATAGACCACATTTTGTGTATCCTTTCATCGGCTGATAGACATCTGGGTTGTTTCCAATTCTCAGCTGCTATGAATAATGCTGCTGTGAAGGGTTTTGTACAAGTCTTTGTGTGGATATATGTTTTCATTTCTCTTGGGTGGATGTCTGGGAGTGGAGCTGTTGGGTGATGTGAGTGGAGTTGTTGGGTGATGTGGCGACTTCAGTTTAACATTTTGAGGAAACGCCAAACTGTTTTCCAAAAAGGCTGCATCATTTTACATTCTCACCAGAAGTCCTTGAGGGTTCCATTTTCTCCATTTTCTTGCCAATATTTGGCTTTTGTTTTTAATTATAGCCATCCTAATGGGTGTAAAGTGTATCTCATTGTGGTTTTGATTTGCATTTCCTTAATGACTAATGGTACTGAGCCTCTTTTCATGTGTTTATTGGACATTTATGTATCTTCTTTGGATAAATGTCCATTTAAATACATTGTCCATTTTGAAATAGAGTTGTCTTTTTAGTACTCATTTGTAAGTGGTCTAGATATAAGTTCCTTGTAAGATATATGATTTGAAATATTTTCTTCTTTTTTGGGGGTTGTCTTTTCACTTTGAAGATGGTTTAGTTTGCAGTACAGAAGTTTTGATAATTTGAGTTAGTACAATTTATCTATTTTTTCTTTCGTTGCTTGTGCAAATTCAATAACATTTATTGTTAGGTTTTCTTCTAAGTGTTCTATAATTCTAGTTCTTGCTTAATTTAGGTCTAATACATTTTGAGTTAATTTTTGTATATGGTGTGAGGAAGACGTTTAACTTTATTCTTTTGCATGTGGATATCCGGCTGTCCCAGCACCATTTGTTGAAGAATTTAATTGTCTTGGCATCCTTGCTGAAATCAATTGAACAGAAATGTGAGGGTTTATTTTTGAACTCTCAGTTTTATTCCATTTATCTGTCACTGTGTCTATTTTTTTTTTTTTTTTTAATGTCAGTGTCACATTGTCTTGTATACTATGGTTTTGTAGTAAATTTAAATTGGCAAGTGTGAGTCCTCCAGCTTGGTTCTTATTTCTCAAGATTGTTTTGGCTCTCTGAGTCCCTTGAATTTCCATTTAATTTTAGGATCTGTTTGTCAAATTCTGTTAAAATAGCCAGCGGAGATTTTGGCAGGAATTGTGTTAAATCTGTAGATCAATTTGGGGAGTAATACCATATTAACAATACTAATTCTTCTGATATATGAACATATATGGCTTTCTATTTATTTAGGTCTTTAACTTTTTCATCAATGTTTTGTGATTTTAAGAGCATAAGTATTGCACCTATTTGTTAAATTGCTCTTTGGAATTTCTTCCTTTCCAATCTGGATGCTTGCTTTCTTCTTCCCTCATTCCCCCCTTCCCTTCCTTTCTTCCCACCCCTTCCCCCCCCGCCCTCCTTCCTTCTTTTTCTATTTCCTTGGCTAGAACCTATAGAACAATATTCAATAGAAGGGTGACAGTGGATATCCTTGTTTTGTCTCTGATCTTAGGGGGAAAGCATTCAGTCTTTCACAATTAAGTATAATGTTACCTGTGGGTTTTGTATAGATACCTTTTCTCAGGTTGAGGAAGTTCCCTTTCTCTTCTTGATTTGTTGAGTGTTTCCATTATAAAATGCTATTGGATTTTGTGAAATGCTTTTCCTGTGTCTATTGAGATGATCAAATGATTTTTGTTCTTTATTCTATTACATTAATTGATTTTCAGATGTTAAGCCAACAATGCATTCCTGGGATAAATTCCACTTGGTTGTGTTGTGCAGTCCTTTTTATATTTTGCTGAAATTTAGCTTGCCGGTATTTGTTAAGGATTTTTGCATTTATATTCAGAAGGAATATCGGTGTATACTTTTCTTTTCTTGTGATATCTTCATCTCATCTGGGTATCAGGGTAATAGTGGCCTCTCCTCTTCTGTTCTTCATTCTTTTTTTTTCTTTAATTTTTTTATTATGTTTCTTTGTTTTTGAGAGGCAGAGAGAGAGCGCCAGTGGGGGAGGAGCAGAGAGAGAGGGAGACACAGAATCCGAAGCAGGCTGCAGGCTCTGAGCTGTGGGCACAAGAGCCCGATGCGGGGCTCGACCTCACAAACTGTGAGATCATGACCTGAGCCGAAGTCGGACGCTTAACCGACTGAGCCCCCAGGCACCCCTCCTGTTCTTCCTTCTTAATACTGCTGTTCTAGGTGCTTCAGGGACTAGCACAAATGCAAGATGGGAAGAGGAGGGAGTTGGGTTGTTGTGGATCCCAGGCGGCAGCACGGGTATGGGGAAGAAAACCCCAATAGAGTCTATAGAAGACACAGGATTCTTGGTTGCCACATGGACGCCAGGCTGGGGGCCTATTATTGGGGATATCTTATGTATAGGATGTGTTCTATTCTGTTCTTTTTATACATATATTCATTCGGAATAGTAATCGCCTACTGTGTGATAGGAAGGGCATTTACTACTGATAAGTTTAAATAGATGAAATTTCTTTCCTATGAGAATGCACGGTTTAAAGGAGTAGGCAGATTCAATAAAATAATCACAAATTAAATGTAGCATTACAACTGTATGTGTTCAGGATGATAAAAGGGAGGTTCCTGGTGTCTTAAGAGTATGTAATCAGAGGGGCACCTGGGTGGCTCAGTTGGTTAAGCGTCTGACTTCAGCTCAGGTCATGATCTTGCGGTCCGTGAGTTCGAGCCCCGCGTCGGGCTCTGTGCAGACAGCTCAGAGCCTAAAGCCTATTTCAGATTCTGTGTCTCCCTCTCTCTCTGCCCCTCCCCTGCTCATGCTCTGTCTCTCTCTCTCTCTCTCTGTCTCAGAAATAAATAAACGTTAAGAGTATGTAATCAGAGAAGTTGGTCAAGTGTTCTGGTGAAGGCTCCGCCTCAAGAGTGAGTGATGGCGGCCAGTGTGGGTGGAGTGCACAGAGCAAGGAGGGGGCAAGTAGAAAGAGCCAGACCACTCGCGGCCTGCAAGTCCAGGCTAAAGGCCTGCACCATTATCCTGACAACTAACAGTATGTTTCACTTTTTAAATTTCCCTGTCTGGATTCACCGGTCATATTTTTGTTTCACGTTCTCCTTAAAGAAGGAAATATCACTCATCATTGCTGCTATTTCCATTTATTTTAGGTTTTTTTTTTTTAAATTTTTTTTCAATGTTTTTTATTTATTTTTGGGACAGAGAGAGACAGAGCATGAACGGGGGAGGGGCAGAGAGAGAGGGAGACACAGAATCGGAAACAGGCTCCAGGCTCCGAGCCATCAGCCCAGAGCCTGACGCGGGGCTCGAACTCACGGACCGCGAGATCGTGACCTGGCCGAAGTCGGACGCTTAACCGACTGCGCCACCCAGGCGCCCCTAGGTTTTTACTTTTATGGGGCTCAGAGTAGAGACAGACGGTGGGGGGACATGGAATAGAATGAGGGATGGAAAAAATGGCTTTAGGCTGGTCCTTGAGAGAATTAAGGGAGAAAAGAATACGACAAGGTTATGTTTGTTGAAGGGCGGGAGAAAAAAGATGGGAGCTGGAAGGATTGATGGGCATGCACCTGGCCCACTCCCCTAATTTTATAGGTGGACACACAGGCCCAGAAACACCAGGTGACTTCTCTGCTCACAT
This sequence comes from Panthera onca, assembly GCF_046562875.1. Taxonomy (NCBI): domain Eukaryota; kingdom Metazoa; phylum Chordata; class Mammalia; order Carnivora; family Felidae; genus Panthera; species Panthera onca. The sequence goes on from NC_138345.1 coordinate 21,835,921, forward strand.
AGCCTGAAACAGCAGAGTCGAAACACCTCTCTGCCTGCCCACCTCCCTTCTGAATGCTCTTCCCTCTGGCCAGCACTAGTTCTCAAGCTGAGCTCTAAAGGAAAAGAAGCTGCTGGTCAGATAGACAATGAAGGGAAGGAGGCTTCAGGTAGTGGGGCTGATACACCAAAGTCCTTGAGGCAGGAGAGAGCTTGAAGGCAGACGTTAAAGATGGCCGCTCTGCCTGGAGCACAGGTGGGGAGACATGAGGGGAGAAAAGAGGTCGGGGCTTCCTCACAAAGGGTCTGTAGGTTGGTAAGGAGTGTGGATCTATTCTTAGCGCAGCGTGAACAGTTTTTTTTAAGGAGGGGAGTAACATGAAAACACTGACGTATTAGGAAGATGATTTGCTACTTTGTGGAGAAGAGGTTAAATGGGGCCAGAGCAGAAGTGGACAGGCTAAAGATTTGGTGGGAGTTAGAATTTACAGGGCTTGATGATGTTACCTCTAAGACATTGGGGGAACTTCCAAGAAGTTGGATATGCTTAGAGTAGAGAAAGGGGCAGTGTGGATCCTCCCTAGGGAGGTGGGTTATTCTTGAAGCAGATGTATGGGCTCTCACTGAAGCTGCCCCACCAGCAGTGGGGAAAAGCTCCTAGATGAAAAGAAACTTCGGCTCACCTGAAATGCTCTTCCTTCTTTCATCACGGACAAATGTTTACCTATTTTTCAAAGCCTGTCTCAAATATTACCTCTCCTGTGAAACTTCAAGTTGGTTGACATTTATATAGCATTTATTATGCCTATCTAGCCCTTATTACTATGTCTATGTAGCCCTCATTGTGCTTAAAGTGCTATTATTATTTCTGTTTAACTCACAGCAACATGAAGCACAGAAAGATTAGTCACCAAGAGGCAGCCTGGCTCCACAGACCCATGCTTAGCCGCTTCGCTGTGTGGCTTCTTGCTGGGAGCTCTCTGTGCACAGTGACTGACTCCTTCTCTTGCTTCCAGTGACCTCTGTGACAGCACTTTTCGTAGCGTGTGAAGCGTTGATGTTTTGAGTGTTTTTCTTCTCTGGTAGAGAGTGAACAAACTGAAAGCAGGGACTGTGTATTGTTGACTTTCACGTCTTCAGGGCTGGGTACATAATAGATGCCGGATGCGTGCATGAATGAATGAATGAATGGACATGAATGAATGGATGGATGTCTGAGAGAATAAGAAAGGAAAGTAGCAGGAGTAGAATAGGGCTTTCTGTAACCTTCTGCAGCCTGTATTTTTCTAGGCCAAAGAATCCCTGAGCTGCATTATAATTCAGGCCAGTGTCATTTCTGGCTTTGCCATCATATTGTTTTAGAATTTCCATTAGTGCTTTGTTGTGTTCTAATCAAATAATGCTATTCTCAGTTAAACAGATGATGAAGCTTCTGCTCTGGCAGGTATTCTGCTCTTTACACAGTTGCCGTGTTGTCACCAAGGACATTTCTGCATCTGATATTGATTTAAATATTCAGTTATGAATGTCAGGAAGACAACTTTATTTATAGCTAATGAGGATTGTATTGGCTGAAGAAATCGGCAACGTGAACAAGATAGTACATGCTTGTTAATTCAGTGTGAGTGAAGAGAATAGCCTCGTTGATCAGCATTCACAAGGCTTTTTGTTCTGTACTGATATAAAATTGCAAAATACTGGGTGTTATGATTTTACTGTATTTTAGTGTCAAATAGTGAAAGTATTTTTGGAAAGTTTATTGTATTTTGCAGACGATTCACGTCGTATTGAACTTTTACTCAAATGTAGATTTATACAGGTGTGCCTTGATTTTGAAAAGTTTGTTTCACAAAACCCGAATTGCAGAACAGATAAGTTGGAAACAAGAGTATTTGGGTAGTTCATTGAATATCTATAGAGTAGGTATGATGAGTTTAGGGGCTTGGGTCCCCATCTACTCTTCTCGTTCTCCAGGATTCTGATCGATAAGGCAAACCAACCAGGCAAGATCGCTAACCAGATGGAAAATATAAATAGGGATTCTGTTTGTCTGTATAATCCTCCGTGCAGGATTTTGTGAAATCTGTATTAGTGTGTGTGCTTTAGGCTTCATTCAAAGTGGGACTTTTTACTCCTACTTTTTATTGAGAATTGGGCCCCACAAACTCGAGTGTGCTTGCAAAGGGAGAAAGGGACTAGATGTTCAGAGCAAACCCTATACCGCTTGCTTGGATGTGGAAGGGGCTGGCAGGCTGCTCCGAGAAGGTATGGTGGGTAGAATAACGCACCCCACCCCCACCTCCCGCGTCCACATCCTAATTCCCAAGAGCTATGAATAGTTTATCTTACATGGTGAAAGAGACTTGGTGGGTGTGATTATGTTAAGGATGTTAAGAGAGAGGTATTATCCTGGGTTATCCAGGTGGGCCCATTAAAATCACAAAGGTCTTTATAGGATGGAGTCAAGAGGGCCACAGAAAAAGGTGTGAGGACAGAAGGACACATTGAAGTGATGGCGGGCCACAAGCTGGGGGATGTGGACCATCCATAGAAGATGGAAAAGGCAAGAAAACAGATTCTTTCCTAGAGCCTCTCGAAAGAGCGCCGCCCTGCTCACACCTTTGATTATAGTTAGCCCCATGAGACTTCTGACCCGCAGAACTCGAAGATAATAAATTGCTGTTTGTTTAAGCCACTCACTTAGTGGTAATTTTTTACAGTAGCAATAAAAAACGAATACAGAAGGTTTGGGGACCTGTCCAGATGTGCTTACCACATGGAACGAGAAACTAAAGACAGCCCTCTGGGTCCAAGTGAAAGATGAAGTACCCCTGCCCACTAGTAACACATCGTCCAATTAATAGCAAGCCTGGACAGATCAAACCAACCAGTCTTCTGCCCTGGGATACAGTGAGCGAGAAAATGGAAGCCGATGAAGCCATCTCAATGGGGTGAAGTTAACTCCAGGAATCAGAGACTTACACAACCATTGGAAGATGGGAGAGCCACGCCCAGGATGCCCACTTTCAAGAAATCTGGAAGTGTGGGAGTCCTAGAAGGGTGCCAGATCTCTGGGTCAAAGCTCTGTTGTCTGCTGGCACCCGGGAGCCTGCCTGTGGCTCATCCAAAAACAACAGCTTGCACCTTCCAGATCTCACATGAGGCCCTCTCAATGGCGAACTTTTCATAGGGACTTCGCCGGTAAGGGAGAAGCGGAGTTTCTGGACTTAACCTCTCTGAAGGCCAAGGGCTGAACCGTACAAGGTGTCAACACCTTGGCAGGGATGGTGGAGGCAACATGCTGGCAGAAGCTTGTTTGCTCCTCTATAGTTTGAGGGAGGAACGTGGAAAAAGGAGCTTACACATCCCTCCCTCCAACCCCCCAGTTCCTTTGTTCTCTTAAGCTGTTGGGGCTGTAGCCATCATTCTGGGCCCAGTCAGCGGATGTGCTGGCAAATTCTTTAGGTTACTGCAGAGCTGTGTGGTGAACCCCATTCTGAAGAGAGAGGAGATAGACATGAAATTGAATGGTCGTGGATACATTTAAAATGACTGTGTCCTAATGTAACTACAACTTACCACGTATCTATTTTGAAGCTACATTATTTCAAGGGCATTTTTCTTTGAAGCTTTTAACAAATAATTTAAGCCAATTAATATTCATTGCAAATGTCAGAAGCAGTTGAATTTTATTTTCATAGGGCCTTTGAACTTCTGTGTTTACTGTGAAAGATCAAATGTTACGCCATCATTTCCACTTTGAAAATTTGATGAAGTTGCACATGTAACTGTAATCTAATTATTAATAGTTATAAATACCATCTAATTAAATAATGCATGCCTTATTTCTTTTTTTTTAAACTTTATTTATTTAAAATGTTTGTTTATTTTTGAGAGAGAGAGAGAGATAGAGAGAGAGAGAGAGAGAGAGAGAGAGAGAGAGAGAGAACTAGTGGGGGAGGGGCAGAAAGCGAGGGAGACAGGACCTGAAACAGGCTCCAGGCTCTGAGCTGTCAGCACAGAGCCCAACTCGGGCTCTAACTCACAAACCGTGAGATCATGATTTGAACTGAAGTTGGACACTCAATCGACTGAGCCACCCAGGCGCCCCTGCAATATTTCTTATTGCTCTCAATCGAGTATTTTTGGAAGATTTGCACATTACCTGTTGAATCTTTAATTGCCTCTTAAGTGTATAGAATTGCTTCTGGTATGCCAAAAGCAACAAAAAGGGGTGGTTGGAGTGGAATGCAGCGGGCAGGCGTTTGGTTCTGTGTGTAATCTCAGACGATGGAGACGGGGAACAGCCAAAGTTAACAACACGAGGTGAGTTGGAATCTCTATAAATTGAGCGGCGAGGGAAGCCACATCAAGCCAAGGTTTCCAACTGTGATCTAAGAGTTTGGAAAAGAGCGAGGGAGGGATATGCCATGGATTAATTGACATAGCAGATGACAGGAGTGCGGAGAGCAAGTTGGTAGGACATCGCTGAATAGAAACGTTTGAAGCTGTCATACTTTGGACTGCGTTTACCGGCTCAGGTACCCAGGATGGCTCTCGCAAGCTCATCTCGCACAGGTTCTGGTCTGTACAACTGTGTTCGTTTGGCTTTTTGCCCCCTGGTTATCATACTGAGTCATTTCTCCATTTCTAAGACCATAAGGCCAATATCAAGAGCGGTCACTAATATTTCAGTTTTATTTTATCATCAGAAATTTTGATTTTGTGCTTCCAACACGTTAGTTTGATTCCTACCCAGACAGACTATCGTGGACCAGAAGGCAGGTGCAAAGCCCTTTTCCTGTTTACCAGCATCATAGAAATGAGAACTTCAATAGTAGTGGCCATTTACAAGTCACATTTTTAGTTAATATGAAAGTTCTGCTCTTCTATGGTCTAATTATAAAGGTTCTGCCTAATTTTTCTCTGTCTAGGAGCTTGTGTTGATTTGCATGGTGATATTTTTATCATTATTATTAGTAGCAGGAGTTATTCTGACACAAGACACCCATTAAAATTCTTCAGTATCTCTGATAAGTTTGGCTCTAATTCCCACTAGAATATGTGATGTGATTCTGGAGTTGACAATATTCTAAGAAATAGTCAATTTGGATTACTCTATTCCTCAGCAAAATTAATGCTTAATGATCTCCCATGTCTGGTACTTCTAGGCAGTTTCCTTTATGTCTTTGTTTTCAAACCTACTCTCAAATCTGTTCAGCTTAGAGTTCTCTTCTGAAGCCAAACCTGCATATACACTGATTATTAGGTACCCCAGCCAGCTATTTTACAGGCAATTCACACTTAATATGTACGGATAGGCAATATAACCCCTTCTTCCATTTCTCCAGATCTATGTTTGCTTATTCAGAGATAGACACCAGCTAGGTGTCAAGTCAGATATCTGAACTTATCTTGGATTTCTTCTTTGACCTTGTCTATATATAATCAGCTGCTGAGACCTGTCAATGAAGGCTGGGTGGTCCTTCTGTCCTCAGGATAGCTGCTTCTCCTGTGCTCTCATAGCAGAGGCAACTGCTTCTATTATAACAGTTATTTTATTATACTGTAACTGTTACTTGCGTGTCTGTCTCTTGCTTTTGAGGGTAGAGGAGAGAGACGAGATCTTTCTTCATGTTTATCCCTTTGGCGGTTAGCCCAATATTTGTTTAGTCAATGAACTGAAGGAAGGAGTAAATAAATTTGATGAAAGTACTGTGACCAGGGTTGGTACATAAAATGTCCTAAATAATTTATGTATGATGAGCCTGTGATTCCTTATTTGACTTTACTTCCTCTTTACTATTGAATATTATGCGACCTAATGGTAAAAGCTGTATTAATTTTGGAGTCTCTTTGATGTAGTCATAAGATTTTACATTCATTTTATGCTTCGCAGTGTGAAGTTTCAAATGTATACCAGGGAGATTTAAAATGAACATGAAGTAGATGACTAACATGCAACTTTGGGAATTTCAGTGTCAAAACATATATATTCATTTTCTGTCATCTACAGACATTATCTTCACAAAAAAAAATAAGGAAGAACTGATTCCAAAGGAAGTAATCCCATTACCCAAATTTTAACAATTGAACTTGCCCATGAAAAAAAAAAAAAAAAAAAGCTTACATGGCACTTTAACTTTTACAGCATTTTATTTAAAGGATAAATGTCATTGCTATGTTCACCAAAATGATCTTTGAAAGACATGATCTTTTTTTTTTTTTAAGTTTGGTTTCAAAGGGAAACACTTTCCCCCAGTTTGCAAGTTGATGGTTGTATTTTTGCTTTAACAGTGATAAAAAAGCAGAAGTTGTGACACAAATGATACAAACGGCATGTTTCAGTTTTGAAAGGCATTATCATTCTTTTCACTCCTTACGTAAGCATTTATGGACACATTCTGACTGATGTCATACGTAGGAAATTTACGCTTATACTTCCATTAGATGAGAATGTATCATTAGAATATATGAACTAGTAGACCGTGCACACAAAATAAAGCAAAAGTATGGTAGGGCACTTGGAAAGTTTCTCCTTATGAAAGAAATGAACAATACCTTTATTTAAATCCACCTAAAACGTAACTCTGACTTACAGCGTGTGGCTTAATTTGGGGTCATCAAATTCCCTTTGCGTTGGATTCTTATGCATGCGTTTTGTAGTGGTTCTAAAGAAGTAAGCTCATCATCCTTTTCTATTAGGCATCCCTTGTGCTGAATAAACTCAATATGTAAAAATTTTGGAGCACAAATTGCAAATTAAAACAAAATTAGCATATACAATCGGGATTTCCTGCACTTACAGGGTGAACCTGCTTTGTCTTTCCCTGAATAAAATTAAGTTTGTTAGACCTTCCCAATTATTACATTTATAATCCCCTTCTCCATCTGGAGACTCTTCCGTCCTTACCTCCAGCCTGGCCCAGCACCGAACACACCAAAGATGATTGCACGATTTGGTTGTGTAAGTCATTGGGGAAAGCTGATCCAGCTTATTAGAAGCAATTTTCTATATCTGCACCTATTGTGTAAAGTAAAAGATACTTAGGGGTGCCTGGCTCAGTCGGTTAAGTGTCCATCTTCAGCTCAGGCCATAATCTCACGGTTCATGAGTTCGAACCCTGCATTAGGCTCTGTGCTGACAGCTCAGAGCCTGGAGCCTGCTTTGGATTCTCTGTCTCCCTCTCTCTCTGCCCCTCCCCTGCTCTCTCTCTCTCTCTCTCTCTCTCTCTTTCAAAAATAAATTAACATTAGAAAAAGATATGTGCACAACAACAAAGAAACATGTGGCTTTTTTTTCTTTTTAAATCTTTGACATCAGCCGTAGTTCTTTTAGGTCCTAATTTTTCATTTTCTTCACATTTTCAACGTCTCATCTGTAAAGTTTGTTTATACTTGTTATTGTCCCTGTGCCTGTCTTGGGGGCACATGTTTCACCCATCTTAAACATTCATACATACAGACACATGTTAAGCAAATAAACAAAAGCCATGCACAAAAACTGCATTCTCCTTCAATACTAAACCCATTGCCTACTTTGCCCTTCTTTTTACAACTTGTCTTTTTGAGAGAGTTCCCTGTACACACTGTCTTCACCTCTTCACCTTACCTTCAACCTCCAGGTTTCTGAGAACTTACCATGCATCTAGGTATTAAGAAATACTTGGTTACCCCTGCGCCAGTGCATTTTAAAATAAAGTAAATGGGACTCTGCTTTCAGATTTTGTGTTGTTTTTGTTTTTGTTTTTGTTTTTGGCTCTCAATTAAGTTCACAGGAGGACTTGTTGACATACAGTAGCTAATAAGAGCTGATTTTTATTGAACACTTCGTATGGTCCAGGCAGAGTGCTAAACTCTTTGCATGGATTGTGTAAGTTGTGCATCACAACCCCATAACTTTAATTTAATAGCAAGCATTTCATTTTTTTTTTAAATAAAAATTATTGTCAAATTGGTTTCCATACAACACCCAGTGCTCATCCCAACAGGAGCCCTCCTCAATGCCCATCACCCACCCCCCTCCCTCCCACCCCCCGTCAACCCTCAGTTTATTCTTAGTTTTTAAGAGTCTCTTATGGTTTGGCTCCCTCCCTCTCTAACTTTTTTTTTTCCCTTCCCCTCCCCCATGGTCTTCTGTTACGTTTCTCAGGATCCACCTAGAGTGAAAGCATATGGTATCTGTCTTTCTCTGTGTGACTTATTTGACTTAGCATTTCTTAACCATAAGAATTTTACCCACTGATTACTGAGGAAAAATGAGGTCCATGGTCTTAAGCACAACAGTACAGATCACCCTAAGATCACTAACCTTGAATACTTTTAGATTGCTGAAAAGATACCAAATAAGGTTAGACTCCTAAAATCATAAGTCCGGTTGGGAGTGGAATGGCTAGCAATGCTGATTTCCTTATGTTTTTACATTCTTCCTATTAGGCTTTTTTTTTTAATGTCTGTAAAAATTTATTTCAGAGAAACAGAGAGAGCATGAGCAGAGGAGTGGCAGAGAGAAAGGGAGACAGAGAATCCCAAACAGGCTCTGCATGGTCAACGAACCCACGAACCCACGAGACTGTGACCTGAGCCGAAATCAAGAGTCGGACGCTCAACCGGATGAGCCACCTAGGTGTTCCTTCCTATTAGGTTTTAAGTCAAGGCAATACAGATATATACAATGAGAGTGGAGGCAGAAATGAGAAGAAAATGACCCTAAGAGGAGATTACTATACAAAATGAATGCTACAAAATCTTTCTCGTTGGAGATGTGGATCAGAAAATTGGGCTCTGAGCTCATTAACAGCTAAGGCAATGGTAAAAACATCATTGGTGACATGGTTCACTGTGTCTCCAATCTAAAAACAAACCAGTTTTTCAGGAAAAGTACAGCTAGTCCTCATAACGAGGCCCAGATCCCCATAGCAATGATCACAGAGGATTACGTATAAATCCCTTTAAAATATGTGTATCTTCTCAAAACATTTTTCATGCGGCTTTCTTAACTTTCTTGAGCTGTGTTTTAGTGTTAGAGCCATTATGATCCGGCTTTCCTGTTGGTTAGCATAAATCCTCTTTGTTTCCGTTTTAGCCTACTCAGGGTGCGGAATAAACGTGGGTGTTCTGTCCCTCCCCACCCTGCATCCCCAATAGTGTGGGTGCTAGTAGTTAATTAACATATGTGACTGCCTCTGAAATGGCCTTTCCTCTGTTAAATACCTTTGTGCTTAAGAGAACAGTTGCCTTTTTCAAAATATTTAAGTGTGCTTTACAGGATAGCAGAAACATTCTGAAGAACCATTTGTTTATAAGCAAGTTTTGTATCACAGGGGAATATTTTATGATTCAGGATTTGTCTTTCGCTTGTTTTTTTCCATGTTTAAGTAATTCTTTTTGTTTGCTTTGTTATTCATCACAAACTTCAAGCAGTTTTAAAACTGCATTATTTTTTAGTTACTGATAAATCCTTTATCTGGGGAGAAGGGTATGCGGGTCGAGAAGAATCAAGACTAATCCGATGTGGAATCAATGTACAGAGACGGAAAGCAAGGGAATCTAACACTTTTCTTTCAACTGAAATCAGTTTAGTGAAAGAAGATAAATGATAAGATTTCTCTTTGTTAAGAGGGACCGTATTCTTTACAATAGTTTCTTACAGCTATCTCTGGGTTTATGTAGATGAAGTAACTATTGAATAAGAAGTTCTGGAGCACTGAGAGAGACATATCAGGAACCATATAACTTGGAGATAGAGAGAGGGAAGGAAGGAAAACAAGCAAACAAAACGCAAACTCCATTAAAAACAAGGCCTTCCCTTCAATTTATTTAGCTAGATCGAATGTGCACACAAAATAAGTGTCCGTGTTTGATGCCTCCTCCAAAAGCTAAACCTGGAATTTACCACGCAGCCCTGCAGTTCACTCCTAAATACATACCCAAGAGAATCGAAAACAGGTATTCAAACAAGTACGTGGATTTGCATGTTCATAACAGGATTATTCACAATAGCCAAAAGGTGTGGACAGCCCAAGTGTTCATCAGTAGATGAACGGGTCAACAAATGTGGTATATGCAAGCCACGGAATACTATACAGCCATAATAAGGAACAAGGTAGCGATACACACTACAGCACAGACGAGCCTCCAGAACATTCTGGTAAGAAGTCAGACACAAAAGGTTATATATTGTGGGATTTTATTTATTTAAGTTATAAAGAAATTTTTAACATTTATTCATTTTTGAGAGATAGAGACAGAGCATGAGTGGGGGAGGGGCAGAGAGAGAGGGAGACACAGAATCTGAAGCAGGCTCCAGGCTCCGAGCTGTCAGCACCGAGCCCGACGGGGGGCTTGAACTCATGAACTGTCGGATCATGACCTGAGTCAGTCGGACACTTAACCGACTGAGCCACCCAGGTGCCCCCTGTACTGTTTTATTTAAATGAAATATTTAGAATAAACAAATCCATAGAGACCAAATACAGATTTGTGGTTGCCATGGACTGGGGGGAAGGGGGAATGAGGAGAAATTGCTTAATGGGTAGGAGGTTTTATTTTGGGCCGATGGAAATATTTTGCCACCAAATAGAGGTGGTGTTGCCCAACATTGTGAACGTACTAAGTTTCACTGAAGTACTCACTTAAAATGGTTAATTTTATGTTATGTGAAGTTCACCTCATTAAATCAAGAAATAGCCATATATATGTATTATGTGGAAATGAGGACATAAGTAAATGCCAGATCAAACAGCTGAGAAATTCAAAAGCATTTGTCTCCAGGACAGAAGAATGGAGGTTTGGGGAGGGGTAGGATAGGGTCAGAGTATTTTTGTTTTTAAATTTTGCAATAACATTTAACCTATTTAACCTATGTGCGTGCAACTTGATAAACTTAAAAATTTGAAGAAGTGTTGCTCACTAAGATTTTATAATACTAGACAGTGATCAATAATGAAATATCTAAATTCTGCAGAAGCATTGAGTAAAGAAACCAATTAGTATAGTGAGGGTTGTTTTTAAAAATGTCTTTGTGGAAATGAACAATGAGCTGGATTTTGAGGTTGAGTTGAGTAGCTTGATGAAATGAATTTCCAAGGGACCAGAAGGAGGTGGAACATGCAGAGGGACCCTGGGCTGAAGTAAGTATTGTGGCGTCACAGAAAGGACTTTCTGAAAGATGAAAGTAAAGATAACAGGGATCCCCAAACCGGTTACCTCCTTTCCATTTGGTTTTTTACCTGCACTAAACACTTCCCTTTGCCTTCAATTTTCCATTTGGTTAAACAAGAAAAGATACTGGAATCTCACAGCTACATCTTGGAAATGCTGTTAGAATGCTCTGTTCTTAGGAATAGGAAAACCTGTCCTAAATTTCATAGATAAAAATTCAGTGTAAATACATTAACCACTTTAAGCCTAGAATTATTACACTAACATTCACAGGTCACCCACATAGAAATGGCTCATGTCCTGTAAGGGATGAAAAACCCGTGGGTCTAGGTTTTGCTTCGAAAATTAAAATGAAAAGGTATGAATTCCACTGAATTCCTTTTTAACTTATCAAAGACCCTAAGAATATTTTTGGATTCGGGGCATTAATAATAGCTTCTTCTAGCACCCAATTTTGTATAGGCTTTTGTTGTCTTTAAGTCCTGGTTTTTAAGGCCCATTAAAAAATCATTTTTAGAACGAAATATGTGAGAACTTCATAAAACATCTGGGAAATTAGCCAGTTTCCCTTGAAAAGTCAGATGGAACTTCCAAATTGCCATCGGAATCCACTCCTTCATCCCAGCCTTACCACTTCTGCCCAGAAAGTGCAACCACTAGACAAATTGGAAAGTGGGTTAGGGCTTCCTGTTCTCAGTATTATTTTAATTTAATGTTTTAGAGTTGTCACCTTTCACCCACCTGGCTCTGAAAGGCCCTGCACACTGCACAGCGTGTGGGTAAAATAATAGGTAAAGCATTATCATCCGTTGGAGTCAGGGTCACTATTATAAATAACATCCTTTATTCCTTAAAAAACACACACACACACACGATGAAATCCTGCTATTGCTTTCACTGCTGGAATGTGCTATTCCTTTTCAGTGCTTATAAAAGTATAAGTAAGTCAATAATCCCTATTCTTGGTTACCTAAACCCATCCAAACCAACAAAGGTAATTACAAATGTTCTCTGAGTATGTTTACCATTAGTATTAATAAGGTGTTAAAAATCCACCCCTCCCCCCCCCCCCCCCAATTTCCCTCATTTAGGAATCAGGGTGTTTGCCTTCTGAACGATGGAAGAAAGTAGTGTAAACCCACCTGTTCAGAGTTCAAAAAAAATCAACCCTAATGCCTAAAACACACACCATGAGTGCTTCTAATAAAAATTTTGAAATTTTGCCTTTGCATTAAATCAGGTACTCAAGGTTTCTTTTATTATTCTTGTTTCTTTTCAGATTCCCTATTTTTTTTCTTTAAAAATATTTTGGGGGTGCATGAGGGGCTCAGTGGGTTAAGCATCTGACTTCGGCTCAGGTCATGATCTAGCAGTTTGTGAGTTCAAACTTCGCATCAGGCTCTGCTGACAGCTCAGAGCCTGGAGCCTGCTTCACATTCTGTGTCTCCCTCTCTCTCTGCCCCTCTCCTGCTTGCGCTCTGTCTCTCTCTTTCTCTCTCGAAAATAAAGATGAAAAAAATTAAAAAAAATATTTTTCCATTGAAATCCAAGCGTTCATTCACTGACACATGAATGGATAAATAAAATGTGTACACGCATACGCACACACACGTGCGCACACACACACACAGAGAATATTATTCAGCCTTAAAAAGGAAGAGAATTCTGATAAATTCTAACAACAGACATGAACCTTGGGACACTATACTAAATGAAAAATGCTAGTCACAAAAAAAATCAAATACTGTATGACTCCTCTTATATGAGGTACCTGGGATGGTCAGATTAATAGAGACAGAAGTAGAAAGGTGGTTGTCAGGGGCTGGGGGAGAGTGGGGAGTTAGTGTTTAGTAGGTATAGAGCATCAGTTTTGCAGGATGAAACGAGTTCTGGGAATAAATGGTGGGGATGATATCATAACAATGTGAAGGTCCTTAATGCTACTGAAAAGTGCACTTAAAAAATGGTTAAGATGTTAAAGTCTGTTGTGTATTTTACCACAATTAACATTGCATATATATGCATATATATACATATGTATATATACATGTATATATATGTATATATACATGTATATATACATATGCATATATACATATATATGTATATATGCATATGTATATATACATGTATATATGTGTATATGCATATATATTTGTACATTTATATATATAATTATATACATATATATGTATGTATGCATACATTTATATATTATATATATAAATATATAATTATATACATATATGTGTATATATGCATATATATATACACATATATGTATATAATATAATAATTATATACATATAATGTATATAATTATACATGTATATACATGTATATATTATATGTATATACATGTATATTATATACATGTATATAATATACATGTATATTATATATATACATATATGTATATATATTATATATTATATATACATATATAATACAATAATTATATACATATATGTGTATGTATGCATATATATACATATATATGTATATGTATATATAATTATATACATATATGTGTATAATTATATATACATATACATATATATGTATATATATGCATATATACATATATATGTATATAATTATATATATAAATATTTTTAGTGCTTTTTCATTAAATCTATTATTAGCTTTTAGATTAGGATAAATAAATACTTGTCATGTTAAAAAACTTCCTAGTATTTTTAAATTATCTTAAAATTAAAATAATTCTGGATAAAAATATTTTCTGAATGTATCTAGCTTCTTAAATATAGTCTCTTTATATAGTTTTGATTTCTGGGATGTGCCAGACTTTGAAGAGACAGACCGCATGTGATGCGATAGGCTTTAGCTCTGTTTTCTCCTTAACTTCTCACAGTCGTCAACGAGGAAGCTTTTATCCACGAGGAAGCTGAAGCTCAGAGATGTTAAGTATCTTACTCTAAGTCACTCAGAGCTGAAGCCAGATCTCGAGCTTAGTCTGTGTTAACAGGAAGCTTTGGACTGCATGGGTTGCCAACCCCAGTTGAAAAAGTCTTCAACAAGTAGATAATATTGCTCATATATTACAGCTCCTGATGGGTGGCTTTCAGGTCCTGTATCTCGGGTCGAGCTGCTCCTCTGTTCCTCATTTAATTCGACCCTACCCAGTGTGTTGGCACCATACGCAGTCTGTGGCAAAAGGCCGAAGGAATTCTTGGGGGTCATCCCGCAGACTTCATCACACGACGCATTGGCCAGGATTGGTCCACATGCCCGGTTTTAGACCAGTCACTGGCCATCAGAGAGGGGTGAACTTAAGTTATAATTTGGGGTCAAATGGATACTGAGGAGTGCACCACCAGGTCCATCTCAACCTGCCTGATTCTCATGGACCATGCCACTTTCTTAGGGCTCTTGATGTGTCTGCTGTGAAGGCCCTACACTTTTATACTTTGTCATGATTGTATCGGTTGATTGGCTTCTCACTCTTGCTGTCTCGCTTCCAGTTTATGTTAGTGCACTTGTTCCCAGCTGTATTCCCATTCCTCCTTTGATTATTTAGCTACATGCTTATTAGCTGCTGTGTCCTGGGAAAGTGAAAGAAATGCCACCTTACCAGGGATTTTTATACAAATTAAAAATAGACAAATAGTAATGGCACATTGGTCTCTTCTAAGGCAAAAATGTGTGAGCTTTAATGTATGTAACTGGCGTCATCTCCTTTTGATGTTCACATTCCTTTTTGCACATTTCCTGCTGTTTCATGAGTTTCTCAGTAGTTGAGACTGTCTCATGGGTAACTTCTAATTGTGAATACCGGAAGTTATACAATAGGGAATATAATACCTGTACTGTTTTTATTTTTAAATATTTAGTTTTGAGAGAAAGAGAGAGAGAGACCAACTGAGACAGAGCACAAGTGGAGGAGGGACAGAGAGGGAAGGAGACACAGGATCCTAAGCAGGCTCCAGGCTCTGAGCTGTCAGCACAGAGCCTGATGCAGGGCTCGAACCCACAAACTGTGAGATCATGACCTGAGCCAAAGTCAGATGCTTAACCAACTGAGCTACCCAGGTGCCCCAATACATGTACATTTTTTGCACGGATTTAGTATAATTAGAATTTTTAGCATTCTTAAGATGTTGGCCAAGATTTTTTTTTTTTCAGTGTTACTAGATTTATCAATAGCGGAAGATAAGGTTGAAACGTGGACAAGAAGCTGATTGTGGAAGATTTTGATTGCCATGCTGGGTAACTTAGCAGATTTTTTTCAAATTTTACCCTAAGTAAGTATCCCTAAAGGAGGAAGATAATGAAGACATAATCCCAAACTTGCTGGTTAGCCCTAAATGGTTTAAAAAAAATCAAAATTTATTTAAGCCCTTGTGTTGCAACTTAAAACTTCATGTGAGTTTGTATTCCTCTCCATAATATGTGTGTAATTATTTTAATATGCCTTATGCTTTGGTTACTTGTCATTAAGTTAATTTATGCACCAGGAAGTCATGGCATGTTTATCTGACAACTTTGCCTCCAGACTGTCCCACACCCAGGAGGACTTGCACATCTGGCCATGACCTTGGTGTGGGTGGGAGTTGAAGCCCTCCAAGCCCATTCTTCTAGCTTCTTGAAGCTATTGTGTCTGCCTCAGTTTTACACAGTGGGATTCCCTCCTACACCCCAGATTTTGCACCACCCTTTCTCACAAAGTGCTTGCCTCCAGCCTGCTGACCTCCCCAATCTTCCTTTGCCTCTTATGTCTTCGACTATAACCACTTCTATGTTTCTGGCATTTTTCTACCCTTCTAAACCCTGGATTTGGAGTCTAGCTGCCTTGCTGTCCGCACCCTAACTCAGCCCATTCCATAGAGCAGGACTGAAAATTGAAGATTTTCATAACATAGTGTGGCTTATTCAGAGTCTTTCTGTAAACTTGCCCTGAGAATCGTCTGTGAGAAGGGTTTAAGTGGGCAACTTCATTGTTAGGGACACCAGTTGAAAAGCACATAGAAAGCCTCTTTGGCAGGAAGGCTAACATGATTTGATGTTACTATGTGAGGACTCCAGAGAAACTGTGAACTAGGTCTTGAATCAGACTTGTTCCCTCTTTAGATTAAAGATGGTTATGTGGGCAAATGTTGATTCATGTGAAATGTTTAGGTATTTCCCTGTGTTTAACTTTATGATTGCAATCATGTGTGGGATCTATGAGAATAAGACATAATTAAATATAACACAGCATATGAACTATTTTCCCTCTTTCTTCCAAGTGGAGTCGAATTAAGAACACTGTAGTTAATGGAATAACTAATGTCCACCCCTGATTAGACTGCATTCTTTGGTTCAGAACAATAAATGTCGTCTGCTTACATACCAGGCTTGTTTATTCATTGAACTTTTGACTTACGGAAACTAGCATTTTACTGTAATAAACACTTGGTTACATCTGTTACAAATTGAACACAATTGGTTATTCCAAGAATGGTGTTCCAACTCTAGACCCAAATTATAAGCAGCTGTATGCTAATAGATATGCACACCAACTTCCCACCTTTGTGTCCTGTTGTTTTAAAAATGTGCGTACCTCAAAAGTCAAGTTCAAATGGATGCGATTTCTCATTTGAAAAATATGTTTTAGGGGTTTGTGTTCTTTTCTTTGCTCACTCTAAAATTTGAATCATTCTGTGTGGAGAGAAAAAGGCGGTTGCAACTTTTGTCTTTGCGTTTTCCTTTTATAGGAATTCAAGGAAATATTTCCCCATTAATTTTATCCACCATTCCAATGAAATTATTTTTCTTTCTTTTTTTAACTCTTATGGGGTTTTAAATTAACTTTGTGAGGTTTATTTGTTTTATTTTTTTAAGTTTTTTGGTGTTTGCTTTTCTTTTTCTTTCTGTCTTTTTTTTTTTTTTTTTTTTTTTTTTTTTTTTTTTTTTTTGAGAAAGAGAGAGAGTGTGCAGGTGTGAGTTGGGGAGGGGCAGAGAGAGAGGGAGAGAAACAGTCTTAAGCAGGCTCCCTGCCCAGTGCAGAGCCCAACTCGGGGGTCTGTCTCAGGAACCGTGAGATCATTACCTGAGCCTAAATCAAGAGTCAGTTGCTTAACCCACTGAGCCACCCCGGCACCCCAATGTGCTTGCTTTCCTTTAGTACTAATTTGGATACTGTTCCTATGACTTTGGGGAAAGTAAAACTAATTTATTTGTAAATGGTTGCCTAATATTTAAGCGTTAGTTTTTCATTTTCTTATAATTTTCTTACATTATTAAAGAAATATAAGAATATTTTCAGATGCTGAAATGTTTTGATATTTGACTTTTCAGTACCATCGTAGTATATGAAACTTCGGGGATTTTAAGTGTTCAGTAGAATTTTAACTATATAATAGCTGATAATTTAATGGGCAGTAATCTAGGTCTTCAGTAATTATGTTTTTGGTTTGTAGGTAAGATTGAATCTTTTTCCAAGTTTGTTTTCTGGTTGCATTTTGTCTTTGGTAAGTTGTTCTTTGTTTTTTTTATTTTTTAATTTTTTTTATTTTTTAAAATTTACATCCAAATTAGTTAGTATATAGTGATGTAAGTTGTTCTTTGTTACCTGACAACTTATCTATTGCATTTCTAATATTTTTCTTATAGATCTGTATATTACTTACTGCTCCTTACCATGTTAGTAAGTGTAAAATTTTTCTTTCAAATATATTTATCATGTAGCATTTGATACATACAAAGTATTGAAACACACAAGTAAGTTATAAAAATAAATCTCAGTTATTATATTACTACTGTAACTGGAACCATGCAATTTAACTACAACTCAGCTTAGCCAGAACATCAGCATTCAACTTAATGGAATCATACCCCCGTCAATCTACTTCCTCACTTTCCCTTCATTGGTAAGCACCAGTCTTTGAGGTTTATCATTCTCTTAGGAAGAAACAGAAAATCTTAACAGATTGATCACTAGTAATGAAATTGAATCAGTAATCAAAAAACTCCCAAAAAACAAAAGTCAAACACTAGATGGCTTCACAGGTGAATTCCACCAATCATTTAAAAAAGAGTTAATATGTATCCTTCTCAAACTTTTCCAAAAAATTAAAGAGGATGGAGTGCTTCCAAATTCATTCTAAGAGGCCGGTGCTACCCCGAGACCAAAACCAGACAAAGACACTACAGAAAAGAAATTGTAGGCCAATATCATTGAGGAACATAGATACAAACCTCATCAAAAAAATAGGAGCACTCTGAATTCAACAATACATTAAAAGGGATCATATGCCACAATCAAATGAAATTTATTCAGGGATTCAAGGATGCCTCAATATCCACAAATCAATTCATGTAATGCATCACATTAGCAAAATGAGGGATAAAATTATATGGTCATTTTATTTTATTTATTTTTGGTGGTATTTTTATTTAATTAATTTTTTTATAAAAATTTACATCCAAGTTAGTTAGCATATAGTGCAACAATGATTTCAGGAGTAGATTCCTTAATGCCCCTTACCCATTTAGCCCATCCCCCCTCCCACAACCCCTCCAGTAACCCTCTGTTTGTTCTCCATATCTAAGAATCTCTTATGTATTGTCCCCCTCCCTGCTTTTGTATGATTTTTGCTTCCTTTCCATTATGTTCATCTGTTTGGTATCTTAAAGTCCTCATATGAGTGAAGTCATATATTTGTCTTTCTCTGACTAATTTCACTTAGCATAATATCTTCTAGTTCCATCCACATAGTTGCAAATGGCAAGATTTCTTTTTTTTTTTTTTTTTTGATTGCCGAGTAATACTCCATTGTATATACATACCACATCTTCTTCATCCACTCGTCCATTGATGGGCATTTGGGTTCTTTCCATACTTTGGAAAGTATGGAAAGTATCCATATGGAAAATATGGAAGTATTCATATTGTGGATAGTGCTGCTATAAACATTGGGGTTCGAAACAGCATACCTGTATCTTTTGGATAAATGCCTAGTAGTGCAATTCCTGGGTCATAGGGTAATTCTATTTTTAATTTTTTGAGGAACCTCCAGACTTTTCCAGAGTGGCTGCACCAGTTTGTGTACCCACCAGCAGTGCAAAAGAGATCCTCTTTCTCCGCATCTTCGCCAACATCTGTTGTTGCCTGAGTTGTTAATGTCTGCCATTCTGACAGGTGTGAGGTGGTAAAAATTATATGATCATTTTAATAGATGCAGAAAAAGCATTTGACAAAATTCGATATCAATTTATGATAGAAACTCAACAAAGTGGGTATAGATGGAACATACCTCACCCTAATAAAGACCACACGTGACAAACTCACAGCTAACATCATACTCAAGGACGTAAAGCTGAAAGCTTTTCCTCTATGATCAGGAACAAGACAAGAATGCACATTCTTGCCACTTTTATTCAACAGGGTACTGGAAGTCCTAGCCACAGCAATCAGATAAGAAAAAGAAATAAATGGCACCCAAATCAGTGAGGAAAGAGTAAAACCATCAGTATTTGCAGATGGCATGATACTATATATAGAAAACTCTAAAGACTCCAGCAAAAACTATCGGAACTAATAAATGAATTCAGTAAAGTTACAGGCTATAAAATAACTTACAGAAATCATTTGCATTTCTATACACTAATGAACCATCAGAAAGAGAACTAAAGAAAACAGTCCCATTTATAATAGCATCAAAAAGAATAAAAAACCTAGGGAATAAATTTAACCAAGGGGGTGAAAGACTTGTACTTTGAAGTTACTATTTTTTTAATGTTTATTTATTTTTGAAAGAGTGCAAGCAGGGGAGGGGCAGACAGAGGGGGACAGAGGATCCGAAGCGGTCTCTGCACTGACAGGCTGACAGAAGCAAGCCGTATGTGGGGCTCGAACTCACAAACTGCGAGGTCATGACCTGAGCTGAAGTTGGATGCTCAACCGACTGAGCCCCCCAGGTGCCCCTGAACTTATTTTTAAAGTTTGTCACATGTTTGGATTTTTTTTAGCAATGTTTTGTTTGCTTTTGCTTTTTTCTTTAAATTTTTAAAAATTACATCCCACTCTGTGCAACTTCTGCAATATGGTAATTCTGTGAATTATCTGTGTTTGTTGCATTTAGATATAGTGTATCCATATTTATCCCGATACATTTTTAGTTGAGAGAGTACACTCCAATTTATTCATCTATTATCTTGCATTTGAGTTTTGTCCAGTTTGTTACTGTTATAAATAATACTGTTATGAATGTTATAAATAAGGATCTACTAATGTACATGTGCAAGAATTCTACAAAGTGTTCTTCTGAAAACAGAATTGGTGGGTTATGGTGTATGAAAAGCTTCAGTTTTAGTGTTAAGGCTGCATTGTTTTTGGAAGGAGTGGCATATGATTTTAACTTTCCCCAGTGATGTGTAAGAGTTCTTATTGGTCTGCATCCTTGCGTGTACTTTGTATCGTTAGACTTTTAATTTTTTATAAATGTATGGAAGTCAAATGGGACATTATTATGATTTTCTCAAAAAAAGTTTTTTAATGTTTATTTATTTACTTTTGAGAGAGAGAGAGACAGCACGATTTGGAGAGGGACAGAGAGAGAGAGAGAGAGAGAGAGAGAGAGAGAGAGACAGAATTCGAAGCAGCCTCCAGGTTCTGAGCTGTCAGCACAGAGCCTGATTCAGGGCTTGAACCCACAGACTGTGAGATCATGACCTGAGCCAAAGTTGAACACTTAACTGACTGATCCACCCAGGTGCCCCTACATCTTGATTTTAAAAGTACGTATTATTTAAAATTATGTATTTAAAATAATTTTATTTTATTTAAAATCACGTTTGATTACTAACAAGATTGAACGTCTTCTTATTAGTTTGTTTGCCATTTGTGGTCCTTCTTCTGTGAAATGCCTGTTGTGTCTTTTGCCTGTTCTTCTACTGTATTATTTGCTTTATTCTCACTGGGTTCAAGGAGTTTTTAAAAATATATTATGAACCCTACTCCTCTAATGGTTGTATGTGTTGTATATAGTCTTCTTTCAGGTTTTGACTTGTCTTTTCACTTTATTTATAGCATTATTTTTTAAACAGCTTAACTGTGGGGGAGGGCACCTGAGTGGCTCAATCAGTTAAGCCTCCAACTGTGGCTCAGGTCTGAGCTCACTGTTGGTGAGCTTGAGCCCTGCTTAGGGTAAACATGAGCCCCTCTTCTCTCTTCCTCTGTCCCTCCTGGGATTCTCTCTCTCTCTCTCTCTCAAAACAAACAAACAAACAAACAAACAACAACAAACAAATGGAATTATACAGTATGCATTCAGTTTTGCCTGGCTGCATTCACTCAGTATAATTATTTTGGATTCATCCATATTGTTGCATATATAAGTAGTTCATTCATTTTTATTGCTAAGTAATATTCAATTATATGGATATATTACAATTTGTTTAGCCATTCACCTTTTGTTAGATATTTGCATTGTTTGTTTTTAGGCTATTGAAAACAAAGACATTCATAGAAGCCTTCGTATGAACATGTGTTTCTTTCTCTCTTGGCATACCTAGAAGTAGAATGGCTTGGGTGTATGATAGGTGTACATTTAAATTTTACGAGAGTGCCCAACTGTTTTCCAAAGTAGTTGTACCATTTTACACTCTAACCAGCAGTGTTTGAGGGTTTCTTCATGGTATCTTTTTGTGAACAGAAATTCTTAATTTTAAGTTAGTTGAATGCATTGACAATTTCTTTCATTACCTCTTTTTTCATGTTATTTAAGAAGTTCCTCCCTACCTGAGACCATAGTGATACTCTCCTTTATGTTAAAGTTTTTTAGGTTTTGACTGTTCAGTTCAAGTCTTTAATGGTATGATGTGGAATCCAATTTCATTTTTGCCAGATGGGCGACGAGTTGTCTTAGCACCATGTATCACACGTCTGTCCTTTCTCTTGTGGGCTTCCAACACCACCTCTGCCCTACATCACGTTTTCATATATGAGAGGCTCAGAGTGTCATCTCTGTTCTGTTTCATTTGTCTAAGTCAGTGCCACACCATGGTGATCAATCACTATAGTTTAAAAAAAAATTTTTTTGACATTTATTTATTTTTGAAAGAGAGAATGAGGGAGTGTGCACGAGGGAGCACACGCAAGAGGGTGCATAAGTGGGGGAGGGACAGAGAGAGGGAGACAGAGGATCCAAAGCAGGCTCCTCGCTGTGAGTCCAGAGCCTGAGGCAGACTCGAACCCACGAACGGTGAGATCATGTCCTGAGCAGAAATCAAGAGTTGGCCGCTTAACCGACTGAGCCACCCAAGCACCCCAATCAATCACTATAGTTTTATTTTAAGTCCTAAGATCTGGTAGTGCAAATCCTTTCACCTTTTTTGTTTGCAAGGACTGTTCTTGCATTTTGCTCTTCCGTATATATTCTGGAGTCAACTTTCCAAGTTCTATAAAAACAAAACAAAATAAAACAAAATTTCTGGGATTTTGATTGAATTGCATTTAATTCAAAGTTCAATTTGAGAAGAAATGAATCTTTAAAAAAATTAAGTATTCTGACCCAGGAACATGACATTTCTTTCTCTTTGAGTGTTTAGTGTCTTTCGGAAAAATTTTACATTTTTTTCCATGGATGTTTCGCAGACATTTGTTAGGTTTATTCCAAGATTTTACATATTGAAGGTAGATAGTCTGTTTTAAATTCTACTAGTACTTACATTGAAATTTTAAGAAGAATTAATTTCTTGCTTTACAAATTTCCCTCTGTTTCAGTGCACACACAGGTTTACACTTCTATGAATTTAATATGGAATTCAACACACAGAAAAACAAATCTTTTCGAACGACATGTCTTTTTTTTCAATAAATGTGTGTTTTGCATTCTGTTTCAGTTACTATAATGATCATAATTAAAATTATATTTGTTAGACTATATTATTTTTCTCACAACTATGAATAATATATTTATTGAATTATCTCTAGGCAGTTAACCAGTTTCAATGCCTACTGGTTAGTTATTTCCTGTTAAACGCCTTCAGTTTTTGAACTTACAGTTTCATTAACCTCCTGGTGAGTTGGAATATGTCATCAGTCAATTTTTGTAAGAAACTTATTGGGTGGTAAATTTATCAGCCTTTTTCATCCGCTGGCTGATATTTTTTTATAACATTCTTCATTTGCAGGTGTATTTAACATATGTTGCCCTAACATATGAATAGCACATACTATTTATAAAATTCTTGAATCATAAACTCTCTTCCTCCATGTGTTATAAACTGCCTTGTCGTCTGGCATTTACAATTATGGAGGAGATATTGGAAAAGAAACTGTAGTTGGATTTTTTCCCTCAGTTTGGTTGGTTTTAGGACTCCTTAAAAAATTCTTTAAGTTTAAAATTTTTATGAAGCTATGTCATAATATTTATTTCTGCTTGTTAAGCTTTTCTGGAAGATGTTAAACTATCAATTTCTGATCTCAAGTTTGCTTTTTTAGGTCTGGAATATTTTATCCTTTCCAACCTCCTATTATCTCTTATTTTATTTACTCTTCGGCTTTCTCTCCAAGACCTGTCCTTCAAGTACTCCATTCTCTTTGTGCGTATTTTTTTTTTAACAACTTTATTCATTTGGCTCTTATTCTGGGGATGCTTCTCAAGTTTATTCCCTACAGTATGAATTGATTTTATGTATGCCTACTGATTTTGTTTCAGCCACTACATATTTCATTTTGCTACACTTGTGTCTTATTTCAAACAGTTCTTATTTAATCATTCTTTAATCATATTGGGCTCAGAAAGCAGATAGTGTTCAAAATGTTTTTCTGTTTGTTAAAGTCTGCGTGAAAGGAACACAATACGGGATTCTTCTTTAAGCCATATACTTCGCTTTCTCTTTTCTTAGACAAGAGAAGTTTACAGATAGATAATGGATTAATTTAGCACGTATTTACTGAGCACTTGCTACATACCGGGCACAGTTCCAGACCCTGGGGATACAGCAGTGGACAAAATAGGCACACGCACACACAAATCCCTACACGCGTGGAGGCTGTCGTCCTCAGAGCAGACACGGGGAATAAGCAAACAAATAAAACACTTGTGCATCAGGTGGAGAAGTGATCTAGAGAAAAGTAAAATGAGGTGCACGGGGGTGCCTGGGGGCTGCTTTCACACTAGGAAGGTACCAGTATTTGGGGGAGAAGACTCCAGGTGCAAAAAACTGCTAGCCCAGGATCCTTCAGCAGGAGTATGCCCGGTGGATGTGAGGACTAACAAGGATGCCCAGGTGGTTTGAGTTTAGCCAGCGAGGGAGGGGCTGACCTCTAGGAAGTGACGTCGGGAGGCACCAAGGACCGGATCACGTAGGGCTTCTTGGCTTTGACTTGTTTCTTCATGACATGGGTATGCAGCAGGGGATTTGAGAACGGAGATGTGACATGACGTGATCTTAATTTTTTTTTTTTTTTTTTTTTTTTTTTTTTTAACAGCATCACTCTGACTTCTGGGTTGGAAATTGACGGCAGACGCCGGAAGACCAGCTGAGAGGCTGCTGCAGTGACCCAGGTAAGGGATGCTGGTGACCCGGGCCACGTGGTAGTGGTGGAGAAGTGCCAGCTTTAGATCTGTTTTTTATATATTTTGAAGCAGACGAAACATGATTGGCTGAAGCTTTGGATGTCAGGTGAAAGAAAGAAAGAATTAAGGATGAGTTCGAGGCTATTTGCCTGAGAACTGGCATAGAGTTGCTACCTCTGAGCAGGAGAAGACAGAGAGAGGAGAAGGTTTGGGAAGAGGAGGGCTTCTGTTTTATATGTCATAGGTGTGAGAGGCCTCCTGGATATGTCAGCAGAGCCGATGTGTAGACAACTGGACACAGTAGTGTGAAGTTCAAGGGAGAGGTCAGGCTGGAGAAATGACTTGAGAGTTATCAGTGGATGAACGGTGTTTGAAACTGTGATTCCGGTGACACCAAAGGGAAAACTGTAGATAAATAAGCGTGCTGACATTTTCACCTGTTTCATTCACTTTTGAGTTTGACTTGTTGATCTTATTTCTGCAGTTGTCCTGGGGGATTGGCTTTAGGGCCTCTCCTGCGTCTGTGAGCATGTTGGGTTACTTTGTTTTGTTTCCTTTCGCGTGTGGAAGGTCCATCCGGGTCTGTGTGGGAGCAGGTACAGGGTGGGAGGTTTGCGCTCACCTCATCACTGCTGAGTGCAGAAGTTTTCTTCTAGACATAAAGATGGTGTGCAGGGTGATAGAAAAACATCTTTGGTGCCTGGGATAACGGAGACGTTCATCAGATCCTGGTTTGTTCTGTTGGATACGGATTTCCCACTCCTTCTTCAGTTCGGTTGCCTACCACATTGTCCGGCCCCAGCTCTGCTGTTTCTTCAGCTCACAGACCAGGGCGATGAGCATGGCACTGAGGCCTGGGTAATCGTCGCATTCCCAGACAAGGAATTTGTCCAGTGGTGGACATACAGGCCCATCGAGTCATTCCTGGGATTGATACAAGGCTGTCGGGAGAAAGAAACCCTCTTTCCACGGGAGCTACTGAAATAAAACAGTCCTGGAATTGATAGTTGTTACTCCTTTGCTGCATACAGGGAGCATGTTTAGAGGAGGAGAGAATGCAGCTTTCATAAAGAGGAAAAGCCAGGTGAGACATGGGAGAGAATATGTGCCCTAACAACATTGTTTAAAGATCTTGCCCTGAGCTGTATCTGAAGTCACTGTTGGGCAGCTCCTTGCTTGCTTGCTTGCTGCCTTCCCGTATCTTTCCTCTCCTTCCTTTATTCTTTTCTTTCCTCCCCCCCCCCCCCCCTTCTTTCTGGAATATGCTTTTTCGAATTGGCTTTCTCTTCCTTTGCAGTTGGAATAGTTCTCATTTTCATGCCTGTTCAATCCTTCAGGCAATCCTCAGGCCCAGGTATGGGAAATAAGGGTCTTTACAAATGGTTCATTGAACAAAAGAGGCACATTTAGATGCTTAGCTAAACTCTTTTTTTCTGTATCTCAGAGAGGCCATCACTGTCGTTTCGGGATATGTTTTTCTACAGTCACATAGGCAGGACTTACAGAGCCAGCCCTGGACGTCCTGAGTTGCCAGCTGAGACTGGAATAAGGGTCAGTGGTGAATGAGTTCATTATAGTCCTTTCCTCCCAGTTCCTATTTTAGTGGAGGACAGATATCAAACAAATAGATGCAATTTAAATAGTAAAGCAGACAAGTGCAAGGGAGCCCGGGGTCAGTTCTGGAAAGGAAGGGCCACTCTGAGGAGGTATTTTCACATATCATAGGAGCAAAGTAAGTGCACGAACATGTGGTGGTCTGGGTGGATGCAGTCCAGGCCGAGGAAATAGTGAGGGCCCTGAGAGAGAATGAGCTTATGTATGCAACTGCCAGAACGCTTTTATGGAAAGAACGGGGTGAAGGATGATGAGAATGGCAGTCAGAGTTGTACAGGGACCTGGTCCTGTCCAGCCTCGGGTGTGATGGCAAGGATTTGGGATGTTCTGAAGAGACGAACTCCCTGGGGGTGAAATCAGGGAGGGCTGCCGGGAGGAGGTGGCAGGACCAGGAATGACAGCCTGAGCTCTTCCCCCGCCCCATGTAAACCTCTTTCCCCTTCACTGCAGCCTTGAGGGGAGGGGGGCAGTGGGGGCAGGGTCTGCAAGCCACAGTAGGATTTTGGTATCTGTCCAAGAGCAGTGAGGAGCTATGGAAGGATTTTAAGCAGCAACGGGCTCAGGTTGGATCCTCACTGCAGTATTGTACTCGGAAGCAGAGGAAGGGAGCGTTACATAGTAGAAATCTCGGTTATCCCTCGCTCCCCCCTCCAAAACATGTTTAAGATTGTCAACAACAGAAATAAAACTTCCTCTAATCCGTACCTTCCCCCCAGCCCCTCAAAAAAAGAAACCAATGAGTGTACTAAAGAACTTTGGGTTGGCTTTGAACAGGGAAGTGATGTGATTCAACGTCTGCTTTAAAACCGTCACTAATGTTCTGTGGCAGACTGACCAAGCTCCCTTTCACTTGTCTGCTTTACTATTTAAGTTGCATCTATTTGTTTGATATCTGTGTCCCCCACCAAAATAAGGACTGGGTGGAAAGGACAGGGAGACCAGTTAAGGGCTGACGCCGTGGTCCAGGGGCGAGGCCATGGTGACTTGGACCAGAGTGGTAGTGACAGAGAGTCATCAGAAAGCAGGGGATAAAGCCGATGAGGTTTGCTGATGGAGTGGTCACAGGGTTTGAGCACGTGATGTAAGTGTCATATTGCCTGAATGAAGAAGTCCTTGTGCCACTTTACTGATAGGGGCAAGTCTTAGGGGCAGATTTTGAGAGAGGGTGCAAAAAGGTCTACGTGAGCTCTGTTGTGTTAAGATACCGCCAGACATCCAGAAGGGGATGTGTGCCGGGTGGATTTGTCTGGAGCTCTGGCGAGAGGCCAGGGAAGGAGATAACTTGAGGGATTCAATGACATGCGGGTGGATTTAAGGGTGCTGTGCTCGGTGACAAGTCCCGGCGTGTGAGTGTGGGGAAGCTGGAGACCTGAGCTCTTGGAAGACCTAAAAGAAGAGGCTTCTAGACTTGAGAGGGGCTGTCACAAAGCAGGTCACCAGGGTGGTGTGGAGCCCCGGAGACCGTGTGCACCAGTGTGTTCAGGAGAAGGGGGGTGTGATAAGATATTGCTGAGTGGCCACGTATAATGGGGAGTGGGAAGTCTTTGCTGGATTTGCCTTCATCGTCATAAACATCAAGGCCGGGGTATGGGAGAGGTGGAGAACACTCTAGGTAGGGACTGACTCTGGACCAAGTGTAGAGTGGGCAGTCCCTCTTACGTGCCAGACACTGAGGCCGACCAGGGTGTGCAGATGCTGCCCAAACCGTCTTGCCTCTGCTAGAATATCATAAGCAACAGGCTGGATTGTCTGATGAAAAAACCAAAATGGCGCCACCACTGCTGTGGTGGAGAGAAAGGCAGATTGCTGGGAGTTTCAGTAAGATGAACGTTATTTCGTTATCTTTATGTGTGATGTTTGAGTGTGACCTGCACAGGAAACCCGAATGAGAAGCTCAGGACAGAACTGCAGCTGCAAGGGGCGCCTGGGGGGCTCAGTCACTTGAGCATCCAACTCTTGATTTCAGCCCAGGTCATGATCTCACCGTTTGTGAGTCTGAGCCCCGCATCAGGCTCGGTGCTGACAGTGCATTGCCTGTTTGGGGTTCTCTCTCTCGCTCTCTCTCTGCCTCTCTCCTGTTTACTCTCTGTCTCTCTCTCTCAAAATAAATAAACTTAAAAAATTTGTTTAAATGAATAAAAAATAAAAATAAAAAAACAAAACTTCAGCTGCTTCTGAGGGACTGCAGGTAATAGATGAATTTGGCAAAAACCAGTGAGTGTTTGTGGTTCTTAGCACAGTCTGTTGGTAATCCCATCCAACATCTATTTCCATGAGTAGCTCAGTTTTATTGTTTCTTTTGCAAATCACCTTTAAGTTGGGTGCCTGATATGTGCTAAAATCAACCTGAGGGAGAAAAACTTCTCTGGCATTTAAAAGGATTTGACATGTGCTAGTTTGGACAATTCCCAGCAAGAGGGGACATTTTATAAGGACATTCCACTGGAATAAATTGCACTCTTTTTTTTTTTAATGTCTATTTATTTTTATTTGTATTTATTTTTTATATTTATTTTATATACATATAAATACATGTTTTTTATTTTATATTTATTGATATTTTATTTTTATTTATTAAACACTGATTTAAATGTTAAGGAGAGAAAGACAGAGTGTGAGCAGGGGAGAGGCAGAGAGAGAGGGAGACACAGAATCCGAAGCAGGCTCCAGGCTCTGAGCTGTCAGCACAGAAGCCCGATGCAGGGCTCAAACCCACAGGCTGTGAGATAGGGCGTGAGCCAAAGTCAGACAGACGCTCAAGTGACTGAGCCACCCAGGCGCCCCGGTTGTCTGTACTCTTTTGAAGACAGTACAATTCCATTCACTTTTAGGGGATTAAAGATCTAAAAAATAAGAGGGAATGAGGGCCGTTCTAATATAAACAGTTATAATTATGGAGTTCGCACCCAGCTGGGTGGAGAGAAATGATCAGGACCCACCTCATGAACACTTCACAGTAAGTTTTATATTTTGGAATTCTTATATTTGAGGGTCGTGTCTGATTAACGAGCTAACTCATCTCTGGAAGGTAGCCTGTCACTCCGAGCTATCCAATGCTGTGAGCCTCTGTTTACAAATTACATTTGTCAAGGTTGGTACTGAGAGAATACGATATAACCAGTAACACTTTCACCTTCTCATAGACTGGTTTTCTAGAACAGTTTTCACTGGGCTGATGTTTGAATATTTGGTTAACATGACCGTGCTTCTTAACGTGTCCTTTCTAATCTTCAGAAGAAATTTAAATGTCTCTGGGAACACAGTTAAAGGAGTAATTAATTTTTCCTGGCAGGGGTCGGGAAAGACTTCGGAGCAAATGTAACCTTTGAGGCAAGGCTGGAAAGATGGATAGTTTTCTGGTAGAAAAGGGAAGAAAGCGTTTCGTGCGGAGGGGAAGCATGAGCAGAAGCCAAGACCACGTGGATCAGGTGCTTGGATCCAGGCCAGTTGCAGTGAAAAAAAGGAATACTTTGGAATTAAGGGCTTTAAAGACAGGAGCAGGCCTTTGTGGTGTCCAGGCTTTCTAGTTAGCAAGTGCGTGAGCTGCTAGGCGGCCTGCTGTCTCTGGGGCAGGATTGATCGCCATTTCCTACTGTGGCACTTTCCTGCTGCTTTGACGTTTGCATGAACCTGGCAGAGGATGCGGACTGATGTTGCTCAGAACTGAAGACTGATTTTCAGTCCTGGGAAGGTTTGTGGGTGACCTTTAGAGCCAGCTGAACTGGGTGATTGCTCAGAGAACAGACTAGAACGAGTGATGTTAAGGAGGCACCAACGGTAGGTACCCAAGGTCTGACTTCCAAAGGGCGGGCTCTCCTTGATCACTGTTAACCCAGGTGGGGTCCCACTCGGACTGTGTCATGAAGGCTGTCAGAGGAGAGGCAGTGTAACCCGTGCCTCCACCATCAGTGCTGGGAAGTACATGATGGATGCCACCATGGAAATAGTATGAGTAGGGGTATGCTAGCCCTGGGTATCTTCCCCTCAAAATCAGGATACCCCTGTATTAGTCAGGGTTCTGCAGAGAGATAGAATCAATAGAGGGGGTGTGTGTGTGTGCGTGTGTGTGTGTGTGTGTGTGCGTGTGCGTGCGTGTGTGGTCGTATCCATACCCATATCCATGAGAGGGAAAGAGATTTTAAGGAATTGGTTCATGTGATTCTTAGGGCTGACAAATCCAAAAATCTGCAGGGTGGGAGGGCAGGCTGGAGACTCAGGGCAGAGCTCATATTGTAGTTCAAGTCTGAAGGTTGTCACCCACTGACAATTTCTTCTTGTTTGGGGAGGTCAGTCTTTGTTCTTCTGGGCTTCAACTGATTGGACGAGGCCCACCTATATTATGGAGGGTAATCTGTGTTACTCAGTGTCCACTGATTTAAATGTTAATATTATCCGAAAAAACACCCTCACAGAAATATTCGGGATAATGTTTGACTAAATATCTGGGCATCGTTAACCATCACAACCTCTAAAGACTGCTGTAGAGTGAGGATTCTCTATTAGTCAGTGTCTGTTTATCATCGTTTTGCCAAAAAAACAGCAGGGAATTTTTATTATTTCTTCCATGTTGCTATATGCCCGGTACCGATAGCATTCCCTGGCACATAGTGAATGCTTAAGAAGTGTTTTTATAAATTGAATGAATAATAGAATAAACATTGACTTCAGTTATTTGGAAACACAGTACCTGGCACTCCAGTTATCTTCATCCTGGCCAGAATGTTTGTGCTAACATGATATGATTGCCCAGAGTTGCTCCGTATGTCTGGCTTGAGCCTCTGCATCTTCCCAGACGTAACGTAGGCATCTTTGGAAGTTGATTGTAACTTTTTCATGTTGCTGATTTCCATGGATACCCTGGGAACAGCCTCCGCTGCACTGTGATTTGGCGTGTTCCATTGGGCGGCTCTTAGCCGAGTGAGAACCCTCAATGAATGATCTGAGGAATCTCAGTTATTTTAGTTGTGTGTATATATATATATCATATATATATATATCATATATATATGTGTGTATATATATCATATATATATATATCATATATATATGTGGTATATATAATAGTATATACCATCTCTGTATCGGGAGAGGGCTGAAGAGAGAAAGTTCATCAGGGAGGGGGTGCAAATGCAAAGGGCAATGGAGAAAAACATCTGCTTCCGATTTTGTCCACAAGCGAGCGAAGACTGATCCATGCTTAGGTTGCTCGCAATGTTCAGATTTTCCTATTGTTTCGCACCATTTTTTAAAAAGTTTATTTATTTATTTTAAGAGAGACAGAGACAGCGCAGGTGGTGGGAGGTGCAGAGAGAGAGAGAGGGAGAGAGAGAGTATCCCAAGCAGGCTCCACACTGCCAGCGCAGAGCCCAGTCTGGGTCTCGAATCCACAAAGCTGTGAGATCATGACCTGAGCCCAAACCAAGAGCTGGACACTCAACCGACACCTGGGTGGCTCAGTCGGTTAAGCGTCCGACTTCAGCTCAGGTCATGATCTCATGGTTTGCAGGTTTGAGCCCCACGTCGGGCTCTGTGCTGACAGCTCAGACCCTGGAGCCTGCTTCAGATTCTGTGTCTCCCCACCTCTCTGCCCCTCCCATGCTCATGCTCTATCTCTCTCTGTCTCTTAATAATAAATAAATGTTAAAAAAAAGTATCTCTTTTGAAAAACACTTTATAGTGTCTGACACTCAGCCCTAGGGATGTGATATGATCAAAACATTTGGCAAGAAAAAAGACCTCTTTGTGTCTCTGCAGAGGAAACTAGCAAGAAACGGGGGGCGGCTGAGGGGCTAGCTAGGGTTTTGTCTTGAGGAATAAAAGAGAAAGGAAGGGAATGAAGGTGTTGGAGGAGGTATTGGCATTTTATTGCTTCTAGAATTTGGGTGAAGACTGTGATGCTTCTTTTACTTGCTGGTCTTCTGACCCTGGGTGATTGGGGTGATTCTCAGAGGTTATTTGAGGAGTTGAACAGTGTGGTGGGTTACAAACTGCAGTCTTGAGGCAACAAGAAGGGAAGGGTTTGAGAAAATACAATATAGGCGTCTGGGTGGCTCAGTCAGTTAAGCAAATGACTTTGGCTCAGGTCATGATCTCACAGTTCATGGGTTTGAGCCCCGCATCAGGCTCCCTGCTGTCAGCACAGAGCCCACTTGGGATCTTCTGTCTCCACCTCTTTCTACCCTTACCCCACTCATGCATGCGTTCTCTCTCTCTCTCTCTCTCTCTCTCCCCCCCAAAAATGAATAAGACATTTAAAAAAATATGTACTACCAACGCAACTGCAAATCAGCCTCTTGGGTCGGGGGAGAACATGTCAGGATGAGGCGACTATCAAGACCATGGTAGTTGAGACAATTAAGAGAGCACATTCCTCGTTAGGAAAGAATCAAAACTAGATCGCGGAGGAGGAGTCACAGAAGGTGAGGGAAATGATGAAGGTGAGCATCCAAAAGTGACATAAAAGTTAGAAGGATACCAAGGTCAGGGTGGATTCCCTCAGAACCATGATGTAGAACTGGCGGGCTCCTTTGCAAAAGGTCCAGCTTCCTCCTGACGCTTCCAGCTTCCTCCTGTACGTGTGACTGACACTGGGGAATACATCCTCCTGCCTCCCATTGTCCTGCACTCCCTGGGCCCACAGTCTAACCAGGTCTAGGCTGGTTTTGTAATGAGAACTAAGTCCCAGAAGCTACTATTGTGTCCCACGTTTGGATTCCCTGAGAAGCCCTATTAATCAGGACCTCCCCGTTTGGGGTGAATTCCACTGGAAACCCCAAGGCTAATAGCTCCTCCAGATTGCACACCCCTGCTATTCTTAGTTCCTTCTCAAAATTAAAGTCCCTAGAAGGTATGTTACCTCTTCTGCATAGTCTGGCCTGCTGTGTACTTCTCCTCCTGACCCAGCCTCCACCACTGCCGTCCTCCAAAACCTATGCCCTGTGCCTTACAGAGAATTGGTTTCCTAGTGAACAAAAGTCCCTTCTTTTGCCCTCTTCTTCAGTGGAAGCTATTACCTTTGAGTGTCTTTCTTCCTTCCTTTCTTTCTTTTTCTCTCTCTCTCTCCCTTCCTTCCTTCCTTCCTTCCTTCCTTCCTTCCTTCCTTCTCTCCATCCCTCTCTGATTCTTTCTTTCTTTCTTTCTTTCTTTCTTTCTTTCTTTCTTCTCTTTCTTTCTTTCTCTCTCTCCTTCTTTCTTTCTTTCTCTTTATTTCTCTCTTCTTTCTCTCTTTCTTTCTTTCTTTCTTTCTTTTCTTTCTTCTTAGAGAGAGAGAGAGAACACAAGTGGGGGAGAGGGGCAGAGGGAGAGAGTGAGAAAGTATCTCAAGCAGGCTCCACGCTCAGCGAGGAGCTTGACACAGAGCTTGATCACATGACCATGGGATCATGACCTGAGCCAAGATCAAGAGTCAGATGCTCAACTAACCGAGCCCTCTAGGTGCCCCCTGCCTTTGAGTTTTAACGGACGTCTTCTTCCATCTCAAGGCTTCCACATTTGCAGCAGCCTTCCTACTGTAGGTTCTTTGAGAGCAGGAAGCACGTGTGATGTGTTTACCAAGAATCTTCCCAGCATCTAACACAGTGTCCAAAATAGCAGCTACTCAAGAAATACTTCTTAAATGAACAAA
Organism: Panthera onca; assembly: GCF_046562875.1. Taxonomy (NCBI): domain Eukaryota; kingdom Metazoa; phylum Chordata; class Mammalia; order Carnivora; family Felidae; genus Panthera; species Panthera onca. The sequence continues at coordinate 21,869,829 of NC_138345.1, forward strand.
TGAGTGCATGCATGTAGAATCTGCTCTTTTGCCACAGCGTGTGTACTAAGAGCCAGGAGTCCCTTTTCCTGAATTACTGTCAATGGCGGTCCTCACTTTTGTCCCCCATGTCATAAAGCCTTTGCCCTCTGGCTCCTGCTTTGCTGCTACACCAAGTCTGGAGTAACTTCAGCGCCCTGCCACCACTTGGAATTATGCCACAGCTGATATTTTTGTTCTCATTGGTGGAACTTTCTAGAAGTGGGTATTCATAGGCCATGAAAATGTTCTTTACACTCTTATCTCCAATTCCTCACCTCCAAGTGCATCCTAATTCAGTCCAGCTGAGCATTTGTACAACCAAGATTCCTGACTCCCTATCGTCCTTCTTCTTTTTATTAAATTCACTGCACTTCTCTGTCTTTAGTTCGGTTGACAACTTAGCAGCACTTGCCAATTTTGGCCATGATTGCCTTGAAACATTTGTCCTTGGCTTTCTCTAGACTTACTCTTACAGTTTCTTCCTTCCCTTCCTTCTCCATCTGTCTTTATTCTCTTCTCTCTGTGCCCATTTCTAAAACATTGGTGCTTTCTTAGTGTTTAGTCTTTTTTTTTAAGCTTATTTATTTATTTTGAGAGAGAGAGAGAGAGCATGCAAACAGGAGAGGGGTAGAGAGAGAGAGAGGGAGAGAGAGAATCTGAAGCAGGCTCCACACTGTCAGCACAGAGCTGGACATGGGGCTCGATTCCATGAAATGTGAGATCATGACCGGAGCTGAACTCAAGAGTTGGATACTTAACTGACGAAGCCACCCAGGTCCCCTAGTGTTCAGTCTTCTGCTCTTTTTTTTCTTAACCCTAAATTTTCTACCTGTGCTGTCCTCTGCCACCCCCTGAATAATCATTTGCATTAGAGATGTCTTCCTAACTTAGATCCATCTCCTATCAGCTTATGAGGTCTAGATAGATATCTTGCTCCTATGTACTAATTGTACATAAAGGGCTAAAATTGACCTCAAATTCAACCTGTTATAAATGGAACACATCATTCCCAACCAACTCTCCAACTTTGCTTTGTCCCCAGTATTTTCTTTTTTCATAACCTTCCTTGTATGCCTTGATTCCTTTTCATTCTCTTGAACCTCACTCCCACAGCCTTCTTTGCATCATTATTACTTATTGCATCATTATTACTTATTGCCTGGGTTCTTTCTGAGGCTGCTTTCCAGGTATCTACTCCTAACTGCATCCCATTTAATATCCAAACTGTCAACTTTCTAAAATAAAAATCTGATCATGTCATTCTCCTGCTTAAAACCTTTCACTTCTTCTGCATTGCCCTTAGTGAAACTCGAAACTTTTTGGCATAGCCTGCAACAATCCTTCAAAATCTAACCTAAAGTATACTTATTAAATAAATGAATGACTAACTTAAGAGCTTGAATGAGAGGCCATGATGGACTAATGGTGGCGTAAATGCAGGAGAGTTCCAATAGCAGCATCCTGGGAGAATGAACTTGGTCTTGTTTTATATTATCATTAATATGTTCAAGTACTCCCTTAGCTTGGAAATATTTGAAGTTTAGTGCTTCATCAGGAAGCACACACCTTGTCTTTCCTACCCATAACAAGCTGGCCATTAGAGTGCCTTCTACAATGCTGTGTGCGGTGTCCTATGCCCAGGAACGGATGTGTTGTCTGGGAGGGTTTTTTCATGCACAGATTTTAATAATTTAAACCAATAAGAGTTCTATGTGCTGAAGTATTTTGAAATGTAAGCGAAAACCGTGTCTTCTGGTTTTCAGTTCCCCATATTATGAGTCATGAGGTCCTTACAGGAGCTTAAAATGTCTTTTCGATAATAGGATACTATTTTTCCACCTCTTCCCTAGTGTCCTTGAATTTACTTTCAGTATGAAAAAAATATTCAATTTCATCCCATTTTACTGTGATTGATGAAATTAATTTGTCAGTGTGGCTAATGGTCTTGCAAATCAAATAATTTCCTTGGTTTAGCAAATCTGGTTGAAGAAAAATGTGAAGAAGAAGTTTTAACCTCCTGGCTTCCTTTACTATATTCAGAGATGTCTCCAGGGGTTTCCTGTCAGATTATGTGTCTTGAAAGTATTTGTGACTAATTATGGGCAATGGAACCTCAGGTTCAGGTTTTGAAAAATGTTGAGATGAGGGAACATCAGCGGGCATATTTTATTGTGTCTACTTTTTAAATAAATTTTCCAGAAGATTGTTTTCATAGGCAAAAAGTGGGTCTGCTGTGTTATTATGTGTTTTGTTTTTGACAGCCGATTCTGTATTTCACATCCCTCAGGTTAGAGGGAAGACAGAGGCAGTTTGTGGGTATTTGTGAGCTCTTGCTAGAGCCAGCTGGATGCTGGCTATCCTTGTTCAGTTATCCTGTGGTGTATGTTAAGCCCAAAATAGTTTTCATAAAGAAACAGATTGAATTTCACTGTGAACATTTTCATCAATTCCTGGAATCTCAGAATGTCATTAATTAGCAGTTGGAAGTGTTGTGTTATGTGTCAGTAGTGATTTAATGAATTGAAATAGTATTAACTTTGCCTTTTTTTTTTTTTTTTTTTTTTTTTTGGTTCTTAAGACATTTACATTTTATTTACTCTTTAGCTGTGGGCTTAAACAAGCCTTTATTTATTTTTTTTAGAGTGGAAGTCATTGAACAAAATATTTGTTTGCTTCAAAGGTAGGTTTATTTTATAGCTTTGAATAGCATGGGAAAAAATTGTACTTTGATCCAAATGTTAATTGAAGGCTGAAGAATTGTTTCTGAAAATCTGACTATTTTTAACCACCTGGATATAAGTTCTAATTAAAATAACCACATGTGACATTCACCTTTATTTTCATTAACTCAGAATTAAGAAGCGTGTTATAGGTATAATTTCCCACTATTTATGCAATATTGTACTTTCTCTGGTTCCCTGAGGTATTTTTTATGTTTGATTACATTTATTTTGAAATGATTTTTCTTCCTCTTATATCAAAAGCATTAGTTATGACATGTTACTAATGAATGCAAGCATACAGGAGAGACATTTTTATTAAATCCTAAGCATTAGATTTTATTCGGTGCCTTTAGGTTCTTGGCTTCTTAAAAAAAACTCATCATGAGATAAAGTGAGTAGATATTTGCTGAGTGCCTTCAATGGGTCAGACTTGTGCTAAGCTATGTATGCTACTTATGTTATTGCATTCAATTACATAAGAGCCTTATAAACTATCATCATGTCCACTTTCCATGGAAGGTAGCTGAGGCACAGAGGTTGAGTACCTAACCTAGGTTTTCATATTGATGGACTTGGGATGGACCTTTGACATTAGTGATAGATACTCTGCAAGCCTATTCACCAGTTTAATGTTTCTTATATTTTATGGGAACTCCAGTGTTACATAGAAAGTATTTTTGCCTAGTTGAAGAAAGATTCCAGATTTGATAAACAATGGTGCCAATGAGTAAATGTCAAACAATAATGGAGGCAAATTTGGCTAAAGACCAGTGTCACTGGTTATAATCAGAGTTTCCATGATCATCATGTAAAACCTTACAGAAAGAAAAGATAAAATCCTCCCTACAAGGAATAGGAGATCATTGTACCCAAAGAAGCATGACCAATAAACTCACAATTAGTAGAAATCATTTTAGAGCTTTGGATTGAAATATGCTTTATCTGCTGTGCCTGCTTTATCTGTATATTTGCTTGTGAACATAATCAAAAGTCAAATAGCTATCCACCTATTTCTTGGTTGAAGTAGCTATAATAGTTTTAGAAAATTTAAGATGTAAGCTGGGAATTAAATTTGTACCTGTGGAGCATGTATGTGACTGAGTTGACCCAACTCTCTGTAATGGACTCTCAAAACATTTGAGTACAAGAATCCCATTGATTGAAACAAGAGTTATCCACACTTGCAGTTCCTGGAAGTATGTTGGAGAATGGAATGGTGGTCTATTCTATAATAAGCAAATTAATCTTTTTTAAAGGATCGAAACCACCGTAAGTCCAAACTCCAAACTAATCTCAAAAATCTTTTCATAGGCCAACCTAATATGAGTTTTACCACATCATGTTTTAGAACATGAAGGAAATCCTAGATCATAAAAATTTCCGACTTTCACTTTCAACTCTACCTTTGGAGCTTAATTATTCTGTTCCCTTCTCATCTTCCTGACAAATTTCTACTTACCTGCAAGACCCAACTTAAAAGTGTCCTCATCTATGAATTCTCCCCCAACTGCTTGCTCACCATTCCCTCCTCCCTGCCCCTATCAGAGTTTACCTCTCCTGGATGTCTCCTACACTATCTAATGACCAGCCTTCCTAGTGTCTCCTCTGCTGAGCTGGGAGCACCTGGGGAGGAGTGGAATTCATTTCAGAATCCTCATGGTATGGTACGGTGCCTGGAACATAAGAGGCACTCAGTGTTTTTTGAACAAATGAATCAGTGACACAAGATAATCAAAGTGTGTGTATACTGGAGATAATCATATCAAAAAAGTGAGAGAAAGGGAAGGGGAAGTTAGTTTCCCAGAAGAACTCCAAAGACAGAAGAATCCCATCCCCGATTAATCTCTGTTTTAAAGGAAATGTGGTGATTGCTCACGACAGAATGCTCCTGGCACCACGTGATCCATGTGAGGGGCTTTCTTTAGATGGAAACTTCAGTAGAATACAGAGTTTTAATGTTCTGCCCAGGGACCTTCCCAGCATTTTTCCAGATAGTCTAACAGACACTCTCCCTCCTTTCTTGTTATGATCTTTGATGAATCTTGGGGGATATTCTGATCTTGGTGGCCTTTAATGGGGCATAGTTCAAGCCTAGGGATGGCAGAAGTCAAGGCTGCTGCTGCCTTATCACCCCCACCTCTCTTTATACCTTTCTTCCTTAGTGTCCACGTATCCCAAGGATCTAGCATCCCTCCCCCTTCTGATTTTCTCTCCACCTTCTCCTTGGGGCCCTTGAATTTTGACATTCAGCTTCTGAATGCTCCTTTCATGTTGCTTTCCCATGTTTCCTTAATCTCTGGGCATCCTCTGAGGGAAGGAGCTGTTAGGTCCATTGTACCATTTTCTACAATTTTTTTAATGATCATTGCTAATTGTTTCCATTTGTGAGCTGTAATCGGTGGTATTTAACTGCCGCGTTACGAGGAAGGGTAATATCAAAGGAAAAAGATTTTAAAATCCCATTGGCAAATGACTTAGAACCACCAAATCATCAAAACAATAATTAAATACAAACTGAATTTCATCCTTATTATACAAATACTCTGGCAAATCACAGTCTGTGTAGCCGGCAGGGTTGATGCTTCCAACCCAGAGGTCTGCAGTAGTACTGCCCCCGTGCAGACTCTTGAAGTTCCAGCTGCCTCGGGCTGTGTCCCGCATTCTTTCCTGAGCTGCAGAGCAAATGGAACAAAAAGGTCTGGAAGAGAAAATAGCTTGGATCCTTGGAACTGGCTAAGATAAATTAAAATCCTGAAGAAATCCTAAGAACCCAAATCTATGGATAGAGAAAGACATCTCTTGAAGTATATATGGCAGTTCCTAACCATGGATCTTTCGTCATGCTCCAGGGGATGAAGACTCATGATTTAGTCCCACTACAGTTGACTAATTCAGTTTTACTACCCAGCTGGCCATATAATTTTTACCTGAGTCTCTTAATCTCTGTCATCTTCAGTGACCATAAAAGTCCCTAACAGCGCTGAAGTTCAACACCTCTGTGATCCTATGAGTGAGAGAGTGCAGGATGTGCAATGCAGAGATGAATGTAGGTTATCTTTTCTCCCCCGTGGCCTCGAGTGAGGAGTGATACGTACAACTACATGAATGCAAAGCAAAAACAAATGAGGAATGAAAAGAGAGGAGAAACAGAAAATAATAAGCCCAGAGGGAGAAGATTTAATAGGTTTTGTGGGAGTACCAATGCCAGCAGGAAAAAAATAGAAAAGTCAATAGTCAGCCCCAGAAATCTGGCCGTGCTGTGTGTCACCGAGAGCCTAATGGACCGATTGTGAACTAATGATTACAAAACGGATTTCGGTTTGCCTCCGGTCACCATCTACGCTTCCTGTTGTTTACAATCATGAAGCAGTATATTATCCCATTATTTCCTTTTAGTTTCTGTTGGTTCACATGTATTTGTATCATATTACCTGTGGTTATTATATGAGTCTGAGGCCTGCTTCAAAGAAGTATAAGGTTAAAAAAAAAAATGGAAACCTTTTGAATTAGTGTTTTCATTTTCTTTGGCTAAATACCCAGATATTGCAGCATTATTTATAGTAGCATGATGAATGGATAAATAAGATGTGATACATATACACAATGGAATATTACTCAGCCACAGAAAAGAATAAAATCGTGCCATTCACAACCACATGGATGGACCTGCAGGGTATTATCGTAAGTGAAACAAGTCAGACAGAAAGACAAATACCAGAGGTTTCACTTAGATGTGGAATCAAAACAAATGAATGAACAAACAACCAAAAAAACCCCAAAAAACAGACTCATAAATACAGATAACTAAGTGCTGATTGCCAGAGGGCAGGGTAATAGGTGAAATAGGTTAAGGGGATAAAGAGGTACAAACTTCCAGGTATAAAATAAATAAGTCATGGGGATGAAAATTACAACATAGGGAATATAGTCAGTAATACTTAATAACTTTATATGGTGACCGATGATAACTAAACTTACCATGGTTAGCATTTTGAATATATATAATTATTGAATCACTATGCTATACACCTGAAATTAATATAATATTATATGTCAACTATACTTCAATTAAACATTTTAGAAAAGAACAAAAGTAGAAATCTGTAGATAAATAAACAGTAAATGATGTGGGTTAATATTTTGAAAAATAATATTGGGAATGCTAAAGATGAGTTTGAAAGTTAAATATATGGTGTTTTTAGTGTTTGTTTTTTATTTTATTTAAAAACATTTTTCAATGTTTATTTATTTTTTGAGAGAGAGTTTGTACCTTGGACCACCTTCCTCCAATTCTCTCTCCTCCCACACTTCACCTCTAGTAACCACAAATCTGCAAATCTGACCTCTTTTTCTATGAGTTTGGTGTGTGTGTGTATGTGTTTGAAGATTCCACATATAAGTGAGATCATGTAGTATTTGTCTTTCTCTGTCTGACTTATTTCATGTAGCGTAATGCCTTCAAAAGCCATCTATGCTGTCACCAGTGGTAAGATTTCCTTATTTTTCGTAGCTGAACAATAGTCCCTTATACATGTGTACCACAACTTCTTTATCCACTCGTCTTTTGATGGACACTTAGTTGTTTTCATGTCTTGGCTGTTGTGAATAATGCTGCTGTAAACACAGAGGTGCAGCTATCTTTTCAAGTCAGTGCTTTTATATACTTTGGATATGTTCCCGGAAGTGGAACTGCTGAATCATAAGGCAATTCTAGGTTAATTTTTGAGGAGCCTCCACAATGTTTTTCATAATGGCTGCACCAATTTGTAATCCTGACAACAGTTCACAAGGGTTCCCTCTCCTCCACATCCAGGCCAGCATTTGTTATCTCTTATCTTTTTCATGGTGGCCATTCTAACAGGCAGGAGGTGATATCTCATTGTGGTTTTAACTTGCATTTCCCTATGACTAGTGGTGTTGAACATATCTTCATATACCTGCAGCCATTCATATAGCTTCTTGGAAAAAATGTCAATTCAGATCCTTTGTTCATTTTCCGCTCAAAAAAAATAAACTCAAAATGGATTAGAGACTTAAATATAGGACCTGAAACTATGAAACTCCTAGAAGAAAACGTAGGAAGAAAGCTCATTGACATGGGTCTTGGTCATGATTTTTTAGAAATCACTCCTAACACACAAGCAACAAAATAAAATATAAACAAGTGGGACTACATCAAACTAAAAAGCTTCTGCACAGCAAAAGAAACCATCAGCAAAGGGAAAACACAACCTACAGAACGGGAAAAAAGTACTTGCAAATCATATCTCTGATAAGGATTAATATCCAATATATATAAAGAACTCATACAATTCAATAGCACAAAAGTAGTACTATGTTGAGTAGAAAATCCCAACAGTGGGCATCTTCGCATTGTTTCTGATCCTAGAGAAAAGCTTTCTGACTTTCACCGATAGTATGATGTTTCCTGTAGGTTTTTCATATATGGGTTTCATTATGTTTGAAGTAAATAAATGCTTAATTTTGAATGTTACAGTATCTGAAGGCCTGATTTCAGAAGAGGTATCTTTATTGAGTAGAAGGCAATAACAGAAACAACAGTAATACTAATAATGATTAGATAATGGTGTAGAGAGAGGATAATTATATCCAACAGACCATGGGCTGATTCATAACTCCTCTGTTTTCTGGATATCAGATTGGAAACGAGGTGCTTAATGTGAACCACCAGTTTCCTGTCTGCGAATTTCTCTCAGAAAGTTGTATGCATGCTTTAAAAGTTCCAGGTTGCTTCTCTGTCCACCTGCAATGTCTGTATGAAGGGTGCGTTTCTTTCCTGTGCTCCTTGACTAGACGGAGGAGGAAATTATTTCCTTTGACTTGATACTATATCCCCATTTAGCCCCCTTCTCCCATTGCCTCATATATACCTTATTAGGGGACTAGCTTATTTTATTTTATTCTGAGCTTTTTCTCTCTTCTCAGGCTTAGGGAAGTTTTAACTCACTACCCAGACTGTCACGTATGATTTCAGGAGATGGCACAGACAGGTTAATAGACACACATGAATCCAAGTAAGAAGGTGAGGAGGTGCAGGTTTATTCTGCCATATACGGGCTCCTCCATTGGTCCTCCTTTCACTCGAGACACAGGGGCTATAAGAACAAGGGAACTGGCCATGATGATGGCTACAGTCATGCACGGGGCAGGTGGAAGTAAATCTTTTCACCTCAGTGCTGGTTGAGTTAGACTAGTCTTCAGTGTTCCCATACCATCTGAATGGGACTGAAAGTGAGGTTAATAAGGAATTTGTGACATCCTAAGGTTGCATCAGTGTACCCTCAGATGGAAATGTTCAGGTTCATCAAATGTTTTGATGATCAAAAAAGGTTTGGAATGGATAGTGGTGCAGAAGTTGAATTCTAGCGGCCACAGTTGAATGTCTACACTGTTGTCCAAAGATTTTTTTTTACACCTTTTTTCCAGCAGTAAAGAGAAGAATAGCAGTAGAAAAAAAAGGCAGCAACATGGAAGGATGAAAAAAAATCAGTCAAAGATTAGTAGTAAGACCATGTGTCTGCATACATATGCTTATGCTGAGACAGTTCACCAGTTGGTAAAGAAAGAAAATCTCAGGGAGTTGAGTAAGTATCCACTTTTAAAGCTGATCTAGTCCCAAACAGTCATTAAAACTTTAATGTGATTTTTCACAATTTAATTGGGCTAGCCATGTACTTGGAACTTCCTTATTAATGCATCTCAGTGTTAGTTATAATAAACACTATAGGACGGTTGGATAGAAAACTGTTTCCCTTCTTTTTTTTTATCACTTTTTTCAATCCCAGAAGTGTGCATTAAACATTAGAATAAAAAGCATTCACTTGCTGTCCTACCTAACATGTGCAGCTTTCAAATCTCCATGTCTTATCAGGGTTACTCGGTAATTTAATTTTTAAAAAATATTTACATATAATTTTTAAAAAAATATTTAAATATTTAAAATATTTAAAAAATATTTTTAAAAATTTGAAGGTGACTTACAGAAGAAAATGTGGCCAATAAGAAGGTAGACAGCTGTTAAATTTCTTTAGTTAACAATGATTTCAGTATTATTCTACTTGGTAGTAAATTTAAGTCAGATGACAAGTTGAAAATCATGTATTGTAAAGGAAAACTGGGTCCTTCTCCAAGAGACTTTTCCAGCTTCTAAATCACATGTGGCTCCATGCCCTGTAATTGTCACTTAGCGGTGTGCTACAATGAATACAGCAAACACTAGTTTTTGCTTTTGTAATATATAAAGAATAGTTTTTATTTATGGCAGTGATCTTGACATTCAAACAAACAGGTAACAGTTTGATCAAGTTTATCATGATCTGATATCCTCTAGGCACCACTTAACAGCAAAGAACAATAATTTGTTTTCAACCCTGATGTTACTGGAAGTTCATGTGACAAATATGTAGGTTCACAGAAGCCATTTGACTGCAGAGTCGTGGTTATGGCTATGTGCTCATGCAGCCTCTCCAACAACATGCCATTCTTAGTCTCACCTCTGTTCAGGCATTGCTTAAGCAAACATTCATCCAGGGCCTATCCTGTGCTAATAGAAAAGATACAGAGATAGGCAGATAGAGTCCTACCTCCTTAGGACCTTATGAATTAGCTGGGAGACACAGGAACGTTCAGGGTGCTGGGGGAACATAAAGAAGCAGTGAATAATTAGGATAAGTGGTGGAAAAGGATGGTCAGAAATGGTTTCTAAAAAGAGGTGGACAGGGACGTCTGAGTGGCTCAGTCGGTTGAGCGTCTGACTTTGGCTCAAGTCATGATCTCGCGGTTCTTCGGTTTGTGCCCCATGTCGGGCTCTGGTCGGGCTCTGTGCTGACAGCTCAGAGCCTGGAGCCTTGGATTCTGCATCTCCCCTGCTCTCTGCCCCCACCCCCACCACCCCACTTGCACTGTCTCTCTCTCTCTCTTAAAAATAAATAAACATTAAAAAAAAAATGGTTGACAAAGAGGGCAGTGAGTGCAGTAGGGGATAGGCATGAACAGCTGTGTAGTGCCCCCTGATAATTTAGCTGGGCGTAAGAGAAGATGGGACAGGAGAGGCATGTCACATGAAGGAGCTGGGCTTTGCTCTGAAAGCTTTGGAGAGACAGAAGGATTCCAAGCAGGAGAGTGATATTATCAGGTTCGCACATTCCTGGTGCTAAAGCCCCAACTAAGAAAACAGAGATAAGAAGGACATATTTACATTCTACTAGGAAAGAACTGGAAGGCAAGGTAACCAACTGGAAGGGAGAAAGAGGCACTAGGACCACTTGGAATGGGCACTTGGAAGGTGCCTTTTACTGAGAAAGGAAAGGGCTGGTGATGAATTTACATAGGGATGGCATTTTAATGCCCTTCTCTCTTCTGTAGGTTCCTAACATAGAAATGTATACATAAGGAAAATACACAAATGAGACATAAATCACTGCTTTAGTAATAATCAGGTAAGCAACTTACACCCCAAACTAAGCCCAGACATGAAGCCTAAGTCTGGGACTCCAAGAAGGGCTTTCTCCTTTCTTCTCCAAGAAGGCAGAAGCTGGGTCATCTATTTCAGGAGACCAGAAAAAGTAGTCTGGCTGGTTGCCCCCAGGGAGTACTAACCTTGGAAGAGCAAGCCTTGGGACAGAAGTTACCTCTGAATTAGAAAGTGATAGCAACGTGAAAGAAGCCTCATTTTGTCTCCAAAGAACAGTAACTCCATACTTTCTCAAAATGAGTCCTGATTAATATTTCAAGAGCCAGCCAATAAGGTTTGTAACTTTTCCATTAGGGAAGAAATAGTGAGGGGGGGAATAGTACAGTGGAGACATTATCTCTTCTATGGTCAGAGCATAGGTATGGTGACAAAAGCATGTTCCTTTTCCCCGAGCCATTCCCCAGTGCTGGACACAGTGACTCTAGAGGTTCTGAAACAACCAAGAGGAAATGTAGCAGGGATTTTTGCTCTGGAGAGAAAGAGTTGCTTAGGAAGTCATCCGTATGTTGGTTGTGGTGAAGTGTTGTGATGGGAGGGGTCACTGGAGAAGAATGTTTCATGAATAAGAAGGGAAATGTGTGGAGGATGGAACATGGGAGCAACCAGTATTTAAGGGACAGACCAAAGAAGTGGTGTCTCAAGAGGTAAATAAAAACAGGAAGAAAACATCATCACTGAATCCAAGAGACGAGAAAGTGTCAAAAAGTCAAGAAGAAAGGGGCAATCAACAGGGCAAAGAGCTGTAGACAGATCAAAGGTGCCCAATGAAGTTTTCAAGTAGGGGCCACAGGTCACTGATACAGTCTTGATGGATAGTTGGAGGGAGAAGACAGATTCTGTTCACACAGAAGGAAAGGAGAGAGGAAAAGGCTGAAAATGCAGGGAGGCAGTGGGGCTAAAAGGAGAAGCAAAGTGTTTAGATGCTGGGAAACACGGATGGGAGCTGGAACCTCACATGAACCAGCCTCCTTCCTGCCTCAGGGACTTGACATCTGTGCTCATACTTCCAATTCTTCACCTGCCAACTCTGCCTCATCTTACACGTCACTTCCTAAAAGAACATTCCCCAGAAACCTCAGTCTAAATGAAGTACCTCTGTTTTATTCTTTCATCAACACCCTGCATCTATTCTTGTGTTTTAAATATTTATTTATTTTTGGGAGAGTGCAAGCAGGGGTGGGGCACAGAGAGGGGGGCAGAGGATCTGAAGCGGGCTCTGCACTGACTGTCTGATAGCAGTGAGCCCGATGTGGGGCTTGAACTCACAAACCATGAGACCATGACCTGAGCCAAAGTTGGACACTCAACCGAATGAGCCACCCAGGTGCCCCAACCCTACATCTATTCTTGAATTTCAGAGCACTTACCACTGTTGGCAATTATATAGTTTTCTCCATGCTTATTTGTTTAATGCTTACTTCTCTTATTAAACCAAAAGCCACATGTGGGCAAGGATCAGACCTGGTCTTGCTAAGGGTTATGCTTTTGGCTGTTAGCATGGTACCAGGCACATATTTCATGCTCAGTAAATATTTGTTAAATCCATCAGTAAAGTTTCTTGGACTACTCCGATCTGTTGAAAGAGACTTTGATTTTAATGTTCAGGAACCAAGGTATATTTGTGAACTCTTTTTAAGAAAAGTATAAGCTGGCATTTTAAGAATGTGGGGAAAAGTAGTCCTGAATTTTTATTATTTACTTATTTATTTTAATCTTTTTAAAAAATTTTTTTAAATATGAAATTTATTGTCAAGTTTGTTTCCATACAACACCCAGTGCTCATCCCAACAGGAGCCGTCCTCAATGCCCACACCCCCCACCCCCCGCTCCCTCCCACCCCCCATCAACCCTCAGTTTGTTCTCAGTTTTTAAAGAGTCTCTTATGGTTTGACTCTCTCCCTCTCTAACCTTTTTCTTTTTTTTCCCTTTCCCTCCCCCATGGTCTTCTGGTAAGTTTCTCAGGATCCACATAAGAGTGAAAACATATGGTATCTGTCTTTCTCTGCATGACTTATTTCACTTAGCATAACAGTCTCCAGTTCCATCCACGTTGCTACAAAGGGCCATATTTCATTCTTTCTCATTGCCACGTAGTATTCTATTGTGTATATAAGCCACAATTTCTTTATCCATTCATCAGTTGATGGACATTTAGACTCTTTCCATAATTTGGCTATTGTTGAAAGTGCTGCTGTAAACATTGGGGTACAAGTGCCCCTACTCATCAGCACTCCTGTATCCCTTGGGTAAATTCCTAGCAGTGCTATTGCTGGGCCATGGGGTAGATCTATTTTTAGTTTTTTGAGGAACCTCCACACTGTTTTCCAGAGTGGCTGCACCAATTGGCATTCCCACCAACAATGCAAGAGGGTTCCCGTTTCTCCACATCCTCGCCAGCATCTATAGTCTCCTGATTTGTTCATTTTAGCCATTCTGACTGGCGTGAGTTGGTATCAAAGTGTGGTTTTGATTTGTATTTCCCTGATGAAGAGCAACGTTGAGCATCTTTTCATGTGCCTGTTGGCCATCTGGATGTCTTCTTTAGAGAAGTACCTATTCATGTTTTCTGCCCATTTCTTCATTGGATTATTTGTTGTTTGAGTGTGGAGTTTGGTGAGCTCTTTATAGATTTTGGATACTAGCCCTTTGTCCAATATGTCATTTGCAAATATCTTTTCCCATTCCATTGGTTGCCTTTTAGTTTTGTTGATTGTTTCCTTTGCAGTGCAGAAGCTTTTTATCTTCATGAGGTCCCAATAGTTCGTTTTTGCTTTTAATTCTCTTGCCTTTGGGGATGTGTCAAGTAAGAAATTGCTGCGGCTGAGGTCAGAGAGGTCTTCTCCTGCTTTCTCCTCTAGGGTTGCGATGGTTTCTGTCTCACATTCAGGTCCTTTATCCATTTTGAGTTTGTTTTGTGAATGGTGTAAGAAAGTGGTCTAGTTTCATTCTTCTGCATGTTGCTGTCCAGCTCTCCCAGCACCATTTGTTAAGGAGACTGTCTTTTTTCCATTGGATATTCTTTTCTGCTTTGTCAGAGATTAGTTGGCCATACTTTTGTGGGTCTAATTCTGGGGTTTCTATTGTATTCCATTGGTCTATGTGTCTGTTTTTGTGCCAATACCATGCTGTCTTGATGATTACAGCTTTGTAGTAGAGGCTAAAGTCTGGGATTGTGATGCCTCCTGTTTTGGTCTTCTTCTTCAAAATTACTTGGGCTATTCGGGGTCTTTTGTGGTTCCATACAAATTTTAGGATTGCTTGTTCTAGCTTCGAGAAGAATGCTGGTATAATTTTGATTGGGATTGCATTGAATGTGGAGATTGCTTTGGGTAGTATTGACATTTTAACAATATTTATTCTTCCAACCCATGAGCACAGAATGTTTTTCCATTTCTTTGAATCTTCTTTAATTCCTTCATAAGCTTTCTATAGTTTTCAGCATACAGATCTTTTACATCTTTGGTTAGGTTTATTCCTAGGTATTTTATGATTCTTGGTGCAATTGTGAATGGGATTAGCTTCTTTATTTGTCTTTCTGTTGCTTCATTGTTAGTGTATAAGAATGCAACTGATTTCTGTACATTGATTTTGTATCCTGCGACTTTGCTGAATTCATGTATCAGTTCTAGCAGACTTTTGGTGGAGTCTATCAGATTTTCCATGTATAATATCATGTCATCTGCAAAAAGTGAAATCTTGACTTCATCTTTGCCAATTTTGATGCCTTTGATTTCCTTTTGTTGTCTGATTGCTGATGCTAGAACTTCCAACACTATGTTAAACAACAGCGGTGAGAGTGGACATCCCTGTCGTGTTCCTGATCTCAGGGAGAAAGCTCTCAGTTTTTCCCCATTGAGGATGATATTAGCTGTGGGCTTTTCATAAATGGCTTTTATGATGTTTAAGTATGTTCCTTCTATCCCGACTTTCTCAAGGGTTTTTATTAAGAAAGAATGCTGAATTTTGTCAAATGCTTTTTCTGCATTGATTGACAGGATCGTATGGTTCTTATCTTTTCTTTTATTAATGTGATGTATCACATTGATTGATTTGCAAATGTTGAACCAGCCCTGGAGCCCAGGAATGAATCCCATTTGATCATGGTGAATAATTCTTTTTATATGCTGTTGAATTCAATTTGCTAGTGTCTTGTTAAGAATTTCTGCATCCATATTCATCAGGGATATTGGCCTGTAGTTCTCTTTTTTTGCTGAGTCTCTGTCTGGTTTGGGAATCAAAGTAATGCTGCCTTCATAGAATGAGTCAGAAAGTTTTCCTTCCCTTTCTATTTTTTGGAACAGCTTGAGAAGGATAGGTATTATCTCTGCTTTAAACGTCTGGTAGAACTCCCCTGGGAAGCCATCTGGTCCTGGACTCTTATTTGTTGGGAGATTTTTGATAACTGATTCGATTTCTTTGCTGGTTATGGGTCTGTTCAAGTTTTCTATTTCTTCCTGTTTGAGTTTTGGAAGTGTGTGGGTGCTTAGGAATTTGTCCATTTCTTCCAGGTTGTCCAGTTTGTTGGCATATAATTTTTCATAGTAATCCCTGATAATTGCTTGTATTTCTGAGGGATTGGTTATAAGAATTCCATTTTCATTCATGATTTTATCTATTTGGGTTATCTCCATTTTTTCTTTTGAGAAGCCAGGCTGGAAGTTTATCAATTTTGTTTATTTTTTCAAAAAAAAAATCTCTTGGTTTCATTGATCTGCTCTACAGTGTTTTTAGATTCTATATTGTTTATTTCTGCTCTGATCTTTATTATTTCTCTTCTTCTGCTAGGTTTAGGGTGTCTTTGCTGTTCTGTTTCTATTTCCTTTAGGTGTGCTGTTAGATTTTGTATTTGGGATTTTTCTTGTTTCTTGAGATAGGCCTGGATTGCAATGTTTTTGTCCTCTCAGGACTGCCTTCACTGCGTCCCAAAGCGTTTGGATTGTTGTATTTTCATCTTCATTTGTTTCCATATATTTTTTAATTTCTTCTCTAATTGCCTGGTTGACCCTTCATTGTTTAGTAGGGTATTCTGTAACCTCCATGCTTTTGCAGGTTTTCCAGACTTTTTCCTGTGGTTGATTTCAGGTTTCATAGCATTGTGGTCTGAAAGTGTGCATGGCATGATCTCAATTCTTGTACACTTATGAAGGGCTGTTTTGTGACCCAGTATGTGATCTATCTTGGAGAATGTTCCATGTGCACTCGAGAAGAAAGTATATTCTGTTGCTTTGGGATGCAGAGTTCTAAATATATCCGTCAAGTCCATCAGAACCACTGTATCATTCAGGGCCCTTGTTTCTTTATTGATCCTGTGTCTAGATGATTTATCCAATGTTGTAAGTGGAGTATTAAAGTCCCCTGCAATTACCACATTCTTATCAATAAGGTTGCTTATGTTTGTGATTAATTATTTTATATATTTGGGGGCTCCCGTATTCGGTGTATAGACATTTATAATTGTTAGCTCTTCCTGATGGATAGACCCCATAGTTATTATATAATGCCTTTATTCATCTCTTGTTACAGCCTTTAATTTAAAGTCTAGTTTGTCTGATATAAGTATGGCTACTCCAGGTTTCTTTTGACTTCCAGTAGCATGATAGATAGTTCTCCATCCCCTCACTTTCAATCTGAAGGTGTCCTCAGGTCTAAAATGAGTCTCTGGTAGACAGCAAATAGGTGGGTCTTGTTTTTTTATCCATTCTGATACCCTATGTCTTTTGGTTGGAGCATTTAGTCCATTTACATTCAGTATTACTATAGAATTATATGGGTTTAGAGTCATTGTGATGTCTGTAGGTTTCGTGCTTGTAGTGATGTCTCTGGTACTTTATGGTCCTTGCAACATTTCATTCACAGAATCCCCCTTAGGATCTCTTGTAGGGCTGGTTTAGTGGTGATGAATTCCTTCAGTTTTTGTTTGTTTGGGAAGACTTTTATCTCTCCTTCTACTCTGAATGACAGACTTGCTGGATAAAGGATTCTCAACTACATATTTTTTTCTGTTCATCACATTGGAGATTTCCTGCCATTCCTTTCTGGCCTGCCAAATTTTAGTAGATAGGTCTGCCACTAGTCTTATGGGTCTCTCTTTATAAGTTAGAGTGTGTTTATCCTTAGCTGCTTTCAGAATTTTCTCTTTTTCCTTGTATTTTGCCAGTTTCACTGTGATATGCCGTGCAGAAGATCGATTCAAGTTATGTCTGAAGGGAGTTCTCTGTGCCTCTTGGATTTCAATGCCTTTTTCCTTCCCCAGATCAGGGAAGTTCTCAACTATGATTTGTTCAAGTACACCTTCAGCCCCTTTCTCTCTCTCTTCCTCTTCTGGAATTCCTATTATACGGATATTGTTCTGTTTCATTGCATCACTTAGTTCTCTAATTCTCCCCTCATACTCCTGGATTTTTTTATCTCTCTTTTTCTCAGCTTCCTCTTTTTCCATAATTTTATCTTCTAATTCACCTATTCTCTCCTCTGCCTCTTCAATCTGAGCTGTGGTCGCCTCCATTTTATTTTGCAGCTCATTTATAGCATTTTTAGCTCCTCCTGACTGTTTCTTAGTCCCTTGATCTCTGTAGTAATAGATTCTCTGCTGTCCTCTATACTTTTTTCAAGCCCAGCCGTTAATTTTATAACTATTATTTTAAATTCATTTTCTGTTACATTGCTTAAATCGTTTTTGATCAGTTTGTTAGTTGTTGCTACTTCCTGGAGTTTCTTTTGAGGAGAATTCTTCCATTTTGTCATTTTGGATAGTCCCTGGAGTGGCGCAGAACTGCAGGGCTCTTCCTCTGTGCTGTCTGGAGTAACTTGCATTGGTGGGCGGGGCCGCAGTCAGACCTGATGTCTGCCCCCAGCCCACCGGTTGGGCCACAGTCAGACTGGTGTGTACCTTATCTTCCCCTCTCCCAGGGGCAGGACTCACTGTGGAGTGGTGTGGCCTCTGTCTGGGCTACTTGCACACTGCCAGGCTTGTGGTGCTGCTTCGATGGGATCTGGCGTATTAGCCGGGGTAGATTGGCAAGGTGCATGGGGGCAGGAGGGGCAGGCTCAGCTCGCTTTGCCCTCGGTGGTCCCCTGTGGGAGGAGCCCTGCAGCTCCAGGAGGGAGGCAAACCCATCAGAGGGATGGATCCACAGAAGCACAGCGTTGGGTGCTTGCATGGTGCAAGCAAGATTGGTGACGGGAACTGGTTCCCTTTGGGATTTCAGTGGGGGATGAGAGAGGGAAATGGCGCTGGCCAGCGGCTTTGTTCCCCTCCGAGCTGAGCTCTGTCTTCCGGGACTCAACAACTCTGCCTCCTGGTATCCTCTCACCCTCCTGCTCTCCGAGCAAAGCTGTTGACTTATAACATTCAGAAGTTAAGTCCCGCTGGCTGTCAGAACTCACGCAGTCCTGCCCCTCTGCTTTTGCAAGCCAGACTTGGGGGCTCTGCCTTGCAGGGCGGGCTGCCTCTCCACCACCCTGGCTCCCTCCCGTCAGCGTGCACGGCCTCTCCGCCCTTCCTACCCTCTTCCATGGGCCTCTCGTCTACGCTTGGCTCTGGAAAGTCTGTTGTGCTAGTCTTCTGGCTGTTTTCTGGGTTATTTAGGCATATGTGGGTGGAATCTAAGTGATTAGCAAGATGAGGTGAGCCCAGCGCCCTCCTATGCCGCCATCTTCCCCTCAAGATAGAATTCTTCTAGTCCTTATTTTTTAACACAACAGTTGAACTTCACTGTCATCAGTATCACAAGACATGAGAGGTTGAAAAAAATGCCTGGACGTGTCTCTTTACCATTTACTGCAGCCCAGAAATGGGTTAATTCATGGATCATTGACTTGCCCATGGGCAGTCCTGGACTGAACTTGCCGTGGGAGGGTTGTCTGGAGCTGAAGGGGATGCAGGTCTGCTTGAAATTTCTGGAGCCACACAGAACTAGAGCAAACAATGTTACAATCTTTCAGAACCAGCCCAGACAGGTCAGTGAGATTTGATCCCTTCACTGTGCTCTTCCCACTGCTAGGAGCTGAGTGTCCTCAGCTGAACAATGGGTAACCCCCCATTCCCACAGCATTTCAAGTCTGGTGAGGACTTCGGGTAATGGAGAAGGAGGTGAGCCAGCAAATGTGTTTTATCAAAGGAGTGGGACTGATTGCTACTATATCATTCTTTCATCCCAGCTCTCTCACAGGTTTTGTTTTAATGACTTTGGAGTCTAAGAAGCTCTATTCAGAACACCAGAGCACATTTGGCTCTGACATATGCAATCAGCGCATGCCATGGGAACTTGGCTCCCTTTAAACTCAAAATTAATTATAGGCATTTATATTTTCAGAAACCAAAATGGGTAATCAGACTTAATTAACTGGTAATCAATCAATGCTTCTCTTCCTCCCCATGTACAATGGCAAGTAAGTGAAGATAATTTTGATTCTGAGAAGACTAAAAACCCTTTAGAGGGTGGGGAGAACCATTCTAGCATCATGCATGGGGAATCTGATGTGTGGTTTCCACTATTGTTAATGACATATGGTAGATACATAGCCATCTTTCTCATTGTGCCCCCAAACCACTTTTGCTTGGTGGTTTTCATGTCTTCTGTGCTAGAGGCTGTACTAACATTTGCAAATCTCGTTTCTCCAGTGGTTACATGCTGGAAGAGTCTTGATACTTGCTATCGCCCTTGTTTAGGCTTCAGTTGAGTTGAATTGAGTTGAATTGAGTTACACATTATTTATGATTGTTTTAAAGATCCTTTCCACCTAAGCTTAATTTTCACCAACTATGCACTGGTGGGTAAAATCCAGCGAGTTCAGATGTGGTGATGGAAGGGGAAAAGACAGGAATTGGTGACATGCCACTTCAATAACAATAGTAAAACATTGCTACATTAGCCCCCAAAGATGGAGAAGACTCTTTGAAGAAAGTTGTTATGTTCTAGCATCAACCTAAAAAGTCATTTCTAAAAGAAAGTCATTATATTGTAGCACCAGTCTGAAAAGTTTCTAAGAGGAGAGATCTTAAAAGTTCTCATTTCAAGAAAAAAATTGTAACTATGTTAAAAAAAAAGCCAGTTTTCAGTTATCTTTTTGAGAAGGTGATATAGTAGTTTTCCTCTTATTCACCACTGAGTGAATCTAGATCCTCTAGAATCTCCATGATGCGTAGGTTCTCCCAATTTCCCAAATTAAATGGAAAGGCAGGATTAGTTCTGTGCACAGATTGTCCGTTGTGTATCTCTGGAGCCTCCCAAGAGCCCATCTGTTTTTCCAATGCCATGGAACTCAGCAGAGCAGGAAGCCTGATGGAAATAAGGAATATATTGGTTATAGAATATACGTCACCTTTTTACGACTGGCAATATTAGTGCTGCACATTCAAGGTGCAGCTTCTAGTTAGGTTAACTTAACTTCTACTTAAGTTTGAGGCACTTCCTTGATATGACAACATAAATTAGCATATTATCAATCCAGCATTCTTTTGGTGATGAACCTTTGATAGAAGTCCTCAAGTTTTTCAGTGTTCTGAGGAAGTGTACTCTGTAAAATATTTTAAAAAATTTTTAATGTTTATTTATTTTTGAGAGAGAGAGCAAGAGCAAGCAGGGGAGGGGCAGAGAGAGAGGGAGAGGCAAAATCCAAAGCAGGCTCCAGGCCATCAGCACAGAGCCCAGTGTGGGGCTCGAACCCACAAACCACGAGATCATGACCCGAGCCAAAGTCAGACTCCTAACCAACTGAGCCACCCTTTAAGAGCTGAAGTATTGTTGTAAGTAATGATGCCTCTGGGCGTGTAACTGGTTATTTTTTATGCCACTGTTAGATCTACTCCAAGGGATGGTTTCCAAAGACATAGCTTTGCCTCCAGGTAGTTCAGGTTGAATAAAGCTCTCTCCGAGTTCAAATTACCCAATTTGTAGAGTTTCTGCAGTGAATATTAGAACTTAGTTGTTCCTTCTCTTCATACAGTGTGCTTTTGAACCACTTCCTTGTGCTAGAGGTTTTGATTTAGGAAATGCAGGCAAATTGTTAATATTAGCATGAGTAAGATAGAATTGGAAAAAATATATGTTTTACTTCCAAATCCCCCATATCATAATATCATATTACTCTAATTCAGGCCATTAATTTGTGCATCAAGGGTAATGATGCTTCTTGATGATACTTTGTAATGTTTATATTATATATATAGCGACCCTGGCCACTGTATGAAAGATAAAATTGCAAATCTTAAGGGATGAACAGAATAAAGGGTATTTTTCAGTCACATAGCGTGTGTTCCTGATTAGTGGATAGTACCCTTCTAAGTTATGATTGGGAGACTCTGTTTTTTTCTCTTTTGTGTCTTTGCCATTTTTTATACAAGGCTTCCGTGTTACCATGAAAGAGGAAAGGGCACGAAGGATTGCGTGTGTTCAGGGACCAGGCTTGTGAGCAGCACACATGATTTCTGACTCACATTTTCTTGGCCAGAATTCAGTCACATGCAAGGAAAGTGACACTGAAGTCCAGCTGTAGAAGACACAGCTGTAGCCCATGACCATCCTGTCTCTGTCACAGTTGTTTGCTCTTTTCCTTTATACCCTCTCCCTTCCTTTGCAATTTGTCTTTTTTACTTCTACAATGTAGGACTTGGCAGTGTAGCCCAAGTGTTGAAACTTTAAGAAATCTTTTAAAAATATATACAATCTGTCAAATTTTATGAATTTTAAACTATGTGAATTTAAAAAGTGTGATTTAAATGTTAGTAAATATTAGCAGAATCTCATTTTATGTGTAAAATTTGAAAAAAAAAAAACCCGAAGTATACCAAATTTAAAAATAATCTAAATTGTATAATTTCAAAGTTAGCTGGCAAAGTGAATAGCAAAGTATTTATGCCGTTGACACAGTTGATGCTCTCTACCTTACGTGATAACAGAAATATCTACTATCCTTGGTAGGTATAACATCAATCATACATTTCTTTGCGTGCATTAGAATTTCTGATGGTGGTTTTAATGACTGACCTGCTTTCATTTTAATGTCCGTGGTTTTCTAATATAAAATCTTTTTTATATTCTGTATGTTCTAAAACAATGTTAAATACTCATCAAGTGGTGGTATTAGTCACAATGTTTGGAATGTGCTTAAGAGTCAATACCATTGAAATGGAAGGTGAGTAATCATAATCGGGAGGGGAAGAGGATAAGAAACAAAGGAACAACAGCAGGAAAAGATTAGCTAATGTTTGTGAGCCCTGGGCATTGTTCTAAGCACTTGTATTAGGTCGATTCTTTTAATTCTCACACTAACTCTCTGAGGGAAGTAGGAAGGTACCATGATTGCTCTTGCTTTGTAAGTGCAGAAACATAATACTCTGGGTAGAAGGTCACACAGTACCATATTGTGCCATGCCATGTTGCTAATTAAATTTAGAATGAACATTCTATGAGCTATTAGGGATATCGCAGAAAAAAATGAAAAGAAGGAAAGCAGTCTTTTCACCCTGCCCCATGCTAGAATTAATCCTTTAGGATAATTATTTGTTGTGACAATCTAATTCTTCAGGAGCTCATCCTTGGTATACAAGCAACTACCCTCTAACTTTATGTACAACCAAGAAGATACACCCTTGTGAGTTCTCCATTCTTTTGGATCTAGAGCCCTAATTTACTATTTCTGGTTTCCCTTCCTTCTGTGTCCTCATGTAAACAGCCTGCTTTGCTCCCATCAATGGAGTACGGTTTTATTTTTTCTTCCTGGAACCCTAGATGGATTTAGAAATCCAAAATAGAGAATGGAAGTTAAGGAGGAGAACAACAGGGATGGGCTGAGATAGGGACGTAATTGATTGATCCATTCATTAATTTCCTCATTCATTCATTAAACTGTTACCAAGGGTGCTATGTACCAGGCATTGCTGTAGACTTGGGAGATTCAAAGAGGAGGGAATAGTCAAGGTCTTGGAGTCTAGTAGGAAAGAGGAGTGCTAAAACATAAAACAAACAAACAAAAAACAAGCAAAATGAAACAAAACAAAAAACCAGAACTACAAAACGTTTCTAACTTCCTTGGGAAAAGACTTTATGTACAGCTTGTCCAGACAGGAAGAGGTGGAAGGCCCTGACACGTTCCAGAAACCAAGAGGCATTCCATGTGTGCTGGAGAACGGCAGTGCCCTTAGAATTAGGTGACAGGCACTCTTCCTTGATTTGGGTTCTTGCACTTTAGAAGGTGTCACTTTGGCAAGAGGTTTGCGGGGCCGGGGAACCTGGTCAGGCCACCCTGGAGCCCGTACCCTCTATACTCCAGGTACTAGGTACCCCAGAATATCCTGCTCGGATGGCCCCCAAGCTCGCTTTGAAGGTCTGTGCTGATCTCCTCCACTGGCAATTCTCCTGAGGGTGAGAATGCATGATAAATGTAAGCATTTCTAGATCTAGGTGGCTGTATTCAAGGGTGTGTGGTTGGGTTCTGACATCAGCCAGGGGTGTCCATAACCTGCCCACAAGTTTCCTCATGGGGGGAACCCTGGAGTGGAAGCAAAGGGACATGGGGTAAGGGGATACAGCCTGGGGGCCCAGAGTCTTCCTATGCTGCTCTTTTCCATGCCAGACTCTTTTTCATGTGAGGGCCTCAAGCATTCTAAATTCACCCCTGGTATCCAAGTCCTTTAAGAAGTTATATTTGTTAGGATGGAAGCCTTGGGCATATTTAACAGTTCATAAACTTGATTTATAAGTTTTAATCTTCATGCATATGGTATATGGGCCCCCATTTCTGCTCTCACCTACACCCCACAAGTGGAAAGGGTGGGCTTCTTGACGAGGATAAAGCTGAAGAGATAGATTGCCGTAGAATGATGATCTTATATATCTTGCCAAGTCGCAACACGGAGTCAACAGGCATTTTTAAGAAGATGAATTTTTGTAAAAATACAACCCTGGGGGCAGGGTGAGGTGTGAATGGGGAAGACCTGTGGGTCATGAGCGGGTTAGAAGCTGTTTCAATTTAGAAGCTGTTTCAATTGATTAGCTCACAGACGAGGGGGAACTGAGTAAAGGCTAAGGAAGAGGCAGTGAATGTGAAGGTAGGATGATGCGGAGATTCTGGACTTGAGGGACATTAAGGAGGTGACTCAGTGAGCACTGCTGATGGATTCTTAGATTTATGGGTGGAGTGACAGAATGGGAGACGGGGAGTTAGAAAAACAGAGCCCAGGGGGAGTGAGAGGGCTTATTTTGTTGTTGTCTGCGAAACTGTAAGGATGACAGTGCGATTGGTGGATGTTGATGGCACCTAAACCTCATCTTGACTCATCCCCTGAACGACACGTGTTGTAGCGTGTGAGAGTTGACCAACATTCCCTATAAAACAAATGACCAGCGTTAAGTATCACTTTGACTAAGTGGACAAAATGCTTGAGTTAATTCAAGATTTTAAACTTAGTTTTTGATGGACTTAACATTTTAGGTCATGCCAGTATTTCATATCATACAGAGCTTCAGTGCGATTAAATGAACTGTCTATGAGTGTTGCATGAAAATGGGATACATCTGCATTTTCTTCCTTTGATGGAACTGATGTAATTGATGCAAGACATTTCCATCACAGAGTTTTTCCCACTGGTCAGTGGCTTCTGTCTGTATTTTATACATTCTTAATTTAAACCATTTTATGTTGTAGCCCTGCTAACTTCTATAACTATAAAACATAATTATCCCTCAGACATATCAGATAATGTTATAAAAGTAACATTGAATCAAAATGACTTTGACTGAGTCGGGTAAAGATCTCTAATGATTTCTTTTGAAATTATAGGGCAGGTCATGTTCGGAAAAGAATCAAATATTAAGTAGAGGAATTACATTGGATCAGGGCCCAGATTCTTAAGAGAGACCACTGAGGATGATAATCTGGTTTCCTTTAGAGCCTGAATCCAAATCATTTCTCCTTGATATAGCAGTCCCTGATGGCAAGCTTGAGGATAAGTCTGATTCTCCAGATGTTTTTCTGTAGTGTGGTTTATAACCTGATTCTTTAAGGAATTTGGTCAATGCTAAAGATATGAACTTTGAGGAAAGTTCATATTTATATGTGTATGTATATATACATACATACATATATATCTACATACATACCATACATACATATATACATACATACATATCTACATACACATATAAATATTTATAAATAAATATATATTTAAAACTTTCACCTATGAAGATTTAGATGATGCTCTTCCTATGCTTAGCTCATTATTGTTTTATTCACATATTTATTTCATATGCTTATTCATAATATTCTCTTATGTCAGGCTCTTTTTCCAGGTGACAATTACATGCACCATAAGGGGCATATTTGGCTAGAGATCTTACCTCGGGCTGATATCTCAATAAAATATTAATATTCATAAACTCTAAAGACCTGTTAGTATTTTAAGATGTATAAATAAAACTACTATAAAAATATATTGGAATTATTAGTATGTATACTGAAGGGAATGACAATGGGTACGTTGTTTTTCCTTTATATAATATCCCGTATTTTTCAGAATTTCTCCGATGAACATACTGTTCTTACATTTGGGAAAAGGAAATCTGTCATTTTTAAAAAAAAAAAATTTTTTTTTTTAACGTTTATTTATTTTTGAGACAGAGAGAGACAGAGCATGAACGGGGGAGGGTCAGAGAGAGGGAGACACAGAATCTGACACAGACTCCAGGCTCTGAGCTGGCAGCACAGAGCCCGACGCGGGGCCCGAACTCACGGACCGCGAGATCATGACCTGAGCCGAAGTCGGCCGCTTAACCGACTGAGCCACCCAGGCGCCCCGAAATCTGTCATTTTTAAGAAAGAAACGAGATGCATAAGGGGCATATATGGTGGTGGAACAGAGCGATGAGGTTACAGGAAGTCATATGAAAGCCCATGTGCCTCCCTACTCATGCATTCACTAAAAGGAAGTAAAGACAAGAAAAAACAAGGAACAACTGGAAATATCCCACCATACTTGTAGAATGGAAGGGAAGTTGAATACAGAAAATACTTGCTTTCTGTCTTTAAAAGGTCACCAACTGCCAATATTAACTGAGGATATGTTTGTGGCAG
This sequence comes from Panthera onca, assembly GCF_046562875.1. Lineage (NCBI taxonomy): Eukaryota > Metazoa > Chordata > Mammalia > Carnivora > Felidae > Panthera > Panthera onca. The sequence continues at coordinate 21,896,142 of NC_138345.1, forward strand.
GTAGAAGCATCAGTTCCTGCATGAGAAGTATTTTCACTGCATAACTGGAAGAGTTATCATTACAGTTTCTTTTTGGTATCATTAAAGATTTAAGCACATAGAAAGGTATGGAGAAAAATGTAAGCCATCACCTCACAATCCAGCTTCATCAAAACTTGGCGCTTTGCTAGCTTTGCTTCAGAGATTGTATTTGTGTTAAGTAAAATATTGCATCTTTATGGTGGAAAAGAGAGAAGACTTTGGGTACGCCCCAGTTCGAGCCTGCTGGCGTGGGGAAACTGTAGGTGGGCTGAATACAAGCGGGGCATCCTCTGTGATTGGTTAGGGGTGTCTATTTGCCTATTTCTGGTTGGTCCTAAGTTGGAAGCAGGACAAAAATTAGGGAAATTAGTAATGAAATCCTGGTCATCATGGACTGATCGTTATAGAAATTATTGTGCAGCCTTCTGGTTTGTTGCTAATGATAGCAGTCAGGCTTCTTGCAAGTCTGACTTAACGCAGGCTGGCATCCTGGGCTGTTGGGTTGGTTCTCTGGGTTGCCGGTCAGAGTTCTATTTTTACAGGTGGTTTGGCCATTGTCTGTTGGTATGTTCTGTCTCTCATGATACACAAGCCTCCAGTTCATTTTTGTTTACCTGGAGAATGATATTTCATTGTATGGGTATACAACAATGTTTATCCATCCTTGGACCATCCATCCCAGCTTGGACCCCAGCTTTTTACCACTACGAACGCCGCTGCAATTCAGATTTGTGTCTGTTTGCGCAAGGAATGTTTCATACCATGAATTCCCTGCTATCTGTCTGTTTTTTGCTTTTGGATGTGCAAGATATGATGACTTCTTGTCTTTCTGTTTGGTCAAATCTAATGTCCAAGATCGTTAGAGTTAGTAAACACTGTCCAGGACTTCCGGAACCTACAGAGGTAAGCCAGCAAATGATGTTTGCCTGGTGTTTACATATCTGATGATTAAAAAAAAATCACTCTTTCTCCTCCTTCTGCAAAAATATGAATTCCATTTCCTCTTCCTTCTCTTCAAGTTAGCCATTATAAATAGCCTGCAGGGTTGCGTATTCAGGACATTATCACATAAAGCTCACTCAGTGTGAATGTTTTCAGTCAAGGCCATGTGACTAATAGATACTTAACCAGAAGTTAAATTGACCGCAAGTTCTAAGATGAACCCTTGGTATTGAATAATTGTCAACACACTTATTTTATGCTTACCCTCTCCTTGAAAAGCTGTACTGTGTATTGAATATTAATATTGTAATACAACCTTTTATATGTAGCTGCTTTCTAGGATTTTCATAGTTTTTCTTTTCACTCCAGATAATCACTTAATGCACACTCAGGTGAACAGTAAATATTTGTTTCAAAGAAATAGTAAAACAATAAAAGCATACCTGATGGGTAAAATATGAACTTATGATCCTTATTTATGTGACTAAGTGTTAAAAACCCTATCTCTTAACTCATAAACCGGTTCCCTTTTGTATATTCCACTGCCTCCGCTATGTCTTGCCTGAACTTTCAAAACAAAAGGACACTTTATAAGAAATCTCACTGTCGCTGGGCTTGTGCCCTTCAGTCAATGCTTCCAACTGCTATCAGAGTGATCTTTCTAAAATGAAAATATAATTATCCCCTACTGAAAATCCATTAAGACCTTTTATCATCTGTAGGATAAAGTAACAACTACTTAGTCTGATATGAAAGGCCCTGTGCGACCAGAGCACTTTTTCTGGACACTCCCCTTCTGGCTCTCTAGCATGGCTGGACACCAAGCAGCCCCCTTCCCCAGCTACACCCGGGGGTTCCCGGAGGTGCCATAGGACCCTAGACCCCTTGCCTGGAATATTCCCCTTTCCCCTATTTGTCGGACTAACTCACCCTTCAGGACTCACCTCCAGAGTGACTCGTTCTGGGAAGCTGTTCCAGAGTCCTCTCCCTCGTCCACCAAGTCAGGGGCTCCCTCCCTTCTGTGCCTGGGTCTACACACGCCAAAGGGTTTTGTAATTAAGGACATGTTTGCATTCCCACACTAGCCTGTGGGATCTTTGAGGGCAGAAACTGCTCTTGGAATGTTCATCTATTTTTGGTTTTCAGAGTTTGGAGTTTAATGTTTTAAAATATATACACATATATACATGTTTATGAACATGTACACCCACAAATGTACCTGGCTTTTAGCTCCTCAGCCACTTGCTTTCTGCACTTGGACATGGTTTCACCTCAAACCTTTGGCTTTCTTATGAGGAAGTTGAGCCCAGTTAGATTTTGAGACCTTGGAGGAGTCACTGAAAATGTCAACCAGGGCACCTGGGTGGCTCAGTTGGTTAAGCTTCTGACTTTGGCTCAGGTCATGATCTTGTGGTTCATGGGTTCAAACCCTGCATCAGGTTCTGTGCTGACAATTTAGAGCCTAGAGCCTGCTTCAGATTCTGTGTCTCCCTCTCTCTCTCTGCCCCTCCCCCATTCACACTCTGTTTTTCTCTCTCTCTCTCTCTCAAAAATAAATAAACATTAAAAAAAAAAATTCAAAAAAAATTCAACCAAAGATCTATCTACCAAGAGTAAGGTCATTTCTCCATATTCCTTTTTTTATCCACAGCAACCAGGGAATATCTAGCCCAGTTAAGTGTTGACTAACCTGAAGAAAGAAAGAAAGAAATGAAAGAGGAAGGAGAGTGGGGAGGGAAGGAGGAAGGAAAAAGAGGGTAGGGGAAGGGGAAGGAAGGTGAAAGGGTGTGGGGGGAAGGAAGGGAACGTGCAACAATATGAAGCACTCTTTGAGATCTGTACGGGCGAGGGGGACACCTAACCGACGTTGAATTTCTGTTGGAACAAAGAAAAAGGAAGAAACTGATGCTGGGTAGGCAGCGAACAGTGTCGACACCAAAAATGTTTCTGGGATACAAAACTAAATCAGACAGGAAACTTGCCCCTGAGAACTTTCTCTCCAGTAAAGCAAATGAAAACATGTCTACATAGAACTGCAGAGCAGGTGGTGAGAATTGTCTGGCTCAATAGGCCTTCTGTAAAAATCTATTGAGTGTATAAAGAAGTGAGCCAACAGAAGAACAGATAAAGTTCTTCTAGGACTTCAGAGGAGGAATAAATTCTGCCTAGCTGAAAGGCTCCAGGAAGGGAGAAACAAACTTACCTTGGCCTTAGGGCAGGGAGGATTTGGAGAAAGTGGACGAGGGGCAAGTTTTGGGGTGAGTGCGGATGGGGAGGGGAACATTCCAGGTAAAGTGAAGAGTGGAGAGGAGTGTATGGGGCTGGGATGAATCCCATTTGGCCAAACAGCTCAGTTTTGATGGCTCGCAATGAGGATAGCCATGCCACAGATCCTGTAAATTAAGCATACGTTATTCTCTTGTCTTGGCTTTTCTACTGTTATAGAAAACAATAGTAACCATCAGTGACCATCAGTCACCATTTCCACCCCTCCAAAATCTTAAAAATAATAATCTGAAGTAACCAAAAGAGTTCCATATGAACAGTAAATCCTTATTTCAAAGAAATAGTAAAAAAATAAAAGCATACCTGAAGAAAGAATATGAACTTATGATCATTATCTCTGTGACTAAGTGTTAAAAACCCTATCTCATAACTCACAAACCTTTTGTCTACCAGACAGGCACAGGGACTAAGAGGGGAGTTCCCAAGTGGTGAAGGCGGCAGGGGTTTGCGCTGCCTTGGTTCCTAATGGAGGATGGAAAATTCTTCAGCAAGAGTAAAGCAAAGGCTAAATGGGGTGCTGAGATCAGCAGGTGCAGTGAACCCAGATAGAGACGGAAATGTGACCACGCCTAATGACACGGCATTGCACTTTGTGCTTGTGCTGCTCAGAAGCCTGGGTTCCTACAGAAAAAGAATACTTCGCAATTATCAGCTTAACCTTCGACGGTCATGACAGCTGTCTTGATGTGCCGCTCATAGGTCCTGGATAGAGGAGGTTGCGTATGACAGTGAGAAAGGAAAAAAACGTTTTGTTTTATAGACATTTAAAAAATGTTAACATTTAGTAGCATGATCTTTTTCTTTCTAGGAACATTTTTTTAAAAATTTGAAATAGATCTCTGAATCATTTTGTATCACAAGCAATTGTAGAAGAGACAGTAAAAGGGAACGTTCAATATATTTTTTTACATGGTCGAAAAAAAACCAATTTCCTGATTATCATGGAATATCTCATATTTCTAAGTGTTCACCAATCACATTGATTCTGTGGGGTAATTTAAATAAAGGGCTTGATAAATGGAAAATCGTCTTGCTTGACAATAGAATGAGAGTATATGAGATTCTAAGAGATTTATGTTACCTTCTGTTGTGTATGCTAGGAGGCTGGGTGTTGGGGGTATAATAGTACAGAAACTACCCTGACAGTGTCCTAGGAGGGCCACACAATCCTGAGCCATGTAGGCAAAGACAGTGGTAAACACAAGTTTTCAGGAGCTTGCAAGAGGGCACACGACCCAATCCTGAGGGTCAAGGAAAGATCCTGGAAGAAATACCATTGAGAGGGGATGTTCTGGGACAGAAAGAACAGCATGATTGGAGGCTAAGAGGTGAGGAAAAGCAATATTGCAAGGAGCTGGGAGAAAACCAAACCAACCAAACTGAAATCCATCATGCTTCCTGTGATCCACATTCAATGTGCCATATACCTATTTCTGAAACAGCAATAGCCTTCCTGACTGATATTTTGTTTCTAAACTGATAGGTGAAGCAATGACTTTACAAATATTAATCTATGGTGTGCCTGGGTGGCTCAGTCAGTTAAGCATCTGACTTCGGCTCAGGTCATGATCTCAGTTTGTGAGTTCAAGCCCCGCGTCAGGCTCTGTGCTGACAGCTCAGAGCCTGGAGCCTGCTTCTGTTCCTGTGTCTCCCTCTCTCTGCCCCACCCCCAGCTTTGCTCTGTCTCTTTGTGTCTCTCAATAATATCACTCAGCTTCGGCAGCTAGAGTGAGATCCATCTACACACAGCCCCAGTTTTTACATCCCCGTCCAGTGCTGTTCCCCTAACACCTGAAGTTTCGTCCTAAATTTTCCTACAAAGGCTTTGTAGGGATCTGCTAGTTCTTTTGTTAAGTGTCTGCTGTGATATAATCCTTTGCTTGTACTTCCCTCCTCCCCCATGTGGCGCTTTCAATTAATTAATGAAAGGTCAGGTGACAAATGACTTGCTTTCTGATGGGGTTTTGATAGGAATTGTTGAGCATGATTATGTGTGCACATTTTGGGGACAGCGGTTTCCTTACAGCGCTCATTTACATGGCTAATTAACCGCGCTCAGCACTGTCGGGTAGGGCAGGACAGGAACAGGGAGAAACCACCAAGGACATAACACAAAACACCCAAATTATGCTCTTTCATAACTGAACAATCAGAGGCACATTTTCCATAAAGCCGAGTGACTTGTTATTACAATTCTCAAGGTCCTTTTACTTGAGGCTGCGGATGACCACAGAACTCAATGACATGAAAGGGATAAGCTGTAGGTCACAGGGGGCCACTTTTGATAAATTTCTTTGCAATGTGAGGGGGTAAATGGGCTCTCAATTACCAATAAAATGCAGAGCTCTTTTTACATCTCTCTAATTCTTAACAAAACTTACAGAGACCAAAGGAGAAAACCTTGTTTTCTCTCTTTCCCTTCCTCGAATTACTGAATAAGGGAAAAGAGGAATGACTTATATTGTATTCTTTTTTTTGGGGGGGGGTGTATTTTTATTACACTGGACCTAGTTAAGTTATCAAAATTAGAGCCTTGTGGTTCTTACCAGTGTTGGTGACCTTTGTTTTTAATCTTTTGTCATTAAACTTTGGTATCCTGATTTCTGAAGCAGACCACTGTGTGAGTCATCCGGGATTACACAGTATTCTGACCCCGGGCAACAGAAAACTGCCATTTCTAAGCTTCTCCTTTTTCTGTAGACATAGAACTCACAACCTCCTTTGAATGCAAGCTTGGGAATCAGACATTTTTTCACTCCTCTCTTAGCGGAGCTTCTCAACTTCTGAAAGATACTAGGTAAGTTTACTTAAACTTGCCAAGACTCAATTGTCCCACCTATACATTTGGGATGACAATAGTGTCCATATTGAAAAAAAAGAAAAGATTCCCTAGCATTTTGCTAAGCTGTCATATGAACACTTGCATATTGTTATATATAAACACATATTTTAAATATTTATTTATTTTGGGGGACAGCGCAGGTAGGGGAGGGGCAGAGAAAGGAGGGTAGAGGATCTGAAGCGGGCTCTGCGCTTACAGGCTGACAGCAGCAAGCCAATGTGGGGCTCGAACTCATGAACTGTGAGATCATGACCTGATCCTAAGTCGGAAGCTTACCTACTGAGCCACCCAGGTGCCCCTAGGCAGAGTGCATATTTGGGGTTTTATTTAGTTTGAAAGAACTACATTGTGCATATTGTTTAAATCACTGTAACACAATATTGAAGACAAAATTTGAATTTGCTTTTTAATTAACTATCAGTCAATGAAATAAAATGGAACTTCATTTTCCTCTTTGGGTTAAAAAAAATGGTGTCCATATCACAGGGTCTGAGAATTCAATGAGATAAAATGGGTAAAGCCCCTTAGCAAGGTACCTAGACCATCATCAGAACTCAGTAAATGCTATCAAAATATAAAGGACTGGTAAGGTAGAATTTTAAAACCTCTCCAGATTGAATTTGATATTTTAAACTTCCCTAACTGCAGTGACCCTGAATTCTGAACTGAGAAATGGCCAACTTCAGTTACACGTGCTGAAGCATCTATTTAATATTTACTAAGTTGTCAGTAAGCGATCATATTGATGATATTTGTCGTAAATGTCATGCAGAAAATTTTGGGGTAGAAATTAGCTTATTGTTTGATAGATAATGTAAATCTCTTGATGCATAGCTCTCTTTCAAGAGTGCTGTTAATTTGTTTTATTGTTGTAGATATCCTTAAGCTTAAGATATTCTTATGACTTCTGGTCATAATAATAGCCAAATCTTTAAATGCTGCTTAAAAATTTTTTTAATGCTTATTTATTCTTGAGAGAGAGAGAGAGAGAGAGACAGAGAGACAGAGAGAGAGAGAGAGACAGAGAGTGAGTGGGGCGGGGCCAGAGAGACACACACACACAGAATCTGAAGCAGGCTCCAGGCTCTGAGCTGTCAGCACAAAGCCGGAGGCGGGGCTCAAACCCACAAACTTGAGCCAAAGTCAGACGCTTAAGCGACAGAACCACCCAGGCACCCCTGAATGCTGCTTTTAAAAACTTTGTAATATGAAAAATTTCAAACATGTTCAAAAATGGACAGAATGGTATAATAAACCTCTATGTATATTTCATCCAGCCTCTATAATTAACGCATGGCCAGTTTTTTTTAAATGTTTTATTTTAGTTTTTCTAGCTTTATTGAGATATAATTGACATACAATGTGTGTAAGTTTTAGGTATGCAATGTGATGATTCAATGTATATGTTGGGAAATGACTACTCTAATAAGGTTAGCTAACACCTTTATCATGTCACATAATTATCATCTGTGTGTGTGTGTGTGTGTGTGTGTGTGTGTGTGTATGTGAGAGAGAGAGAGAGAGAGAGAGAGAGAGAACATTTAAGACTTAAAATTCAAGCACATAATACAGTATTGTCAACTATAGTCACCATGCTGAACATTATATCCCCAGAACTTACTCGTGTCATAGGTGTACGTTTATACCTTTTGACAACATCTCCCTGTTTCCCCAGCCTCTGCCCCCTGGCAACCTCCACACTACTCTCTCTTTCTATGAGTTTGGCTTTTTTAGATTTCACATATAAGTGAGAGCATACAGTATTTGTCTTTCTCTGTCTGACTTATTTCACTTAACGTGAGGCCCTCAAGGTCTATCCATGTTGTTGCAAAAGACAGCATTTCTTTCTTTTTATGACTGAATAATATTCCAGTGTGTGTGTGTGTGTGTGTGTGTGTGTGTGTGTGTGTGTATTCTTTATCCGTTCATCTGTCCATGGGCACCAAGATTGCTTCCATGTCTTGGCTTTTATAAATAATGCTGCAGTGAACATAGGGGTACATATATCTTTTGGAGTTGGTGTTTTTGTTTCCTTTGATTTCAGGTCTTGCATTTAAGTTTTTAATCCATTTCAAGTTAGTTTTTGTGAGTGATGTAGGGTAGGATTCCAATTTTATTCTTCTGCATGTGAATATCCAATTTTCTCATCACTGTTTATTGAAGAGACTGTCTTTTTCCCATTGAGTATTCCTGGCTCCCTTGTCAAATGTTATTGATTGTATATGCATGGATTTATTTCTGTTCTGTTGGTCTGTGTGACTGCTTTTATGCCAATACCATTCTGTTTTGATTATTAGAGCTTTGTCATATAGTTTGAAATCAGAAGTATGATGCTTCTGGCTTTGTTCTTCCTCAGAATTGCTTTGGCTGCTCAGTGTCTTTTGTGATTCTGTACAAATTTAGGATTGTTTGCTCTATTTCTGTAAAAAAAAATACCTTTGGAATTTTGATAGAGATTGCATTGAATCTATAGATAGCTTTGGACAGTATGGACATTTTAATGATATTAATTTTTCTGACCCATGAACAAAGGGTATCTTTCCATTTTTCTACATCTTCTTCAGTTTCTTTCATTAATTACTCTTCTAATTCTCAATATACAGATCTTTCACCTCCTTGGTCAAATTTATTTATAAGTATTTTTCATATATATATATATATGTACTGTAAATCGAATTGTTCTCTCTATTTTTCATATTGTTGTTAGTGTATAGAAACACAACTGATTTTTGTATGTTGATTTTGTATCTTGCAACTTTACCGAATTTGTTTATTCTAGCAGGTTTTTGGTGGAGCCTTTAGAATTTTCTATATAGAAAGTTGTGTCATCTGCACACACAGACAATTTTACTTTTTCCTCTCTGATTTAGATGGCATTATTTATTTTTCTTGCCTAATTGCTCTGGCTAGGGCTTCTAGTATTATGTTGAATAGGAGAAGTGAGAGTAGATAGTGTTGTTCCTTATTACAGAGGGAAAGCTTTCAACCTTAACCATAGAGTGTGTTGTTAACTGTTGGGTTGTCATAAATGGCCTTTATTATGTTAAAGTACCTTTCTTCTATACCTAATTTATGGGGAGTTTTTGTTATATAAAGATGTTGAATCAAATGCTTTTTCTGCATCTATTGATATGATCACATATTTTGATCTTTCATTCTATTAATGTTGTGTATCATATTGTTTGATTTGCACATGTTGAACCGTCTTTGTGTCTCAGGGATATCCCACTTGAACGTGGTGTATGACCATTTTAATGTGCTATTGAATTCGTTTCACTAACATTTTTTTTTCAAAATTTTTACGTCGATATTCATCAGGTATATTGGCCTGTAGTTTTCTTGTATTATCCTTACTTAGTTTTGGTATCAGGGAAATTCTGGCCTTATAAAATGAATTTGGAAGTGATTACTCTTCAATTTTTTGGAAGAGTTAGAGAATAATTGGCATTAACTCTTTTTAAAATTGAAGTATAATTAGCATACAGTGTTATATTAGTTTCAGGTATTCGATATAATGATTTAACAATCCTAAGTTACTCAGTGCTCAGCATGACAAGTATACTTTTATTCTTCTTTATGTATTTTACCTATCCCCCTCTATCTCTGGCAACCAGTTTGTTCTATCTATTTAAGAGCCTGGGTTGTTTTTTTTGTTTCATTTTTTCTTTGTGCATTTGTTTTGTTTCTTAAATTCAACATATAAATGAAATAATATGGTATTTATCTTTCTCTGTACGATTTATTTCACTTAACATTATATTTGCTAGGTCCATCCATGTTGTTGCAAGTGGCAAGATCTCACTTTTTTATGACTAATATTCCATTGTATATATACAAACAACAACTTCTTTATCCACTCATCTATGGAGAGATACTTGGGTTGCTTTCATATCTTGGTTATTGGAAATAATGCTGCAATAGACATAAAAGGCTGCATATATTTTTCAAAATAGTGTTTTCTTCGGGTAAATACCCAGTAGTGACAACTACTGGATCATATGATAATTCTATTTTTAATTTTTTGAGGAATCTCCATTCTGTTTTTGTTCTTCAAAACAAATTGGCTGCACCAATTTGCATTCCAACTAATAGTGTGCAAGGGTTCCTTTTTCTCCACTGCTTGGCAACATTTATTATTTCTTTTCTTTTCGATACTAGCCATTCTGACAGGGGTAAGGTGAAATCTAATTGTGGTTTTGATTTACATTTTCCTGATGATTAGTGATGTTGAAATGTCTAGTCAGGTCCTCTGTCCATTAAAAAAATTTTTTTTTTAATGTTTATTTATTTTTGAGAAAGAGAGAGACAGAGTGACAGAGTGTGAGCAGGGGAGGAGCAGAGAGAGAGGGAGACACAGAATCTGAAGTAGGTTCCAGACTCTGAGCTATCAGCACAGAGCCCAATGTGGGGCTCGAACCCATGAATTGTGAGATCATGACCTGAGCCGAAGTCAGATGCTCAACCGACTGAGCCACCTAGGTGCCCCCCTCTGTCCATTTTTTAATCAGATTATTTACTTTATTCTTTAGTGTTGCATTGTATAAGTTCCTTTTTTTCCCAACTTTTTATTTAAATTCTAGTTAGTTAACATAGTGTCATATTGGTTTCAAGAGTAGAATTTGGTGATTCATCAATTACATATAACACCTAGTGCTCATCATGACAAGTGCCTTCCTTAATACTCACCACCCATTTAGCCCATTACCCACCCACCTCCCCTCTGTTAACCCTCAGTTCGTTCTCTGTAGTTAAGAGTCTCTATGGTTTGCTTCTCTTTTTTTTCCACTTCCCCTATGTTCATCTGTTTCATTTCTTAAATTCCACATCTGAGTGACATATGGTATTTGTCTTTCTCTGACTGACTTGTTTCACTTAGCCTAACACACTCTAGCTCCATCCATGTCATTACAAATGGCAAGATTTCATTACTTTTGATGGCTCAGTAATATTCCATTATATACACATACACCACATCTTCTTTATCCATTCATCAGTCATTGGACATTTGGACTCTTTCCATAATTTGGCTGTTGTTGATAATGCTGCTATAAACATTGGGGTGCATGAGCCTGTTCAAATCAATACTTTTGTATCCTTTGGATAATACCTAGAAGTGCAATTGCTAGATCATAGGGTAGTTCCATACTGTTTTACAGAGTGGCCGCACCAGTTTGCATTCCCACAAACAGTGTAAGAGGGTTCCCCTTTCTCTGCATCATTGCCAACATCTGTTTCCTGCATTGTTAATTTTAGCTATTCTAACAGGTGTGAAGGGGTATCTCTTGGTAGTTTTGTTTTTCCCTGATGATGAGTGATGTTGAGCATCTTTTCATGTGTTTGTTGGCCATCTGTATGTCTTCTTTGGAAAAAGTGCTTGTTTATGTCTTCTGCCCATTTATTAACTGGATTATTTAGTTTTTGGGTGTTGAATTTGATAAATTCTTTATAGATTTTAGAGAGTAACCCTTTATCAGATATGTCATTCACAAATATCTTCTCCTATTCCATAGGTTGCCTTTTTGTTTTGTTGATTGTTTCCTTTGCTGTGAAAAAGCTTTTAAAAAATGTTTATTTCTTTTGAGAGAGAGAGAGAGAGAGAGAGAGAAGGAGAGAAAGAGAGAGAGAGAGCAGGGGAGGGGCAGAAAGAGAGGGAGAGAGATAATCCCAAGCAGGCTCTGCACTGTCCACTAAGAGCCCAACATGGGGCTTGATCTCATGAACCATGAGGTCACAATCTGAACCAAAATAAAGAGTTGGATGCTTAATTGACTAAGCTACCAAAGCACCTCTGTGCAGAAGCATTTAATCTTGATGAAGTACCAATAGTTCATTTGTGCTTTGGTTTACCTTGCCTCTGGAGATGTGTCTAGTAAGAAGTTGCTGTGGCCGAGGTCAAAGAAGTTGCTGCCTGTGTTCCCCTCTAAGATTTTGATGGTTTCCTGTCTCACGTTTAGGTCTTTCCTCCATTTTGAATTTATTTTTGTGTATGGTGTAAGAAAATGGTCCAGTTTTATTCTTCTGATGTTGCTGTCCAGTTTTCCCAGAGCAATTTGTTGAAAAGACTGTCTGTTTTCTATTGGGTATTCTTTCCTGCTTTGTTGAAGATTAATTGATCATATAGTTGGGGATCTATTTCTGGGTTTTCTATTCCATTGATCTATGTGTTTGTTTATGTGTGTTGTGTAAGTTTTTCATATATTTTGGATATTAACTACTTATCAGATACTTCAGTTACAAGTATTTTTTCCTATTAAGTAGGTTGCTCTGTTGTTTTGATGATGGTTTCTTTTGCTGTGCAAAATCTTTCTATTTTGGTATAATCCTAATAGCTTACTTTTGCTTTCGTTTCCCTTGCTTAAGGAGATAAATCTAGAAAAAAATGTTTCTATGGTCAATGTCAAGGAAATTACTGTCTATGTTTTCTTCTATAAGTTTTGTGGTTTGGGGCCTCATATTTAAGTTTTTAATACATTTTGAGTTTATTTTTTGTGTATGGTGTAAGAAAGAGGTTCAATTTTATTCTCTGCCTGTACCTCTCTAGTTTTCCCAATGCCATTTGTTGGAGAGACTTTTTCTCCTTTGTATAGTCTTACCTTCTTTGTCATAGTTTAATTGACCATATAAGTGTGGGTTTATTTCTGGGCTCTCTGTTCTGTTCTATTGATCTATATGTCTATTTTTGTGCCATTACCATACTGTTTTGATTACTATAGCTTTGCAATATATATTGAAATCTGGGATTATAAAACCTCTAGCTTTATTCTTTTTTTCCCAAGATTGCTTTGACTCTTGGAGTCTTTTGTGGCTCAATACAAATTTTACTATTATTTGGAAATCTACAGGCCAATATCTCTGGTAAACATAGATGCAAACATCCTCAACAAAATATTAGCAAGCCAAATTCAACAATACATTCAAAAAATAATTCACCACGATCAAGTGGGATTTATTCCAGAGATGCAAGGGAAGATCAATATTTGCAAATCAATCAACATGATATACCACAATAATAAGAGAAAGGATAAAAACTATATGATCATCTCAAAAGATGCAGAAAAAACATTTGAGAAAGTACAACATCCATTAATGATAAAAACTCTCAACAGTGTACGTTTAAAGGGAACATGCCTCAACATAACAAAGGCCATATGTGGAAAACTCATAGCTAGCCTGATACTCAATGTTGAGAAACAGATTTTTTCCTCTAAGATCAGGAACAAGACAAGGATGTCCTCTCTCATTACTTCTATTCAACATAGTATTTGAAGTCTTAGCCACAGTAACCAGACAAGAAAAAGAAATTAAAAAAAAATCCAAATTGATAAGTAAAGTAAATTGGTAAGTAAAGTAAATGAAGTAAACTCACTGCTTGCAGATGACATGAGACTACATATAGAAAACTCCAAAGACTCCACCAAAAAAACTACTAGAACTAGTAAATGAATTCCTTAAAGTTGTAAGATAAAGAATTAATACACAGAAATCTGTTGCATTTCTTTACACTAATAATGAAGTAAAAGAAAGATAAATGAAGAAGGCATTCCCATTTCCATTTGTACCCAAAACAATTAAATACCTTGGAATAAATGTAACCAGGGAGGGGAAAGACCTGTACTTTGAAAACTATAAAACACTGATGAAAGAAACTGAAGATGAGACAACAAAAAGATATTCCATGCTTATGGATTGGAAGAACCAGTGTTATTAAAATGTCCATACTACCCATAATGCAATCCCTATAAAATACCAATATTTTTCACAGAACTAGACCAAATAATACTAAAAATGGCATTAATTCTTCTTTGAATATTTGGTAGAATTCCCCTGTGAAACTGTCTGGACCTGGGCTTTTCTTTGTTGGGAGTTTTTGATTACTGATTCAATCTTCTTAGTCATTATTGGTCTGTTCAGATTTTCTGTTTCTTCATGACTAATCTCAATAGGTTGTATGTTTCTAGGAATTTATCCATTTCTTTCAGTTTTTCCAATTTGCTGGTGTGTAGTTGCTCCTAGTAGACTCTTAGGATCCTTTGTATTTTTGTGGTATCATTCGTAACGTCTCCTCTTTCATTTTTGAACTTATTTACTTGAGTATTACCTTTTCCCTATAGTCTAGCAAAGGGTTTGCCTTTCCATCTTTTTAATAAACCCGCTCTTAGTTTTGTTGATCTCTACTGTTGTTCTACTGTTCTGTATTTGCTTTAATTATTCTTTGATCATTGCTATTTTCTTCATTCTGCTAACTTTGGGCTTAGTTTATTTTTCTTTTTGTAGTTTCTTAAGGTGTAAAGTTAGGTTATTTATTTGATATCTTTTTAAATTCTTTTTTTTTTGTTAAAAATTTTTTTTAATGTTTATTTTTGAGAGAGAGACAAAGCACAAGCAGGGGAGGGGCAGAGAGATAGAGGGAGACCCAGAATCTAAAGCAGGATCCAGGCTTGAACTGTCAGCACAGAGCCTGATGCAGGCTCAAACCCACGAACTGTGAGATCATGACCTGAGCCAAAGTTGGACACTTAACCAACTGAGCCACCCAGTGTCCCGAGATCTTTCTGAATTCTTAATGTAGACATTTGCCACTGTAAGCTCCCTTCTTACAACTGCTTTTGCTGCATCCCATGTATTTTGGTATGATGTATTTCCATTTTAATTTACCTCAAGATATTCCTTGATTCCCCTTTTGATTACTCTTTTATCTCAGTGTTTGCTTAGGAATGTGTTGTTTAATTCCATATGTTTGTGAATTTTCCAATTTTCCTCCCATTATTGACAATGGTATTGACTACATAGCATTGTGGTTGGAAAAGATACTTGATATGATTTCAGTCTTCTTAAATTTGTTAATACTTGTTTTGTGATCTAACATATGATCTATCCTGGAGAATTTTCCTTCTGTGTTTGAGAAAAATATATATTCTGCTACTGTTGGATGAATTGCTCTGTATATGTCTTTTAGGCTCATTTTCATCTAAACTATGGTTCAAGTCCATTGTTTCCTTATTTATTTTCTGTTTGGATAATTTATCCATTGTTGAAAGCAGGGTACTGCAGTCCTACTATTATCCAATCCTTGTCTATATCTCTCTTCAGATCTGTATCTTTGTTTCTTCTTACTATTCTCGGCTTAACATTTATTTTATTTGATATAAGTATAGCCAACCTTATTCTCTTTTGGTTTACATTTGCATGGAATATCTTTTCATCCCTTCACTTTGAGCCTATGTATGTCCTTAAAGCTGAAGTGATTCTCTTGTAGACAGCATATAGGTGAATACTGTTTTTTAATCCATTTAGCCACTCTGTACCTTTTGGTTGAAGAATTTAATCCATTTACATTTAAAGTAATTACTGATAGATAAGGACTTACTAATGATATCTTAATTGTTTTCTGGATGTTTCATAGTTCCCTTGTTTTTTTCTTATTTGCTGTTTTTTTTTTTTGTGAATTGATGATTTTTCATATCTCTCCTCACATTTTATGTTTTTGATGTCACAGTTTACTTCTTTTTATGTTATATATCCTTTAACAAATTATTGTAGCTATTGTTAGCTTTAATACTTTTGTCCTTTAACCTTTACATATAGTTAAATAGTTAACACACCACCATCTTATGGTATTAGAACATTCTGAATTTGACTGTATACTTACCTTCACCAGCACGTTGTATATTTTCGTGATCATAATTAACATCCTCTTATTTCAGCTTAAAGAACTCACTTTAACTTGTAAGGCATGGTGATGAACTCTTTCAGCCTTTGCTTTTCTGGGAAACTCTATCTCTCCTTTTAGTTTTGAAGGGCAACTTTGCCAGGTAAAGTCCTATTGGTTGGCAAGTTGTTTTGTTTTCAGCACTTTGAGTATATCATTCCATTCTGATCTGGCCTACAAGGTCAGCTGAGAAGTTTCCTGATAGCCTTTTGGTGGTTCCTGTGTGTGTGAGAATTTTTTTTTTCTCTTGTTGCTTTTAAATGTTCACTTTGTCTTTGATTTTAGTTATGTGTTTGAGAAGATTGTTTTGGGTTGAAATTTTGGGATGATCAATTACTTTCATGGACTTGGGTATACAGATGTCTTCCCAGATTTGGGAAATTCTCCTCCATTATTTCTTTGAATAAGATTTCTGCCCCTTTCTCTCCCTCTTTGCCTGCTGGGATTCCAATAATGTGTAGATTGTTTTTGCTTAATAGTACCCTGTTTCCTTACTGTTTTTCATTCTTTCTTCTTTTTGCTCCTCTGATTGGATGATTTCAAATGACCTATCTTCTAGTCCACTAATTATCTCTGCTTAATTGAGTCTGCTACTGAAGCTTTCAATGGAATTTTTCAGTTCAGTCATTGTATTCTTAAACTCTAGGATTTCCCTTCAATTTTTAAAAAAGTTTTCTGTTTCTTTGTTGAACTTCTCATTTTGTTCATGCATTGTTTTCCCAATTTCTTTTGGTGCTCTATTTGTGTGTGTGTGTGTGTGTGTGTGTGTGTGTGTGTGTGTGTGTTTTGTAGTTAACACAGTTTCTTTAAGATTATTCTGAATTCTTTGTCAGACAGTTCATAGATCTCCATTTCCTGATAGTCAATGGCGCTTTTTTGGTTTCCTTTGGTGTTTTCTTGATTGTTCATGATTTTTGTGGTCTTGTGTTGGTTTCTGTTCATTTGAGAAAGTAAGCATCTCTTCAAGCTGTTACAGACTGGATTCAGTGGGAAAAGCTCTTTACCACTCAGCCTGTCCAGAGATTCTAGGTGGGCTGTCTGGTGGTGTCTGTGGGCAGACTTGCTGCCAGAGTTCTCAGGTGGGCGGGTCTGGTGCCGGGGTCAGCAGATGGACAGGCCTGGTGCCTAGATCCGTGGAGGCAGGCCTGGAGCCTGCAATTACTGGAGTGGGCCAGGTGCTTGAATCTATGGTGATGGGACCTGGGCCTGTGTGGGTGGACCTGGACCCTGGGCCCATGGAGCTGGTCCAATGCTGGGATAGCCCTGGATCTGGATGCTGAGGCTACAGAGGATGGTCTGAAGCTGCATTTGTAGGAGCAAGTCTGAAGGTTAGATCTGTGGGGGCCAGCTTGGCACTGGGATGGACTAGGAACCTGGGTCCATGGGAGCTCCCTGGGGCCTGGGACTGCAGGGACTGGCTTGGAGGCTGGGTCTACTAGGGATGGCCTGGAGCTGCAGAAGGCTGAGAGTCAGAGTTTGCAGAAGCCGATTTGGAGGCTAGGTGTGTGGGTGCCAGCCCGGTGCTGGGGTGGACTGTGAGCCTGGGTTGTGGGAGCCCCTGGGGCCTGGGTCCATGGGGACTTGGCCTGGTGCTAAGGTGGGCTGGAGACTGGGGCTGCAAGAATTTGTCTAGAGCTGGTGTGGGCCTGGTGCTGAGGTCTGTAGTGAAGTCAGGTGCTTGCTTACTTCAGTCTCTTTTCCCCATGGGGACAGAATCTCCTTCCACACTGGGCTGCCTGGGCTTGGGGGAGAGGTGATGGGGGAAATGTAAACTTTTTCCTACCCTCTTCAAATGCAATTTCCTACCCTCTTCTTTTCTTTCTATTCTTTTTCTTTTCTTTTCTTTTCTTTTTTTTATTTTCCTTTCCTTTCCTTTCCTTTCCTTTCCTTTCCTTCCCTTTCTTTTTCTTTTCTTTTTATATTTTATTTTAGAGAGAGAGAGCACATGAGTGGGAAAAGGAGCAGAGGGAGAGAAAGGGAGAATCTTAAGCAGGCTCCACGCTCAGCATGGAGACCAATGTGTGGCTTGATCTCATGACCCTGGGATCATGACCTGAGCCAAAATCAAGAGTTGGATGCTTAACCGACTGAGCCACCCAAGCGCCCCACTGTTGTCTTAATTCTGTGCTTTACCCAGGTGCTATAATCCCTGACCTGGAATACTTAGCTCTTGAGAAGGTATTTTTGTTCATGGATAGCTGTTTAAATTGATGTTTCTGAGAGAGGATGAGGGCTAGAAATTTCTCTACCACCATCTTGCTGACATCACTCTACGATGCTGGGGCCTGTCTTTTTTCATCTAAATCCCCACTCATTTCTCTCCTGCCCCATCACACTGGGTTCTTTTGAAACAAATGTCAGACATCATATCATTGCATTGTAAATAATTAGGAATTTATAACTAGAAGATGAAAACTCCTTGATGGTAATATAACTATAATGCCATTATCACACCTTAAAGCCATTATGTTTTAAATTCCTTAGCATTATTAAATATCCAGTCATATCTCAAATTTCTCCAAATTGTTTTATGCATATTGTTTGATAGTTTGAGAATACCACTTTCGAATAAAGGAAAATTGAAAAATATATTAAATAAAATTAATTTTTCTGTGAATTTATGTTCATGTGATATACCTTAGTGATTTCTGGCAATTGCCTCTGAAAGAGTAAAATTATACCACTTGAAATATTGAAAGATATATCTTAGTACATGAATTTTACAATTCTGTGGAAGGTTTCATGACCTTTATCTCTAAGAGTGCTGAGTATCCTAAGGATGAATTAAACACAAACTTTTATCATTTGGGTGATCATTTTCTGATGTCTTATCTTTGCAAACTATGACACGAGAGGGCAAAACAAGCATTTAACCTGTCCAGCAGGGTTAGGAAAAGGGCCAACATCTTCATTTTCTGCCATAGGTATTCCAGAATGCTTGCAGGTAAATCATATTTCCAGAGCCAAGCCATGCTTTCAATGCCTATAGAAGCTGGCTTCCTAAGGAGAACTACAGAGAAATCTTTCACAAAGAGGAATACATTGTCCTCAGCTTTGAACAAATATTATCAATTTAATTCTCTTCTAGTAAGCTTTCATATATTAGGCTTTTTCAATGGATCTTATTTGAATGGCATTACTATTATCTATTCTTAGTCTTTTTGTCTTGAAGCGAAAATGGATATGGTTAAAAACTCTAAGCTTCTTTGGCATTGTAACTGCTGTGTTTTTACAGAATTGCATTTCCCTGGGAACAGTTTGCTTTCTTTCCTCTTGGCCAGAGTTAGGCTGAAGGGGAGCCAGTGCATATTCTTTAACCATGTTTCTCGGTGCCTCACAGATCATTAGACCCATGAGTTGACTGATTGTCCAGAAACCATTACTCCCCATGTGGGAGAAGTGATGACAGGAAGGATGTAAGTTCATTTAGGCTCTAGACCAAGTCATGGAAGAAATGAGTGACGTCTTGTGCACAGTTCTCTTCCGTTCATTAATAAATGTGTGTATTGTATTCCCATCATTCTACATATTCTACCATCAGAACGAGACCTCTAACTATTCAGTTGTTCCACTGTGGTCATGGAGAGAACCCCACAAGTGAGCCTAGCTGGCTCAAGGAACCCATTTCCACTCCTGGGAAAGCAGCTTACAAGGTGTGCTAATCAGGCACTTGCATCACCTGTTTCGTGTGCCGTTCCCAGATAGCGCGTGTCCAATATCTGTCTGGTGCTTTTGCTCATTGGTTATTCCATGGAGCTAATGATTCCCTCATTAAGGGCTACTGTGTGAGCCAGTAGCCGCATTCCCTTTCCTGCCTTCTTTCCTCTTTCCCTTCTCTTCTTCCAGTGTGGCATCGTTTCCTTCCTCGATAGTATCCCTGCTTCCAGCAGAAAATTCACTCAGGGAAGGTCCAGCACTGGTGAATGCACTTCTACTGAGAACATTCTTGGCAAGGGAGACAGTGCCTTGGCCGGCAATCGACTGCCTGAAACACTCTGATAGTTCCTAACCGTGCACACAGTTTTGCATATAAAGTGTCTAGTACGGAAGCACCTGCTATCTGGGCCTGGATTCTTTGCCCTGTCTGGTGCTGGAGCTGCGGCCGTCACCGCCCTCTGACCTGTAGCACAGGCCGGCTGTGGACAAATATGATGCATATGCCTGTGTGAGCTGTGGACTCAGAGCCGGCAGAGATAATTTAGGCTGCTGTCAGTAAAAGCACTTAAAAGCAAAGGAGATGATTTCATGTTGACCTTTTCTCCCCACGGTTCAAATCAGGTGAGATTAATTTTAATAGTCATCCATCAAAGGCATTTCGGCTATTATAATAAAATCATTGCTTTTAAAAGTAAGCAAATGCCTATTAAGAGGAAATTATTGGGCTTTCAAATAGTCTTCAATTTAAAAAACATCCTTTAACAATGTAAAACCATAGAACTTCTAGACCTTCTTCAACTTTGCTTTGCAACTTGCTCTTAAGCCATTCATTTATAAACCGAAGTGCAGAGAGAAATACATCATTTCTTCCCACCTGTTTGGGAGGTTACTTTTTAAAGTGGATGCTTATCCATTGTCTAGTCCTTCTGAGGTGCCGCTTCCTTGTTAATGGTCATTATCACTAATCAGAAAGTACTTAAATATTTTGGGGGAATATCTGAACACGTTTGAAAAGAATGTTGCGGGGTGGGGGAGGTAAAAATATCTTATACAATAGCTTGACTTGTGGGTAAGTTGAATTGTAAGGCAGCTGCTTGGCTGGTTCTTCTTTCTACCTTCTGATTATAAGGGACCAAGCAAAGCTCAAGTTTTCACTGAAAAGGAGCATACTTTCCCTCACGCTTTTGCTTACAAAAGCAGAAAAAGCTGTTGTTCGTGTTTTCATTTAGCTGACAAAATTGCAGTTAGTCTATTTTAAGGAATATTTGATTTTTGTTAACAACTGTGAGTCATTTCATATATAATACATGCTTTGGTTTTCATTCTGTCAAATTTCAGAACAAAATTTTAGATTTCCTGAAATAAACATGCAATATGCAATTTATTGAATGTAGCATAAACCAGACACATAAAGGTGATTGAGCAAAATAAATGCATAATTGCTTACCTTCAGCTGGGAGCTGAGGATCCCTGGACGATCTGAAAAATGCCCTGGGAAATGAATGCTGATTTTAATGGGTATGTGCATGTCTTTTTTGCTGAGAAAAATATAAAGACATATTCTTTTATCTGATTGTCAGAGGACACTTGACTATCACCTGATTTTACCCCTCGCAACACGATATCTGCTCTCTGAAGAGCTGATTACACTGGCCCGACTCACTCCCCAGCTTGTGACACCCCAAAGTCTTTGGGAAAGCTGGGAGGCCTTGGGGCTTCCTTCCTCAGGGGACTCTCAGCCTTGGAGCTCCCAGGGTTGTGCAGCAGTTTCTGCCTCACAGATCCCAGCCTCTTCCCCAGTCAGGTTTTATGAGAAATCCCATTGATAACATTTCCTGATTTTAGTACCCCTTCTTGGAGATTTGGGGGACGTGGGGAGGGATCATTCAGGAAGTGACCTCCCTTTGATGTCTCCCCAGCTTCACCTCATTCTCTCCCAGTCCCTTTCCTTGGCACTTACTAAAGAAGCAGATTCCTACACTTAGGCCTCACTAGTCCCCTTGAAAGTCTCAGCGTCTATCCCTAGTGCTTATCTAGATATTTTCGAAAGGAAACATGGAATATGAAACGACCTCCATCTTGTCATATGCTGCACAAAGATATTAGCTTAGGTTCCCCAGGGGCACAGTGGTGGGTTAGGGAAGAGCATTTCATCTCTCTAAACCTCAGTTTCCCCATTTGTGCAGTGGAGGTAATAACACCTGCTTTACCTTCCTCAGAAGCTGCCTTCCATGTTTGTATCTCCTGCTTGACCCTTCCCCTGCCCCTGCCCTATATCCTAGAGGGTTGAGCTGCTCTAGAATCTTCTCCTTCAGCCCAGTGCCCACTGGATTACAGAACGGTATCCTTGAAGGCCTCAGGACAGGAGTCTTCTTTGGAGGAGCAGAGTACTTTGAGTACAATGACCTGAGCATTTTGTAAAATGTATATTTTAACACAAATATTGGCTATGCTATCATGTATGTCTGGAATATTCAGCGCTATTCCCCTTCCCTCTGAGGGGAGGACATAAAGGTATTGTTAGACTTGACAGGCTGAGAGGGAAGAACCTTGTCCCCCTGGATGATGATAGAGGTGTCTTTATTGAACAGCTCTGGTGCCAGTGGCACTTTACATTCATTATGCATTTACTACTCACAACTACCTTGAAGGTAAAATATTTTTATCTCTAGTTCAGAAACAAGGAAACCTGAATTTCTGAGGGATTAAGCAAAGGGCTCAAGGCCACACAGTTAGGGCGTATGTCTGATTCTGAACTTATGTGTATGCCTGACTCCAAAACTCATGGTCCTCGTATTCCAAGTTGGGGTAGAGACTGTCATTTATCTTAGCAGACAAAGCATCTGTGCTTTCTGCAGCCACCTGTTCTCTCAAACCATACAAGGAGATTTAAATTCAGAGGAGCTATATATTCAAAGACCTTTCGGGTCACTGCCACTGACAGCATTCTGAGGGGTTATGAATTCAGTTCTTTGGCCACAAGTTAAACTGGGCGCTCGTGAAAGGGATTTCTTTATTTCTGTTTTGTCTTTTCCTTTAAAACCATGCTGTTCGGAGTGTGATGTGAAAAACAACCCATTAGGGTGTGGGAAGAAAATACTAGGCAAAAAGAGGAAGTTGCTAGTCCCTTAAGGCATGGACTGGAAACCAGCATTCTGTATTCTGTTGTCAGATGGCCACAGCACTTGTCCAGACTCAAGAGGAGGAGGGAGGCCCACCTCTAGACGGAAGCAGTTTCACAGAAAGTCTTGCAAAGAACTATTTGTAGGACCTATGTGCTGTGCTCCTGTTCTCCAGCACCTCCATGTATGAGTTGGAGAAATTGACCTTCTGACTACTCCCTGTCACTTCAGGGTGTTTTAAAAAGATGCATCCAGTGTTGTTGGAGCTAAAGCTGTAGCTACCACTTGAGTTTAGCAAATTTTAGCTATGAACCAAACAGAAAACTTAGTGGTGTAGTGAATGTAGGCTCCCTAGAGTTTGTGGTCTATCCCATGATACTGTAAAGAAAAGGTATAGATTATGTCTCCTCGTGTATTCTGAAACATGCAGTGATCCCTGTGGAACAAAGGATTCTACTTCTATGGATTAACATCATAATAACAGGTAGCAGATTCTTGGCAGACAGAACCCTGACTAGGATGTTCAGTTACAAAATTTTTTTAATGTTTATTTTATTTTTAAGAGAGAGAGAGAGAGAGAGAGAGAGCACAAGTAGGGGGAGGGGCAGAGAGAGAGGGGTACAGAGAATCCAAAGCAGGCTTTGTGCTGTCAGTAGACAGCCCAATGTGGGGCTCCAACTCATGAACCAACCGCAAGTTCATGACCTGAGGCCAAAGTTGGGTGCTTAACCAACTGAGCCACCCAGGTGCACCTAGGATGTTCAGTTTAGCTAGAATCCACTAGAGTCCACTGGAAGGAGGGATGAGTAATGAGGCCAGAGAAGAAAGAGTGGCAGATCATGAAGGACCTTATATTAGTTTGCTGGGGCTGCTGTAACAAAGTACCACGTAGAGCAGCTTAAACAACAGAAAATCATTTCTCATGGATCTGGAGGCTACAAGCCCAGGATCAAGGTGTTGGCAAGGTTGGTTGCTCGTGAGGGCCGTGAGGGAGAGTCTGTTCCCTGCCTCTCACCTAGCTCTTGTGCTGGCAGTCTTCGACGTTCCTTGCCTTGTAGAAGTGTCGCCTTGATGTCTGCCTTCATCATCAAATGCATTCCCCCTGGGTATGTCTCTGTCCCCAGATTTCTCCTTTTGGTCTGGACATCAGTCATATTAGGTTAAGGCCCATCCTGTTGACTTCATGGTAACTTGATTACTTCCCTAAAGACCCTGTCTTCAAATGAGGTCACATTCTGAGGTACTGGGGGTTAAGATTTCAACATATGGATTTGGGGGGTGGGGATGGGGAATTCAACTCATAACAGCTTTGTAAACCAGAAAAGAAGTTTAAACTTTGTCATCAGAGCTTTTATTAAGATTACATAAGATAATGTTTATGAAAGCACTTCCCAAACTGTGAAGTACAACACAGATGGGAGCTATTGCTATTGTAATTGCTATGTACTTAACAGTTTTTCAGCCTTTTTCTTCTAATTTCCCTCTGATTTTTGGACCTTGTAGAGCAGGCTGCCACTCTCCAGAAAATGTGAAGAAGGCAAAATGCTTCTGCTACTACAGGATTATTAAGAGAGAGGGAGAGAAAAAGCTGCTCTTAGCATATTCTTCTAAGGAATTAGGATCTACTAATTAATTTCTGATTTTCTGAAGGAATTCAAGAAACTTCCTCTCGAATTTTTATTGGACTTATTAAGACTCACTCTTGTATTCAAGGCCACTGGGCTTATATATGAAATTGAAATGTTCTGTTAAAGGAAAGCTAGCGGCTTCCATTCTCTGTTTAAATGAAAAAGCCTCAGGACCACCTTCTTTGTAATGTCAGATTGAATATATAGCAAAGGGCTTATATTAAAAGAAGCGGCAAAGAGGATAGGGTTCTAGTAGGCTAAGAATTAAGAATATATTAGCCCTACAAGAAATGCCTTTCTAAGATATAAACAAGATTAAGTTTCAAGTGATTTCTTTTCCTTTGCCCGTGTAATATTTTTCTGGGAACAATTTTGTTTGCTTTGAAAACCATTACCCCCGGGTGTCTTAGAAATCTCTTCATTGCTTTTTCATCTGCTTATAGCCCACCAATCCTCAACTCTAGCCTCTTATATTTGCACAATAGAAGATCAAAATTCATTTAAACAGGATGGAGAACACCCATAAAACAGACAGAGCAAATAGCATAATAGGAAACAAGACACTCACCCATTTTATAAAGATTTGTTGCTCTGTTTAGGTGTATAATGCCTTTATTACTTAATGGATTTGATGTGGTTCATAAAACCATATAAATTACAACAAGATTAAATAACAGTTGAGGTAAACAAGGGCCAAGGATGGAACATGGGTGATGATATTATAAAGTAGGGGTAGGTAATACAGTGAAATGCATCACACGTGGTCATGTGTCCTTGCTGGAGCTGGCCTCAGATGGTACCCAGCTTCTCAGAGACCATGGCATTCCTCAAGGCGGCTGGACTCTCTAAGATAATAAAACCAGTGAGCCGCTTTCTTGTCTCCTTGCGGACAGAGAGATTTCTTCTGAAGACGGGCAGGACCAGTAGATAAGTAGTGAGTGCTCTGAGGTTGGCTTCTTGTATCATCCCTCAGTGAAGGCCAATGACATTAAAACCTAATTCAGAAAGAGCAAGGTCCAGGGGCACGTGGGTGGCTCAGTGGGTTGGGCGTCCAACTTCGGTTCAATATATGATCTCATGGTTCATGAGTCTGAGCCCCACGTCGGGCACTGTGCTGACAGCTCAGAGCCTGGAGCCTGCTTCTGATTCTTTGTCTCCCTCTCTCTCTGCCTCTCCCCCGCTCACGCAATGTCTCTCTCTCTCTCTCTCTCTTTCTCAAAAATAAAGAAACATTAAAAAATAAAGAGAGTCTCAAAAATAATGAAACATTAAAAAAAATAAAGAGAGAGAGAGAAAGTCCAGAAGAACATAATCCAAATCAAAACTTTCTGATGGTCTGACTTCATCGAAGGTTTTAACTGAAAATATCTAGAGCAGTGTTTCTGAATCCTTTTGGGGTTACAGACTCCTTCAATAAGAGGAATAATGGCAAATCTAAACTGAGGACCTACTATAGTCAGGCATTAAGGTGGCTCACCCAGATACCTGAGATTATCTTAAATCTGCACAGCAATCCCAAAGATAGGTACTATCGTAACCCCCCTGTTATGATTGGGTATGTGAGGCCTTGAAAGATCAACAACTTGCTCAAAGACTCACAGTACTGGAAGTAAGTATAATCGAAGCAGTCTGAGTTCAGCCTGCCCTTCACTGCCATACAGAACTGCCTGTAAAAGCCCTTTGATGACCTGATTACAATCATCACAATATCTCTCTGAAAAAATACATACATACACATAAACACAAAAACCCACACTTCATGTTTACAGTGTTCACATGGGCCCTGAATTTCTTCCAAATACATGAAGAGCCCCTGCTTGTAGAAACTGAGTAATGAATGCCATTCAACGCATTCTTGGGAGTATTGGTCTTATTAAGACTTTGTGACTGGGGAGCAGAGAGCTGAGCGTGCTGGTCAGCGGCAGCCCCCAGGAAACGGACATGCTAGGTTGCTGATTAAGGACAGGTCCACAGGCTTTTCCAGTCAGGTAAGATGTGGGGAAGGCGAGAGTTCTCTCATGAAAGCTGAGGACGGTGGCCGAGCGGACAGTCTCTCTGGCCGCCCAAGGAGAGAAGTTGGTCCAGGAATACCCATGGAACACTGCTCAGTGTCTGCCTCAGTGCATGGATAAATGAGTGACTGAGGCCTGGCAGACGTGTTTTTTTTCTTTTTTCCCCCTACATAATCATTTTAGCCGGGAAATATCTCTCCAGTAGCACAAGGCAGCCATATGAGAATTTCAATAAAGCAGCCACAGTGTATCTTCCTTTTAATCGGTGGCGTTCCCTGGCAACCTCCCTAGATAACTCTCTCCGAATTGGGCCCCTTGGTATCTGGTTGACTTGACCTGTTGCCTAAAATTAACGCATATGAGCATGAAAGGTTGGGGAACAATCTGACAGTGATGATGGGTTTTGGCTTTAAAATGGCTGATGATGCTATCCTCGCTCCTCTTCTCAATTGTCTATTGAAGCCGTGTCTTCTGACAATGAAACCAAAAGCAGGGGAGACACTTACCTTTTTTCTGTCAGTGCCACGGACGTCAACCAAAGGGAACGTTTAATCATTGGGTTACTGCCTGAAAAGAGGCGGCTGGGAAAGGCATCACAAAGACTGAACAGCCTTCTGACTCAGACTCTTGAAGTGGCTTGTGAAGCATGTTCTGAATAAGCATGAGTAACCATGAAGTGATACTGAGCTCAGAGGGTTTTCCAAAAATAATAATGATGGTTGTAGCTAATTGTGTGACAGGTGCTCTTGTAAGACCTTTGCACGGATAATTTCATTTATTCTGCCCACCCCATGTGGTAGGTACTGTTATTACCATCCCTGTTTTGCAGTTAAAGGAACTGAACCCCCTTCCCCAAAGCAGGTGAGCATTTTATGCCAGTCAGATTTCTCTACAAAGTGATCGAAGGCACTTTTCCATGTGGAAAAGCTGGATTACAATCGACTGACTAAACTAAGAAGTGAGATTACCACGAGGAAAAATCATAAAGTTTAGGAGGGGTATTTCATAGAAGAGTGGACTTATAATTTGGGGTAAAAAGCAATGGACTTCTTAAAAAATGTGGTGCACTTTGAATGTCTTGTAGTGACGCTGTGGTCCACTGCCCATGCCTCTCCCCCTCTTCAAGAGGCCCAAGTCTTGCATTTTCCCAGCTGCTTGGAGGGTCACTGCTAGTGGCTCAGAGCTGAGTCTGTCCCCAGGCATCGCCGAGGTTGTACCGCTTCACCAGGGGCAGCCAACATCCTAAGACTGGTCAAGGCAGGGGTGCAAGGAGCCGGCCCCCTTTTGAAACTGAATAGCCATCCACTTCCAACCTCTGCCCTGTTCTGCTGCCTTCACTCCCTGTAACGATGCTGCTCTCCAGTAAACAGCATACAGACACATTTTAATCTCCAAACCTGCTTCTTGGGGAACCTAAGCTATGACACCTGTCTTTGTTTACAATAGTCCCTTCGTTGATTCTCCAGCAAGGCAAGATTGCTTTCTCATTTCACACAGGGTATCTATGAAACCAGTTTTTTAGGCATGGGTTTATTTTTCTTGTGTTCCACTGCGTTGTGGAAGAAATATATCTTAAGAAGACTACCGTGAGAATACTGCAATTTCACTTGGTGGATTTGTGTACGCACGCACACACCCCTAAGGACCAAAACAGAGATGCAGGTTAATACAAATATATGTGTGTCATAGAAAATTAAAATACTATACGTGACGTAACGAAATAGCCGTTGAAGCATGGACAAAAATATAGATAGAAAATGAAAATATTTTGCAAACAAAGGCATTATGCGTGGCTCTGTGGACCTGTAGATGTAAATAGACACAAAAATGTAGACTCGCAGTTGAGAACATAGCCAGGGATATAGATACGGCTTTTGTTGCCGGGTCATGTTTTTAGCCCCACACTCCTTTTTTTCCTCACTGCTGGGATTTCACCTGTATTAGGACAACAGGTGAAGTGAAACTGCTCAAATATAGCTTAAATCAACCGCTGCGGTACTTCAGGGAAGAGTGTAATTATATGCTGCAGATATGCTGCAGAATTCTGCAGGGCAGTGAGTAAATCTTCCTGAACCTCTTGTCAAGTGGTTGCTTTCTGTAGAGGTGAGTGTGGTGAGAGGTGCCTTTAAACATTCTGAATTTCTTCCCTGTGTGAGTGCAGGCCAGAGGAGCCACTGCTCGGATGCTTTGCCTCTGTTAACATGACACACAGCCAGATTTCTTGCCCATGTGAATAAATGTTGGACTTTTCCCCTGGACAAACTTACAAAATTTAAAACAGAGAATATATGCATAGGGAACATGAACGTGAGTCTTGTGCTTGGTGCTCCTGTCAGTCAGCTTTGTTCTCTGAATTACTTTTCCAGGGCAGTAATGGAGGTATACGCCCTCACCAGTGCCTCCTATGGTGTATGTTGAGAGGTAGCTGACTGGATGAAAGTGTGTAGTTGCAGACAGCAGACCAGATGATGTCATTCCTGTAAGCCCTCTAGTCAACTAACCGATCCTCGTGCATTAAATGAAACCTCAGTTTGAATTCAAGACGACGGCTCTGGAAGAGGACACTATCAGGCAAATACTTTTAGTTTGATCTCTGACCATCTAATTAGATAGAATCCCCATCTTGGTCATTCCCAAGACATTCAGCCCAGAGATGTCTGAGAGTTGATTGAGGCGTGTGTGTGTGTGTGTGTGTGTGTGTGTGTGTGTGTGTAAGAGTGAGAAAGAATGGAATGGGAAAGGTGTGTTGAAAATAATCTTTTCATTGATGAGTTAAATGACAGTATTTCCACAGGTGAAAAGCATGCGTATCTATATACAAATTAAAAGTGATGGATAAAGAAGTCCACGTAGAAAAATAAATAATGAATGAATGATAAATGGGAATGATTTTTTTCCGACACGAAATTGACTATATTTTTGGGTAATAGCATAAAACTGGAGACTCAGTAATCTTTCATTTCTTCAGAATCTGCTTTAATTACTGAAACTCTGTTTACCTTGGTGATGACCTTCTATTTTAACATTCATCAGCTTTCCTAAGAATACCATCCTGCATTCTTATGAATCATACTATGAAAAAAAAATTCTCAAAACAAACATCTGGGTGGTTTTTTTTTTTTTTTTTTGGTATTCACATTTCATATTCTATTACGGTTCTCTGTCATCTCTTC
The DNA here is from genome assembly GCF_046562875.1 of Panthera onca. NCBI lineage: Eukaryota > Metazoa > Chordata > Mammalia > Carnivora > Felidae > Panthera > Panthera onca. The sequence goes on from NC_138345.1 coordinate 21,925,534, forward strand.
TAGGAATAATGATTTTTTGCTGGCCTAGTTGAATCTTCTTAGGTTTGAACCAACTGTCTTTCCTCTTTTGAATGAGTTTAATTTGCATTGCTACTTTTTCTTTATGCCGACTCTTTGAAGATTGCAATCAACTCCTTTTTGGCCTTCACTGTACATTTTCAAGTTATTGATTCACTTGCTATGTTGGTATATAAATGAAGCTTACAAATGCAATTTCTTTGGTTCCGAAGGTGTTTTTTTCCCCCCTTCAGTTCTCTGATGTCCCAGCACTTCTAACTTCACATTCACAATATCTTGGCCCATTAGCAACTAGGATTTGTTTGGTCACAGTGAACTATATTTCCTTGCTCTAATGAAGCACACAAAATATAGCTGCTATCTTCTCAGCAGGCTCGCCTTTCTAAGGAGGCCAGAGAGAATATTCCCTGAGAGCAGAGAGCTAAGCCCTGAGAACTTAATGAACTCCAAGGTACTGTCTACATGAGACTATTGCATTTGAATGAAACTTAGCAACTCCCTGCAGCTGGGTTGGCCGCTCCTATGAGCACACAGCCTTCCTGGCCTTTTCAATGGACCTTCTCACTGTCCTGTTCGGGTTTTGTTTGGTGTTAATGTACTGGTGGCCTGGATGACATAGTCTGCTGTGCTTTCAAATCCCGTTTTGTACTTTCTGGAATGGAAGATTCACAGAGTTTGAAGGTTCACAGTCTTGATGTAGGTAACAAATATCATTATTAGAAATAGAATTATGAATAGAATTTAGACCTAGAAGCCAGCCTTAAATGACATTTCTTAAACTAAAAACGTGATGTTTCAAGGCATATGGAGGAATAAGCCCTGGGTTCTCAGTGCTGTAGTATGGGGGATGGGAATTAGAGACATGATTGCAGGTGAAGTTTGGGAGCCAGAATCCCACCTGCATGTGGAGTTTTAAAATAGCCAGATAAAGAGGTTGACTTTATTCTTCAAGCAAATGGGTAACCATTAAAGGCAATGTGATCACATTTGTGTTTAGAAAGGATGAATATGACTGAGTTGATGTGAAACAGCTTCCTGGCCTTTCAGTTCAACACCTAGGAATGTCAGCAAAATATAAACATGTAAATACCTAGCCCACGTTCAAAATCAAGAAATGGAAATCTTGAGTTGTCTGAAATGAAGAACTCAGAGTCAGATCCAGTGAGCAGGAACTGAAGCTTAAATGGACCATGAGAGAAGGCAATAAAGCTGTAGGTCTTAACTGTTGGCAACTGAAGTTTTAAGTCCCAGGGAGAAGGAGGTGAGAACACAGTCTCAGAGCTGAGCTACATACACCAAACCAGGAATCACAAAGGGGTGCCTAGCCCGTTAAAAACTGAGCAAGAAAACTGTGCATGCACTCAGAGAATTGGTGGCAAAGTGTGTTGTACATCTAGGGCCATAGAGAAAAATATCACCAAAGAGAAATGAGAGCTCCAGGCTACTGTTACTGCAGATTTACACTATCCATGGGGTAGGGTACCCAACATTGAGAAATTACCATGAAAACTTCTGGAGCAGGAGGAATTAGTGTACTTCTGACAGAAGCATCCTCAACCATCCCATTGGCATTCTTCCCAACAGAACTCTGATTGAAAACAGCTCACGCTGAAGATGAGCTAATAAAAAGTACAAGTCATACGAGTAACAAAGTGCCACAGAGAGACTAGAAGACCCAACAAATGCAGCAATGCAGGTCCCAAAAACTAGAAATGATAAAATAACCAGGAACATCAGCATAAGTATATTTAGAATGTTCGAAGAACTAAAGGAAATCAGAAAAACCATAGGGCAGGGATAGAACTATATATAAGTAGGGTGCATTTTAAAATAACTAGTAGAATTTCTAAAATTAGAATTGCAGCCATTTCAGTTAAAACGTGGGTTGCATAATCAACAAAGATACAAGAAAAGAGAGAGCGAGCTTGAGTGATAAAGAGTGATAAAGAGTGATACAAAAAAATATCAAGACATTATTAATCTCAAGACATTATAATGAATTCTGTGTAGAAAGACAGAGATGGAAAATACATAATAGAAGTTAAGAGAAATGGAGGCCACATTGAGAAAAATCAATACACATTTAATACAGGTCCCAGGAGGAGAAAAATAAAGAATGAGAAAGAAACAATATTCAAAGAGGGAGTGGTGAGAATTATTCCAGATTTAAAGTGAAGGAGCACGGAATATGGTGAGTAGATAGTAAAATAAAAATATAAACCCACACAAGTCACATAACTGTGAAAATAAAGAACATTGATAGCATAAAGAAAATTTTGTAAAGTCCTAGAGAGAAAAGTAAATACCTAACAAGGAAGGGCAGTTAGAATGACAAGACATTTTGCATCTGCAATAATACATGTCATAAAACAATGAAATAATATCTTCCAAGTGCAGAAGAAAAATAATTGTCAGCTTAGACTAATATAAAAATACCCAGGTAAATTATTTAATAGTGATGATAAAATAAAGATAATTTCTGATTTGCAAAGAAAAATGCATTTACTACTCTCACTCTACAGTTGAAAGATGTCGTTCAGAAAGAAGGAAATTAAATCCAAAAAAAGAATGGTGAATGAGGAATTTTATAAACAGGCATGCAAGTGAAGTAATATTTAAAGCATCTAATTATGGGGATTTAACAAAAAAGGCAGACATTAAACAATAACATAAGATGTTGGGGGTGAGCAGAGAGTCAAGTTTTTTGTTACTCAGAAGGAGATTTATAGACACAGGTTAAGCAGAGACATACGAAGATTAAGATTATATCTAAAACCTTTAAAGGTAAATGTTGCAAGAAGTGGAATGCATACATTTGGGAAACAAAATATTGTAGCAGAAAAAAAAATAATAAAGAAAAAATTCAACAAAAGTGAGTTAAGGAAAGGAAAAGAAAGGAAAGGAAAAGCAAAGTAAGTTCAAAACAAAATAAAATGTCACAGTAAGGCTAAATGTGTAAGCAATCACAATAATTATAGATACTTTAAGCATTCTTTATATAAGATAAAATCTCTCACAGAGAATTATAAATTATTAGGAACTTAAAAGGTCGCTAAATTGAAGTTCAGTATAGAAAAACTGTATTCGTATAATATATAATGGCAACAAAATGCGTTTTGCCAGATATTACAGACAATGGTTGCTGTGGGAAGACGACAGTGTAGGGAGCAGCACCAAGAATGTGTCTTCCCACCTAGAGGACAATTGCACTAGTAAGATCTGTCTAATGTTACTATTTTGGAACTCTAAGGTCTGTTGAAGGCTTGCAACTTCCAGGGGAAGGCTTAAATGGTAAATTGTGGTCAATTTTGGTCGATTTCATCTCTTGGCACAGAAGCAGCTACCTACTCCCCTACCCAACCCCACCACTGCCCCGTGGCAGGAAGCTGTGCCTGTGTTCCAGGAGCAGCTTGCTTCCAGTTTGTGGCCACCAGCGTGGCTGGAAAAGAACCCTGTCCTCCAAATATCAAGGATCCCTGTTGTGATGCTGATTGCTGCTTCTTATCTCAGAGATACAAACAAAGAGGCAGGCAGCCATTGTTGTGGTATCTCTTCCCACTGTTGCAAACCCCTCCTCTCTGGTGAAGTGACTTCTAGGGGGTTTAAAGGAGCAGAGCCCTTTTATTCCCCTTCCCTTGGTGTTTCTCTTTTTTTCCCTTTTGGGAACCAGACATTGAAGACCAGGACATTCAAAAGTAACTGCATACAGAGGGGAAACTAAAAAGTCACTGTACTTGCCTGTGGAAAGGCACAGGCTCAGAAAAGACCCGAGAAGACCTTAAATTTCATCCCTGGCTAATCCTCAGCACAGAGAGGTCCTCCAACAAACAAACAAACAAACAAACAAACAAAAAAGATAACCAGAAAACAACAAGCCCTGCAGAAGTTTACCCTTGATTGATATGATTTCTAGACTTACCATACTATTAGATGAAAATGTCCAGTTTTTAACAAAAAAACACAAAGCACACAAAGAAACAGGGAAGTATGGCACATTCAAAGGAAAACAAATAAATTAATGGCAATTATCCCTGAGAAAGACCTGATGGTGGGTCTACTAGGCAAAGACTTAAAAACAATTGTATTGAAGAGGCTCAAAAAACTAAGAGAAGATGTGGAGAAAGCCAAGAATAATGATGTATGAACAAAATAGAAATATCAATAGAGAGAAAATTTAAAAAGAAACCAAAAAATAAATTCTGGAGCTGAAAATGGAAGTTTCACTAGAGGAAATGAAAGGCAGAAGAAGGGATCTGCAATTTGAAAATGAAAATGGAAATTATCTAACTGAGGAATAGAAAGAAAAAAAATTGAAGAAAGGGGAACAGAACTGAAGGAACACATAGAACACCATCAAGTGGGTCAACATACACATCGTGGAAGTCCCAGAAGGAGAAGAGAGAGAGGAAGAGGCAGAGAGAACATTTAAAAAAATAATGGCTGAAAACATCCCAAGTTTGATGATACCTGAATATAGACATCCAAGAAGCTCAATGAACTCCAAATAAGATGAATTTAAAGAGACTCACACTGACACATTTTCTTAAGTTTATTTATTTTGAGAGAGACAGAGCATGAGTAGGGGAGGGACAGAGAAAAAGGGAGACAGAGAATCCCAAGCAGGCTCCACACTCAGCATGAAGCCCAACTCAGGACTCTAACTCATGAAACCATGAGATCATGACGTGAACTGAAATCAAGTTCAACTGCTTAACCGACTGAGCCACCCAGGCACCCCACATTGAGACACATGTTAATCAAACTTTTAAAAGCCAGAGACAAAGAGAGAGTCTTGAAAGCATCAAGAAAGAAGTGACTCATCATATACAAGGGATCCTCATTAAGATTATCAGCAGATTTCTTCTCAGAAAGCCTGGAGCACAGAGGCAGTGGGCCGATATGTTAGAAGAGAAATCTATCCACCAAGAATCCCTTATCTGGCAAAATTGTCCTTAAAAGTGAAGGAAAAATGAAAGCATTCTCAGATAAACAAAAATTAAGGGACTTCATTACCATTAGACTACCCTGTAAGAAATGCTACCAGGAAGTATTGCCAGTTGGAATGTAAGGACACTAGACAAAAAACCTCAAAGCCTTCTGAAGTAATAAAGTCCTCATAAAAGTAGACACATGGGCCATTATAAAAACTGGTCTTGTAACAGTGGTTTGCAACTTGTAACTGGTTGTAACAGTGGTTTGCAACTCTACTTTTTGTTTTGTTTTCTACACAACTTAAGAAACTAATACATTTTTTAGCAAAATATTTCCTTTTTTAAAGTTTATTTATTTTGAGAGAGGGAGAGAGAGATAGAGAGAGAGAGAGTGAGCTTGAGCAGGAGAGGGGCAGAGAGAGAGAGAGAGAGAGAGAGAGAGAGAGAGAGAGAGAGTAAAAGAGAATCCTAAGCAGGCTTGGTGCTGTTAATGCAGAGCCCAACGTGGAGCTTGATCTCAGAACTGTGAGATCATGACCTGAGCCAAAATCAAGAATCAGGTGCTTAATCGACTGAGCCACTGGGTATCCCTAAAGAAATATTTCTAAAGCAATGTCTTCTTTCTTTAAAGAAATTTTTTTTTTTAGTGTTTATTCGTTTTTGAGAGACAAAGCATGAGCAGGGGAGGGGCAGAGAGACAGGGAGACACAGAATCTGAAGCAGGATCCAGGCTCGGAGCTGTCAGCACAGAGCCCAAAGTGGGGCTCGAACCCACGGATCTTGAGATCAAGACCTGAGCTGAAGTTGGATGCTTAACCAACTGAGCCACCCAGGTGCCCCAGCAGTGTCTTCTTTCTTTGAGTTCCTACAAATTACACAAACATTTCTGCTTTGTCAGATTCTTCTGATTTGGTTTATTCCTTCTGCTTAGCTCTCAGATTCCACCGAATTCTACCCCCACCAAACTCCTACCTCTGCTTTTAAACTCTTAGGAATGTGCCCCTTTCTTTGCCCTGGCTTTACTGTAATATAAAACTCTACTTCTTAGCTACCCTTTATATGTACTATTCTTATTTTCATCCCCTCTCACCCAGGCAAAACTCATTCTTTTTCTTTGTGAATGAAGTTGTTCTGAACTTTTATCCCCTCTTCAGAAATTACTACAATTTTCCTCAGTACTTTCTTCAGCCTTCCTTATTAATGACACTGGCTTCCTCTTTTTTTTTTCCACCTCTGAAAGGTGATTCTAGTAACATTTAGTCACTAATGATGAATCTAGATTTCAAATTCATTTCCCTCCATGTTTCGGTTTACAGTTTCTGGTGGAAAATGCAGACCTATTTAATAATATCATTGTTTATATGTTACATGTCTAATCTGAAGAACCAAAAGCTCTCTACATGGAGATATTTGCACAGTATTGTGAATGTCATGAATGCCACTGAGTCATGCACTTAAATGGTTAAAATTGTAAATTTTGTGTTATGCATATTTTCTTACAGTAAAAAATACAAAAAGGTAAAAAAACAATTTATAATAGTATCAAAAAATCAAATACCAAGGAATAACTATAATAAAGGAATGCTTTACATCCACTCAGAAAATTATTAAACATTATTTAGAAAAGTTAAGGAAAAATTAGGGGTGCCTGGGTGGCTCAGTTGGTTGAGCATCCAACTCTTGATTTTAGTTCAGGTTATGATCCCAGGATCATGGGATTGAGCCCCATGTTGGGCTGTGTGATGTGCATGGAGTCTGCTTGAGATTCTCTCTCTCTCTCTCTCCCCCATGCCACTTTCCCCCACTTGCACACTCTCTGGAATTAAAAAACAAAAAATACAAGTTAAAGAAAAATTAAATAAATGAAAAGCCATTTCAAGTTCATGGGTTTGAAAGTTCAGTATTGTACAGAAGTTAGATCTTCCCAAACAGATCTACAGATTCAATGAAATACCAAATAATAATCCTAGAAACTATTTTTATGGAAATTGATTAACTGATTTCAAAAGTTCTATAAAAACGCACATGGAAAAGTATATTCAAGACAGTCTTGAAGAATAAAGTTGGAAGACTAATAATGCTAGATATCAAGACTTTTTATAATAAAAGAGCTTAATGTGGGTGCAAAGATAGACAAATAGACTAATGTACAGAATAGAGAGTCAGAAACAGATTCTACCTATCAAGTCACCTGATTTACACCTTCAGTGCAGTGCAATAACGATGCACCTGACTTTATGGAAGAATAAACACTGGTCTCTACTCATACTGTATACCGAAATGAATTTTAAGTCAATCATATATCTACGTAGTATGACAATAAAATTTCTTAAAGAAAACAGCTTGATCATATAGATGAAAAGTTTTTGAACAGGATACAAAAAAAAGCAGTGTAAGGGAAGATAGATTAGACATCATTAAAATTAAGAACTTCTCTTTACTCCTGTCATTAAAAGAATGAAAAAGCCGGCATTAATGTGGAAGAAGATGTTTGTAGTTCACCTATTTCTTAAATGTCTAATATCTGTAATGTATAAAGAATGCCCACAAATCAATATGAAAAGGAAAACAAGCCAATAAGTGCTGAGCAAAAAAGACACTTTGCCAAAGAAGATCAAGATGGCCAATAAGTATATGAAAAGTGTTCAATATAATTTATCAGGGAAATAAAACTATGAGATAGAGGGGTGCCTGGGTGGCTCAGTCGGTTAAGCGGCCGACTTCAGCTCAGGTCATGATCTCGCGGTCCGTGAGTTTGAGCCCTGCATCGGGCTCTGTGCTGACAGCTCAGAGTCTGGAGCCTGTTTCAGATTCTGTGTCTCCCTCTCTCTGACCCTCCCCTGTTCATGCTCTGTCTCTCCCTGTCTCAAAAATAAATAAAACGTTAAAAAAAATAAAAAAACAAACAAACAAACAAAAAACCTATGAGATAGATGCACTATAATGGCTTTTTTTTTTTAATTTTTTAATGTTTTATTTATTTTTGAGACAGGGAGAGACAGATCATGAACAAGGGAGGGTCAGAGAGAGGGAGACACAGAATCTGAAACAGGCTCCAGGCTCTGAGCTGTCAGCACAGAGCCCCATGCGGGGCTTGAACTCATGGACTGTGAGATCATGACCTGAGCTGAAGTTGGACGCTTAACCGACTGAGCCACCCAGGCGCCCCAATGGTTTTTTTTTTATAAGGGGAGGGAAATACCAAGTATTGGTTATGATGAAGAGCAACCAGAACTTTTATTTACTACTGGTGGGATTGTGAAAGTGGAAACTGCAGGTATCTGCTAATGCTGAGCACGTGTAAACTTAGTGACGTGCCAGTTGCATTCTAGGTATATGCTCGGCAAAAATATATACATATATGTTTCAGAAGATATGTATAAGAATGTTCATGGCAGAATTTTTACTTATAGTTCAAACTGGAAACAACCCAAAGGTCCATCATGGAATATATACCTACAGTGGAATACTATACAGCAGTGAAAAACAGGTACTAACTCCTACACGTAGCAACATGGATGAATCTCACAGACTTGGTGCATGAAGGAAGTCACATACAAAAGAGAAAAAATACAGTTTATTCACTTATTTCTCTGCAGATAGCATTCAAAAACAGGCAAATCAGGGGTACTCGGTGGCTTAGTCTGTTGAGCATCTGACTCTTGATTTCAGCCCAGGTCATAATCCCAGGGCCATGGAACTGAGCTCCATGTCTGGCTCTGCACTGAGCATGGAGCCTGCTTCAGATTCTCCCTCTGCACCTCTCCCCTGCTTGCTTGCCTCCTCTCCCTCCCTCTGAAAAACAAAACAAAGCAAAACAAAAAGAAACCCAGGCAAAGTTCATCTATGGTGATAGAGGTCAAAATAGTGGTGATGGAGAGTAATGGCTGGGAGAGGGCACAAAGTGGGTTTCTGAAGTTCTTGATCTGAGAGATGGTGATACAACCGTGTTCACTTAGTAAATTCATCAAGACATACCCTTAAGGTATGTGCCATTTGTTGTATTTATGTTATACTTCAATGAAAAAATTAGCAAATATAAAACAAAGTGGGGTGTCTGGACGGTTCAGTTGGTTGAGTGACTGACTCTTGATTTCAGTTCTGGTCGTGATCCCAGGGTTATGGGATGGAGCCCTCATCAGGCTCTGCACGAGCATGGAGGCTGCTTGGGCTTCTCTCTCTCTCTCTCTCTCTCTCTCTCTCTCTCTCTCTCCCTCCCTCCTCCCCTCTCCCCCACAAGTTCTCTTTCTAAAAAATAAAATAAAATATAAAAAGCTTTGAAAGAAACACACATACAAAACAATACATATAAAGCAATATATATACATATATGTGTGTATTAAAAGTGTCTATACTGGAATTATACACCTACATTCATAAAAACGTCTTAGGGGCAGGAGGGAAAGGAGAGAGACTGGAAAGGGAACAAAAGTAAATGTGGTTTTGCCTGAAATGTTTCGTTTCTTCTTAGGAAAAAAATTGTATTTACAGCAATAGTTACATTGTGTTATGATGTGTTACTTCTCTGGTGTTTATATGATTTTCTGTTTTTGAGTGTGTTTTGACCTTTAAAAACATACAGTTTAAAAGAAGGGAGTTAATTGTTACTGTGACCTAGGAATGAGATTTGGAAGAGGAGGCTGGGATTAGAGGTGCGATTTAGGAAACAGTTGTCCTGTTCTAGAAGAAGATGGGGAAGGCATGAACCAGGGTGGTTGGAGTGGGGGAGACTAGAGCATATACTCCAGCAACACTTAAGAGGTAGGACGATAAGACCTTGGTGATGCCCTGCATTGGAAACCCAGGTAGTGAGCAGACTCAGGTGATTCTGAAGCTTCTAGATCTGGTTTTTGAGAGGACGCCATGCCATGCTCTGCCTGAGAGGTACAAATGGGAAGAGGTGTGCATTTGGTAGAGCAAGGAAGGGGCAGGTATGGAGCATTAAAAGATTGTTTAACACTTATGTTTGAGATGTTAGCTGGACACCCAGGTGGATATCTACATAAGACAATTGGAAATACAGTTCTGATTTGGTAGAAACCTACAATAAGTGACAAAGTTATATATGAGGGCTTAGAAAAAGGCAGTGGAGTGAGAAATGATCATTGCCATTCCTTGTTCTTTGTATCTTTGTAATGTTGTGACAGAACATATGTATAATCTGTATAATTAGGAATATATATATATATATATATATATATATATATATATATATATATATATACCACAATGCTGTTACTTCATTAATTCATGTAAACTTGCAAACAAGGGGTTCACTGTATTTGTGTATCTTTCATTGCGTTTAGCACAGGCCATAGTAAGAGCTTGGTATAGGACTGACAGATGAAATAATGAGAATAATTAGTCTTGCTCCCTTTGTTTTTTAAATCAGCTTAGTTGAGATGTAGTTCACATACCATGATTTACTCATTTAAAATGCACAATTCAGAAAAAATGTATAGAGTTGTTGAGTTATTATATTGTACTAGGTACTGTATATTGTACATGAAACGAATACAATATTGTATGTTAATTATACTTGAATAAAGGTTTATTAATACTAAAAATAATTAAAGCTAAAAAGTTGCAACTCAGAAAAAAAAAAAAGTAAAGTGCGCAATGCACTGGTTCTTCATATATTTGCAAAATTGTGCAACTTTCATCACAAGCAATCTTAGAACTTTTTCATTACCCCACAAAAGAAACCCCATTAGACCCCATTAGACCCCATTAGGTCTCACCAACCCCAATGTCCCTTTCCCCCATCCACCTTCCACTCTAACCTTAGTTAACTACTAACCTGTTTCCCATCTTTCTAGATTTGCTTATTCTGGATATTTTGTTTTGTTTTGTTTTGTTTTAAGTTTATTTATTTATTTATTTTGAGAGGGAGAGAGAGAGCGCAGGCACGTGCACATGAGAGAGAACGAGGGAGGGGCAGAGAGAGAGGGATGGAGAGAGAATCTCAAGCAGGCTCTGCACTGAAAGTGAAGATGTGGGGCTCAAACCCATGAACCCTGAGATCGTGACCTGAACCAAAGTCCAATGCTTAACTGACTGAGCCACGCTGGCGCCCCCTGGATATTTTGTGTAGATAGACTCATGCAATGTATATAGTTCTTTACGACTGACTTCTTTCACTTAGCTTAATGTTGTAAAGATTTATCCATTTTGTAGCAGGTATCATTACTTCATTTCTTTTTGTTGTCAAGTAATAGTTCATTATGTGGATATGTCGCATTTTATTTATCGATCATCATATGATGAATAAATGGATTGTTCCCACTTTCGGTTATTATGAATAATGTTGTTACAAACATTCATGTACAAGTTTTTGTGTGGACATGTGTTTTTATTTATTCTGGGTAGATACCCAGGAGTGGAATTACTGGGCCATATGGTAACTTACTGTTTAAGCGTTTCAAGAATTGCCAAATTGTTTTCCTTAAGGAGCTTCATTCATCACTTAACATTCCCACCAGCAGCGTATGAGGGTTCCAGTTGCTTTACACCCTCCCCAATATTTGCTATTATGTGACCTTTTTTAATTTCAAAGCTTATTTATTTATTTATTTTGAGAGAGACAGAGATAGTGGAAGTGGGGGAGGGACGGAGAGAAGGAGAAAGAGAATCCCAAGCAGGTTCCACTCTACCAGCGCAGAGCCCAATGTGGGGCTCGAACCCACAAAGCCGTGAGATCATGACCTGAGCTGAAACCAAGAGTTAGATGCTTAACCAATTGCCACTCAGTCACCCCTCTGACTTTTTGATTATAGGATCCTTGAGTGTGAAGTGTATCTCATTGTGGTTTGGGTTTGTATTTTCTTGATAGCTAATCTTGTGCATATCTTTTCATGAGTCTGTTGAACGTTTGTATACTTCTTTGGACAGCTCAGTTTCTTTGGCCATTTACAAAATTGTCTTTCTTATTAATGAGTTCTTTATGTATTCTAGATGCATCTCCCTTATAACACATGATTTGCAAAAATTTCCTCCCATTCTGTGGGATGTCTTGTCACTTTTTTGATGGTATTCCTTGAAGCACAAAATATTGCTGATGTTTATTTTTTTATTTGTTGCTGATGCCTTTGGTGTAATATCTAAAAACCTCTTGCCTCATCTAAGTTCACTCTCCTTTGGTTTTTTAAACAATAACTTTTATGACTTATATTTTTTTGTTTTTAATTATAGTTCTTGTCTTAAGCATATGAACCTTGTACTTTCCCCACTCTCTTTCTGAATAATCAATCTTTAGAAAAGTTCTTAATGCGGGGCGCCTGGGTGGCTCAGACAGTTAAGTGTTCGACTTTGGCTCAGGTCATGATCTGACAGTTCGTGAGTTCGAGCCCCGCATCAGGCTCTGTGCTGACAGCTCAGAGTCTAGAGCCTGCTTCAGATTCTGTATCTCCCACTCTGTCTGTCCCTCCCCTGCTTGCACTGTCTCTCTCACTCTCTCAAAAATAAATAAACATTAAAAAAATTTAAAAAAAAGAAAAACTTCACTGAATATTAAAAAAAAGAAGAAGAAAAGTTCTTCATGCATACAGGGGCATGTGGGTGGCTCAGTTGGTTAAGTGTCCAACTCTTGGTTTCAACTCAAGTCATGATCTCATGATTTGTGGGTTCAAGTCCCACATTGGGCTCTGTGTTAACAGCTTAGAGCCTGGTTGGGATTCTCTCTCTCTTTCTCTCCACCCCTCTTCTGCTCTTTCTCTCTCTCTCTCTCTCAAAATAAATAAACTTTAAAAAAAGAGAAAAGTTCTTTATGCATACAGTAGTTTGACCCTATTTTTCTCACTTAAAGTTTTATAGTATTTTCCCATATCATTAAAACTACTTGGAAAAGATCACATAAAATGCCTGTCAATCCTGCTATATAAATTATGTATTATAATGTATTTAAAAATTTCCTTATTCTTATTCTTAACATTTATTCTTGTACATTTATAAATTACTTCCAATATTGTGGTATTTCTGTTAAGGGTTAGTGAACATACATATAAATATATCTTGGTCCAGGGGCGCCTGGGTGGGTCAGTCTATTAAATGTCAGACTTTGGCTCAGGTTGTCATCTCGCGGCTAGTGGGTTCTAGTTAAGAGATGGAGTTATTGGGTCAAAGGCCTGAGCATCTTTCTAGACTGAAGGCAAATTGCTTTCCAGAAACTTGTGTCAATTTGCCCTCTCCTAGTCAATGCCTATGTCATCGTATCTTTATCTGTATGAGTATTACTTTTAAAAATCAAGTAGTGACTATAGGTTACTTCTCCCCTCTGCAGTCCCTTCTTTTCTTTAAAGCTGAGAATGGAGCTGCCAGTTCCAGTATGATGTAGTCCCCCTGGGAAGCCATAAATTCTGCCGAGGCTTTTACAGTATTTCCATGGCTTTTTGGTGACTTCACACTTCATTTAAAAAGGCATAAAACAATTACCAGGTCATTAGCAAGCGCTTTTTTAAAGGAGCTTCAAAAAAGCTTTTATAGAAATGGCTAGTGAGCTGCTGATTTATTTTGGAGGGAGAGGTGGAGGATGGGACAGGGACAGTTAACAGAAATGAACAATTTATATATGTATGTATGTATGTATGTATTTTGAGAGAGCATGAGTGGGGGAGGGGCAGAGAGAGAGAGAGAGGGACAGAAGATCCAAGGCAGGCTCTGCGTTGACAGCAGAGTCCAATGCGGTGCTTGAACTCATGAACCATGAGATCATGACCTGAGCCAGAGTCGGACACTTAACCTACTGAGCCACCCAGGTGCTCCCAGAGACGAACAATTTAAAGGTAAATATCAGATTATGGCAAGAATGAGTGGGTCTTGCTGCTCGCTAGATCTGGATGATTCTTCTCAGGGCAGGGGTTCTAGTTGACTCTTATAATGGAGACCCTTCACAACGTAGCCTCTAGGCAGGCAGATCCGTGTCAGAACCCAGGCGCAACCATTTTCTGGCTGTGCGACCTTATGCTGTACACGAAGCACTTAGCATGGCTAAGCACATACCACATTCTCAATAAATATTAGCTACTTTGATTACTCTTCATCTCTGTATCCCCAAAGGACAGCAAGCACTGGGGATGGCTGATATCAGGGTAATTATTAAATGAGTAAATAAATAAGTTATGGGAAAACTAAAAAGCGTGTATGGAAGAAACTTTCCAATTTCCATACTGTAGGCCACTCACGGTCCTCCATTTCAAATTTGAGCCATCTCAGGCTTGAAACTTCCCTAAGCTATTATCCACTTAGGTTCCTTGGTGAGATTTGACTCTGAAATAAACCATTATTTGTAGCCTGTCATGTTTCTGTTCTTGCAAGGATATGCATTGTGCTTTAGTTCTGCTATTTTAAATCATTTAGCAGATAACACACACACACAAAAAAATCACTTAGAGTCTGATTTAATCAAGAGGTGCAGGATGAAGTGTGAAAAACCCAGTGTTGTTCTGAGCCTTGGCTTTATTGAGGGCTGCAAAAAGGTATAAATTAAGTGACCTTTCCAGGTCAGGATTTTATGACTCTGATAAATTCCCCAGGCTTAGCAGTTGTCAGTGAAGACATGGGAGTGAGAATATGAAGATCCTTTCTCCCCAACCACATCTTCCCAAAGAGTAGTGAGATAATGGATTTGAAAGTGCCTTGAGAAAAATAGTTTTATAAATCTAAAATATGATTATTATAAGCACAACAGAAATATGAGGCAATTAGAATTGAGGCAAAGATTTTTTTTAAGTTTTTTAATTTATTTTTTTAGAGAGAGAGAGAGAGAGAGAGTGTGTGTGTATGAGTGTGTGGGGGGACAGTGAGAGAGGGAGAGAGAATCCCAAGCAGTCTCCACACTAGAGACCAACATGGGGCTCAAAGTCATGAACCATGAGATCATGACCTGGACCAAAATCAAGAGTCGGTTGCCTAACCAACTGAGCCACCCAAGTGCCCCATCAAAAAAATTTTTTTAACCATAAGATCTTATAATTAAAGGGATTGTTAGGGGTTTTGTGATCCAAATCTCTCATTTTTATATATGAAAAATGAATAAAGTTACTTTGTCAAAATCATTGTGTTTAAAACTGAAGTCCTAGAAGTACTAGATGTAAAAATAATAGATAGTAAAAATTAAAATTGAAAGTGTTCCTAAAATACTATTTATTTATCTTCACAATATAAGGAAATCTAATCTTACATTAATGTGATTTATTTATGAGTTTGAATGCATTCTAAATGTTATTGACCTAAGGTTTAAAAACCTGAAATGAGGGCCCCCCCCCGGGGGTGGCTCACTCAGTTGAGCATCAAACTCTTGATTTTGGCTCAGGTCATAATCTCACACGCCATGAGATCGAGCCCCGTTTTGGGCTCAGCGCTGATGGTATGGAGCCTGCTTGGGATTCTCTCTCTCCCTCTCTCTCTGCCCCTCCCCTTTATGCTCTGTCTCTCACTCAGAATAACTAGGTATACATTTACAAAAAATCTGAAATGAGAAATTTTTTTTAAAAAAAAATTTTTTATAATGTTTATTTATTTTTGAGAGAGACAGACAGCAAGTAGAGGAAGGGCAGAAAGAGAAGAGACACAGAATCCGAAGGAGGCTCCAGGCTCTGAGCCATCAGCACAGAGCCCAATGTGGGACTCGAACCCACAAACTGGGAGATCATGACCTTGGCTGAAGTCAGACGCTTAACCGACTGAGCCACCCAGGTGCTCCTGAAATAGAAATTTCAATTCTGAAGGCTTCATTAGAATTGATTGTTTTAGGGGCGCCTGGGTGGCGCAGTCGGTTAAGCGTCCGACTTCAGCCAGGTCACGATCTCGCGGTCCGTGAGTTCGAGCCCCGCGTCAGGCTCTGGGCTGATGGCTCGGAGCCTGGAGCCTGTTTCCGATTCTGTGTCTCCCTCTCTCTCTCTGCCCCTCCCCCGTTCATGCTCTGTCTCTCTCTGTCCCAAAAATAAATAAAAAACGTTGAAAAAAAAAAATTAAAAAAAAAAAAAGAATTGATTGTTTTACTGTTTTGAAAAGGTTTTTTGATGCACAAAAACACAAAGTTTAAATTCCCAGTCTCCATGCTCATGGTAAGTTAACCGAACAGCCTCTTCCTTGGCGAATTGCTTATAAGGAGGTATAAGAATTGCTTATAAGGATCTTCCCTGGAGGTTAATTTACATTGGAATTAATAAAAGTTAATGAAGTCTTTTGGGAACTCCCTTTCCCCCCTCCCCCCCCCCCCAGGGTCCCATATTTAAAGTCAAGCTGCTTCCCTTCAGCAAAACTTTAAGAAAGTTCCCTCCTAGTAGGCAGCATTCACATTACCTTTAGCTATAAAAGTCCTGTATGCAAGGTATTGAGTGACATTTTGAATGCACAAAAAGAAACACTAAGTTGCAGGGATTTTTTTTTTTTTTTTGGCAAATATTACTTGGATCCTTGGAATCCTACACTCACTTTTGGATGGTAGTCTATTTAAAACACAATTTTTTTTTTTTTTTTTTTTTTTTTGTCCAGCTCTATTTGGAGGAAATGAAGAGTGTGGGGTGGGGTGGGGGTGGGGTGAGAGATCTAAACCACTTTAGAGAGCTCTAGAAAAACTGCATTTTACCATGGTAGTTTGAAGGACAAATGGACAAAAGGTTGGAGGTTAAGGCTTTTGTATCCCTTGTCATTAACTGCAGAGACCTATTCAAGAAGCGGACACTGGAAATGGTCCAGCTGGGCATTACTCTTTCTGCAACTGAGTGGGGAGCACTCACAGATTCTGGAAAAGAAGCAAAAGCAAAGAGAGGGAAATGGGAAAAAAAAAGATGACTCTGCTCTTCTCAGGCTACCACATATATTGCTATCCTTGCTCTTTGAACTTGAAATAATGAGTACCGTAGAGTATGTATTGCATAAGTGCTTGACATCAGATTATCTTGCATAGTTGGGAAACAAGATGATTCTTTTCCCCTTGCAAAAAGACAAAGTACTTGTTCTTCCGAAAGCAGTACTCTGAGACTATTACATAACACTCATTTTAAATGATTTGAAATAATTTTAATTGGTACTTACCTGGGAGCCTATATCACTTTCATTTCACCAACTCTCCCAAAATGGCATAGAGAATTGCTGCTCATCAGCAGCTGTGAAAGTACGATAAGACAGGATGATGTATACAAACGATTTCTTCTTTAGAAGAATTCATCCAGAAGAATTGTCAAATTATTTTTAAATGGCTGTAGTTCTTATTGAAACATTGCAAGAGAAGTTTAAAGCTTCACTCGCATTCTGTGACCTTGCTATTTGGTAATCCTACCAGAGAATCATGGGGTACCTTTGAGCTGGGACATGCTTTAGGGACTGTCTTTTGTAAAGCACTCAGTTTTTGTTTTTGTTTTTTTTTTCAAATGAGATAGAGACCAAGGGGGGTTAGGTAGCTTGAAGGCTATAAAGTAAATTCAAGGCTAAAAGGAGCCTTCAGAAACCAAAAGATCGGAGTCACTCATAATTGATTGCGAAGCAGAATGAAGGAAGTCTACAGTTTCCTCAGTTTTGACAAGAAGACATTGGAGACAGGAGCAAGAGAGAAGGAACTAGGTTAATATGAGAAATGAGTACTTCCTTGATTTTGGTTACAGGGTTGAAATAGTACTAGTCTTGTTTTGAGATGGTATTTCAGTAGTTTTTGGCTGGTAATACTGTCAGGTTTTTGTAGGAAGTACAGAGGTCAGGCTGTTATTCTGAACAGCTCTCTAGGAAGGGCTTTACAAGAACTGATTAAGTTCAAAGTGAAAAAATACTCTGCATTCATTTAAAGCCTAAATTTTGAGTAATATCGTTTCCAGACCCCCTCTTGGTAGGGCCCCCAGCATGTGGGACAGGAAAGAGGAATCCTCAGTCTTTTTTTAAAAAAAATTTTTATTGTTTATTTTTGAGAGAGAGAGAGAGAGAGAGAGAGAGAGAGAGAGAGAGAGAAACAACATGAGTGGGGGAAGGGCAGGGAGAGAGGGAGATACAATTCGAAGAAGGCTCCGGGCTCCGGCATGTCAGCACAGAGCCCGATGTAGGGCTCGAACCCATAGACCGTGAGATCATGACCTGAGCTGAAGTCAGACTCTCAGCGGACTGAACCACCCAGGCGCCCCCAAGGAATCCACAGTCTTAATGTCTTTGGTTGGATATGGACGCTAAGACACAGGGCATTCTGTGACAGAGGCAAAAACCAAACCTCAGTCTGTGACTTCTTGCTTTGAAGTGCTTGTGTGATCTTAACAACGGAGACCAGAATCAGCTGTGGGGAATGAGGGCCTCAGTTGCCTTGACAATGATTTGGCCTTAGGCAGGGTGGAAGGGAATAGGAAAGAGGCAGATGAGGTGGGTGGAAGGGGCTGGCCAGACTCTTGAAGAAATTGCCCACTCTTGTAAACCCTCTTGACAAACGTCATGACCTGGTGACTGAATTTCTTGCCCTAGGAAGGATTTTCTAATAGCTCTGGGACTATTGTTTTGCTGTTGTTAGTATCCATAAGGCAAAGATGTGAGCTTATAATAATTGCATTTTAATAAAATATTCCTTATGAAGTAAATGTGTTTAAAATGATTGTCATTATGCTGGATATTACTTTATCCATATAAATCATAGCATTCTATTTTAGTATCTGGGATTATTTGCATAATATTAAGGCATTCTTTGAATTTATTAAGAGGGGGATTGTTGAGCAGAAATTCTGCGAAAAAGGATGCTTGTAGCTCCTCATATTTATTCTTTCCCTCTTGCCTAGTAACACAATCCTGATATTAGTGGGGCACATGGCTATTGTGATAAAAGATTACATGGTCCAAGGTGGGGCCTGGTGACTAGGTTACAGTGAAGATGATGTGAGTGGAACTTTTTTGTTCAGGACCTCCAAGAGGTCTTCTAAAAGAGCAAGGTGTGCCCTTTCTCTGCCCCTTCTACTTGCTAGCTGAATTCAGAGGACATGGGAAAGACCTGGAGCAGAAGGGACATACCAGTCTTGGGTGCCCTGCTGCTGGATTTCTTTAGGTGACAGAAAAATTAATGTTTTTGTTTAAGCCACTATTACTTGGGAATCTCTGGATATGTTCAACCAAATATAATCTTACATAATACATATCTTAAAATATTATGCAAAATATTTAGCTCCTATAAAAAAAAGTCATCAAGCAAAAGGTTTTGCCAATGAACCCCAAAACTATGATGTCCTTTAAATCGCAATTTGCCCTGGTGGTTTGAAAGCTTTATGTCGTAAGACAGAGTTTTTGAACCTGATCTCCCCTTACGTGCTATAAGGGGAGTCTTGAGAGGAACACTGGACCAGTGTTTAGGAGCCTGAATTCTGGGCCATCTGAGTCACTTTTTTTGTGCTGTGATTTGAATAAACCATCCTGACCTCAGTTTCTCCCTCTATAAAATAAAAATTCTAGGCTAAGTAGTCTCCATAATTCTTCCAAGCTCTGTAGGCTATAAATTTATAAAATTGCTTATTGCCTTTTAAAACCATTGAAAGCAATTGGTCCTAGCTACCTATGCAAATATGTGGTGACAAAATACTTATGGCATGCCTGGTGTATGCAGATGGTCAGCCAGCTTTGCATCGTATGAGATATGTGTGTGCTGGGAGAGGTGGGCCACAAAGCTCATTTCCAAGGAATTTACTTCCTAATAGTGCAGAAAAACTAGGTGGACACCAAGTCGCAAGATTTTGAAATGGCCTGTGTCTCCTGGCCCCTAGTTCAATGCTATTTCATGCTATCTTATCTCAGGGCTAGCTTGTCTCAGGACTATCTTGTCTAGTCCGTGTTAGAACTCTACGTATTAGATTGACAGGGGCCTACTAGCTAAGTGGTTTATGGAGCTCTTATTAAACTCCAAAAATTTTATTTAATGTCGCAAAATGCCATTCTACTCTATTATTACTCATCTAAGACTGGTCTGTTTGCCATGAGAACAGTCATTCAACCTCTCTCTAATCAACATTAGTTGTGCTTCATCTCGCTTACAAAGCTACATGTCAACAAGGGCAAAATATTGTTATCAACTGGGTGCCCACGTGCTGAATGAGTTCATGGGGCAGTAAAATCAGAAAAGGCTTTCTGGAGACTGTGAGTTTTGATCCAGAGTTCTAGAAAGGTGACGTTGTGAGTTGTTAGAGAAGTGAGGTTGTTTTTATTTTTTTTTTAATGTTTATTTATTTATTTTGAGAGAGAGAGAGAGACAGAAAGGGAGAGAGGGAGAGAGGGAATCCCAAACAGGCTCCATGCTGTCAGCACAGAGCCTGATGAAGGGTTTGAACTGATAAACTGTGAGATCATAATGTGAGCCGAAATCAAGAGTTGGACGCTTAACAGACTGAACTATGGAGGTATTCTGCTAGGTCGTTTTAAAGGGGGTGAATGTTATGTGCAAAGAGACCGAATAAAACTAATCAAGTGGTTTGGGTAGATGGCAGCCAGGTTGGCTGAGGTGGAGAGTAGGATGGAGCTGGGGGGAAGCCACCTGAGAACTTCCCTGCCGGTCTTTTTCTGCCCGGACTCTCTTGTTGGCATGAAATACTCCCCTTAAGCCCGGTGTTTGGAGTATGGAAGGAACCCATGTAGAAGAGACATGAATGAGAGTATGACTCTGGTGGAAGTCATTTTAAAGAAACAGAGGGAGGGATGGCAAAATCATCACTGCAAGAATGTGTCCCCTTTATACAAAAGATATTCCATTTGCATATTTAGATTTCATGCTTCACTGTGTGCTTATTTGGTGGGGATGAGATAAAGTTGTAGAAGGAACTTAGAATTTCCTGACTTTTGAAAGTTAAGTCAGCTGTGACTTCCTATTAATAAAGTATCTTCATGGGCTTAATTTTCTTGAGGGTGTGTGTGTGTGTGTGTGTGTGTGATATTTAATGAGAAGAGAATAAGTAGGCAGCTGATTGATTGCAAGCAGTGTATTTACCTGAGTGTATCATTACTGAAATTATCATCGACATTAGAAGTGGAAAAACATCATGGTGTTTAGCGTCAGCTCTGGCCTCTTCCGGTTGCAGCACAAACCTATCCAATAGAGTCATGACACTTCCTGAGCGTTGCTTTGGACATTGTCACGGGAATAAAGCACATAGCCACATTTCACAGAACATACCACAGATTCTCTCCAGCAAACTGGATTGGCCAAATGAAAAGGATTGCACACACACTACAAATCAATGTTAGTACTGGTTTGTGTTTTCTAGCAGAGCCATGGATGCGGCTTTCCTGCTTTGGTCTTCTTCCAAGCTTCTCTGCAGTCTTGCTTATTTGTGCTTGTAAACGCCCATGTACATCAACAGATACAAACAACAGAGAAAACCTTGAGAAGAAGAAGGAAGCAGGGCTCTTTCTGCTTTCCTTTTTTTTTTTTAATAGCTAATTTCTTGGATTCCTTTCATTTAGTCTCTCTCATCTACCCAACCATGCATACACATATAACTGACATGAATTTCTCTGTAACAATCTTATACAAAAACACCACATTGCTTTATGTTTCTATTTCTAATTGCATTTATTGCCTAGGGTAGCTACAGACCCAATACAAGGCATCATTGGAGGCCTCTGCAGTTGAGAATGGCCCAAGAGTCCAGTGGTATTTTGCAGTTTAAAAAAATTGGGGAGGGCCTCCAATTGTTTAAGCCATTGTGGTTACTGATGAGATGCACATTGTTCAAGCCCTTGTGGTCTATTCCAAGGCAGAGGTCCCTCTCTCAGTACCAGATGTGGTCATGACATCATTCTCCATACCAACCAAGGCCATAGCTCCTGTGCTCAGGCTACAGCATTCCAGACTATCCCATCAGACATCCTGGACAGAAAATAGGAATTGGGGGCAGCTCCTTACACTTCCGGTTTCTTCTTTTAGTTTTGATGTCTTTTTCACCATTTACACTGAAAGCTACATCCATCTTTTTGGCTAGTAACAGATTCCAAGGCCTGAGTAGGGTTTCTGGCCGTTTCTGTTTTCATTTTCTACACCTAAAATTTCTGAAAGCCCTAAACTCGAAACTCAAGAATTTGTTTTATTTAGAATGGGGGGGGGGCAAAATCTGTCTTATTTCTCTTAGATCCTATTGAGAATATGGGTTCATATTTTAATAGACTATCTTGCCACATATCTATTATAGGAATTTGGGGCACATGGGAATAAAAACAGGAAATTTTTTACCAGAGAGAATTGGCAAAATTTTAAATTTGTTTTTATTATTGCTGTTGATGTTGCTTAATGTTATAAGGTGCAAGAATTTTCTTAAGGCAGTGTGGCTGAAAAATTGAGTCAATAGGCAGGATCAACTAGCTGTTTCTGCATCATGAATCTTCCAGCCTGTTGTTCCATTTATAAGTTATTAATTATTCTTCCATTCTGGTAGTGTGGTGGAGGATAGTATGTCCCTTGAATGCTTGAAGAAGCAAAATGTTTTGCTTACTTCTCTTATAAGAATGAAGAGGTATTTAGAAAAAAGCAAATGGGGAAGTGTTTCCCAGAGAATTTTGTGAGAATGAGAACCAACTAAGTGTTGACAGTAATGATGTGTGTTTTGAGAATGAGTCCCTTTAGATGACTAAGTTTATTCTTTGGTCTGAAAAATGACAGTGATTGTACAATTAATTAGCATGTGCATCATATGTCCAAACAGCCTAAAATAAAGATGAGAGAGGCAATTTTTAAAAAATTTACGGGAGCCACTAACCATGAACCACTCCTCCCCAAATTAAGCAGAGTAAATATAACGTGTATATATAGTGTATTAGCTTTCAATTGCTGCTGTAACATACTGCCACAAACCTCACAGTTCTGTAGATTGGAGGTCCTGGTGATACAGCATGCCTCAACTCGGTCATCCACTTAGAGTCTCCCAAAGCCAAAGTCAAGGTGTTGACAGGGATGTGTTCCTTTCTGCTTTCAAGTACATTCTTGTTGTTGGTAGAATCCAGTTCCTTGTGGTAGCAAGACTGGGATTTTGTCTTCTTGCTGGCTATCAGCTGAGGTCTACCCGTGGCTCCTAGAAGCTCTCTCTGGTCCTTGCACATGACCTCCATCACATGACTCTCTCCAGCAAAAGCTCTGAATCCTTGTCAAGCTTAGAATGTCTTTGAGTCTTTCTTTTGCTGTGTCTCTTCTGTCTCTTGCTGGAGAAATTTCTCTACTTTTTACAGGCTCACTTAGGTGAGTTGGGCTTACCCAGATAATCCAACATAATCTTTTAAAACCTATGACCTTAATCACATCTGTAAGGTCCCTTTTGCCATGTAATTAAGCATATTCATAGGTTCCAGAGATAGGGGTGGATATCTTTGGTGGGTCATTCTACCTACCCAAAATGCCATTTTTTTTCTTATGAAAAAGAAACACGAAACATTCAATTCAGCTGCTTTTAAATTAAAAGGCAAAAACCACAAACAACTATCCAATATAAGTAAAATTTGTAAACTTTATTTCAGTCCAATGAATGAATGGCAAGTTGGGATGGGCTTGGATGGATGGAGGTAACACAGAATCTAGAAGCGAGAATTTGTTTCAAAAGGGGGAAAAGGAAAGAAGGAGAGAGCTTTATAGATTTAGAAGGGCAGAGCCATAGAAAGGGGGGGGGGTAAAGGGAAGGAAAAAGAAAGGGAAAGGAAGAGATGGAACTAGAAGTAAAGGTGGAGAGAAGACGAAAGGGGAGGAACAATATATAAAGGTTAAGAAAGATACAGAATTATCTAAAGGAAGTAAAATCAGGATTTCAGGGAGCTATCTGAAATCCCTGTCCACTGAAGCATTATTGTAAATAGCCAAGACATAGAAACAACCCAAATATCTGTTGACAGAAGAATGAAAAGGAAAATGGAAAGGAAAATGGAAAAAATATATATATATATATTTAAAATAGAGCACCTGGGTGACTTAATCTGTTAAGCATCAACTTTGGCTCAGGTCATGATCTCACGGCTTGTGAATTCAAGCCCCACATCAGGCTCTGTGCTGACAGCTCGGAGCCTGAAGCCTTCTTCAGATTCTGTGTCTCCCTCTCTCTTTGCCCCTCCCCCACTCACGTATTTTCACTCTCAAAAATAAATAAACATAAAAATTTTTTTAAAAAAGAAGGAAATCCTACCATTTGTGACAACATGAATGAACTGAAAGAACATTATGCTAAGTGAGATAAGCCAGACAGAGACAAATACTGCATGATCTCATTTATACATAAAATCTAAGAAAGTCAAGTTCATAGAGCTAGAGAATGGAATAGTGGTTGCCAGAGGGTGGGGTATGGGGTGAAGAAAAGGGAGAGAGGTTGGTCAAAGGTCTAAACTTTTAGTTATAGGATGAAAAAGTTCTGGGGATCTAAGGTACAGCATGGGTGTTAATAATACTGTATTATATATCGAAGTTGCTAAGAGAGTAGGTCTTAAGTGTTCTCTCCACACCAAAAAAGAAAGAAAGAAAGAAAGAAAGAAAGAAAGAAAGAAAGAAAGAAAGAAAGAAAGAAAAAAAGAAAGAAAGAAAAAAAAAGAAAGAAAGCAAGCTATGTTAGGTGATGGATGTACTCATGAACTTGATTGTGGTAATAATTTCAAAATGTATACATACACCCACCCATCGTGTTGTACACCTTAAAAACATACAATTTGTATTTGTCAATTATACCTTAATAAAACTGAAAAGAAAGAAAGGTATATAAAATATTTAAAGAGGAAAAGAAATGTATGAGGACATGCAGATAAGTTCAAGTAGACTGTAAAGTGAAGGTCAAGTGAAGGTCTTTAGGACATTTAGGGCCTTTGTTATCTATTAGGGTGACCATATGAAGACAGTTCCAGGTTACAATGGTTGTCCTAACATATTTGTTACTAGCAGCCCTTCACACTCATAAGTGTCCTGATTTGCACCATATATTATAAAGTAATCCTCCCTTAATAGGGTTCCATCTGGAAGGCATTTTTTTTTTTTTTTGTAGCTTTTAACATGGTATCAGGACATCTGCTTCACATGCATTTGGTCTTAGAATTCTGCAAAATGCATGACATTCATTAATGACTGACTCAGGTCTCTGAATCAAGTTTCTAATTCCTGAACTCATCTCTTGTTTGTTTGTCTCCAACATTCACATCTGTAAGCTCTATTAATGGTATTAGAAAATGGCTGTGTTTGTTTCTTTAAACAAATTTCCTTTTTCCTCTTGATATATCATCGTATAACACACAGTTTACAATGTAATCTTATGCTTTTTGCAAAGAGAAAAATGAAAACTTGTTATCTCTTAGATATTAAAATATGATTTCTAGTATTTTAGTTTTTCCACATTAAAACCTCAGCTTTTCCATATCATTTGGATGTACTTGAAATGATTTAAATTCTTAGAAGTCATATTCATGTTTGCATGCTAATTAATCTGTATTGATGAACACATGTATAAATAATGATGATAAATAAAAGAATGGGTGACCAACAGAAAAATTAACTCTGGCTTTAACGAGGCTGTATTTCATGCTTTTGGTTATTACACAACATATAAAGCTCTTGCCTTATAGTTATTATACTCAGCAAGGCTGGTTATTTGATTATGAGATAGTTTCAATATTGGTTTAAGTAAAATTGATTTTCACGGACTACAGTTTAGTTCTGAATAATCTGTGTATTATTCTGAGTTGTAATGCCTTTAGGAAATAGCAGATAAAGGAAATACCCAATTTGCCATAGATTACCATGGCACGCTTTTCCCAGGTCTAGTAACATGGCAAGGTGGTTAACAAAAGCAATCTTGAGAGTCAGGCAGATGGACCTTGGTCCTTAGCAGCTGTGTGTCCTCAGACAAATGGTTCCTCTTCTCTGATGCTTAGTATCTTTATGTGGAAAATGAGGATATGATTATCAGCCTGGGCAAGTGGAGTTGATATGCATTAAATGAGATTAATGAGAAATCCCCAGTACAGTCGCTGATACTCAGGCAGACTTCAAAAATCTTGCCTTTTGGGTTGGCTAGTACTCTAGCATGTTAACCTTAATCTTTGTCACTCAACCTGAAATGAAACCTTAATTTTGTGATGAAAAAACTGGTCTATTTAGATTTCACATCCTTTTATATTGTCTTACTTTATTTGAATTTTTTTTAAGTTACACCCTCAGGGTCTACTAAAAGAAGTTTAAGTGTTTTATAGGATCATAAACATAAACGTTTGCTAAGTGAATAAAAAATGTATTTTTAAAAAGGTTAAGAATTGAAATTTCATAACAGGGCCAGAAACAATAGAATTTTATTATTTACATCAGATTTGTCATTTCAGGAGCAAATGCTCGCCATTGAAAGGCGAAGAGCCTAATGTTAGTCATTCTTCTCAAGAGTAGCAAAAATCTCTTTATGTTACATGTTTTTTGGAATAAAATAAAATAGTTTTGATTGGTGATTTGGGAGCAGAGTCACAGTTTCCCTACGGTTCCTTTGGTGCCTCGTGTATGACTCCTTTGAGATGCCATTGTCCATGGTACTGACCTCTAGACAGGCTGTGCTCCATCCAGTTCAAGTATTTGTGCTGGCTCAGGGTGCCAGGCTCATAAAGAGTGCCCTCTGGTTTGTAGCTGCTGCTTTTCTGTGTTGGGTCTGTTGTCATTTTAAAGCTCTTCTTAGACTCCTCAAATGCTCACAGGGCCCATTTGTTCCTGGGTACAATTTTTTAAACACTCCTATTCAGTGTCTTGTTTCATGCTGTGGTTCAGAGGTTTTTGAAATGTTTCTTGGCCCAACTCACTCCTGGTTGTTGAAATTCAAGTCCCCTACAGTGGTAGCCATTCCACAGAATTTTAGTGATCACCTCCTCTTTAGTAAAATCTCAGTCTTCCTCTTGTGTTTCTCTTTTACTCTCACAATGCTACTATACTCACAACACTTCAGATGCCAATGGCAAGTACAGATTGTCCCTGTGCTTCTAACCAACTGGCTACAGATTCCAGGTTCCAATGACTCCCCTTCTTATGTTCTGTTCACTCAGAGGAAAGGTATAGATTATCGTTTTGTTGTAAAAGGATATGGCTCGGGGATGGCCAAATCGAAGAAATGCACAGGGAAAGGTATGGGGAAGAGGTAGGGAGCTTCCGTGCCCTCTCTGAGCACATCACTCTCAAAGAACCTCCATGTGCTCACCAACTTGGAAGCTCTCCTAACCTTTCTAATTGGGTTTTTATGGAGGCTTCCTCACATAGTCATGATTGAATAAATCACTGGCCATTGGCATTTGACTCAACTTGCAGCCCCTCTTCCTTTCCTGAGGTCAGAGGTGGGACCAAACTTCCACCTCTCTAATCACAGGCCCAGGCAATTAGTTATAGTCCTCAGGTTACCTAGCAGCTCTCCAAAAGTCACATCATTAAAATAAAAAAAGATACATTAATCACTCTCATCACAGGAAATTCCAAGGGTTTTAGGGGCTCTATGCCAGGAAAGAGATGACGACCAAATTTGTATTTCTCCTTATAAATCTCAATATCATACCTCTTAAGTATAGGCTCCTATTGTAGGCACTATAGGGAAGTAAAGTTGAATATGATTTGATAACTGACTTCAAGAAGCTTAAAATCTGGTGGGAGATGGAGGGGAAATTAGTAAACAGATTTGGGAACGTGAGACGAATAAACTAAGTATTGTACGAGAGATACAAGTAATGTCCTGAGTCTACAGCAATGACTCAACCCTGGCTACCCAGAAGAATCACCTGGGAGAAGGGAAACTTTTTTTTTTTTTTAATGTTTAGTTATTTTTGAGACAGAAGGAGACAGAGCACGAGCGGGGGAGGGGCAGAGGGAGAGACACACAATCTGAAAGAGGCTCCAGGCTCTGAGCTGTCAGCACAGAGCCCGATGCGGGGCTCGAACCCACGAACCGTGAGATCATGACCTGAGCCGAAGTCGAACGCTTAATGGACTAAGCCACCCAGGTACCCCAAGAAGGGAAACTTAAAAATTTTGGTACAGGGGTGCCTGGGTGGCTCAGTCGGTTGAGTGTCTGACTTTTGCTCAGGTCATGACATCCACGTTTGTGGGTTCAAGCCCCACATCGGGCTCTGTGCTGACAGCTCAGAGCCTGGAGCCTGCTTCAGATTCTGTGTCTCATTCTCTCTCGGCCTCTCCCCTGCTTGTGCTCTCTTTCTCTCCATCAAAAATAAATACACATTTAAAAAATATTGGTGCAAATGCTCAATCCCAGTATTGAGCCTCCCAATATTCGGAGGCTCTAGGACTGGAAGTCAGGGTGTCAGTGTTTGAAGTCACCAGGTGATGCCAATGTACAGATGCAGCTTAGAAATACTGGCTTAAATATGGACCTCACATATTGTAACTGGCTGTGCAGCAGGGCAGTAGTGAAGTCTTAGACACCTTTGTTTTTGTTGATTTCTTGCACTCATCTTCATGCTCCATATTGGATTTTGAGGGCTTCTTGTTTCAGTGTTTTAGCCATCAAACCTCGTATAATTAGTATATATTTGTTAATATATATATTAAGTAAATATATACACTTAATAATATTTGCTGTTGTTATATATATATATATACATATATATATAACTAAATATATATACTTATATATATACATATATATATATATATATATATATATATATATATATATATATAACTAAATATATATACTTAACTATTTGTTGATAGAGGAATACCCACTTTTTAATGCCCCCTCCTTTTAACAACAAACATTTATTGAACAGCTGCTATGTTTGGGGTACTGCACTAAGTGGTGGCGATAGGGCAGCAATTGCAATCCAGTCTCTGCCTGGATATTTTCTGTTTCCCACACCATGCTTTCCCTTCCATCAGAACCATCTGGGAAGCTTGTGAATGCAGCACACTTTTGGATCCCTATCCAGCCTATTAGTGAGTCTCTGAAGCTCAAGTCCAGGGATCTTTCCTGTTCGCAAGCTGTCCTGATGATTCCTGTGCACATGAAAGCCCAAAAGCGCCCAGTTATGGTGTTTGCAAAGACACAGTGGCTGGACAGAGCTGGGTGGAGAGTGCTGTGGAGGCTATCCCAGAATGGCTGACTTCTGGGGAGCCAGGAGACGGTGCTGGGAGGGGATGGCCTTTGGACTGGGTCTTCAAGGATGACTGTTCATATGGAGGGAACAGGAGAGAGAGCATTTCAGGCAAAGAAAGATTCTGAGTCAAATTAGAGACACATGAAGGAATAGGGCACATTGAGGAGATTGGAGGCCAACTGTGGGGTGCCTTTTGTAATTTTAAGTTAATTAACTTTTATTGATTTCCTACAATGCTCTAAGTATTGAGCACAAAGAGGGTGGTAAACTGCTCTAGGTACAAGGTGTTCCTAGGTCTGGCTCTGAGCTCTTGTTTGGTTCAACAGAGTGGTGCCAAAGCTCTGGAAGTCCCTCAAGAGCTCAGAGGCCTTCTTGATTCATTGGCACAGAGATCTAGCTTATACAGTCAAGATCACCTCTCCCTGATGCACCCCTGACAGATGGGGTAGAGACTTCCCATCTTCAAGCATCTGGAGGCTCTAGAAGGAGGCAGAGTCTGGTTGGGCATGGGGGTTGGCTCTTGGAGATCACAGCTGGTGATCCTAAGAAATCGGTAGGTTGCTTTTATAACACCATTAATGTCAGGCTATAAGCATTATAAGTAAAATAGGCTTTGGTATTCTAACCTGGAATTCTAACCACCACTTACAACTTGTTGTCTAAGGGAAAGGATAAACCATGTTCCAAAAACTAAAAATTGTAAAGAAACAATAGTAAATGCTCTGAGTTTTATAGTCACTTCTCATTACTACTTATCTACTTTTCTCATCAACCCTCTGAGAGATGCCATATTATTATAACTGTTTTACAGATTGTGTGGCTTATAAACTGACAGATTTAGGATTTGAACCCAATGTGTAGCATTGGAAACCAAGTATGTAACAACCATGCCAGGCCAATTTCGGAATGAGAATTTTTTGATTAAATTGATAATTTTCTCTGCCTTCTTATTTTATATACACATCTCACAGTGTCTGTAAAGGTTTTGGTGAATAGCTAAGGTAAAACAGATGAAAATAAATAAAATGCCCCAAATAAATAGAAAGAAAAATACTGCCCCCTTTCTATTTTTCTACGGTGCTCATTGCCATATACACGAAATCTTTCCTCCTGGGTACTTTTGCTCTAAGAATGCCAGATAAAGGGATAAGAAAATGTAAAGTTATTCATTTTGGCAGGAATTTCAGCTAAGGCTGCATATCTGTCAGATTACTCTACTCCAATGAGTGTTTTCAGCTATAGTGGCCATAAGATGACTATGATTCTGTAAAACAAAACTTAGAAGGTTAGGATGAATTCAACAGAGTTATGAAAACAAGTGCCGGGATTTGCTAAGTATGTTCCTTGTTCGTCTACTTTTCCCCTTGATACCTAGATAATTGCTTGGGGCTTGAATCAGTTTACACCTAGCTATTTGATTGTCTGCAGTACCTGAAGGAAAGGGTGAACTGTTGGCTTGGTGGAATCTGTTTGAAGGTATCGTCTCCACAGGAGAAAAACAGAGGCTGCCTTGGTGAGAACTTGTAGTTGAAAGGGGAGTACTGCAGAAACAAAATTCCTTCACAGCCATCTGGAGTTTCAGGAATATTCAGTTACGATATATTTGCTCCTTTTTATTCAAAAGTTGAATTATTCACACATTTACGATTTTCTGCATGGTTTGACATCTGATCCAACTGTTTTATGTTTATTCATTGGATAGTCTAAACATGTTCTCTGTTTCTAAACTATTGCTAATCTTCATAGTCATTTGATATGGTTAAATTATATCTCGTAATTTAAATAATACTCTACTGAGTGCCTTCTGTGTACCAAGTATCGTATTTGTAATCTTTTTTGGTACATGTATAATTTCAGGTGCCAAAGGGTTAATAAACCATTGCATAGTTGTCAGACATTTCAAAATATTTTTAGTAAAGATATGAATTTACACAGCCTCTTAGTAAAAAGAAATTAATTGAGCTCATGCTGCGAAACTAAATAAATCAGTAGGAAGAAAAATGGCAGGGTTTACTAGCGGAAGTAATTAGATCAAAGGATTCTTCTCCATTGTACTAAGTTGCCTCTGTTTGTTTCTGAACGGCTGCTAATGTTTAAATCTCTGGGCTGCCAGATTTTTACTATTTTGCCAACAACATTTTCTCTACTCCAAGTGTTACTGGAAAACTAATCAGATGCAGTAATTGATTTAACGACAGAATGATTCAATAGCTGCAATCTTCTGTAAAAAATCTCCTTTCTTCTTTATTCTTAAGGTAAATTATCAATTCATGGGTCTTCATAGAAGAGCAGTTCTCTTTGCTCCCTTAAAAAGTAGAGTTGTCTGCACTCAAATTTGTCTGGGGGTAAAATGTTTCAGCGATGGAGCCCTCTGCTGGGGTGTAAATGCCTCATTAACAATTGAGTCAAAGGTGGTGGTCCCATGCGATAATCATATGGCTGTTTAAAATTGCGTGTAATCAAAATGATGTGGCCTTGATAGACAGATGACCTTGTCCGGGGCTGTCTGAAAAGAATTCAGTTGTAGAAGTTGGAGTGCTTGCCTGTTTCCGTGATAAAGGGTCTAGGGTTTTGCTTTTAGGAGCTTTTGCCCTGTCTGAACGGCACACCTGTGCCCCTAGTGTCTGTCTTCTGATGGACAACATACAGTCTTCCCCTTACAAGCGTGTGTAATGTGAGGTGTTCTATACACACATCTCCGCATAGATGTATATGATTTGTATATATGTATATATGTTTAATGACCAGAGAAAGTACCAAACAGACATGACAATTGCAGATTTAATATCAAGGCTTCTCCATGTCAAGTGTCCTCCAATGCCCACAGGTACTGAGTGTGGCACAGGGCTTGTAGTGAGTGGGCAGGAGGCACCACTCTGTAGAGCCCTAAGCTTAATTGAACCCTGTCCCCCACCTCCCAACCCCCTATTTCTAGAACTTGCTTATATGATGATTCCTGGGTAACAAGCATCGTCCCTCCCTTCAGCTGGGGACCCTCTTGCTTTCTGCATGCCTCCACTGTTGTCCCATTCTCTCCATAGATAACGTTTCATACCCCACTTGTACACTTGAGGGATTTTTTGTTATTATGAATGTAATGTGTATACTAATAGTAAAATTTGAACAGTACAGAGGCAAGAATACGGAAAGTAAATATCCCTCCCCCAACCTTATTCTCCGTCTCCTCCCATTTCTTTTTTTAGTTCTTCTTGCGGTTAAATCTATAATGATCCCAGGTAATGTGCTGATTTAACAACTTTAAACAGTGGATATTGACTCCTTGTTATGAAAGATTAGGAATTTAGCATACTGGTACTATTTCTTCCACTTCTAAAAAGGTTTTATTCATATTAGTAATCCATTTATTCCTTGACTTTATAATTTTAAATAATACAGTTAAATCTCTTTTTCTGAATATATCAACCTTAGGCACTATATCTACACTCCTCGATATATCTATAAAACGGGGATAATTACTCTTTAGGGCTGTTATGAGGATAAAATGAATGAATCTGTGTAAAGTGTTTAGCAAGGGCCTGGCACTTAGTGCATTCTCAATATATTTGGCCAGTATTCTGTTAGGGCAATTGCTAACCTTCAGCTCTTCACTACCCTCGCTAAATATCTGCCTTAGTCAGCTGTGGAGCGTGACTTACACATTATCAATGTGAATGTCATTTACATTCTCAACTGCAGCATTTCTTGTTGACATAAAAACAATCGTCTGCCTTCATCTGATTTCTAGTGTCATCCAGCTCATTTATAGCCCAGTTTGTTACATTTGAAGACATTTCCTTTGGGTCCTTTACTTTCTTACTCGAGTTTGGATTGATAACTTTCCAGGTCTGCTGGATGCTCATCATCTTGGTTAGCTTTTATAAAATGATTAGGGAATGCCTCATTGGAAAAGTGATATTTGAGCAAAGACCTGAACTAGGAGGAGGAGGAGGGGATTCTAAACAGAGGAAATGAATTGAGAAGACCCTGAGGCAGGGGTGCCTTTGCCTACTTGGGGCAAGGAAAAGGTGCCTTTGCCTACTTGGGGCAAGGAAAAGGGGTCAATGTGGCTAGAGTGGTGTGAGCAATCAGGGTGGAAGCAATGAAGGTAGTGAGAAATACTTTGAAGACAAAACTAAATGGATTAGATGTGGAATAAGATAGAGAGGAATCAACGACAATTCCAATAATTGCATTCTAAGCAATTGAAATGATGAGGTCGCTGTGTATTATGAAGACCCCAGGAAGAACAGATTTGGGCCATGTGGGGTAGGGGCGTAGGTGTGGTAGGAAGGGGCGTAGAGCAAGACCTCCATTTTGGAAATATTCATTTAGAATGCCTACAAGATATCCAACTGGAGATGGGACATGCAAGGTTGGATGTGTGCCCTGGAGTTCAAACATGTGATAGTTAGGCCATGACATGAGAGAAGCCATGGAAGGAGAGAATGGGAACAGAGATGAGAATAATTAGGGCTAAGTGTCAAGGTCTACACTTAGGGTTATGCCTAAGTGTATATAGGTGGCCGAGGTACAGGGGAGCCAGTAAAGAAGAAGATAAGGAGAGGCCATTGAAGTATGACAAGTAGGAAGGAGTGATTTTGGGGAAGCCAAGTGAATAAAGCATTTCAAGAGGAAAGAGGGAAAGAATTGCAAAGAGGATTCGAAATGGGAGAAGAAGAGAGAGTGATAAAACAAATCGAATGCTAGTAAGAGGAAAAAGACTGAGAAGGATCCCTGAGCACACTGCTGGATTTAGTTAAATGGAGCACATTGGTAAACTTCATAAAAGCTAAGTGATTTTTTTTTAACTTTTCTAAGGAGAGAAGGGGGACCATCCCCAATCCTTGGCACATTTTTATTCCCAGGGATGATGAACATCCCACTGCCTGCTAACATGTGCATTAGCACTCAGCAGGGCTGGGCTTTAGCCATTGATGTTTCTGCTCTGTTCCTGGTCCAGAGTGAGATTTCTTTCCTTAAAAGCCTGGCTCTGCTGTCTTTGTTTGCTCTTTTTCTATTTGATCACATTGACATGTGTGTAGGGAAGTGGGAGTATGAGAAAGTATGAACCTACTAGACTATTTTGACTGAAGTTTCTTTCTACTAAATCTTTAACTTCTTTACTACATGTTCCTTTCATTTTCTGGCCTTACCTGCCTCACCATTGAGGATGTGATCTTTGTGGCCACTTTCTCAAATGGAGATGCTTTCTGTTCCCAGCTCCACATACAACTGGATTAGTGAAGTTTGTGTCTCATTGCACCACAGTACCACTAGAAGTCCATTCTCTTTCATTTGATACTCCCCTCTCTGTTCCTCCTAGTTTTTGTCATTTATCAACCTCCTGGTCACTGACGGTTGGGCTGAATTATGTCTCCCTCCTCAAATTCAAATGGTGAAGTCCTAATCTCCAGCATTTCAGAATGTGACTGTATTTGAGGGTACGGTTTTTAAAGAGGTAATTAAGGTTAAATGAGGTCATTCAGGTGGACCCTAATCCAATATAACTGGTATTTTTATAAGAAAAAGAGATTAGGACACAGATATACAAAGAGAAGACCATGTGAAGACCATGGTTGATGACAGCCATCTGCAAGCCCCAGAAGAAACTTGCCCTGACAACACCTTGATCTTGGACTTCTAGCCTCCAGAATTGTGAGAAAACAGATTTGTGGGTTTAAAATTTTTTTTTAATGTTTATTTATTTTTGGGAGGGAATAAGAGACAGTGTGAGTGGGGGAGGTGCAGAGAGTGGGGGAGACACAGAATCTGAAGCAGGCTCCAGGCTCTGAGCTGTTAACATGGAGCCCAACATGGGGCTTGAACCCATGAACCGCGAGATCATGACCTGAGCCAAAGTTGACCACTTAACCGACTGAGCCACCCAGGCACCCCAACAAATTTGTGTTTTTTTTAAGCTACCCAGTATATGGTACTTTCTTAAGGCAGCCCCCTTATTTACAGAAGATTTTGGTACTTAGTTCACAGACCTTTCCACCCAGTGTCCTCCTGGCTGACTTCAAGGGCAGTAAAAATGACTCATTCAATACCCTGAATTTAATCATCTCCAAGGCCCTCTTCCACTCTACTCAAGCCAAGTACTAACAAGGCTAGTCCCCAGTTTTCACTTAGAACTGTTTTGCCATTGAATTGACATGTTCATTTTTCCAGCATTCTCATTCGACTATTTTTAATATACTGGTTCTTCAACCACTTTATCACATAGTCCATGAAAATCTTCTAGATTTTCTCCCTATTTATCAGGCAACTCTTTCCATGACTTCCTCCTTACCCTCCTTAGCCTTCATGAACCGTTCCTTCAACCAAAGTCTACTGCAAGCCTTCACCCTCTTGTTTTGTTGTGTTTCTGTTGCATCTGCTTAGCAAACCCCAAATGTGGATGGATCTGAATGCCTGTGTTCTCCATGTCTGCAACTGGGATGCATTATAATGATTGAACATAGGGAGATTTTTTTCCCTTTTTACTATTAAATGAGACTATGATGAATATCATTCATTGTACACACATTGTTGTGTATTTCTTTGATTACTTAAACTAAATTCCTGGAAATGTAGTTGCAGGATTGGAGGGTTAAGACTTTCGAAATACATCTGATTGCCTTTCAGTGAGTTTGTAGTGAGTTTTCATCATTGATGTATGAGAATACATGTTTCGCTGTAAATTTCTGAGAGTTGAAGAAGAGAGAGTTAAAAATTTTTTAAGTCAACTAAACAAATGAAAAACATGTTTAGTATATTATTTCCTTTATTGCTAGGAAAATGATAGATTTATATATTTATTGATAACTTGTTCTCTTGTTTTTTTGTTTCATTCTTTTTCAGGTGTGTGGTTTTTTATTGGTTTTATAAGAGATCTTTTTCTTATTAATTACTGGATATAATTGTTAACTCAGGACTTTATCTTAAACTCACAAATGTCCTATTCTGTTATGAATTTGATTATTGTTTTAAAAATCTATTTTTTTCTTATAGTGCATCTTCAGAACTACAAATTATACATATATAAGGGATTTTTTCTATTTCATATTTGTCATACTCTTTATCATTATATTCATCTCCATTCTTTTCCTCTATATTCTGGAAGATCATCTCAATTTTTTCACATTACATTGTTTTTCTCTTTTGTATTTTTAGTCCTTTTTTTAATAATGTCGCAAGCAGATATGTCTTATAGCTGTTTATTAATTTCATGATGTCTTACGCCTTTCTTTTCTTGTTTCATGGCATGTTTAAATTTTGACAACACTAAGCTGTATTGCTGGCAATCTTGTGAATCTTACAGTAGATCTTTTTCTGAAGCATGTAGTTTTTCTTCCTCTTAAATATAAATTGCTCTCCTTTTGAGTTGCAGAATTTTTAATTTTTATTTTATTTTTTCCTGTTTGCTCATCTTTAATGAGACGGTCACTGTTTAAGTCTGATTTTGTTAAGGTTGGGTGAATGAATTCTTTTGTTGTCCCACACAGTTCACTTGGTTGGGCTTAGAATTTCTCCCTCATATAATTATAGCCTGGATTATTTTACACAGTTCCTTTTCTAACTTCCTGAGTTCGGTGGTCATTTGTATCCAGTATGACTCTGTGTACTGTGAAACGGTCTTCTGCTCTCCCATTGTCTATTAATGTGAAGGAGAAATTATTCTCAGATTCTCTGATGATCATCCCTTTCCAGAAGTAGTGTGAGAAAACTATCACCTCCCCAGCTTGGATGGCTCCTTCAAACTCTTTCTTCTCCTCAGACAAATAGATTTTGTTTCCCAGGACTGATGCTCTGCAAACCTGTCTTTTTCACCCCAGTCAAATAGTTTTATTGAAAATGCGTGTGTCCAAATGTGTGTGGAAAAGCTATACTTTTAACTGATAGAAATGGGGATGGGGGAAAGGGTCCTGACTGCTGCATACCACAGCTTCTGCCTTAAGTTGGTGGCTTCCCTCATTTTGACCAGAGAATGTTAGCAAACCTCCATGGGCAGTGGCAGAAATCATCTACTGTTCTGTCCTTGGGTTCTGTCAACACTTGGTTAGTATATCTGATATGTTATTAACCAGTATTCCATATTGCCGGTGCTCTTGTAATTCTGTCTCTCGTCCAGTATTGTTGCATTTCAATGAGAAAGTAGTAAAGGGTGATGGGGAAACTGTTAACTATTCCTCATCTTAATATGGAAGTCTGTGTTTTTCTTAAAAGTTATAGAATTTGGTTTTAAAAGTATAAGTTTAATAGAGGGAAAGAAACATAGAATGAGGAATTAGTGATCCTTTTAAATTAGCTTCCATTACCAATTTGACAATAAATTATATTTAATTAAAAAATTAGCTTCAATTATATCATGTAAGAAAACACTTAAATATGATTGAACTTTTACAGATAAAAGATTTTCACCTATTTAGTACATTTTATTTGTTTTGTTTTATTTTAATTCCAGTGTAGTTAACATATAGTTTATATTAGTTTCAGGCATACAATATAGTGATTCAATGATTCCATATATTATTCAGTGCTCACCAAGATAAGTATACTCTTTTTTTCTAAGTTTATTGGCTTATCTTGAGAGAGAGAGAAAGTGCTAGTGGAGGAGGAGCAGAGAGAGAGAGAGGGAGAGAGAGAGAATCCTAAGCAGGCTCTACACTGTCAGTGCAGAACCCAATGTGGGGCCTGAACTCACAAACCGTGAGATCACGACCTGAGCCAAAGTCAGAAGCTTAACTGACTGAACCACCCAGGTGCTCCAAGATAAGTGTACTCTTAATCCCCTTCACTTACTACATTCTAGATTTTTTCTAGTTGATGAAGATACATTTATTGTAAGTTATAATTCATTATACCTAATACTTAACTATTTGCAAATCATCTTCCATCTGTAAGGAAATTCATGGAAATGGACATAATCATTAAGACAATATGAAATATTTATGTTTCCTAGATCGGAATAATTTAATAAGACTGATAATACTTGACCTTCTTTATATTACTCTACTGGTAGTTGCATTTTTGCCATATTTCATTTTAAGAGGAAATGTAGCATTGTGGCAAAGAACACGATCTTAGGAGCCAGATCTCCTGAATTCACCTTTCGAGTTCACCAATTACTACCTACAGGTCTGGGCAATTTTACTTAACCATGTATATTTCCATTTACTCATGTACAATGTGGGAATAATAATGGTACATATGCATAAAGTTGATATGAAGATTAAATAAGTATATGGGTAGAGAATTTGGCTATGGTAAGCACTATGTATGTGACTTTTTTTTTTTGTATGTGACTTTTATTAGTATTAGTTCTTTGTAGTAAATGTAGGACTATTTGGCAATTCTTGTAAACCTAATTTTTTCCTATGGTTGTGCAGAAACCTGAATGTTGAGAAGGAGTCTGTAATATGCGAGTAGAGGGAAGACCACATCTAGAAGAAGAAACAGCTTCAAAAGCCTTGAGACAGAGGTGGACTTGCCAGGTTCTTGTCTACTGTGTTCTTTACTGTAGGATAATATTAGTTGACCTGTTTCCTTCTGGAAAACCAGTATCAGTTTCTGTGAGTCTTTTTTCTTAGGCTGGGCAGATTTCTCAAAGAAGGCTCAACTAATCTCTTCCTAACCATATAAGCCTGGCAACCATATATAAATCAAGGAAGGAGGCTTTCAGAAATTTTGATTTAAGTCTTCTGTTATTCAGCATGGTTCTCTATCTTTATGACTGGAGTCTATCAGTCCAGAGGTCTTATGTTACTTTTCAGAGAATAAACATCCCTGTGTGTGTTGGCATGGGGGAGGGACAGTATATAGCTATACGTTGTGAAAATGGGCAAATGAAGATTTAATTGCTTTTAAATTATTTTCCACCAATTCTTCTATATTTAACAATCCTTCCATCCTCCCTTCCAAAGGGACTCAGTGTCACAATTTCTTGAGACTTCTGGTATGATCTGAAATCTAATTTATGTTGTTCCTTTGCTTTTCCTACTTGTTTAGGATCCAGAGTTTCAGAGTATTCAATAGTTTCTATTTTTTCTTCCTTTCTCTTTGTCGTTTATACCTTTTTTAAAAATTATTTTACTTTTGTTTTAGTGGGGTTTTGGAAGAGAGTGGAATAAAAGTCTTGTTTCAACCCACCATCTTTAAGTGGTGGTCTCTCACTTCCCTTCAACTTATTTAAGATACAGTTTCCATCTCCATTATACCACTAAAATATCCCTTGCTAAGTTACTAATGATTTGTGTTGTCATATCTAAAATAAAGGCCTCCTTCTCATTTTACTTGATATTTTAGCAGCATTTTATTATGTTGACTGCTCCTCTTTGAAACAGTCTGTCTTCTGAATTTCCAGATAGCACCCTCTTCTGGTTTTCTCTCTTTGATCACCTCCTTGTCAATATTCTAAGTTAGTAAATGTTGGAGTGCCTCAAGCCTCAGTTTTAGGCCCTCTTCTGAGCTCACTCTATACCATTTCCATAGACATCCTTATCCATGATTCTGTCCTCAGTTTCCTCCCGTTTCCTCTTGACTTTCAAATTTATGTCTCTAGCTAGGTATCACCTCTGAACCACAAATGCCCAGCATCTCTACTTGAATGTCTCAAAAAAGAACCTCCAAATCAACATGTTCAAAACTCAACTTAGCATCTCTTCTAACACGCATGAAACACACGCACCATCTGCCCCCAAATCATAGGTATCTTCTAAGCATTTCATATTTTAGTAAACGACAACATCAGCCATGCTGCTTGTTTCTCACCCCATGTATCTAATACATCTCCATTTCTCTTGCCTTTACCTCTGTGTAGTGAGTTCCCACTTGGAGGACAACTGCTGTCTTTCCTGGAGAATTGAATGGTTCCTTAGAAGATTTTTTTGTGAACAAGAAATATACCTTGGTTGTTGCAAGCAATGAGATGTTGAGATTGTGGTCACAGCATAAGTTAGCTCAATCTGACTAATACATGTCCTAGTTTGTAACTATACATTCCTTCCAGTTAATAATTTAATGTCTTCCTCCCTTTCAATTGTTAGCTTGAGTAGAGGAGAAATTGTTTTTGTGTTTTATGAACCTGCTACAGTCTTAGCACATGGAAGGACCTCAAAAGTATGTGTTCAATGAATTAATATATTAAAAGACAACATTAAGCCTAATGTTATTGTTGACACAGTTCCTCAAATAGGTAGCCATAAGTGTTGATAGAACAAATGAATAGAAGAGTTGATATTTTTGTTATAATTTATGACATTATACCAATGGAAGCCTTAAAATATGTAGATCGTCAATCGAGAAATAGGAATTAATGCTGGAAATGAGAAAAAAGCTGTATTTTCTGAGAACCAGTTCTCATTTACACATGAAGTCAGCATCTATCCAAATTCTGATGTATAGGGAGCTTCGATAGCAGCTAGTTCATGTAAAAAGTTATTTGCTCACCTGCTTCTCAAGACAAGTGCTCTGGTCTGTGTTGAAATAAGGGGAAGTGAGGCAGTTGCTCTAAGACCATCTAGGGTAGCACTTGGTGAATAGCATGTTACTCCATCATCCCTCCTAAGGAATAATCTGGAAGTTCATATTTTAAGATAGCCTTCTCTGAAATACAGCTTAGCCTCACACCTCACTAATGCTTAAGAATTGCTCTTGCTGGCTTTTCTGATCTTTCCTGCTCTGGCTAACTCCCTGCTCATTCCCTAGATTAGTCAGAAGACTTTCTGTTCAAATTCACTCTCAGCTGTGATGGCTTAAGGTCTTCTGAGGTGAGAGTCTCTTCTTAGTTGACCTTTCTCTCTTCTATCAGGAGTCCTCTGACAATTTCCAGGCACTTATAAACATTCATACATACAACGGACACATTGCAGTCTTGCTTGCTTTCTAATCTGAATAGCCTATATATCCAACCTTCAGGGACTGCTGTGAATTTTTTATTGTGTGTTCAAACCAGGAGGCTATTTTTAAACACAATTTACAAATTGGACTTTGGAAAATGAGGTGGACCAAATTCTAGCATTTACCACAAGTAAATGCCTGAAAGTCCATTTCATTAAAGAGTTTTTAATTAAAAAGAACAACCCACAGGTGCCTCATTGTTCTAGTGTACAGGATCATTCAGCAGCCTTTGGAGGAAACAGAAGAGTTGGCTCCGTGGTTATTGTCCTCCTGACAGAATTAACCTAGCAAAGAGCTGGGATGGCCATTAGAGGCCAAGGTAATTTTGTTTGAAGTGCTACCAGCCCCTCACTTTCATTTCTTTAAGTTTCCTAGAATAACAAAGAAAAGGGTAATTATGGCCTCAATTCTTTTATTTTCTTCAGACACCATTTTAATGTGAATCTCAAAGAATACCAGCTGAAAATATCACCATAGGAGAAAACCAGATGCAGAAGTGTAAATAAGGATAGAATTCTCTTTACTCCTAAACTGTAATCTGTGTGAAGGAAGGGGCAAAGATTAACACGCCTGATAGCGTACATCAGATGTAACAAACTTTCAATCAATGTTTGTTGAATGAAATTCACAAAAGATTTTTCAGTGTTTTCAATTAATAACTTATGATCTCAGAAAGATAAATTCCCAATGCTTTGTTAACTTATGATGGACTTCATGTGTTGGTAAATTTTCTTCTTCAGGCTATGAGAGTTTCCTCTGTCTCAGGTACTGAACATATTGTCCAATAGAGCTGATCAGTTCACTCAATTTATTGGAGGAAAACAATGACAGGACTGAATAGGAGACTGGAGATAGAAAGCAGTGGGGATCAAATGGTCAACTGAAGAAGGCAGTTGCTAGAAGCAAAACTCTGTCAGTAATAATGATGAGCTTTACTTGAAATCAAAACTGCTTTGTAGATTTATTCATGCCTGTGTGCCTTAAAGTGGAGGTCCCCACGCCTGTGTCTGCATCAGAATAACCTGGGCAGGGATGGGGTCAAGTAAAAAGTGTTGATTCAGAAGCTCTAGTGCTAGGACCCAGGAATCTGCATTTTATAAGTGGTTCACGTGTCTGTGATGCACAGCTAGTCAGGAAACTCCATGCCTCTCAGCCTGTCTGGTATGAGTGGAGTGTCATGCCCTCTCCTTTGCGGAAGGAGGAGAGTCTTTTCTCAAGAACATCTATTGGGGCGCATGGGTGGCTCAGTCAGTTGAGCGGCCGACTTCAGCTCAGGTCATGATCTTGCGGTCTGTGAGTTCGAGTCCCGCGTTGGGCTCTGTGCTGGCAGCTCAGAGCCTGGAGCCTGTTTCGGATTCTGTGTCTCCCTCTCTCTGACCCTCCCCCATTCATGCTCTGTCTCTCTGTCTCAAATAAACGTTAAAAAAAATTAAAAAAAAAAAAAGAACATCCATTGATGGATGAATGAATAAAGAAAATGTGGCATATATACACAATGGAATAGTATTCAGGCATAAAAAAGGAAATCTTGCCATTTGTGATAACGCGGATGGAATTTAAGGGCATTATGCAAGGTGAAATAAGTCAGGCCGAGAAAGACAAATGCCGTACAATCTTGCTTATATGTGGAATCTTTAAAAAAAGAAGTCTTGGGGATGTAATGTACAGCATGACTATGGTTAATAATACTGTATTGTATATTTGGAAGTTTCTAAGAGTGTAGATCGTAAAAGTTCTCATCACAAGAAAAATATAATTATGTGAGGTGATGGATGTTAACTAGACTTATTGTGGTGATCATTTTGCAATATAAATAAATATGAAATCATCACACCGTACACTTGAAACTAATATAACGCCATATGTCAATTATCTCCAACTAGAAAAAAAAAACTTCAGAAAGGATCAGTTGTAATACACTGAAAGAGAGAAGCAAGTTCATGATTGACTGAGAGAAAGCTATAGGTATTCTTAAAATTCTTCTGATGTAAAAGTTGGGGGGAAACAAAATTTTATTAAGTCTATGTCAAAAACATTTTAAATTTTAATGTGGTTCTAAGAAGGTAGTAGTTGAAAAGGCTTCAAGTGGGAGGCAGCAGAGAGGAGACAGGCCAGGAGAATCTGATAAGAAAGTGGGAGAAA
Organism: Panthera onca; assembly: GCF_046562875.1. NCBI lineage: Eukaryota > Metazoa > Chordata > Mammalia > Carnivora > Felidae > Panthera > Panthera onca. The sequence goes on from NC_138345.1 coordinate 21,968,535, forward strand.
ACAGAAGGTATGGCTTGGGTCGCGTTCACTTGGACGCAGCAGGAGAAACCATCAGAGAAGGATCTCGCTGACCACTTACAGGGGGGCAGCCAGGGCCAAACCCCTTCTTCCCCTGGCTCTACCCATGATATGGTGGGACCAGCTGCCTTCTGCGACAGCTCAGACAGTAGTTTGCCAGGTTGACCAGAGAAGGTAACTTAATCTTGCCAAGACTCTGCTGCCTCCTGCTTGAAGTCTTTTGCACTTAAAGTTGTGTCCTTTGCTGGTTCTCTGGGAATGGTAAACTTTGCCAAGCCTAAAAATCCTGGTGGTCGGTTGGTGTGCTTTCCCAGACACACCAGGCATACTAGAAAACTAGAAAATTCCCTGCCCCATTGACTCTATTGCTCTCCCAGTCTACTGTACAATCTCAAAGGACTTTCATATCTCTATCAGGATAGAAAACCTTCCTTTGATTTAAAGCTTCCACCTCTCTCCCCTGCTTACAACTTAATTACTTCAAGCAGCTTAGGGTTTCAGAAATAAAAAAAAACCTGAAAGAAATTCAAACTTATTCTGAGCCAGTGTTGTACAAAAAGCCTGACTACCATCTTGGAAAGGAGAAGAGAACATAAATGGTTTTGATGAACTGTAACAGAAAACATAGTAAGCACGTGTGGATGTATTTGTGTGTATGTGCACACGTGCTATTTATGTGAGGTTTGTTGCATTTATAGATTTATGGTTCCTTTGTTATGATAGCAGCTGGAAGCCCATGGATTGAGATCCTCTGGACTAGAGGATCTGGAAGATCCATTCCAGCTCTTGTGTTTTGTGCTTTTAGGATCTCTTTGCCCTTTGTTATCAACCTTGATTGAGAGCTTCGGCAACCTATAGCTTCTAAAAATGGGCACTAAACTCTCTAGGTGCAACGACAGGAGTAACTTTGGATAGAATTGTCATTGTTGGTTGGTTGATTGGTTTTTCTAACCTGAGGTGAGATAAAAATACTTTCAGAGTGCTCTCTGGACAAATCATGGCAACAACCCTCCACTAACCACATGCCTTGAGGCATTTCTTGCTCAGGTACCCAAGGGATAGCCAGTGCCTACAACAGCCACAGACTGTATTTCATGAGTTCTTCCACATAGAAGCAGCTGTTCTTTAATATTTCACATTGAAACCTCAATTCTATGACTTTTGGCCATGGCATGTTGCAAAGCTTTCAATCCAAAACACAAGTACAGTGTGTACTTCAGAAAAGGTTATATGCTTACAGCAGCATTTCTGAATACACCTGTTGACAACATTTTAGAGATGGGTTTATTAGCCTCATAAAAGCCTCACTGTGGTTAGACCGAAGTGTCTAAAATGACTTTCCTCTGATTTTTTTGGCAGCCAGTACAAAAACAATTACTCAGGGTCACAGACGTATCAGACTCTTGCTTCGGACTTAGGGTAGCGTATGGACTTTCAGTGGCATGTAGGCTCACTGCCATGTGCTAATCTGCCTAATGGCATTTGCAGCCATTGTGCTGAGTGTCACTGGTCTAATTATAAGAGGGGTGAGGGTGAGCTGGAGGGCTGAGGTGCACAGCAGCTCTGCCTCTCCCGCGTGCTGACGTCAGCGGCCTTTTCACGTCAACATAGGAAGCAGCACGGCACAGACTAGGCCTCACAGCCTAGCGCAGGGCCCTGCTTCCTTCTGTTCTGTGCTGCTTGACTTCCTTCTCCTGATGCAGCTGGAGTAAACACGTATGTTTTTACCTTTGAAAGTAAACTCTAAGTGACCCTAATGGTGAAATCTTTAAACGTGTATACCTCTGGTTTCCTAGGTGATAATTTAATATCATTCCTCCTTGTTTCCAGCCTACCTGGAAACTATTCCATTTCACTTTGGTCCTTTTTTTTAGCGTGATTTCCATGATATTGGCCCCATCAAAGCTGGCAGGATTCCCTTACCATCTGTCAGAAGTATATCTTTAGTGACATTAATATTACATGTAGTAATGGCATGCCTATATGCAGGACTAACCATGTTTAAAATAAATAGATGAGACAAATAGAGTTTTGGGATTAAGAATTGTTATTCTAAGTACTTCCTCTGCCCTTTTATTTAGAAACAATTTAAGCATCCATTTTTTTAAAAAACCATTCAAATACATTACTGCTATAGTAATAAAATAAAGAAAGGAATTGTTATAGCGCTAATCATGCGGACTATAACTATGTTTATGGCTTACTTTCAACTTGCTATGGGCAAAATAAAGGTCAAGAACCATTAATTTTTTTTTAAATGTTCTTTTGTATCTTTTTTTCCCGTGGGGAAGGGTTCACTATTTTTGTGTTATACAAGGAATCTGACTCTTAAAAGTTCTTGCTAGGAGACATAGACGGAATGTTTGTGTCCCCCTAAAATTCATATATTGAAAGCTAACCCCCACTGTGATGGTATCTGGAGGTGGGGCCTTTGGGAGGTGATTCCTCATGAATGAGATCAGTGCTGTCATAAAGGAGACTCCAGAGGGTGCCCTCACCCTTTCTGCCGGGTAAGGACACAGATAACAGACAACAATCTATGAACCAGGAAACAGGCTGTCCCCGGACACTGAGTCTGCCATGGCCTTGTTCTTGGACTCCCCAGCCTCCAGACTGTGAGAGATAAATGTTTTGTTATTCAGGCCACCTCGTGTATGCTATTTCTTTTACAGCAGCCCTACCAGAAGGACAGTGGGACGTACCTTGTCTGATAACATAGGCATGACACTGGCATGAAGGAAGGCAGCCTTTGCCAAGACTTCAAGTTAACTTGGATTGAATGATGAAATATATAGACACAGAGGTTATGGTCATCATTTTATGGGCTAGAGCGGTGAGGTAGGCAGAATGGATTCCAGAAATGTCTATGCTTCAATCCCTGGATTCAAGGGAAATTACCCTGGATTATCTGGGTGGGCCCAATTTAATTGCATTAATCTTTAAAAGCAAAGGACTTTCTCCAGCTGGAGTCAGAGACATGTGACAGAAGGGAGATTCAAAGTATAAAGAGAGAGCCTGCTGTTGCCAGCTCTGAAATGGAGGGGGTTTTATGGTGAGGATATAGCAAGGAAAGGAGGACCCTAGTCCTGCAGCCACATGGAAATGAACTCTTCCTATAACGGGAATGAGCCTAGAAGTGGATTCTTCCCCCACAGAGCTTCTGGATAAGAGCCCACACCAGCTGACATCTGACCTTGATTTCCACCTTTGGAAACACCGAGCAGAGAATGCAATCAAGCCACTAGGATTTCTAACCATAAGAACCGAGGGAACCAAATAGAAGCACGAGAAACAAAACGTGTTGTTTAAAGCACCTTTGAGTGCTCAGGGATTCCATTTGGGGTGAATGTCCTAGCTCGATGGTTCTCAGTCTGGATGCATTCCATAAGTACCTGAGGAGCTTTGTGAACCTGTCAGTGCCCAGACCACACTCTCAAAGTTTGTGAATTAATTAATTATAGCCACTGCTCTTTCAGTGACTATAAAGTGAAATTAGAATTGATAACTAGTGGCTAACCCAACAACTAAGGCATCGGGTGACACAGGAGTGACTGAGACGGGTTTTCAATGCCTCCTAAAGACAATTGGTGTAAAACTTCATCAGTGTTTTTTAAATCACGCCAATCCTGAATGATCTGCTGTAAAATTTCTTGAAACTTGTTGGAGGAAGGCATATATAAATAAAACTAAAGGCCAAACCCTAGTTTTACTTGAGGAATTTCTTCAGTGTTTTGTGTGTGAGGGAGACAGAAAACGAGAGAGAAAAATCATTAATAATGTATTTTGAGCCCTCCAGAGAATTGATGATCTCCACATGAATTTCTCTTTTAATCTTCCCTCACCCCTGTCTTCAGAGAAAACCTTACTCATTCCTCACTTCCTTCCGTCTCTTCTTGCAAATGCAACTTTCTGTCCTCTGCCCCACAGATCTCACTTGAACCTCTTAATTGGTGCAAAATGTTCCCTAATTGACCTCAACCCACTGTCTATTCTGTAGACTTGTGTGCTCTGTTTTTGCACTACCTTAACTTGTGGTACTTGAATACTGTGTGTGTGTGTGTGTGTGTGTGTGTGCATGCACAAATAAACTATGGGCTTTCTGAGAAGAGATACACATTCTCTCAGATTAATTTAATTCCTTTAACACATTTTTATTAAACTCCTATCATGTATCAACAACTGTTATAGTTGCTGGAGATATAAATAACAAAGTCTCACTTCTCATGGAGTTCACATTTGGTATTGGAAGGCAAATGCTAAGCAAGTAAATATATGGTGATAGTGATGAAGAAAAATAAAGGCAAAAAAAATGGAAAATGAAGGGCATAGAAGGAATGCTGTTTTGGATAAGTTGATCTGGAAGGTCTCTGACAAGGAGATACAACAAACATCCTGGGGAATAGCGGTTCAGGCCAAAAGGACAGTGGAGTGTAAAGTCCCTGTGACATCTGGAGAGCTGTGTGTGTGCCAGGAACAAGGAGGAGGCCAAAGGGAGATTAGCAGGTGATGGAACCAAAGAGATAAGTGGGGCCAGATCAGATAAGACCTGTAGGCTAGTATAAGGATTTTATTTTATTCTGAGAGAGTTAAGGAGATTTTGGAGGGTTTCAAGCAGAGAAAAGACATGATAACTGTCTTCTATCTGTCCCCTGTCCTTGGGTATTATATTCCTTGAAAAAAAAAATGTCACTCTTAACCATTTCCTTGTATGTATGCTGTGCTCTTCTAACTATCAAACTCAGACCCTAGTAAGGATAAGTTTGCCTCCCAATTGCCAAATCCAGGGCCTTTTTCCCCAATATTTATTTTTCTAGACTTTTGGCAACCTTTAATGCCTTTGACCATGGCCTCCATTCTGAAACTGAGAGCAGTCTGAAAATGCTCCTACTTCACTCTGAAATAAACTTGTCTTGGCATGTGTGCTTCAAACCCTTGATGACTTTCCGCTGTGTACAGGGTAAGTCTGTGCTCTTTAGCCTGGTGTGAAAAGCCCTTCACAATCTGGTCCTAATTTATCCTTTCAAAAAAAATTTTTTTTAATGTTTATTGATTTTTGAGACAGAGACAGAGCATAAGTGGGGGAGGGGCAGAGAGAGAGCGAGAGAGAGAGAGAGACAGAATCCAAAGCAGGCTCCAGGCTCCGAGCTGTCAGCACAGAGCCCGACGTGGGGCTCAAACTCATGAACCATGAGATCATGACCTGAGCCGAAGTCGGATGCTTAACTGACTGAGCCGCCCAGGCACCCCCAAATTTGCCTTTTCAAAATTTAATTGATGCGTCTTTATTTTCATGCATGTTCAATTTTTATATACTTGATATTGTATTCTACTTTTTCCCACATCATGCTATTTCCATTTTGCTCTAGACTTTTCCCCCCACCCCCTCCACCCATTAACCTCTTCCTCAATACACACACACACACAAGTCAGTATTTTCAGTTTGGTGTAGATTCTTTCTTAATTTTCCCCATGTGCGTACAAACCTATACAAATAGAAATATGCGAGCATAGGATATTTGTCTGTAACTATGGAAATACCATGTGTGTATATTAGTTAAAGTTATCCACAGAAACAGAATTAATAGGATATATATATATATATACACACACACACATGTATATACTGTATATACGTATATATATGTATATATATGTATGTGTGTATATATATGTATATATGTATGTATATATATGTGTGTATACATACATATGTATGTATATACGTATATATATGTACATATATATATATATATATATATATATATGACTTGAAACTGCACTCATGAGTTCCAAGGCATTCTGGAGGCAGAATTCCTTCTTTCTTTGGGAAACCTCAGATTTTTTTTCTCTTAAAGCCTTCAACTGATTGGATGAGGCCTACCCATACTATGGAAGGTAATCTGATTTACTCAAAGTCTACTTACCTAACTGTTAATCACATCTTAAGAAACCAGTATCTTCGCAGCAACATCTGGACTGATGTTTGACCAAATATCCGGGCACCATGGTCTAGTCAAACGGATACATAAAATTAACGATCACCATGCATTTCTTTACAGCTGTTTTTTTTTTTTTCACTAACAAGTTATCATTGACATCCTTCCATGTCCATAGCTACAGATCTTACTTACTCTTCTTAATAACTACATAACATTTCATATTTTCCATATATTTTTAACAAGATCATGTACTACAGTTTATTTAGCCATTTGCCAATTGATGGATATTCAGGTTATTTTCAGTGATTTCTTTCCTCTATTATTTCCTATTATTTTCCTCTATTTTCAGGGAGGTCACTACAAATAATGCTACGCCTTGCAATTATTTTAGTAGATAGTATTGGATTACTTTTTCAAACTGTAGTATCCATCTTTCTACCAGCTGTATGTGAGAGAAATGTTTCCTTTGTTCTAGCTGGCACAGAAAATTAGTATTCTGTGTAATTACCCTGTACACAATGGAAAGTCATCAAGGGTTTGAAGCACACATGCCAAGATAAGTATATTTCAGGGTGAAGTAGGAGAATTTTCAGAATGCTTTCAGTTTCAGAATGGAGGCCATGGTCAAAGGCATTAAGGGTTGCCAAAAGTCTAGAAGAATGAATATTGAAAAAAGACACTGGATTTGGCAATTGGGAGGCCAATCTAATGTATGGAATGTGGCATATTATAATACCTTTAATTGGTATTTTCCAGACTATCAGTGAAGTTGGGCATATTTTTTTATGTTTACTAACCATATGGATTGTTGTTTTTGAATTTATTTTAAAAATTGGATTGTATTCCTTTACAATTTTTGCATTGATTTCTATGCCTTTTTTAAAGATCAATTTAACTATTACAGAATTGAACTTTCGATCTCTCGTGTGGTTTGCAAATAATTGTTACAGCCTGTCATTTGTCTTTTTGACATTGTGGAATCATTTATCGTTACAAATATTTTTCTTAAGTTTCTTTTTATAATCAGAACTGCCTTATGGATTATAGCTATGGAGCTCCCCATTTTGCTAAAGAACTCTAAGTTTCATCTTGTTTTTCAATTCTTAAACATTTAAGTCTTTAGTTTATCTAGACTTTATTTTTGTATTTGGTGTGGGATGAGGTCTAAATTTGTTTTCCTCAAAATGGTTAGTCAATTATGCTAGCCAAATTCGTCAAAAAATTACTACATTTTAATTTAGAGGAGAGAGGGCTAAGTAAGCCATCCTTTCTCCTCTAACTTAAAATACCATTTTTGTTCCGTGTCAATTTCCCAAGGATACTCAGATCTTTTTGTGGATTCTGTATTGATTTTTCTGCCACTTCTATGTTAGTTTGATCAAAGAAACTTTAAAATAAGTTTTTATGGCTGGTAGGGAAAGTCAACAACTTCTTCAGCCTAAAACACAATATGCTTTATTCCTATTTCTTTTAATTTCATAACACTATTGGAGGCTTATTTCTCCATGCAAACATCAAATTACTTTACCCAAATTCCAAAAATAAAATAAATAAAATAACTCCTACTGTACTAAATCAAACACGCAACCCTCTAAGATTTACTTATAATTGCATTATATGTTATTTCAGGGAGGAACATTGCTGTGTTCATGATATTAAAATCTTCCCTTCTCAATAGAAAGTGCTTATTTGCTGAACCAATATCATAATAGTTGCTTCAAGTTGATCGGGCCTCAAGGAGAACTCGCCCATTGGGTCTGGATGATATTACTTCACTGATTTAAAAGCACTAAGATAAAAATAGGTGAAATTTAGTAGAGTAAAATTTCATATTTTCGCAAGTTTCTCTCTTTGCTGGATAAGGACCTAATATTTCCCATCAGTATATCCACCCTTTAGTATTCCAAGGAGCAAGGAATCTCCAGGAGACCAAGAGAGGTCAAGAGAGGTCAAGAGAGGGTGCTGCTGATTCCTATGGGCAATTGCACCCTTGCCCCACACATGTCTTCCTGTGGTGGGAGGAGGGACCCAGTCCCCTGTGCACCCTACCCAGGCTTAGGAGGAAGGTGCCACAAGAGGTTCTCTGGGGCTCCTCTCCCTCACCTGAGCCTCCCGGCCTGGCCACACTGTTCTCAGACCTTTGCATCCTGTTAGATACCCAGCAATTGTGCCATGGCCGGGACAACATGAGCGGGCCTGGCACTCTGCAGCTCTTGTCCTTCGTGCCGGCCTGGTATGCAAGTTCTCGTGTTTCCTCATTTCCCTTGAGTTCAGGCCTGTTTGTTTTGTGTTCTTTTTGCCCTTTCTCAACCCATAAAATAACTCCAGAGCACATGGTTTTCTTCACCACTGAGAAAGCAGCCCAGATAGATGGCTGTTCAGTTAACCCAGTCCAGGCATGAAGGATTCGAAGACAGACCAGTGAATAGCCTGAGCAAAGCCCGGGCAAAAATCGCCCTGGCCCAAGGGCACAGTGACTGTCAACCCACTGCTCACATTGTGCCCGGGGCTCTGGGAAGAATGGGCAAGTATATTTGCCTGAATCTCTGTCCTTGTCTGTATTCTCTCTGTATGGATATTACAAAAAAAAAAAAAAAAAAAAAAGAATTGTCCATCTGTCACCAACCCATGGCTCTCCTGGCAGTCTGCCTGAGTCAAGCTGCAGTAGTTACTTCCTTGTTCCTTCTGCAGGTTGACATTTTCCAACATCTGCAGCCTCAATGTTGAGCAAATAAATGGCTGTCAATTCGCTCAGAGGGAATAGTCTTCATTTCTCTTGTGACCTATGTCTAGAACACATGGCAGGGCCCGAGCTGTCTGTCCTCTTTATTAGCAGAGTCTCCCAGCTCTCAGGTCTGGTGCGTGGTCGGATGTTTGCAAAAAAGCACTTTATTGGACGTAGTGGCTAATAAAAAGTTAGCATTTGGTATCACAAGTTGGGGCTACACTCTGAGTGCATATTTTTGAATAACGTTTGAAGAAAACGTCCTTCCTTTGGAAAAGCTAAGAATGCCTTTTTTAAAAATAGACCTATTCTAATGTCAATTTTCTGCCTGAATAAAAGTGAATGAATATTAAACATTGCTGCAGGCCATCTTGTCAGTGGCATTAAAGATTCTCTGCTATAATAAATAATTCTGTAAAAGCACAAATTTTGTCTAAGCAACGTTCAGCCCCATTTTTTATAATGTATTTTCAGTCCAGGGTACATATATTTGCAGCTTAATGTGTGAACATGAAATGTAGGTTTGCGAATGAGTAGCATATATTTTGAAATAGCGGTATACCCCTGTAGAAAAGGTGGGCCAGTGGCTAAATGGAGAGCAGACGATTCCTCCTAGTAGGAAGGTAGTGTATGTCATGGAGGAAAAGTGAGTCATATCCGGCACTACTGAATTGTTATTCACTTGAGTAACACATTAGGTGTCGGCTGAGGGAGATGTGATGTGTCGTGTAAAAAGAGCATTGGGCTCAAATCAGCAGCCTTGGTTTCAAGAAGGTGGCGGCTTTGCTACTCATCAACTGTGTGACCTCGGGCACCTTATTTATGCTTTCTGAGCATCACTTTTTATCGACTACAAAAGGGAAGTATCCGACTATGTGGGAGTTCTAAACCGCATTATTTTACACATTGGCGTGTCTCAATCGATGCTGAGGTAAGTAATTTATTGCTACTAGAAATAAAGTCCTGACGCTTGCAAACAATTTATGGTTGTAGCACAGATAAGTTCAGTTAGCCCTGTGATGTCATTCTCACCAACTTGGCTTCTGAAGTGGTTTCTTGAGCAAGAGAGAAGGTGTGAGTTGTGGCCGCCACCCTGGTAAGACAAATGTCACTGCCACCAAAAACTTCCAAATGACCGATTTCATTATTTACATGCCTAGAAAATGTTTTCATGGATACCATTCCCAGGAAGTTTCTGGATATTTGCCTCGCTTCCATACAAATATCTCCTGTCGGTGTTTTCTCAGTATTTTGCCCACATCTGGACATAGCATGAAGAAGCCAGTATGTTTTGTAATCGTTTTATTTTAGAGAGACAGCATGAATGGGGGAGAGGGGCAGAGTGGGGAGAGAGAGAGAATGAATCTCAAGTAGGCTCCATATTCAGCACAGAGCCCAATACAGGGCTCTATCTCAGGATCCTGGGATCGTGACCTGATCTGAAATCAAGAGTTGGATGCTTAAGCAACAGAGCCACCCAGGTGCCTCAGAAGGCAGTATCTCTTAAATGTGATCCACCTTGTATGAACTACTGGGCTGGATTTTCCCCCCAGCATTCCCTCCAGTGAACTACCCCTTATGCAGTTAACAAGGGAGGACTTTCACACATGCCGAGTGGGGTGGCTGAGGGAGCAGATGCTAACTACGTCCAGAGGTAGAAATGTATCTGGAAGCAGAAGCATCTCTGGAATGTTTCTGCTGCTCTTCTGATGCTGGGTATTTGCTGCTGGCTGCCTGATCACAGAGCCTGACTCCCTTGGCGTTTGAGGACTTGGAGTTTCAAGCTCCATATTTGCGTCTTCTAGCTTTTCTTTGCCTCAAGGCATCTTAATACAGGTATGGGATATGGGTTGAGCCGTAATGAATCTCCTTTCTTCTCCTGCCTGCTCCACCCATAGCCCACCTGCTCCCACTGAACACACAACTTAAAGAAACACCAATAAATGGACGGGAGAACACCAAAGAATGGTGGAAACAGCCAAGGTAGTGAGGACTCAGCCAAGTCTGGGGGCTTCTTTAACTGCTTCTTCTTTGCCTGGCAGGGGGTTAAATTTTCCATACGTTGATTTGTTGATGCACATGACTCCGTGAGGTAGGCATTAATATCCACATTTTATAGGTGAGAATGCTGAGGCTCAGAGAAATTAAGTAACTTTTCACCCAACTGGTAGCCACTGGATAAGATTCACAGGCAGGCAATCTGGCTCCAAAGTCAAGGCTCTTGACGACTCTTCTTACCACGTCATCTGTACTGCGAGTTAACTGAGCTTCTGCAGCTATTTTCGCCTAACTGTCCCATGAAGTCACTCTTATTATCCAAACATTCCATTTGAAGAATCCAGGGATCCGTGAAATTAAGTAATGTGACTAAGGTCACGTGGCTGGAAATAGTGACAGGCAGTGAAGGAGCTGGGATTTGAATCTAGGTCTGGGATCTGACGTAGGAAATGTAAGAGGAACACAAGAAAGCGAGCATCAGTACCTTCCTTTTGGAAGGCCAGGACTTCCCAGAAGCAGATGAAAGGAGACCACTCCTAGGACGAACCTGGAAAGGACGGATAGATTTTGTCTAGGAGAAATACTTAGAGGAAGTCGATAGGAAGCTAAAGAAGTTCAGACGTTAGTACTAAGCCCCATTCTCAATGTACAGAAGTTTGCTCTCAGCTTCTGAAAAGCAAAAGCTGCAGCAGCTGACTGTGTACCCTCAGCCTCGCGGGGACAGTCCCCCGCCCCAAGACTGTGTTGTGCTAGCCTCGCTAAGACTGCCAAGAGCTTCATTTACCGCTGCTACAATATCTCCACTAGCTAGTGTTCACATTAAGGGAAACAATTAGAAAGCTAATTGGTTTGTTGTTTTTTTTTTTTTTCCTTCCTTGCTTCTCTATTTCCGAAGCTACTCTGCCTTGATCGGGAGCCTAAGTGCTTTTATGCGCTCACCAACCTTGCTTCCAGGGTTTCGATGCAAGGTTTGTAAAGACATAGCATTGCAAAGAAGCCAGCCCATGAATGTGCAAGTTTAATTTCTAATGACTGTCCTCAGTGGAAGCTCTTTACCCATTTATATACAATTAATTTTTAGAACAGAAATAAAGATAGCTTGTCAATTGCTCTTTTTGGAGTTTGTCAGTGACATTTGTATTTGAAACCACATTTCCAGCATTTTCAGAAGGAAGCAAACCCAGAATAAGCAAGTGGACAGTCTGAAATGAAGTATCAGTAAGTGACAAAAGTCTGTTACAGAGTCCATGCGTTTTGTCCAACCAGAAATGCTCTTTTTGGAGTTTGTCAGTGACATTTGTATTTGAAACCACATTTCCAGCATTTTCAGAAGGAAGCAAAACCAGAATAAGCAAGTGGACAGTCTGAAATGAAGTATCAGTAAGTGACAAAAGTCTGTTACAGAGTCCATGCGTTTTGTCCAACCAGAAATGCGGGAGTCTCAGGGTCGCCTGGGTAGCTCAGTCAGTTAAGCGTCTGACTCTTGATTTCAGCTCAGGTCATGACCCCACAGTTCATGAGTTCAAGTCCCGCTTTGGGTTCTGCGCTGACAGTGCGGAACCCTCTTGGGATTCTCTCTCTCCCTCTCTCTCTGCCCTTCCCCTGCTCGCTCTATCTCTCCCCCTCAAAATAAGTAAATAAACATTAAAAAAAAAAGAAATGTGGGGGTCTTTTGCTGGTTAGAAATTATTAAAAAAAAACGAAAGAGCCAAATTAGAAGCAGGATATTCTGATAGTGGAAATCAGACTCAGAACGACACAGGGTAAGGACAATCATGTGGGGCCATTAAATGTAAGGACAAATAATTTCCCATACCTTAACACACTTTCAGAGTACCACATTTTTTAAATAAAATAATTGCTAGTTATACTCTTCTCAAGCATAAAATCAAATTATGTTTAGTACAGACTAACAAAAACAGGGTCACAATTAATGTTCTTTATAAATAATTCAATAAAAATAATAATGTTTTCCTGAAATATGATTCAAAGGAATGTAATTTATCTGAAAAATGGATTTGTGTGGAGTACTTCTTCTGCAAAGATGCTAGGTGATACGTTAGTTTATATATATCAGTGAGTGTGGTGCATCTTATCTTACTTATAAGTTTGGCATTATACTCCTAGTTTTAGATGGGGCCATGAGTTATGGCAAGGGGCATGGACTTAACCAGTGTTTGAGCGTGCCAGGGCCGATCCAAGATGCCATCCCCTCTCTCCACTTACTGGTTTCATCCTATGCAAGTTCAACCTGGAAGGTTGGAGGGAAATCATGGAGAACCGTATTGCTATCCTCTTTTGGTCCTCCAAACAATTCCTCCCCTCCCCTCCCCTCCCCTCCTCTTCCCTTCCCTTCCCTTCCCTTCCCTTCCCTTCCCCTCCCCTCCCCTCCCCTCCCCTCCCCTCCCCTCCCCTTCCCTTCTCCTCCCCTCCCCTTCCCTCCCCCTCTTTCCCCCCTTCCCTTCCCTTCCCTTCCCTTCCCTTCCCTTCCCCTCCCCTCCCCTCCCCTCCCCTCCCCTCCCTTCCCTTCCCATCCCCCTCCCTCCTTCTCTTCTCTCCATTTCCTTCTCTCTCATTAAATTGAATTGGAAGTTAAAATATTCTTTGCCTTAGGTAAATGGGAGATTACAAAATTTCAGCCTTACACCAGTGTTAGGCAAGAAAACCTGAGTACACACCTAGTACGATATTAAAGCATTCCAATGATATGACCTAGCACCATACAATTCAGTTGGATTTTGCATAGTGGTGGCAGTGAAGTGAAGTAGCAGCTATCATTAATTGAGCACTTACTGTATGCCAAGCACTCCATTTTACACAGTAAGAACATATCCAACATGAATTTTACTTACATGATGAGAAAATATGCAATGTTTATGGAATCATTTTTGTAATTCATCCAAATCTATACTCTGTTTGATATTAACCAAATCAGGTTTGTTTTTTACCCTGACTTTTACCACTCATGGTTTGCTATCATATGTCAAGCCCCCAGCCTCTCCTACAAGTCTGCTGTGAGCCATAATGGATTTATCTAGTAATATGTCCTTTTTTTTTCTAGTAATATGTCCTTGAATGACATAATGAGTTCACCTCTTGATTGCCATATGTTTTGTATTTTCTGAGTAAAGCTGTCACTTCCTTTTATTTATATTCTAATTTTTCTCTTGTAGATGTCAAGTAATGTTGCTTCACTATTTTGTCATTTCATGAGGCCACGGGACCAGAGTTCTGGCTCTGCCATTAGTTAGTTTTGAGATCTCCATTTATTCAGTTAGTATCCCTTGACTTCAGTTTTCTCATCATTAGAATACAGAGTGGTCCTTAAGCTTCAAATGTCCCTTCCAACTCTAAAAGTATGTTATTTTATGATTCAATTTACACCCTTCATGATCCATAATCCTTGCTCATATCTCCTTTATCTAGAATGGAACTGTAATGATGTAAACCATCATTTGGACAATACCTGATGCTACGTTCCCACTCCCGACCAATTAAATCTGGGGGCGGAGTCCAACATCATATTTTCAAAAGTTCTCCAGTTTATTCAAATCTGCAGCTAGAATTAACAACTACTAGTCTTCACTAAAGCATCCTGATTTTATCTTGGTGTCTCTACTGGTCACTGCTACAAATCAACAGACAGAAGAGAAAGGGAAAAATGTTCTAAGATCCTTCTGTATGGAAGCAAGGGACCAGGGGTCTGATAGGAGGAAGGTAGCCAGTAGCAGAAGAGGTATTCATGGCTTTGGAAGATATTATAAAGGAGCCATTCTTATTCAGGTACAGAATATAATCTTTCAAAGGCTTGGCTGGTGGAATTCGAGAATAACCAAGAAAAAGAGTGTTTGGTCCTCCATTTTAACCACTGTTTAAATTTGAGTTTTCTCCCACAAAAATATACCTCCAGTTTTATAAGGCACAGCAATAGATATAAAGTATGCTTTATGGTATGCTTTGGGGTCAGCATTGCAGGCGTGGAGCTCCACAAACATGGGTCCATGCACACATCTGTTACAAATCTAGCCTGTGTCCCATGTTGCATGGCCTCCCCATTCATGAAGTCCACTTCCTTGGAAAGCTGCCTTGGAGCAATCGAACTGGAATTGATAACTCAGAGCTTTTTTTCTTGACTGAAACTTCTACCTTTCTTCCCATAAAAAAGAAATGGTTGAATTTAAAGCAATATGTGCTCAGGGCTGAGACCACCATGAAATTCTACAACTACATTTGATGACGACAACAATAAGGGGTGAGTTATGAAAAGTTAAGTGTAGGGTGAGAGGTGGCATAGAGCAGTAGAGACACTGGCTTATGTGCCCCTGCTTCTGGAAATTAGACTCACTCTGCCACTGAGTGATTTGATCCTGCAGACTTCTTTTTAACTTTTAAAAGTTCTCCGTTTTCAGAAATGTGGAACGGGAGCAGGTGACAGGATCCTCTCCAGGGTCCCTTTCATCAGTCAGGTTCTACAGTTTTCAGCTTATGTGTCACTAGCTGTACTTTCTTTGGCTAACAAATGGATTGTCTAATTTTCCTCTTTAATTGGTACTGAAGTTTCTAAGACTTCTACGAGATGGGGTCACATGGAAGGCAGAGAGCCCAGTGGCTGTCTTCTCCAGAGGAGGTATTAGACCAAGGGACTTCATAAGTCCCAGTGACAGTGCTGCATCCTGATTGATTCCTCACTTTAATTTCATCTAGGCTTTTATATCTGCAGGAGAAAATTTGTTTTTTACATGTCCTGATGTGTGAAATTCTATTTATCATTTTTAACATTTCTAGAACAGTTCCCTTTGACCTTCAATCTAATGCTTTCCATCCATGAGCAAAACTCTTTCCATAGCTAGAGATATCGAATACTGGGTGAGCAAGACAACTCCATAATTGACATGTTTGTATTAACAGTGTGTATGCCTTGATACCTTGAGAAGTTAATATATTTTTGCCTGAAGTAATTACAGTTTCCCTACGAGAACATGGACAGGTTTCACTGAGCTATACATCTTTTTCCCTGTCAGATATGTACAATTGTCTTTAAAAATTAGGAAGCTAATTCCCTTTGATAGCTTCTGAATAAATGTTCACTATCAAAGGCTTTAACATTAGATGCAAATTGACACTTGAATATAAAATAGGCTTTAAAAATCTCTCTTCTTCCTTGGCTATCATCTGTTTTGTTATATACCAAATAAACACTGGTATATAAAAGATTCATATTGTGATGCCAGTGTTCCTGATAGAGGAGTTCACGGATACAGGAAAATCTTCATTTGCAGCCACATAAAGGCACTGGTTTTCCACTGTTTCTTGTCAAGCTCCCGCAGGGGCACCATGGGAACCAGATTGCCCAGGGCACACAGTTCAGCTGCATCTACAGCGGGTGCAGAAGAGTTACCAGTAACACAGATGCATATTGTCACAGTAAAGAGCCAAAAATGCCTTCCTCTTTTTCCCTGGCAGGAAGGCTCTAAAACATGACGACTGACTTATGAGACAGCTTGGCTCTGAGCAGCGTGAGACACTGAGTCAGATCACAGCAAGAAAAAACCCAGACGTGATTTATATGGAAATAACATACTCTTCACATACAATATTTTTTGGAGGAGGCATAGTTATGTGCCAGAGTGTTTCTTCTGTTATCTCCAAGGCACTGGATAGCATCAAAAGGTGGTGTTCCAGCCACAGTTTGGGTCAGCTCCTCTTGCTTAAAATGGTCATGCTATTTTTCTCTTGATTCAGTTACGTAAGTTTATTTCCAGAAGAGTTTTTTGGCTAGGATGTAAAAGATTCAGTCGTTCATTCAACAAGTATTTATGTTCATGCTCTAGGCTCTGTTTCAGATGCTGGGCCTTCTTGAGTCTATATTTGAAGGGAGTGACAGAATTAATAAATAAATAAAAGATGTCGTATGTCACACTGTGATCGTTGCAATGGAGTAAAATAAAGCAGAGCGCAGGGATAGGACGTACAGTGTGGGAGAGGGTGCTTTTTAAAATAGTGTGGTCAGGGAAGGTCTCCATGAATAGACGATATTTGGGCAATGAACTGAAGGAAGTAGGATGCAAGCCATGTGCACGTCTAGGGGAAAGTGACGGGGTTTGGAGCAGGGTGTTAGTAACAGGGGTAGTGGGAAGTGACAGCTTCTCCAACTACATTGGAGGTGGAAATGACAGAATTTCCTTTCAGATTGCATGTAGGGTAGGAGAAAATTGCTCAGGGATGACTCCAAGGATTGCGGCTGCAGCAGCTGAAAGATGGAGTTGTCCTTCACTGGCATGGAGAAGTCTGCAAAAGCCAGTTTGGAGAGGATGGTATTAGGCATTCTGCTTTCGATCTGTAAAGGTTGAAATATTTATTATACATCCAAATACAGAAGTCATGTGGGCAGTTGGATATTCAAGTGTGGAGTTCAGGGGCAAGACTGGTGATGAAGACGTATATTCCAGGGTATCCATTCTTAGATGACATTCAACGCTATAAAGCTGGATGAGATCATCTAAGGCAGTGATTTGCAGTCAGTGCCCACATCCACCCTTAGAAATTCTTCTCTAATTGGCTTGTAATGGATCCCAGACATTGGTATTTTTAAAAATCTCTCCAGATGATTAGTCTATACAGATTGGGTTAAGGAGTAAGTGTGGTTAGAGATAAGAAGGAGGCTAAGACAGAGTCCAGGGCATGCTAACATGTAGATGCCAAGGAGATGAGGAAGAGAGTAAAGGGAAGGAGCTACTGTGAGGCAGGAGGAAAACCAGGAGAGTGAGGGGTCCTGGAAGCCAAGTGAACAGAGTATCGAGGAGGAAGTGACCAACTGTATTAAATGCCGTGGGCAGGTTAAATTAGTGAAGACTAATAACGGACCATTAGATTTCGCAATGTGAGGCCACTCACTGTGGCTTTCAGAAGAGCTGTATTGATGGCCCAGTGGGGCAATAGCCTGATTGATATGGCTTCAAGAAAGAACAGAGGAGAGAAATTAGAGCGAGTCCTTATAAAACAATCCTTCTGACAAGTTTCTCTATAAAAGGGAGCAGAGAAGTGGAGAGTTAGCTGGAGGGAGAGGTGAGAGTAAGAGAATTTCATTGTTTTAAGATGGGAAACATAACAGCACACACAAATAGTGCATTTGTAGGCTCTTGAAAATGACCCGGTAGAGAAGGGAAATGATGCAGGAGAAAGAAGGAAGAATTAGTGGAACAATCCCCTGGGGTAGGGAAAAGGGGTGTGTGTGCGGTGAATGGTTTACTCTGGATGGAAGTGTGGCTGGTTGCTCCATGGTAACAAGGAAGGCTTGAGTTCATGAACCGTTTGCAGAGAGGTGGATGCTTTGGGTGACAGGTGTGAAGGAAATGGGAAGCACATTCTTCAGATAGGAGAGGGAATGGGAAGGAAGGGTGAGAGGCTTAGGGAGAGAGCAAAGCATGAGATACACGCAGGGAAAATAAGTCAATGGACAAGGGAAATGACTTGATGGGCGGTCCAGGGATCACGGGTTTAGGGTAAGACCATCGGCCCCAGCAGTGTGTTTGTCTTCCAGCCATGGTCAGCTGTGTGCCTGGTGCAGAGGACCTGGAGCCCTGGACTCAAGCAGGGTGGAGTCTTTGCCAGGTGCATAAAATGAAGGGAGAGTGGGCCACCGAGTTGAGTTATTTGCAATGGCATGATTATAATGACAAACGCTGCAAGTTAGGCTCGTTGGGGGAAAATGAGGACACCCTGGAGATGAAGAATAGTGAAAAGGTGGTAGGATTAATGGATCGGAGGTCTGGCATAGGGTTAGGAAATTGCTGAAGACATGTTTCTAATAATTCATTTATGCCATGAAACCACTGTCTATTTCGATGAAAGGTAAGCACATTCATCACTGAATCTGATTTCACTCTGAATCTAGTTAATTAAGTTTTCAACCATTAAAATTAGTTAAGTTATGCAAAAAGGGCCACAGCTTTGAACATTAGTATGCATTCTTTCACTTACAATTATGAAATGAATATATTAGTGTATAATCTAAAAACAATTAGTGATTGCTAGAATACATCTCAGTAATCTGTCTCTTGTAAAGTAATAAATTGCCAAAGACAGAATTAAACTATCCTGAGCACTTTTTAAATATTTATGCTTCTTTGTAACCCCAGTGGTTTGGGGAAAAAATGATGACAAACAACATAATGTATCTCTCCGTCTGTTTTGTAAATCACTTTAATTTTGCTAAATTGCTGGAAAGGGATTTACTATGGTTAAGAAACACTTTTCAAAAATGTAATTGATAAAATTGTGTTATAAAAGACCAATGCCAGAGCTATAAAGTGCTTGATTTTGATAAGATTTTGTCCATTACACTTTAGAATTTCTATGTGTGAATGGGGATTTAGCCGTCCAACAACCAATTCTAATCCTATTCTAATGACCTTTCCATTCCACTGACTGGAGGGGGCAGCGTGGGTGCCTTGCTCCATGCCCTGCTTCCCTGATTGGATGAAGAGAGCCAATTTCTTCTAGTATGAGGACCCAGCATGGTGAGCCCATGTACGGCTCCCTCCTCTGACACAGCCTTGTGGCCAGGTCACTTTCCACCAATCCCTTTTTGACTGGCAATGGCTTATGTTCTTATGTTTGCTGCTGAAACCCCACCCTCCCCCCATCTGCCCACCAAGATATAATCACCTTACAAGTGTGAGGAAAACACGAATTTGTGTGGTTTATGTCTTCATTTGGGATAAAATATGGTTTCTGATCCTGAAAAATGGAATGCCTCTTCATGGTCTCAACAGTGTTATAATTTTCACCACCATCAAAGTTAGACTAAAACTTTGAATAAATTTTAGAACAATAAAAACACATACAAAATCCCCCACAATTTTGAGGTTTACTGGATTCCTGGTTAAGATGAGATGATTGATTCAATGTTTGCTTCTTTTTCTCCATTTGGGAGTTTTGTGGCCTCAGGCTTCTTCCACACTCAATCTCTTGGTCCATCCATACCAGTGGCACTAAGTTCTAGATGCAGTTACAAGCACTTGCTATTGTGCTCTAGGTTGTCAGGTCCAGACCTAATGACCATTCTCGTATCTTCAAATAAGATCAGTCTAGAGCCTAAATGAGCCTATGACAGTGACTCTGGGTTCCACTACACATCTAATCTTCGATTGACTCTGCTTGAACTTCTGCCTTGACTTACTATTCTTAGATACAGGTCTTCGACAAAAGTGGTAACGTGGGTTGTATATCTAAAGCTTTTCTATACAGATTAGGATAGAAGAAAACTCACAGGCAGTCCTCACACGTATAATGTGTTCCTGAAGATATGGAAAATCAAGCGCCAGAAAGTCGACAAATAGATTTGTATGTTACAAGGGATTTCCCTTTCCATAGAGATTTAAAAAAGTAAATCCCTAATTATAATTTACCTATAATCTTCCATGAAATGGTTTTATTTTTTATTTTTTAAGCATTTAGATAAATTTTATTTATTTATTTATTTATTTATTTATTTATTTATTTTAATATGAAATTTATTGTCTAATTGGTTTCCATACAACACCCAGTGCTCATCCCAACAGGTGTCCTCCTCGATGCCCGTCACCCACCCTCCCCGCTCTCCCACCCCCCATCAACCGTCAGATTGTTCTCAGTTTTTAAGAGTCTTTTATGGTTTGGCTCCCTCGCTCTCTAACTTTTTTTTTTTTCCTTCCCCTCCCCCATGGTCTTCTTCCATGATATGGTTTTAATATTCAGCAAGTATTCTTCAGTTTTGTTCATTAACTAAACAGGTATCTTCATCGTTCTAATAAGTGTTCAACTGAGACTAGAGATTTGCTGTTCTGTTGAACAACCTGTGCTCCTTATTGGTTAGTACCAGAGCTTCCGTTTCTCTGTTTTCCCTTCACTCCTATAACATGATCTGGGGAACATGCAATGTGATAGTCACATTCTCACATAAACGTTTCAGTACAGATGGAGATGACAATGTCCCACACTTAAGCTACTGTGCAGCAGGATATGTGCCCTACACTGTGATCTGGGAGTTATAATCATCCTGAGTATCAAAGTATGGTTGTGTAGATGATCAGTGTTACATGAAACCAGACATATCACCAATAAGGAAGAACCACTTCTACGTTTTCTTTCTTTTTTTTTTTTTTTAAGTTTATTTTGAGAGATAGAGTGAAAGAGAGAGAGCGGGGGAGGTGTAGAGAAAGAGGGAGAGACAGAATCCCAAGCAGGCTCAGCACTGTCAATGCAGAGCCTGACATGGGGCTCGAATTCACAAACCGTGAGACCATGACCTGAGCTGAGATCAAGAGACAGATGCTCAATGGACTGAGCCACCCAGATGCTCCTCACTTACACATTTTCTAAAGCAGACCCATGAATAAAGGAGAGGAAAGCATTGAAGGGGAACTAGGACACAGTGGGGGGTGGGGGAAGAGGGTCCAAGATACTAAAAACTCACCTTATTTGTCCATTGAATCGTGGTTGGGAAACATGATTCAATACTCCCTCACATTTGAATTATCATTTTGTTTTGTTTTGCTTGGAATAGCATCTGGGAGTAGTCTGTACCCATTTTATTGATTTATGCTTACCTATTGATTGATTGATTGATTTGCAATTAGGAAACAAATTGTCGTAATCATTAAAAAGAAACAGAACCTGGGGGTGCCTGGGTGCTTAGTTGATAGAGCATCGGACCCCTGATTTCGGCTCAGGTCATGGTCTCATGGTTGTGAGACTGAGTCTCTCGTCGGACTCCATGCTGGGTAAGGAGGCTGCTTAGGATTCTGTCACTCTCCCTCTGCCCCTTCCTCTCTCTTACTCTCTGAAGTTGAAAAAATTTTTTTAGAAAAAAGAAACAAAACCTAAACTTAAATCTATGTTCACCACTCAAGGCAACAAATGACATTTTTGGGGAGTTCCTGCCAGAAATATTTCTCTTAATATGCTAAGTATTAAGCACTGGAACACCTTTTTCTTCATTTTGGACTTATATGTTTACAAATTCTCTCTTTGTGAGGCATCATATCATTTGAAAAACATCTGTGTTATTCTTCATGACGGGGCTAAAGAATGAAAAACTGTGACCAATGCCACAATTAATAAATTAATTAGAAAATATGGGGTGCCTGGGTGGCTCAGTTGGTTGAGCACCTGACTGTTGATTTCTGCTCAGGTCATGATCTCACAGTTCATGAGTTTGAGTCAGGCATCAGGCTCTGTGCTGGCAGTGGGGAGCCTGCTTGGGATTCTCTCTCCCTCCCTCTCTCTCTGTCCCTCCCCAACTCAAGCATGCTCTCTCTCAAAATAAATAAATAAAGTTTTTTAAAAAAGAAAAGAATTCAAAAAGTTTGGATCACAGATGATGAAACAGAGTGACACTTGTGTTGGGAGAGTTTTCTCTTTTAGAATGGATTTCTCCAGAGGGGTAATAAGCCATATGAAACTTTTACCTACAGTGTTTTACATTGTAATAATAGCTGCTTTAGCTCATGCTCCATTAAAAACAAAAACAAAAACAAAACAAAAAACAAACAACAAACAAACAAAAACCCAACTCAAAGCATTGAAGTCAGGGACAGATGTATTCCTTGAATTATTATTATGGTCACTTCAAGAGCCAGTCAAGGGGTGCCTGGGTGGCTCATTCAGTTAAGTGTCTGACTTTGGCTCAGGTCATGATCTTACAGTTAGTGGGTTTGAGCCGCACATCGGGCTCTGTGCTGACAGCTCGGAGCCTGAGCCTGCTTCAGACTCTGCTTCTCACTCTCTGTCCCTCCCCACTAGTGCTCTGTCTCTCCCTATCTTTCAAAACTAAATAAATGTTAAAAAAAATTGTAAAGAGCCAATCAAATACTACTATGCATTATTAAAATTATAGCATCCTGAAGAGAGTAAAATTGGGGTAGCACATTGTCCTGAACCTTAAGAGTTGAATTCTAGATCCAGTCGATGTCATAACTCTCTCTTGCTTTTAGGCAAATAACCTGAAGGAAGGGCAGGAGACTAGGTAATATTTCACATTCTAGCTGTTACATTTTAAATTGTGCAGAATAGGGGCACCTGGGTGGCTCAGTTGGTTGGGCGTCTGACTTCTACTCAGGTCATGATCTCGTGGTTCACAAGTTCGAGCCCCGCATCGGGCTCTGTGCTGACTACTCAGAGCCTGGAGCCTGCTTTGGATCCTATGTCTCCTTCTCTCTCTGCCCCTCCCTGCTTGCATTCTGTCTGTCTCTCTCTCTCTCAAAAATAAATAAATATTAAAAAATATAAATAAATTGTGCAGAATAAAAGGTACAGTAGCCAGACTGTAATCCAGGGAAAAATAAAATTCAGCCACTATAGCACATACTGTCTTGGTTTTCCAGTCGCCTCTCGAATTAGAGGAATTATTTCAGCAGATTTTGCCCTTCACTGCAGGCTTCAGGTTTGTTCCAAGTAACTCGTGTATTTTATGTCCTGTTGTTTGGAATAGTAAAGGGCCTGGCACCTGCTGGTTTCCCCAAGATGGTAATAATCCCAGGTCTCTATAGGTACTCTTTAACCCTACCACTCAGTCTTCAGCTCCTTGCCTGGAAGTTTAACTTAGAACAGAACTGTTTAGGGTGGGTCAGCCCTGCCACCCTGCCTTCTCTCCTATCACGCCGCTCTGTTTTCTCCTGGTTGCCTAAATTGCTGTTTTCTGGAAAGAAGCATTTCTGCTTCCTCTAGTCAAAGAATCTGGGTGGTTTCTTGTTTTAATTTTCTTTTTTTTAGTGTTATACTTTTCAGTGTACTGTTTTAAAGCACCTAAGCTGACATCTCTAAATGAGGACAAGGATGGAGAGTCGACTTGAAGAGAGGGTCCTCACCAAGGAGGGAGGTCAGGAGGAAGCAATATAGGGAGCAAATCACAGTGACAAATGCTTCTCTCACCAGCTCCCTTATAGATTTGAACTCCGTAAGTTCAAGAAAAGCGCTTTGCTCATCTGTGTATCTTCAGCATGTAGCCCTGTGTTTAGCCCTCAGGAAGTACTTGATAAATATTGGTTCCACCGAATAGAACACAAACACACACTGTTGAACCACGCATGGCGGACAGTTGGTGACTGAGTACAATTGAAGATGGACCCATGGGAGAAGAAAGGAAATAAATTTCTCACTCTGGCTTCTGTCCCCAAATATCTCTCTGCCATGTCCCTGTTTGAAGCTGTGTTCTTATATAACCTATTCGCATAATCGGCTCTAAATTTTAGAGCTGTCTTTCAAATCATTGAACTATTAGCAACTGTTGTACCCATGTTTAGTGGATTCTTTGTGTAACCAAAGGGGCTCAGACAAAATAGCTATTTCCCAAGATCGCTTCACAAATGTGAAGCCTTGCCTGCTGTTTGTATTGTAAATGTAACGACGTGTATTGTTGATTCCATTCTGGGTATGATTGTGTGGGTGAAGCCTTCTGTGCCAATGGTGGCTGTAGAGTCTGCAGCTGTTAGTAGATAAATCATTATCCTGATGTTGGCTTCTGTTTATCATCTGCCTAGATTTTACAAAGAGTCAAAAAAAAAAAAAAAAAGGAGAGAGAGAGAAGAAAAGTTGACTCTTTAGCGACACTGTAGTGACTTTTCCTGATTTCCAATAGCCCGGAGCACCAAGTATCACTTTTATAGTTTTTATTGCTAACTTAGTGAATGTCAACATAGGTAGCTTTGTATCTGCATCAGAAAACAGTCTTTAAAACACATTTCATTGAAAATCTGGTGGATCATATTTCATTTAAAAGGATGTCACCGGTTTACACGGATGCCTGATTCTACCAATCACTGCTATTTAGTCAAAACTCTGCCCAAAAGATAAAAGCTCTGTGTTAAGCATGCTTGGGAGAAGTGATTGCAGAAGTAGCCCTACCAGTCAGTGGGGTCAGATTCCTGGGATCAGACCAAGGAATCTTCCAGGCTTTGGTAAATTTATTTCATTTTTAACACGCTCACTAGGGTGCAGCAGCGAGAAGTTGTGTGTGCTCTCTGAGATTGAATCTATCCACCACTAGAAGCCAAATAACTGACTTAAATCAAGGACAGCAGAGTGAACTGGAGAGACACCAAGTTCAGATTCAGATTCATTTTACATGTGTTCATTATCTGAAGTCTTCTGTTACTAATTTTACTTCTCTGAGACTGGGTGGTTATATCTTTATTATAAAGTATTTTTTTCCCCTATAAAAGGTAGTTTGTTAGCAAATTGATATTACTAAGGTACTAGGAGCTAAAATAACTCTTTTTTTTTTTTAATTTTGGACTCGGGGCGCCTGGGTGGCTCAGTCGGTTAAGCATCCAACTTCAGCTCAGGTCATGATCTCACGGTTCGTGAGTTCAAGCCCCGCATTGGGCTCTGTACTGACAGCTTGGAGCCTGGAGCCTGCTTCAGGTTCTGTGTCTCCTTCTCTCTCTGTCCCTCCCCAATGTGTGCTCTGTCTCTCTATGTCTCTCAAAAAATAAGTAAATGTAAAAAATAAAAATTAAAAAAATTAAATTTGGGACTCAAATTCCTCAACTGCTGTACCTATAGAGGGCACTTATTCCCAGCCTCATATTATAAACCTATGAGTAGTAACATAAGAGATTTCAGGTCTCTCTTAACTGAATCTTTGCCATTAAGATATTTCTGACTATATTTGATAGAGAAAGACAGTAAAGCTCAGGAATCTTAGATTTTAGGTTTGATATTGCCAGTTTCTAGCTTTCTTACCTTGGGGACACCATTTAACCCCACTGAGCCTCAGTTTCTCCAATTGTAAAAAATAAAAGGATCATAGTATCTCACCCATTGATGATTATATCCAATGCAGTATGTCAGAGTATTTCTAAAAAGTTTAAAGCATATGTAAGTGTTTCTGTTTAAGACAAGATATGCATTCAAAACATGGAGTGTGTAACTGCTAGGGGGTGGTGTTTGTTTTTAGTCTCTAAATCACATTCCCTTCAAAATTTTTCCATTACTGATGTTCTTATAACAGAGTTTCAAAAAAATAAAAAAAGAAACACAGCTATAGGCAACCATTAGGATAAATTAGAATCTGTGTCTAAAGAATATAAGGCTTTCACATCTCTGTCCTGAGGGGTCAATATCTACAGTTACACAGGAAAAACAAAATTATATCTGTGAAAACAACCCAGTCATGAAATTCACTTATACTGATTATAATCAGGATGTAAGAGTACTCATTTTTAGTTATCTTTTTTGTGTCACATTCTTGGTTTCCTTTTTTAAAAGAAATTCACCTGGTCAGGCTTCTGTGAAGATCCAGATGTGATTAGCTTATACGAACCTGAAATTTAAAGACAACTAAGAGATTTTACCAGTGACTTGGATTTTATTGGCTTTTGGAAAATCTGAAGTAAATATTATCCATATTAAAATATTAAAAAATATTTAATATTTTTCTATATCTTATGAAGTAATTCTCTATATGATGTTGTATAAATCACATTCATTTTTATAAATTTTTGGTACATCCTTAATGACTGTTTTCATAGCAAGATTGTGTACAGAGAGAACCATGTGTTATCTTGGTAATATCTTTCGCAGAAGTTTACATTTACAAAACAGAATACAATCAAGTTTGAAATTGTGTTTGTGTGGCTTTCCAGGTATTGCCACCTGTCTCACGTAGGATGTCTGGGTCGTACTTAGGGAACAGTTTACCATCTATTATTCTTTCTACCAGGCTCCCACCTTTCTGGCATTAAACCTTAGGACCAAGTTGATGAATTTGAACTAACACTAATTATATATCATTCAGTAACCATCAAAAAGGAGACCAAGACTGAAATTAGGATAGACATTTGCTTGGATTGCTTTTTCTCTCTCCCCATTTTATTAACATCACTCCCATTGATTGATTGGTTGATTGATTGGCATTTCCTAGGGAGAAATAAGTGGGATGTACTACTCTTATTTTTTTTTCTTTCTTTAACTGAGGTATAATTGACATAGCACATTATATTAATTTCAGGTGTACAACATAATCGTTCGATATTTGTATATATTGTGAAATGATCACCACAATAAGTCTAGTTAACATCCATCACCAACACATGATCACAAAAATTTCTTTCTTGTGATTAGAGCTTTAAAGATCTGTTCCCTTAATGCCTTTCAAATATGCAATACTTAGTTCCCATGCTGTACAAAGTTTACTACTCTTGAATAGGTAGTTATGTATATGATCATGCGTCTAAAATCATCTGTCTGGATTTTGAAATTTAGGGATAATATTTAATATGTTGTTTCACATTCAACTTTCAGCTAGACTTTCTTACAATTTGGGTATAGAAAGCCAGGTAATGAACAGAGACAGATGACAATGAAAAGCCTATTTTTAAATGTATAATTTAATGAATTTTGCCAACTATATATATAGGCCCATGTAACCAATACCCAAATCAAGATATAGAATGTTTCTATCACCCAGAAAGTTCTTTCTTGTAGAGTTTCAGTCAGTCTACTGCCTCTCCCCACCCCCAGCAACTATTGATCTGATTTCTAGCACTATGGATTAGTTTTCCCTGTTTTAGAGCATCATATCATTGGAGTCACATATTCAACTGTGTCTGGCTTCTTTTAGTCAGTATTATGCTTTCGAGATCTATCAATTTTGTGGCATGTGTCAGTGTTTGTTCCTTTTTATTGCTGAGTAGTTGCTATAGATTGAATGTTTGTGCCTCCTCCCCCCAACCCCCGCCCCGGCCAATTCACCTAATCCCCAAATGTGATGATATTAAGAGGTGGGACCTTTGGGAGGAAATTAGGTCGTAAGGGTTGAATCTTCATGAATGGGATTCATAATTTTATAAAAGAGGCCCTGAGAGCTTTATCGCCCCCCCCCCCCCGGCCCCCGCCTTCCTCCAGTTGGAGGTTGCAATGAAAAGAGGATGGTCTGTGAACCAGGAAACAGTTTCTCATCAGACACAGAATCTGCCCAATGCTATGACCTTGGACTTCCCAGCCTCCAGAATTATAAGAAATAAAGTTCTGTTGTTTTTGAGCCGGTTCTGCTATAGCAGCCTGAACAAACTAAGGCAGTAGTATAGTTATTCCCCCTTACCTGTAGTCTTGCTTTCTGGGATTTCAGTTACCATGGTCAACCATGATCCGGAAGCAGATGATCTTCCTTCCGACGTGTTGTCAGGTCACTAGTAGCCTAATTTTACATCATGATGCTTATGTCATTCACTTCACTTCATCTCATCATGTAGGCATTTTATCATCTCACATCATCACAAGAAGGGCAAGTACAGTTCAGTAAGATATTTTGAGAGAGAGAAAGACCACATTCATATAACTTTTATATTGTATACCATTATGATTGTTGTGTTTTATTATTATTATTGTTTAATCTATTATTGTGAATAATTTATAAATAAAACTTTATAATAGGTATGTAGGTATAAGAAAAACATAGTGGGGGTGCCTGGGTAGCTCGGTCGGTTAAGCGTCCGACTTCGGCTCAGGTCATGATCTCACGGTCTGTGAGTTCGAGCCCCGCGTCAGGCTCTGTGCTGACAGCTCAGAGCCTGGAGCCTGTTTCCGATTCTGTGTCTCCCTCTCTCTCTGCCCCTCCCCTATTCACGCTCTGTCTCTCTCTGTCTCAAAAATAAACAAATGTTAAAAAAAAATTAAAAAAAAAAAAAAGAAAAACATAGTGTATATAAGGTTTGTAGTACCCAGTTTCAGGCATCCACTAAGGGTCTTGGAGTGTATTTTCTGCGGATAAGGAGGGGGACTACTGTATTCCATCTTATGAAAATAGCACAGTTTACCTTTTCTGGATGTTTGAGTAGGTTACAGTTTGGGGCTGCTATGATGAAAGCCACTCTGAATCTTCGGTATAAGCTATGGTTTTAACAATATGCTTTTACTTACATTGGGCAAATACTCTTGGTCATAAATTACCAAATTGTTTCTAAAGTTATGGTACCATTTTACACCCCTACTTGTAACGTGTGAGAGTTGAGTTGCTCTGCATTCTTGTCTATGCTTGATATTGTTAGTTTTTTTGATTATAGACATTCTAATGAGTATCTGTTGGTATCTCACTGTGGTTTTATCTTGCATTTCCTGATGACTAGTGATCATGGGCATTTTTTTAAGGTTATTATCCATTTACAAACCTTTTTTTAAAAATATGTTTTTGTTTAAGTTTATTTATATTTATTTTTGAGAGAGAGTGAGCATGAGCAAGAGAGGGGCAGAGAGAGGAAGAGAGGGAATCCCAAGCAGGCTTCTCACTGTCAGCATGGAGCCCGATGTGGGGCTTGAACCCACGACCCATAAGATCACAACCTGAGCCAAACTCAAGAGTCAGATGCTTAACAGACTGAGTCACCCAGGTGCCCCCAAACCTTTTGTGCAACGTCTATTCTTATCTTTTCTCCATTTATCTGGTTGTCTTCATTACAGATTTGTAAGAGTTCGTTCTATATTCTAGATACAAATTATTTGTCATATATGTGCTTTGCAAATACTTCCTTCCAGATTGTGGTTTGCATTTTAATTTTCTTAAAAATGCTATTTGAGGAGCAGAAGCATTTAATGTTAATGAAGTTCACTATATCAAGTTTTCTTTTATGGCTAGCATTTTATTTTATTTTTTTCCTATCTAAGAAACATTTGTTCACCTCAGACAAAGTCAAGAGGGTTTTGACCCCTTTGCTTTGTTCAAAATATAGTTGATTTTTGTTTATCTTGTATGATTCAAAGCTACTAAATTCAATAATTAAGTCTTATTAAATATTTATTTGGAACTTTAACATTTTTTTTCTATGAGTCCAATGACACATGTATTACACTGTTTTATATTGTTCCATGGGTTCTTGAAACTGTTCATTTTTTTTTTTTACTTAAATATTTTCATGCTCTGTTCTTTCAGTTATCATTTCTACTGGTCTTTCTTCTAGCTCCCTAACCCATTTATTCTTCCATCTCCAATGCTGTGAAAGTCTCATCTAGTGAATTTTTCATTTTGGTCATTGTAATGTTCAGTTCTAGATCTTCCCTTAACATATAATTTCTGTTTCTCTTCTGACATTCCTCCTCAGTTGACTTATTATGACCATTTTTTTTCTTATGTGCTTGAATGTATTTTTAAAAAGTGGTTATAAAGTCTTTATCTGCAAATTTCAACATATAGGTGGCCTCAGTCTGTTTGTATTGGTTATTTTTTCTCTTGACAATGGGAGTCATTTTTTTTTCTTTTTTAATATGTACACGGTCAATAAATTCTGACTGATACTGGAAATTGTAAACGAATGATATGTTGTAGAAACTGGATTCTGTTTTCTTTCTCTAAAATATATTGATTTTTGGTCTTGTACAAAGTTTAATTTTGAATAATCGTGTCGGACTTGTATTAAGCTTTCTTATACTTTGTTAGATTAGATCTTTGGAAAGCCCAAAATGTTTCCTAAGCGATTCAAGTTGACAAATCTTTGAACTCTGTCTCCCCTGTGGATCTTGATGAGTTATAGTGTTAGCTTATAAAGGCAGATAGTGGAAGCCTTAGTTTAAGTTTTGGTGCTTTCTCCTAAGACATGGCCTTTCCAGTGTTTCAGCAGGGTCAATATTGTATATCATGATGTCACTGAGTCTCTCTTATCTGATTGAGCCAGAATGCCAAAATCTCCCAACACTGCTTGATCTCACTATCCATGTTTGGCTCTCAACCTGGTAGCAATGGCCATCTGATAAGCCCTGAGTTTTGCTCTGCACATACACAGCCCAATCCTGGGCAAAGGACTTGTGGGAAATATATATTTAGACTTCTGAGTCTATTTTTCCCACATGCTGGCAGCTCTCTACCCTTTAGGACCCAGCCATTCAACTCTCAGCAGCTTCAACAACCTCAGCCTCTGATCTTTGCCTTCTCAGATCAGCAGAACTGCTTTGCTTTGCTTGGGCTCCAACCCCTCATATAAGTAGGAAATTGTTCTGAGGCAGAGTTCCAGGGTAATTATGGGGCTCACCTCATGAGTTTCTTTTGTTTCAGGGATTGCATTCTTTTGCTTCCCATTGTCCATTGCCTAGAAATTATTGTCTCATGTCTTTTGGTTAGTTGTTAGAAAAAAAACCTGGTTCTGTTGAGATTAGAAGTTGAGGTCGCTAAATTCTTTCTACGAATTTCTTTTACCTGTTTTTCCCTTACCTACCTCCAGGTGTTATTTTTCTTTTGTTACTTTTCCATTGTTTTTATATTCTCAGAACTATTTCTTTTTACCTTTCTTAATTTTAAAAATTCATTTCCCTTTGAATTCTTACTTGCTTGATTTTAAAAATGAAAAACCACAGGAGTATGTGTGTGTGTGTGTGTGTGTGTGTGTGTGTGTGTGTGTGTGTATAATTTGATGTTTGGAAAGTAAATGGCATTCATTTACACAAACCATTAATCAAAATATAAATAAAATATAATTATTAAATGCTTTAATGTCTGTTCACTTTGAAAATTACCTTTTAAATATTGCTTGTCAGGTAGTCATTTATAGAGGTTTCTTTTAGGAGAAAATGGGTAACATTCAATCAAACAGAACCTTTTATGAGATTTTTCCCTAGTCTGGTTTCTTCTAACTAATGGAAATAAAATTATCATTACAGTAAGCTGGAAGGCTGCTTCTCATCCCCAATGGCATGCTTCAGAAGCCTTGTTGAGTTTTGTGGTCCATCTGTTATAACCAAGTGAATCATCTTTCATAACATGTTCAGTGTCTTCTGGCCTTGGGACTAGAGTCTGCTGATGAACCTTAGCCTTTCAAGTAACAGAAATCAGCCTTTGAATTAAGAGTTATTAATGACATGCATTAAGCATCAGTTTTCATTTCCTCTAGGGGGAGAAATCTCATGGACAATTTGAACAGGGTACCTCATTTATGGTGTTAAATGTCTTTTAATAATGATGGCTGAGTTCTTAATCTTATTCATTTGTTCAGTGTTATAAAGAAAAGAAAAGATACCTCAGTTAAGAATTTTGATAGAACTGGGAGAAAAAAATAAACCTACAACTGAAAATAAGTATTGCCATCATCAACAAACCATGACCTGGCGGTAAGAGATATAGAATCCTTGTTCCTCCTGGCTGATTTATGGGATAGAAAACATAACATGATGTTGAAATCTCTTTGAAAAGTGGAAGAATAATCAAAGGCAAATGGCTCTATATTTCTTTCTTCGATTTACAGGATCTTTTGTGTCCAGTTTCCAATTCACTTTCTGTTGTTTTTTGTTCGTTCTATAATCATGATCTACATCATCCAGTTTACATTAGATGCATCTTTCGATTTTATTTCAACAAGTGAAAAAAAACTTCTGAATTAATTTGTCACACTTTCATCAGTACTCAGACTCCACATACTGTAAGGAGTTCTTGCTTTATACCCGTATCCTCTTCCTCCCCTGCCTCCCCCCCCCCCCCCCAGGGAAGTCATTACGTGACTACAGTGTCTTAGCTTCAGGTGGTGAATACTGATGTTGCCTGTGACCTCTACAGGGCTATTTCATTCTTTGGTAAATCAGATCTAATTCCATTTTGGCCTCTTGATATTTTGGCCTATTATACAGTGGGTAATGTGTGATAATGAGGACTTGCGAAGAATAATTTTAAAACAAACTCAGGTTTTCCTGCTGCAGTAGGTTATTTTGGGGGTAGCATCTCAAAGATTGGGGGGAAGCTTTGAGTAGCCAAACCTGGATGACACTTGCATTCTCTGCAAAAACATCTTTGGACTTGAGATTCTTTCCATTATCAGTTATTATTTTTAAGTTTTTGAGGTTTTCTGACAACTGGGTTTTTTTTTCTTTTACAAAGTTGAACCAAATGAGAACAGACTTTGTACATTGAAGCTTTGATTGAGGGTGGGTAGTGATTCATAAGTTATAGAGGTTAGAAACTCAAAGTGGACACCTAAGAACTTTGCTGCTTTAAGTTGTTGGCTTAAAGTTGATGTTGGAGGAGAGTTGTCTCTCTCCATTTGGATAGAAACAATTGTGGTCAGTCTAATACTTTAGATACATTCCGACATTTCCTTTATAACATTTTTTTGGAAATAAGTGGCGAATTTTTCAAAGGTATGTATATGAACCTCCCTAGACATTCATGTAGTTAAAATTAGCAGGATTGATTTTAATGACCTCATTGGTAGAAATACATTTCTAAATGCTACTCTTTATTAACAGATACCGTAGATTGAAAATGACCTTGTCAGCTCATCGAATCGGGTGTTTATATGGGGGTCTCCATCAACTTCCCTCATTCTCATTTTACGTATAAATGAAAAGAAAAAATGTTCTTGCTCCGTTATTTGCAGCAGTGTCCCAAGTTGTTTGAGAAATTTTCTCAGTACCCCTCCTTGGTTTGATTTTTCCCTCGTATATCTGCTGCCTCGTCTTTCTGCTCTTGACTGCCCTCTGAACCATCCCCAGGCTTTGTTAGTGCTCAGTGATGTAGGAGGAACAGCGGACTTAGGCTTCAGCTGAAGAACCTTTCATGGCGGCCAGGGCTGAAGATAGAGGTTGCGAACACGCGGGTTTGACCAGCTAGGGAGCCAGGGTGCATGAGTGGATCATAGTCCTTTCCGTATTGAAGAGGTTTCTATTCAGGCCCTTGGAACCAAGAGACATGCAAGCTAACTGGCAGCATGGAGCTCTGTCATTGTCTTCAACCTTCACTAAACTCTGAATAATAGTAGGGCAACGACTGTTAGTTTTATTTGACATGAGGGCAAATCACTGTTCTATGTGCAACCAAGAGGTTATTGTTTTCTAAATAAAAAAAACTTTGAATTTCTACGGAGTATTACAAACATCTAATTTCCTAAAAGAATTTGACATGACATTATATTTTATGGAATAGTAAACAATTTTTAAATTGCTTTAAAAAAGTTCTCTCTTGGATCCTCAATTCCCCTTCTTTTTCAAATAGAATTCTATTTTGGGTGAGGCTAATAGTAATAGTTTGGAGAGAAAGTGCCAGAGTATCTGTGATATGGCTGGGGTTTTTTTCAGTGCCAGTGCTTAGCTGTTGCTAAGTGAGTTTAGGAAAACAGTGGCTACTCGTATTTTATCGAACAAGCTGCACATAAATTCTGACTCTAACCAGGAGATTGGGTGCTTTATTGCAAACAGAATGACTTTCTAACCTGGAACTTGGTTTCATATACTCCATCATACTGATCTCAATTCTGACACTCCGACCACAGCTTTTTGGCTTCAAAAAGTTTATATATTTATAAGATGTATGTATGATACATGTACAACCATAAAACTGGATCCAACACCCAATTCAAGACTTTGAACACAGCTATCATAATTGAAGACCCCATATACACTCTTCACTATTTCCAGCATCACCTTAACTCTTTATTAAAGCTTTACCATGAAGGTTTGTATCTCTAAGAATTATGTGGTGAGTCTCCAGGAGTCTGAGAGTCATAACAATCGAATTATACCCTGTTCATTCTTCTGAAACTTAAAAAAAATTTACTTGTGGTAAAAGACACATAATGTAAAATTTAACATCTTAACCACTTTCAAGTAAACAGATCAGTGTTCTTAAGTATATTCTATTCATATTATTGTGCAACCAACCTTCAAAACTTTTTCATCTTGCACAACTGAAATTCTGTATGCGTTAAACAACTCCTCATTTTCTCCTCCTTCCAGCTCCCAGCAAGCAGCATTCTACTTTCTGTCTCTATGGAATTGACTACTTTATATCTCTCATGTAAGTGAAATCGTACAGTATTTGTCCTTTTGGGACTGACTTGTTTCACTTAGCATGATACCCTCGAGGTTCATCCATGTTGTAGCATGTGTCAGAATTTTCTTCCTTTTTTTAAAAAAAATTTTTTAAAATATTTATTTATTTTTGACAGAGAGAGAAACAGAGTATGAGCAGGGGAGGGGCAGAGAGAGAGGGAGACACAGAATCGGAAGCACGCTCCAGGCTCGGAGCTCTCAGCACAGAGCCCAATGTGGGGCTCGAGCTCACAGACCGCGAGATCATGACCTGAGCCAAAGTTGGACGCTCAAACGACTGAGCCACCCAGGCGCCCCAGAATTTTCTTCTTTTTTAAGTTTAAATGCAAATTTCTTTTGATCCACTCAGGATTATATTCACAGACTAAACCATGTTGATAAATATAGTTCTTCTTGATTTATTTTCACTGCTGTGTGTTATTCCATACGTAACCATTTCATAACTTATTTACACGTTCTATTTTTTCTGGACTTTGAGTTGTTTCCGGAGGTTTTTTTTTTTTTTTTTTAATGTTTATTTATTTATTTATTGAGAGAGGGAACAAGCCAGGGAGGGGCAGAGAGAGAGAGGGAGAGAGAGTATATCCCAAGCAGGCTTCACGCTGTCAGTGAAGAGCCCGATGTGGGGCTCGAACTCGAACCATGAGATCATGACCTGAGCCAAAACCAAGACTTGGACACTCAACTGACTGAGCCACCCTGGTGCCCTTCAGAGCTTTTGAATTTACTTTATAACCAATTATCCTGGAGCAGGGTTGCTCATGGCTCTTGTTCATGTTATGTGTCCCTGTGCAAGAGTTTCTCTAAAGCATAAATCTAAGACGTGTTGAGTGACAGGGTATATGCAAGTTCACTTTACTAGACAATGCCAAATTGATGTCCCAAAATGTTTATACTGATTTCACAATTTTATGTGAGAGTTCTTGTTGCTTCATAGCATTGCCCCCACTTGATAGTGTCAAAATTTTAATCTGCCAATTTGATGAGTGGGAAATAACCTCGTTGTGGCTTTATGTTGCATTTCCTTGATTGCTAACAAGTTGGGGTATCTTTTTGTACATCTGATTTGAATCTTTGACTTTATTTTTGGATGAATGGAGAAGAAATGTAAGTCAAGGGAGAAAGAGAGTAAGTACTTTATATCCAAACCTTTACTCTATAACCAGAACTTCATAACTGATCATAACTCTGGTAGCTTTGTTCCCCATTGCAGCAGTCTAAATATATAAAATGAGCACTGCCCTTAAATCCTCTCTTGAATGACTTATTTTTTTTTTAATCCTTACTTATTTTAGTTTTGAGAGAGAGAGAGAGAGAGAGAGAGAGAGAGACAGAGCATGAGCAGGGGAGAGGCAGGGAGAGAGGGAGAAAGGGAACCCCAAGCAGGTTCCATGCTTTCCGCACAGAGCCTGAAGTGGGGCTCAAACTCATGAACCGTGAGATCATGATCTGAACAGAAATCAAGAGTTGGATGCTTAATTAACTGAGCCACCAAAGCACCCTTGAATTACTTTTTTTATTGAGATATAATTGACATATAAAATTATATTAGCTTCAGGTATACAGTGTTATAATTCAGTGTTTGTATACACTGTGAAATGATCACCACAGTTAAGTCTAGTTAACATCCATCACCATATATAGTTACTAACATTTTTTCTCTTGTGATGAGAACTTTCAAGATTACTCCCTTAGCAACTTTCAAATATGTAATATAGTATTATTAACTAAAGTGACCATGTTGTACATTACATTCCTATGACTTATTCATTTTATAACTGGAAGTTTGTAACTTTTGACCCCCTTAACCCATTTCACCCTCCCTGCACCCCTACCGTCTCGTTCTGTTCTTCTGATGCTGCTCAGAACCTTTGAAAGGAATCACATGGTCTACCAGCCAGGCCGCAAGAAAGCTCGGAGGACCAGAGTCTAACTTTTTTGATTATATGTGAATGTGTGTGTGTGCAAATGCGTGTAAAACACATAGAAAAATAACACAAATAAAACAAAATAAAAAATAAAACAGAATTTCATGAAGTAATACATTTACTAAGTATAATATAGCTTAATATTCTTACTTTAATTGACTCCAGCCTTCTCTTTTCTTTTTCCCTTTCTCTTTCTCTCTTTCTTTTTTTCCTCCCTCCCTCCCTCTCTCCCTCCATCCCTCCCTTCCTTCCTGGTTAGCACCAACTAAATTGATTTCGCAATCCAAAAAGGTGGTAGTTCTCCATGAGGACAATGCTGCTTCCAGGGAACGTGTTGGATATTTGTGAGTGCTTTCATGGATTTACTGGCCAGGAACCAGAGATGTGATGCATGACACAGTTCCAAACAATGAAAACTTACTGCCCATATCACAGGACTTTCGTTGGATACTCATGTAGGTTTACAGAAAACTGTTTACCTGAGAATGTCCTTCCACAAAATACATTTCGCATAGTTTCCATATGTCAGCCTCACAGTAGAAGTCGGACTTGTATCAGTTTGTCTTGTAAAATTATGGTCTGTCACCTGCTGGAGTGGAAGCTTCTTGAAGGCAGGAGTGGTATAGTATTCATCTGGGTAATGTCTACAAGTGCATGACCAAGGGCCTTATATCTAGGATGTAGGGAGGAGTGAGTACGCAGGCTTCTGTTAGAGAAAAATGTGGTTTAAATTCCAGCCATATCATGGGGCACCTGGATGGCTCAGTCAGTTAAGCGTCCGACTTTGGCTCAGGTCATGATCTCACAGTTTGTGGGTTCAAGCCCTGCATTGGGCTCTGTGCTGGCAGTTCAGAGCCTGGAGCCTGCTTCAGATTCTGCGACTCCTTCTCTCTCTGCACCTACCCTGCTCACACTCTGACTCTGTCTCTCTCTCTCTCAAAAACGAATAAATATTTAAAAAATTAAAATATAAATTCCAGTTCTATCATGTCTAGTTGTTGTGGGTAAGGGTGAGTCATGAAGCTTCTGTAACCATTAATCAGTCATCAGCAAAAGGAATCAATAATACACATATCACAACATTTCTTTGGGGGATTAAGTAAAATAAAGTTTGTATTATTATAACTATTATGGGTGATAACAATTATTTCCCTTGAAGAAATATTTGTTCCACTGATTTAGACTCCTCTTATTCTAACATTTTTTTAACCACCACAACAAGCTCTAACATTCATTGAATGCTTGCTTTGTTCCAGACAGAAAAGCTTTCATAGGATTATTTTCCTTCAGTTAATATTTGCTACAGCCCTGTAAGGTATAATTTATCTAGCTGAGAAATTTTAGGTAAAAACAGGCTCAGTAACTTGCACAAAATCTCACTGCAGTGCCCCAAAGGAGGGTTTGAGCAAGGGAGTCTGATATTAGTGTATGTCTTAACCAGTTTGCTTCTTGTTTGCTAATATAAATATATTTTTTAAAAATTCCGTAATACAATCTTCAATTCGACTGGCTTCAAGTTTGACAGATCTTTGATATTGTCCTTTAGAAATTAAAGTATACTGACCCAATGCAGGAAACAAAGCCTGGGCCCAATAACACAAACATGAGAATGTGTATGTAAGCGTTGCAGAACTTAACTTACGTCGGAAATCAAACATCCGGCTTCAAAATTCAGTGTGTGGCTTAGGATGGAATCTTTCATGCAATCCTGTTTCTCTAATTCTGCTGTTTCATTAATCAACTAAGAACGGAAGTATTAAAGAGCTGGCATATTTATGTGCGAATCCAGATAATGGAGTCAACCATAAGGGTAATATGGTTATAATATTAATTATATTATACATAACATGATATAGTAACATATTCATCTTAAATTAATATTAATATGATTTAGTGGATATGGTTTATAGATATAGATTAATGGCAACTGGTGAATATATAGAGCTTCTAGACTGAGTCTAACATGAAGTGCAGTACTTATCGGGCCCAGTATTTCTCTTCTCAGTTCTCTGTGTGCCGATCTATGGGCCACTATTCCGTGGCTGTGAGGGAGTTGTATTTTTAACCACAGCTAAGTATCAAATGCAAGCCTCTAGTTTCGTGGGGATGGAGTGAGAAGTCAGGATGGGTTAACGTGAACACATCATCACTACTGGAGCCACAACTCGGAGTACCTTGCCATCCTGACCTGGGGTCGGGTGACGCTTCCTGTTTGTGACGTATTCTTTGTATGTGATGAATTTATGCATGAGGGTGAGAAGGAGCGCGTGGATGCCATGCTGAGCTCCTGAACCAGTTTGTAGCATTACTTAAGAATCCGCATCAGACGGCAGGCAAGGCTGTGCCTTCCACTCAGTCCGACAGTATTGCAAAAGAGCTCATCGCAATTTAATTTTGCTGACAACAGCGCATGACCAGCTGTCGAAGCGCAGTGAAGTGACGACGGGAAGAAAGAAACAGTAAGCAGAGCTGAGGTCTGGGTATAGCTGCAGAACCGCCCCACTGGTTTGACAAAAGGTTCTTTGAGCTCGGCTTCATCGTAGGGCACAAGAGGCCCATAGAAGAGAGGGTATTGTGGATGGAGGATGTTAGCAGAAAAGCTCAGGGAAAGACTGAAGTTGTGCCAGAGAGGAAGCCTCGAGGGGGACGGGTGGGGTGTTAATGACAGGAGGGATCCTTAAGTGATGTGGAACAGTTGAGATCGGAGCCAGATTCAAGGAAAGCATTTTAGCTGCTTTGTGCCACTTTGAAAGGATATATGTGAGGCGCCTGGGCGGCTCGGTTGGTTAAGCATCTGACTTCGGCTCAGGTCATGATCTCTCAGTTTGTGAGTTCAAGCCCCTCATAGGGCTCTCTGCTGTCAGCACAGAGCTTGCTTCAGGTCCTCTGTCTCCCTCCCTCTCTGCCCCTCCCCCACTTGTGTGTGCTCTCCCCACCCCCCTCAAAAATAAACAAACACTTAAAGAATAGATGTGTATAAGAAAAGGAATACCCTAAGTTTCTTACTGGACAGTGACTTTTGTCATGAGCCCACACAACTGCCAGAAATAGGAACGAAGATAAGGAAGATTGCTCTCCCAACCCTTTAGTTTGTTGCTGTTTTTGTTAATTTATAAACTTGAGTCACTGAAAGTCTTGGTGTTCCTTAAAACTTAGGTGCAGTGAGCTTAGTTTCCATCAAGTGTGGAGGATTCTTTGAGGGATGTTAGAAAAAACATCCAGAAACTCTTTCTAGCCCTGGGGTTTGGGGACGTAGGATATGGTGCCTCCCTCAGATTAAATGAAGGAGAAATAACTCCATACCAAATCAGCCTGGTAGCTTCAGATTATTAAGAGTTGGCAGGGGCGCCTGGGTGGCTTAGTCAGTTACGCTTCCAACTTCAGCTCCGGTCATGATCTCACAGTTGGTGAGTTCAAGCCCCACATTGGGCTCCACACTGATGATGCAGAGCCTGCTTGGAGTTCTCTCCATCTCTCTCTGCCCCTCCCTTGCTTGTGCACTCTCTCTCTCTTTCTCTCTCTCAAAATAAATAAATAAGCTTTTTAAAAAAACTAAAAAAAAAAAAAAAGAGTTGGCAGTCTAAGTTGCACCAATAAAGTTTAGAATTCCTGTGCTAGAATATACAAATTCATTTCCACGTAGCTTTTGAAGGAGAATGTTTCTGCACATTCGGAAGTATTTTTGTTCAATTCTTCTCCACCCAACAGTAACCTGGAATGTTCCACAAAGTGAAAGTCTTTTTAGTGTGAATCTTCGACTTGATGATGACCTTCGCCACATTTTCAAAGGCCATGCCAAATGTAAATGCAAGTGGTATTTAGGGTATTTTGACATCAAAAATAAAATATTGAGTGTATATTGCCCAGAATAATATCAGAAACACGGTGGGTGTTTGTAGACGTTTGATGATGGCAATGAGATGATGAGAATGAGCTACCTTAGCTAGAGTCCAGATATATTCTAATGCTACCATATGTCTTCTACTAAGTGTTTCTAGCATGATCTTCATAGATACCTGCAATAACCCAATTGACTTTTTACAGCATGTTGTATCTGGCAAAATTTTTCTTATCTGTATTTGCCAGGATAAGCTAAGTTTTGCTATACTTACAACAATATCCAAAATATTCTGGGCTTAACACAATAAACGTTTATGCCTCATTCTTGCAAAGTCAGTGATATGGCAAGACGGCCCTCTGGACAATTGGTCCGGGCTGCTTTCGCTTGGGACACTCCCATATCACCGTGTGCTCCAGTGGTCACTGCAGAGAGAGAACATGAAAAATCCTGCAGTGGCTCTTGAATGGTTCTGCCAGAAAGTGCCACATAGTCCTTCTATTCAGATTTCATTGGCCAGAGCAAGTCACGTGGCTACAGCTAACCTCCTGGAAGTGGGCAAGTACAATCCTGTGACCCAGAAGGAAATGAGAAAATGAAATATCGGTGAGCAGCCATAACATCACCATACCTACATTACCATATCTGTCACTTAGTCTTTCAAAGAGCTCCGTGAGGTTCAAAATTCTAGCAGTCTTGCCTTTGCAGGTGAAAGAAAAAAGAATCAGAAAGGTGAAGTGACTTACCCACGGCGAGCCAACTAATAGGAAATGGGCCAGCCCATCTGACCCCAGCCTTCAAACTCCAAATTTCTTATTTTTTTTTCCATCCAATGGACGGTGATGAGTCTACTGCTAAGAGTGTGTGTTTAGGAACAGATTTCACATCACTGTGATTTTTGCAGAGTAGCCACGATATTGCCATGTTTTTAGTTGCACCCAAAGTATCAGTACGTGACCTGCCATCTGAAATTGCTGACGGGAAGGGGCTGCTTACTATGTTGTTGCTGAGAAAGTTCCTTGGTGGAGTGGGGGGAAATGTGCCCTAGACCCTGAACACATGCTCTGTCTGCTGAGTGGGCCTTAAGGGTCTGAGCAGAGTGAGTACTTAGAGTTTGTCTCTGTAGGTCTCCCCACTTAGACACTGGCTTTCTGCGTGTCTTGTGTCATGGCCTGCTCCGCTCACACAGCCAAGGAGCCTGGAGATGAAGGAGTGTAGCCATCAGGTGACCTTCCTGGCCTTCTTCAGGGGCCTGTGGTATGATTTCTACTTTACAAATGATGATGGCAAGTTCCTGAAAAGGTTCAGTCATTTGCCCAAGGTCAAATAACTAAGGAGCTTGGGGAGATCCCAAAACTCCACCAGCCTCTGGGAGGTTCTTTCCACGGCACCACATGGGCCCTTGAAAGGACACAGACTTCTGAGAGCGGATAAGAGGTAGAGAGGGGGATCGTACCCATCATCTGGAAAGAGCCCATTCTTTGGTGAAAAGGGGGAGGGGTCAGTGACTATCTCATTAATCAGACAGCAGTATCGTTATCATCCCCCAACAACTTTGAAACATTGAAAAGCAAACATGAGCCATTCATCCAAAATTCCAAGACAGATTGCCATGGTAG
This sequence comes from Panthera onca, assembly GCF_046562875.1. NCBI lineage: Eukaryota > Metazoa > Chordata > Mammalia > Carnivora > Felidae > Panthera > Panthera onca. Next base: position 22,010,381 of record NC_138345.1, read on the forward strand.
GGAAGTCTGAACAAATCTGCACGAGCGCGTGCACACACACGCGCATACACACACACCAAACATAATCAAGGCTTTTCTCATGATCTTATGTTCCTAATCTCTTCATTACTCACTACTTTCTTAGAATAGCCGCGCGTAAAATGGGGTATACTTAAACAACGAATGAGAAGTGTAGAAAGAAATTACTTTTGCTGACGTCTGGGATTTTTTTATTGCTACGTGTGGTTTTAATTTTTTTTTATTTGGGATAAAACTATAATTAGGGTGAAATTTTATCTTGATTCATGCAAAGTAGTCCTACTACCAAAAATATTTCATAAGCTCCCCAATTTGAAATTTCTTAGAGTTCTGGGTGGACTTTTTAAGAAAGTTCATCTTCTCCACGACTAAATTCCAGCATGCATTTAGTTTCGTGATTGAGGTAATGAGCCTGGAGCCTGAGAGTAATGTGTAGGAGAAGACAGGAAAGAATCCATGCAGTTACCTTGTGACTGGAGCCCAAAAGGTGTGGGGACGTCAACAGAGGAGGGAAGTCTTGCTGTAGGGCTGAGGTCAGTTTCCCCAATGTGCTTCACTTTCTTTGTAATTAATAATTATACACACCAGTACCACCATGTTGGAGTTCCCTTACATTTTATGAATATATTTTTTGAGAATATGTGCAATATATTGGGATAAATTCTATTACAGAGAGAATGTTTGTGAGAAAAAAAAAAACCCTGCTTTTCTCAATGACTCAAATACTTAGACACTGAAGTACTGAGAATGCCAGTGGAGGTGAAGCTGTCTGAAGCAGTGTAAAGCCCTTTATGGATTTCTGTATATAAATCATTGACATGAGAACTGCACACCAGTCCCCTATGTGTATTTAAGCAAATGGCCTGAGGGCCTTTTATTGGGCTGTGGCTTTGCTTGAGTTCTTCAGCAAATAGACTGCATCTGTATGCTTTTCTTTCTTTTTTTATCCTCTCTTTAAAACCTTCCTCCTTTTCTTCAACAAATAATGTTTGATTACTAAGAAGACTATTAAGAAGACCTGGGGAAGTGAAGGCCGGAAGGAGTGAAGAGCGGAAGCAAAGGCAGAAGGCAGGGGGGCAATGTTAGTTCAGAGCCTGGGTGGCTGGAACAGAGACAGCAGCAATGACAGAGTGGTGTGAGGGGTGCGTGGGATCCATATCACATGGGGGTTGTCTGCTGCGAAGGAATTCAGGAGTTTTTTCCCTAAATTTAAGTTGGATAACACACAGTGTAGTCTTGGCTTCCGGAGTAGAACCCAGTGGTTCATGTCTTACATATGGCACCGGGTGCTCATCCCGAAAAGCGCCCTCCTTAATGCCCATCACCCATTTAACCCATCTCCCCATCCACCTCCCCTCCAGCAGTCCTCAGTTTGTTCTCTGTATTTAGGAGTCTCTTATAGTTTGCCTTCTTCTTTGTTTTTATCTTACTTTTCCTTTCCTTCCCCTGTGCTCATCTGTCGTATTTCTCAAAATTCCACCTATGAGTGAAATCATATGACATTTGTCTTTCTCTGACTGACTAATTTCGCTTAGCATAACACCCTCTAGTTCCATCTACATTGTTGCAAATGGCAAGATTCCACTATTTTTCATCGCCAAATAGTATTCCATTGTGCGTGCGTGTGTGTGTGTGTGTGTACTACATCTTCCATCACTCATCATCAGGGAAATACAAATCAAAACCACAATGAGATACCACCTCACACCTGTCAGGGTGGCTAAAATTAACAACTCAGGAAACAATAGATGTTGGCGAAGATACAGAGGAATTCAGGTTTAAGAAACTCTTGGTACATTGTTTTGTTTCGACATTTTTCAACAATTTGGATTTCATCTTCTCAACTATACTACCTTTAATTTCAGAGCCAATACTCTCCCCTCCATAACTGGTGCCCCTACCCACCCTGATGGCAGTGACAACACTCTCTCTTTTTCTTTCCACCTCTCTGACTCTACCTCTGCCCTTTCATTGCCTTTCTTCCTTGACAAACCCCTTAGATGTTGCTTTGCCCAGGTATTACCCTCAGCTACCTTCTTTCTCTAGATGCCGTTTCTGGGTGACATCTTTTTTTTTTTTTTAAGTTTTTATTTATTATTTTGAGAGAGACAGAGACAGCATGAGAGGGGGGAGGGGCAGAGAGAGAGGGAGAGAGAGAGAATTCCAAGCAGGCTCCATGCTGGCAGTGCAGAACCCATGAAACTGTGAGATCATGACCTGGGCTGAAACCAAGAGTCAGACACTTAACCGACTGAGCCACCCAGGTGATTCTCTGGGTGACCTCTTTTGAACCATGGTTTCTACACCACTAATTCTCCAACCCAGTCTTGACTTCTCAACTGAGCTTATAGGCCATCTCCACTGGGAGATGTCCACTCTTTTCGTTGTGAACCTTTCTAATGTCCCCCTACTCCTAAAGGATGAAGCTAGAGCTCCCGAGTGACCCTTGTGCTCTGTCCTTGCTTCACCTCCACCCTACACCTTCCTCTTCCTCCCGAGGCCGTGAGACACAAGAAGAGCATCTTCTGGGTGACTATCCCCAATCCAGCTTTTCCCCAAATGCAGCATCACTGAAGAGCTTGCTCTGTGAACTGCTGGCCACCTATGGCGTGTCAGATGGTGCCTCACGCTCAGCACATGATGGTGAACGGGACCTCCTAGATTCATCCTTGAAGTGGAGGAAGCCCAAAATGGGGGTGACAACCAATAAGCAGTTTGGGCAACCAGCAAGCAGTCAGAGGAAATAAGTGAAAGTGCAAATGTGCTCAAAAATGCAAAGGTCAAATTTTTTGAAAGAGAAGAAAGTGAGCAAAGGCATGACTTGGGAGAAGGGGGAGGGATAGAAAATAGAAGGTGTAAGGAAGGAAAGCTGAGGAAAACTTGGGTAAACTCTTTCAGAACCCTAGGTGAAATTGCCTTCTGAAGAAGCAGGGAAAAGTGGAGATTTCTGGAGAGGAAGAAAAGAATCGGGGGGGGGGGGTACTCCCAAGGAAGCTTCCATACTGCCTTGACTAGACCTTTGGCCATGGGTCCAGCTGTAGTCTTGGCTGCAGTGGACCTTACAACCTTCACCAGGGACAGGAAAGTGATCTCCCCCAAGAGCAAGGCTCTAGGTTAAATGAAAGGAAATGAAATTCTCTAAGAAGAACGTTAAATCCTGGGTAAAGGAACCTGAGGTGTGGCAGGTGACAAGGCATATAAAAACAACCTGAAGCTCTTCATTTCAGTAGGACATGAGGTTTAAGCTGGTCCCTCCACACACTGCTCTGAATAGCCACAGGCCTGAGGGCTGGCCCATGGTGGTGATTTCTGGCTCCCAGCAGCAGAAGGGGGTTTGGCTAGGAGAGCAACCCTGTGAGCAAGATGCCCCAAGCGGATGGGTCCACCAGCCCAGAGTTGCAGACGGTGGACTTCAGGACTCCTTCAAAGGTCTTTTGATGTGTACTGCCCAGGATCAGAGTCAGAAATGTACAAATTAAAGATGGTCAAGAATACTTGACTCAAGAGGATTATTGTGGTGGGGTTTTGCAGTAAGGGAGAGAGATGGGACTCAACTCCAAATGCAATAAGGAAAAGTGGGGATTAATGAGTAAGTAACAGGGTGGGAGGTTGGTAGATGGAACACTTCTTGTCATATGTGACCTAGAATGTCAGGGATTTGGATGTCCATCTCTGGTCCGTGACACAATGTAGATTCAACCAACACTTAAAGAATATCTGTAATGGGCCAGGTACTGTGTCAAGTACTTCCATTTATTATTTTATTTCATCCACACAAGTATCCTGTGATGCATCAGTATTCCTTTCAAAATTGAAAATATTGGAACTAGAAGAAGCAACCAGCACAAGGTCATACCTCTGGTAAGTGAAAAGCCAGGACTCAGGTCATCTGGCTTCAGGTTCAGAGGTATTTCCATGGCTATGTAACTGTCAGCGCTGACCTTATTATTTGCCTGCCTCTGGGCCCTTTGTCCCTTTTAAATGGTAAAAAGACACCCCAAACAACCTCAGTTCTCCTCTCCTGCCCAGTGGTCATTTCAAATTAGAACTGTTTTTATCACTAGCAGCTTTATAGTCTGTACCATGGAAATGCACAGGACTCGCCGTTTTCATCTTACCTTCACATATAAGAACAGGTGTAAAAGCAGGAAAGGAGTGTGTGTGTGTGTGTGTGTGTGTGTGTGTGTGTGTGTGTGTATTTAGGAGTTCTGTGTCTCTGTCACACCATTCTCTTCCTTTCCTCCTCCCTAAATTGAAAATAAATTCATAGCAGGCTTGAGAAGGGAATTTTGTCATCACAGGTTTGGCAAAACTGGACTGCCATCACCCGGTGTTTTAGCAAGCCCGGTCTTGCCTTCCACGGTGAGGGTGAATGGGCACGATGTGAATGATTATCCAGGCACATCAGCCGAGGCCGTGCAGAGCCTTCCGCTCTGACTCCTGTGGAGGGCAGCGCTTTGGCGTCAGTGGGCAGCTGAGCTGAGACTTCTTGGTCAGGAACCACCTGACTCTGCACACTCAGAAGCTGAGTTGAGGGAGCATCGGCCGCTCCAGGTCGTGATGAGCGACAGGCGGGGTGGGCACAAATCAGGCCTCTGCCGCCCCTCTCACACCATCGTAGGAGGCAGAGCCTCCCCCCACCCCCATCAACCTGCTCCTCCATGCTGTGGATTCTGTTAACCAAGAACAAAGCCCCCCTCCTTCCTCAGTTCTTAGGAGAGCTTTAAGTACAGGTGCCCTCGGGGAAGGTAACACATTCACCTAAACTGACCACAGAGGTGAGGGTTCGCAGTGGATGAGGCCTCGGGTCTGAGCCTTCGGGAGCCCTTGTCCGCCCTTCTGGATCCAAATATCAACAAGCCCATCAACAAAGGTCTGGCGGCACCGGAATGAACTGCTTGGAGTCTTTAAAGGAAAATTTAAGGCAGTGCATAATGCAATAGAGAAGACTTCCTTGTGATTGGAGGCACATCACACACATTTCAAAGGAAAGAATCTGAGAATCAAGATAAGAGCAGTGGAAATACAGAGCAGGCATAGAGGTGCTGGCAGCAAGAGGAGACTGGGAATGCCAGCCCTCTTAGAGCCACTTCATTGTCCTTTGTAAATACGGTGACACAGTCTCGGCCTGCTTTGGCCAGTCTGTCACTGGCGTTTTCCCTAGAATGTCACTTTGTCTCCTGAGTCATCCCTGGCGCATCCAACACAGCATGGCCAGCAGGAGAAAACGAAAGCAAAGTGATTTGTATTCATTTATCCTTAGGAACAAAGGTCACCCTTGGTAACCGTTCTTCCCTAAGACAGCTTGTGTATTCACAATGACTTGTGACAGCCAGCCAGTCTTAATGGAGACCTTCCTTTTTACTGAGAAGAACTTCCCCGAAGGCTCTGCATTAGCCTCCCTCACTGCAGGGAAGATAAACGGGTTGTCCTACTGATTCTTGCCCAGAGAACAGACATCCTATCAAGTACACGAATGTATACTGGCAAGAAAGACCAGCAAAGCTCCATCGTACTATTTTTTTACCCAATGCTTTTTTATTCCTCAATGAAGACAAGGAGGCTCTCCCTGCTGCATTATTACCCCTGCTCCCACAACCTGCCTTATGACCTCGCACCGAGACCTGGAGGTTCTTCTCAGATGAAGGTGGTGGGGGCGGGGAGAGTGGGGAGATGTATTTAATTAGAAGACCGGGGTCTGGAATGGAGAGATAAGTGAGGGGGTATCCAGAAGCTTCTGGAGACTCTAGGGTTGGTAGAGCAGAAGGCAGGCTGCTGGGGAAGTTCCAGCTTCCAAAATAGTGCTGGCACTCTTGGTTGGCATTCACAGGCATACCTCAGAGAAACTGGGGGTTTGGTTTTAGACCATTGCAATGAAACAAGTTGATTTTTTTTGCCTTCCAGCATATAAGAGTTATGTTTACACTACGCTGTAGTCTATTAAGTGTGTACCAGCAATAGCATTATGTCTGAAGAAGCAAGACACATATCTTAATTAAAAAATACTTTATTGCCAAAACATGCTAACCACAATCTGAGCTTCTGGTGAGCCATAATCATTGATAGCAGCTCACCGTAACAGAATAATAACGAAAAGCTTGGAATATCGTGAGAATTACCAAAATGTGATCCAGGGACGTGCAGTGAGCAAATGCTGTCGGAAACGCGGCACTGAGAGACTCCTTTGACGCAGGGTTGCCACAAACCTGCGATGTATAAACAACACAGCGCCTTTGAAGTGAAGCAAAACGAGGGATGCACGTCCTGCAAGAGAGAAAAGAATCAGGAAGATTCTTCGGTTTTTTTCAGGTAGATTCTTCAAATAGACTAATAAACATATTCTTTCTATCCCTCTTCTATTTCTGCGATTTACATACTGGGGAGGCAGAGAGTCAAATAGATGAGCATCTTTAGGGGAGCAAGTAACTGCTTCCTGCTCTTAGATGTATTGTCCTCACGCTGGCCAGTCTGTACTTGCCCATTTAGCCCTTCATTCATTTAACCACAATTCATTAGAACCTTTTCAGATCCAGACATTTTCTTAGGTTCTGGTGACACGACAGTTAGCATGGACAGATTCCCTGCGCCGGTAGAAGGCTGGGACACAACGCTAACCCAGGAGTGCTAAGTTGGAGGAGAGGCGACCCAGACTTGTCTGGGGACTTCAGTGAGGCTGACTTGGGAAGGAGAAACTTGGGTCAGGGTGTGAAGGATGGGCGGGCCTTGGCCTGGCTTTCTGGTAGGGAAGACCCCCTTCCTGATGCAAGAAAACTTCTTAAAGGCAGAATGCAACTTACAAAGCAGGCTTGCATGAGGGTGTGACGGGGACACATCTGAGGCCAGTCACCAGTGTGTACACTTCCACCCTTTTCTTCCAGCATGGTACAAAATCCTGATGTCACCTCTTGGCCACCACGGCTTTGTGGGCAAAATCAGACGCCGCAGCAAAGTCATCCACCTTGCCCTTCAGTTACCCCAGCCGGGGCTTGGGGACGGTGTGAACACCTGTGCCACCCGTTGTGCTTAAGTCCAGGAGGAGTCTCCTTCTCAGTCAAATCCATTCAAACAAACAGGAAATAATTCCTGGTGAGCTGCCTGTTTTGTTTCCTGTGTGGCAGTCTCTGTATCTAACTTCCATACAATCCAAACTCCCAAACTAATCCAGGATAGGGCGTGGCAGGAAGTCTAAGGTAGGGGACCACGGGGCTGGGACCCGGGAATGGAGGAAGCAGACGAGGTGGCAGAGCTGGGCTGGGGCTCCTGGGGGACAGGTAGGGCACGTGTAGATCCGCTCTGATGCTGTGGTGCTGAAGGGAGATCAGGGGCGTGGAGGTAGGTTTGAGTCATTTGATTATTTATTAACTGGAGAATTAAGGAAATTCTTGCAGTGAGAATGTGTTGAGTGAGAAGAAAGGAAATTACAGATCAGACCTGAGATTACCAGCACTAAAGGGAAGGCAGGAGAAGGGGAGGCTCATAAGAGGAACGGGAAGAGGAGGGAGGGGAGAGGGCAGTGGGGAGGGGAGTCGGGAGGAGAGGAGGGGGGGAGGGAAGAAGAAAAGAAAATCCAGGTATCCCCCACTTTTTCAAAGTTCCCATTAGGCCACTTTGTTTTTACAAAAGGCCTGCATCAGTACCCATTTTCACAATCCAAAAGAAATCCAGGGAGGCTTTTTGCTTTTAGAGGGAAAGATGAAAAGCAAAACTAGCATTCAGTGTTTGTTTCACAGCGAGCCATTATAGAGGCCATGTGCCCCCTGGACACCACTGAGCTCCTTCCCAGCGAGCTCCACTCCAAAGCTGCCACAGCTTTGACCAGTGTCTGTGGGCATCTCTGCTTTATCTCCATTTATTTTGTGCATCCATTAAAAAAATGTGTCCTAAGGTATCAGACAAGCCTAAGAGAGGTTATTTTGGGGGATCTTGGAATGCTCCAATTTTTTTCATATAAATTGACGGTAATTGCTTTTTTGCTTTACCCCATTGTGGCTTACGAAAGCTTTCATAGAACACTTTGCTTTCAGATAGCAGGGGAAACATGTAGCTGGAACAGAGGGTGCAAATAGGAAAGGGAAATCGCACAGAAACCAGAGGAAGTAGTCTATGTGGCAGAGAAGCCATGTAGGTAAGGGAAAGGGCGTGTTCCTTGGATTTAGAAAAACGTGGGTCATTCGTTCATTTTAGCAGTTGCAGAGGACCCATGTGTGAACAGCAGTTAATCTGTGAGGGAAAAGGGAGACAACGTGGTAACCAAAGGGAGTCACAGATTTGGGACAGAGGTTTTTTGTTATTTGTTTGTAATATCATAGGGACTTGGATATGCAATTGGGAAGGGAAAAAGGAGATGAGGGGAGACTGGTGAAATCCAGCCGAAGTCTGGAGTTTAGTTAATAGTAACAGACTAATGTCGGTCCCTTCATTGTGACAGTCGTGCGGCTGTAATGTGAGCGGTTAGCGTTAGGGAAAGCGGGGTGAGGCGTATGTGGGAACTCTGCGTGATTTCTGCCACTTTCCTGGAACTCTAAACCTATTTCAAAACAAAATGTGAATTTAAAAATGAGCTATTGGGAAATTGCCTTTAATGAGAGACCAAGAGGAGAGAAAGGGGCAAGACTGGTAGGCAGGCAGGGCCACCAGCAGATGGAGGAGGGAGGTCGGGGCAGCGGGAAAGGTGCATTTACAGACTTGGTGGTGGGAAGTTCAAGGCCATCTCTTAGATGGTATCTTTCTCTGACAAAGAAAAGGTCCTACATTGGCTAAATTGAGAGAGGAAGGAAATAGAAGATTTAGGTAGTGGAGATTCTTTAAAAAGCCACAATGTGTAATGGAACAGAAAGAATGCCTAGGGCGATGTGGGGAATATCTAATTGCCATGGGTAGCTTTTAGGAACTTTATTGCTTACCGATTACTGATATTCTAGGCTGTCTCTTAAGAATATTCACCATCTGGGCACCTGGGTGGCTTAGTCAGATAAGCGTCTGACTCCTGATCTCAGCTCAGGTCGTGATTTCACACTACATGGGGCTCTGTGCTGACAGTGCAGAGCCTACTTGGGATTCTGTATCTCTTTCTCTCTGCCTCTCCTCCCCCACCCCCGCCCCTCTCAAAATAAAAATAAGTAAACTTAAAAAAGATATTCATCCATTGGTCAGTCCAGGTTACTGTTGTCAGATTGTCTACTGGCTTAATTCTAATTAAAAAAGTCATCTAAAAGTAGCTTTTATAGAAAAGCAGCATTATTTACAATAGCCAAACTATGGAAGCAGCCCAAGTGTCCATTGATTGATGAATGGATAAGGAAGATGTGGTGGTTAGATAGATAGATAGATAGATAGATAGATAGATAGATAGAAATATTACTCAGCCATAAAAAAGAAGGAAATCTTGCCATTTGCAACAACATGGATGGATCTGCAGGGTATTAGAGTAAATGAAATCAGTCAGTCAGAGAATGACAAATACCCTATGATTTCACTCACATGTGGAATTTAGGGAAGAAAACAAATGAATATAGCAAGGAAAAGAAAAAGACAGGAAAACCAAGAAACAGACTCTGAACTACAGAGAGCAAGCTGATGGTTACCAGAGGGGGGTGGTGGAGGGTGGAGGAAACAAGAGATGGGGATAAAAGAGTATATTTGTCAGGATGAAAACACTTCCTATAAAAAGATAGCTTTTATAGATCGGCTAACATCTAATGAGGGTGAGCTGACCTTTCTTTCAAATGTCTAGATTCATAGTAACTTCAGCCATGGGTTTGAGAAAAACTCATCATCCTTTGCTTCTCTCTTTGACTCTGGGCAGTTCTGACCCAACCACACAGAGGGTCCCCCCTCTGACCTTCCCAACACCCTACCCAGGCAGCGTTAGTCACTTTCTTCACTGAGCACCACCACTTTAAAAAAAATTAATGTTTATTTATTTTTAGAGATAGAGAAAGAGAGAGAGAAGAGAGGGAGCAGGGGAGGGGCAGAGAGACAGGGAGACACAGAATCTGAAGTAGCTCCAGGCTCTGAGCTGTCAGCACAGAGCCTGACGTAAGGCTCAAACTCATGAAGTGCAAGATCATGACCTGACCCGAAGTTGGACGCTTAACCAACTGAGCCACCCAGGCGCCCCGAGCACCAACACTTTATATGCCTCAACGAGAAGTCACATTTTCTCATTGCACTGCAGTCGACTTACATGTTTACTTAATACTTTGGAGGTAGATTAAAATAAATACATCATACTTTTCAAATGCTCAATATAAAAGTACTCGTAAAAGTTATGAGAAATGGTGACTGGAGAGTTTCTTACCCATGTAGCTTAAAAACATACCCTTACACCCTAGTAAAGTAGAATTAGAAATGTTTGGCTTAATATTCTTTTTTTCTCCCTGTCTTCTTACAGAATAGAATATGTGTATACCAGTGGAACCCCGATTTTTAGTATTTTAAATATTTGGGTCATACTTCCAGTTTGTTTCAGTGTGTTAATGATCACGTGGTGGCGATCACGCCCAAATTAAACAGGAAATACTGGAGGAAAATGCAGATAAAGAGAGCATTGCACAGAGACCTTAAAATGGATTCAATATGCAGAATGAACGTCTTGCTGAATTGCACTTTCCAAAACTACTGTTACTCACCAAAAAGGAATCGCTATGATTTCAGTCCAGCCAGTAGCCAAGTCAGCAGGACTTCCAGGACAGGGGGATGCACAGATCCTTAATTTCTAACTGTGAAATTCTAGGAATGCTTTTCCTGTGAGTATGTGCAACAAGCCTACAGTCCAGTCAAAACAGGGTGGTAGAAACAGGAAGTGGAGATTCTGGCCCGCCGTGAGGCAGGGACGAGGAACAGGTGTGTTTGAGAGCCTCCAGCCACAGAGAGAGAAGGGCAGCAGGGCCAAGTAGCGGATGGGAGATCTAGGGGACAGGACTCTGATTGTGTGAGCGGTAAGTGGCTTGAGTTTTAGCTATGAGATGTTATTTCCTAGAGCTTGTTTGTCACAGGTAATATGAAGGGTCAACAAAAAAGAGCCAGCAAGAGAGTCCCAAGGAGCTAACACAGAACTCTCCCCAACTGTCCCCACAGCTGTTGCTGACAAATGATGTCTGGCACCTGTTCCCCCAGTTCATCCCAAGTATGTTCAACGAGAGAGAACGAAGAAACCTATTCCATTACCTAAAGCTAGGAGGGGCCTGTGACTCGATCTTTTCTTTTGGCGAGGTGTGATTGCTTGGCTAATCTTACTTTAGGTTGAGGTGTTTTATATGTATATCTGTATAGATATAAGTGTGCGTATAATCAGCTAGACCAGGTTTAGCTTAAGTGTTTTTAAATAGGATTTATTTTTTTCAGTTGAGAGGTAATACACTTTAATCCTGCTATTCTTGGAGAAAAAAAAAAACCCAAGAGGCTAATGAGAAATGTTTCGTCTTATCTATGTGAAAAGTGAATGGAAAAACAACCAGCCGTAAATGGATCTTGTTGTGATAATGTAGCATAACTGACCTTTGGCCAGTCCTGCCAGGAAGCTGTTTTTAGCCATGGTAACCTTTGCATATGGTCTGCTCCAGTGCTGGGTCATGGCTGAGACCCCTTGGGAAAGTCACCATTCCCACGGTGGCTTCAGCAGGAAGTCCACGTGGGTCCTTGCTCCATCACAGACCTGCTGCCATCATCAGGCTGCCACCAGGTCCTGCTCCTGATAAAGACAGCAAAGTCCAGAGTGCTCCCAGCGTTGAATGGAACATGAAAAACTTTATACCCCATAAATAGTGGTAGTTCGGTGATCTTTAGGAAGTTGAAGAAAAAGCTACAGTCAGTGTCAATAACAGCATCAAAAAAATGCCTTCAGAGAGCAAGATTTCTGAGAACAGATGTTGGGACAGTTGTCTTTGCACCAGTGGGGCTGCTGCAGAGTCAAAGCTGGGTGGCCCTGAGCCTGATTAGAAGCCACCCCATACAGGTCTGCAACAAACTCATGGGGGTTGAAGCCAGGTCTCCAAGGAGTAAGGGAACAAGGCCATGTGGCCTCAGTAACTGATGGAAATGACTCATTTCCAGTCTGTGATGTTGAGAGAAATAGAAATGATTCATCCTCCCCCGTTACTTAGTGTTTATTGCCATTGGTATGGAACCATCTGGGTGAAGATTTTTGTCACTGAATAGTAATATAAGGAATCCCTAACCAGGAAGGTACCAAATACCAAATGTCAACCTTGTATATTTGAAAGTAGTGTCCCAATCTTTGTAACATTTTTTTTACTTACCTTGGCTGCAACCACCCTCCGCTAAATCCCTAATGGACTATGGCTATGCAGGTCCATTCACTCATTCATCAAATATTCATTCACGCTTACTGAGGGCCCAGGCTCTGTCCTGGGCTCCAGGCACAAATGACAATGTTTACTGACCAAGGCTTCAGTCCCAAACCCATTTTTTCTGGCACTGGCTGAACAGAGCAGATCTGAATCTAGAGGAGTCTCTGTGACAAGACTGGAAAGACCAAAAATTCTGGTCTATACCTCCTTGCCCCTTGACCACCTATTCCTATGTGGCTTCCCAGGGGCAGAGCACTTTCTAGGGCTCGTTGACATCTCAGAACCAGGGAGTTTTATAGAACACATCCCAGAATGAAAGACCAACCCAAGGCTTAGTCCTCCAAGTAAAGATTCTAAATAGGGTGACCTTAAAGAGGCCTTGCCATGTGGACCAAAAGTCATTAACCCTGCACTCCACACTCAACAACTCTAGCACAGGAAGGTTCTTGGCTTTGACCCTGCTTCACGCTAGTACTCCCACTAATGTGGTGACTCTCAGCCCTTTTCTGCCACGATCCACTTTAGGGAGGACTCGGGTGTGGAGGAGAAGGCCTACGTGTCCTCTTCCAGGAGCTCGCTTAGGACCAACCTTGGGGTTGCAGATTCAGTTAAGACTCTTTTAGTCTTTATCCACCCTGGCCTACCTTGTTCTTTCTTTTGGGAAAGTCCCTCACTGGCTGGACTGTTAGCGTGCACTCCCTTTCTGGACTGGCACCTTGAATTTTTTGGCTGGCCACAGAATTCACTACTCTCTCTGAGGTCTTTCAGGTGGATACTAACAGTGAGTCATCAGACCCCTTTAGAGTCAGCCTTAGAATAATTAAACATCAAGCTGGCAAGAACCTTTGGGAGGATTAAAGCTGATCATCTCCTCCACCCCTTTATTTGTCAGTCAAATCACTTTCTGAGAGGTACGGATCCGGCTTCTTTCTGAACACGGTCAGTGGCGGGGGCTTTTCCACCTTAAGAATGCCCAGTCCACCGATGGCTCTAATGGAAGTTCTGTTATGGGAACCCAGGTTCAGTTTACACTAAACCGACTTCCACTTTAAAGACAAGGTAATACTTTCATCTTTTTGTAGGGCCATTTTAGCAACTGGTGCATCTGTCACTGGTGAAGTACATGTGTTGGGATTCCTGCACCCAACAGGAAATGACTGATTTCTCTAAGGGATTGGGTCAGAAAGACAGAACACTCCTCCTCTGCAGCTGGAGCCCCCAAAAGACAACTGCAGGCTCCTTTTGGCCCGATTTTCGGATCCAGTGAGCAGATTCCATCAGAGGGAGCATTTGGGTTTTTCCTAGCTCCCTCTGCTTGAAGGAGTTAGTTTGAGATTCATGTCCATGGTTGTCACTTCCTTCTCTCATGGTTGTGATACTGTTGCTTATCTGCTGATATAGATAATTCATGTATAGTGCAAGGATACCTCTTGAACCCTGCCAGGGAAATCAGAACCCAGTCGCCAGAACGTTCAAATAGCCCTGGTTTAAAATATGTGATGTTTTGAGGTAGGCGCCCAGCATAGTTTTTGGTGATTTTCTTCTGGGAGAGGATGCCTAAGGAAGAGCAGATTCTCCCAGCTGGCTGTTTGGTTACAGAGACATGCCCGTTCCTTTCCAGAACAGGTGCCAGAGCACTTGGTCTATAGCACTGCTCCTAACTTGTAATTAGCTAAATGATGGTATTTGCCAGGTTGTGACTGTGTGCATCCTTGACTCAAGAGATGAGAACATGAGAATTTCACAGGTATTAAAGACTATCGGGGGTTATTTTAATGACAGAGAATGTTGCTAAAGAATATGCCTGGATAGGGGTGCCTGGGTGGCTCGGTCGGATAAGCGTCCGATTTTGGCTCGGGTCATGATCTCACAGTTTCTGAGTTCAAGCGCTGCATTGGGTTCTGTGTTGACAGCTCAGAGCCTGGGGACTGCTTTGGATTCTGTGTCTCCCTTTCTCTCTGCCCCTCCTCCGTTTGTGTTCTGTCTCATCTCTCAAAAATAAATAAACATTTAAAAAATTAAGAAAAAAAGAATATGCCAGAATGGGGTAAAGATAAACAGTCAAAACTCAGGGTGTTACCTACAATAGAGAAGGGATCTTAGTCCATTTGGCTGCTATAAAAAAAATACTGTAAACTAGTTGGTTTATAAAGAGCAGAAATTTAGGGGCACCTGGGTGGCTTAGTCGGTTAAGCATCTGACTCTTGATCTCAGCTCAGGTCTTGATCTCAGGGTCATGAGTTCAAGCCCCCTGTTGGGCTCCACGCTGGGCATGAAGCCTACTTATAAAAAACAGAGCAGAAATTTACTGCTCACACTTCTAGAGGCTAGAAACCCAAGATTGTTATAGCATGGTCATCCGGGTTGCAGAATGCTGACTTCCTCTTGTGTCCTCTGTTGGCAGAAGGGGCAAAGGAGCTTTCTTGGGCCTTTTTTTATAAAGGCACTAATCCCACGTATGAGGGCTAATCACCTCCCAAAGACCCGACCTCCCAATACCATCACCTTGGCAGTTAGGATCTCAGTGTATGAATTTGTGTGGGGGTAACATTCAGACTGTAACAGAATGGGTAACACAATACTTTTGAAAATGGTGTGAAACACTTAGTTTTGATGCACATTATCAGGTAAACTGAGTAAGGCTTTTTAAAATAAGAACTCTGCCAGAATGATGAGAATAGCCTATTCTGGCAGTCTGAATAATGATCCCTTCAGATGTCTACATCCTAATCCTGGAACCTGTGAACGTTACTGTAGATGGCAAAAGAGACTTTGCAGCTATGTGTAAACTAGGGATTTGGGGATGGGGGAGATTACCCTGGATTATCTGGGTGAGCCCTAACTGCAATTTCCAGGGTCCTGTAAGAGTGAGGCTGAGGAGTATGTGACAACACAGAGGATGTGCAGAAATGGGTGATGTGCTTTGAAGATGGAGGGAGGGGGTTACAGACCAAGGGATACAGGTCACCCCGGAGAGCTAAAAGGCAAAGCAATGGCTTCTCCTGTGGAGCTTCCAGAAGAAGCCAACCCTGCTGACACCTTGACTTTAGCCCAGTGAAACTGATTCCAGCTTCTGACCTCCCTCCAACTGGGAGAAAATAAATTTGTGTTCGTTTAAGCTACTGAGTTTGTGGTAATATGTTCCAGCAGCAGTAGGAAACTCATACACACGCCTTCATGTACTTTTCTCGTGATTAGAGGAAAGTTGAAAATCTTGGAGACGGATCAAAGGAAATTATAATTACCAGAACGGCCAAATGGAAAGTTCTGATCATGAACATAAGGTGTGCAATGTGCAAGTGAATTGAGAAGCTTCTGCATGAGAAGAAAATGTAAGAATGGTTAGTACCTGTGCATTGTAAGAAGGTGTAAGCATTATACAAACTTTGTGACAGAACGGGAACAGAGAACAGGTGTAGAATCGGAGTGTTTCATAAGGAAAGTGACCTTGAAAGTCACCTTGTCCATCCTCCCATATTGAGGATGAAGGAATTTGGACAGGGAGAGCTTTGGGAAATAGTCCAAAGTCACACAGCGAGGCCGCTGTGAGCTGGGACCACACTTCTGCTTCTTGGCTCCAAAGCCCTGCAGGGATTTTTCTCCTGATCCATGACATTTAAAAGTTTGCAAATAACCTGTAATCAAAGGAGAAATGCTATCGATGAGTCAGTGCGCAGTGCTTGGGAATGGGCACCAGTCTTCATTATTTTTCAGTCTTTATTAGGACTTTGTTATTATGACTGTGAGAGGGAGAGGGGCAGGACATTATTGCCCTTTGCAAATGCTACTAGATCAGGGCATGAAGTTTGCTGTTACAGAAAAAGGGGATAAACAAAGCATTTAGAAGTATTCTTTAAATTTAGACCTGAAAAAAAAAAAAAAGCAGATGTACTGAGAGAAAACTTTTTGTTTTCAATCTGGTAGGTGAAATGGCATTATTCTGAGAGATCTGGAAACTCAACATGTTTTTTCCACTCCCTTGACCTGAAATGTCTTTGGGGTAAAATATCTCCCGATTTTTTGCCCCCCCCCCCCCAGATGTTAAAATTATTGACAAATGTGGAAAGAGAGAAAAAGAGAGAGAGGGGAGGAGGGGTGGAGCAAGAAGAAATCGAAGGAACCAACTTATAAAAGATGGTGTTGCCCACTTTCCTTCTTCTCCAACAAACATAGGCACACACTACTTATGCAACAACTAATTATTCAGCCAATGCCAGGCCCTGGGCCAGGCACCGGGGAGACGTCCAGGAGCAAAATGCCTGCAGCTTCTCTCCATTTATATGCAATAAATTCTAGAGGTGGGAAGAGAAGATAGATACCGAGTCCTTCCTTCTTCTCCCCTTCCTTTCCCCCACCTCCACACTCCCTGCCTTTTGCCAGGATTGCTGTCTTCTGACTGTCTCTGGCTTTTCCCAGTTTAATAATTTTCTAAGCTTTTGAAAGAATTTCCTGAGTGAATTGCAGCTGAACGTCAGCCTTGATGCTGTTTCTTGTTTTATGGACGTCAGCGTTGTCTTTTCACGAATCCCGGACAATCTTTCAGAATTTGTCATCTCTGAGAATGCTGCCCTTGCCTAGCCCTGAAGTGAAAAAATGGAAGGAACCCTGGGCGAGTGTAGACAGGCTCGATTAGTTTCTGATCCCTGTCTATTTTTAGCTGTGTGAACTTGGACAAGTTATTGAATATCCCTAGGATTAAGGTTTGGGATTCTAGGAGGGCCCATAAAAAAACATGCCTCCTTTCTGCTTGAGTTTGTTGTATTTATTTATTTATTTATTTATTTATTTATTTTTATCTTTTCATTAAGTTTTTTTAAATGTTTATTTATTTTTGAGACAGATAGAGAGACAGAACACGAGCAGAGGAGGGGCAGAGAGAGAGGGAGACAAAGAATCCGAAGCAGGCTCCAGGCTCTGAACTGTCAGCACAGAGCTGGACATGAGGCTCGAACTCGTGGACCATGAGATACGACCTGAGCTGAAGTTGGATGTTTAACTGACTGAGCCACTCCGGTGCCCCAGTGAGGTTTTTTTTTTTTTTTTCTTTTTTTAATGTTTATTTTTGAGATGGAGAGAGAAGGCAGAGGAGAAACAGAGAGAGGGGAACAGAGGATCCGAAGTGGGGTCTGTGCTGACACCAGAGAGCCCAGTGTGGGGCTCGAGGTCACTAACCATGAGATCATGACCTAGGCCACAGTCAGACACTTAACCAGCTGAGCCATTTAGGAGCCCTCTGCCTGCATTTTGATCAGTCGAGCATTGAAACCAAGCGGTAAAGCAGACGGGTGTCAAAGTAACACCCACATTCTGGATAAAGACGATACGGGACAATCTGGCTTCTATCTGCAGGCCAGGAGACTGTCTGGTGTTGAATCTCAGAATTCCCAACACCCTGTCAGAGCAGCACTGGGGCTCACTCAGCCTTCTCCCACCAGGACAGAGCCTGCTCCTGGAGAAGCAGAGTAAAACCTGTGCTCAGGCACGTGGGCCCTCAGGAAAGAGAAGGAAGGAGGGACAGATCCAGACAAGCCTAGTTCTCCTCCCTGCTCTCAATGGACTGAATCACTTCTACTTTCCATTGGCATGTTGGGGGGAGGGTATGGGGAGAGAGGGTGTCATAAGCCATCAGAGCCCCCGGCACGTAGAAGGAAGCAGTAGTTGACAGAAGTCTAACACCTGAGTTTCTCATCTTTCAAATGAGGTTAATAGTCCTCTCACACGGATATCATGACAGTGAGGCGCTTGGGAAATACCCTGTATCAAAGTGCCTCAAAAATTGTTACTTGCCTGCCTCCCATCCCCGCTGCTTCTGCTCTCCCTCCTTGCTTTTCATTCAATTCCTCTCTTTCTCCCTGTTTAGAGGAAGTTAAATTTGAGAAAAGAATCTCTCCTATTTATTGTAACTGCTTGAAAATTTTTACAAAAAATGTGTTTCTGCTCTCTCAGTAGTACCATTCCTCTCAACTGGCTTTCCCTAGAAAGTCACAAAAAAGGTGTGTGTGTGTGTGTGTGTGTGTGTGTGTGTGTGTGTGTAGCTAAATGTTACCTATAAGTTAAGGTTCTCGTCTTGCAATACTACTGATAATTATTTTATTTAAAGTGTAACAGGGAAATCAGATGACAAATAGTGTTATATAAAACTTCTAATAATTGAGAGATAGAATTTTGAGGCATGAAAACCAAATTTTATTATGAAAGACGGATGCTCACATGTGATCCACCGTGAGTATGTGAGTTCATGAGAGTAAAATTATAAGGAAGATAAAATGGTTATTCATGAAGCTTTGGGGCAAATCTTTTCAAGATGCGATTTACAAACCCTCTACCTTTTCCCAGAATAAATACTTTTGAATGTTTTCTTGCTTTGCGTCCCCTGAATGTCACCTGTTTTTGGTGTCGTGGGTCCTGGAGCACGGATGCAGGTATAAACAGATGTGTTGTTATGGCCTCTGGAGACCGTGAGGCTCTTTTTCAGGTTTAGTTCTAAAACTATTGTGCAATAAACCAAATGTCACATTTTGAGACTGGGAACTCACATATAAAAATAAATATCATGATAATCACTAATCAAATGGTAAAAAAAAAAAAAAAAAGTTAACCATAAACCCACATAATCCAATCACTGGGGACTGGTGCTGCTAAACGTTAGGTCAGAGGCAGCAGACCAGCCAACACGTGTTCCTGACGCACTCTCTTGCTCTCTGTTTAAAAGCGTAACTTGAAAGAAAAAATGGTTGAGCTGCCCACCTCTGTAGGCTTCGCTGGCTTTTGCGTAGTCATCGAGCCAGTCAGTCCCTCTTTGAGACACTGTGCTTTTGTATTTCGCAAACAAGCCACATCTGGAAGCTCTTGCCGAGCAGCACGGGGTCCCAGGAGAGTAGGTTAAGCTTGGGAGGGCCATGGTCCAGGCCTCCGTGGTTTCTAGCTCTTCATTTTTGAAACAAATAACCCATTCTAGTTGAAAACATTGCCCTGAAAACCAAGTACCTGAGAAAGTAACTTCCCAGAAATCGTAGTGTTGCAATTCTAGTTTTTATGACCCTGATAGATCTTTCTGTTCACAAGTGACCATGTATTCAGCGGGCAGTTTGTCCGTGGATTAATTTATTTATAAAAGTGTGTACAGTTTAATTTACTAAGTAGTCATGCCTACTACATGCCAGGCATCATTCCAGGCCCTGGGGATAGAGTATTGAACAGGGCGTAAGAAGGTCTTTGTTCTCATGGAGCTTAAGAGCCTTCGTGTGTGGAAAATAGTCAATGAACCATGAATTATACACACACAATGTGTCATCTCCCGGTAACTATGAGGCAGATGCCATCATTGTCTGCATTGTAGGGGTGGAGAAGTGGAGGTCTTTGTAGCTCAAGGACTCACACAAGTAGTGAGGAACTTGAACAAAGGTGATGAAGTTTCAGTCTGTTTTCTTCACCTCACGTGGAAAATTAAAGTATGGCAAGGCAAGAGCCACTGAGTGGCCCCTCTGAATTGAGAGGTCTCAGTAGGCCTGTCTATCTGAAGAGTCCGCTGAGGTCTGAATAACAAGAAGTCAGCGGCACATGGCTGGAGCAGAGAACACCATGTGCAAAGGCTCTAAGGCACAAATAAGCTTGGCATGATGGAGCATCAGAGAGACCAGTGTGGCTGGCGTGTCGGAGGAAAAATAAACACAAGAGGAGGTGGTTATGCAGAGGTCGAATCAGATAAGGCTTGGTAGGCCCAGAAAAGGAGTGTGGACATTTTTTAAATATGCCAAAAAAAAGAAAATTTAAAATACAAAAACCTGGGGTGCCTGGGTGGCTCAGTCAGTTGAGCATCCGACTCTTGGTCGGTCATGTCAGCTCAGGTCATGACCTCACGGTTTGTGGGCTTGAGCCTCTGCACTGGCAGTGTGGAGCCTGCATGAGATTCTCTCTCTTCCTCTCCTCTGCCCCTCCCCTGCTTGCGCCCCCTCCCCAAATAAATAAAAACCTTTCATTTGCTGTTGATTTTCCATACAGGTTTTCTTCATGGCTAACCACCATGAATTCTGCATTGGTGAGAAGGGGTAAAAAATGGACACACTGAAATAAAACATTTTAAAACCAACGCCTGGGGATGCCTGGGTGGCTCAGTCAGTTAAGCATCCAGCTTCGGCTCAGGTCATGATCTCACGGGTCCATGAGTTCAAGCCCCGCGTCGGGCTCTGTGCTGACAGCTCAGAGCCTGGAGCCTGCTTCGGATTCTGTGAACCTCCTCTCTCTCTGCCCCTCCCCAACTCGTGTTCTGTCTTGCTCTCTCTCTCAAAAATAAATAAATGTTAAAAAAAAAACAAAAAAACAACCCTGATCTTTACAAATAAATGGAGGAAAATATCAGGCTTCTGTAGCGTCTGCTCCTACGTCATTATTATTTAAATATTCAAACTGAAAGATGGTTAGAATTCCTAGTACATGGTGGAAGTGCTTCAATGACAGCAGTTGTTCTGTATCAAACACTTTGTGCTATCGGTTCTATGGCAGACATTTTCTCACATTTGAATGTTTTCAACACTGGTTTGTATCTTGCAATCAAGATGCGCATGTAGAGACTACCAAAGTGATTGTCAGGGTCTTTCGGAAGTTGCAATTTCTGCCGTCTTGCTGGGCAGAATGAAAATTGAGCTCTTCACAGTTTCAGCAGGAGCCAGAGTCGGTGAAATAGATCTTTCCAGTGTATTCATGACTCCTTGGGAAGGAGTTAGATGCTTAAGGATGTGCTGCCTTATTCTTCATTACACTCTAGCTCTGTCTGACTCATGAAAGTTAACTCAGTGTGAAGATGGTGTTCCTAAAATTAGGGCCTGGATTCCATGCCTTCAACAGTCCCTTGACTTGTGTGTTTCGCAACCATCCATGGGCCTCAGTATTGACCTTGTCTTTCCCCAGATGTGCCCCTCCCTTTGTTCTTCTGAAGGATTCAGCCAATTATATGGAACTTCTAGCTTAAATACCTCACTGTCTTTTTCCAAATTAAAAGACACAGAACATGTCTTAAGTCTTGGGGGAATATCATTGTTGTATAGAATGTAGCAGCAGAATATTATATTAAATGCTTTTCTATACTTTTCTACAGTCCTTATTTCTAGGCTGTGAGCTAACTCATTCTGTCTACTCCTATTAGATATCACTTATAACAAAAAGTAGTATTTATAGAGTGCTTACGAGTCAAACACCATGTTAAATTCTGTACTTGGCTGCCTTGAGTAATTCCTACAACATCCCTGGATGGCATTAGCATCTCCATTTTATAGATGAACAAACTGAGCCCCAGAGAGAATGAATGACTTGTCTTTGGTCACATAACCAGTCAATAGCAAAGCTGGGATTTGAATCTAGACAATCCTAGTCACATGATGTTCCTGCCTGTCATCCGTGTACCTACAGATACCAAGAGAAAGAAGAGTCACTGTGTCAAGGCCACTCTAACACTCACCTAGACCACTAACTAGACTGTAAACTCCTTAAGACAGAATTATGTGTTACAGTTTTCCCATTTCCTGTGCCCTGCCCAGTGCCTGACACAAAATCTCTACCTGATAAATATTGGTGAATGGATTATCCCTGTTCTTTTTTTTTTTTTTTCTTTTTTTGAGAGAGAACATGCTTGTGCATAGGTGGGGGAGGGGCAGGAAGAGGAGAACAGAGGATCTGAAGCAGGCTCTGCACTGACAGCAGAAAGCTTGATGTGGGACATGAGTTCACAAACCACGAGATCATGACCTGAGCCAAAGTCGATGCTAAACCGACTGAGCTAACCAGGCACCCCAGATTATCCCTGTATAAGAAGGGTTATGGGATTGACCTGAAAGTGTTGGTTCACCTATAACAAATGAGAGCTGTTTTCCTTTCTCATTGATGATGTGAGATTTACCTTCTAATATTTTATTTGACTATATGGCAGAGTGGCAAGGTCTTAGAACTCTTGGGCATCAGTCAGAGTCCTGGCAGGAAACAATTACTCAAGCTGATTAATTGAGGAATGTTTACTCAAAGGCTCTTTGCAAAGGGGAGGGCAAGGTTTCAAGGAATACAGCGAAGGGTCATGCAGTCCTCCAAAGCTAGAGGCTTGAGAGGAGTGTCATCACCCCTTCATCTGAAAAGGCAAGTGGGGGAAGGACTGGGACATAC
The DNA here is from genome assembly GCF_046562875.1 of Panthera onca. Taxonomy (NCBI): domain Eukaryota; kingdom Metazoa; phylum Chordata; class Mammalia; order Carnivora; family Felidae; genus Panthera; species Panthera onca. The sequence goes on from NC_138345.1 coordinate 22,032,859, forward strand.
TGGACTCCAGAGAGAGAGCTGAATGGAGAACACCAGCTGGCAAGAGCCATGGCGGGCCACTGATGGAGGAAAACCACCACAGTAGCCCAGCTGGGAAAGAGCAGACGAATAAACACCTTGGCTTCTCCCCTCTCTCCCCTCCATCTCCTGCTGCATCTCCTATTGGCTGGAGGCAACCAGAAGCCAAGGCACAAGGGAGCCCTCAGTGCAGTTGTAAAGTCAGTCTTCTGGACACAGAGTGCAGAAAGCTGATGCTGTACCTGTATAGTTCAAGACTATACTGATGATGATAGCTCTCACTCCATACAGTATTCATTCATTCAACAGCCAATTGTTGATGTGCTAGGCACATCATATGTGCTAGGCAAAGTATATAAGTTGAGCCAGGTTCTTCCAGCCTTTAAAGTGCAACTTAAGAGGATTTTGGAAACATTAACTCTTCAAAGACGGTTAAGTAATATACTGCATCATCAACTCCAGGAACCTAACATGCAACTTTGAAGAAATTTATACATGGGGAGTGTGGAATAACTATAAAATTTTACATACACACAGAACTCTGTCAGAGACCACTGAATCCCACCATGATGGAAAACTCTCTTTATGATTTTGGGGCACCTGAGTGGCTCAGTTAGTGAAGCATCTGACTTTGTGACAGGTCACGATCTTGCAGTTCATGGGTTCGAGCCCAATGTCGGGCTCTGTGCTGACAGCTCAGAGCCTGGAGCCTGTGTCTCCCTCTCTCTCCCTCTCTATCTCTGTCTCTGTCTCTGTCTCTCACTCTCTCTCTCAAAAATAAACATTAAAAATTAAAAAAAACAAAAAAACTTTATGATTTTAGATAATAATATTTTAGCATTTTTTTTACCTTATACCTTTTGTATAATTTTTTTCCACTGAAAACCATGACTTTTGAAGCCAGTAGGTGTTATTTTTCTTCAAAGTGGCCAAATAGATGGTATTAACATTTACTGTCTGGTTTTCAGATTGTTACAATTTGAAATGATTCTCTTTAATGTGTGTTAGTCTAAATTAATACTTGTGATAATGATTAAGCAAAAATAAATGAATGAATAAAGTTGCTTAGAAGAAGTAATAAATGTTAAGGTAAAATTCAGGCCACTTATAAGTAATGCCCTTGTTTTTTGATTGTTACTTTGACAGGCAAATTGAATACCATAAGAAACCGTTACAAACAATTAGTTAGTCGATTACCTAGAACTACAGGCGGTTTTTAATGTAAATGCTGTAGAGACATTGTATTGGCATTTCAACATTGCTTATGATTGCTATTATTTTGCCCATTTCACTCCCTGTATAATAAAATCAGCATATTTCTTGCTGAATATCGTGGAGCTAGGGTTTGTTAGCATATATTCTGTGTTTACATCTTCCCGGCAAGCTGTTTAATGACACTCTGAAGGGAGAACTGACTATTGAAGTTGATAGAATTTCAGACTAAAGAATATTATTTGAAAAGCCTCAAAGGGCAACAGTCTCTTCATGGGATGGCTGAGTTAGTTTCTGAAATGAACCTTCTACTTTGGAATAGGGCTCATGGGATACAGGACATTCTCTTCACTATGTGACCAACACTTTTGCCCAAAGCAAAGTACTCATCTCTGTGTCTTCAGTCGTAAAATCACTCATACTAACTTTTAGTGATGGTCAAGTTTCTTTCCGATCTAAAGTGCCATAAATTTCTGCTAACCAAACTATTAAGTCATTTTAGACTGTATGTTTTGAGTTCTGTAGGAGAAAGCATATTCAAACGAATGCACAGTAATCCATCCAGCCTCGAAAGCTGATGTCTACTGTGAATATTGACCAGAGCATGGAACTGATCACTCTAAAAATCCATAGGCTGTCCATATTTTCCTCTGTCACATTAGTGGCCTATCTTGTTAAGGTAAGTAAGGTCTGTGTTCTATAAAGAAATGAGTGACGGCGCAGAGAGAGGGATGGTACCTCTTGTGTGTTGAAATCTTGGCCTGTCTTAAAGCTGAGAAAACCAGAAGATGGATGGTGAGGCATTTAATGACCATGGGTATATTGCTAATTATTCATCTGACTTCAAGTCAACATAAATGGACATGTGTATCCAACTATCAGACTTCTATCAATGCCAGACCATTGCGGGAAAAACATCCGAGTGTTTGGGGTAGTTGCCAGAAAACATCTGCATCAAGCATCGCACTGTATGTTGCCCTTTATTTTGTCTGCCTTTACTCATCATTTATCAAGTCCAATTTAACCTGGAATTCTCAATTTAACATGCAAAATAACCTGAAATTCTATAAACTAGAGTATTTGCTCCTTCAGGCCAGAATATATTAGCAACAAACTAGGAGTTGGGTAAAGGAAGACCCAGAAATGCATGTAATAGAGGCAAGGGAAGTGAAGCTTCAGAGCCTGCATCTGAGGAATCGATAGAATAAATAAAAGATAGAAAAGTGTATAATTACAACTATGATGAATATTCATAATCAGCCTCCTGTATCATTAGCTTTGTTACTTGTACATTAATTATATATGACATTGTTCTATTACATAACAATATGATATACCATTAATTATATATATATTTAAACTTTTTTAATGTTTATTTTTGAGAGAGAGAGAGAGACAGCAAAAGCACGAGTGGGGAGGGGCAGAGAGAAAGAGAGAGAGAGAGGGAGACACAGAATCCCACACAGGCTCCAGGCTCTGAGCTGTCAGCACAGAGCCCAATGCAGGGCTCGAACTCACCAACTGCAAGATCATGACCTGAGCCTAAGTCGGATGCTTCACCGACTGAGCGAGCCACCCAGGTGCCCCACCATTAATTGTATCTCAGGTGATTTGCACCAGTACTCATGTAAGAAACACTATACAGCATTATCTCTACAGGCTTTCATCAAAATGGTTAATTTTTCTTTTACATTTTCGTGCTCTAAGCGATGAGCCACAAACCCATTTTTAAAAAGAATAATCACTTATTTAGAAGAACTGAAGCCCAACTGATGTCAGGGTCCCAACGGGAAACAGATGGCACACACAAATTAAGATAATTCTAGACGGCTTGTTAATAAAAGGACTGATTACAAAGGAGACTGTAAGATAGATTGCAGGAGCTAAAGAAGCCAAGCTCTTGGTCCAAAGAGCAAGAGGAAGAGTTTACTGGAGCTGGGAATGAGACAGTCAAGTAGAGCAGGAGGCCTGCCCACCTCTGTCAAGGCACACGCAAGGCTGGGGAGGGAAGCCAGGTAAATAAGTTCTCTGGCCTAACTCTTCTCAGTCTGTCCAGTCTATTCTTGGGGCTCCCTATTTCACTAGACCAAACTAGAAGCCAGAGGTTATGAGAATCCATTGATGTGGCCCACATAAGTCAGCCTCCAGGGGCTGAGAGAACAGTGGAGAAAGGTGGAGTGTAGAACTGAAGGTCGGTCAAAGGAAGATGTCTGTCTGACACACCACATGTAGTGAGTTGAACTGTATCCCCCAAAAGATATGTTAAATTTTTTAAAAATATTTATTTATTTTTGAGACAATGCAAGAGACAGAGTGCAAGCAGCGGAGGGGCAGACAGAGGGAGACACAGAATCTGAAGCGGGCTCCAGGCTCTGAGCTGTCAGCCCAGAGCCAGACGCGGGGCTCGAGCTCATGAACTGTGAGATCGTGACCTGAGCTGAAGTCGGACACTCAATCCACTGAGCCGCTCAGGTGTCCCCCAAAAGGTTTGTTAAAGTCCAAACCTGTGAAGATGATTTCATTTGGAAACAGGGTCTTTGTAGACATAATTAAGTTAAATTAAGTAAGATGAGCTCTCACTAGATCATAGTGGTCCTCAGTTCAGTGACTGGTGTCTTTATACAAGAAAGCAGAGGGAAATTTGGACACAGAGACACAGAAAATACACACAGGGAAGAAGTCTATATAACAATGGAGATAGAGATTGGAATGATGTGGCTAAAAAACAAGGAATACCAAGGATTGCCAACTACTACAGAACCGAGGAAGAGGGAAGAAAGAGTCTTCCCCAGAGCCTTCAGAGAGAGTACAGCCCTGCTGATAGCTTGATTTCAGACTTCTGGACTCCAGAACCACGAGGGGATAAATTTCTATTGTTTTAAGTAACTCAGTTAGTGGTGATTTGTTATGGCAGCCTTAGGAAACTGACACACATAAAGCATTCCTATCGTTCAGTAGCGTTACAACACAAGCACAGTTGAATTCAGCTTCGTTTGATTCTTTTTGTGAAGTGATCGTAGACCCCAAAGTTAGGTTACATGTGATGGAATTATAGGTTTGGAAGTGTTTGGATGTGAAAGAGGGGAGTGTACCTGCAAGTCTAAAAAATGGTGTCCTTGGGTGGATAACTCTATGATCATAAGTCAATCAATCAATCAATCAATCAATCAAAACAAATGCTCTCTTACCCAGCAACTCTGTGGCACATTGACCAGCTAACTTCTCCTGGTTTCCCTGGGACTCATTCCTAGAACCTCTCCTCCCACTTCCGGTGGCTGACCTGGCTTGTATGTGTCCCTTCAGATTCCACCCTCTTCATCATATACATTAGGCAGCAATGACTCAGTTCTGTTCACCAGAATCTACACCTCACCCACCTTCACCATCCAAGGTTTCATATGCCTCTTTGAAAACAAACAAACAAACAAACAAACCATCACCAACAAAAACCGGGTTATAAAAGGTTGCTGACAGGAAGATCCGTAGAACAACCAATTAATCCCTTCTTTGTTTCTTTAGAACACATTGTTAAATCTGGCATCATCATAAATAAATAGAAACTTCTGCTTTAATCCAACTTGGAGTAACAGGGCACAAGTTTTCTTTCTCCTCTGAAATAACTAATAGACTGAGGAAAATATAAGAAACAACGGTGTTTAGACATTGAGCAGCAAGCAATGTAGGACAGTAATTCCTGAGAGAGGAGAAACAAATGAAATGAGCCCTTTGTTGCCCCAGTTTGTTTATCTTCTGGACTGAGTTTCCAGACTCCAGCACAGAGAAAGAAACCCAGGAGAATCCCAGAGGAATCCCTGAGCTGAGAAAATAAAGTTGGGACTTGAGGGCAGCCAAGGTGGCCAGTGTTTCTGGGGCAGGGTATCAGAGATGTAAGAGTTGCTCAGAGACAGAGCACGGAGATCTGGGAAAGTTCCCTCCCAAGTCCTCTACTGAGTATATTCAGCACATATGTGTGAAGAAACTTCCTAAGATTGGAGAATGAACCACTCACAACAGCAAACAGAATTTTCTTCAGAGCTCACATAAAACTTGGGATAGTTGATGTTCCCACCAGGCAGGGTAGGAATATCCCATAATTGGGGAAGAATTATACACAGTGCTCAGATGGGTATTGACTGAGTAATGGGGGGGAAAATCAGCCCTACATTAAAGTCTTCTCTGATTTTATTAATTAATCTTAACTGTAAGTCTCAAAAAAATCAAATTGTTCCAAATTATGAAAATTTATTCCTTTTTTTTTAATTTTTTTTAACGCTTTATTTATTTTTGAGAGAGAGAGACAGAGCATGAACGGGGGAGGGTCAGAGAGAGTAAGTATTTTTTTTTAAATTTTTTTTTTTAACATTTATTTATTTTTGGGATAGAGAGAGACAGAGCATGAATGGGGGAGGGGCAGAGAGAGAGGGAGACACAGAATCGGAAGCAGGCTCCAGGCTCTGAGCTCTGAGCCACCAGCCCAGAGCCTGACGCGGGGCTCGAACTCACGGACTGCGAGATCGTGACCTGAGCTCAAGTTGGCCGCTTAACCGACTGAGCCACCCAGGAGCCCCGAAAATTTATTCTTAAACAAAGCTCATATGTGTGTGTGTGTGTGTTGTAAGTGCGTACAGCACTCAACCCAGTAAAATCGCAATGTTTGGTATTTAATAAAAAATTAATAAGCATACAAGAAAGTCAGAAAATATGACCTATAAGAGGAGGAAAAGGCCAGTTAAGCTAAATGACACAGATTATAGAATTAATAGATAAGGATATTAAGAGAGCTACAACTGTATTCCATAAGTTCAATAAAGTAGAGAAAAACAGAAGAATGTTAAGGAGAGATGTGGAAAATGCACTGTGTCAGGCTAACAGTATATACTATAAACACTAAGTAGCCACTTAAAAAATAAGTATAGTTAATAAGCCAACAAAATAGGAGAGAAAACAGAACAAAAAGCAAGTGAAACAAAGGGGGGAAAAAGTAAGCTGGTAGATAGAAACCCGACTATATCAAAAGTCACATTAAACGTAAATGGTTTAACCATTCCATTAAAAAAACAGACATTGTCAAAATGAATACTCCCTGTAGATGCATATGTGTGTGTGTATAATTTAAATTTAAAGACACAAGTAGATGAGAAGTACGAAAATACACCATGCTAACACCAATCAAAAGAAAACTGAGTGGCTTTATTCGATATCAGATGCAGTAGATTTCAAGGGAAAGAATATTACCAGGAATAAAGAGATTCACTTCGCAATGACAAAAGGGTCAATCCCTAAGAGAAGTTAATTATCCTACGTATTTATGCAACTAACAACTGAGCTTTAAAATACACAAAGCAACTTCTTATACAGCTCAAAGAAACAAGTAGACACGTCTATAATTATAGCCGTAGATTTTAACAGTGCTTGCTCAATTAGTGATAAAACAAGTAGACAGAAAGTCAGTGAGGATACAGAAGACTTGAAGAAGACTTCAACTAAAATGACCTAATGGACATATTTATAATACTCCACCCAACAGCAGAATATATGGTTTTTTATAAGTGAACATTGATCTTTTTACCAAGACAAACCGTGTCTTAGGCCATTAAACCCAGTGTCAGTAAATTTTGAAAGGTTCCATAATACAGTGTATGCCCTGCGACAATAATGGAATTAGATTAGAAATCAATAACATGTATTTGAAAACTCAGCCAAGTCATTGGAAATTAATAACATGCCTCTGAATAACTCTGGCCAAAGAAGAAATCATAAACGTATAGGTATTTTATAAAGTCTTTATGATCCCTGTCACGACATTTCAGCTTCTCATTTCTATTTGTTTCAGACTGTGCCAAACTCAATGAGACAATGAAAACATAATAATCGTCTGAAGAATAAGTAAGCAACTTCTAAGTCTTTTTTAAATTTTCTAATGTGTATTTATTTTTGAGAGAGAGACACACACACAGAGTGTGAGCAGGGGAGGGGCAGAGAGAGAGGGAGACACAGAGTCCGAAGCAGGCTCCAGGCTCGGAGCTGTCAGCACGGAGCCTGACGCGGGGCTCGAACTCACAAACCACGAGATCATGACCTGAGCCGAAGTTGGACGCTTAACCGACTGAGCCACCCAGGCACCTTCTAAGTTTTTTGACAAAGCAGATATGTATGTCTACAGGTGTCTGCATAAGGAAATGGTTCAGTTGCCTACAGTCTTCCTGGAGGTATAGGCAGTTACACCCCTGTTATTTAGGCATAGACAAATATCTGGAGGTGAAAACTTCAAATTTTTAACAGTGGGTGTTTGGGTAGTGAAAGTATAGGTCATTTTTTCCCCTTACTCTATATTTTTTATTTCAACATTACCCTATAATTGATTGAAAATATATTTATAAAAAACAAAAGAAAAATCATCCTTACTAAACTTATATATGGAAGATTTCTGGGTCTACTACCGGTGGAGTAGATTAGATTGAACTAATCGTACAATTCGGTAACAAGTTTCACTCCTGACAAGCTATGAATATTAACTATTCAGAGTCACTACAAGCAGGCAGAAACTGGAGATTCAGTCTTGGATAAAGGGAACCATATTGAATCAGACCAACATTTGTACAGCTTTTGTCCTAAGGCTACCCCCTGGCTTTACAACCCTGGGTGACTAGAACTCAAATTTAGCTGCGTTCATACTGGTTTGATTTGTTACATTATTTGGAAACAGAGGGAGAAAATTCCGGGAGGAAGCGGTCATAGGATATGGAGCTTTCATATTTGCACATACAATCTCCTTACATTCTTGGTTGACTCCCAACCTGAACAAAGATAAAGGAAATTCCAACTATCCCAGCAGAAAGTAACACTGAAAGGTTGAGTAGTTCAAATACTGCTGGCACAGAAGTGACAGTTCGGAACTTAAATTCAGTAATATTAGAGGGGTTTGGTAAACATAAAAAAAGTTCTATTGAAACTCCAGAAGAGTTTCAAGCCTTAGGAATCAAGTCTATGTCCTAAGACTAAAGTAAGAGTAAGAGTAGACACTAAAACAAACCTGTCCAAAAAAAAAAAAAAAAAAAAAAAAAAAATTAAAAAGCCATGCTTCATAATGTCAAAACAGTCAACCAGTAATGTACCATCCACTAGAACAAAGACTTACAGTCTACAGAAGAAGAAAACAGAATTCAGAGCCTCCCTAATATGTCATTGGCAATGCCTAGTGTATAATGAAAATATACTAGACATGTGAAGAAACAAGAAAATGTCATCAGGAATCAAAAGCAAACCTGGTGAATGGAAACAGTCACTGAGACAACATGGATTTGAGGATATGCCGAAAAGGACTTTTAAACAGCTTTTATAAATATGTCAAAGAACATAATGGCAAAGATAGTAATAACGAATGGGTAAACGAGGACTATCAGAAGAGAAGTGAAAACTTAAAAAAAGAACTAAATGGAAATTCTAGCGCTGAAAACTGTAATAACAGAAATAAAAAATACACTTGGTAAGCTTACCACCAAATTGGATACCAAAGATGAGATCTTTTAACTTCATTTCAGATCAGCAGAAATTATACATGATGAAGAACAGAGAAGAAAAAAAATAAAACTTTTGTGATAGAAAAAATGGAGCAGAAACAGTATTTGAAGAAATGATAATTTTAAAAATCCCTAAATTTATGAAAAACATTACCTTACAGATCAACAAATTTCAGGAAACACACCTCTGATAAATCACACACTTAAGTTCATCTTAATAACATTGTTATGTATCAAACGTAAAATTCTAAAAGCCACCAAAGGAAAATGATACATTATATACAACGGAACAAGGATAAACAGGAATGTTTACTCTGCCCACTTCATTGTACTGGAGACCCTAGCCAAAGAAAATTTATTTATATATGTGTGTGTTATGTATAAGCAAAGTAAGGCAAATAAGAAGTAAAAACTGTACATCTGAAACTAATATAGTTATATGTCAATTATACTTCACTAAAAAATAGGGAATGGAGCAGAATAGTCCAGAAGTAGATCTATGCATATATGGTTGGTTGATTTTTTTTTTAATTTTCTTACCAAGGTACCAAGGCAATTCAATAAAGAAAGAGAGTTATCCACATATGATGTGGGAGAAGACTGGATACACAGTGGAAATTATACTCTACTTTATCCTACTCAGAGAAATTAATATTAGAAGGATCTAAAAATAAAAGCTAAAACTGTAAAATATCTAAAAGTAAACACGGGTCAATCTCTTTATCATTTTGTTCGGCAAGAATATTTTTATTTTTTATTTATTTATTTTTTTAATATTTATTTATTTATTTATTTTTTTTGAGACAGAGAGAGACACAGCATGAATGGGGGAGGGGCAGAGGGAGAGGGAGACACAGAATCTGAAGCAGGCTCCAGGCTCTGAGCCATCAGCCCAGAGCCCGACGCGGGGCTCGAACTCACCGACCGCAAGATCGTGACCTGAGCTGAAGTCGGACGCATAACCGACTGAGCCACCCAGGCGCCCCTTTTTTTAGAAAAGACGTTGCAGGTTCTAAACGCGAAAGGAAAAAATGACAAATTGGGCCTTATCAAAATTAAATTTCTGCTCATCAAAAAATAACAAGCATTAAAAAACGAAAAAAAAAACTGTATTCTCGATGTATGACATACTCCAGAAAATGATAATAAAAAGACAAAAAAGCAGTTAAAAATTGGGGCGAAAACTTGAACACATAATTTCATCAAAGATGGTATACAAATGACCAATAAATACATAAAAAATGGTCAACATCGGTCATCAGGGAAATGCCCAGTAATTCCACAGTAAGAGATCATTTCACACCAACAACGATTGCTAACCATGGAAGGGTGGAGGGCACCAACCGGTAGTGAGAATATGGAGACGCTGGGACTGGCACGCATTGGTAAGAGATGCCAGTCGGGCAGGGAGTTTGCCAGTTTCTTATAAAGTTAAACGTCCATCTAGTCTATGATCCAGGAAGTCCACTTCTAAGTATTTAACCAAGAAAAAAATAACATATACACAGAAAACATTTCTACGAGAATGTTCATAATGGCCTTATTCATTATACCCCCAATATTACTGTTTTCATTAATAGAAGAAGAAACAGGTAAACCAATTGTGACATATTCATGCAGTTCAGCAATGAAAAGGAAGGAAGTATTGACACCTGCAATGTGTGATTGCCAAAACCATGCAGTAAAGAAGCCAGGTGCAAAAGACTGAATCCTATATTAATCCATTAAGGTGAGGTTCAAAACGAAACGAAACAAAACAAAACAAAACAAAACAAAACAATTTGTGCCGTAGAAATGAGAACAGTGGCTGCTTCTGGGAGGAGGTGGGATCAACTTCAAAGGAGGCATAAGGCGATTTCTGGGGTGATGGAAATGTTTTATATTTCAGCTGAGGAGGTCATTACAGGAGCATATACATTTACCAAGACACAACAAATTTTACAGTTAAGATTTGTGCAGTGTAAACTCGAGAAAAAAAAACCCACAAAAACCTCATCTCAGGGAACTCTAAGAAATTATGAAAATTCTTTCAGGATGCAGGATATATTTTTTAAATCACATATTTCTTAATTGGAAGTAAGTGGTGCATTTGCTGGAATTTGGAAATAATTCTCCGGCACATTTAGTTTCTGTTAGTAGTAGTAATAGTTATTATTTTAGTTATTATCTTACCTCCGTAAGATTCCACACATAGGACACGACAGGACTATTAGCAAAAAAGGAGCAGAATATCTGTTGTGATGGATGAAGGCTCTTCACAGCTGCACAAGGAAGGGCTCTGCAAATTTTGTACCTATTTTTAGCTCTAGGGTAAAGCCTGGTTTTCATACCCTGAGAATATTTGACTATAAGACTTAGTCTCATGGTTAGTAAAGCTCTACTTAGATAATAGTTGTAAAGCACACAGAATTCATTTTGGCCATACCCACGTTATGAAAGCCGGCTCACACTTCTTCTGGGCAGTTTCCCGTCCTTCTTTATAGATTTCTGCCTGCAGCCTGTGTGTTTCCAATGTCTGTTCTGTTAGGAAGAAAAAAAAAAAAAAAAAAAAAAAAAGGAAGGAAGCTGTTTGGCATGTAGACAAAAAGATCACGTAGGAAAACAACCTGACTAAAATCTCATTAAGGCTTACTGATTTATTTCAGGGGCTCAGATTGTGTAAGTGTTTCCTTAATTGTGTATGTATTTATTTTAAATTCATATTTTACCCATATACGCAGCCACTGTCGAGTTTAAATCCACTTGCCCATAACAAATAACAAACTTTCAAGCAAACGCAATTGATGTCTTCACCTTCTGGAGAAATTAAAAAGCAGCAATGGAGAAGAGTGCGGTGCAGAAATGATCATTGCTGAGTGTTGCTTTTCTCTTTCTTTTCCTTTTATTAGTCTAATGCTTACCCGCAGGACCAAATTACCATCAAATAATGACAGTCTACATATAGACTCTTCAAGATTCCATAAGAATCCATCTTTCCAATGGGTGAAAGGTTTGGATGGGATTCTACTTTGAAGGGATGGGTGTAAGAGGAACTTTAGAAAGACCACTTTCTTTATTCCTAGTAGAATTGAAATATAAGGATCAAAGTATATATATGTATCATGAAACATTTATGACTAGAAAAAAGTACTCAAAAGTAGTTTCAAAAGAGCCTTTGTTTATTTAGCTGGCCAAAACCAGGATTATGACTTTTAAGCAATGAATATGTGCAATGCATAGATGAACATCCCAAGCTTTTCTTTTCTTTTAGCCAATCCTATAAATTTCATCCTGTACCGAAGCTTTTCACCTAATTACTTAAAGCTGTAAAAGTAGGGGCGCCTGGGTGGCTCAGTCGGTTAAGTGGCCGACTTCAGCTCAGGTCACGATCTCGCGGTCCGTGAGTTCGAGCCCCGCGTCAGGCTCTGGGCTGATGGCTCGGAGCCTGGAGCCTGCTTCCGATTCTGTGTCTCCCTCTCTCTGCTCCTCCCCCGTTCATGCTCTGTCTCTCTCTGTCTCAAAAATAAATAAAAAACGTTAAAAAAATTTAAAAAAAAAAGCTGTAAAAGTAGCCTTTTCGCAATTTGTAATCTTTCCTTTCCTCCTGTCTTTTTTTTCAACAAGTGATATTAATAGGTGGTGACTCTAATAAAGTTACAATTGTAGAATTACCATTAAATTCCTTCTTTTATTCAATAAGTTTTTATGGAGCACCTTCCTATGTGGATGTGACAGGCACTGTTCTTGGCAAGGAGATCCAGCAGAAAACTACATAGACACAAGTTCTGCCCTCAGGAAGCTTAGACTCTGGTGTGGGATACAGATGATAAGCAAGATAGGCACATATATGACATCACAGATGGTGATAATTAACAAGAGGGAAAGTGAGGAGGAAACACCTACATCGGGGGAAATGTACCTAATCCAGTTTTGAATAACTGAGAAATTACTGCGCTTCCACCAACTCCCAGCCCTGACAGGAAGGAGGATCATTTTCCTTAGCTCATCCACTTGGATCCTTCCAATCCTGGTCATTTCCTGAGTTACCTTTCACCCATTGCTGCGTGGGTGCAGAGACTTTCCAATATGTCTGTGACCTAATCTGGTATCTGCCTGAGTTATGCATGCCTTGTTTGCAGAAACTACATACTGCCAATTTGTTTGCCTTCGGGAATTTAGTTGGGCTCAGTGTTGGCTGGTGATGCCCATGGAAACCCAGCAGAAACATGGGAAGTTAGTTTGTTAGTAGATAAGGGCATAGACTCTAGAGAAAACTGCCTTGGCTCAAATCCCAGCTCTCGTTAGCTGTGTGACCACGGGCAATATACTCAGCTTCTCTGCGCTTCATTCTCTTCAGAACAGTCCTGACAAATTGTTTATTAAATAAAACAATACAAAGGAGACCACTTGGGGCATCTGTCCACCAGGGTTTCAAGTTTAGGTTGGGTTGAATGCTGTGGTTGACGCCACACCCCGTGCTCAGACACTGCAGGTAAACACCATTTTGTTTAGCACCTGGGAGTGACACTGGATTGAGTGAAGTTTTCTTTGAGACTTAAAGAGAGGGGAGAGGCTGTACCTCCAGGGTATGCTGTGACTTCGAAAAGAAAACGGAGCCCCTATGTATCAGAAACGCTGCGTTTGTTGTTTACTCTTCATTGTCATTTTTCTTCCAACAAAAAGTTAAGTTCCACGAGGGCAAGGATTGCCATTTTGTTTTGCTTTGACTTTGCTTTTTGTCGTGGTGGCTGTTTACAGATATATTCCGAGTGCCTAGAGTAGTGTTTGGCATATTGGTACACATCTAATACACGGCATAAGTAAATGAACAAATGAATGAATGAATGAATGAATGAGAGTACATGGGTGAATTACAGTGTAAATAGAAGTCTCAGGAGTCGGGTTTAATTCTGGTTGAGTCACTAATTTCACTAGGGCTTTGTCACTTACCCGTCTGTAAACCAGTTTCCTTTTTTTGGAACTTTTGTTGAATGCCAGTCTGTGAAAGGTAATCTCCTAGACTGTGGAGCCTTCAGCAAGTTCACAATTGAGTAGCATAAATAGGAAAGGGACATAAATAAATAACTAAGGTAGAAAAAGCTAGGTATTCTAAAAGAAAAAAAAATAGAAAGTGGGAATTGTAAAGCGAGCAAGGGACCTGGAGAAATCAGAGATTTCTTCCTGGTCTTTTATCTTTTAGGGGTACTTGGGATGATTCAGGCCATCCTTCCGTGAAGTCTTCTTACACAAATCTTCGGAAAATTAAGATATTTGTAAAGCTTAGAAACCTTGTGAAACCCTGACAGACAATGCATGGGGAATTCTAGTGAAACAAGATACCCTCGTGGATAAAAGCAAATAAACAGTGAGAGAGGACAGTTGTTCTCCAGGGGGCTCTGATGAGATTCTGTAAGTCTGATTATTTTTTAGGCAATTCATATATACATATATTTACATTTCCAGTTGTTTTGTTGCTTCTCAGAGTTATGTGTGTCATTTCATTTGTAGAAATACGTAAGATGGTTTGATATATGCATAGTGAGAATTTGTTTCTCTGACAATGATTACTTATATTTGTACAGAATAACATTACAAATGCATTGCATCCAGATACCCAAAAGAAATTGCAGCTATAAATTTCATTTACCAGAAAAGTCGACATCAACAGTTCTTTATTTTTTACCATTTTTAGATTTAATCTTTATAATATTGAGGAAAAGATTGTCTGGTTTTTTAAAACCAATTCTACTGAAAGTCATTTATGATCATGATGATGCAAGTACTGTGAGTGAATTTTTTTATTTTAAAAAGCTGAAAAGTGTTCAATTTTGTATGTATAAAGTCATTGAGAAGTATAAAAATGAGAAAATAATAGCTTCTTTGTAATTAAAATTCTCTGGTTTGTTTGCTAAAGCGTCTCCAGTCTCATTATGAAGGGAAGAGAGTGGGATAGCATGGCAGTCTTGAATCATAACGATAACAGCCAGCATTTCCTGAAACCCACTCCTTGTCAGACTCTTCTAAGACTTTTGCATGTTTTAACCCATTAGATCCATAAAATAACCATGCTTGATTATCTCAATCACATAGATTAATAAATCCAATGAGAGGCATGAAGGGAATTGCAATCTTCAAGGTCAGGAAGTGGCTGGGCAGAAATTTGAAGCAAGACCCCTCTTCCTCCAACCCCACAACCCTGAAGGACCCTGGACCAAGTGTGTTGACCCATCAGGCAAAGCGCAATTACATAGTAATTGTAACCATGGCATCGATCCAGCCTCTGTCTCCAATGCTTTGGGGCTTGTCCCCATATGATTACCACAATTTTTTGATAATCATTACACTGCGGAGCTATGAGAATTCTCTGCTCCAAAAAAAGATAGTAGCTAAGATAAAGTTCAAATGCTTAATATTGGAGTCTTTCAACATTTTGTCTTATACGTCTTCATAATGTTAGGTTTAGATCTCATTATTTCTGACTCCCTGAGGGTTTTAAAGAAGTAAATGACTCAATCGCAGACAGGCGGATGAGGGGAAAGAAACATTTATTGAGCACACAATAGGGCCAGGCTTGTGCTAGAGCCTTCCCTGGCATTATCTCCCACAATATACAAAGTAATTCTGTTATTCATTTATTCATGAATTCATTCATTGGGGATAATGATGGAAATGAATTTCAAGTTGGAGAAGTGCAGACAAAAATGGGGTAGGGTTAGAGACCGGGTCGGGAGCTGAGGTTGGGCCCAAGGATGTGGAAAAGGATGGAATGGAGATAGCTTTAAGTTGGGGTGGAGATGGGATGATGTTGGACACAGTGTTTGACCATGGGACATACTAAATATTTTACTGACTCATTGATTGTCTCTTTTCCCCTACTAGACTGTAGACTTCCGGAGGGCTCAGATTATTTCTTGTTTTCTTTACTATTGCATTTCCAGGGTCTGAAAAAAGGCTTGCTATATAGTGGGTGTAAATACTTATTTACTGAATGAATGAATGAATGCAATTTTCGTAAGGATTCATTTTGCTGTGCCAGTCACTTCACTAGTGCTGGGGTGTCCGTGATAAAAAGAAACTTTCCTTGTTCTTAATAAACTTGCAGCTGAAGGTTGAACACATAGGCAGGATACTACCACTGATGTGAAAGGTACTGCTGTGAAGGAGGAACTCAAGAAACACTTGTGTGATCCTGTAAACCTAATCCAGTCCTGGAGGGGCTCAATGGCCTCCCTAGGAGAGGCAAGATCATCTAAGCTAAGACCTAAAGTCATATAGGAGCAGTCAAAAAATTGAGGGAAAGGTTGTTCCAGGCAAAGGACATAATAAGGAAGGGTTGTCAGGTAGAGGGTGCATGGCAGGTTCAGGGGACTGTAAGGTTGTCTTAATGTCCTTGTTTTAGTTTTGAGAAAATTGAAGGTCAGACAAGTAAAAATAGGGGCGCCTGGGTGGCTCAGTCGGTTAAGCGTCCGACTTCGGCTCAGGTTATGATCTTGCTGTTCGTGAGTTCGAGCCTCACCTCGGGCTCTGTGCTGGCTGCTCGGAGCCCGGAGCCTGCTTCGGATTCTGTGTCTCCCTCTTTCTCTGCCCCTCCCCTGCTCTCTCTTTCTCTCTCTCTCAAAAATAAACATTTAAAAAAAGAAAAGTAAAAATAATTGTCCCCAAGTCACACTGCATCAAAAGTCCAATTCAGTTCTGTCTGCATTCAAATGTCAGCTTTTCCAATCTGCCATATGTATATGACCTCACAGACCAGAGTGTCCTCGTCCAAATGCCCTCCTCCTGCTTATGCGGCTTTAGCATTTGGAAAACATTAGTCTCATTTCTTACTATTTAACATATCCCTCAGAGAACCACAAAACCAATAACTTTTCTGTTTTTTTTTTCTCACATAATATAGACTGGGACCAAGCAAAACGTACAGGAAGTTGTGTTTACTTTCTCAGGACTGCAGAGATTTATTGTATGGACTCGTATGTCCATTTAATGAACGAAGCTTAAAGGGATAGAAAAATTCATGCACCATCCAAAACAGCTCATTTTCTCCGGGGGAAATAGTTTTTATGCAGGGATTATCATCCCTATCCCAAAAGAAGGAATTGCTCAATAATTGTTGGAGCAAATTCTGTACAGTCATACCTCAGAGATATTGTGGGTTTCGTTCCAGACTACCGCAATAAAGTGAATATTATAATAAAGTGAGTCAAAGGAATGTTTTGGTTTCACAGTGCATATATAAGTTATATTTACACTATACTGTAGTCTATTAAGTGCGCAATAACATTATGTCTGGGGGAAAAAAACATGTCTATATCTTAATTAAAAATACTTTGTTGCTGGGGAGCCTGGGTGCCTCAGTCAGGTAATGATCTCACAGTTCGTGAGTTTGAGCCCCGCACTGGGCTCCACGTTGACCCCACAGAGTCTGCTTGGAATTCTCTCTCTCTCTCCCTCTCTCTCTCTCTCAAAATAAATAAATAAACTTAAAAAAGTACCTTCTTGCTAAAAAATGCTAACCATCATCTGAGGTTTCAGCAAGTCACAATCACTGATCAAGATCCTGTAGCAGATGTAATTGTAATGAAAACAGTTTGAATATTTTGAGAATTACCAAGATGTGACACAGAGACACAAAGTAAGCAAATGCCGTTGGAAAATGGTCCCGGTAGACTTGCTTGAGGCCGGGTTGCCACAAATCTTCAATCTGTAAACAAATGCAGTATCTACAAAATGCAACAAAACAAGATATGCCTGTAATAAGCAGAGACTAACCGGTGGAAGTGTGGGCTTGCGTCCAGCCAGTATCATCTGCATATAGAGCACTCCTCCCGCATTACCTGGTAGCCAGCTTTGCCTTCTTCCGGAGACTTCCATTGGCTCTTGCCCATGGAACCACATTTTTTTTTTTTTTTGAGTTGGAAATACAGTAAAAACTTGGATTGTAAGTAACTTGTCCTGTGAGTGTTCTACAAGACGAGCAAACATTTCTAATAAATTTTAACTTGATAAACAAACGATACCTTGAAATACGAGGGGTTCGTGACGCCAGACATCACATGATCACAGCTGAGCCAATGGTTCTTGAAATTCACCTTGTTATACAAGTGCTTTGGATTAGAAGCATGTTTCCAGAGCAAATTAGGCTTGCAAACCAAGGTTCCACTGTATTTCTATCCTCTCATATTGCATTTCTGCTGTAACCATTACCACTCATGTGCTCTAGACCTCCCTGCCTCCCCTTCATCTTTGTGTGCACAGGGAGGAATCTCACAAAGGTAGATCACAGTGGACTTCATGTCTATAAAAGGCAGCCCCTTGTGTGGTGATCTGTTCTTGAAACCAACGTCTGCCGATGGCAGAAATTGCCTCTGACAAAATGCTACAAACAGGGCTGTTGTCAATATGGGGAGTAACCTGGTGGTGATTCAAGAGCTATCGTGGCAGTATTAACAAGACTCTTCAACACTCTTCTTGACCATGTTCTTCTATCTAGACACAAGGTACCGAGGTTGGGAAGAATCTGAGTCTCAGCTTTAGCTCTGCAGTTCAGAATCCTTTAGTGTTTTTGAGCCTCAGTTTGCTGATCTGTGAAGTAGAGACAGTAATACTGGCCTTCTGTCTTCATAGTGTTGTCATGAGGAACAAATGAGAAGATATGTGTGGACGTAACTTGTAAATCATAGACATTCCGTAATTGTAAGCTGTTATTATTATTATTATTATTATTATTATTATTATTGTTATTACCATTATTTTTATTATCATCCATGGCTTGCGATACAATTAATTGGGTGTTTTCATTGCAACTCACTATAACCAGCCATCCTTTCAAGCAGGAGGACTTGGTTCAATGATGTAGAAGTACATTGTAGAGTGCCTGGAGCACCTCCCATTTCACTTGAACTGCCTTCATTCACAAAGTGCAAAAGGGAAGGGGCGCCTGGGTGGCTCAGTTGGTTAAGCGTCCGACCTTGGCTCAGGTCATGATCTCATGGTTTGTGAGCCCCGCGTCGGGCTCTGTGCCGACAGCTCAGCACCTGGAGCCTACTTCAGCATAACAAATTTGTGAGATTAGGGGGCGCCTGGGTGGCTCAGTTGGTTGAGCGTCCAACTCTTGATTTTGGCTCAGGTTATGATCTCATGGTTCGTGAGTTCAAGCCCCGTGTCCGACTCCAGACTGACAGTGTGGAGATTGGTTGGGATTCTTTTTCTCCATCTCTCTCTCTCCCTCTCTCTCTCTCTCTCTCTTTCTCTCTTTCTCTCTCAAAAGAAAGAAACGAACTTTAAGAAAATAATTTGTGAGATCAGTACTATCCCTCAGTTTACACACAAGAAAACTAAGTCTCAGGAGCTTCCAGCAACTGGTCCAAAGTCTCAAAGATAGTAATTGGCAGGGCTTAGATTTGAACCATGTTTTGAGGGAAAGGAGGAAAATAATAGAAAGAATATATACTTTGTAGTAAGAAAGAGATGAGTTCGAATCCTGGCTTTACCACTCATCCAAGCAATATCTTGATTAACTCATACAATCCAGTGTATCCATCTGTATAGTGAAGATAATAATAACAATGCTAATAATAACAACTAACACGTATGCGAGGCTTTTGGGTAGGGATTTTTACATAGAGCTTACTGCGTCGAGTTCTCTTGATGTACTTTATGTATGTTAACCCACTTAATGTACACAACTATTTGACTGAGGTGCTAAACATTATGATCCTTATTTTACAAAAGACAAAACTGAAATACTCAATGATTAAACAGCTTGCTCAAGGTCATACAGCTAGTAAGGAGCAGAGTGTGAATTCAAACCCAAGCACTCTGGCTACTAAATCTGACTCCTTAGCTACTAGCTGGCCTCTGCTCAAGATAATTCTATGCGGAACAGATGAGAGAACACATAAAGTGCACTGTTTGCTCACAGTAGGACATCATGATCATCATCACTTTTGCAGTCTGCAATACTGAGATGACTCTTCCAAGGGGGTGTCTTCTCTCCAAGAAGGGGTGATCTAGCCTGGGGACCTCTGACCATTGGCTCAACTACGAATGGCTCCTCACTCCTGTTATTCACCCAAAGGCTCCTCTCCCACCCTTTATATTGTCTTGGATAATGCCTGTCCGTGGAACAGACATTTGCAATTTTTCTCATTTAAAGGAAATCAAATTTGGGACGGGACCGTCCAGTCTCCGTCGGTCTGTAGTAGGTAAAATGCCTACTGGGGGAAAAGTGGGTGATGACCTATGAGGAGATTAAAGTCAAAGCCTGGCATTTGAGGAGACCATCCATCAAGTGTGAAGTTAGCTGGATGGTATAATTGCTTAAAGATTTTATCATATATTGGGTTTTTGCTAATGGAGAGCTTAACTATAATCCCCTTAAATCGATTAGCCATTATTCCGGTTGTGAGGTTGTTAAGAATGGTTCTCATTTCCTTTGAGTTCGTCTTATCACAGAAATCTAAGAGATGAAGAGAAGTTCTATTTTTGGTGAGCAGTTAAATGCTTAGGAACAATAAGAGAAAATGTGAAAGGCTTGAAATCTTTAGATTAGATACAGCAGCTAATGAATTTGGAGGAAACACTGGAAGAGGGAACTAGTTGTGAGCTGAACAGAAAGATGATGAACTATATTGACTACAGAGAGCAGTCCTGGTAAGTTACTACGAAAATATTTTCCAGACCTCCAGGCAAAGAGCACAGGCTCAGTGAAGACAAATAACTCTCAGAGTCATTTTGCTATGTGGATCCATGAGGGAGCTACAACTTACAAACATTCTCTAATGGCCCCATTTTAATCTTCTTCCTCCCGAACACTGAATAAAAGAACTAAAAGTCGGGGTTAAGTGACAAAGAGGTCTTTCATGATACTTTTGTGTGCATTTATCTTGACATATTCTTACCCCAAATTTAAGATGTAAACAAATATATAGTACACACACACACACACACACACACACACACACACACCTGTTTTAGCATTATTACATATCATATGAGCTGCTGGGTGCCCTTGGTGACGTGGGAACATTATAGTAGTTTAATTAAGTATCATTGAAGATGTATTATGTTCAAGGCAGTAGGTTAATTACCTGACTGCATCAGAAAAGATGTCTGCAGCAGTCACTTTGATGCTCTTTCTAAACCTTACCTAATCAGTTACCAAATCCCACGGACTCTACTGAGTGGATCCCCACCCCTCCACACACCCCCTGTCGTGGCCACCTCACTGCCTTCCAGTCGCCACCATCATCTCGGGCCTGCAGTACCACACCAGCTTCTCACCCACCTCGTCCCTTCCTTCACATAGCAGCCTGTCCCTCAAAATGGAAATCTCATCATGCTGCTCCCCCATTGAGAACTCAGTTGCGCTCAACATAACGCCCAAAGTCACCTCTTACCTCACAGGGCCCACCATGTGCTGCTCCGGCCAGCATCCCCGTGTTCCCTTGCCAGCTGCACCCTTCTCCAGTCCCACTGCTCTTGGATATTTCTTCACATGAGCCCCCCCGCCCCCCGCCCGCTGCTTTCCTGCCCCATAGCCCTCACATGTCCACTGCTTTTGCCCACACAGTGTGCCACCGTGGCCTCACCTGACTACTCCCATTCTCCTTTGGAGCACTCTGTGTTTTTTGTTTTGTTTTGTTTTTGCCTGTGACTCTATCATCAGAGTTCATTTACATACTTAGTTGTAGTATGTACAACATCCAAGTCCCACAAAAGCAAACTCACAAACCTTCACGAGGAGGTGGGAATTGCTGTATCCTCAGCGTCAAGCACAGTGCCCCACCCGTAGAAATGCTACATATTTGTTGAACGAGTAAACGAAAGAACTTACTATTCGCAGAGAGACTATTTGTGGCGAACATAAATCAGGAAGAAAGAGATAATGTGGAGTACAGATAACACAGCCATTCACTCCTTGCAGTGGGACTGGGGAAATCTCTGTAGATTAAAGTGGATTTTGAAGGATAAGCAAAATTAAGATACACAAAATAGAGGGAAATTCCTTCCCATTCAGAGAAAAGCACATGGCACTTTCAGAAGTGGTGAAAAGGCGGGTAGAGCTCAAAGCTAAGGGACGGTGGTGGATATAGAGCTGGAAGGGAAGGGGAGATGGAAGGTGGCCTTGAATGCCACACCAAAAAGTTGGAGCAAGCCTGGAGATGAAAGCCTTCATTATCTTCGTGAGGGAGAACCGCATGACCCCAGATGATTACAGCAACACTTTACGGGTGGGTAAGAAAAATCTAGCCTAAAAAATTTAAGCCTGAACTAGAGAAACAGTGAGAAGAACAAAAGCAGGGAACAGATTCAAGAGATAGTGCAAAAATCAAGTTGTCTTTTCACATTGAAATCAAATACAAGTTTCCTATAAGAGGTTTTTTCAGAACAACTATAACTTCTCCCTTGTGAGTGATTCATTCATTTGAAATGGCTCTTTCTAAATTTTATAGGAAATGAGAAAAAAAGAGAGAGAGTGTGTGTTTGTGGATTGTTTTTGTTGCAAGAGAGATGAACTTAACCCAACCAACTAATTTAGGAAAAATTGGGGATTTATGGGCTGTGGTGCCATATAAAGACCAATTTGCTGCGGGAGGCTCTCTTCTTGTCATCTTTCATGTTTGCTTTACTTTCGGTATCGGTTTTACCTTCTCAGACACGTACTTTCTGAGCTTTTTCTTGCAAAAGTTGTCATTGTGCTTCCTTTAGATGCCCTTAGAAAACTCCTAGAGGGAGGCGCCTGGGTGGCTCAATCGTTTGAGTGGCTGACTCTTGGTTTCTATTCAGGTTATGATCTCGTGGTTTGTGGGATCGAGCCCCATGTCCGGCTCTGTGCCGACAGCACGGAGCCTGCTTGGGATTCTCTCTCTCCCTCTCTCTCTCTGCTCCTCTCCTGCTCGCGCATGTGTGTGCGTGTGTGTTCTCCCTCTCTCTCAAAATAAATAAATAAACATTAAAACACAAAAAAGAAAACTCCTAGAGAGGGGCTCCCAGCGACATGGTTGGGGAGCACATCTGCTCCTGGTGCCTCGAAGGTGTTCTGTGCCGGCTCCTCGTTAGAACCATAGACCTGACATTGTCTGCTGGGATGGATCTCTAAATAAAAAGGGGTTCCATTATAGAAGGAAGGAAAAGGTCTGGGGAGACAAAACAGTAGATGTCTATTACATACACCATGGGACACAGAGTATAAGAAATGTTGAATATTGTCAATATTTGGGGACCACAGATCAAGCATGGCTGTTCACATAGCTCTTCCTTGGATTCATTCATTTGTCTTATAATAACCCAAAATATCATCTCCAGCATGCCCTGTTTGCAATTTGAAGAAAATAGAGAACTTTGTTTTTTCCATCTTAGGGATCTTGGGCTTGGTTAACTGAAAGGTTATGTTCTTCTAATGAAGTTGGAGAGCACTCTTTTCATTCCAGAAATAAAAGAATATTTGTGTAGAAAAGGAAATAGCTGAACACAATGTTTTTGCTTCTTCTGAGCCTACCTTGCTTCATGGTTGAATAATGTCCTAGATAGCCAAGGGGAAATAAATAAATGGAACCAATATTTCTCTTAAGAAATTTAAACAAAGCAAAACA
Source organism: Panthera onca (assembly GCF_046562875.1). NCBI lineage: Eukaryota > Metazoa > Chordata > Mammalia > Carnivora > Felidae > Panthera > Panthera onca. The sequence goes on from NC_138345.1 coordinate 22,056,182, forward strand.
AATACCCATTACAGTTCTGGGAATCGAACCCAGTTTGACACACCCTAATGGCTTCATTAAGTCTTTGTTCCAAGTGAGTTCAACATAATCCATTAAAAAAAACACACACACAGATGAATATGGGTTAACTGCTTAATAGTTCGTCTTATATTTCCTGTAACTACCTTACATTATTTATTTTATAATAGTAAAATAGGGTTCGACAGCTGTGGATTTGAGCAACTATAATCTGATGGCAGATCATTTAAAGCATATTATATTTAAAAAAAGATATCTTGATATTCTTAGGAAATCAAAGCCACTAAAATATGAAATTACAGTGCATTAAGAACATTCAAATTATATTTTTATGGATTATAAATTGTAAGATTTTTACAAAGCCTCTGGGGAATTGTAGAATTTGCATTGGAAGCCACTCTGTAGAATTCCATAAAACATTTTAAAGGTAGGAATTTTCATGGGTCACTAAGGACTTCTGTAGAGCCCCATAAAAGTGCAATTTCTATAAAATATTATATTAATACATTTTAGTTTATTTATCTTTGTGCCTTTCCTCCAGCTATAACCTAACAATCATCTCATCTTTTATTTTTTATGTTACTTTCTTATGGTTATATTCATGTATAAATCTGTACATTCGTTATATTTCACGTGGCCTTTTGAGGACCATGTTATCCAAAAATAATATTTGAAATGGCACCGAGAAACATTTTTGTGAAGCCAGCAACCAACAGTGCCATGGGTTGAGAGCAGGTTGAAATGGAGACTTCCAAACATTTCTAAATAAGATTACATAGCAACAAATTTCATGACAGCCTCTATAATTAAAAAAAAGTAAGAACCTTTTGGCAAGCATTGCATTCCTGGTTCCCCCTGTGTGCAGCCCAGGTTGGCTGGTGAAAGCATACCTTCTCATGTGCTATTATACCTATAATCTGTCTTTAAATAGCCCTTATCCTTCTTATTTGAATACAGTGGATCAAATCAAACAGACCTAATTGTGCCTGGAAAAACTGTACAGTTTGGGAGCAGTTGAGCTAGGAAGGTATATTAGTTTACTAAGGCTGCTATAACGAAGTAGCATGGACTGGGTCGTTTAAACAACAGGGATTTATTGTCTCAGTTCTGGAGGGTAGAAGTACAAAATCATGGTGCCAGCAGGGTTGGCTCCTTCTGAGGGCTGTGACCAAAGGGTCTGCTTCTGGCCTGTCTCCTTGGCTTGCAGCTGGTCATGTTCTTCTGTCTCTTTGCATTGCCTTCCCTCAGTTTGTCTCTGTGTTTGAATATCCCTTATTATAAGGACACCAGTTATACTGGGTTAAAGCTTCCCCTTGATGACCTCATTTTAACTTGATTACCTCTGTAAAGACCTTATCTGCAAATACAGTCATATTTTGGGGGTACCAGAGGTTAGGATTTAAACAGGAATTTAATCCATAATAGATAGGTTGACCTTACTGCCTGGCCGTGCAGAGAATGCTCAAAAATGTTGTTTCCATTATTCTCATGGACAGTGGTTAAGAGTACAGGTCCCAGGGCTGGAGGCCTGGATTGAGGTATTGCTTCTGACACTTGTTACCTGTGTGACGGAAACTAATACTTAACCTCCCATGATCTCAGCTTCCACCTTTGTACACTAGGGGTGAAAAAGAACCCGCCTCAAGGGGTGTATTGGTCTACTTCAGTATTTGTAATTTGGATATGCCTCAAGGGACTTTGGATGAAAGGTACTACGTACAGTGGCTAAAATCTGACTATATTTAGAAAACTAGTGGCAGACTCAACCACTAGTTCCCTCCCCCCACCCCAAGAAGTACATATAAACAATTCTGATTCCATCTGTGACTTAAAAAGTATTTTGTGCACGCAAGACTGGACCAGAAGTTAATTAGACTAGAAATTCTAGTCTAGATTCTACTACTTCTCTGTGTCTGTTATCCTTCTGCACAGAACAGGATGCCTGGCTTGGGGTTGATATTTTGTCATTTAGATCTGAGAAACAATGGCTACCCTTCAGACATGCCCACTGGTTGCCTGTCATCAGACAAGAGCATATGAGGAGGCAGCGCCCAGGCTCTGATCTTGCCTCATTTATACTATTTTATCAATAAAATTTTATTAAAATATAAAATCTCTAGGGGTGCCTGGGTAGCTCAGTTGGTTAAGCATCTGACTTCAGCTCAGGTCATGATCTTGCTGTTTGTGAGTTCCAGCCTCGAGTTGGGCTCTGCACTGACAGCTTAGAGCCTGCAGCCTGCTTCAGATCCTGTGTCTCCCTCTCTCTCTGCCCCTCCCCTGCTTTGTCTCTCTCTCTCTCTCAAAAATAAATAAACATAAATTTTTAATATAAAATGTATAAAATGTTTTTAGAAAAAAAAACAGAAAAGATTTTCAGGTCCCAGGTAATAATCTTCTTCATTCAAGTACTAGCTTGAACTACGGTGAAACTTACAGTAGTTGACCTACAATGATTGCCGCTTCATGGTTAAGTGGGATCACTTTCTTTTAGTGGCCAAGGGACAAAAAATGGTTTCAGCCCCAGCTGTTTGTTAAGGGGAAAATATATGAACATGAACTATCACTGTTGTGTTTGAAACATCTTCAGATTTCTACATATTGTGAAAAGTATTTCTGTGATCAAGACGAACCTGAATTAGTAAGGATGAAATGGCAAACACACACACACACACACACACACACACACACACACACACGTAGTTTTTAGAGGATCTTTTCAAGAAGAACTTAAGCTGTGCCTAGAAGCTTGAGCAGCATCACACCCCATCCAGGAAAGAACCTTGCACATGTTGTCTGGGAACGTGTGACCTGTAGATGCTGAGGGCTGTGCTGATGTGTGTCTCATATCCACCTGTGCCTGGTCTCATGGGCACAGACCCTACACAGTCTTCTGCTCTGACCTAGTCAGTCCATGAGAATGGACCAGGAGAATACAGGCTGGTTGAGTCGTTGTGAACCTTGTATTTTGGGTGCTTTTCCTGGTTTCCAGATAATTTCCAGATTAGCTCTGGGCTTGGATATCAACCTACAGCTGTGTGTGAAAGGGGCTAGGATCGCACTGAAGTACGAGTAGCCAGAACTCCGCAACATATGGGCACAATCACATCATTGCTATCTCAGCGGTGCTTATGAGGTCTGTGGGGACACAGGGAGCAAAAGAAGAGAGCAAAGGCAATAGTAGCAAACTGACTTTTACCATAATCCACAGTTAGACGTCTTCAGCACCGTGGTAGGTGGGAGTGCTGCCTTCCAGAGTGAGTGCAGTTACATAAGGCTAAGTATATGTGGGAAGGAAACACCCTGCATTGTGCCCACAGCACCTCTGCAGAATTTGCCATCCTGTTACCCTAATGTCCTTAAAAGATGCCGATTCACGTACAGCAAGGGAGAGTAACAGTGTCCCTGTAATTGACACTGATCTAATGGCTTGTCCTTGACATGCCATGATCCTTTCTGAACCATGGCATCAGGGCACATTTTAGCCAACATTGTTCCTAGGATACTGGTTATTAGCGGGGCAGCTGGGGAGGCCAGTGGCGGCAGAGCTGGCTTCCTGGGCGTGTGGCCCAAGCGGTCCCACAGAGCCCTGTGCTTAGAAAGGTTCCATGCCGGGTTTAATGCTGTACTGTCGCCATCTGAAGATTCTTTTTTGTTGTTGTTTTTAAGTTTATTTATTTATTCTGAAAGAGACAGAGACTGCGTGAACAGGGGAGGGGCAGAGAGAGAGGGAGAGAGAGATTCACAAGCAGCCTCCACACTGACAGAGCAGAGCCTGGTGCGGGGCTTGAACTCACAAAACCATGAGATTATGACCTGAGCCGAAACCGAGAGTTGGCTGCTTGACTGACTGAGCCACCCAGGCGCCCTTCCATCTGGAGAGTCTTAATTTTTTAACAAGGTCCTCACATTCTCCTTTTCCACTGGGGCCTGCAGATGATGTTGCTGATGCTGACTGACAGGCACCGAGGCTCCCCGGGCACCATGTCTAAGGAGGTGTGGGAACCTGAACAAATGCTAGAAGCCTTGTTTATGGAATTGAAATGAATCTCAAAGATGAGACATATGGATAATGCAACTCGGAAGGCTGTACGAGAGCGATGGTTTGTGGAAGCTTCACAGAAGAGCTCACGGGGGGGAAGGAAATATGGTCAAGGTATCCACAAAACCCATCAGAAAGGACTGCTGCCAGCAGGACCCCTTCGAGCCTGCTCTCCTTTCTCAACAAGTAGCAGTCAGACTGCCCTGGTGCCCTTAGCTTACAGTGGACTCTCCTGCTGCCCTGCCCCACTGTCTGTAGCCTCCATTCTTGCTAACCACGCGGCAGATGTTTGATACCAATAGAATAAAAATGGCGCTCTCGTCCCTTCTCCTATGCAGTAATGATTGTTTACCCAAGCTCCATTCTTCCCTAGACTTTTTTTTGTAAGTTTATTTATTTTTGAGAGAGAGAGAGAGGGAGACACAGAATTCGAAGCAGGCTCCAGGTTCTGTGCTGACAGCTGAGCGGGGCTCGAACCCACGAACAGTGACATCATGACCTGAGCCAAGGTCGGACTCTCAACCAACTGAACCACCCAAGACCTTCTTGAGGCTTCCAGAGAAAGGTGAAGAAGGCTGGACATTATAGATGTATGATAGAGACTGGTGAAATCCTCTCTAACTGTTTATCCCAATGAAAGCTATCGTGTAGTACAAACCTTATGAAATGACTACATAATTATATAATTAATCCTCTCTGGGGCGGCAGTACATTGAATAATATTAAGCCATCACAGGGCAGTTTCATTTTCATTCCTTTCAATAGGCAAGCTATGTACTTCTTCAAAAAATGTATACCACTTGATTTGGCAGATGACCACCCCTCTATTTTAAAATGAAATAAATATCAAAAAAGTCATCAGTCTGGTGTTTTCACAAAACTTTGATTTCATGGAATGCTTTCTTTGCCAAGAATAATAAGTTTTTGAAAGAACAGCTACTTGGAAATGCGGAAAACCCTCTTCAAACAACTCTTCAAGGAAAAAAAAAGAAAACAAAATGTGTAGAAAATAAAAACCACAAAAACATGATGTGAGAATAAATTGATGATCCTAATGCTCACACATATAGGTAAATAAAGGAAAATTAGTGAATTAAGAGTCCAATTCAAGAAATAGAAAAACAACTATAAGTAAACCTGAGAAAATGGTAGGAAAGCAGAAACAGATGAATAAGAAAACAGAAAATAATAGAATTAATAAATAAAGCCAAGGGTAGATTTTATAAAAGAAAAAAGAAAACGGTAAAGCAATGGCTGGTATAGTAAAGAAAAGAAAGAAGAATGTATAATTCAAAAGATTAAAAATGAAAAAAGAAATAAAGCACCCAGCAGAATACCCAGCTAATCCAAAAGCAATTTATATGACTTTACAAATAAATTTGAAAACTAGGATGAAGTTTTCTAGAAGAATAAATGTTACCAAAATTGACCTCAGGAAAAATAGACTAACACACCCAGAAGAAATCAATATTATCAAAGCATCTCCCTCTCCTCCAAACACATACATACCATCAATGCTAAATTTGGATGAATTCACAGGGATGTGCTTCAAACCTTGTAAAAAATATTTAATTTGGAAGCTCTGTAAGCTTTTTTTTTAGAGCATAGAATAAGACAGAAACTTCCAATTCTTTTCATAGGGTCAAAACTAAAACTTGCATATAATGTCATATCTCAAGAAGAAATCTGCAGACCATTTATGTTTATACATATGAATGTACAATCTTACGAAATGTTAAGTCAGTGGTGCATTAAAGAAATAACTCACCATGAGCACTTGGCTGGTGCCGTTGGTAGAGCATAGGACTCTTGATCTCAGGGCTGTGAGTTTGAGCCCATGTTGGGTGTAGAGATTACTTAAAAATAAAATCTTTTTTTTTTAAAAAGAGGAAATAACTCACCACCATCAAATGAAATTCATCCCAGGATTGGCAATATGATAACATTTAAGCAAACAAGCTTAGTTGTGCCTTTTATCATATATATGAAAAGCTGTATAGATATTTACTGAATTTAAAGGGCATGTTTGGGATTGGTATGACTAACACATAAGCTACATAGTTCCAGGGAGCTACCCCAAGGAGAAGGTTATCATCTTCCAGAACAGTTGTAAAAACAAACAACGGTTTCAAAAATATGCCTCGCATCAATGCAAAGGCATTAGAGCAAAAGTTATATCTCGTTGGGCAACTTTCTTATGTTCTGCAGGGTGAGAAGCTACAGTTTGTATAATAATGGTTGTAGATTTTCCAGAACGATACTGAGGAACCCAGCTAGACATATAGAGATGTAGATATATGCTGATATTATGATTAATATAATTTGTAGTGGCATTTTTATTGAAGACAGAAACAACTCAAGAAATTCCACAGTAACTTTTACTTTTATTTAACATCACTTCAGAAAAATTACTCAAGGTAACTGGACAGAAGACACAATTTATAAATACGTATATACTATATATTATACATGAATAGTATATATATTAGGACAGAGAATAATTTTTAATTATTTATAGATGTATAATATATGACTGTAAAACTTGATTACACAAGAAAGTCAACAGAAAGACATTAGCATCGATAAGGTAATTCAGAAAGAGGATTGGTTGAAATTTAACCTTTAAACATAAGTATGTATGTGGTTTCCCCATATTCAAATCAATCATCAGAGGATAAATATAATGGATAAATTGAAACTATCTCATTTACAATAACAACAAGAACTATTTAAGAATAAACTTCAAAAGAAATATGCTAGGTCTACAGGAAGAAAACCCCACCAATTCTATTGAGGGATATTTAAGAAAATTTGAATATGTGAGAGGCACACCTTGTCTTTAGGACACATCATTATTTAAAAATACCAATTCTTCTTAAATAGCAGTCTGCCAACAAAATACTTTTCTGTGACCTTAAGAAAATGAATCTGGAGAAATAAACATGTGTTCTTAGCTAGGATATCTTTGGAAAAGAATAATGAGACAAACAATGAGATATTCATATTCTGTAATTAAATGAGTAATTAAAATTAAATTGTACTTAATTTACTTAATTTCAGAATATGTAAGTGATTAAAATACGTTTGGTGCCAAAACCAAAACTGTTAGAAAATCATTGGAATAGAATAGTCTAGAAATAGACCCAAATTTATCAGTTTATGAAATGTTCTTTAGACTAAAAGTTAATTAACATTTCGAATAATTGAGTAAACTTGAAATAGATGTCAGCCATTTTTTAAAAATAAATAAAGCTGAGTGTCCCATTAGTTATATCAAAGCAAACTCTCTGTATCATAGTTTTAATTGTAAAAAGTAAAACCTAAAGTATTAATAGAAAGCATAGGTTTGTTTATTCCTAATTTTATTCTTAATTCCTAAATTTGAAGTTAAAGAAGATACCTAACTCACAACCATAATGGAAAAGATCAACAAAAATCACAAAATAAAGTTTTAGCAATTCATATGGCAAATTACAAAAACAAAAAAACCGGAGAAAACAAAAGGAGACATATTTGCAACACATATACAGGGAATGCATGGATTTATTTAATTTTCCATAAAAAATTAGTTAAAAAAAACCAAGAAGTTTACAGAAAAAAGTAAATACAAATGGTCAGTAAATAAATGGAATGATGCTTGGACTTCTTTATAACCAGAGAAATTCCATTTAAAAGAGAAATATTTAGATTTCACTTACTAGAATTCCAGGTAGCATTGACAAAGATGCGAAGAAATAGGCGTTCTCCTCCAGTGCTGGTAGGAATGACAATTGGTGCAACTTTGCAGGACAATTTGGGACTATAAGTCTTCAAAGAACTCATCCTATAGGCATACTTATGAATAGATACTCCCTAAGGTATACCAAAGTACATATGTATAAATGTATAAAGATACGTAAATACAAATATGTGTACACACATATTTACTGCAATGTCAAATTCAAGACTGGAAGCATTCTATGTCCATGATGAAGAAAATAGTTAAATAGATGATGATTCATTTATAGAGAAGAATACCAAAACTGTTGGGGCACCTGGATGGCTCAGTTGGTTAAGCTTCTGACTCTTGGTTTCGGCTCAGGTCACGTTCTCGTGGTTTCATGGGCTCGAGCCTCGCATCAGGCTCTGCACTGGCAGCACAGAGCCTGTTTGAGAGTCTCTCTCACCCTCTCTCTCTGCCCCTCCCCTCCCCGTGCTGTCTATGTCTCTCTCAAAATAAATAAATAAACTTTAAAAAAAGAATACCAAAGCTGTTTAACAATGGATGAAATTGATATGTCTGTACTTAATGGGGAAGGCTCTCCAAGAGGTATGGTTCATTTCCTTTCATTTCTTGGCTCACGTAGATAGGCCTTATGTAATTTGACTTCTGGAAAGCATCCAACACTTTCTTCTTTTTTGTCGTTCTCGACAGCTTTACTTTAGGTATAATTCATATGTCATACAATTCACTAATTTAAAGTGTACAATTTGGTGGTTTTTAGTATATTCACAAAATTGTGCAACCATCACCACAATTTTTGTCTCCCTTAAAAGAAGCCCTATAGCTATTAACAGTCACTCCCCTTACCAACCAGCAGCCCTAGACAACCACTGATCGACTTTCTGTCTTTATAGATGTGCTTATTATGGACCTTTTCAACAAATGGAATTATACACACATAACTAAGAGTGGAATTTGGGGGTCACAAAGAAACCCTGAGTTTTGAGGGACTGGGAAAATGTTTTCCCAAGTGGCTATACCGTTTTACACTCTCATCACAATGCATGAATGTTCTAATTTCTGCACATCCTCACTGACACCATCTCTTATCCTTTATTTTGGCAGTTCTAGTGTGTAAGAAGAGGTAACTCATTGTGGTTTTGATTTTCATGTCCCTTATGTATGTTGAACGTCTTTTCATGTGCTTACTGGTCATTTTCATATGTTTTGGATAAATGTCTAATCAGAAACTTTGCTCATTTTTTCCATTAGATTATTTATCTTTTCACTATTGGATTGTAAGAGTTCTTTATATATTCTGGATACAAGTACCTATCAAGCATATGATTTTTAAACATTTACTCTTATTTTCTGAGTTGTCTTTTTGCTTTCTTCATGGAACCATTTGCAGCACAAGAGTTAATTTTGTTGAACTCCATTTTATCTATTTTTTTCCTTTTGTCATTTGCGTTTTGATGTTGTATCAAGAAAGGTTGAACATCTTTTCATGTGCCTGTTGGCCATCCGGATGTCTTCTTTAGAGAAGTGTCTATTCATGTTTTCTGCCCATTTCTTCACTGGTTATTTGTTTTTCGGGTGTGGAGTTTGATGAATCCCTGGTTAGAAGGATTTGCTTGTACGTGTTCCTAGATTTTATACTTTTAGCTCTTTAGATCTATGATCCGTTTTAAGTTAAGCTTTACTTATGGGGAAAGAAAGGGGCTCACTTTCATTCTTTGAATATGAATATCCAGTTAATCCAACACCATTTATTGAAAAAAATCTTTCCCCCAACTGAATTATCTTGCCAGTATTATCTATGGAATATTCTAGAATCAAATGTTGACTGATGGTTGACTGATGGTTCTGGAATCAAATGTTGACTGAATTATCTTGCCAGTATTACCTATGAAATATTCTAGAATCAAATGTTGACTGATGGCTGATGCATTTTTATGACCTTTGTATTAAATAAAATTTTTCTTCTTTGTGAATGGATTTACATAGAATTTATATTACATTTCATGAAAAATTTACCACCTAACTTTTTGTCAACCCTCCAGTTAGATAGAGACGTTTTCTCTATCATTGTGAAATTATGGTATCGCTTTGTTAGCTGGTGATGAGGATTTAAACGTTACCTAGATACTTGTCATTTAGGTATGTGGAGCATTAAGTGTAGGAGAAAAAATAGCTCTAGAGAAGGAAAATGGAATTATTAAATTTTACCTTGACCATCATCATCACAGCTACCATTTACTGAGTACCTCTTCTTTACTACATGTATTATCTGATTTAATCCTTGAAGCAACCTATTTTACAGATGAGGAAACTGAGATTAGCAAAATGCAATGATATCCCCAAAGTTACACTATGTATAGATGGTAGAGCTGGGGTTCAAAGCCAGGTCAACCTGAATTTCAAGTTCAAAGACGGCTTACTGCCCCTTCCTGGAATGGTGCCCAGCATCTTAGATGGCTCATGCTGAAATCCTATAAAATGGCATCATGTCCGAGGGGGAAAAAAATTCATGTGTTTGTCCAGATAAAACACGATTATTTTGTCCAGAATGAGGAAGAACAGTTAGCAAATTCATAACTTATTAAATGTACTCCAAACAAGCACACTGCTCCCTTCTACAAAGGTTTTTTTTTTTTTTTTTCCTTATCCCAGGCAATCAGAGGTACCGAGAAACTGTGCTTCATGTTGAGAGCCCATTTGCTTCTCTCTAATCTTAGATTTCACACCAATCTCAGTCAGCAATTTTTTTTTTTTTTGTATGGGACCAATTCTGATGAAGACAGGAAGTATGACTTGGAAAAAACTCCTGTTTTACCTCTGGAAAGGAATGCAGTCACGCTTCTTACTGGCCTTGCGTGTTCAACTCTGTGAAACAATCCTAGAATCAGATGCTAATCAAATAGCCTCCAAGTGCATAAAGGAATTTTTTAAAAGTTGAAAATGAAAAAATATGTGACTGACTATAGAAGGAAGTTTGGGTTATTTCACTGATGAAAAGGCGGAAAAGCGTTTGTGTTGACTGTGTGAATGACCCAGAAAGAAAAACACAGACAAGTGTCTGTGTTACAGCCTAGCCCTTGGCTTTAGGGCGTCTCAACGTTAAGGGCACTGCATAGGGAAGATTTCGTATTGGGTGGAGGAGTAAAAAGCATACGATGTAAAGGACTGGGTTTGAAGTCTATGTTCAGCAATTTCTAAGAGGCTAGCCTTAGAGAAATTACAAAACTCCACATTTCATGTCTTTGTCTATAAAATGAAGATGGTTTTAACTGTTAAATATGTAGTCCGATGTAGAGCTCGGGGGCCTGGGCTCCGCGCTCATTTACATCAGGATCCAAATCCCAACTGTGTGATGTTGGATAAACAGCTAGCCTCTCTGAACCTCAGTTTTTCCTTCTATAAATGGGGTTATTAATACAGAGGGTTTGTGAAAACTAAGATAACAAGTACCAAACACATAAAATTGAACTTGGCTTATACTGCATGCTAAAAAATACACGCACTTTTGTTTTTATGATCATTGTTGCACCTACTGTGTGAGCCACCTTGTCAGTACATACCATGAAGCAGGAATTCTGTACATATTACTCCTCTTTCCTCACTATTAGTTTGAAAGAATATTCATTTTTTTTTTAATTTTTTAATGTTTATTTTTGAGAGAGAATGAGACAGACAGTGTGAGCAGGGGAGGGACAGAGAGAAGGAGACACAGAATCTGAAGCAGGCTCCAGGCTCTGAGCTGTCAGCACAGAGCCCGACGCGGGACTTGAACCATGAGCTGTGAGATCATGACCCGAGCTGAAGTTGAACACTTAACCGACTGAGCCACCCAGGCGCCCCAAAAGAGTATTCATGTTTAATAATCATCCTTTCCTGTGGGGACAAGCATTTCCCCTCTGGCCATAATGTAAATGTAGAAAACTTCTGGCTCTTTTTCATGAGTTTTGGGTGTAGCTGTGTTTATTTTCTCCTTAGAAGTGAACTTCACTGTTTTAGTTTAATTACTCAAAAATCCATTGCAGAAAGTATGCCTTTCCTGGGTCAGTGATTCAGAGAGCTGATGCACACAGAAGTGAAGGAGCTGGGGCGGGGGCTCTGGCAACCCCTTGTCCTCACACAGAAAGTGTGCATTTTCAATTAAGAATCTCCATGGAAGCCACTGGCTCCAGAGGCACAGACTATTTTTATCAATAGAACTTGGCCCCTGCAACTTTCTTTGCCAGCTGATCTTACCACAACTTCACTCCTCTTGTCTGGTTCCCCACAACCCTTTCCAACTGGAAACCAGAACAAGTTTCAAGGAAATGCTTGCTTGGAGGCAGGCAGGCAGGACACGTTTTATCAAAAAGCAAGTATCTGAAATTAAGATTTCAACCTGCTGTCCCTGCAGCAGCTTCTTCTAGCTTTTACTTTCTACTCTGAAATGAAATTAGAAATACTGAAATTGCCTTTCAAAATAAAAGGAAAAGAAATGATGCACTTCCTTGGTTCTTTTACTTTTTTTTAATGTTTATTTTTGAGAGACAGAGACAGAGACCCTGTGAGTGGGGGAGGGGCAGAAAGAGAGGGAGACACAAAATCTGAAACAGGCTTCAGGTTCCGAGCTGTCAGCACAGAGCCCAGTGCGAGGCTCGAACTCACAGACCAGACTGCGAGATCACGACCTGAGCTGAAGTCGGACATTTAACCCACTGAGCCACCCAGGCGTCCCCTCCTTGGCTCTGATTAAAATACACAGGCCAATGCTTCTTTAACTTCCTCTTATGAGTCCAAAGGAACTCACAAAGAGGAACCCAGATCGTTTGCCAGGGTAGATGTGACTTCTCATGGAAGATGCTGTTGTTGGGAGACGTGAAGGTCAACTATTCTTACCTAACTTTGAGGCTCCAACAATTATACTTGGAGTCTCCCATGTGCAAAGGCCCCATGCTACCAGTGAACAACACATTGTGCTGTCTTTGAGTTCCTGGAGTAAAGGATTTCTGTACCTTTGGCTTTCCTTCACTTTTGAAAATGTTACAGTCGATCCCTGTAGTATGAATTACTTATCTGGAAGTAGAGATCGTTTCACATGATTTGTTACCATCCAATGTCCAATCCCTTCTTTGACCCATATTCCAGCCTTGCAGATTCTAGGTACTCACCAGTCTATGTAGGGGCTCCTTTCGCTAGCTGTGTGCGCCTATTTTTTTTCTCATCCTCCACAGATCCAGAACGACCTCAGAGACTCCCCACTTCATGTCAGAACCAGATCACCCGATTGCAGTCACTCACTTGTAGATGCAGGATTGAATTCAGTATTAGGGAGATAAAGCAGTTAATCCACAGTCGCCCAAGCAGCTTGTGGCAAAACCGAGACTAGAAATCAAGACCATTTTTCCTCCTTCCAGACTGCCCCTCTTCCTGTTGGTAAGCATTGGGAGTTTACGGAGAGGCAGCTTAGCTGGACATATTCTTGCTCTCCAAGATTATAAATGGTCTATTCTCAAATGAACTGCAACTGTTAAATTGTTAATAACAATTTAGGTATATTAAAATATGATAATTTGTGCCCAAAGGCACAACTTCTATTTCTAGGCAGATGACACATACATCTATGCCAAAACTCTCCCTCTTGACTTAGGCTCACATAATATTTTGTATACAAGATAATATTCCTTAATACTCAATCAGTGCATATTTAATGAGTATTTCCTGTATGCTCAGCACTCCTCTAAGTGCTGTAGAGATTAGAGGGAAAAATTTTTTTCAGTACAGATTTAGAAGACTAGAGGTGCCTGTGGGAGGAAAGTTTGAAGAAGGAAGTCCAAAGGCTTTTGACTTCCAAAGACATGCTGGGCCCTCAAGTATCAGTGGCTTCTGGGGGACTTCTGGGAGTTGGGCAGAGATTTTATAGAGAGTCTCACCGAGACAATATTACATCACATTGCCCAGGTCAAGGGAAAACTCTTAATATTTCAAGATGAAATATGCTTTACTTTGCTTAAATCAAGACTGTGTGTGGGTTTAATTTGTACGAAAGGAATACAGGAGCTAAGTCATTTGCAGTCAGAGAGCTAATAAAACCCCACGAGACATCACTTTCTTTCTTAGCAGAATAATAGCTAAAAGTTAAAGATGATTATGACTTTTATTCTGTGAGCTTTTCTGCTGACAGAGATCTTTTTCATGTGTGTGTTAGATCTAAATGGAAAGATGGGTGTCCTTGAAAAAAATGTTGCCTCCAGAATTAGGTTCTTCTTGGTTCCATAAGGATGATTTGTGATTCAAGGTTTGAAAAGAATTTTGATTTAGTTGTAAGAAGAGAAGCACGTCTTGAAATGGTTTCCAAGTTTGTCAAACTTCCTTTCTTTAATGAATTAAATGCCATCTTCCCGCCCTAGTTGTTAGGATGTTAGAGATTTATGTAACACTGAAGTTTATAAAGGACTTGCATTCTCTTCCTAGGAGAGGAAGAGAGAGCAGGTATCATTACCTTCATGTTATAGATGAAGAAACTAAGCTTCAGAAAGGTTAGTGACTTGTCCAAGGTTATACAGCTAATACATGGCAGAGTTAGATGAGAAGAGAAGTTTTCACTGATTCCATCGAATGCTCTTACTGTCATACTCTAGTGGCCTAGTGTTAGAAGGAAGGAAGGACAGAGTGAGTAAGATAAAGGCAAGGGTTAGGACTGATGACATACTTTCTAAGGTAATCCAGTTTCCCCCAAAGTAAAACAGTTGGAAAAGAAAATTGACTCCATTTTTATATGTTTTAAAGCCCTCACCAGTGTTATATAAGATGAAAAATTAATGAACACCTGTAAAAGATTTCATTGCCCCACTCTCTGGGGCCACAATTTAAAGTTAATGTTATTTTCTGTATTAATAGCTGCTCCCAGTGATGTCTCCTTTTAAATTAATGCAGATGCCAGGTAATTTGGAAGAGACCAAATAGACCAAGAGGAACAACTCGCATTGCTCGCTCAGCAGCCCTCTCATTTGAAAAGAGAGCTTCAGGACCAGTTATTACCATTGGGACTTTGTTGGCGGTCATTAGATGCACACAAGCTACTCCTTAAGAATAACATCCTCTATTTCTTATCCTTTAGAAAACTTGTGGGCTCCTAGTAATTGTAGAATAGAATTCCATTATCACAATACTCCCACTGAGTTTCTCTTCCCCTCTTCATTTTTAAAACATTTTTCTTAAACATGACTGCTTGCTCCAGCACCGATAAGGGAGTGGGTTGACACGTTCTGCTCATAAAATGGTAATGATCATCATCGGGGTGATTGCAGATGAAGAATGGAAGAGTCCTCAGTCTGAGAGCTTAAGCTTAGTATTCAGAGGCATCGTCAAGATTTTGCAAACTCTCCAAGCCATGCCTTTAGTCTGGAAGAGCTGAGGCTGCAGCCCACCCTCCTTTGGCCTTCAGCCTGACCTCCCTCAAGGAAAGAGAACCTCTGGTATGTTCCCAGGTTCATGGCTCACCCCTTCTCATCAGAGGCACCATCACTTCTCTGGACAGGAAACAAGAGAAACGTGTGGGTGTCTTTTCTGACACCAGTTTGAAGTTATCCTGATAAATTTGCCTAAAGTAGACTGTAATTCCTCAAGGACAATGAATACTTCATGTTGAATTCATGTCAGGCCTTCATATGTACCTGCCCCCATTCCTGTTAGTCTCTCAGTTTGCTTTTGAAGCATAAAAATACGGAGAATTAATGAAGTAGCTGTAGAAATCAGACACTAAATATCACCAGTAATATATGTGCCCTGTGTGTGTGTGTGTGTGTATAATATGCTACTGTATAAATGTGCAAAATGCATTTTCATACATGCATAGGAAATGCAAAGCAAAGGTGAGATAACTATAAATAGGAGTTGTATTTTTCCTTTACTCTACAGAATCATCTTAAGTCCTTTTAACCAAGGTTTTAAAGTCTTTTTATGAGGTCACTAGACTTAACCATCAGGTTCCACTCACCATTTTCTCTGTAGTCGCCTTCTTGGGATATGGTAGGGAAAACAATCTTCACGTACTTTATAGACAGTCCCTGACTTAGGGGATGGTTTGACTTACAATTCTTTTGACTTTACATAGTGGGAAAAGTAATACACATTCAATA
Organism: Panthera onca; assembly: GCF_046562875.1. NCBI lineage: Eukaryota > Metazoa > Chordata > Mammalia > Carnivora > Felidae > Panthera > Panthera onca. Next base: position 22,072,077 of record NC_138345.1, read on the forward strand.
AAAACTATACTTTGAATTTTGAATATGGATCTTTTCGTGGGCTGGTGATATGTGGTATGATATTCTCTCATAATGTTGGGCAGGGGCAGCTCAGCTGCCAGTCAGCCCTGCGATCACGAGGGTGAACAATTGATACACTTACAATCATGCTACACCCATGCAACCATTCTGTTTTTCACTTTCAGTGCCGTAGTCAATAAATTCCTTGAGATATTCAATGTTTTATTATAAAATAGTCTCTGTGTTAGATGATTTTGCCTAACTGTAGGCTAATGTAAGTGTTCTGAGCACATTTACGGTTGGCCAGGCCAAGCTGTGATGTTTGGTAAGCTAGGTGTGTTGAATGCGTTTTTGACTTAACATTTTCTATACTTGAGTTATTTCTACTTGCTTGTTACCAGAGTAGCAAAGTGTGCTGGGCACATGAATGATGGCCGAGCTGATACCCCAAATTGATTCCTCAGATACCTGGAATGTTAGGCAAAAAAACAGTGGGATTAAAGACCCAACTGTATCTTTCCCTCAAAGGCACATCTCAAATGAATGACTATACATCTTGATTAAAATGCTCTTAATATAAAATCAACTTGAACCACAGAAAATAGAAGAGGAGAAAAAAATATCATTCTTCTCAATGTTCTTTGGACTTATGGATTCATTTCAGTGGAATCTTTGAAGTAATTTTGCACATGTTCTCACTGAGTCCCAGAGAGATAACATGACATGCCCAGGTTGACATAGCCAGTCCCAGTGGGCGGCAGGTCTGATGCTCAAAACCTTCTGTGCTCATTCTCATTCTGGAAGAATTTATATTTTAAGATGGAGAAGTGTTGGATTCCTGGGGCATGAACAATCTCACATTTTATGCCCCCTTAAATTTTTCTTTTCGTGCTTTTCTTAAGGGAAAATATACTGAAATAAAGCTTCATATGTGCCTTCCCTTTTTCTGATTTGAGATTATTTTTTTTACCATTTTATTGTGAAATGAAATGTAGATGCAGAAAACCACACCAAACACATGAAGCATTTGGAAGGATTTGGAAACATTCCTGCCAGACCCTCAACAGGTTGGACGTGCTTGTCTTTGCCCTTGTCTGCCCTGTCCTCTCCCCCACACTTCCCTTTTCTCTCCCAACTGATGCTTTACTGGGAAGCCAGCTTGCAGGATTGCTATGGACCCCACTCCCTCCTGGGCCTGCCCAGACACTCTGCAAAGCTCTCAACCTGGGACATTCCATTGCCGATCTCAACTTATATTTTATTTTATTTTATTTTATTTTATTTTATTTTATTTTATTTTGTTTTATTAATTTACTTAGTTTGAGAACGTTGGAGAGAGTGCGAGCAGAGGAGGGCCGGAGAAGGAGGAATCCCAAGCAGGCTCCTCGCTGTCAGTGCAGAGCCTGAAGGGGGCTCAAACTCACGAAACTGCGAGATCATGGCCTGAGCTGAAATCAAGGGTCAGATGCTCAACTGACTGAGCCACCCAGGTGCCCCTGATATCTTATTTTTTAAATATTCTTTGTTTCTTATTCCTCATCTCTTTGTTCCACTTTCTGAAATATTTCTTTATCTACCAGTTTGATGATAGTTTTTTTAAATGCTGAGCATTTTAATTTTATTTTCCAAGAATTATTTCTTGCTCACTGGTTGTTTCTCTTTCATGGCATCCTGTGTTTGTTTCGTGGATACAGTATTTGCTCTTTCTGTCTGATGATAGGATCAAATACATTTCAAGTTTTCCTCTGTGATTTGCAGTGTCTCATTTTCCTATGTGATCTTCCTTCCTGGTGTTTGTCTTGGTCTGTCTCTCTTAGACAGGAGGCTTTGCTCGGGGTTTGATGACCTTTGCTGTCTGTCCTTTTAGAGAGGGGGGCCCTGCAGACTTGACAGAGGGTTCATGTTGGGACGGTTGGCTGTGCTGACAGGTGATCAGAGGACTCATCAAACAAGTGACAGATGGCATTATCTGGAGACTGTCTCTGTGAGGTCTTAAGTTTCCTCAGAGCAGAATCCTCCAACTGAACTGGCTGCCAGCATTCTGGAAGCAGGACAGGGAAGGTGTCCAAGGACTCCACCATTCAACACGTGGAGTTTCACTTCATCCTGTTTTGAGTCCTTTTCTCCCTGACAGTCCTCAATCTGCCTGGTGCTTGGAGTCCTGAGTCATCCAGAGGGTGCACGTCAGATTTCTTGTGGGCAGGGTGTGTTGTGGGGTGGATAGAGAAGGAAGGGGATAGACATGTTGCAAGGCCTCAAAGACACCCACTGTTCTTCCAGCCATCCCCCTGCTTTGGCCCTGTTCCCTTCTGTATCTCCCCCAAAACCCACTCCTGCCCTACCTTCCCTGTAACTGGTGTTTCCGAGAGCTTCGTGGTTCTGCAGCGAGAATCAGCGGGCTGTTTATTGGCCTGCCTCTTGGTGGGTTCTTGGGCCATAATTCTCCTCGGCTCAGTCTGTTATTACTCCTTGTTTTTCCCTTCCCCATTTTGTGTTAAAACTCCTCATCCATTGCTGTGTCCTCCAGTTCTCCATGCCCATATGCTTAGTGCCTTTTTAGGCTTTGAGAAAGAAAGGAGATAAATGGGAGTAGTTATTTTGCTGTTGTTAAATCAATAGGCTTCATTTGCCTTCTCAGTATCTCCGTAAAGTCGCTTCAGTTATATGATCCATTGTTCACAGTTGCTTAAAAATTTTTAAATGTTTATTTATTTATTTTGAGAGAAAGAGAGAGAGAGAGAGAGAGAGAGAGAGAGAGAGAGAGAATGAGCAGGGGAGGGGCAGAGAGAGAATCCCAGGCAGGCTTCATGCTGTCATTGCAGAGCCTGACCTGGGACTTGATCCTATAAATGGTGAGATCATGACCTGAACTGAAATCAAGAGTCAGGCACCTAATTGACTGAGACATCTAGGCACCCTGAGGTTGCTAAAAATTTTTAAGCAAAATTATATTTAAAGCAAAGTAGAAACTTTATTTATGTACCAGTGGATCCTTTAAAAAAAAAAAAACAGAACATTTATTACTTGTGCTGACAGTAATGATTTTAAACTGATGAAGACATCTATCAATAACATTTATATGAGGTTTCCTTTGCTACTTGTTTGAAATTATAATGAAACTTTAACTCAGATATTCATTTTCAATTATAGCTTTTTATATTATCTTTATTTTAGAGAATATTTTCTTGAAATAATTTTCTTTGAAGTTTTAACAACCTCCTCTCAGACTTACAGCCATAACTTTTCTCTTTAGAAAGCCTCCACTAGATTTGGTCAGCCCAAATTTATCTCATGGCCCCTTGCTCTGTTGTGAAGTCCCTGTGTCCTTACACATAAAAGGGCCACTGGTGACCTTTTAATTCAGAAGTTAATTTTCATTTTGCAAGGCTTTGCCACATCTATAAGCAGGTGAGGGTCATTTTCAGAACAGATAATAATTTAATAAGAAAAAAAACCCTATGTGTTACTCCCTGCAAGGATTACAATATTAATTTTTTATGGTCAGAGCAAAGGACTTTGTTATTCTGCCTGAATCGCCTACATTTTCCTCCTGGAAATTGATGTCTTTCTTCAACGCATCAGGACCAGCCCTGCTTGCACGCAATCTGTCTTCTAAGGTACTTGCAGGCCTCCTAACCCCACAGAGATGTGTACATGGCCCTGAAATTTTCACTGCAAGTCATTTCTTGGGGTGCCATGAAAGTTCCAATCAAAATGCAAATATATTAGTAGCGTTTTCATCTACTAGTATTTCGGGGTAATTAGGACAACTGAATTCAACAGGGTCAGAGGATAGGTAGGTTTTAATGGGACGAAACCAAAACTCAGTACTGGAAAGCACTATCTAGCACTTGCAGAGGTGAGAGGTGGAGAGGAAGTAGTAGGAATCCCCCAAAGCTACTTGAGATGGAAGGGACTGCTTTTTTAAACTATTTATCTATCTATCTATCTATCTATCTATCTGTCTATGAGAGAGAGAGAGCACATGTGAGTGAGGGAGGGACAGAGAGAATCGCAAGCAGTCTCTGCACTGTCAGGGCAGAGTCCAATGGAAGACTCAAACCTACAAACCATGGGATCATGACCTGAGCCGAGATCAAGAGTCAGACGCTTAACCAACTGAGCCATCCACGTGCCCCTGGAAGGGGCTGCTTTTAAGGGTAGTGAGTCATGCTTCTTATTCATGTAGACACCAGAGGAAATCTGGCAGAGGTCCTATAATAACTATAGCTCCCCTAGTTATGTTGCTACTACTGTTTTCAAAATGCTTTCATATCCATTATCTCCTTTCTTTTCCTTTCAATAATCCTGTGAATCTTCTGAAGTAGCATAACAAGTTATAATTTATAAAGAGGGGAAACTGGGACCAGAAAAACCATGCAACCATTCCCAGCATCACACTGCTGATGATAAATATATGGAGCCAACATTCGGACCTAAGTTTCCTGACTCCAGGCCCGGGCTCGTTGCTAGACGGTGCTTTTCAAAAGATCCCCTAAAATAACCATAACTGCAGTGAGTGACTAGTGGGCCCCAAGATCTAAAAGGATAGTCTCAAAAGGCCCAAAGTAAGTGTGACATTTCTCAAAGTCTAGTTTAGTCTTACAAAACAGTGAAGGTTTGTGTTTCACTGTGTATTATTCTGGTTTTCCTTTGTAACAAGCAACCTCAATGATCCCAGGGCTTAAGATAGTCAGATTTCTGTTCTCACTTATGGGGCTGGAGGTTGGCCATAACTGTGCAGGCTTGGCTGTGACAGGCCCAACTTGACCCTAGGCTGTGTGTTGGGTTCACTCTGCTCCGTGGATCTTCTCATTGTCCTTCAACCATCAATGGCCCAAGACAAGTCAGAGGTACAAGTGGAAAGAGGCAATGACTCTTAAGGCAGCTGTCTCCTCCCAACCTCCTTCTGATGGCTAAAGCATGCCATACAGCTGAGCCTAAAATCACTAGGGCAAGATGTATATTCTGTTGCTCTACTGTACTGCAAAGTCGCATGACTTTCAATAAAGAATGGAGAAAAGCAATCTGGTTGACCACAGCCTTCCTTCTTGACCACAATTATTTACCCCCACCTATATGTTCACCTCCACCTTAAGACTCCCCAAAGTGTCTTCTGATCCCAACAGTAAGTTTAAAATCCTTAATCTCATGATTGACATTGGTCTAGATGCGACTCTAGTTATGGAGACTTATAAATTAAAAAGACAAGTTACCTGCCCATCACCTATGCCCATATGCACACCACTACATAGTCAATATACGATGGTAGAAGATGAAGAGGTTAAATGTCAAAAACATTTGGCCGATCAACAATGGGAGGCACATAGTAGTTACTAATCCACTGAAATTTTGAAGTCCCATTGGGAGAAAATTATCAGGCAGTAGATAAGGGAGTGTGCCTTGATTGGGCCCAGTTCTGCTCCCTGGGAACAGTCCCCAGTATATTGTTCTCCACTGCTCTTGGCTCAGCCTGCCGGAAGTTGATCATCTTTCATGGCCACATTTGAAGAGGGTTGTGGTGAGTATGTTCTTCTTAGTGGCTGTGCAGCTAGCTTCCTCTGCCTGATTCCTGCTTATGGACTGTTAGTTGTCCTTAAGTCTTTTATAGCCAACTATAAGTTCTTTTAAGTCTGGTGGTAGTTCTGCTAATATAATTATCTCAAAAGCTTTGCAAGTTTTCCATGTATTTGATTCCAGCCAATTCCTTGTGCTTAAGCCGTACCCACCATTCTTTTTGGACATGGATCTCTCTGTAGACTTAATTATCAGTCCTTTGAGCTTAATAGATTTCTAGGGGACTATACCTTTAATCTATAATCTTTTTCTGTAAGAGCCTTTGGGGCACCTGGGTGGCTCAGTCGGTTGAGTGTCTGACTTTGGCTCAGGTCATGATCTCACGGTTTGTGGGTTCAAGCCCCACATCAGGCTTTGCACTGACAGTGCAGAGCCCTGCTTTGGATTCTGTGTGTGCCTCTCTCTCTGCCCTTCCCTCCTTCCCCCCCCCCCTTTTTCTCAAAAGTAAATAAACATTAAAAATTAAAAAAAAAAAACCCTCTGTAGGTGCCATTTTAATCCTTCCTGATGTCTTTAAAGGTGTGACTACCAGAGTCTTGAGTTAGTGTTTGCCTTGAGCCTGTATTTTAATGATTATGCCCTGGATCACATCTTTTCCTGAGGTAGCTTCTTAATGGCTTCATCTCTGATTTGATAAGAAACAGTTTCATTTTCCAACCTTACAAGTCCTCAAGTCTCTGGACTCTCTATTCTCTTTGCAAACTGGCCTTTTCTGAATTTGTATCCTTCTTACAGTATCTTACCAAAGGAGTCAGCTCATTCTATCAAGACTTTGCCTCAACACACCGTAAGTTATTATGGATATTTTCTGTATTCTGAGTTTTACCATAGAGGACAGTTTAGCCCAATGGTTAGTCAATTACATATCATAGGTCACAATTTTTCTGTTCCCCTATGATTTCCTTACTTCCTGTTCACTAATCTCATAGCCAATGCTGCAGAGATTTGTTACTAGCATTCTTTTAGGTACCAATTTTTGTATTACCAGTGTTTTCCAGGTAACAAACAAAATCAAAATATCCAGGGGTAAAACAGCAAGTAAATATTTTTCTTGCTTATGGTTCTTCAGTTTTGCCTGACATGGCTGCAGGCTTTAGGTTGGGTTCAAGCAGAATCCACAAGTCTTTTCCTTTGGACGAATAAGGGTGGATAGCAAGAGCGATGATCAGAAAGGCATGATGCCCCGTAGACTCTAGATAAGAAGGTTGCTGTCACTTCTCCCCCATTCTCTTGTCCAAAGCGTGTCACATGGCCAAGCCCCAAATCAAAGCCTACTCTCTGTGAGTCACGTGGCAGAAAGAGGGGAAGAATAACAAATAAACCAATGTATCATGCACTTCATAGTGTATCTTGTTTAATGCAGTTATTTAAATATTGTTATCCTGAAGACTTCAAGTAAAATCAATATTCCAGGATTATTCTTTCCATTTATTATGGCTTTGAATACTCCTGTCAGTCTACCAAGTGCCCCCCAGAGGTACATGCTGTCCAATTTGGAAAGCAGAGCTTCATAAAACCATGCCTCAAGCGTTGTGAGGAACAATAGTTTTGCAGGTCTGATAAGGATATTCTGATTCTGTGACAAGGGACGGCGTAGAGGGGCGTGGAGGCCGCTGAACACTTTATTTAATTCATAATTTTGCCTATGGCTGGTCTGAATCAAATTATATCACTTCTGAAATGTGGCCTCGTGTGCTCCCTGTCTTCCAGCAACAAAGTTACATTCTCTTGAATGCAAGAGAAAGTCTTCCTTTGAAAACTTGTACAGATTCACTCTACTAGAAAAGGAATCATACATGGGGCACCTGGGTGGCTCAGTTGGTTAAGCATCTCACTTCGGCTCAGGTCATGATCTTGCGAGTTTGAGCCCCGCGTCGGGCTCTGTGCTGACAGCTCAGAGCCTGGAGTCTGCTTCTGATTCTGTGTCTCCTTCTCTCTCTGCCCCTCCCCTGTTCACGCTCCATCTCTCAATAATAAATAAACGTTAAAAAAAATTTTTTTAATGAAAAGGATAATACAAGAATACAATGTGCTTTTACTCATTCATCCAAAAAATAATTTTTACATATCTATCGTGTGTCAGTAATGGTGCTGGTGGCTAATGATATGATTATACGATGGTTAACAAAGTGTAGTCTAGGGACCTTGAGTGTCCTGAGAAATTTCCAGGGGGTCTTCAAGAGCCAGACTAATTCCACCACAATACCCGAAAGTTATTTGCATTTATTGCACTTGTTCTTAGTATCTTGATAAAAGATAGAGAAGCTATTGTCTGTTATGCCAGACATTTAAGAATATATTCAAAAATGTAAAACAATGCCACTCTTCTCACTATCTAAAAAAATTTTTTTTCGGGGCGCCTGGGTGGCTCAGTCAGTTGAGTGTCCGTCTTCGGCTCAGGTCATGATCTCATGTGAGTTCAAGTCCCGCGTCAGGCTCTGTGTTGACAGCTAGGAGCCTGGGGCCTGCTTCGGATTCTGTGTCTCCCTCTCTCTCTGCCCCTTCCCCACTCATGCTCTGTCTCTGTCTCTCAAAAATGAATAAAAAGTTAAATTAAAAAAATTTTTTTTTCAAATGCCCAATGTGGGGCTCGAACTCACAATCCTGGGGTGAAGAGTCACATGCTCCACCATCTGAGCCAGTCAGGTGCCCCACTATTTTTTGTTTTATTTTGGAAAAACACAGTCATTCTTCCTAAGAAATATTATATTTATTTTAATATGTAAGACTTTATTACTGTTTTGTATGAATTAAGAAATTAACACTGTTTAAATGTTCACAATTTTGATTTCCCTCATGGTAAATATAGGTAGATATAACCCACATAAACAAAAGTTCTCATTGGTATCCTCAAAAAGTTTTAAGAGTGTAAAGGATCCTGAGAACATTTACCATGAGAGTAAATGGAAACATCATGGCTCCTTCCCATTTGGAGTTTGTACCGGATTATCTGCCGACCACCCAGCAACACTCACTCCCTCTATGCACCACCCACTATCACAGGGGCTGAAAGCCTGAGAACTCGTTTCCTAGAACCCCTTGCCAGGAGGGTCCCAGATTAGATTCTGCCAATGAGACGCATTCTCACAAAATTTGGAAACTGGAAGCCAAATCCTTACTTTATGGGCAGGTGTCCAGGCTTCAGCAGATGTGGGATTTTTCAGCAGCTCTGGATATTGCTATAATCACTGGTTTCAGTAATTCATGCAGCTATCTATGATTATCACCAATAGTTTCCTGTTGTTCCAGAAATTTCCTAACTCTCTTACAGCTAGTGGCAAACTTTAATTGTTCTTCTTCCACTCTTTCAACATTTTTGTAACCAGGAAATTCCCTTATTTATAACCCTTTCTGCTCGGAATACCTGGAGAGATTTTTGTCTTCCTGAACCTGTTTATTTTGTAGTTGGAGAGTCCAACAAAGACCACACCAACAAATAAATTACAAAAGACACACGGACTCTGACAAATATCACAAGAGAAATAAATGAGTGTTGTAATATAGAGTAAGAATAGAGGCTTTATCTTAGGTTTTATTTTAGATGACAAAATGTATACATGAGACCTATATGTAATCTGTTTATTTATGTTGGTGATTACAGACTTTTATTTTCTAAGGAGGTGTGCAGGTTTTTTTTTTTAAGTTTCAAGGCATGAGGAAATAAAATCATGAAATTATATTGGCAAAATGACATTGACTTTAAGAAATTAATACCAGTGTTCCTTGTCACAATGATTTGTGAACGTGTTACAGAATTTTACAGATCTTACCATATGGAAATGTTTTACACAGAAATTCTTGGGAACATAATTTAGAATCTTGTTACATAATAGCTTGATATAAAACATTGATTTGCTGATGTGATTAATGAAAAGCAAAATTTCCATTAATTTTTATTTTCATCTCTGAAAAATATTCTACTTCATTAACTCTTCTAGAAACACTAGCACAATATAAAACACAACTTCTAGTGGACTGGAGCAGAAACCCTAGGTTGTAGTAATGAAACATATCACACCTCAGTTCTGCAGAAACAAGCAATGTTCACCATCAGTGATTATTGAATTAACATATTTTACCAAAGTTGCAAGGAAGACATAAAAGTTGCAGTTATATTCATCAGATAAAATGGATGTATGTGTGTGTGTGTGTGTGTGTGTGTGTGTGTGAGTGTGTGTGTGTGGTGTAAAACTAGATCTCTCTGAGACTTAAGGCTGTCTTTTTAGGTCTATGACACAAAAAAGAATGTGACACAGAAGGACACGTTTTTCATTAGAATGAACAATAGAAGTCAAATACCAACCTAGTTCATTTTCCAAATTTCAGAAACCAGGAGGGCTAGTGACTTGTCTAGGGCAGACTTATCCCGGATGCCTCACTGCCTTGGCTTTAGAGCTGTTAATGAAGCCCAAGCCCCACTGGCCATGGAGAATTCTCCGAGCTCAACTCTGTGGAATTTTCATTATGAAAACAATAGATCTTTGAACCTTTTCCTGAATATAAAATTTACTATACTGTTGGAAGTACTTTTGAGTAACTGCATATTCTTTCCCAGAGATGATTGCAAATTTTTCCAATCCCAGTCTTAACACTCAAGAGAGAATTTCCCCCAGGGGTGCCTGAGTGTCTCAGTCAGTGAAACACCAACTCTTGGTTTTGGCTCAGGTCATGGTCTCACAGTTTGTGAGTTCAAGCCCCATGTTAGGCTCTGTACTGATGGTATGGAGCCTGCTTTGGATTCTCTCTCTCTGCCCCTCCTCTGCTCTCTCTCTCTCTCTCAAAACAAATAAATAAACTTAAAAAATTAAAAATAAAAGAAGAGAATTTCCTCCACTTGAAACTTTTAGAGGAAACTGCGTTCAGAGAAAGTGAACATGAGACTTCTAAGTGTTTTCCTTGGGGCGCTTGGGTGGCTTGGTTGGTTAAGCATCTAACTCTTGATTTCGGCTTAGGTCATGATCTTGCCATCATGGGATCGAGCCCCACGTTGGGCTCCATGCTGAGCATGGAGCCTGCTTGGGATTCTGTCTCTCTCCCTCTCTTCCTGCTCCTCCCCACTCCTCTTAAAATAAATAAATAAACATTTTTTACAAATACGTGTTTTTCTTGCATGTTTAGTTAGGGATTCCTATATAGGAAGGCTGTAATAGAAAGAAATCTGGTACTAGATCTCTCACATAACTGTAATTTATTAAGCAAGTAACTCACATCCAGTTTATCCTATAGACCCAAGAAGACAGTACTAAGGGTCAGGGAAATCTAATTCTGTTGTACACATGAGTAACTGCCAGTTACTCAAGCTTGTTGAGCCTCAGCTTCCTAATCATACCTAGTTGCTAAGACTGTAGCAGAAGCTAAATCAGTGAATGAGTAAATGAATGAATGAATGAAGAGTATGTGCCTTGGTCCGTATCGGTGCCCAGTAGATACATAAAAATAGTAGTTCCTTCACACAATCACCTTCGGCACAAGCTCTGAAAATAAGTTGATTCTATGTCCCCCCTTCTTATTTCACACATAATAAGGTTTAGAAGTGCTGAGGACTTGGGCGTGTTGCAAATTTATTTGTTGGTATTAATTCATTGGCTATGAGCAATACAAAGAGGGGAGAAGCGCGGTTTGATTAAGCTCACTGTCTCCTAACCTCAAGAGTGAATCATGGCGTGTATTTCCCAACCAAGCAGGTGCTATAAAAAGCACCACACAAGTCAAGGGACTGGGTTTTCCTCTTTTCATTTGTTCATTCTGTTTAAATCTTTCCCTTCTCAACTTGCTTTCATTAAAGCCTTAAAAAAATAATTTTTATCCTTTCCAGTAAATATGAATATAATATCCTTCACCATTATTAATAACCTTTTTTTTAAAATTGGTGGGTTTTTGTTTATATTCAATCCACATGCTTTTCTTCATTTGGTTTCTATGGGTACCTTTCTCCTCTTGTAATGATGAGTCATATCTGTGGGTGCTTAAAAAAAAGAGGTTATCTAAAATATATTGAAGAAAAGCGCATACTTTATTTTGTTCCCCTAAGTTTTCTCTTTTCCCAGACGAGGCACATTTGTTTGAAGTACCACTAGGTTTGTAAAAACTAAGCTACAAGAGGGGTGCCTGGGTGGCTTAGTCGATTAAGCGTCTGACTTCGGCTCAGGTCATGGTCTTGCCGATCATGAGTTCAAGCCCCGCATCAGGCTCCGTGCTCACAGCTCCGAGCCTGGAGCTTGCCTTGGATTCTGTGTTTCCCTCTCTCTCTGCTCCTACCCTGCTTGCACTCTGTCTCTGTCTCAAAAATAAACATTAAAAAAAAAATTAAAAAAAAAAACTAAGTTACAACAGAGCTGTGATCAGATGAAAACTAAGGAAGTGTGTTTTAATTATTTTTAAATTATTGCTCTCTATCTTTTTACAAGAGGTCCTGATGAGCAGATAAGATGATTGTTTGTTTGTTTTTTAACCTGGTAGCAGAGGGGGTTAATGGGTGTTAGGTGGGTGTTAATCAGTGTATTAACTGATGAATAGAGTGAAAGCCAGAGAGAAAAGAAGGGCCTTCGGGGAAACAAAGTAGGTAGTAAGGTGTAGGATGTTGGAGGTGGAAAGAATCTTGGAGAATAATCCAATATTCCAAATCCCTTGCTTTATAAATGAGGTAGTCGCAAGCAGGTGAGACAAAGTGACAATAAAACCTGCCCCTGGCAATTCAAGAGTTTCATATGAATCTGCACATGAAAAGCAAAGTGAGAAACGGAAGTCCTTCTCTATTTAAATTAGGTTTAGAACCAGAATTGTCAAGTTGCGCTGTCTGTTTTGATTGGGTCGTCAAACCCCTCGGGAATTTTTCTAATTTCTAGTAGAAGTTGTGCTTTGCCAACCCAGTGTGTGTCTATAGGAAAGTAAAGGTCAGCCCCTGCAACCCTGTGGCTACCTGAACAGCTTTTAGAACCGCATACAGCTCAGTTTTGTGCTGAGAAATTACCTTCCTGCAATCCATTTACCTTGGCTTCTATTGCTTTTCATGTAGTCCGCAATCTAGTCACTAAGCATCCAAGATATGCATAGCTCCGGGTTCCGGAGAATGCTTCATGAGAATATAAAAGTACCCAGCAAGGTCCTTTAGGAACTTACAGTCTAATTAATTTGGAAATAAATAGATGGGTGACAAAAGTGACAGATCACATGCCTGCGTGTATGAGAAGCTGGGATTCAGCAAAGGGGATGGCGTCAAACATTGTCCTCAGTTGAAGCTGGACCAGGAAATGTGGACAGCTTCTAGATGTATGAGGGAGACAGGGAACTGCATTTTCAGGAAGGAACAGCATGGGTACCCACTTTAAGTTGGTACCAAACAGCATATAAATTAGGATCAGAAAGGAAAATAATCAGTTGGGGGAGCAGGGATTCATCGTGAGGAATAGATAGGTCTGTTTTACAGGGTCTTGAATACCAACCTGAAGCCCTTTATATTTATCTCATTAAGTACAAGAGTCCTACCCTTCACAAGCCTATTAGGAAATAACCTATTCATGATAGAAAGTGGAGAAGATAAATTGCCTTGCGATCCATTAAAATAATGACACAAAGCCAAGTTGCCTGATTTCCCCAAAACCCAATTTTATGAGCTACTCCTCTGGTAAAATTCTCTCCTGGCTCTGCAACAATATAAAAGAATACTTTCTGTGCCATAACATTGAAACAGATGAGTGCTTTGGGTTGTGCTCCTCGTGTGAATTTTTAAGTCTTTATTGTTATTTCATTGTGGAAATTGTTTGGGCAAATACATATTCAGAAGTATGTTCAAAAAGCAAAAGCTTATGAAGGGAAAAAACTAAAAATGTAATGGATCTGACAGGACAGCAAAGAAATAGAAATGATGAGGCTTGAATTTCCAGTACATGTATCAGTATTTTGTGTGACTGGACCAGAAGAAGACACCATACCTTGCCTACCCCTTAGCAACTCTTAAAGGTCAAAATGAGGACTGAGAAAAACATAAGTGATGAAGGCAGATGAAGAGGGGGCAGGGAGGGGAATGAAGCAGTCAGCGCCTTCGGGAACTCCGAGTAAGGCTCTGGTGACTGGGTAGCTATCTAGCCATATCACAGCCAATGGTCTGGAAGTAGCCCTTGATGTCAGGATGGGAGGTGTCATGGGGTCCCATCATTCCCTATCAGTGTTAAGCTGGACATCCTTGTTGGCACCCTCAGGTGGACCAGAAGAGCCTGTTTGGGGGTTGTCCTCCTCCGCTGAGTTTACAACTCCAGAAGTGACACATATGGAGTGCAGAGGGCGGTGGGTGGGGAGAAGAAGGAAGGATAAACCCATTTAACCAGCCAGACCAACGGAGTCAACGCTGCTGGGCAAAGGTATCAGGAATGTCACTGCAGAGCCACTTGAAGCCATTCTTCTCCATGGACTCTGATAGCTTCATTTTCGGCCCCACTTGGGTTAGTTGATGAAATAGCAAACCTCAGGGTTCCCTTTATGACCTTTTCTCTTTTCTTGTTCAGGGCTATTCGCCCAGCCTCCTCATCTTGGCTAGAAACACTCAGCATCTTCAGAAGCTCCGTGTGAGGCTCTGGTAACGAGGTAGCTCTCCAGCCATTCCAGATGTCTCAGGGTTCAAGTCTTTGGCCGTGTGTAGGCAGCCTTTTCTAAAGAGATGCTGGATGGGAGAGAGTCTTCTGGGTTTACCTGGGTCTCAGCCCAGGCTCCTAGGCATTCAGGAGACCAAAGAAATGGTCCTGAGGTTCAAAGCCCTCCTGCTTTTCTCCATCTGGCGGATGGGGGCATATGGAGTTCGACAACTGTCCTAGCTTGTGATCAGACCTGGGGATACTTAGAGGGAGAAAGCGATGTGAGTGGTATAACCAGTTCCCTTTGGACTAACCTGGTAATGAGTGTGTTGTGTCCTTCACCCAACCTAGCCTAGAAAAACCATTTACCTTTAAAACCTTTTTTTTTTTTTTTTTTTTTTTTTTTTATTTTATTTCTAAACCACAAGTTCATGACTACTGAAACTACACATGACCTCAGTGGTCTTTCTGCTGCCATTTCATACCCGGGATAGGAGTCTGAGGAATGGGGGCTCAGGGATGGCTGATGATACGGAGGTTCATCTGTGTTGATTTTCAGATCTAGGACAGTCCTGCTTCCCAACACCATCTCACACATGGGTTCTCAGGGTCGCTGGTTCTACAGTGGACTCCCAACATTCCCCTCATGATTAGTTTGCCTTCCTCCCTGCTACCCAGAGCAAGCTTCGGAGAATGGAACAGAGGCAGTGTATGAAAGGCATGAGTTGGTGCCTGAGACTAAATTCTTTTCTAAGACTAAGCTCAGAAGCCTCTCTTGAAGGTGTTGCTACAGAAGCCAAAGGAAAAGCCAGTCTTTCACGCCAAGATTGATGAAGTTTCATAGTTGAGCATGACACCACCAGGGGGCAGTATGTCCACTACTCATTATTTCAGTCTTGACCAAAGTCAAATCCAAACCACGCAACCTTTTCTGTCCCTGTACAGGAGCTTCATGAAAGCCCTTAGGTGGCATTTAAACTTTAAAGTTGTGGAAATGTTTAGTAAATCTGACAGCATCATTAAGAGTAGGTTGGATTTTTCCCTTAAAACCAATACCAAATTCAATTTTACTGGGAGTATGTCGCCATTCATTTTCTCATCTGAAATGGCCATTTTTCACTGGTTTCACCATCTGAAATAGGAATACATTATTTCAAATTATGTGATTCCCCACCCTACGCTGTAAAAGAGAAAACTTGCTTTCCTGTGTCTTGTAAAACTTTGCCTTCAGTCCATGTTATTAAAACATAGTAATATACAAGGGTACCATGATATACCAAAACAGCTTCATATTCAGATGAGTTCAGCTCTGGCCCTGGGAATGGCATAGCTCTTGCCCTCAAGAGCTTATGGTCTCCCAGGGGGTCAGCCAAAACAACAGAAGGGCCAGTTTCCTAGCACTCTGTTAGCTTTTAGGGAATAACTGGTCAGTTTGGAAAATGGAAAGAAGAAACAATAGGGTCATTTCCGGGACCATTACAGTTTAAGGAACCTGTCATGTTCATAATCTCAGATTTGGGGGTAATACCCATCAAGTGCCAAATATATGTTGTATATTATAACCAAATTAGGGCAAACAGCTTCCTCGTTATTAAGAGAGCGTTTTGCCTTTTTCTTACAGTTTTCATTATTTCCTAAGAAATGTTTTCTTAGGAAGTTTTGCAAATATATGATGCATGGGAATAGACACCAGTTGAGTTGATAATCCAGGAACTGTCTCATAAAAGCACTGAAGAGTTTGGAAGAACATTGAGCTTTTAGATTGAACCAGCAATAAAATAATGTCATTGCGCCATGAACCAGGTGCTATGTTCTTGCCTAATGTGTCTTAATTCTAATTAGTTAAACAGCAAAATTGAGCCCTTATTTTTTGGCAAGGTTAAGTGTATGGTTGAGTGCGCTTAGCACAGGTTAGGGATTTATAAACTCTTAATCCTGTCCCAGGTCTATTATTGACTTTGGGAAAGTCATTTAACCTCTTGTTTCTTATTTCTCTGGAGTAAAATGGAAGTAATAAAAAGGCCCATCTCAATGGGATGCTGTGATGAATGTCACAAATGATGAAAATATATTTTGCAAATTCAACTGGTATTGCAACACTGATGTGAACCCTCAGCACAGGGGCATGTGTCCTGTTTCACAGAGAAGGAGCCCCTTGACCTCACTCTTTTGCTCACCTCCACCTTTGAATGAGTCCAGAAGGTCACCCAGCCCTTCTTGCCTTTATGTGAAGCAGACACAATCCGTTCAAAGACCTTCAGAAAGCATCTTATCTTTATGTTCTTCAGGAGACAAGGAATGCCAAAGGCAAATTATTATCATTTTGTTTATACCCCCTTCTTGCCTTAGGGTGACGGGGAAGGTATAGGGTTTGGAGAACAAAGTGGCTTTATTATGTAGGACGCAGACAATTCTCTTTTTTATTGTGAACACAACAACTGGCACAGTGCCTGACACAAAATAGCCACACAGTAGTTTGTTAAAGGAAAGGTGGAAGAGGGATGCCTGGGTGGCTCAGTCCGTTCAGCGTCCGACTTTGGCTCAGGTCATGATCTCACAGCTCGTGAGTTCGAGCCCCGTGTTGGGCTCTGTGCTGACAGCTTGGATCCTGGAGCCTGTTTCGTGTTCTGTGCCTCCCACTTGTGCACTCTGTCTCCTGTCTCTCTCAAATAAATAAACTGTAAAAAAAAAAAAAAAAGGAAAGGTGGAGGGGAAAAAATCTGCCGGTTCACCTGGAATGCTAATGGCCACGCCAGAGTGCTTAGAAGCTGCATTTTTAAGGAAGATCTAAATAATAAAATAATCATGAAATAACAGGAAGTAATACTAATCAATTTTGTCTCAACTTGCACATAAAATAAAAATTTAAGACATTAAAAAATGAATTTTAACTTTCCTTTTAGTTGGTTTTATGGATTTTTTTTAGTAGTCAAATTTTTCTACAGGCCCAAGTGCCCAACACACACAAAAACAAAGAGATGCCAGTTTAAACTCACACCGTGGAATGTCTAGCGACCCTGAAGTTGCTCACATGGGAAAATGTAATTTCGGCCAGATGGACTTTCTTCATGCTTACTCCTAAGCATCCAAAATATTTGGAAATGTAAAGGTATAAAGAGCAGATGCAAATAAATGCCTTTAAAACCCACTTTTATTTTGGGAAAGCTCAGTGTTCCTTGTGAACTGAAAAACAGCACACCTTAGTGGTCTAAGCTTTTTCAGATTTGGAAGGATTCCTGAGGCTCACCTCTATAGATGGTCTGTACTCAGATTTCAGCGGTTTTGTTCTTTCATTGCTCTGTTACGAAGAAGCACCCACATTTCAAGATTTTTTACCAGCTTACAGAAAGTTCTACCATGAAAGGAGAACTTGGTATTATTTCAGGAGAAGAGTTATATTCTCTCAGATTACCACATGTCCCCAAAAAGCTATTGTGGAAGGGAACACAGATTATTGCTTGGAGGAAAATGTAGGTTGAAAGCCATTTTCAAGAAAGAAATGCTTTTTTTTTTTTTTTTAACATGACTTGGATCCATTTTCAATAAAGAGCTTTGCTAATCATTTTTCCTAATTACTTTGGCTAACTCATATTTGATGAAAAAAAATACTGTGAAAACTGCAGTGAAGTATAAGTTGCTCTCCCATGTAATTAGTTTGTTCTCAGAACTCATTTTTATTATGAAAATAATTTGTGGTGGGTAGTTATAAGGGAGAGGCTCAAGCTGGAAGGCTTCAGGATAATATTCCCTATGTGAAACTTTCTCTACCATGACAATTCATTTTATTCACTGCAAGTCAAATGTATATTTTACATCTAATTCCTGATAACAGACTACACAGGCTCAGGCCCTCAATTGTCTGACAGTGTTTCTATGGCACTTTCATGGGGAGAATTAAAGCCTTCAAGCATCAGTGGCCACATATTTCCTTCCAGAGAATCTGTTTCTGGGGCCCTGTTTCTCTTTCCTGCTCTCACTTCCTCCCCCTGAAAATTTGATTGCATGGGAGATACAGGGACTAGTGGAAGAGGGAAGGGGGGAAAAGCCATGCCCATAGACACCCAGAGTGACTGCCCTTTGGGCACATTGACTGGTTTTTTTTATGGTTCCCTAAAGCCAAGAGAGGAAAGTAGGGGGAAGGGGCCTTTCATTTTCTTTTCTAAAATCAGTCTCTCTGCCAGTGTTATGGATCCTATCCATGCCACCCCTCTGTACCCCTAGGAACTGTCTCTCAACTTTGTTTTAAATTTATCCTCCATTTGGGTTTTTCTCCTTTGCCTCCAAACCAAGATGAGTAAGTTCATTTGTATTTAAAAAAAAAAAAAAAAAAAAAAAAAAAGACTTACCCTTAACAAAGTCATCTTCTTTTTTGTTTTTGTTCCAAAGTTTAACAAATGTCCTTTCCCTGGTGATTTAATTCAATAAAATAAACTTCAAGTCTATACAGTAGAGAGAATTTCCCAAGTATTTCAGGGGCCTTGAATTGTGGACAGCTCCCCCTGCCGCCCAACCCCTCCCTCCCATATTCGTTATAGAGGGAAAATGTATTAGAAACTCTGGCTAATAAAAATTCCACGTGCCCTGCACCGATTTATTAAGGCTACTGCAGATTTCATAACACTGCTGCGAGCGTGGTTAGTATATTGTAATATTTTCTAGTATTTTTTAGTTCAACTCAGTAAAGTATTCCTTTGTGAGGTTGGCATCAGGCATTGAGGAATACAGCCTGCATGTTGGATGGGATGGTGTCATTGTTTTTAACTTCAGATATTGCCCATGCTTCCCATGGAACCAGCAATAACTAGCAAAGGGTTTATATGAGTATTTCATAGCAACTAAATTAGTAAGTCTCTCTGACCTTTATACTCTTCAAATGTTTTTTGTTTTGTTTTGTTTTGTTTTGTTTTTAACTCTGAATAGCATCAATTATTTCACATTTAAGAGAAATCTCACCTTACGCTCTCCTATTGTATCTAGTTATGCAGCCAGTTTGGATTTCTGAAATGAGAAAATTTGACTGGTAGCCAGTGGATCAGAGGGAGAAATCCTGTTGCAAAAAGAAGCAGTTTTCACAATTGCTTTTCTCATGAAAATGGGACAGCATAGGAGGACTCTGGTGATTAACATGTCCCTCTGAGTCATAGGTGTTTTCCATAATTCTGCCACTAACACAAACTCGCAGTAGTCAAACAACAAAATTTCACTCGATCAGACTCAGTGGTTTTGTCTCGAAGTCTTTAAACTTTGAAGTAGTAGAAGGTCAGCTGGTTTGAAGTTAATATTTACTTAAGTAAAGTCTCTTTTCCAAAATCTAACAAGTTTGGTATGAATATTCAAAATATTTCAGGGCCTTTTTAATTTTATTTGAGGATGAGATTTTTCAAGTAACACCAGGTACCTTCAGTGCACTCATTTGCCCTTTACAACCAAATGGTTGCCAATGTTCTTACTCATTCATTATAAGAAAATCCATCAAGCCAACAGGCACATGAAAAGATGTTCAACGTCGCTCCTTATCAGGGAAATACAAATCAAAACCACACTCAGATACCACCTCACGCCAGTCAGAGTGGACAAAATGAAGAAATCAGGAGACTATAGATGCTGGAGAGGATGTGGAGAAACAGGAACCCTCTTGCACTGTTGGTGGGAATGCAAATTGGTGCAGCCGCTCTGGAAAGCAGTGTGGAGGTTCCTCAGAAAATTAAAAATAGACCTACCCTATGACCCAGCAATAGCACTGCTAGGAATTTATCCAAGGGATACAGGAGTACTGATGCATAGGGGCACCTGTACCCCAATGTTTATAGCGGCACTCTCAACAATAGCCAAATTATGGAAAGAGCCTAAATGTCCATCAACTGATGAATGGATAAAGAAATTGTGGTTTATATACACAATGGAATACTACGTGGCAATGAGAAAAAATGAAATATGGCCTTTTGTAGCAACATGGATGGAACTGGAGAGTGTGATGCTAAGTGAAATAAGCCATACAGAGAAAGACAGATACCATATGGTTTCACTCTTATGTGGATCCTGAGAAACATAACAGAAACCCATGGGGGAGGGGAAGGAAAAAAAAAAAAAAAAGAGGTTAGAGTGGGAGAGAGCCAAAGCATTAGAGACTGTTAAAAACTGAGAACAAACTGAGGGTTGATGGGGGGTGGGAGGGAGGGCAGGGTGGGAGGGAGGGCAGGGTGGGTGATGGGTATTGAGGAGGGCACCTTTTGGGATGAGCACTGGGTGTTGTATGGAAACCAATTTGACAGTAAATTTCATATATTAAAAAAGAAAAAAAAAAAAAAAAAAAATAAAAAAAAAAAATAAAGAATTATTGGCTATAAGAGAAAAAAAAAAAAAAAAAAAAAAAAAAAAAAAAAAAAAAAGAAAATCCATCAAGGGCTTCTACTCGGCCATATGTAGTAGTGTAATGGAAGTTACTTTGGGTAAAAGTAATAAAACTATACCTATTTGAAAGCAAACTATAATACACTTTTTAATTATCTACTCCGGTTAGTCTGAATTCACCACATTTGACCCTGGAGAACTTTTCCTCTGTGAGCGCCAGTGTGCTCATCTATGAAATGGGGCTAATAATGCCTAGCTTGTAGGGTTGTCATGTTGATCACATGAGCTGATATGTGGGGAGCAGTGCATGGCTCTCAGAATAAACTAGTACTCGTCTTTATTATAATGAAGCAATTAAAGAGCTATGTTAAAAAAATTTATTTAGTAAAATAATCACTCCTTGGCCTGGCCTGTGGTTTATGCAAGTGGAAGGATCTTGGATTTTTTTTTTTTTTTTTTTTGAGAGAGAGAGAGAAAGAGACAGAGTGCACATGCAAGTGAGGGAGGGGAAGAGGGAGAGGGGAAGAGAGAATCTTAAGTAGGCTTTGTGCCCAGAGCAGAGCCTGATGCGGGGCTTGAGCTCATAACCGCGAGATCATGACCCAAACCAAAATCAAGAATCAGACACCCAACTGACTGAGCCACCAAGGCACCCCAAGATCTTGGATTTTGAAGTCAGACTGACCTGAGTTCACACCCTGGGTCTGTGGTTTGATAAGAATATAATTTTTAATGTAGAGACTCTCATTCCTTGTGAATAATGGGGGATCCATTCTGCCTGTCTCTGAGAGTTGTTATCAGGATTAATAGTGACACTAGTGGGCTTAGTAGGATTCCTTATTAAAGGTAGTTGGCATAGTGATTTTCAGCTCTTGGCATTTCATAATTTTTGTCATCCAGTGGCTAATGGAGCTTAGTGTGGTGAGTCGAGCAAGTATTAAAAGGAAGAACCCAGACTAAGTAAGAATGTTCATAAAGTCTCTCATGATAAAACAGTAGTAGAACCGTCATGAGAACCTGGAATGTAGATCAGCCAAGTTGGAAGACTATTCTCCATAATAGCATTTATAACTATTTGAACTCAATACAAGAAAGAATCTAAGTAGTGTGAACATAGCCAGTGTTTTAAAAACTTACTAACATGGCTATTTCAGGGGCACAATTCAAAAATGTTTGTGATATATTTTAATTGTGGCATAGTTCAAATTTTAATAACATGGCTATTTTAGTATCAAGACTCAATGTGTTTGTGATACATTTTAATTGTGTTCAGTGACTTTTTCTTAGTTTCGTCCATGATTTTTTTTTTTTTTTTCCATTTAGAAATGTGTTTCTCTGGATTTTAATAAGGGTTGATATAAACAGATTTCCATTTGGGGAAATGTTCTAAAGGGCTGTACTATCCTGTGTGCACTCATTTCACAGATATCAACTAAACTCACCACAGCTTCCGGAAGTGTAGGAATCTGCTGACTGTAGGGGAAGATTACAATGTCAAGTTGAATTTTCTGGGGCTCCTCAGGGATCCTGGGATAGTCCTTCACAGAAGAGGTCTCTCTTGGCCTTGCCCATGATTTCAAAATCTGTATGTAGAGCAGCTCATCTTTAGTGGAGCACACCCCCCACCCCTGTCTTCCCACAGTGCCATGGTTATTTCCCTCTGGGCACAGCAGGGCTAGTGGAACCCAAGCATGTCAGCATAGCAGGCTCTTATAAGGATACAGCAATGGTGCCTGACCATCACTCCCCAGCAAAGGGAGCAAAGAGGCGAATCAGAGATCGTTCAGCCTTTCATTCAGGCTCTTTACCTCTTAGTTGGCCTCCCCTGATTTCCTTCCACCCTCAACTACACAAACTTGCTCTTATTTTTTTTTTAATGCTTATTTATTTTTGGGAGAGAGTGAGCACAAGCTGGAGAGGGGCAAAGAGAGAGGGGGATAGAGGATCTAAAGCAGGCTCTGTGCTGAGAGCAGAGAGCCTGATGCAGGGCTCGAACCCAAGAACCGTGAGATCATGACCTGAACTGAAGTCAAATTCTCAAGACTGAGCCACCCAGGTGCCCCGTAAACTTGCTTTTATTTTCACGGCTAATCTAGCTTCACACGTTTACCTTCCTTTGTAGTGCGCAACTAATGTTTTGTGGAAAACTAGAAGTCGAAACCTCTAAATTGGGGTATCTTATAAAGGCCTTGTACCTTGTATGTGTGATTACAAGGCATTCCGTGCTACAGGTGTATATGCATTTTATTTTTTGTTCTTCCTTGTTTTTTAATCAGCATGAATTTCTAGTTACTCAGCAGTTACTTGGTGGAAACGGTGACATTATTATTTGTATTTTTCAGGTGGAGAAACCGAGGTCCTAACTTTGTACTGATCTCACTGTGTATGCTGTGTCTCAGAGACAGTTTGAGCCCCAACCAGAGCCCCTGGGTATTGCCCCCAAAGGACTGCATTACTTATCTGTGGAGGACTTCTCTTCATTTTCTTTTTAGGTAAGGTCTTTCTTTTTATTAAGTCCTAAGATAAACATTCATCATCTTAACAGTGCATGAATTATGAGCTAAAGGTCTATCTGTAAAACTTGGCTTTTTGATTAGTTCCTCCCAGAGCCCAGTGGAACAAAATGTCTGAGTTGAACCTTCTGGTCTTCCTCCAATATGTATTTACTCTGATATGCAGCAGTTTTCTTCTTCAAGCTGTCCTTTTTCTGGGCTTGGAGTCAGTGCCATCCATGTATGTAATACTTTTCAGGGCATGTTTTATATTCACATATATACCCGTCTTTGCATTCAGACTCTGGCCTAAAGCCAGCATAACGACTAAAGAATAAGAGAATGTTGAAAGAACGTGAACTTTTGGCAAATGGTATGTGGACCTTTGTAGGTCTCTAATGACTTTGTCTATGGACTGAATAGAATGAATAAAAAATAAGGTCCTTTTAGGCCAACCCAATAATCTGATTTTGTTCAGAGTCAGGCTCCCACAAAAGTAGCAAAGTAAATTTGCCAATTTCATTGAGGTTCTTTTGCTCTGCCCAAAATAGCCTCGTATAGGTAGGTGGACTTGAGGGTTTGGAATGAGTGAATGAGATGACCAAATTGACTCCCAGATTTGGCTATGTTTATTTGGCCCAAATTCATTACGTCAATATTTTACACTAATAAAAGCAATTTCCATTTTGAGTTTTCTCCCATTACAGGGTTTTCATCCAGCCTTCCCTATTCGGACACCATATTGTGAAATTTTGATATTTGATCAGAGGGAGTTAGGAAAGAGAATACATCTATCCTATCGCAGTACAGTCTTTGTTCAACTTGAGTTTTGCTTTATTGAGCAGTGTGAATCAATACTCAGCCATGTTGCAAAGCACCTAAGAACATTGTGATCTGAGAATCACTGACAAGAAGTCACCGAACTTAGCTTCAGTGACTCTACAATTGGGAATTCATGGCTCCCATGTTTGTACCAACTCCGCCACAGAAAGTTCGCTCAGTAATGCAAGAGTCAGACTTGCAAAATAGCCTCTGAATTCGAGGAACCAAAGAGAGCATTTCTTTTCTTTCTGTAAAGTGACAGTGTTGGTGGAACACTGTCGGATTAAAGAGGGCATGTGGATGCTGGATTTGGGGCAGCGAGGTCCTGCTTTTTCTCGTCTGGAAACTGAAATGGCCTGAGAAAGGGAATTCAGAAGTCCTCTTAGCTCCTGGTGATTTACTCTGATTTCCCCTTGTAGGCATATGGATTCGATTTTCTACTGTCTCTATAAATACTGTTGTGTCTGTCTCACTGCCAAGCCAGCTACCTTTCTCACCCCAGAGAGAAGCCAGAGATCAGACATTCCTAAACTACAGTCCCATCAGACACCATAAAGGGAGGGAGCAGATCTGGCAGTCAAAATGATGTGTGTACTTGAATCTTGAAAGAGCCAGGCTAAACTTAGAGTCAGTGGGCTCCCATAAATAACCTGTGTTCCTCTCTCTTTGTGTGGTTTGGACTGGAATGCTTTTCTCTTTACAGTTGCACAAGCAGCCAGAGATCAAAGAGTCAACCGTTTATGGAGGCAGAGTTCATTACAAAGTCATTGTGCTCAGCAGGAGGACTCTGGCTAAAGCACTAATAATTTTCTCCCATTACTATTTTGTTGCATGCATTGGGGTTGGAGGACACTAAAAGACCTTGCAAAAACTTTAAACAACGTAAAAAAGAGAGAAGGAGAAATGAAAATTCACTTTCAAAAGAGGGCTAAAACTTAACTGGCATCTTTATAGGGTATGGTATGTGGTAGGAGGAAAGAGGAAGTAAAGAAATTGACCCATTGCCGCATGGAATGTGGTTCAAGAAGAATAATAGAAGGCAGAACATTATCCTGTGTAATTGACTTACCCTTGGGTAAGCATTATGGAGAGCCTTTGATAAGCAGTGCAGAACGTGTACATGGATTTTTTTTAAGCCCAAACTAGATAATGTATTTGAAAAACAGGCTTTGAACTAGTTTGCTAGCATGTGAAGAATACATGTGTTTTAAATTATAGCTTTGGTGATGCCAGAAATCCCGGGGTTGCGGATAATCACAATGGTACAGAATAATAACTACTACTTTATTCTGTGTCTACTATGTGCCGCGTGCTGTGCTGCATATGCCGTATCTTTTCATCTTCCCAAGCTCGCACAGGGAGGTGTTGTTAGCTCCACTTACGCACAGGGAAACGGGACTACGCAAAGTTTAAGTGCTTTGCTCAAAGTCATGCAGTCATTAAGGGGTGAATCCAGGATTTGAACTGAACTCTGGAATGAAGCAGAAACGTAGACTAGTTAGCGCATCTGGCTCCGAACGCCTCCCCTGGCCTCTGTTGCAGGAGTTATTGGGAGTTCTGTTTTCCAAGCTTAGGAGTTCTGCTCACGAAAAGCCGCCGTGTCGATCTGTGATGGCAGCTCTTCGGGCCAGGATAGATCACCTCCAAGTCCTGCTTTGCTGTGTGCCTTATTTCCCTTCTCTACACAGCCCTCCTCGGGCTTCTAGAACTGCCACGGACCGTACACGTGCCTCCTGCCAGGAGCATTCCCTAGAATGTGTGATGAAGAAATTGCCTAGAGGAGATATTTGTCAGGTCTGTTGCCTACTTCAAGGGCAATAAAGGACCCTTGTTGGACTTCTTGTTTAACTTGTATACGATGTGAAAAATACTTTCTTTGAAAGAAAACTCAAGGCACTGAATGAGTCTCTCTGTGTTAAGTGCTCTGTCAGAATGTTGTCCATAGGTCGTCGGGCTTGATCACTGACACCCCGTCCACCATACTGCACCATTTGATCTGGTGTTTTCTGCATGGAAGTTAGGGACTGTATATCTTGTAAAGGGTCTGTCACATGCCTGATCAGTTACAGTGATAACTGAAGACCATTTCCTCAAATGTATTATTTTAACAGGTATCATGTTCTACTTTATGTTAGTTTAATTTTAATCAAAGCTGAACTGTGTGAATCTTGAAAAAAAAAAAAAGCATGTGATATAGTGCAAAGAACTCTATGCCTAGAGTCAATAAAATTCTAGTGGCTAAAGTCTCAGGAGCTTTGTAATCCCTGGGAGACTTGTTCCTTGTCACTGATAAAACCTGCATCACAAGGATGCCATAAGACCAAATAAATAAGATGACTGGAAAACTGCAATGCTTTACAAATGTTACCTTTTTTTCTGTTCTTCTCAGTGATATTACCTTTTGTTCAACCCATCTCTTTATGCTGCTTTAAATACTAGTAGTTTAGGTGGGCCTGGGTGGCTCAGTTAGTTAAGTGTCTGACTTTGGCTCAGGTCATGATCTCATGGTTCATGTGTTTGAGCCCCGCGTCGGGCTCTGTGCTGACAGCTCAGAGCCTGGAGCCTACTTCGGGTTCTGTGTCTCCCTCTCTCTCTGCCCCTTCCCTGCTTGTACTCTGTCACTGTCTCTGTCTCTGTCTCTGTCTCTCAAAAATAAACAAAAAAGTTAAAAAAATTTAAATACTAGTAGCTTAAAAAAAGGTCAGAAATAGAAGCAATCAATCAATCAATTCTTTTTTGCTAGTTTAATTGAAAAGCAATTGAGAGTATCATCCAAAATCCTATGGCTCTTCCTCCATCTATATTTTTTTGAAGGATTTCACACGTGCAGTGTAAGAAATTGTGAGTCATCCTTCTCCAACCCTGACTTTAAAAGTTGCAGAAATCAGCTGCCAGGCAGCACATATGTTCTTAGTTCCATGAGAGGAAGAAAACACATTTGATGAAAAGAAATGGAAACCTTAAAACCAGAGGAGTTGTAATAAAGACACTTTGCATTTTGCTAACTTCTTTTCCCCTCTGGTTCCTGGCTGCTTTTCTGGCCCTGGACAACTTCTCTTGCTCCTGAGGCATCCGTCATTCCAAACACTCCTTCCCTGGGATGTGGGCTCCAGCTGGCCATTGTCTATGGGGGAAGGCACAGGAAGTGCAGAATGACCAAAAGATGGGATTATGATGCAGAAATAATATATCAACAGTGAGTACTTCTTGAATGCAAGGCACTCAAAGGCTGTAAATCCATTCTCTTATTAAGATCTAGTAACAATTAAATGTGGTAATAAACTTCAGCAATAAATTCCAGTCTGCAGTTGAGGAGACAACCTTAGAAGGCTAAGTCACTTGGCCAAGGTCACACAGCTAGTAAGCCAGGCAGAGGTGAATCATAAAACCTCTTAGCAGCATTACACATGGGACCTCCAGACATTGGAAAGGCATTTTCTTCTAGGCAGTTGTCTTCATCAAGCATGCCCCTGAGCCACTAAACATCCTGAGGTGGAAGACTGTGACAAGTTGACATGGTAGAAACGAGATTCAAAGTGGTTGTGGACTTCTCTTGAAGCAGAAGATATCAATTACAAGGAAAATGAAACTCTCAACTTAGTGCTCTGACTTAAGACATTTTTAAGCTCATTTCACGATCCTTTGCCCTTCTTCACCTCTCACTGAAGCAGTTTTGTTCTTCACTTGGTATTCCGTTGTTCTCGTGCATTGTTGGTCAGCGTGTTCTTATTCATTAAACTGTATAAGCAAAAATTGATGTGATGGGAGAACCATGGCAGCCTTAGCCGCAGAACAAAGACTTTTCTAAACCAGCATTTCTCCCCTAACATCTGGGTAAACATTTCATGTGGGTTTTCTTTCCCCAAGTATCTGATGGCATGATTCTATTTTCATAAAGAATTGATGGTGGCATTTCATTTGACCAAAAAAAGTAAAGAAAACAGAAAACATTTCTACATTGAACAAAACCTAAAGGCAACTTGAAAAACACTTTGAAAATTTATTTTCATTTTGCAATCTAAAGCAGATCTAAGGTGTTTCTGCAGACAGGTAGTGTTGGTGGCAGTTCTTCTGAGTCCTTGTGAAAAAGATCATGTTGACTTTCTGAGAATAATCCAGGATTCGTCATTAAAAGGGACTTTGAAGCATGGTTTTAAACTCCCATTGAAATGGGTCACAATGTAAATCCTAAAGAAAAAACCAATCCAGGTAAACCCAGGATTTTGGCTCTACATCCAACTTCACAATTTGAAACCCCAGCTCACACCTCCAGAAATTCTCCAGCACAAGACTTCTTTCTCCGTGCCCATGCTCACCACAGACACCAATCCCGTGCTTTCCTTGACCCTGCTAAAACTCAGCCAAGAAAAAAGTTCAAAGAATGTCATTTTGCATAAATCTATCAGGATGAAGAGAAATCCACAAGAAAACCGAGTCACAGAAAACCAAGGTGTTGGATGGTAAGATAGTTGTCTCTTCTTTCAGGATTAGTGGGAAAAAGTCTCCCTTGTGCCTCTGAATGAGGGATTTCCCTAAAGACAATAGTGAACTCTATGTTTAGTTGCTAGAACTCTGCAGGCCTGGGATTTAAAGAAAGGTCAGATTTCAGAGGAAGTTGGATGATAATGCCCATTATGACGAACTATAATTTAGAAGCACTCTATAGAGACAAAGAGAATGCAAGGCTTTTAAAATGCAGTTTTAACAAAAATTTAAACTGGTTAGATGAAGCTGTCACTGATTTCCACATGCCTTGGTCAGTAGAATATGCACCTTTTATTATTTATGATTTTGTTTATTTAAAATGTATTTGTTTTGAGAGAGAGATTGCATGCATGTGCGCACACGTAAGCAGGGGAGGGCAGAGAGAGAGAGAGAATCCCAAGCAGCCTCTGCGCTGTCAGTACAGAGCCCGTTGCTGGGCTCGATCACACGAACCGTGAGATCATGACCTGAGCCAAATACAAGAGTTGGACGCTTAATTGACTGAGCCACCCAGGCACCCCAAAAATGTACCTTTTAAAAATGGAGCCTTTTCTGGGGTCACTGATAACATTCTGGCCCCTAACATTTTTATGATTTAAATACAGTGGATCTTCATGGAGTCTGTATTTGCCCATTCTCTAACTCACTAATATTTATTTGTAATCTCAACGTCAATGCTTAAGAGTATTTTTGTGGTCCATTCACAGAAAGCACAGAGTGGCAAAAAATCTGAGTCACCCCAAGTGCGTGTTGCCATCTGAGGTCAAACAAGGCAATACTGTGCCTCCTTGTTTCAGTTCATACAAGTGTCCTTTTCACAGTCTGTTTAGTGCCACATTTTTCTCAATTTTGTGCTATTTGTTGGTGGTTTCACTGTTTAAAATGGCCCGAAGCATAGGGCAGAGTGCTCTGTAATGTTACAAAGCACAAGAACTTTGATGTGATGTGCCTTGTAGAGAAAATATGGGCGTTAGATAACCTTCATTCTGGCATGAGTTATAGCACTGTTGGCCGTGTGTTCCATGTTAATGAATCAACAACATATATAAAAGGAGGTATCCTTAAACAAAGATACATAAAACAAGGTTTTATACTGATCAGTTGATGAAAATGTGACAGGAGGCTCTCATAAACTGTACCTTGTATTTCTCCTAGGAGCAGTGGTTCAGTACGTGCTAATTCAGTGTTCCCATGGATCTTATAGACTGAACCTACTATAAATAATGAGAATTGGTTGTATTTGGCTGAAAGCTCTATACCACCAGCTCACTTGAGTGGCTCTGTTGTTTGTAGATAGCGTCCACTTCTCATCTCATCTCCACAGTCACCTCAGCAAGGTCCTGTGATGTTCAGGATGAGGTTTCAGATAAGTTCAGGAGTTACATAGACCGGATGAGGATCCGGTGAGTTTTACACATGGGACAAAGACAGGGAAGCTGGTACTGGTGTGTAGGGAGAGGAGGGAAATTTGGTCATAGGTATGGCAAGGGTTACCCTAAGGGGAGGGAAGTAGCAGTTGAGGAAGAGGCTGAAGAAAGAAATCCGAAGCTAGAAAAGAACATGAGTGTGCTCATAGTGAAGTAGAGAGTCAGCCCCAAGATAATGCTGTTAACCCTTGGATGTGTCCCTGTCTGAGAGGATTCAACCCACTTCTCCCACTTAAGTATAAAACAGGCAGGTTAATGTGCCTAAAATGCTATTTGTTGTATATATTTTTTGAGAGGCGGTAGAGGAGATACCACCACATCCTGCGGAGCTTAATGACATCATTTTTATGTAAATAGAGTTTTGTTTATTTGTTTTTCCTTCCTTACATAAGGGTCAGGACTCTTTGATTCTTTGTTTCATGGCCACCCAGAAAAGGCAATTTTGATTTTGGATAAATAGCATCTGTAGAAATGGTTTTTTTTAAGCCGGAGGCACTTGCATGCACATAAGTAAATGGAATTTAATAACCTATTTAATACACTATGGCAAGAGAGAGATTTTTACTAGCTAACTTAGAGAGACTATGTGTCCTCATATTCATGCAAAAAGAAATTTTTTTTATAGGCAGAACATAGAGTTTACAGTTTGAGATAAACAAATCATTGCTTTAAACAGCATAGGAGAAAGTACACTACTTCAAAAATAATTGCTTGTTTACATGCATTTGCTGGTTGGAAACAAAAGACCAAAATGAGAACTCCTCTATCATCAGCCTGTTATGTAAAAAAATGAGAAAATATATACAGGGACCCAAAGCAGTAGAGAGAATGTCCCACAATCCCATGTGGGCATGATAAATTGTACTATTTTGCCACTTAATCGTCTATTAGATCAATGCAGCATCTAACTCATGAGCTTCAGCAACAAATCTCAAGTCTGATAGAAAAGTAGTTTTTAGTATTTCAGGAAAGATTCTCAAAACTTTGCAAAAATCAGTGCTGATGAAATATGGCCAAGTTATATCTTCACACATGAAAAATGTACTATGTTTTTTTTTTTCCAGAAGTTTGAAAATCATTTTGAGTACTAAGAGTTTTTTTATAGCGGTGTTAAAACCACATTGAACTGCTGCTGAAGAGTAATGGTCATGCCCATCTTATATTTTTTGAAAGTTAAACAATGTAAGGAACAAAAATACACAGAGCAAAAATTAATACAAATTGTTCAATGAGTATTAACGGTTATAATAATGCTTCCGTTATAGTACATATTAACCCTAAAATAGTATATGATTATCAAAGTAGCCTTATACCAAGTTTTTTCTTTTGACTTGCATACAGTCAGCGTCACTCTCGAAAATCCCCAGAACCAGCAAAGAAAAAGGAAACAATGAGGCAAAAGGAAATTTTGAGGGCTACAGAGACACTTTCCTGAATCATCCAAGACACTTCCTATAAAGGACTGTGCGATAACTTTGCTGATCAGCATTCATGTGTTTCATTAGTCAGGGTAATTAAAACTAACTGCTGTAACAAGCAACCCCTACATCTAGGCAGCTTAAAACAATCATACGTTTATTTCTCTTGTCGTAGTTACATAACAGTCAGGTGGCTCTTCTGGAGGCTCTCTTTTAAGTAGTTTCTTTCATCTTGTAGTGTCACAATCTTCTTGGAAGGAAAAGAATTTGTATAAGTATTTGGGAGGTTTATGGCCAGGTATAGAAATTACAACGTAAGTCCCACTCACATCCTTTAGACCAGAATATAGTCCCAAGGTCACGATGTAACTGCAAGGTGTTCTGGGAAGTGTTGTGTTCCTGTTTACGTGGGGAAAAGAAACAGGATATGCTTTCTTGATTCTTCAGAGATAAAAAGGTTTAAACTTTCCAGTATGCTCAGTTTATTTCTTAGCATGCCATTAAAAGGGGTTAATAATTTATTAAAAAAGCAAAAAAGGCATAATGTGACATCAGAAACTCTGTGCCTCCGCACACATGGCTGAGGTCAGTCTTAAGGACAACTTAAGTTCCAAGTCTTTCAGAAGCTTCCCTGACCATCTGACCACACCCTACAGTGATCCTCTTATCCACGCTGTTGTAGTGAGATTTAGCAAATATTTCTTCATAGTCTTTATTCTTTTGTTCTATGTATTGTATCTGTTATCTTCTTATTAGACTCTAAACTTCCTCTCTATGATAGCATAGTATACTATAGCATAGTGTGACATTACATAGTATCATATCATATGGTATGGACATGGGCTCTGCAGTCAGATGGCAAGGCTTCAAATCTTGCTTTCATTACTTACTAGTCTTTATGTTATCTAATTATTTAACCTTTTTGTACCCCAGTTTTGTCATTTAAAAATAAGCATGATAGCTAAAGTACATGTCTCATATGTTGCTTATGAGGATAAACGTGATAAAATATATAAAGCACTGAGAGTGGTAAGCATTTAAAACACATGTAATGAGTCATGAGGAGATGTTTAATATAATTACTAATATCATCAAGAACTATGACTTTGTTTTCTTGAATTCTCTACTGCCACTAGTATATAGGCTTGACCAACAAATGTTTATTAAAAGAAGTAATGGGTATTTTTTAATTGATGAAATAAAGAGTCTTTTACTACAGTGTAAAGATCTTTCCCAATATATTTCCTCCAATTCCACCCAGGTGGCAACATTAAGATATAATCTCAGTACAAATATAGAAATCGTTTTTAGAAGAAACAATTATTTATGTAAAAAATCCCAAAGAAGCAGCAAAGAATTGTGGGAACTAATAAGTAATTACAGCAAGGTTACAGGATACAAGATTAATATAAAAAAAGTGAGTTGCTTCTTTATATACCAGCAATGATCAATTGGCATTTGTAATTAAGAACACAACACCATTTACATTAGCATCAAAAAATTGGAATACTTAGGTGTAGTCTAACAAAGTTTGTACAGGATCTATATGAGGAACCTCTCCTGAAAGGAATCAAAGATCCAAATAGAGGAAATGAGGTTCCATATTCATGGATATGAAGATTCGATACTGTTAAGATGTCAGTTCTCTTGAACGTGATCTGTAGATTTAGTGTGATCCCAATCAAAATCCCAGTAAGTTGTCTTATCGATATCAACAAACTGATTCTAAAGTTTACACAAAAAGGCAAAAGACCAAGCAGAGTCAATACAATACTGAAGGAGAAGAACACATTGGAAGACTGATACTACCCATCTTTATGACTTACTATAAAACTTCAGTAATCAAGACAATGTGGCATTGGTGAAAGAACAGAAAAATAGACCAGAGGAAGAGAATGAGTAGCCCAGAAATAGAGCCCAATAGTCATCTGATCTTTGAGAAAGGAACAAAGGCAATTCAATGGGCAAAAAATAATCTCTTCAGCATCTGGACATCCATATGCCAAAAAACGAATCTAGACACTAACCTCACACCTTTTACAAATATTAACTCAAAATGGATCAGTAGCCTAAATCTAAAACCCAAACTATAAAACTTCTAAAAGATAACATAGGAGAAAATATTTTAATTACTTAAGATTAAATCTTAAAATATTTAAATCACTTAAGATGTAGTACAGGGGCGCCTGGGTGGCTCAGTCAGTTGAGCATCTGACTTCGGCCCAGGTCATGATCTTGTGGTCTGTGAGTTCAAGCCCCACATTGGGCTCTGTGCTGACAGCTCAGAGCCTGAAGCTTGCTTTGGATTCTGTGTCTCCTTCTCTCTCTGCCCCTCCCCTGCTCATGCTCTGTCTGTCTCTCTCTCTGTCAAAAATAAATAAACATTAAAAAAATTTTTTTAAAGATGTAGTACTAAAAACATGGTCCACGAAGAAAAAAATCATAATTTGTACTTCATTAAAATTAAAAACTTCTGCTCAGTGAAAGACAGTCAAGATAATGAGAAGACAAGCCACACACTGGGAGAAAATATTTGCACAACACATATGTGATCAAAGATTTGCATCCAAAATATACAAAGAACACTTGAAACTTAACAGTAAGAAAACAAACAATCCAATTAAAAAGTGAACAAAAGATCTGAACATGCATCTCACCAAAGAAGATACATAGATGGCAAATAAACACATGAAAGGATTTTCAACGTCATTTGAAAATGACGTTAGGGGATTACAGATTGAAACAATAATAAGATACTGGTACACACCTAGTGGAATGGTTAAAACTAAAAATACTGACAATATCAAAGGATGGCAAGGATGTGGAGCAACAGTAACTCTTATCTGTTGCTGGAGGGATCATGAATGGTACACCCACTTTTGGAAGCAGTTTTGTAATTCCTTACAAAGCTACACATAGGCTTATGATGTGATCTAGCAGTCACACTTCTAAGTATTTTCCCAATTTGTAGATTTATGTCCACACAAAAACCTGAAAATGAATTTTTATATCCTTTTCTTCATAATTGTCAAAAATTGGAAGGAACCAAGACGTTCTTCAGTAGGTGAATGGATCAGCAAATTGTGGTATATCTATACAATGGAATATTATTGAGCAATTAAGAAGAAATCAGCTTGAAAGCTATGGAGAGACATGGAGGAAACATATTAGATAAGAATGTTTGAGGAAACTGTATGATTCCAATTGTATGACATTTTATAAAAGGCAAAACTATAAAAACATTAAAAAGATCAGTGGTTACCAGGTTCAAGAGGGGAAAGAAGCAGAAACTCTGGATGAATAGGTAGAGCACAGGGGATTTTTAGGGCAGTGAAGTTATTTTGTTTGACGCTAATGGTGGCTACATGATGTTATGCATTTGGCAAAACCCATAGAACTGCACAACATAAGAGTGAATC
Organism: Panthera onca; assembly: GCF_046562875.1. NCBI lineage: Eukaryota > Metazoa > Chordata > Mammalia > Carnivora > Felidae > Panthera > Panthera onca. The sequence goes on from NC_138345.1 coordinate 22,106,635, forward strand.
TTAATGTATGCTGTGGGCTTCAGTTAATAATAATGTATCAATATTGGTTCATCAACTCTAACAAATGTATCACACTAATGCAAGATAATAATACAGAAAATCGTGTGCAAGAGGACAGGGGGTATATGGGGAGTCTCTGTAGTTTCTGTCTAATTTTTCCATAAACTTAAAACTAAAAGTTTTCAAAAAAAATTGTTTAAATAATCAAATGGAAATTCCAGATTTTAAAAAGTAATCAAAATGAAAAAATATTCTGAATGGATCAATAGCAGTTTTGAGGTGGTAGGAAAAAAGAATTTGTGAATTTGAAAATAGATCAGTAGACATAGTCCAATCTAAAGAGCAGATAGAAAAAAAGATTTAAGAAAAACAAAACCCAGTGACCTGTTATACCAACATACATATAGTGCAAAACCTAGGAAGAGACAAGAGAGTGAAACAAAATTAAAGGTCAATATTTCCCAACTTTGATGAAAACTACAATGAACCCCAAGTAGATGAGAGAGAGAGAGAGGAATATCAATCCACACCTTGATCTATCATAGTCACCAAAAATGAAAAACTCTAAGATGAAGAGAAAACCTTGAAAACAGCAAGAGAAAAATAACTTACCACATACAGAAGTCTGATGAAGTGATTGACATATGACATTTGATCAGAAGCAATTGAGACCAGAAATTAGTGGAATGACCTTCAAAGTACTGAAAGAAAAAAATATCAACCAAGAATTCTACACCTAGCAAAACTATCCTTCAAAATATTAGTTTAATAAAGACATTCCCAGATGATCAAAGACAAAAAATGCATTGTTCACAGACATGAATTATAAGACATGATAAAAACAATTTTTTTTCATCTCAGAAGAAATGACAGCCAATAGTAATTTAAATTCAAAGGAAAATATGAAGTAATCAAATATTCTTAATATGTATATAAAGACTTAAATATTTCCTTTTTCTTTTAATTTATGTAAAAATCATAAAATTTTATGAAACAATAATTTAATGCTGTATTATTGGAATTATCACATATATACAGGCAATATATATGACAATAATGGTTCAAAGTTGGCAGGGAAGGTAAAGCTAGATTGAAGCAAAAGTGCTGTATTTTCCTGGAACTTAATCAGTATTAACCTGAAGCAGATTGTGATAAATTAAAATGAATACTGTAATCCATAGAACAGTCCCTAAGAAAATAACTCAAAAGTAAAGTTTAAAAATAATAAAAGAGTTAATAATAGTACACTAACACTTCTTAAACATTAAAGATAGTAAAGGAGGAAAGTAGGAAGAAAAAATATATGAAACATTTAGAGAACAAATAATGGCAGGCATAATCCTAACCATATTAATAAATACACTAAATATGAGTGGACTAAACACTCTAATCACAGGGTAAAAAAAGTAAGGATCCAACTATATGCTGTACGTAAGAGACTTACTTTAGAATCTAAGACATAAATTGACTGAAAGTAAATGAATGAAGAAAGACAGACCATGCAAATAGTAACCATAAGAGCTCTGAAGTGACTGTAGTCATAAAACACAAAGAAAACTTTAAGACAAAAATGGTACTAGAGAAAAAGATGGTTATTTTATAGTAATAAAAGAGTTGATCAGGAAGATCTAGAAATTACAAATGCATAAGCTTCTAACAACAAAAACCCAAAATACAAGCAAAAATTAGCAGATTAAAAGGAAAAAGAGACAAATTCACAATTATATTGGCAAATTTCAAAAAGAAATACAGTGGCATATTTCATGGGAAAAAGACAGATCACCCAAAAAATATTTGACTATGCCTGATATCTCAACAATAGTGGGAGACATAAACAGTATAACAATATCTTTAGAGACTTTAGGAAAAATAAGTGTCATTCTAGAATTTTGTACTCAGCAAATTATCTTTCAAGAAAAAGAATAAAAGCACTAAGTTAAAAAGAGAGAGGGCTCTAATAAATAAAATTAGAAATGAAAGCAGAGACATTACAACCAACACCACAGAAATACCAAGGATCATAAGAGACTACCATGAATACTTATATACCAACAAATTTGGGCAACATAGAAGAAATGAATAAATTTTTAACAACCTTCCAAGACGAATCATGAAGAAATAGAAAATCTGGATGGGCCAATTACTTGTAAGGCAATTGAATCAGTATTAAAACCCTCGTTACAAATAGAAGTCCAGGAACAGATGGCTTCATAGGTGAATTCGACCAAACATTAGAAGAAAAATTAATACCAGTCCTTCTCAAACTCTTCCAAAAAACAGATGAGGAGAGAACATTCCCAAACTCATTTTATGAGGCCAGCATTACCCTGATACCAAAACCAGACAAGGTTACCATAAGAAAAAAAAAAATTATAGAGCAATGTCCCTGATGAACATAGATGCAAAAATCCTCAACACAATATTAGCAAACTAAATTTAACAACATATTAAAAGGCTCATACACTATGATAAAGTGGAATTTATACCAGGGATCCGTAAATCAATCAATGTGACATACCACATTAACAAAATGAATGATAATAAAGATCATGTGATCATCTCAATAGATGCAGAAAAATCATTTGATCAAATTGAACATCTTTCATGATAAAAAATTCTCAACAAATGGGGTATAGACAGAACATACCTCAACAAAATAAAGACCATATATGACAAAGCATCAGCTACTATCATACTCAGCAGTGAAAGCTGAAAATGTTTTCCTCTAAGATCAGAAATAAAACAGGAATAAACATTCTAGTATTATTCAACATAATACTAGAAGTCCTAGACAGAGCAATTAGAAAAGAAAAAGAAAGAAAAGGCATCCAAATTGGAGAGAAATAAAACTGTCTGTATTTCAGATGATATGATATTTTGTGTCAAAAACCCTGAAGACTCCACCGAAAACCTGTTAGAACTAACTAACAAATTCAGTAAAGTTACAGTATACAAAATCAATTTTAAAAAATCTGTTGCAGGGGCGCCTGGGCCGTTCAGTTGGTTAAACATCCGACTCTTGGTTTCAGCTCAGGTCATGATCTCACAGTTGATGAGTTTGAACCCCACATTGGGCTCTGAGCTGCTGGTGCAAAGCCTGCTTGGGATTCTCTTTCTCTCCCCCTCTCTCTGCCCTTCCCCTACTCTGTCTCTGTCTCTCTCTCTCTCTAAACAAATAAACTTAAAAAAATCTGTTGCATTTTTATACACTAAGAATGAACTATCAGAAAAAGAAGTTAAGTAAATGATCCATTTACAATAGCATCAAAGGTAATATCAGGGCACCTGGGTGGCTCAATTGGGTTAAGTGTCCAACTCTTGATTTCAGCTCAGGTCATGATCTCACACTTCGTAGGATCGAGTCCTGCATCAGTAGCACTCTGTGCTAACAGTATAGAACCTGCTTGGGATTCTCTCTCTTCTCTCTCTGCCCCTCCCCCATGTGTGCTCTCTATCTCTCTCTCCCTGTCTCAAAATAAATAAACACTTAAAAAATTATCAAAAATAACATCAAAAATATTTAATGTTTGTGGATTAGAAGAATTAATATTGTTACAATATCCAAACCACCCAAAGCCATCTACAGATTCAGTGCAATCCCTATCAAAATTACAGTGGTATTTTTCACAGAAATAGAAAAAGCAACCCTGAAGTTTGTATGGAGTCACAAAAGACCCCAGATAGACATAGCAATCTTAAGAAAGAAGAACAAAGCTGGAGGCATCATGCTACCTAATATCAAACTATATTACAAAGCTATAGTAATCAAAACAGTACAATATTGACATAAAACACACACATAGATCAGTGGAACAGAGTAGAAAGCCCAGAAATAAACATACACATATATGGTCAATTAATTTACGACCAAGGAGCCAAGACTATACAATGCAGGAAGGACAGTCTCTTCAGTAAATGATGCTAGGAAAACTGGACAGCCACATGCAAAAGAAAGAAAGTGGACTGCTGTCTAACACAATACACAAAAATCAACTCAAAATGGATTAAATGTGTGAATGTAAGATCTGAAACCATAAACATTCTAGAAGAAAACATGTAAATCCTTGACATTGGTCTTGGTTGTGATTTTTTGGATTTGACACCAAAAGCTAAGACAACAAAAGTATACAAGTGGGATTACAGCAAAAGAAATGTTTTTGCACAGCAAAGGAAACCACCAACAAAAAGAAAAGACAGCCTACTAAATGAGCAAAAATATTTGCAAATGATATATTTGATAAGAGATTAATATCCAAAATGTACCAAGACCTCATGCAACTCAATAACACACAAAACAATCTGATTTAAAAATGGGCAAATGATCTAAATAGAAATTTTTCCAAAGAAGACATACAGATGACTATCAGGTACAAGAAAATATGCTCAACTTCTTTAATCATGCAAATCAAAACCACATGAGGTGTCACTTTACATTTGTTAGAAAGGCTATTATCAAAAGACAAGAAATAACAAGCACAGAAAAAAATGTGGAGAAAAGAAAACCCCTGTATACCATTGGTAGGAATGTAAATTGGTGCTGCCAGGATGGAAAATAATGGAGATTCCTCAGAAAATTAAAGATATAACCACCACATGATCCAGCCATTTTAATCCTGGATATTTATCCAATAAAATGAAAAGACTAACTCAAAAAAAATTCACCCCCTTGTCCAATGCAACATTATTTACAATAGCCAAAATATGGAAACAATTTAACATGTCCATCAGTGGATAAACGGATAAGGAGGATCTGATATACACATATATATACACATATATATACATATACATATATAATATATATGTATACATATTATGTATGTATATTATATGTGCATATTATATTGCATATTATATATGTATATGTACATACATAATATGTATACATATACATATATACATATATATAATATATATACAATATGTATATATATAATATCTCATTGTATGCATGTATATATATATGTATACATTTATATGCATATACATATATATGTACATACATATACATATATATACATATATACACACACACACACAATGGGATATTATTTGGCCATAAAAAAGAATGAAATCTTGCCACTTGCAACAGTATGGATGACCTTATGCTAAATTAAATAAATCAGACAGGAAAAGACAAATACCATATGATCTTACCTATAACTGAAATTTAAAAAACAAAAAAACAAACACAAACACAAAACAAGTTCTTAGATACAGAGAAAAGATGGATGGGTGCCAGAGGTGGCGGGGGTGGGGATGTGGAGATGGGCAAAATTGGTGAAAGTTGTCAAATGGCACAAACTTCGAATTAAAAAATAAATCATAGGGATGTAATAAACAGTATAATGCCTATAGTTAATACTGTATTGCGCATTTGAAAGTTGCTAAGAGAGTAAATCTTAAAAAGTTCTTATCATAGGGAAAAAATTCCATAGCTATGTATGGCGACAGATATTAACTAGACTTACTGTGGTATTCATTTTATAATATATAAAAATATAGAATTATTATATCATACACCTGAAACTAATATAATGTTATATGCCAATTGTGTTTCAATTGTTTAAAATGATTGCGACGGTAAATTTTATGTTATGTATCTTTTACCATAATTAAAAATAAGTAATTTTGGGAGCAGCTGGGTTAAGCATCTGACTCGTGGCTTCAGCTCAGGTCATGATCTTGTAGTTTGTGAGACTGGGCCCCAAGTCAGGCTCTGCACTGACAGCATGGAGCCTACTTGGGATTCTCTCTCCCTCCCTCTGCCCCTGTCCCACTACCTGTCTCTCCCTCCCTTTAAAAAAAAATAATAATAAATGAACTTTAAAAATAAGTAATTCTTAAAAAATAGAAACAGAAAGAATAAGAGTAAAAGGAAGACTTTTTTTCAAAATAATAAAAAACTTGAAACATACTCTATCAACAGGACCTCTCAAGGTTTACACTTTGCATATCTCAGAATGATAATTTGTGATACGAGAAGTAAGATTTGCTTCTTTTATCATGTGTGGTTTACTTCAGGAAGTTTGAAAGTCAATTATATTTCTATATAACAGCGACAAATAATATCAAAACTGGTATCATTCTCTACAGTACGATTAATATAGGCTATCTGTGAATAAGCGAAGATGCATAATATGAAACATGATTAACAGAATTTAAGTCTTAAATTAACATGGAAATCATCTAAATAAACCAACTGTAAACTGTTAAACTGACAATTACAATGATAATAATTTTAACTTGTAAGTTTTGTTTTTTTTTAAGGTCAAGGGATAAATTAAATCTTGGACCTCACTAGCATATTAGTAAGGAAAGGAGGATTGAAATAGTAATGTCTGGGGCTTTGTACTCATTCTAAATAAAGGGAGAGGAAAACATTGGTTATTTTTAGAATTTCTAAAGATAAACATTAATGTCAAATGTATAAACATAAAAAATAGAATGCATGTTCCTAAACTTATAGAAGAAAAAGTTACAAGAAAGGAGGAGAAAAAATGTAGGCAAAGAAAAAGGAAAAAAAAAAAAAAGTCAAGCTAAATAAGGATAAAATATGAAAATAGAAATAAAATATGTCCTTAATCATAATCAGTATAAATAAACTGTTAATGTAATTTATTATATTAACAGCTTAAAGGGTAAATACCATATCCCAAAAGACTTAAAAACGAAAAGAAAAATTTGAAAAAGCACATGATAGGGGAGCCTGGGTGGCTCAGTGGGTTAAGCGTGGGACTCTTGATTTCAGCTCAGGGCATAGTCCCAGGGTTGGGGGATTGAGCCCCATGTCTGGTTCCACACTGGGTGTGGAGACTGCTAAGATTATCTCTTTCTCTCCCTCTCCCCAACTTGTGCTCTCTCTTTCTTAAAAAAAAAAAAAAAAAAAAAAAAAAAAGACATGATAAATTTCAGTAATCATTAATGGTCAAAACTTTTAACAAGGATTTAAAGGAGGAAATATATTTAAGCTGAAAAAAGAAATATCTACAAAAAAACTAAATCAAATATTTTAATGGGTGTTGAAATATTAAAAGAATTATCTGGGGCAGCTGAGTGGCTCAGTCAGTTAAGCATCCGACTTTGGCTCAAGTCATGATCTCATGGTTAGTGGGTTCAGGCCCCGTGTCGGGCTCTGTGCTGACAGCTCAGAGCCTGGAGCCTTCTTTAAATTCTGTGTCTCCCTCTCTATCTGTCCCTCCCCCACCCTCTTTCTCTCTCTCCCTCCGTCAAAAATAATAAACATTAAAAAAATTAAAAAAGAATTATCTTTATATTGAAGAACAAGACCAAAACACCATTTCTTCTCAGCATTGCATTAGTAGTGAGCTTAGCTATCACAGTAAGACAAGGCATAAGAATTATAGAGGGAGAAACAAAAACGTCATTATTTGCTGGCTATCTACCTAGAAAGTCCAAATGAATCCATATGTTATTAGAGTCAACAGGCAGTTTAGTAAAATTGCTACATGTAAGATCAAGCTACAAAGTTTGCTTTTAACACCAAATATAGTTGAGCAGGTGAGGAAACTGGCATTCTCATACTTTATTGAGTGCATACAATTTTACAACCATTCAGGCAAACTAATTGTCAGCATCTGTGGAGCTAAATACAATAGTCTTTCAACATGAATGTGTTAGCTGTAATATTTTTTATCAATGTATTGTATCAGATGGAAGCGGTTCCCTTTGGTTCTTAGTTTATTAAGATGTGTTACTATGAAAGAGTGTTGACTTTAGTCAGATGGTTTTCCTGGTTCTATTGAGGTGGGTGATTACATGGTTTGTTTTTGTTTTTTTTTTTTGTTAGTCTGTTAAAATCGTGAATTACGTCAGTTGATTTTCAAATGTTAGAGCAACTTCGCATTTCTCGGATGTATCTTTCATAGCCTTAATGTACTATCATTTTATATATTGCAAGATTTAAGTTGCTAAAATTTTCTTAGAGACTTCTCCATATATGTTCATGATACATTTTGATGCATAGTTTTCCTTTAATGTCGTCTAGTTTGGGTATCATAGTAATGTGGCCTCATAGAATGAGTTATGAAATATTACCTCTGCTTCCATTTTCTGGAAGACTGTGGGTAGCATTTGTGTTCTCTTTTCCTTAAATATTTGGTATAATTCACCGATAAAGCCATCCCAGGCTGGAGTTTTCATCATGGTAAAGTTTCAAATCATCAATTGAGTTTTTGTGTTTTTTATATGCATATGGGAATATTGTGTATCTCCTTGAGTGGGTTCTGGTAGTTTATGTCTTCAGAGCCATTTGTTCATTTCATCTAGGTAGTTGAATTTGTTGGTATAAAGTTACTCATCACAGTTCCTTTCTATGGTGATGCCCTCTCATTCCCTGATATTGATAATCTGTGTAATTCTCCTGTTTTGTTGATTCGGCTGGCTAGACTCTTATAAATTTTATTGATCTTTTCATAGAATTAGCTTTTACTTATATTGATTTTTCTCTATTGCTTTTCTCTTACCTATTTCATTGACTTTTGTTCTTTATTGTTTTTCTCCTTGTTCTTATGTTTTCTTTAACTTTTTTGAAGGTGGAGACTCAGATCGTTGTTTGAGACTTTTCTTATTTTCTGGCAAAATACCTGTAATATAAGCCTATCTAAATTCTATAATGCTACAACATTCCCTTTAAACTTGCCTTAGCAGCATCACTCAGATTTTTAGGTCATATTTTCATTTTATCCAGTTCAAATTATTCGTATAATTTTCCTTGTTATTTCTTCTGTAAGTTATTTAGATGTTTATTGTTTAATATTCAAATGTTTGGGGATTTTTCAAATATCTTTCTGCTATTGATTTCTAATTTAATTCTGCTGTGATCAGAGAAAATACTCCATATATTTCCATAACTCTGTGCAGCACCTTCCTGTGATTTTTTTTTTTTTGCCCTGAAAATTATGCCTTTGCCTCCCTGAACTTTGAACTGTGTTTCTTAAACTCACAGACAGCCAGCCTCTGTGTGAGTGTCCCTTCTTTTCACTGTGGACCGGAAACTCTCCCAAACAGTAACCTAGGTCATTTGTTGTGCTTATCATATTTGTTTTTATTCTTCTAAAAATCAGTCTTCTGCAGTCTATTGTACAGTGTCTGAAAACCATTGGTTCATATATTTTGTCTATTTTCCTGGGTGTTTGGAAAAGGTAAATCTAATTCCTTTTATTCAGTGATTGCCAAGAAACAAGGCAGTAACTGTTTAAAGTCAATTGTGTTTCTACATAAGGCAACAAAACAAAAAATGTAACTTTAAAATGATATCTTAGTAGCAGAAACAAGATAAGGTACCTAGGAATCCATTTAAGAAAAGCCACGCAATTTGTAGAATATAAAACATGGCAAAAAATATATTCTATAATGCCTAAATAAATGGAGAAAAATAATCATGTTCATGAATATGAAGACTCAAATAGTGTAAATTTATTTGTAGATTTAACACAGTACAAATGAAAAAGAGTTTCCAGCTTTATTGAGATAAAATCAACATATAAAATTGTGTAAGTTTAAGGTATACAATGTGTTCATTTGACAGACTTACTTATTGTAAAAAGTTATCACCATAGCATTTCCTTTGTTGTGCAGAGGCTTTGTAGATGATGCAGACTTGCTTATTTATTTTTGCCTTTGTTGCCTTTGCTTTTGGGATCAAATGCAAGGCCCATGCCAAGGAGCTTACAACCAGTTTTCTTCTAGGAGGTTGATGGTTGCAGGTCTTACATTCAAATCTTTAATCCATTTTGAGTTTATTTTTGTGTATGTTGTAAGATAGGAGTCCAGTTTCATTCTTTTGCTTTTGGCTGTCTCATTTTCCAAGAACCATTTATTAAAGAGATGGTCCTTTTCCCATTGTGTATTCTTAACTCCTTTTTCATAAGTTAATTGATCATATATATGTCAGTTTATTTCTGTGCTTTCTATTCTATTCCATTGATCCATGTGTCTGTTTTTATGTCAATATCATATTGTTTTGATTACTACAGCTTTGTAACATAGTTTGAAATCGGGAGCATGATGCCTCCAGCTTTGTTCTTCTTTCTTAAGATTGCTTTGCCTATTTGGCATCTTGTGTGCCTCCATACAAACTTCAGGATCGTTTTTTTCTATTTCTGTGAAAAATGCCACTGTAATTTTGATTGGGCATTTTGCACTAAATCTGAGATTGGTTTGGGTGATTTGGATATTTTGACAATATTAATTCTTCTAATCCATGGGCACAAAACATCTTTCTGTTTATTTGTATCTTCCTCTGTTTGTTTCATTAGCGTCTTAATATTTTTCACTGTGTAGGTCTTTCACCTCCTTGGGTAAATTTATTCCTACATATTTTATCCTTTTTGATGCTATGATAAATGGGATTATTTTTTTAATTTCTTTTTCTGGTAGTTTAGTGATCGTGCATAGAAATCCAAATCCAATAGATTTTTTTTTAATTGGTTTTGTATACTGCAACTTTACTGAATTCATTGATTAGTTCTAGCAGGTTTTGGTGCAATGTTTAGAATTCTCCACGTATGTAATATCATGTTGTCTGAAATGGAGACAGTTTTACTTTCTTTCCAACTTGGATGGTTTCATTTCTTTTTCTTTTCTAATTGCTCTGTCTAGGACTTCCAGCACCATGTTGAATAAAAATGGAGAGAGTGGACATTCTGTTTTCTTTCTGATCTTATGGGAAAAGTTTTCAGCTTTTCACTGTTGAGCATGATAGTAGCTGAAGCTTTGTCATATATGGGCCTTTATTATGTTGAGGTACATTCTGTCTATATCTAGTTTATTGCAAATTGCTCTCATGAAAGGAAGTTGAATTTTGCCAAGTGCTTTTTCTGCATCTATTGAGACGATCATATGATTTTTACCCTTCGTTTTGTTAATGTGGTGTGTCGCATGGTTGATTTATAAATGCTGAACTATCTTTGTATCATCTGAATAAGTACCACTTGATCCTTTTAATGTATTATTGAATTAGGTTTGTTAATTTTTGTTTCTATGTTTAATGAGGGAATATTTGCCTAAGTTTTCTTTTCTTGTAGTGTCTTTGTCTGGTTTTAGTACAAGGATAATGATGGCCTTGTAAAATAAGACCCTCCCCTTCTTTTTAGAAGAGTGTAAGTTAAATTGGTATTAAGTCTTTTTCAAATGTTTCGTAGAATTTACCTATGAAGTCATCTGGTCCTGAACTTTTTCTTTGTTATGACCCATGAAAAATGTAATGGGGTTTTTGCTTTGTGTGGAACTTAGCATGATGTTTATAAAATTTGCATGTTAGGGCAGAGGTCTAAGAATACCCAAGATGCACCCTAAGAAGACCCATTGACCTAAGTGAAATAAGTCAGATGGAGAAAAACAAATCCCATATGGTTTCACTTATATGTGGAATCTAAAAAGCAAAACAAATGAATAAACCAACAAACAAAAAGCAAAATCAGACCTATAAATAGAGAGAACAAACCAATGGTTGCCAGAGGGGAAGGCAGCGGGGATATGGTCAACATGGGTTAAAGGGAGTGGCACACGCAGGCTTCCATGTATGAAATGAATAAGTCAGGAGAATGAAAGGCCCAGCATAGGGAAAATAGCCAATGGTATTGTAATAGGGTTGCATGGTGACAAATGGTAGCTACCCTTGTGGTGAGCACAGCATAACATATAGAGTTGTTGAATCACTATGTTGTACAGCTGAAACTAATGTAACATTGTGTGTCAACTATCCTCAGATTAAAAAAAGGCTCATTGCTCAGTGAGATATCGTGGTTTATAATGAGTCAGATTTGAACAATCTCTGTGGATAGACTGAGTTTATCAAGGGATCTAGATACCTATGATTTATTTATCTGATCCTCAATTTTCTCATCCATGTAATGATAATGCCCACTTTGCAGGGTAATGATGAGGAATAAAATGGTTACCATGTGAAAAGTGCTTAGAACAGTATCTGGCATGTCAGTGTGTATTAGCTATTTTTATTATGATTTAGCTCTGATTAAGACAGCCCAGCACAGAGACAGATAAATAAATTTAGAAAATGTTCCAGAACCCATTAAAGACTCACACAAAAATGGAAACTAATAAATGACAAAGCTGATTCTTCAGATCATGGCAAAAAAGTGGATTGTGGTGTGATGTAATTTACTGATTGATTATCCATATGGACAAAATGAAAACATATCCTTTTCTCACACTGAAGACAAACAAATGTTCAACAACCACAGAACGTGATATGCTTGTTCATTGCAATATATTCATGTCATGGACCCCTATGCAAAGTGAAAGTGAGTGAATTACAGTATATCAGATACATACATATATAAATTCCAAGAAAAATAATGCTGAACTCGAAAGAAAGTCATGGAAGAGCAAATTCTATTTGAAGTCATTGACATAATATAAAAACAGAACTAAGCAATATATTGTTTAGACATAGATACACATTTGTAAAACTATGAAGAAAAACAAATGAATCATTGAAACTAAGTCTAAGGAAGCTGTCACATCAAGGTTCAAGGGTCATGTGGCCAATTGGAAGCATGTAGAAGACTTCAGATTTTTCAAAGGTGGTGTTTTGTTTCTAGATCATGGCAATGGGTACATGTGTGTTCTGGTACTATTTTGATTTATACACTTTAGTATATAGCCTCTTTATGTTTGCTGTACTTAAAATTTATTTTCAATTATCCGAGGAGTACCAAAAAATCTAAATATCACTTTTGGCATTGTCAATAATTTTTTGCTTCCGTCAATAAGTATTACATTTGTTATTTTAAAATGCCTTAACCTAAAAAAATATTCTAAGTTATAAATTTCCCATGAAGAGCCTTCCTAGAAAGCAAGCTTTCAGTGGGGTAAAATTAGGGGTCTCCCAAGGACATAAAAAGAGATGTCAAGGAAGAAGCAGGAAGTGAAGGGAGCCCAGGGCTATGAAGTGACATTACAATATAATGGAAGATAAACTTGCATTTCTCGGTTTTCTTAACTGCCCATAAGTGGATACACTTTTTTTGTCTATGAATTGTTTTAGGGAGGAAAAGAATTATCTGAATAATCCTTCCTTCAAATGAAGATGGAAGGTATTTCACAAAGAGATCTTTAGAGCCTCATCTGGTTTTGTAAATTAGAAGTGTTAAAAGAGGAAAACACCAAACTTCTCTTTAAGATATATGCTGCTCTGTTGTCTACATAAATATCTATATTGCCTTGTTTGAGAACATGAGTCTGCAGAGATATGAAGGTTATAGACTGTTCTCGCTCAGCATGGAGTAAATTCTTCCTTTCATTCACTCTAAAGAGTATTCAGAGTCTGGTGTGAACTTTTGCTTCATAAAAACAGGTAGAGGATGTGCAATGGGTCTTTAGAAAAAACGGAACACTCTTCAGCAGGAACTTCTATTAAATAATTCACTGCAAATTTTGAAAATAGGGAACAAGGGATATGCTAAGAAGGATTCTGAAGCTGTGGGGGGAAATTTGTTCCCCATTTTGAGGAGAGTTTGCTGTGCCTTTCAAACAAAAAGAGATGCTCTTCAGGGAAAGTGAAAAGTCTATGCCAGAGAACCAAAGAGCCAGGAAACAAGTTCCGGAAAGGTAGCTTCATAGTCTTTTTGAGATGAATCTATCTCTAGCCTTTCTTGCTCATCGCTATTAGAATAATAGCTTGCATTCATCTTTTAAGACTGTTGGGGAGAGAGAATGTAATTAAATTCCCTTACAAGCGTTTTGTATCATCTGCTTTGCAATGTGGCTGATGTGACAGCACAAGGAGTCATGTCGGGTCTACTAGGCAGCCGTGGTTAGGCCGCAGTGACAAAATCACATCTCTCCTCTAGTAGCAGAAGGACTCTGGACATCTCCTTAAATCTAGCTTGTGGAAAAAAAATTTTTTTTGCATTGCCCAAGCTACAGAATGTTGGAGAGAAGGAGAAGGTAAACCAACATCTAACCCTAGGTTCACAAGGGGAAAATAAAGTATCCACTGTTACCAATATGAATTTGAATTCTTTTTCTTGCAAGAAAATGTACATAATATTAAATTTACCATTCTGACCATTTTCAGATGTATAATTCTGTGGCATTAAAATGCATTCACATTCTTGTGGAACTATCACCACCAGCCATCTCCAGAACTTTTTGACTTCCTCTGCTGAAACTCGTCACTCATTAAATTCTCACCTCCATCCCACCCTTCCTCCAGCCCCAGTGCTCTTTCTTTCTCTGTGTATTTGACTACTCTTGGTACCTCATGTAAGTGGGATCGTGTAATATTTGCCCATTTCTGACTGCTTATTTTACTTAGCAGAATGTCCTCAAGGTTCAGTCATGTTATAGCATATGTCAGATATTTCCCTCCTTTGTAAAGGCTGAGGAATATTCCATTATTATTATACACATACGCCACATTTTGTTTACCCATTCATCTATCACTGAACACTTGGGTCGCTTCCACCTTTTGGCTACTGTGAATAATAAATTGCTGTGAACCTGTGTGTGCAGGTATCTGCTCAAGTTCCTGCTTTCATTTCTTTTGGGTATATCCTCAGAAATGGAATTGCTGAATCATATGGTAAATCTATGTTTATTTTATTTTTTTTTAAATTTTTTTTAACATTTATTTATTTTTGAGACAGAGAGAGACAGAGCATGAACGGGGGAGGGTCAGAGAGAGAGGGAGACACAGAATCTGAAACAGGCTCCAGGCTCTGAGCAGTCAGCACAGAGCCCGATGCGGGGCTTGAACTCACTGACCATGAGATGATGACCTGAGCGGAAGTCAGACGCTTAACCAACTGAGCCACGCAGGTGCCCCTGGCAAATCTATGTTTAATACTTTGAGGAACCACCAACACCGTATGGCACAGTTGGCTGCACGATTTATATTCCCACCAAGAGGGCACAAAGATTTCAGTTTCTCTACGTCTTTGCCGATACTTAGTGTTTTCTGATTTTGTTTTGTTTTTGTTTCTGCTTATCATAATTATCCTAATGGGTTGTGAGGTGGTTTCTCACTGCAGTGGTTTTGATTTACATTTTCCTAACGATTAGTGATGTTGCATCTTTTTTATTTGCTTAGAGCCTTTAATTTTTCAAGCTGTGTGATCTCATATTCAAAGAAAATTTTGAATATAATAATAATTTCACTACCTTTTTGTATAAATTTTGTGTAAATTCACTGTGGTTTTAACAAAGAGAAAAAGGAAATGTATTCTCTAAACGCCTTTGAAACCAACATTTGTGCTGCCTTTGTGGGTGGATCATATGACCTTCACCGTGTTGAGTGGACACACTTTGTCTTAACTCATCCTTTATCAAAAGTTAATTGAACAGAACCCTAACATGTTATTTTATCTCTATATTTTGATGAAATATTATTAACAAACTTTTTAAAAAGTTAATTGAACATGTAGAATTTCCCCAGAAGGTTTAGCACACTGTTAGTTTGACCCAATTTGGCTCTTTCACATCATGGTTAGTTTTTACCCCCCCCCCCCCCCTCCTGCCACTAACTCAAAGCCTGCGGGAACCAGAAAGGGATCTCAGAAAAGCATCACATGTCTATTGAGCTAAATGTCATGTCATAATTACACAGGTGCCTCAGAGTTCTGAAATAGCCTTTTCTTACTTTTTTTCTATTTTAAAGTTTGGCTTTTATTAACCTTGAAAATTCAATATGGTGGATGGTTTATACGAATTAAGAACCTGAACAAGATAATTTGAAATTATATAAATGAAGCTCTGTCACCTTTTTAAGTTACAGCAAGAGAATTCATAAGCTCATCCCCTTGTCGAGTAATCATTGTGATGTTGCTTCCCTCCCAGAAGTCTTCAGTTTTCTCTGTTGTTTTCCTTCACAGAACTATGTAGGTCTAATTAGGATTCTTTTAAAAGGAAGGGGGTGGGGGGAGTCTGCTATCAGCATCACCTCGTTTGCAGTTTGGAGTGAGTAAAAGGCACCAATTAGAATCACAGGTATTTAAAACTCTGCAGGTAAATCTGAACACACCATTATTACTAAGTTAGTCAGAAGAATGACTTTTAGATTGTCCAGTGTTTTCGAGTTGTTCTGCTTTTTAAGTTAGACCTTCAATACTATCACTGAAGGCCAGCCTAATAAGAAATGGATTCTCTTTACTTCAGGATTCTACTCTTAAATATGAAATTTTAACTTGCACTTAGAGCTGATATAATTCTTAAAATAGAACATGGAAACCTTCTGTGACTACAAAATTCCAGCCTCCGTCACACAACCTGGCTGTCTCACACATTTTTTGTACAACTTTTTAAAACTGTTTCCAAATCTACTGTTGTTTCAGATAAGTCATTCAGTCTTCTATGTATGGGAGTGTTTTGCAATAAAAACCACAGAAATTCTTCTTGGCATTGACAATCATATAATTTTGAGACTCTTTTACAATCTAGAAGTGCAGATGGGTGACATCATGGTGTAAAAGCAACTTTTATTGGACTCATAAGAAATGCCTTTTAAAGGATTCTTAGAAATTAGAGTTGTTAAACCAAGAAATCTTTGCAGCATTTAACCAGGAAATTGAGGAATCTCAACTTACAAGCCTTTGTCTTGAATCTGCGAAGCATGAAAAATTTTACAAGTAACGTTCAGACCACAGATTTGGTTACCCTTGTGCTCTAACTATGCCTCCCTCCATGTGGCAATCTATATATGTTAATATTGGTACAAAAAATGGCAAAACATGATCTAATCCAGCTAGCCAAAGAGGTGGTTGCTACTCCTATCCTCCTGTATTTTGCAATTAAGTTAGAATCAATATTGGCTGTTCATAAAGTCCATCTGAGACTCTCCTCGAGTCCCAGAATGTGATGTTAGGTTCAAATAGTAGAGTGAGGTAATATGAGAAAAGGATCACGTCTATATTTGGAGCCAGAAGGTGAAGTGCACTCATCTAGACATAGAGGAAGGCAAAGAATCCAGACGGTAGGTTTTAGTCAAGGAGACAGGAATTTTAGTCAAGGAGACAGGAATCAGAATGATACTTTCATTCGCAAATGTTTAATTAGTTGCTAAAGCGCAGGGATCAACAAGCTATGGTTAGCTTTCTCTGAGCAGCTATTTTTGTAAATAAAGTTTTATTGGAACACAGCCTTGCCCACTCGTTTGTGCTTTGTTTGTGGCTGCTTCCACATTCCGTTTAGCAAAGTTGAAGAGTTGCAACAGGGATCATATGGCCCATAAAGCTGAAAATACTTACTGGCTGGCCCCTCACAGAAGAAGTTTGCTGATCCCAGCTGTGGAAGATTTTGCTAGGATACCAAAGCATTATTTAGTCAGGACAAGTAAGAAAAGTGGTCACTGACCACCATGCAGATCACTACCTTTAATTCACGTGTCATTTTACAACTGTCCAAGTGCGTTCATATTTATTACCTCACTTGATTGTTACAATAAACAGCAGGTACCACGACACCTTCTTCAACGTGATTTGGCCTTGGGGGGTAAAGTGTCTTCTCTGTGGTTACAGAACAAATTGGGGTATCTATTCCTAGGAGTATGGGCAAGATGAGTTTAGAAGGCAGACGGATGTTACCAACTTCTTTGCTTGAGACCTGGCCAGAAAGCAAGATCAGGAGGCAGGGATGGAAAGGGCCAAGAGGCCTGGGAGACGCTGAGGCTTAGCCACCTGTACTCCTCAGGAGGGTAATGGTACCATTGTCAAGCTCTTTCACTGACATCCACGGCTTGTGAGTTCCATGTGCAAATGCTCGCTCACACCCTCCAGACTGCCAATCTCTCCATCTGCTCCCCAACACGGGATGTTGTGGTTCTAGGTTGGAACTGCTTGATCCCCATGACACTAAACTCAGACACGCCTCCTGTCCCCGGCTCTTGTAGGTGTAGGGTTGCGGTGCAGTGGGGGTCTGGCACATGACATCTGAGAGGCAGAAGCACTTTTCCCAGGTACCTCTGTGACTGAACGATCACTGACTATTCACACTCAGTGCGTAATGTGGACTTGCAGCCAGACTTTTTGATTTCTGGAGAAGAGAGCAAACCCTGGGGACAGATTAGCTGAGTTCAAATCCCAGCTTCCATATTAACTATAAGCGAGATCTTGGGCGAGTTTCTAGGCCAGTGAGTACTTCAGTTTATTCATCTGTAAAATGGGATAATAATAGTACCTGTACCTACTTCTCAGGGTAACTGTGAGGGATAAATGACTTAGCACAGTCTGGGTTTATAATAAATACACAGTAACTGTTAAGCATTGCTATTAACCATCATCACTGTCGCAAGGAGAGCTGGGGCCCTGCAGCAGCCTATAGATTTTTGTCTACGGTGGCACCTTTCTTGTCCTTATTGTACATGTTGCCTTTACATCCTCGGTTGCATGTCAGTTGTCATCTGCGTCTTTTCAGTCACCTAAAGGCTATCCTGCAGGTTGGAAAGCAGATAAAACTTAGGAAAAACCACCACCTAACTGCAGCACCAAGGTGCACCGGGAATGCACCCATCACTCCAGCTTCTGAGACAGAGTGTGGCTGACTGTAGGTCTGTGGAAGGACAGGGTAAAGAAACTCACATTCGTTGAGTGCTATCATGTGCCAGACAAGGTGCGGAGTTGTCACATGTTGATGAGAAAAAACTTGCCCAAGGCTGAGCCCAATTTAGAAGTTCGAAGCAACTTCACGTCCAATTGATTCCAAAATTTTATACTCTTTCCAGAGCATAATTCTGCCTCTGATAAAGTGCTAAGTAGCTGTGCATTTATCAACTATAAATGGGGAATGGCATGGTATTTACACTTGGAGTGGAGTCGGATGATCACATATTCACAGAACCTTTTTATAGTTCAGAGAGAGCTGGTGAGACTCTCCCTAAGGGAACACAGAATAATTGAGGTTGGAAACAGCTTAACCTCAAGTCATAAAAATCACTGACGGGGGAAACTAAGAGGAAACTGGTTACCCTTGGTGGGGAAGGGGTTGTGGGCTCCTGGTACGGGCTATGTGTTCAGTTGGTCGAAGCAATATTTTCAGCCTAAAAAAATATTACCCCTTGAACACACTTTATTTTTATATCACTGTTGGTCTTTTAGAAAGCCTGGTAATAACAAGTATTCATTCGTTGATTAGAATAAAGTCTAAGCTCTTTAAAAAGCAAAATAATTTCTATCTCTTCCCCCGGCGCCCCTCCTCGCCACATACGCGTGCACGCAACTCACACAACATACACACACGTCCAATGTCACAAGGACACACGACACTTCTTATCAATCAGTAAGTACCCCACAGCAGCCCAAACGGGTATGGAAATTCTATTCTTCTGTTTCCTTCTTTTCCACGGCGCTATGCATGTTCTATAAACAGCAGGAGAAGTAATTATGTAGGTGGGCATTCGTTACACGGTCAACTTTTGGAATAGAATATAGGAATGTGCTAAGGCGAGGAAATATTTGCTTGAACTAATGCCTGGAAACCGAATGTGGTATGCACTTCATAGTAATATAAACCGCACATCTGGATCATTTCTGCATACTGTACCTGAGTGGGTGGGGTAATATTTACATTCATTTTCCACTTCTAGGCTGTCCGTCCGGTGTCTCGTCTGTGCATGCCAGGAAGTTCCGTGTGTGTGTGTGTGTGTGTGTGTGTGTGTGTGTTCTGCATTTCATATTCCAGCATCTGCCGTTCACTCCGAGTTGGAGCATTTACCATCGCAAAACTGTCACCAGGGTCTCTGAAACACACATTTACATTCCACAGGTCTAGTAAATGGGCTGCATGGCTGCACGATGCCTTTTGTTCAAAAGAAATCCAAGTGGCAGCCCGGCACTTTCCATCCAACTGCACTTTAGGCTGTAACTGTGGCAGCTGGAACGTGAAGCTCAGAGGAATAGAATCCGCTGCCCCAGCAGGTAACATTCTGGGGTTGGTTCCTTTTATTGTTGTTTTTGCTGCTGTTTAAAATGTCCAGACCTTCTCGCTTGGCCAGACCTTTCTTTGCCAACGCAGCTTCCAAGCTGCCATCACCTAGAAGGGACGATCTGAACAGCAAACAGAAAAAAATCAGTGTAGGTGAGACGATTTTGAGAGCTGGAAGTGAAGGGAATTTGGTCAAACAGCAGCAGGTGCAAACGGCAGCCGCTCCTGCTCAGTGGAAGGCTTCTCCACACAAAGGTAATGTTTTAAATCGGCTGCTTTTGTCAGCTTGTGCTTAGAAACTTCTTTCTTAATAATACTGCCAGACAACTTAAACGAAGGAGACTTTTAATGGTTTCGAAAACTTGCCCCTTTGTGTGAGTGTGACATTTTCTAAAATCCTCAAGGGTGTTGCTAAAATAATTAGTAATTAGGAAGATGGAGGTAATAGAACTTTCCTTCATTAATTAAGGACGGATAAAAGAAAAACTGAGTGTTTTCACTTCTTTTTGAGGATGACAGACTTTATTCCTGGTTGATTCACAGTTTCTCGTAATCCAGTTATATTCATATGAAGTTTCTTTTTTATTCCTCATATAAATGGAAAGAAACGAAAAGAAAGAAGGGACAGGTCCTAAAACCACATCATCACTGGCCAAAGAGTTTTTGCATGCTTAATATTTTGCAGTCTCTTTTAAAAATGAATGTATTTCTGAAATGATAATCTAATGACATGATTCCCTGCCAAGCATGACAAAGATCTCTGCTACCTTTGTCACCTGGAGTATTTAAGTGAGCAAGGATGTCGTTGAGTACGTGACCTGGAATCGAGAAATGTGGTAACCAAATCAAACTATTATTTTAGGGTACATATTCACAGAAAGCATGAAACCACCGCTTAAAATATAATAACAATTTTCTCCATGATACCGAGAACTACGTATTAAACCACTAAGCAACATTTATAATAGTTATTTTTTTAAATTACATTTTGAGCTATCACAAAGGTAATTTTTGACTCTGTGATTTTAAGGTAAAATAAAAAATGGTTTTAATATTCTCATTCTTATCACTGGAAGTTTTTATTTTATAGAACAAAATAAGTTCATACCACATTATAATTTTAATCCTGATCACTCTTCTGTTAAAAACTATTACAAATGAATATCCAGTAATACATTTTTGCACCATGTACTGCTTCAGAGATGCAAATTTCTGTCTGGAAAATTTTAATTTTTTTCCTAACTTGGTTTATTATTACTTTAGCCATGTCTATGAAATGCTTGTACGGTAACTATTTTATTGACCGAAATACTTCATTGAAGACACATATAGTGAACACTGAAGGACTTTGGAACTATTGATGAAAGTTGCTGAATAGAGTGAATTTTGCCTGCTTAAAGGGAGATTTCTCTTTGATGTTATATACAATATGCGTTAAAGTCTAAAAAAATTTCTTCTAAAAAAGGAATTTTACCCACCTCAACTTGAAAAGTATCCAGACATTTAATGGTTACATATCTGTGTCTAAGTAAGGTATGCCCAGGGAGGGAGTTTTTATACAAACAATCCAAGACTAGATGCTATTCCAAAGATTTTTCAAAATATCTTCTTTTGGTAACCTGTGAGGATATCTTTGAATAAACTTAGTGTATGAAAATAGTTTTTCTTTGATAATCTATTTGTTTTGGGGGTTACTTAAAAGTCACTTGAAAGCAAGGGTGATTATTGAGTTGCAAGGTCAGTATAGATAATGCATCTTTTTGTAAAAAACAAACGAACGAGCAAACAAACAAAACACTGGGAGTAGATTATAAAATAACAAGGTGGTGTTTCCTGTGCATCACTCTGAGAGGATTCAGGCTGTCCCAAAGGAGAATTCTACCACAAGACTTTTGAAATTGGCAACAGGACTACATCATTTTGAAAGACAACATTCATCAGAATATGTCTTTTATTTCATTAACATTTTAAATATGGTTTTAAGTAGGCTTCATGCCCAGTGTGGAGCCCAGTTCAGGGCTTGAACTCACAACCCTGAGATCAAGACCTGAGCTGAAGTCGAGTCAGATGCTTAACTGACTGAGTCATTCAGTCACCCCTTATATATTTATTTTTTACTCAGAATTCTTTTTTTTCATAGCCACACATCATATCACATAGTACCAATAGAAACCTTTCATTGTTGGAGAACAGGACTAAGACGCTATAGTATAGCTGTGTATTGTGTTAGGCTTTTACCTAAAGTGGTTGTCATTATGATCAAGAAACCCAAACAACAGTCTCGCCATCTAAGGTTTGTATTGAGTTTGTGTAGGTTCTAGCCCATCACATTAAGATCTCAGTGTTAGTTCTTTAGAATGCTTATTTCCTTGGGTCCACAGGGTTTAATTTAGTCTGTATAGTTTCTCACGTATCTGACTCTCATTCCCTACCCACCCCCCTTGTGTAATTTGTTTATTAGAGAAGTATATTCTGGTACATTTCATTTATTTTTTGACGTTTGTCTCTTTAGTTGATTTCCTAAATTAATCAACTGGTGAAGCAGTGACATTCGCTTCACCACTTTTCCATGTTGCCCCCCTCTTAAAACTTATCAACTGTACTTTTGTTTCCATACTAAAAAGGTTAATAGTAGTTATTTTTTTGGTTAACACAGTTCAGTCTTCCATGGTTTATCTACAGGTTAATTCTGTAAGTTGAAAATCAATAAAGACTGTAACTAATGAGACCTCATATTTTTATTGCTAAGCCAAAGAAGTGTGCTATAACCATTTATCTTGTAGTCTGTCCTTCCTCAGTTCTTCAGATTCTCCCAAGGATGGTATAGATATGACCACATTCCCAGAACTCCCTTTTCTTCCTGGTGCTTCTGTCTGTATCCCTCAATCCTTCTGCCCTACTCTTTCCTGACTGATTTGTACAACACTTGGACAGGTCTCTCTTAGATTATTTCTTTTTTTTATGCTTATTTATTTATTTATTTATTTGAGAGAGAGAGATTGAGAGAGAGAGAGAGCATGAGCAGGGGAGGAGCAGAGGGGGAAGGAGACACAGAATCCAAAGCAGGCTCCGCACCATCAGTGCAGAACCCCATGCAGGGCTTGAACTCATGAACCATGAGATCATGACCTGAGCTGATGTTGGGAGCTTAACTGACCGAGCCACCCAGGTGCCCCTCTCAGATTCCTTCTCCATTTGCCTGAAGCAAATCTTCCTAAGGAAAGCAAGGTTGAAAATAAATTTTCTGAGTTTTTACATGTCCAACAACTATCTGGACTCTCTCTTCACATCTCAGTGATAGTTGGGACACGCATTGATTTTTAGACAGAAAATAATTTCCCATCATAACTTTAAAGGCCTTTCTCCATTACCTTTTGGGATCTAGAAGTGTTAAGGAGAAGTCCCATGTTGTTAACACATTCACACATTCCTTTGTAGGTGACTTTTTCTCTCGCTCTTGAAGTTTTGTGGATATTCATCTCATCCTTGATGTTCTGAAATTTCACTGATGTATCTTAAAGTGTGAGCCTTTCCCATTTATCTTGACTGAATACTTTGATGGGCTCTTTCAATTTAAAGAATCAATGGGCTTCAGTCTTGTGAATTCTTTTTGTTAATTCTTTGATAATTTCTTCTTCTGTATTCGCTCTGATTTTCTCGCTACAGTGTTCCTCGGAGTTGGCTTTCAAACCTACTACATCAGTTTTCTGATCCTATCTTTTCTTTATTTTTTTTTAGCCGTCTTTTTATGTTATCTAGATTTTCTTGACCTTGTCTTCCAACTCTTCTGTCTAATTTTGATCATCCACGTATTTTTAATTTCCAAGAAACTTTTCTTACTCTGATTATTTTGAGACCAAAATACATGGTATTATATTCTGTCTATAAGCAATATATCTTTGTGCTTTCTTTGCCTCTAGTTTACAGTACCATATACTCATGTTTAAAGATGCAGCCACATCCCTGTAATATTGGTATGCTTTCCGTTCTGAGCCAATGGTCTAAATTAGACCTTAGAACCAAAGACACTGGTAATCAATAAGCTTTAGGATAGCAGCATTCACATCTAATTCTCACCCATGAAGAACTCTCTTCATGATGACAACCCAACAAATGAAAGGTGAATGTTGCCGTTATGTGTTGATATGTGCCAACAGTTTTATTCAGGATGAGGCTATAAGTCAACAGTTGAGAATGTGGCCTTTCTTGCTGAGTGTTCTGTATTCTTCTGAATTCTGTTTCAGGTATATTTCCTCAAAATCATTTGGTCCTGATTTTATGTATTTATTTATTTTGTATTTATTTATGTGTTATGTATGTATTATTTTAGTTGGCCTCTTAACTGTTGTTGTAAATTTTTAAAAAGCATTCTTTTAGGAAGTGTACATGAACATTGACCACTAGCTTAGTTTGCAAATATAGTTTCCATATATTATATGTTTGTAAGGTGATGATGTCTGAGCTCTAACAAGCTCTTCTTATATGCCCAACACGCTTCTGAGCACCTTATGAATGTACTGTCTTGTATAATCCTCACGGCAATCCTATGATGTAATACTCACTATCCCTATTTTACATGAGAAAACTCACACAGGGAGTTTCAGTTATTTTCATATCATGCAGACAGGAAAAGGTGGAACCAGAATTCTAGTTCTGGAAGTTTGGACTCCCGAACCGGCACACTTCACTTGCTACAACACCTTTTTATAAAGAAAAACAATTTGTCTATCCAAAAAGTTAATATAATTAAAACCTTGTGATTGGACAGTCTGGTCCCTAAAAAAAAAACAAAAAAAAAAAAAAACAAAAAAAACAACTGGTGATATTCTGTAGTTCAGAGCGTGCTCTTCTGGTTTCAGCCTCTTTATTTGTTGCCCCAGATTTCTGTTTCTTAGACAAAAGAAAAGGGAAGCGAACAGATTTCAGTGAATAAATGTATCACAATACTGTAAATATTTTTGTCATGTTTAGAAATTAAAGGATACGTTGAAAATAGGACCTTGCTGTTCCAATATGTACACTCACTCCTACAGACTTGAGCATGCCTGTGCACGCACACACACACACACACACACACACACACACACACACAATTCTCTGCATATAATTCGAGAAAGGCTCTTCCATTACACGTGACCTGGTGGTCCAAGTACAAGCCTGTAGGCCAAAAATCACTCAAGTCTAATTCTTTTCTAACACAGGCTCCCTCTGTGGCCTTGAGCAAGGCCATTATCCTTCTTGACTGAGTTTCATTAACCATTAAAGAATAATAATACGTGGTTTATGGGGGACGTAGTGGTGAGGATTGATGACTTAATGTCTGTCCAGTGCTTTCAAGAGCACACGTACTGCGTGCACGCTCTGACTTCAGCACAGTGGGGTCTCTATTTATCTTCATTTGCTGTGGAAGGTAAAAACTTACTCTCTCACAATATCACCCATGTACCTAGACCAGGGAAACTCTGCAATAAACCCCTGACTGCATGCTCTGAGCTATTCTCTATGCACAAATGTAGTCTCACATGCACCTGATTGCCATCCCAGGTGTTGATTGAGATTGTCTGTGGATACCTGGAACTCAGTTGTTCCTGTCTATAAGTAGAAAATATTAATAACTGGAGCACAAAAAGTATGTTTTCTCTCTAGGAGGCTCAGATTCTTTCCGGATGCTACTGACGAGCGCAGGGACATTAGGCCCTTGCACAGTGAGGTAGTGTGGAAGGTGATTGTGCCTATGGGTGGGCGGTGCCTGTGAGAGGTACACTCACTATACTGCTTTTCCTTGTAACAAACTGATGATACCAGGGAATAGTCAATACCCACTGGTGGGGCCTTCACTTTTGTCTAGTATTTTCCAGAAGCAGCAATGGGTTTGTACAGATCGTGTACATTCCTGTATCTGACTGCCCTTTGTGACCAATCCATTCATTTTTGAGGAGAGCTAAGGTCAAGGGCATAGTATTTCTTCAACATAAAAGTGGTAGATTATGCTTACAGTTATTAAGTTCATAGTTTTGGCTCCTCGTTGACACCAGGTATTCCAGAGTCATGCATACACATCTGTATAGGCCAGTAAGTTTCTCTCCATCTTATTACTAAAAGTCACATGGCTTACCCTGGACATTTGTTTTACAAAGAAAAACAAAACATATTTCTTTATCCATTCATCAGTTGATGGACATTTAGGTTCTTTCCGTAATTTGACTATTGTTGAACTATCAACATTGGGGTACAAGTGCCCCTATGCCTCAGCACTCCTGTATCCCTTAAGAAGATGTGGTTTATATATACAATGGAATACTACTTGTCAATGAGAAAGAATGAAATCTGGCCATTTGTAGCAACGTGGCTGGAACTGGAGAGTATTTTGCTAAGTGAAATAAGTCAGGCAGAGATATGTTTTCACTCATATGTGGATACCATATGTTTCACTCATATGTGGATCCTGAGAAACTTAACAGAAGACCATGGGGGAGGGGAGGGGAGGAAAGTTATAGAGAGGGAAGGAGACAAACCATAAGAGACTCTTAAATACTGAGAACAAACTGAGGGCTGAAGGGGGGTGGGGGAGAGGGGAAAGTGGGTGATGGGCATTGAGGAGGGCACTTGTTGGGATGAGCACTGGGTGTTGTATGGAAACCAATTTGACAGTAAATTATATTAAAAAAAACATACTTAATGCTGCTTACCAGTATTTAATGGGACATTTCCTCCAACTACATATGGTCTAAGCTAGGTATGAGTATTGAAAATTAACATTTACTTCTAGAGTTCTCCTTCTTTTCCTTATTAATTTTATGTATATTTGTCTTGTACCTAGTAATAGATGAGAAATAAGAAATATAAGTAACGGGTATTCTCATATTTCTCATATTGCTTACCTGATTCTGTTAAAAATCAATGTGTTGGGGAGCCTGGGTGGCTCAGTCGGTTAAGCTTCCGACTTCAGCTCAGGTCATGATCTCACAGTTTGTGAGTTCAAGCCCTGCATTGGACTCTGTGCTGATAGCTTAGAGCCTGAGCCTGCTTCAGATTCTGTCTCTCTCTCTCTCTCTCTCTCTCTCTCTCTCTCTCTCTGTCCCTCCCCTACTCATGCTCTGTCTCTCTTCTTCAAAAATAAATAAATATTAAAAAAATTTTAAAAAAATCAATGTGTTGGAAAAGGAGTATGAAAGCACCTCTTTAAATTAATCTGGGGTTTTCTCTGAACTAATCTCTGTATTTTCAGTTACTTTGACATAGTCCACTTAGCCTGGAGAGGTCAATAACTCACAAATCTGATCAAAAATTAAATGCATGTGCATCAGAAAATCCTGGACCACTAAGGAAAAAGAATTCACAGTCTTAGAATTTTATAGAATAAAAACTTAAAGGCCATCTAATTTATCTCTCTCTTTTGATATATATGGAAAAAGTCTAGTTACTTCTTTTGATCAAGACTAAAGGTATGCAGTTTTGAGCCAATGGCTTCTAACTTGGTGCTTTTTATCCTTTCATATATCTTTTTTTTTTTAAACATGTATTCTGGGGCGCCTGGGTGGCTCAGTTGGTTAAGTGTCCGACTCCAGCTCAGGTCATGATTTCACGGCTTGTGAGTTCGAGCCCCGTGTCAGGCTCTATGCTGACAGCTTAGAGCCTGGAGCCTGCTTCATGTTCTATGTCTCCCTCTCTCTCTGCCCCTTCCCCGCTCAGGCTGTCTCTCTCTGTGTCTCAAAAATAAAATAAAACATTAAAAAATTTTTAAAAAATAAAACATGTATTCATTTTTGAGAGACAGTAAGTGGGGGAGGGGCAGAGAGAGAGGAAAACACAGAATCTGAAGCAGGCTCCAGTCTCTGAGCTGTCAGCACAGAACCTGAGGCAGGGCTGGAACTCATGGACCATGAGATCATGACCTGAGCTGAAGTTGGACACAACCGACTGAGCCACCCAGGCGCCCCATTCCTTTCACATATCTTAAGCAGAAAGGCACAAACTGCTAGAACACCTTCAGGTTTCCCTTCAAATGTTCACTTCCTTGACATGGGCTCCTATGACCTCTGATACACAGCACAGCATTCCTTGTATTGTGCTACCTACAGTCTTATTGCTCTGTTGTTGCTTGCTGATTCCAAGTTCAAGATGACTGGGCATTGAGTAGTGTGGTCACAAATCACTGGTTGTGCTGGTTCTTTGTCAGATTTTATCTATGTAACTAAATGACAATCAGGGCTCCTTTAATGCTGAAAAGTTGCAAATGTGTCTGGTGTTATGTTTCTAACACAGTGTTGCTTCTGGTTGCTTATCTTAATGGGCCTGATACAGGAATAGATTTCTTAGCTCAGTAAAGTTTTAAAAAATCATGAGATGTTTTTCTGTTTCTCCTTTAACTAGACTGAAAGCTAAAGTAAGACACTTTATTTGTACAAATATTTTTTCTAAAGTTTGTGTTATTCAGTGCCTTCCAAAATTGACATCTGTGTGCCAATGAAAAGTTCCCTCTATAAAGAGCTTAAGCGATTGTATATGATCACAAATGAGGGA
The DNA here is from genome assembly GCF_046562875.1 of Panthera onca. Lineage (NCBI taxonomy): Eukaryota > Metazoa > Chordata > Mammalia > Carnivora > Felidae > Panthera > Panthera onca. The sequence continues at coordinate 22,135,060 of NC_138345.1, forward strand.
TTTTGCCAACCTTACGAGAATATTTTACTGCCTGAACTACTTAAACTTTCATTCCCATACTTGGATTTTCACTTTGCTGTGTGGTTGTTTCCAACTTTACGTTTTCAAGTATAATGAGCTTCCTTATCTTCAAAATACTATATTATTGGATTGTTTACAATGATCAGGACCATTTGAAAACTAATCAGAATGAGTATCAGTGAACAAGTATGTGCTTACTTTTTTATTTGGGGATATTATCAACATTCTCCTAAGCAAACAAATCATGTCCATATATCATTACATGCTGTATATGTTCTAAACAATAGTTTCATTGGTCTTGCCCATTTAGGAGCAAACTACCATGAGCCTCTACCTGTCTGGCTGCCTAGAAGGCTACTTACCTCTTTTATAATCACATCATACCAACCTCTTAACTCATGGCCAGATAAGGGCAGGATAAGTGTCTGGGAATTTGAAAATCTAGACAAAAGAAAAACCTTTTTCTTAATGATGCTGTTGTGCCAGGTTAACTATTATGGCTTCTTGAGTTAATGATCTCTAGGGTCTTAAATTAAGTCAAAAACTCTACCTCTGTGGTTTTGTCTGCTTTCTGCAAGGGGAAAAAAATCTCACATGGGTTCAGATTAATTTTATTTTCCATGTTTCCAACATGTACAATGACATTACCGAAATAAACTAGAGAACACCACAAATAGGTGAAGAATCCTCTCATATACAAGAAACATCAGTCGAATATAATCTGTCAAGGGTACAGATTCTTTTTGTTGTTATGTTTTATAACAATTCATGCTTATAAATACAGTACACAAGCTAGACTTTCAAGGAAATTCAGCTTTAAACAATCATTTATTCAGATTACAGAATGTCATATCTACATCTGACAGCTTATCATATGTATTATGAATATATATATTATACTGGTATTTTGATCATTTGTACATTCATTATTTTTAAATTCATAAACTTAAGAAGTTACATTTGAATATAAATTAAACATACATTAGATTGACTTTTTTGAGCCAATATTTTAATACTTGATCCTGGGGATTAGGTTGTCTTCCTGAAAATGTAATTGGTACCATGACTATGCTGACCACCCCACCCACCCCCAAAAAACTCATTGACCATCTACTATGTATCTGTCATTGTGCTACATATTAAAAAGTTAAAAAAAAGTTAAGTAAAACATGGTCCTTGTCCTTGAGGAAGATTTTGCATTGGGTGGGATATCCAGATTATCCGGATATCTAAATATAATTTTCCTAATGCTTTATATACAAATTTGTGCATGGAAGAGGCAGAGCAGGGGGCACCTGGGTGGCTCAGTTGGTTAAGCATCCGACTTCGGCTCAGGTCATGATCTCCCGGTTCGTGAGTTTGAGCCCCACATAGGACTGTGTGCTGACAGCTCAGAGCCTGGAGCCTGTTTCAGATTGTGTGTCTCCCTCTCTCTCTGCTCTTCCATGGTTCTCCCTATCTCTCTATCAAAAATAAATAAACATTAAAAAAAAATTTTAAAAGAAGAAAAAGCAGAGCAGGTTATTTTCCCCAAGTAATGAAAGTTTACCAGATTGAGGGGCAGGGGAGGAAACATTCCTTGTTGTGTTTAGGAAATGACAAAGTAGAGCAGATGAAGTAAAAAAAAAAAGCTGGTGAAAAAGAGGAAGTGGGGAGAGGTCTATTAGTAATGATTTGAAAAGAGAAAAAGGTTTTCATTTTTTCATTCCTTCAACAAATATTTATTGGGCCCCCACTATGTGTCAGGTGTTGTTCTAGGCTCTGAGCAAGTTGAAGCAAGTACTAGGCTCTAATCAACCATGGTTATGAAGGCTGTGGCTCGATGGGTTTTACCCATTCATGTGGGTTCTAGAACAAAAATTAAACAAGGAAAAGTGATACCAAGTAACGGGCAGCAAGGCAGGAGCAGGTTCTGGGATTTGAGAAAGTTGAAAGGCTTGTTTGTGATGGTGCATGTGGTCCAGCTATGAAGAATTCAAGAGACGATGTCAGATAGGAAATTAAAAGTGTGGGTCTGCAGATTAAGTCAAGGCGGAGGCTACCAAGAACAAGTAGGTCACCAGTTATAAATGCTATTTAAAGCCATGGGACTGGACGAAATCACAGGGTATAGAAAAGAGAATTGGCCCATGTCTAAGAAGCCTGGGGCACTGCAACATTCAAGGGTCAAAGTGGGAGCAGAGGGAGGGGCAAAATATTAAGGTACAAATATATCAACTTAGAACTTTCCTTTAGAACTCCAGGCCAGAGTATTCTCAACATTGCCTACCAACAGAAACAAATATATTCATGCCCCTTCTGTAGTTGCAAACAAAATACTTCAAGTATGATTTTTTTTAAAGTTTTATATTTAAAATAATGCAAGTCTGGTAATCTAACCCATAACATACTATTTATTTAATATAACATGGCATTTAACTGAATTATCATCAAAATTAAAATGTTTTCTACCATGTTTAATGGGAGCTTCAGGTATCCACAAAAACCTATCACGTTTCACTGGGGGCAACTCTTCTGACTCCAGTTGAAGAAGAAAGTCTCAGAAATGGGAACTATTTGGAAGCATTCAACATCCTTCTGTTCTTATTTGTAATTTAATATTTGCATCACATAGCTATTTTTTATAGTTTGTTAGTGTTTGTTTGACTATCCTTCATATATCTCTGAGAAGGGAGTTTTCTGGTTTTGATTAAGAACTTCTTTCTCAGGAGGTGAGGACTAATTTGTTACTTCGATTTCTAACACAACATAATGTGAATTTTTTATGATGAAACTTCTATTTACATTCTTAGAGATTCATGAAGAAGCATCTTGAATATTTAAAGATAATACACTAGGAGAACCTCAAATCTATTCTATTTGTGCCCTTTTATTTTTTGTGTGTGACCTGTTTATTAAAGTTATTTCACAAGGATTTTTAAGTAGCTATAACCAGAAGAATCGTCAACAAATAATAATGGGAAAGTACCTAATAGATATTCAGAGAACACCCTCCCAGGAGACCAAAGCAAAAAAAACACTAGAGTTTTAAAAATTATATCTATCATGGGGCTCCTGGGTGGCTGAGTCGGTTAAGCGTCTGACTTCGGCTCAGGTCATGGTCTCACTGTTTGTAAGTTCGAGCCCCGTGTTGGGCTCTGTGCTGACAGCTCAGAGCTCGGAGCGTGCTTCAGATTCTGTGTCTCTCTCTCTCTGCCCTTCCCCCCTCTCAAAAATAAATAAACATTAAAAAAATTAAAAACATATATATCTTTTGATTTGACAGTAAATTAAAGGAATTCCCCCGGGGGGGGGGGGGGGGGAAGGCAGAAAAAAAAAATAAGAAAGCTTCAATGCAAAGGAATAAGTGAAAATTAGAACCATCATTTGGATAGTGGTCTTTGTGAATTCCTTGTGGTCTAGGGAATTTTAATAGATACGTTCAGGGGAAAAGTGACTCCTGATGCCAAGAAGAGTGGCCATCATATGAGAACCGTTTGCAGGCAGCAAAGGTAATATCTTTAGTGAATAACACAAGGAAGAATGCCTGCCCTGTAGAGGGACACCTTAGAGAAAGCTCTAGACTCAACCTCAGCTCTGCGTAGAGAAGAATAAAAGAAAGGAATATCCTGAGCATGTCTAACCTCACGTCTTCACTCACATAGTCTTGGGGCTTAAAGTCATGTTATTGTAGAATGGGGGGAAAACCCAAAAGCCCCCTGTCCCCCAAAAAAGCCAAAATAGTACTTAATCATCCTAGATTGTCAGTGTCTCTGGCTGCCTGGTGGCAGAAGATGACAGTCCTCTCAGTAAGAATGTGCTTTATAACCAGGCCTCTGAGAAGTACCACAGATAAAAGTCCAAAACATGAGCTCACAATAAAAATTCACTATGTTGGGAAACAAGTGCCCATGACAAAGAGCCAGCAAGGGAAAAGAATCACAGAACGAGGTCTACCTAAATTGCCAATATTAGAATTATTAGATTCAGAATAGTAAATAATTTTTTTAAAAAGATGCTAACAGCAGCAGCTTCTAATATTTGAACAATAGATTTTCTAGAGACGGAAACTATAATAACTAAAGGTACAAACTCAGCGGATCTGTTAAATGGCAATGTAGCTACAATGAAGAAAGAACTGGTAAACTTTGGCAAGAGAGACTTTTAAATTCCTAATAATACAGCACTGAGAAATAAAGTGATGGAAAACACAAGAGAGGTTAAAAGATATAAACAGGAGAGTGAGAGGATCCAACCTAAGTCTCATTGGATGTCCAGAAGGAAACCATGTGGACACTGGGAGAGGCATTATTTGAAAAGATAATGGCTGAGAAGATTCCAGAATTGATAAAAGGACATTAATATCTGAAGTCAGGAAGCCTAGTGATTTCCAAGATACACTGAAAAAAAAAAATTAAACAAAAAACCCCCACACCTAGACATATAATGATAATAAATAAGTATTCAGTTTTTATGTCTGTATATGTTTTTTTATTTTTATTTGAGAGAGAGAGCAGAGGAAGGGGGAAAGGGAGAGAGAGAGAGAGAGAGACAATGAGAGAGAGACAGACAGAGAGGGAGAATCTTAAGCAGGCTCCATGCTTAGCACACAGCTCAACACGGGGCTCAATCCCACGACGCTGGGATCATGACCTGAGCTGAAATCAAGAGTCGGACACTCAACCAACTGAGCCACCCAGGTGCCCCTCAATTTTTATGTCTATATGGTGGGTTATGATCAAACAGCATTTAATAGATTGGTATATAACACTTCATCAATTTTGACTTGAACTCTGTAGACATGTCTATGGATGATACATTAATATGTAAATTAGCTACCAATTCTTGTTATAATTGGGCCAAATACATTTCAGAAGTATGTGTTTTATAGCCACATCTTGCGTCTTTAACCGACCAGAAATACAATAGTTAAAACTCTCAGTGTGAAGTTTAACAGCTATTACCTGTTTTCCCATGACGGGAGAAGGAGTAATATCTGTGCTAAATTGTTCAAGTTTTGCTGAAAATGTTCAACTCACTTCCAGTTGTATCTTATCAGTTTTGAGAAAGGTTGAAGAAAAAGAATAGCTATTTGGAGAATAATATTCAAATGGGCATCAGAAAATAGAATTCTAGGAGATCATTGTTTGATATTTAGAGCATATGCAATAGTCCCTTCCCCTTATCTATGGGGGATATAGTCCAAGACCCCCAGTGGATACTTGAAACGACATATAGTACCAAACCTTGTATATACTATGTTTTTTCCTATACATATACCTCTATGATAAATTTAATTTATAAATTAGTCACAGTAGGACATTAACAACAATAACCAATAATAAATAGAACAGTTAAAACAAAAGACTGTAATAACAGTTATGCGAACGTGGTCTCTTTTTCAAAATATCTTACCGTATTGTACTCACCCTTGTTCTTTTGATAATGCGAGATGATAAAATGCCTCCGTGATGAGATGAAGTGACATGAATGGTGTGGACTTGGTAATGTAGTGTCAGACTACTACTGACTTTCTGGCAATATGTCAGAAGGAAGATCATCTGCTTCTGGACCGCAGCTGACCACGGATAACTGAAACCACAGAAAGCGAAACCACAAGAAAGGGAGAACTACCATATACGTACTACTTACGGGACTCAACAAGTATTCGTGTTGCTTAGTTGACGTGTAGTCTTGCTACTATTTTTAAGGATATCTCTGTAATCATTTCCTAAATAGTCAAGAAAGTAAATACTATATATACTAAAAAAAATCATTGTATATATTAGTATGCCTACTAACTAGTATGTCTGCTAGTATGCCTAGTGAATTCTCCAATTAAGGGGAACATTGTGCCATCGTCAAGGGAATTAGAACTTGACCTAGGTGATAATCCTCAATTACTGGAGATAATAAAAAACTTGTTTCTTTTCTAGGGGTGCCTGGGTGGCTCAGTCAGTTAAGCGTCTGACTTCGGCTCAGGTCATGATCTCATAGTTTGTGAGTTCGAGCCCCGCATTGGGCTCTGTGCTGACAGCTCAGAGCCTGGAGCCTATTGCCGATTCTGTGTCTCCCTCTCTCTCTCTCTGCCCCTCCCTGGCTTGCACTGTCTCTCTCAAAAATAAATAAAACATAAAAAAAAAAAAAAACTTCTTTCTTTTCCAGCTATCTATCTAAACAGCTAGAAAATTTAAAAACCATGCAGGTAACTATATAATCCTCTTCTCTATGACTAAGTCAGGTGTGGACAAAAAACGCAAGTTTGTTTGCAAAGTCTTCATTGGGGAAAAAGTAATAGTTTGAGAAGTCCCTCTGCACCCACTGGTTCATTTACACATTTAAAACTTTATCCAGCTACACTGAATACACCTAAGATTGGCTCTTCTGGGGCTAGCTTTCCTCTTCCCACTTACACACAGATATTCTTTGCTCAGTGAGCTCAGACAAGAGGGTTAGTCTTTTAAAATCTGTCTTTAAACCTTAATATGTAATTAAGTAGATACCAAAATCAATGATTTCTGATTTTGAAGCATGTTTTAGGAAGTCTCATTTCTGCTTTCTCGATCTTAGAATGCCAAATGGTGAATGAAAACTCAAGTCCAGCCCGGTGTGGACTTACGTAAGATGAAGAATATATTTACACTGTGCTGAACACTTAACTAAATGCCATCGGTTACCAGATGACAATAAATATGAACTATAACTGCAACAATGACCCTGAAAAGGCACTATCACCCATCATTGTCAGAAAGTAGGAGAGAAATATGGCGGGTTTTAAGGAAGGAATGGGGAGTATGGCACCAAGGGAGAGAAGAGAGGTGGGGAAAATATATTTGGAAAATGACAAAAATCATAGAATATCACTGTTTATTATTTCACCATCTTTTAAGTCAGTATACAGAATCCTTGATTATGCAGTACTTCCTCAACATTTTTTTAATGGATGTTACTGAAAAACAGAAAGGGAAAATGTTTATCATGTCTTAATAATAAAAACCCAGTTCCAGAGGAGAGAAATCTTAGAAAGCACAAATTTAGTGCAGACATTTTAAATGGAAGCTTTATTGGTCAATCAGGAAAGAAGAAATGAATATTGTTCTTTCCTAAATTTATTTTGAAGGTAAACATAAAAATAATCACATGATCAGTTGGGTGCTACTCTTTAGAAGCTTAAACTCAGGTTCTCAATTATGTTCTGCCTTTATAGGATCCATGGAGGGGATGCCTGACAAATGTGGTCAAATAGCTTCAAGGGCCATTATGTCAATGACAAGGGTCACTATTGAGCGGCCACAGAAGCTCTGAGCCACTTTGCCTCAGAAGCCCAAAGTATGCTGAGAACATGAATAGCCTGGCAAGACTTGGGGGACTGTTGAGTGGGGAGTGAGTGGCACAATCAAATTTACACTACCGAGGTAATTTTGGAAGCAGTTTGAAGAAATGGAGATAGAGATTGAGAACACAGGCAGAGAGGAAGTGAACCTAAGAAAGAGGGACAGAATCCCGTCAGAAAGAAGTGTTCTTCAAAGGCTTGGCAACCTTAGGCACACAAAATCAAGCACTGCATAGATGTTCAGCAGGGGCCTGAATTAAGGAATGAGATGTAGGGTGTAAAAAGGGAAATCTAAAGAAAGCCTAGTTGATGACTTTGGATGATGGGATGCGGGAGGTGTCTTCCCGGGCCAACCAAGTGAGTGGTGAGCCATCTGTGCAGCCGCCGTGGAACAGGAAGTACCTAGCAGCCGTGGAGGAAGTACTAGAAATAGGGCGTACTGAGCTTGAGGTGTCTGAGGAGCACTCGAGTAGACAGATGTCCAGGAGCCAGGTGAATATACGGAGCTGAAATGCGAGGGAGCTGTCAGCTTATTTGAGCTTCGGATGTGGATAAAATCGCCCTGAAAACATGTCAAAGGCTGGGGACTGGAGGCTGGGGATTTGAGACGGTCTTATTCTAGCTGCCACACTTTGGAAGAGGCAGTGATAAACTGCAGCAACCTTGCGATATGGGAAATGGTTGGGAGGACAGGAGAACGGAGAGGTGGAGGCCACCCCAACGTGAGTGTGTTCCATAAAGGCTTGGGCTCCCCCACTTCCGGAGCAGAGCTGGGGCCAACCGGGGCAAGTTAGTGGCGGGTGCTTTGAGCTTCATAGGAAGGAGGCCAACTGAGTAACCGACCGCCACAAGCTGACTACCTGACCAAGCAGTGAGCTTCGGGTCCATCCGCCAAATGGCGGGGGGGGGGGGGGGGGGGGGCAGGGGGAGAGCAGAGCTTAGTGGGGGAGGCAGAGCAGTGCTTAGGTGGGAAACGTAATTATACGGACTTTCCTGCTTCTTTCCACATTCAGGCTCTGGGATAGACAGTGCACTGATAGAACGGAGTGCAGCAAGATTTCAGCGTAACAGAAAATGACCAGACTGTCCCCAGAAAAGAGGGTTTGAGGTGGTTTTTCAGTTTTCACCTCCATTTCCCCATTCTTCTCTGATGTCTCCCCTCTCTTCAAACGGTTCTCCACAAGAGCCTATCAGTAACAAACTCCGTTTTTGTCACATAAAAAATGTCAAAGAAACCAAATAAGAAAGAGAAGAGCAAGGAGAGGTGGGTCATACGACATTTCTTTGAGCCCTAAAGTCTTTTTTTTTCTTTCTTCCTGTTCAGATTGTCTGAAATTCCCATTTCGTCTCTTGCACTGCGTATCAGGGCGTGCTCTGCATTTCCACCTCTGTCTGTCCCTCCGGTGGGCCCAGGAAGCGAAGAATATCCTTCCTCCCCTCCTAGCACACACGCATGCGCACGCGCACGTACACACACGCACGCACGCAAACGCACGCCCAACCCCTTCCTCATGTGCTGAGCACAGCCTGAAATTCCAAAGTAGGCGTTTCATTCCCCGAATTAAGCCAGCCCTCCCACTAAGACACACACCGTCTTGGGTGACCTACCATTCCAAATTATTACTGGCCTTTTAGGTCTTGTGTGAATGTTACATCTCTTTAAGAGCTGTTTTCTTTGATTGTTCGTTTGTTTACATGGGAGATGATACAAAGACGTTGAAGCCCAAGGAGAGGGGAAGGAGAGGAGCCTGGAGACACAGGACTGGAGCCTCTCTGTCCTTCCTCGCTGGTCTTCCAATGCCACCATTGCATGTCTCCTAGGATTTTTGCCTCTGGCGAGAGGTTATCTTACCAACATTTTTGACAACTTCTTTTGCGTTTATCCTGGCTAATTTCTTCCTCCTCCCCTTACTTGTCACAACTGTGATTCATTTCAGTCAGAGATGTATTATTTATCTTTATTGAATGTAAATTCTCAACCTGGTTATTTTATGTTCATATTAATGTCTCTTTCATGGTTTCCCTCGTGATCTGAAAATTTGGTTCCGTCCCAAATCTTAAGGCATTTCATCCATTCTCATTACTGTGCTTAGTGACCAACCTTAACTTTAAAAAAGAAAAAAAAAATCTGAGGGTCATTACTAAAAATGGTTTAGCCTCTAAGAGAAGCCTGAGAATTCTTCTGTCATTCCAGGCACCTGGAGACATTTTCCATGGGCAACCACCTGTGGGAAGCAGGCTCTGGAAGGCAAGACTGGCAGTGAGTGGGACCTACTGGTGTCATCAAGACCTGAGACAGAGATTGGTAGCCAGCTTGTGACATCCTTCAGTCCCTTCAGACTAGCATGGCTGGCCTGTGAGTCATATCAGGCCATATGCTTCTTTTCCTGCTGAGTACATCTGAAGATTGATACTGAGTGATTACACCATGTTTAATCATGAACACCCAGCATCTAGTACTTGGAGAACTTACTGATATTAAGCAGAGTAGAAACATAGGGACTACTCCATTATGTGGTGTGGCTAACAGTAGATATACAGATCCCTTTACTTTGTGGCCGTAAAGAAATGGCACTTACCCTAGAGATTTGTTGTCTGGGCCTCTTCCCTGTACCCAGCCAGTTCATCCTTGTGTTTCTGGAACTGAAGGCCCAAGAACTTTGGGATGGTGGTAGGTGAATCCTCTCTTTTTCTCTCTTAGGGAACTGTTTCTGCCTGCTGACTCTTCTAAGGATATTTGCTTCCATGGGTACAGAATAGCTCTTTCCATCCCGACAACAATCTCATGTACAACTGAAGTTTAAAAGACTTAAATGCCAGGGGTGCCTGGGTGGCTCAGTCGGCTGGGTGTCTGACTCCGATTCAGGTCATGATCTCATGGCTCGTGAGTTCGAGCCCCATGTTCGGCTCTGTGCTGACAGCCCAGGGCCTGGAACCTGCTTTGGATTCTGTGTCTCCCTCTCTCTCTGCCCCTTCCCTGCTCATGCTTTCATTCTCTCTCTCTCTCTCTCTCTCTCTCTCAAAAATAAATAAACATTAAAAAAAAAAAAAAAGTTAAATGCCTGAACTAGGGGTCTCAAAACTGGAGATTTGTGACCCAAACTCAGGGTCATCTGTCTCCAATACCCATATGTTCCCCTGTCGTGACCAAAAACATAAAATAAAAGCCTGTTCTCTTTACTATGCTAAGAGAATACTAGAAAAAGTAGAGAGATTTGAATTCCTAGGAGTTCAGATGCTAATATACTCTGACCTAACAAGCTAAAACCACTATTTAAAAACTGATAGTAAAAATACTACTTAAAGAAGATTCAGATATAAAGCAGTAGGAAAGTTAAGGAAGGGGGGGATGTATTTAGGGAAAATGTGGCCCAAGGATTTGAATTGGCTTTGGGGTTTGGGGCTTGCCACTGTGACAGAGAAGAAGGCCAGACAGAATGGCACTCTTGGGTCCCTGAGAAGTCCGGGAGTCTGGAGAAGGGCTGAGCAATCAAGTGGGAAGTCTTCTAACCATGAGCTGTAACTTAGACCAACAGCTTTCTAGGATTTCCCCCCAGCAAATCCATTTGCTTTATACTGCATTATTTCTCTCTCAAGGAAGTATTTTCACATCAGACATTCACCAGTGATGCTGATGTGTGAGCAAGTGTTTGGGCCCTAATCTCAGCGTTTCCCTTTATTAGCTGAGTGACAGTTCACCTCTCTGGACCTAACATTTCCCTATAAAAATGCAGAGACACAGTAGCTAATTGGTTTCTAGGTTGCCTTCCTCAGCTTTCTTATTCCATGAGTGGTCAATGCCATGGCATTTTGGGTTCCTCTTGCATTTGGAACACACTGGGGAGTTATGTTAATCCACTTCATTCCTCCATTAATGGACTCATGAAAGGATTTGTCAGGTCAATTATGAAAGATACATGAGTAAAGAAAACAAATACAGAAAGCAGAGAAGAAGAGATACTCTGTGATGTATAACTGTGAGGTTCGGAGTAAAGGCACAGTTTAGAGGCAATGGGAGAGCGGCAGTCACCCTCACTGTAATGGAGGGCCATATGAAGCTATAACAGGGCCAGGAGGCAGCTCTGAGCACCAGAGTTGGGTTTGGGCACGTTCTGTCCACACCATTCAGCTCTGCTGGCACACTGTTTATCAAACATCATTTCCTGTCTGTATGAGCAGGGTAACAATCTCCATTTCCCTTAGAAAATAAATGGAATAATACCATCTACTCCTTCATGGTATTATATCATCCCTAAAAGGAAATAAGATAAGCCCATTTAAATATAAATAAGGTATATGATTATTCCCATTTCTTTGAAATACTGACACGTTTTGTGTAAAAGATATATGATCAATGTTATATAAGAAATTACCTATTCCAGGGGCGCCTGGGTAGCTCAGTTGGTTAAGGGTCTGACTCTGAATTTTGTCTTAGGTCATGGTCTCCCGGTTCGTGAGTTCGAGCCCCACATTGGGCTCTGTGCTGGCAATACAGAGCCTGCTTGTGACTCTCTCTCTCTCTCTGCCCCTCCCCCACTTGTGTGCGCTCTCTCTCTCTTTCAAAATACATAAATAAACTTAAAAAGATAAAAAGTACCTATTCCATGAAGGACATTTTTCTTGTACCCAGAAAATGGATCATTTGCAAAGAGGAGAGCCACCCTGGCACAGGTCATAGATAAATAAGGTTTGGGGGGTGGTGCAGCCACTTGCACATCCCTGTCACCCACAGACATGGCCCCTGTAGCAATGTTTGCATCTGCAAAGCCAGGCTGTACGTGGCCCACCTGTAGTGAAACACTCATGTAACAGATACTCCCTTCTGAAAAGTTAGAATCAGATCTGAGAGATGGTAGGAAGTTTCTGTTGGTACTTAAACCAGAACACCCTGGCACATCCCAGTTTGGCCCAGTGCAAGGAGAAGCTGAGAAAACAATAAAGAGATGAGCGGGGAGATGAAGTATCGACAGAGACAGATGAAGCCGCTGAGGCCAGACCATCACGTGGCTCTTCTGTGCTTCCTGCCTGTGTCTCGAATGCAATACCCTCGCATCCCGTAAGCTCTACTGTTTTGCTTACACAATTGTGAGTAGATATCTGTTACTTAAACCCAAAGGATCCCTAATTAAATATCCTGACTTCCAAGACCTCTTTCCCTTTCTTATTTTTGTTTAAGGCTTCTCGTAGGTGTGTGAGATCTGGTGAAATATCAGTGGAGTGGGAGATGAAAACAGGTTCATTTTACTAGTAATGGCTGCTGGTCAAGCAAGCCCCTTCCAAGTCTGATGATACTATAGGCTGCTTGGTTGTTTGTCTGGTCCCCCTAGGTCAGTGTTTATCCTCGGTTTTCTTTTAGACGTTGGAGGAGGAAGAAGGGACACTCTGTCCTTGGCATGACTAGTATTGCTCGGTGGTACATCTGTTGACCTAAGTCATTAATGGGGCCTTCCAGAAGCAGCCAGTCCTTGCTCAAGCAGTAGGTCAGCCATTCTGATTAGAATCAGCATCAACCACCCATGAAGCTAGAAGCGTCCCCCGTGATTTATTGTTACAATAAAGCCTCACTAATTAACTATAATTGGGAGGAAAAGCTTGTCGCAAATTTAAGACTCTGAAAGAAACAACATTTTAATTTCTTCCAACTTTGCACAGTGATTTAAATTAGGTTAAGCAAGTATACTTGACTTAATGTATAAATAAAAATTATTTCTAGATAGCACCTCAACTTAATAGGTGCATTTTTGGTATGTAAATGGTCTTTGGAACAGCTTGTTGTTTTAGGCAGGCAATTTAAGCATTCCACTTATGTTCTTATAGTATTAATAGTTTAGAACGTGCTTTTCAACACTGAAAAATCAATAAGTTAATCTTTTTTAATGTTTATTTTGAGAGAGAGAGGGAGAGCGCACTCATGTGAGAGCAGGAAAGGGGCAGAGAGAGAGAGAATCCCAAGCAGGCTACAAGCTGTCAGTGCAGAGCCCAACACAGGGCTCGAACTCACAAATCACGAGGTCATAACCTGAGCCGAAATCAAGAGTTGGACGACTGAACCACCCAGGCGCCCCTGATTAAGTTAATCTTAACACTTGTCAAAATTATTTTTAAGCAAGTAGGGTCTGAATGGCGGAGATTATTGTTATCTTTGGATCAATACGACAATGATTGGGGGAACAATGGTATGAGTTAGCGTGTCATGAAAACCTATTTTAAAGCTTCCTACATCTTTCATAGGGATTTACATTGCAGTTGAAAATGAAGTGATTTATTTAAGAGTCCAGTGGAGTGATTGTGCTGTGGATGTGCTAAAAATCATTTCTCCTGCATATTTGATGACGCTGTGATCTTTAGACGACGGTTCCAATTTATAAGGAGATGAAGGTACATGCAAATAAGCCTGTGATGGGGTGTTTGGTGCCCCAAATCATTTCTCCCGATTGTTTATTTGCTGCTTATGAAATCTAACGAAAATGAACTGGGATGCCAAAACTGGTGTGGTGAATAGCAATGTCTTAAATGGCTACACTTAATTTTAAGACTGCAAGAATGTCTCATCAGATCACCTGATGTGAGCTGCTTTGGGCTATCAAGGCACAGAATTTTTGTTTCCGTGGGCGGGGGTGATGGGGAGGGGGGGCCGGAGAAAGCCTGACTCATGCTGGCCATTCATTTTCCAGGGAACCCTCCTCCCACCTGGTTCCTCTCCTTCCTGTTGCACTGGGTGGTTTCAGCTTTCTGCCTTGCTTTTAACCTGAGCCCATAAAAATCACCTACTTCAGTAGAATGGAACATGCCTGAAAACTAAGGCAAGTTTTAGAACCCCTTGGAAACTGGGTACATTCTGGTGTTCCTTCCTGCAGAAGTAGGGGCTGCAGCCTTGCCCCACTGGGCCCAGAAGTACATCTTTGACTCCATGGGGTCAAGTCTGCTGGAGGCATGCCCTTGATAGATCTCCCCAGGCAGTCGAGATGGGACTAAACATGGCATTATCATTGCCACTTAGTAAAGAAGGATGAAAAGAAATGTTCTGTTGTTGAAGGCCATGGTGTGTGCTTTGTTCCCACTTGTACTTCAGCCTCTGGACAGGAATGACTGATGGGTGTGGGTAACTTCACCCCCGAGGAATTCACTGCACTTACCCAGGGCACCAGCCTTTGTCCCAGTTATTATGGGCTTCAACATTTTTTTTATTTAAAAAAAAAATTAATCTTTATTTATTTTTGAGAGAGTGTGAGCAGGGGAGGAGCAGAGAGAGAGGGAGGCACAGAATCAGAAGCAGGCTCCAGGCTCTGAGCTGTCAGCACAGAGCCTGATGTGGGGCTCGAACTCACAGACCTCAAGATCATGACCTGAGCCGAAGTTGGACGCTCAACCAACTGAGCCACCCAGGCACCCCAACATTTTTTTAACCTTTGTTTATTTTTGAGAGAGCGCAAGCCGGGGAGGGGCAGAGAGGGGGGAAGGGGGAAGGAGCCAAAGCAGACTGAGCTGTCAGCAGAGAGCCCGATGCGAGGCTTGAACGCACAAACCACGAGATCGTGACCTGAGCCTAAGTTGGACGGTCACCCGACTGAGCCACCTTGGTGTCTTGGGTTTCAACATTTTTAAGTGTGTCATTGGTTTGGCACCTTTGCTTCCTTTCTGCAGTCTTTCATCTTGCATAAAAATAAAGCACGTGTGAGATACCAAAATCAAATTTTCCGAAAGAAAGATAGGAAAGAAGCCGGCGCTGATGACATAAGCACGGCCTCCCTCCCAGTGACTCTGCTGTTGCCTCTGGTGCCACAGCCAGTCTCTGTGCATACATCCAGTGGTGGCCTCCTGACCACAGTGTGCGTGTGGCTTGGAGCAGATGGCTGGGGCAGAGTGCTAGGCATCCCTCTGCCTGACTTCTCATCCAGACCCCGCTATTCACTATTTCTATAACCTCAGGAACATTACCGCATCTCTCCAGGCCTTGGCTTTATGAAAAATAAATAAGAGTAAGGGCTCAATAATCGCTAGCTAGCTTCGTGACATTAGGTGTAGGGTTCTGTATGGGCCTCTATGTATCTTGGGACAGAATTAGTCTCCATGTCTTATCTAGCACTTCTTTGCAATAGGGAAATAACGCTTCACATTTTGAAGTACTTGGACCCACATCTGTTGATATTTTGTCCAATTGAATGTTAATTAAATGATGCTTGCTTAACAGGTGAGGTGATACAGTACATTTACAGCCAAATGTCAATCTAAAATGACTACAGTAAGGGGGCGGCCAGATGGCTTAGTCCCTTAAGTTTCTGACTCTTGATTTCAGCTCAGATCATGATCTCACGGTTGTGGGATCAAGCCCCACGTCGGGCTCTGTGCCAAGCATGGAGTCTGCTTAAGATGTTCTCTCCCTCTCTCTCTGCCCCTCCCCCTCTAGCACTCTCTCTCTCTCTCAAAAATAAATAAATAAGCATTAAAAAATAAAGAGACAAAATAGACAAAATGACTACAGTAAGAAGTTTCAGCTAGCTAGATATAGGGGAGAGGACGAGGGAGGGGTTTCTGCCTCATGCAGCGGGTGGTCGATGGTACTGTTTGCCAGGCAGGGATCACAGGGGAATGCTCCTCACACCGCTAGATGATCAGTCTCCTTGTTTTATTGTGCTTCGCTTTATTGCACTTTGTTGATTTTGTGTCTTTTTACAAATTAAGGGTTTGTGGAAACCCTGCGTCGAACAAGTCTATTGGCACCATTTTTCCAATAGCATTTGCTCATGTGTCTGTGTCACATTTTGGTAATTCTTGCAAAATTTCAAGCTTTTGCATTATTATTATATTTGTTATGGTAACCTGTGGTAAGTGATCTTCGATGTTATTATTATAATTGTGCTAGGGCACCAAAATGTAATGATTAGGTTAATCAAGGAAGGCAAGTCAAAAGCCGAGATAGGCTGAAACCTAGGTCTCTTGCACAGTAAGCCAAGTTGTGCATGCAGAGGAAACGTTTTTGAAGGAAGTCAAAGGTGCTATTCCAGCCAACACGTGGATGATAAGAAAGCAAAACTGATTTACTGCTGATCTGGAGTAACTCTGAGTGGTCTGGAGAAAAGATCAAACCAGCCGTAGCGTTCCCTTTAGCTGAAGCCTCATACAGAGTCAGGCCCTACCGCTCTTCAAATCTTCAGTTCTGTGGAGGCTGAGAGAGGTGAGGAAGCCGAAGAAGACAAGATGGAAGCTAGCAGAGGTTGGTTCATGAGGTTTAAGGGAAAAAGTCATCTCCATAACATAAAAGTGCAAGGTAAAGCAGCAAGTGCTGATGTAGAAGCTGCAGAAAGTTCTCCAGAAGATCTAGCTAAGATAATTGATGAAGGCAGCTACACTAAACAGATTTTCAATGTAGACAAAACAGCCTTATAGTGGGAGAAGATGTCATCTAAGACTTTCATAGCTAGAGAGGAGAAGTCAATGCCTGTCTTTAAAACTTCGAAGGGAAGGCTAACCCTCTTTGTAGTAGCTAATGCAGCTGGTGACTTTAAATTGAAGCTAATGCTTATTTACCATCCTAAAACTCCTAGAGCCCTTAAGATTTATGTTAAATCTATTCTGCTTGTGCTCTATAAAACCACAAAGCCCAAATGACAGCACATCTGTTCACAATGTGGTTTACTAAATATTTTAAGCCCACTTTTGAGACTTACAGCTCAGAAAAAAGATTCTTGCAAAATATTACCACTCATTGACAATGTGCCTGGTCACCCAAGGGCTCTGATGGAGATGTACGTGAGATGAATGGTGGTTTCATGCCTGCTAGCACAACATCCCTTCTGTAGCCTGTGGATCAAGGAGTAATTTTGACTTTCAGGTCTTCTTATTTATTATAATAAGATTTATTATAGAAATACCCATTTTTATAGTATTTCTTATAGACATATATTGTGTAAGGCTTTAGTTGCTATAGACAATTCCTCTGATGGATACAGAGAAAGTCAATTGAAAAATTCCCAGAAAGGATTCACCATTCTGGATGTCATTAAGAACATTTGTGATTCAATAGGAAGAGGTTGAAAATATCAACATGAACAGGAGTCTGGAAGAAGTTGATTCCAACCTTCATGGATGACTTTCAGTAATTCAAGACTCGAGTGAAGGAAGTCACTGCAGATGGGGTGGAAATAGCAGAGAACTAGAATTAGAAGTGGAGCCCGAAGATGTGACTGAATTGCTACCACCTCATGATCAAACTTGAACAGATAAGGAGTTGCTTCTTATGAATGAACAAGGAAAGTGGTTTCTTTGAGATGGAATCTACTCCCAGTGAAGATATGTGAAGATTGTTGAAATGACATAATGGAAACAGCATGATTTGAGAGGATTGACTCCAATTTTGAAAGAAGTTCTACCGTGGGTCAAATGCTATCAAACAGCACTGCATGCTACGGAGAAAGTATGTGCGAAAGGAAGAGTCTATTGATGGGGCAAATTTCATCGTCTTATTTTAAGAAATTGCCACAGCCACCCGAGCCTTTAGGGGCCACCACCCTGATCGGTCAGCAGTCATCAACATCAAGGGAAGACTTTCCACCAACAAAAAGAGTATGACTTGCTAAAACCTCAGATGATGGTTAGCATCTTTTAGCAATAAAGTCTTTTTTTGAGTTTATTTATTTATTTTGAGGGAGGCAGAAATAGCATGAGTGGGGGAGGGATAGAGAGAGAGAGGGAGAGAGAGAGAATCCCAAGCAGGCTCCGCACTGTCAGCACAAAGCCCAATGCAGGGCTCGAACTCACAAAATCACAAGATCATGACCTGAGCCGATACCAAGAGTCAGACATTTAACCACCCGAGCTACCCAGGTGCCCCAGCAATAAATTATTTTTAATTAATGCATGTGCATTGTTTTTTTTAGACACGATGCTTTTGCACACTTAATAGACTACAGTATCCTGTAAAACTAACTTTTGTATGCCCTGGAAAACCAAAGAATTCGCTTGACTTGCTTTATTGCTACATTTGCTTTATTGTGGTGGTCCGGAACTGAACCCACAATATCCCCAAGGTATGCTTGTATTTGAGGAGCTGTTGAGTTTCATGTGTCCATGGAACATCTAAAAGAGATGTCTCATTTGAGGCTAGACCTTGGGAGAGAAACCTAAGGGCTAGTAGGTTATAGGTAAGAGTTGCCAAGTCTTTGCACCTGCCAGTCCTCCTGTCTAGAAGACTCTCCAGCTTTGCTCCCTGTCTCCCTAAGATCTTTGTTCAGATGTCACCTTCGCAAGAGGATTCTCCTGGCCCCCCAAGTTTAAGTGGCAATTGCCTCCTACCAAAGTACTTCTCGTCCACCTTCTGTGTATCACATTTTCCCCATAATACATAGCATTATCTAAACTACCATGTATTTTACTTACCTTTACATATTTATTTCACTTATGATGTTCTACCTATTAGCATGTAAGCTCCATCCATGTGGGCTGGGGTTTTTGTCTGTTTTGCTTACTTCTGTATGCCCAGTTGCTATAATGGGGCCTGGTACATAAAAGCACTCAACAAATGGTTGTCAGGTGAGACATTGAGCCCTTATGTATGCCTGACACTCAGTACTTTATTGTTGAAATGACACAAAGGGTTTAGAATATCACATAAACTTAGTTGATAAAGAAGCAGCAGGATTTGAGAGGATTGACTTCAATTATTTTTTAAGTTTATTTCTTTTGAGAGAGACAGAGAGAGAGTGCCAAGCAGGGAGGGGCAAAGGGAGAGGGGGACAGAGGATCTCAATTAATCTCAATTAATCTTTGTATGTTGGATCTCAAGTAAACTAAATTTAGGAGATGCAGCTTTATAGCTGGTACCAAGAGCCAGGAGGATGCATGAGATCTGTAGGGAGAGTGTTTAATGAAAAATAACAGGGGACCTATGACAAAGAAAGAAAGCATATCATCCTTTTAGACACGGGCAAATTTGGAAATGGACCCGACATCAAAAAGCAAGAAAAGCCAGTCAGAGCAGGAGGAAAAATGAGCTGCTGTAGAGCAGACAGACCAATAGGGAGGAAATGTCCAAAGTTGTCAGATGCTACAGAGAAGTTGGCTTAAGTAAGAAGCAAAAAGTGATCGAGAGAGATCGTCTGTGTAGTCTTGCCACCCTGTGTGCTGCCCCTGATTCAGATTCACTGCTGGCAAGCCTCTTACCAAAGTGGGTATTGTTATATAATAACTAATTATATCATAATTGCTTTTATTACTGTCTCCTCTGATAAAGCATACTGCAAGGATATAAACGGCAGAGTTTACTTTTAAGCAAAAGGTTGATGATTAATCTACAGTTCAGTGGTTCCCAGACTTTGGAATGTCATGAACTGGTGACATTTGAGGGAGGGGAATGGGCCACTGAAATATTAGGCTGCCTGCCTCACAGTCAGCTGGTCGTCGTGTTCAATTCAGATAGGGCAGTCCATCCATGGGAAGTGAATAAATTAAGAATCATTTAGGAGACATGAAGCCCAGACAATAAGATCACTTGTGTTAGTTTGACTTGTAGTCTTCATTGCAAGTCAGAAATCTTTTTGGAAAAGGTATGACTTATGGTCCTTTGCCACCAACGACTTGCCCCATAGTGGACACTCTTACCATTTACCATTACATTTACCATGACTCACATTTCTGAAAGTCTGGATTGAAGCAGAGAAAGCGCTGTTCCCAGTGGTGCCAAGGAGTAGCCTGAGCAGTTTTTAGCACCTTTGACTAGTAATCTCCATCAACCTCCCCACCCCATGCCACAAATAAATATACAGTCATATAATCTCAGTTTTAAACTGTGTTTGTTAGGTCACTGTCAGGCAAATCCCCAGCTGCCCTCACTGCCCCCTCCCTTCCCTCCCACCCACGACACACACACCTGGCACTGGGCAGGTGAGAGTCTACGTGATATGGTTGTCTGATGTTGGCTGTTAATAGAGTAAAGCTTTAAAAGGAGGAGATTACTAAAAACAGGATGGAAGTAACTTTAAAAAGGAGCCTCAACAAAGGAGGCTTTTTTCCAGGGCCAAGTCTGCCTTCGGCGATAGAGCAAATTAGGCATTCCTTTTGCTTCTGACAGTATTTCAAAACTGGATAGCCTCCCTCAGTTATGGAGAGTACAGCTACTCATTCATTATCAGATTGACATTAGCCAGAATATTTTAATGTCAACAAAGACACTTGAATGATTGTTAGCCTAATTATTTCTTATATCCCCTTTGGAAGTTCCCGTGTGTACAAGATTTTAAATAAGGAGTATGTCCAGATTGATTCTTTTTTTTTTGTTCTTGTGAGAATCCTGAATTTTATCAAGGGTGCAGTCTAATTGAACTTGGAATAAAGCTTTAGTTTCATATTTTCTGGCTAATGTTCCATAAATGTCATAACTTTGCTGTTTAATGGGGAGTGTGTTTTTATGTAATAGATATGCCAAACATTAATGAAGGGAAGAAGAGAGGGAATGACTGAGAAACGCCATCTCAAGCTCAAAAACATCAAAATTAGCAATAAAAATAGAAGTTTCTTAGCTCCAGGAATGGGAGGGAGATAGTCACAGACATAAGAGAAGACACAGCCTGATCCTTGCTTCCAGTTTGCTAGGAGGGGACTCACAGGGTGACCTTGACCCAGCAGTTCAACTGCCTTGTGCCTGTGTTTCCTCCATGTATTCACGGGGAACTGTAGTGCTCCTTTGCCTAGGTGGCAATGAGGTCTTCAGCGGGCATGGGAGTATCGTAGCAATCCTGCAGTGACATGGCCCTGGGTCCTCCTGTCCCCTAAAGCTTTGGGTACAGACATCTCATTTGGAGATTACTGAGGGGTATTTGTGGTATCCAGACTCAGCAGATCTGTTCATCGTTAAATGAAAAGGCTTAATATCAACTGGGACTTAACGTAGCAGAACCAGCTTGAATTTAGTTGGAAGTATGAATCAGAGAAGATTTTCAAGAAATGTAGTTTCATTTAAAAGATTTATAGTAACTAGGATCAGGTTAAATCTGGGCTTAATAGCAAATCTTTAAGAAGGTACTTAAACAAATCTTTAAGAATGCCCTGTTTTTAATATATTGTCTCCTTATGCTTCTAAAAGGTGTATCTATGGTGAGGATTCTTGGAAAGTACTGTCTTACGTAAATTGAGCATTATTGTACAACTATTATTTATATTCCTCATTGACTTATTAAATATTTGTTTCAATGTTATATTTTACATACTTTCCAAATCATTCTCAAATTCCTTACTAAATGAGTCCAAATAGATGACATTTTATTACTGTTATCTCTTACCCCGGGTTTTCCCTGCTCACACAGTGTTTGGCAAACATCATACATGTTTGAAAGAATGAATTAGCAAATGAATGAATGACCAAAGGCCATAGATTCAATCTTCACACCCTTTAGCTGGCCTCACTTTATTCCATGAACAGAGACAGAATCTTGAATACTATCTCTTTAATGCCACCTGCAGAGACTGTTTGTACAGCGTAGGCCACTGTCTTCGGCAGTTGAGGCTGCTGTTCAGAATATATACTGAGTGGCTTATAAACAACAGATATCTATTTCTCACAGTTCTGGAGGCTGGAAGTCTGAGATTTCTGGTGAGATCCCTCTTCTAGGTTGCAGAGTCCCTCCTTTTCATTATATTTGTCTTACATAGTACAAAGCAGAGAGCTGCCTGGGGTCTTTTTTACAAGGACACTAATCCCATTCATGGGGGCTTCACTCTCATGACTGAGTCACCTCCCAAAAGCCTTACCTCCTCTGCTACCATCACACTGGGGCTTAGGATTTCAACATATGAATTTTGCAGGGACGCAAACGTTCAGTTTATAACAGCCATGGAAGAAGGCATATTATGCTCTGTGACAAGGGGCTTATTCCAACATGGCAGAGTCTTCTTGTTCACGGTGACAGACCGTAGCACTCTCTTCACACCTGCACATTTAGGAGTTGGAAGGTGATGTGCTTCCTGGCTGCACAGAAACTAGAAAGAGTCTGTTGTGAGCAGTTTTCTCTCTCTATCAGATCAGAGCTGTGTCTAGCTCCCAGAGCTTCCCACGATGGGATGAAAAGGCAGCGGGGCATCTGCTGGCCTCCCAAGCCAAGTGAATGGATTGTCCACGGGTGACAAGGTGACCCAAACGTCATTTCCCTGGGCTCACTGGTCCGTTTCCCATTCTACATCTCTCAGCAGCCCTGTAGTTGTGTGGCACAGGACAAATCCAAGGATTAGGTAGAGAGTGCTTTTTTCCCTGAAGAAAGGCTTATGGCTTTGGGAAGTCGGGGATCTCAGGCTCAAGGAGTCATTTCCCAGCCCGTGTTCTTGGTGTCTCTGTGTCAGTGCATCTTGACCGCTCTGTCTTTGCCTTGTTCTGTGCCTCCTCCATCAGGGAGATCCTGCTCATTCACTGAGATTCAGTAGACTCAGATGCCTTCTTAAAAAGGTCTTCTCTAAGTTTCTACACATAGCTAATCTTCCTCTTCTTGTGTTCCCAGTGATACAGATCACATTGGATTCTAGTCTCTGCTTTCAGATCTCTCCCAGAGAGCATCTGTGGGGAGGGACGGTAAGGGTTGTCATGGGAGGGACACTTCTAATTCACACTACTCCCAGTGCCCAGCATAGAGCGGCTGCCCTCTAGAAGTCTGTGAGTGATCCAAAATCAGGCAATGACCTTATAATCACAGAGCTACTTCCAAACTCTCTTAGCCCTGTTATAAAGATGCTAAGTATTCTACAAGGAATTTCTCAAAAGTACACGTAAATTTATTTAGAGTATGGCCACCCTGAGATATGTAACACTGTGGCTGAGAAAATAAAAACAATAACCAAAAGCCATTAAAACACTAGTCACCTGTGTAGATTATTTCTGGATTCAGAGCCCAACCGGCCACCTAGAGAATTCTTCCCTGATTGTATTAGACCTATGACTGTCTCCAAACCTTTTTCCAAAAACAAGAAATTCTGTTTCCTGACTTTAAACCCCTAGCTTTTTCAGGTACATTAAGATGAGATTACCATAGCCAGTTCTTTTGTATGGGACTATTCCACAAAACATTTATTGGTTCCTATGAGTTTTTAAGGTGTTAAATCTGATATCCAACAGCTGACTGTGATTATCAGTCTTGGCTCACAAATTGCTCTGCTACATATCAGCATGAAGCTTTCTGGAATCCAAATGATTGGCTGGAGTCATTTCAGATATTCCCAGAAGGTCTGAAAACCTTCATTTCCTCAACAATATGCCCAGCAACTTGCATTGTAGTCATTTAAACTAATACAAGTGCTGTTTTTCTTATTGTGTCATTATTATTACCATGATTTTCTTTTTTTAAATGTTTATTTATTTTTGGTGGGGGGAGGGGCAGAGAGAGGGAGACAGAAGATCAGAAGCCGGCTCTGTGCTAATAGCAGAGAGCCCGATGCGGGGCTCAAACTCACAAACCATGAGATCGTGACCTGAGCCCAAGTCAGACGTCTGACCGACTGAGACACCCAGGTGCCCCCCATTTTCTTTTTAAGAGTAGAAGGAATACATCCTGCTTTACTCATGAATGAATGAGAGGAGAAGGCAGCTGAGCTTCTAATTATCGGGGGTCAATGTCAGGGTGTGTGGCAAGGAAAAGTGTTTATGTTGCCAAGAAGGCTGACTAAGATCCCAGATTGTACAAGGGGAGGGGAATTTTCGTGACTATGCCACCTGTCCCTGAGTCCTGTGCATCCCCAGGTTTTGTGACCTAGAGGCGATTTGGTAAACTAGTGGTTATTTGTGACATGGAGATCAAACTTTGAAAATCGTAAGTGTGTCTTTGTAGAAGATAAGGCCAAAATACCTCGCTGGATAAATGTTAACAATGCACTGAACTGGGAGCTTGGCTTCTTCTGAGCACCTGCTCCATCACAGGCAATGGTGACGACTGTCTCCCCCACACACGGACTGGCTCCTAAAGAATGGTATGAGCATGGTGTAGTCAAGAGACTGTCTGGTTGGGTCAAGGGTTTGTGCAGGCGGGTAGCTTGAAAGGTCTGAGGTTGTCTTCTACTGTCCCCTATGAGATCATGTTAAGGTCAGGCTAGGGCTTTGAGACGCTCACTGCTTTCCTGCTCTCTCAGTAAAACAGAGGGTCTACTTCCTTGTAATCAAAACCAGTCCCTCCTACCCTCTCAGAAACCTTACTACCCCTTCCTCCCCCGCACCCTGCTCTTTTCCTTTATCTTCAACCTCTCCCTGTCTGCTTTCTCCTTCCCGCCCTCATTAAACATGTGCCAGCCTTTTTTTATCCTTGCCAAACCCTCCCTCCCTTAACCTGGTGGCCACCTCCAACCGCAGCCCTGTTCACTATCTCCATGTTGGCCAGAATCTTCTAAAGTGCTGCTCTCACGTACTGCATGTGCCACCTCACTTCCCTCTTACTTTGTAACCCTCTCCAGTCCTGTTTTGATCTTACCACCTCTCCAAAACTACAAAGTCAACAAGATGTTAATGCTTGTAAAGTAAAACATAGCCTCACTCTACAACCCAGAGATCACACTCCCAAGAGAAATGCAAACTTGGGTTCAGACAAAACCTGTATGCAAATATTTGCGACAGCTCTGTTCATTATCGACAAAGACTGAAAATAACCAACATGTCCTCTGACCTATGAACAGATAAATTGTGGTCTAGCGGCACGATGGCAATGGAAAGGAATGAGCAATTGATTCACGTAGGAATCCATAATAACACGAATGATCCCTAAATATATTTTGCAGGGGTGCAACAAGGCTGCGTGATGTGTGATTCCACGCATGGCATTTTGAAAAAGACAAAACTCTAGGAATGGAGACAGAGCAGTGGTTTCCAGGCGTTGGGGAGAAAGGCTGAGCTAAAGGAAATTTGGGGGGTGCGGTGGGGATGGAACTGTCCTGTGTCTTGACCATGGTGGTGAATGCAAGACTTTGTGCATTTGGCAAAACCCAGAGAACTCTAAAGCACAGAGTGTATTTTAATGTATGGATTTTTATGTAGCAACTAGGATGTGGGGGATTCCCCCAAATGGAATACGAACTAGCACGTGGGAAAATAAAATGATGCTCATGACTTCCTTAGCCCCATGGGGACGTAGTTGTCTTTATTTAGCCGTTTAACACTACCATCCTTTGACACACTCTCTTCCCTTAGTTTTCCAGGTACCACCTGCTCCAACTTTCTCCTACTAGACTAGCTTCCCTTTCTCACACTCCCTTGCAAGGTCTTCCTTCTCAACTCCCCCTTCTACCTTGCTGGTTCTCCCTGTCAACCTCATCCACTCCCACAATCACAAGTACCGAATATTCCAGTGCCTTTCCCCTGGGGACCTCTCTTCTGAGCTCCAGACAGTCATATGCTGCCACTGTGGACTAAACCCAGTAGTACTGTGGACTAAATCCCAGACTCCAGTTAGCATCCAGGCCTTCCCTGCACCCACATCTGCTTCCTCGCCTGGGCCCCCAACTCACTAGAGACCAAGAACTTGGCCATCATCCTTGACTTCCCTCTCTGCCTCCCCTCTCTGTCCCTCACTGCTGCTCGCTACATCTCATTCCCTCTTGAACCCATGTATTTGCTCCTTTTCCACTCACTTCAATGGTGCCGCAATGGCCCAAACCACCACCATCTGTCATCTATACTGTGGCACTTCTATTTAGTCACCAGCAGCATCTTCTTCAGACCTTCTGCACTGTGCAGCTGGGGTAATTTTTTTTTTCAATATATGAAGTTTATCGTCAAATTGGTTTCCATACAACACCCAGTGCTCATCCCAAAAGGTGCCCTCCTCAATACCCATCACCCACCCTCCCCTCCCTCCCACCCCCCATCAACCCTCAGTTTGTTCTCAGTTTTGAAGAGTCTCTTATGCTTTGGCTCTCTTCCACTCTAACCTCTTTTTTTTTTTTCCTTCCCCTCCCCCGTGGGGTAATTTTTTTTAAACAAAGTGAATTGCATTCCTCTGCTTCAAACCTGCCTGGGGTTTTATAATGCTTTTTTAAATGAAGCTTAAGTTCCTCAACACGTCCCACCAGGTTCTGCCTGGTTTGCACCCCCCCCGCCCCACACACACAGTGACCTTCACCCTTTCTTCTCCACTGTGCTTCCCTGCCAACCTTTTTTCTTCCCACAGATACATCAGGCTCTTTCCCACATCAGGTCCCTTGCATGTGCTGTCCCCTTCACTCACTAATCCATATTCACCCTTCAGGCCTCAGTTTAAATGTCACTTCTGGGGAAACCTCCCATGACCCTAGAGACTAGCTTTGCTTCTCTCATGGCATGTTTTCATAGTTTTTCTTTCTTTTTTTTTTTTTTTTTTTTGGTAAGTTTATTTATTTATTTTGAGGCCTGGGGGGAGGGCAGAGAGGACAAGAGAGAATCCCAAGCAAGTTCTGTGCTATCAGTGCAGAGCCTGACCCGAGGCTCCATCCTATGAACAGAGAGATCATGACCTGAGCCAAAACCAAGAGTCAGACACTTAACCCACTGAACTACCCAGGTGCCCCTGCATTGTTGTTCTTTCGGAGCATTTCTCTTTAGTATCAACAGCCTTCTCTAAAAAGCGAGCAGGAAATGGACCTGGCTAGTTCACTGAAGTCTCCTCAGACAGGTAATGGGGAGCCATGGAAGGCATCAGTGCATACAAAGACAAGGAGAAAAATGTGTTGAATGGTACCAGTTTGGTAGTCGTGTGCAGGGTAGGTTGGGGAAACCTAAACCATGGAGAGTATAATGGAATGGGCCAGGCATGGAATAATAAGGGTCAGGATTAGAATGGTGACAGTAGGAACAGGGAGAGACAAAAAAAATCATAGGATTTGATGACTAATTTGTATTTGGAAGTGAGAAGGGAAAGAGTAGATTCTGAAATTAGGGTCTGGTGATTTGTGAAATAAAAATAAATGAAGAAAAGAGAACTGGGTTTCAGAGGAAGCTAATGATGTCAGGTCAATAAATTGTCATGGGGACGGTGAGGCTTACACAGTAAGAATTCCAAGTGGCCTAACACATAGAAGTCATATTTCAAAGACCGTCTGCATACCTTTTCCAAATCAGGACCATCTGCGAGGAAAGCTGATGTGAAATCATTGTTTATGCAGGTAATTTTCTCTGCAGGTCGTCTCCTTTTCTTCAGGGAGACTTGTATGAAGCCAGACCACATTTCACACATGGTCATGGCCACAGCATCATCGGGGAGCTGCCTGGGACTGTAAGCTGCAGATTGTCTTATTCCAAAGGCATCACACCTTTTTTTCTGCTGTGTTCCCTCTAGTTGCCACCCATGTTTGGCACAGGTGACCCGGAAAGAAGGGCAATTAGCCCCAGATAATAATGCAGTGACGGGTGAGTGTGTGGCTTACAGACCTGGTGAACTCTGCTTTGCTGAGCACGGGCAGGGGAGTAGCTATCAATAAGGCCCATGGGATTCTATGGAAACAGAGACGCCAAGAGGGCCCTGGGGGGGGCCCGGGGGGGTGGAGTGCAGGAGAGGTTCTAGAGACAGGTACCGCTCAGGGGCCAAGATCTCACCCAAGTGTGGAGGAGATGGAATTGTTTTTGCCTAACTTAAACTGGGAAGAAAAATAGAGTGGTTTTAGACTTCAAAGCATAGAGGAAAACAATGGCCTGAAATATGGGACCAAGAGGAAGACATTGCTGCTGCTGGCACTCTCGTGGGTGGGCAGCACTGGGATGGCTTTGTCCTTCTCTCCTTGCCTTCCTCATAACAGCAATCAACCTTCCAGGTCTCTGTGCCTTATTTCAGTGGTCTTCAAACCTTTTAGGGTTTTCTCATCACGCCACCAGGACACAGGGGTGTGAGGCTGCTGTTAGTTGTGTTGGTAACAAGCCCTATGCTGTTACTCTACTTGGCCAATAACTTGAGGGCAGCAGGGTGCACATCCATGTCACGGACTAGGAATAAAACTTTCTCTGCAGATGGCAGAGAAACATTAGAACACTACCATGAACATTACCATGTTCTAATGGTAGCTAGACAGAACTCTCTGTAACTCTTAGCACTAATCCAGGGAGGTGGGCATAGTGCACTTATAATATGAACAGAATTCTCTTCCCCCAAATATATGCCATCCTTTGGGCCTGAAAATTATCCAAAAAAAAAAAAATACCAACAACAAAATAAACATACCTCGGTGTTGTCAAACTATAATATGTTCCTTCTCTGCTCTGTCTACCGATCTTCAAATTTTACCATAAATAGGATGTATTTTCACTCAGTGTCTTACATAAGGCTAGCACTCAACATATAAAGTGAATGTTGCTCTTAGCAAGCCTGTCATTTAGTTTGTGTCCTGGCCCAGTTTAGAGAGTTGCCTGAAAGGGAAGAAATATCATTAACTCTTCTCTTCTCAAACTATTTTTTAAATATACTAATTTTTAGGGGCATCTGGCTGGCTCAGTTGGAAGATCATGTGACTCTTGATCTCAGGGTCATGGATTCAAGCCCCACATTGGGTGTAGAGATTACTTAAATAAATAAAAATTTAAAAAATTAATATATATATGTGTGTGTGTGTGTGTGTGTGTGTGTGTGTGTGCATGTGTGTGTGTGTATTAAGATTTATAACAAAGAATATATTTCTAGCAAAGTGAAAATCTGTATTATTTAGATGTCGATTACCCCAGATATTTTGCTGCTCCATTTTCTCCCTTTTAGTGTCAATTTTTGGAAACTGTTTTTCTGACATTTTCCTCATGAAATGGGCCAGGGAAAGCAAATTTCAGCTAGGTAGCCCTGTTATCAGCTGCTCTAAGAAAATGCATGCAAAGGACATGTCTAAAGGAGCTGCGTGAATTTTTAGTATCAGGAACTTCCTGGCCGTTTTATTTTTGACATTTTAGCCCTCTAGCAAGGATTCTTTAAGCTTTTATGGTTTTTCTTTTCCTCAAACAAAAACAATGACAAAAAAATCAAATCCACATATTAACTCTTGCCCAAAAGAAATAACACACACAAAAAGAGGAATTTGCCCTAACAACTCGCAATAACAGCCAAGGTCAAAATACAGTCACAGCTTGGTGAAAACAGTACCCGTGCATTAATAGCATACTTTGCTGCAGAAACCCAGCTGATGGGATGTCTGAGGAGACAAGGGCTCACAGTGGGCACACAGTCCTGCCACAAGTCCCATGTTTCTTTTCTCTGATGGTGATTAGTGGAGTTTTAAAATATGTAAGTTATTCATGAATTTCTTTGATAAGTTTAAATACTATACAAAGATTTTGTTAAAAAATTTTTTTATTTATAGAGAGAGAGAGCAGGGGAGGGGCAGAAGAGAGAGACAGAGAGACAGAGAGAGAGAGAGACAAGACCAAGTAGGCTCCAGGCTGTCGACGTGGAGCCCAGCATGGGGCTCCAACTCACAAACCATGAGATCATAACCTGAGCAGAAACCTAGAGTCGGACGTTTAACCAACTGAACCACCCAGGAGCCCCTGAAATTAGTTGTATTTGGGTCCCGTTTCTGTACATGTTTAGGAAACTGCCCAAGCATCTATTCTCATGGAGATAGGTCAGCACTGAAGGATACTTAAATCCAAGATTCGAATGTGGTTTTTAGAACATTTGCACCTTTCATTTATCCGTGTTTTGCTTACACATTATTGTTGCTATACTTGGGAACTAAGTTAAGGTAAACACTGTAGTCGTTAAGGTATTCTGAAACAATTCAGTGATTCAAGTATACCGATGCAAATATTGGGCTGAGTCATATGAAATTGCCACCAGTAGGCAATTTTGCTTATAAAAATGACAATTTCATAATGTTTAGTCTAGGGTTTTTCACTTGGAAATTGGTCATGTTGTGTTTTGAATTGTGTTTTGTTTTTTATTTTCCTTTTGTACTTTTAAATTTTGTCACAGTAATTTATGTATGTTGGATGTTGGATTCTTTTGTAAAATGCAGTTCATCTAGGGAGTGGGGAAAGAGGTGATAATGAGTATGAGGTTTCTTTTTGAGTGATGAAAATGGTCTGGAATTAGATAGTGGCGATGGTTGCCCATTTTGTGAACATACGAAAACCCACTGAATCGTACCATTGCAGAGGGTCAACATATGGTATGAGTTGCATCTTCATTTTTAAAAATTATTCAAAGGTGTGCAGATTGAAAGGAAGAAATAAAACTCTTAGTTTGCAGATGACATGATCATCCATGTAGAAAATCCAAAAGGACTAATGACAGCAACAACAACAGCAACAAAACACAAAGTCCTGGAACTAATAAGCAATTATAGCAAAAATGCAGACTACAAGGTTAATATATAAAAGGCTATGGCTTTTCTATGTACCAGCAACAAACGATTGGAATTCAAAATTTAAAAAATCCCACAATGCCATTTACATTAACACCTCTAAAATGAAATACTTAAGTATAAACCTAACAAAATGTATACAAGGTCTATATGAGGAAAACCACAAACTCCAATGTAACAAATCAAAAAAAATAAATTAAGAGATATGTCATGTATATGGATAGGGAGATTCAATACCATCAAGATATCAGTTCTTCTCAATTGATCTATAGATTCAATGCAATCCAAATCAAAATCTCACCCGGTTATTTTATGGACATTGATAAACTGATTCCAAGGCTTATATGGAGAGGCGAAAGACCCAGAAGAGCCAATGCAATATGGAAGAAGAACAGAGTTGGAGGACTGACACTACTTGCCTTCATGACTTACTTTAAAGCTACACTAATCAAGACAGTGTGGTATTGGCAAAAGAAAAAACAAATAGGTCACCGGAACAGAATAGAGAACAACTGATCTTTGATGAAAGAGCAAAGACAATACAATGAAGCAAACAGATGGTGTTAGAACAACTGGACATCCGCGTGCAAAAAATAAATCTAGACACAGACCTTACACCCTTTGCAAAAAATTACCTCAAAATGGATCATAGACCTAAATTTAAGCTGAAAAACTAAACTTCTTAGAAGGTAACATAGGAGAAAATCCAGATGACCTTGTGTTTGGCAATGATTTTTTTAGCTACAACACCAAAGGCATGATCCATGCAAGAAATAAGTGATGAGTTGGGCTTTATCAAAGCCGGTTTTATCAAAAACTCCAGCTCTCTGTAAGACAGTGGCAAGATAATGAAAAGACAAACCACAGACTAAGAGAAGATATTTGCAAAATACACCTCTAATAAAGAACTGTTATCCAAAATATACAAAGAACTCTTAAATACAATAACTCTTAAATAAAATAAACAACCAGGATGAAAAATGGGCAAAACAGAGGCACCTGGGTGGCTCAATTGGGTGTCCAACTCTTGGCTTTGGCTCAGGTCATGATCTCATGTTCATGAGTTTGAGCCCCATGTCAGGCTCTGTGCTGACAATGCGCAGCCTGCTTGGGATTCTCTGTCTCTCCCTCCCTCTCTGCCCCTTCCCTTCTCTTTCTTTCTTAAAATTAATAAATAAAAAAATTTTTTAAATGGGCAAAATATCTGAGCAGACACCTCACCAAAGAAGATATACAAATGGTAAATAGGTATATGAAAAGATGCTCAACATCATGTGTCATTAGAGAATTGCAAAATAAAACAATGAGATGCTTATACATCCCTTATTAGAATAACAAAAATCCAAAACACTGACCACATCAGATGTTGGTGAAGGTGGAGAACCACAGGAACTCTCGTTCACTGCTGGTGGGAAGGCAAAATGTACAGCCACTTTGGAAGAAAGTTTGGCAATTCCTTACAAAACAAAGTATCTTCTTACCATAAGATCCCACAGCTGTACTGCTCAATGTTTTCTCCAATGACTTAAAAAGTTTTATCCACACAAAAACCAGATGTTTATAACAGCTTGGTTCATAATAACCAAAACTTGGAAGCAACCAAGATGTCCTGTAGTAGGTAAGCAGATAAACAGTGGTATGTCCATACAATGGAATATTATTCAGCACTAAAAAGAAATGCACTGTCAAATGGTGGAAAAAAAAAAAACCAACATGGAGGAATCTTAAATTTTACTAAGCGAAAGAAATCAATATAAAAGGCTACAAAATATATGATGATAATTATATGACATTCTGGAGACAGTAAAAAGCTCAGTGGCTGCCAGGGGCTGGGGAAGGGAGGGATGAATAGACAGAGCATAGAGAGCCATTAGGACATTGACACTGTTCTGTATGACGCTATAGTGGTAGGTATACCACTGTCCAATCATACATCTGTCCAAACCCATAGAATGTACAACACCAAGAGTAAACCCTGATGTAAACTATGGACTTTGAGTGATAATGATGTGTCAGTGTAGGTTCACCAGTTGTAACAAATACCCTACTCTGATGCCAATGTTTTTGGTAGAAGAGGTCATGCATATAGAGGCAGGAGGTATATGGGAACTCTGTACTTTACCTGCTCAGTTTTGCTGTGAACCTCACTGCCATAAAAAATAAAGTCTATTAAAATTTTATCTAGCAGCCATTTTGGACCATGAGCCAACTTGGCGGCTGAAAGCCTGTTCTCAGATACCAAATTCTAAAGATACAGGGGGATTGTGTCTCTAATTATATGGCTCTCCCATCCAAGCCCTCAATTGCCTATGAGCTGACATCTTTCGTATGCCATAAAACTTGTGTGCTTATGCTCCAGTTATGGGGGTCAGACAGAAAACGGTAAGCTTGATTTTTTAAATCAGTAAAGTAATATGTTGTTAAAGGTGTGTGTCTCACTTTATTCACTGCAGAATCTTGCCTAGAGTAATCAGAGGGGCTCCCCTAAGACAATTCTTTTTTTTTTAATCTTTTTTTTAACACTGATTTATTATTGAGAGACAGAGAGCATGAGCATGGGAGGGGCAGAGATAGGGGGAGACACAGAATCCAAAGCAGGCTCTAGGCTCTGAGCTGTCAGCACAGAGCCTGATGCAGGGCTTGAACTCAGAAACTGTGAGATTATGACTTGAGCCGAAGTCAGAGAGTTAACCAACTAAGCCACCTGGGCACCCCTCCCCTAAGACACATTCTTATCATTTCAAATTTTTGGAGTAGTTTTCTACTTGAAATTTTATGAAGACACCAAGGAAAGTGTTGACAATGACTAACCTCCCACCACCATAGAATGACGGTGACACATATTTTATTGTATAGTTATGTAAACACAAATATATGTGGCCAACTACATCTATAAAGTATAGCATACATCTATGAAGTGTGGGTCGAGGTTGAAATTCTAGGGGCTCATAGAAGCAATAAAAAGATGAGTAGCAAGAGGAAACCTGAGATAAAGTCCCAGAAAAACAGAGTGGGGAAATACCAGGATAGTAGAAAGCATCAAGTCCCAGAGAGCACTAGCAGACAGCCAAAATAGAAAATCTCAGTGTAGACATCAGATGGACTGGGTTCAGGAGAGGGAAGAGTAGGTAGAGCAGGGGTTTATGCTCAGAGACATTCATGTACCAAAGATAGCGGCTTTTTAAAGAACCCTTTCTTTAGCTTATCCCAGAGGTGAGGACAGATGCCTTAAGAGCAGTGAGCTGGCCCAGGCACAGATAGGCTTCTAGGCTTTCCTCATGCCCAAGAGATCAGTAGGGTCTGTTGTCATGTAGGACTGAGATTCTTCTTTTTCCAGACCCACTGAAACTGCAGTTCTGCCTGTCTCCCTCTTAGCAGAGTAGGTCCTCAAGAGGGCTGCATTGCCTCTGTGCAGAAGAGTCTGATTCATTCTTCAGCAAGTCTTTATTGAATACCTGCTATGATGCAGGCGCTCTTTTAGGATATGATGGTGAATAAACAAATGAGAAGACTAAGTCCCTGCCTTCGTGGGGCTTTCAGCCTGAGATGGAAACCACTGTGGCCATCAAACCATGAGGCTCATGTGCAAATGGAAAACCTCCACTGGGCTGGGCACCAGGGAAAGAGAGGCACATGGGTTTTGCAGTGTGGAAGGAAGGCAGAGAAGACCTTCCCAGGAGAGTGGTGCGGAGCTGAGGCCTGAAGGAAGAGTAGGGGTCACTAAGGAATTGGAGACCAGTTCTTGGCACAGGGAACATTGTGATGAGATGGTGCTTTGTGCCACAGTTTTACCAACACCCTCGCCACTCATCAGATGATGACAGTTTATGTGAAATGCTCTTTGTAACCACTTCCAGGACAGGAGGGTGTCAGAGGCAGTTAGTTACCAATCTATCACTGCATTTTGCCTCCTTGGCAACAGAGCTCTGGTTCTTGGCTGGGCATAATGGCATCTGGAGAAAAGATTCCCTTTTCCAGCCTTCCTCACAATTAGTTATGGCCACGTAACTATCATCTAACCAATGAGATATATGTGGTCTATTGTACAGAGCTTCAGGAAAACGTCTTTGAAGGGGGGGGGGGGGGCGGCGAGGAGCCAAGAACATCTTCCTCCCTTTCTCCTTCCTCCTGCTTAGTATATAGTTCTAATGGATGGAGCTATAGCAGCCATTTTGGACCATGAGCCAACTTGGCGGCTGAAAGCCTGTTCTCAGATACTAAATTCTGAAGATACAGGGGGACTGTGTCTCTAATTATATGGCTCTCCCATCCAATCCCTCAGTTGTCTATGAGCTGACATCTTTTGTATGCCATGAAACTTGTGTGTTTATGCTCCAGTTATGGGGGTCAGGAATCTCAGTTACCTTTAGCTTAATGACAAGTGAGGAAATAGGTTGTCATTGAGGATCCCAGCTTGTCTTGCCTTTCTTTTATCATGTATTATATGCTAGATAAACAACAGAATACATACCAACCTCTTTTGACTCACTGACATATTTTTCTGCCTTCATGTAGAGAATAGGACCAAACCCTCTTGTAAAATCCCCACTAGCTATCTCATCAGTACTTGAACTTGGAAGTGAATGTCTTGCCACATCAAATCTCCCAGCAATCCTTAATAACATCTCAGAATCCTTTTCCTTTTAAAAGTCCCTTGCACTTGTGGTGCCTGGGTGCCTCAACTGGTTGAGCATCCGACTCTTGATTTCAACTCAGGTCATGATCCCAAGATTGTGGGATTGAGCTCTGCTTGGGACTCCACACTGAGTGTGGAGCTTGCTTAAGATTGTCTCTCTCTCCCTCTGCTCCTCTCCACCACTTGCCCCCACTCTCTAATAACTAATTAACCAAACAAATAAAGAAAGTCCCTTGCACTCATACAAGGAATGAAGAGTATCGCTTAATGTTTCCAAGGGGAAGAACAGTACTGGCCAGGTGCTGGCTGGGATAGCAATCTATAAGTCCCTTATAGATCGTGGAGCTATGCAATAAAAGAGAAAAAATAAATGAAAAATTAATGGTTTGATCACATATTCCACAACATAGTAGGTGGTGGAATGGAGTTGCCCAAGCAAAGACAAGTCTGGGGGGGGGGCGGTGGTATCTAGGAACGGGTTCAGAGTGCCCAGCATACCTCACATGTCAAGGCAGGGAAGAGGGAAGAAGAGAGAGACGCTGTAGGTATAAACAACCAGGAAGGTTCTGGAAAGCCTGCAGGTGTCAGATATCACCTCTCATCCTAAGGCAAGGTATTTTAATTTATCTACTAGGTGTGAGCAGCTATGTAACCAGAGAATTGTTTTAAAAAAATACTAACTTCATTAAGTCAGGGAATGAAATGCTAGAATTACCTCACAGCCAAAAATATTTAGGTGGCAAAAATGGATAAGGACATCTGACAGTAATGTTATCAACTAGAATCCAATGACTGAAGGGTTCTTAAGAATAAAAAGACATAGTGAATGCTACTGTGGGTCGCATAGTCTTTCAATTATTTAATGTCTCAAGTGGAAAGAAACCTACTCACTCTTTTGTTTATCTTCCCAGTTGCCGTTTTAATTTTTTTCATTGTGATAACTACCTTGTTTTATGTAGGTAGTTGAGTTTAATCTTTTTAGTTGAATTGTGGTCTTTAGGAAAAAAAAAGATACTTAGGGTTGCTGGATATATTACTGAGTGGTATTTACACTGACCTGTGGCTCTATGCCTTCCACTTACCATCACTAATACTCGGGATGAACTGTGCTGGAGAAACCCAGTGGGATGGTGAATAGATAGCCACTGGAGGTGGAGTGAGAAGAAACTAACCAGAATCTGAAATCAACAGAAATCCAGATGGACAGTCAGGGGGAAATGAAGGATGTTGAAAAGGAGAGAAAAAAGCTTAAACGTTGAAGAAAGGATGCTAAGTGGAATAAGTGATCCAGGAATAAGTAGGAAAAGAATCAGTAATAAAGAGAAAAAAAAAATTTTGTCAGGGAACGAGGAGGGGG
The DNA here is from genome assembly GCF_046562875.1 of Panthera onca. Lineage (NCBI taxonomy): Eukaryota > Metazoa > Chordata > Mammalia > Carnivora > Felidae > Panthera > Panthera onca. Next base: position 22,171,657 of record NC_138345.1, read on the forward strand.
GAGGGTGTCAGGAAGGGAGGTATGGATATAAAAGCGAAAGGGAGGGGGCGCCACCTGGGTGGCCTAGTCAGTTAAGCGGCGGGTTCTTGATTTCGGCTAAGGTCATGATCTCACAGTTTATGAGTTCAAGCCGGCGTTGGGCTCCACACTGACAGTGCAGAGCCTGCTTGGGATTCTCCCTCTCCCTCTCTCTCTCTCTCTCTCTCTCTCTCTCAAAATAAATAAATAAGCTTAAAAAAAAAAAAAGCTAACGGAAGAACTGTGTAGCTGTCAAAGTGATCCAGGACAGCAACAGAGAGTTCAGTGTGAGAACAATTTGGAATTGGTGATAATTAAAATAAGAATTCCATTTGATTGTTGCTAATTCATTCAGATTCTTTTCATTCAGAATTTTTTACATGCCCATCAAGTGCAGGATGGCTCTGGCCTAACTTAAATGAGAGCTGGACTTTGGGGCCGACTTACTTACTGGAGCTTGTATAAGAGAATTATGGTGCACAATTCGCCTTGTCAGTGTTGGTAAATCAATTGATCTGTGTCTTCATGTGAAGATGGAGTGTTGTATGTTTGTATTAACCGCAGGAAAGTGAACTATCATCCTGGATATTCAGAGCCCTCCTTTACCCATAGAAGAGAACGACTAAGTAGGAGAGCCTGTGATTTTATTCGGTATCCTCAGGAAGCAAAAACAGGAATTAAAAACATGAAGATTTATTATTCCGAAGGAGTTTGTGTTCACTGTTAATGATTGTTATGATTAGACAATAAAAACATACAAAAATAAGGTATTTGGCATCCCATTAAATGGAAAAATGAAAGGAGAAGAAACATGGGTGTAAATTGAGGCATATTTGTGCAAAGGCCCCCACAGTCTTTTTCTGTCTTTCTGTGGCTCTGATTCATCTATAGGCCTGAAAAACAAATCTCAAAATGTTTTTTGCCTTAATTTCTCCACCTAAAGCAAATGGATTCTAAAACTTTGTTGAGAAGTGGTGAGAGAAATAATTTATTAATAAATGTGAATGTGGCCAAATGGCCAAATGGCATAGGTTTTGAGTATCTGTTATATACCAGCAATGGTTCTGCATTGTAAATTTGAATTTTAAATTATATGGAGACAAATACTCCGATTAGAACAGTGCAAGTCTTAGTTTCCTCAAAGTGCATATTAATGATGAGGTAATTTGATAGCTAACCACCAAAATCTATTTCGCTATTTTTTCAGATCCTACATATTTTTAGTAATTTTTTTCTTTATGCATTCTCCTTGCTTAAACATTCAGATATTTTTGTAGTTACGAGGACTATTGTATTAATATTTTCAGTGACACATTAATGTGTACCAAGAATGATTGTGTTATGTGGTTTGTTTATACGAGTAGTTATTTTTGATGTTAGCTATTTGGTGCAAAATACAATTCATACACGTTATGGGAACATAAACTTTATTGCCATCTCATTACCATGCAGAAGACAAATATGAGCAAAAGAATAGCATCCTATATTAATCTTCCCAAGATTGGTTATGGGTAACCCAAGTGATTGTATTATAGTTTAATTAATGGAATAAGAAGGGAATAAATAGCTTCAGTGCAGCCTGATAAATGTAATTCTCTCATGGCAAGATATGTACAGTGAAAAACGATAAAACAGTTCTGATGGAATGGCTTTTTGTCTAGTTCAGTAATGCAATTTTCTTTTCTCTGCCCATAAAAAAAAAAAGATATCTCCATCCTTAGGCTATATTTTGTAGTGTCATTTTAGGTATTCATTTTTGGGGAGAAATACTTGCTTCTTCAGCTTAAAGGAATTAGATCCCATTGAACTAGAAAAAAAGTATCTAAAATAGCTCAAATTGTTTTTTGATTTGTGAAATGTAAAAAGTTGTCACCGTGCATGAGTGAAGCAACATTAGTTTCAATGACTTTGCCTGACCTTTTTCTCCTCTGCCCGAACACTTGTCCTTTGCTAATGATGATACCATGGAAATTTCCCTAGACAGGACAAAATCGGAGGGGTGCATTCGTAGAGAAAAAAAATTCAGATGACGGGGTTGGTATTTTTGATGATTTAGTTTGGGTAAATGGATATTTCTCCGTAACCTTAAGATTTTCTGACAACAAGTGCTTTGGAAGAAAGCAAGACGTCGCTACATATACAGAGGTACCGTGGGTGGTAGGACAAGTCTGAAGGTGAAACAAATTGCAATGTCTTTCACTTTCTTCCACAGCAGCATGGTTTCCTCCAAGTCCTTCTAACCTCACGTGTCTGTAGCTGGTTTGTTCAGTTGGCCAGGACAGGATGTCTGACTTCTATGTGGATCAATCAGATGGCCTTATTTTATTCCGTAGGCTTAAAGGGTGTAGCGGGTTCAACAGTGTTCCCTCCCTCCCCCAACATTCACATCCACCCAGAACTTCAGAATGTGATCCTGTTTGGAAGTAGGGTCTTTGCAGGTGTAATTAAGTGAAAATGAAGTCACAGTGGATGACTATTGGCCCTGGATCCAGTGACTAGTGTCCTTATAAGAAGAGAATAGGGGTACCTGGGTGGCTCAGTAGGTTAAGCATCTAACTTTGGCTCAGGTCATGATCTCATGGTTCATGGGCTCAGGCCTCATGTTGGCTGACCGCTCAGAGCCTGGAACCTGCTTTGGATTCTGTGTCTCCCTCTCTTTCTGCTCCTCCCCTGCTCTTTCTCTCTCTCTCTCAAACATAAACATTAAAAATTTTTAAAAAGGGGAGAAAACAGACACACAATGGAGAACACCACCTGAACACTGAGGAGGCAGAGATTGGAGTATGGAATGCTAAGAAAAGCCAAGGTTAGCTGGCAACCAACAGAAGCCAGGAGAGAGGCAGAGAAAAGATTCTCCCTCAGGGCCACCAGAAGAAACCAACCCTGCCACACGTTAATCTGGAACTTCTAGCCTCCAGAACCATGAAATTCCTATTGTTTTAAGCTACTCTGTTTGTGGTAACTTGTCCCGGCAGTCACCAATATGTCTGGACAGACAGCTTGCTCATGTCCCTCCTGTCACATGAGCATCCAAGCGCTAATTAAGAACGTGTCCAAAGCACAGAATCTCCGTATTGCTGCTAAATTCTGCCATCTCAACAGAACAGGAGAAAAGCTCTTTAAGAAGGCAGTGTGTTCCTCCATGAGTATCCCTAATTAGGTGTGGTAGTATTGAAGATAAAGGCATGCACTCTATTTTACAGATTATTTGTTGATTGATTGATTGATTGATTGATTGATTTTGAGAGAGAGAGAGAGAGAGAGAGAGAGAGAATATGAGTGGGGGAGGAGCAGAGAGAGAGGGAGACACAGAATCAGAAGCAGGCTCCACGCCACAGCATGGAGCCCGATGTGGGGCTCGAACTCACGAACAGTGCAATCATGACTTGAGCCGAAACCAAGAGTCAGACGCTTAACCAACTGAGCCACCCAGGCGCCGCCTGCCCCTCTATTTCAAACAGAAAGGGAATTTGCTTACAACATCACTAAAATCTGGAGGATCAGGATCTGGGCTGGGACTCCTAAAATGGCTTCTGAGCTAGCTCTGTCTTGCAAGTGACTAACCCCCTCACTGTGGTGACGAGGGAGCCACTGTCCCAGATATGGACTCCTGAAGCAACCATGCCACCTGCGGTGACATGCAGGGAACTGGAAGCTGTTGCCACTGCTGGCTCCAGGAGCACAACCCCTAGGAAAGGAGGAGGCCGACCCCAGAACTGTGGGCAGGTCTGGCGGTGTGATTTGTGTGGCCCAGTGCAAAATGAAAACACAGGCCCCTTGTTCAAAATTACTAAGAGTGACTGTGATAACCACGTGGTAAGCCCGGTACAGAGCCCTGGTAGGCACGGGGTGCTGTGTGACTGCTCTGGTCACAGCCTCTGCTGCTGGCCCCAGCTGTGGCCTGCAGAGCTGTGCTGCTGGCCTGCTAATCTGCACCTGCAAAAGGGATGCGTCTTGTGCCATCGCTGTTCTTCACTTAACGGGACCAAGTTCAAGTCTTTGAGGGTGTGCGAGACTGGCAGAACCCTAGCTGCAAGGGCAACTTAGAGGTGTCCTTTTCAGCTGCCCAGGCTCTCCTGTGAAGGAAGCACTTCAGAAGGGGCTAGAAAAGATGCCAAGTGAGCCATCTGCTGTATCCGCCCACATGGTCCAGCTGCAGAAGCAAAGGTAACTTTGTAGAGCTCTGTGTTTCCCTGTCACCTTGTGGTTTCCAGACCCACCCTGCTCAGTCTTCGCTTGTAGTCCGCGATACCTGACGTACGGCTGGCGGAATGACACGCGGCCCTTCTCTGTGTGGCGCGTGTGCTGGTGGCTGGGGCTACCGTGGTGACAAAGGAAGATGAGGTCCCAGATCTCTGGAGTTTCCTTCAAGTGGGTGGAAATGAAAAATTAACATGCAAACAACTAAATGAATGGTTTCGGATGATTGTTTCGGGGGGGGGGGGGCAGAGTTGTTATGTTCCAAAACACATCTCAAAACCATTCTCTTCCCTTCAACACTAATGGCACCATTTTATCCCAGCCAACACTTAATCTCTCCACTGATGTCCTCATTTTCACTCTTACCCCCTCCAATCCAGTTTCAACAACAAGGCTAGAGAAATCCTTTTGAAAACATAAGTCAGATCACAGACCTTCCTGGGCTTACATCCTTTCCATGGTTTTGCCTTGCGCTTGGAAAAAATCCAGACCTCCTCATCGTTCCTTACAAGGCCACACACCATCTGGTCTCTTCCTGTCTCTGACCCCTCCCCCACTTGCCCACTATTGCCACACCAGTGTCCCTTCTGCTTTTTGAGACATGCCATGTTCCCTCCTACCTCTGTTCTTGAACTCGCAGCTCTCAGAGCTCATTGCACAACTTGCTGCTTCTCCCCCTCCAGCTTTGGCTAATGTGTCAACTTCTCAGAAAGTTCTCTGGCCACCTTACCTGAGACGGAATCCCTGCCCCACCCCACAGTTATTCTGCATCATAGCACTCTGCTTATTGCTGCTAATCGTGATCTGAATGCATCCTGTTTGTATGTTTCGCGGTTTTCCATTCCTCTCCATGAGGCCAGAGGCCTTGCCTATCTGACTTAGTCCTAAAGCCCAAACTCAGCACAGTGCCTGGCACGTGGGAGCAGCATAAGAAATACTTGTCAATGGGCCGACTTACTGACAAAAAAGAGCTACATTTGCAGGGCCTAGAAAGCCCGGTCACCATTCATCAGTTACGGAGAAGGAATTAAACTTAAAACCTGAGCAGTATTTGGGGACGGCTGTGGAGTTTGGGAAAATTAAAGCAGGGAGTTTAAAGTAACAGGCAGTAATCAAATCATGCAGGTCAGCTATTCTGGAAAAAAAAAAAATGCAGGCTGGCTTTGGGGTGAAAAGGCCAGGCCAAAACCGGCCAGTAGGACAGATGATCTCATACTTGTTTACGGGTTGTTTTGAGGTCATCCCCTTCCTGTTCTCACGGTGCAAGCTCTCCCAGCAAGCTCACTGACTCAGAGAACAGAGACCCTGTCTTTCTCCAGTGGCCCGTGGTGGCCCCCAACAGCACCAGAGTGGCTCCCTGCTTCTTACCTAAGCTCCCTGGAGTCGGAAGGTATTAAGCCCTGGGAAAACATGGCTTTCGGGTTTTTCTTTTCAGCTCGCCTTCCACGGGCTTTCTGCACAGGCACTGGCAAGTTGGACGGCCAACTGTCCAGATTCCTTGGGACTGAGAAGGAGGCAGATGAGTCCAAACTGGGACACATTAGTCACCTTCCACCAGGCCACCAGAAAGAAAGGGCCCAACATCCTTCCTTTTTGCTCCAGATCTTAGTCCCAACAGCTTGTTCTAAGCATGTTTCACATGCCATATCCTGACTTGTGACCAATCTTCATTAAATTTTCCCTCCATTTATGGTGTTTGGTGCTTCTCTGCTTCCCTCTCTCGATGATGTCTGAATTCTGCCTCTGACTATGCTACCCTACCACACCCCAATGTGGCCTGATCCCCCCCACCCCAGACCCCCAAGAAGCTCTCCTGCCGCATCTACTCTGGGAGTGGTGGCAGGACATTTGAGTGATTGGCGTTTCCTTAAATATGATCCCATGATTACCTCTGACTACACAACTCAGGAGAAAAAAAAAGCCTGAGGATCCATAGTTAATCTAGTGACCCTCAATTACATAGAAGAGGGGTCTGCAAACTTGTTCTGTAAAGGACAAGATAGTAAATATTTTAGGCTTTATGGGCCATACAGGCTCTGTCATAACTTCTCAGCTGGGCCACTAAAACATGAAAGCAGCCACAGACACTGCAAATGGGTGTGCCTGTGTTCCAATAAAACTTTATTTACAAACACTAACGGTGGGCCTTATTTTGGCCCGTGGGCCGTAGTTTGGGGACCCTTGATGTGAAATCTCTTTCCAGATGATTTTGGCATTTTTTTCACTAAGCCCACCAAAGCTCGCTTTGTCCCCACCACCCAGATAGGCCAGAGCCCCACATACAACTTATACATCTTTATACCATTTTTACTGCTTTTAATCATTCACGCTGTCACTCAGCTGGGCTTGTGGAAACATTTGCTCCACAAAAGCAATGCTTGCACAAAGGCATTGGCGTGGAAAGAGAGATCATGTGGAGCTTATTTTTAGAGGATGTTCAACACCAGTTTGTAATATAAAAGATGGATATGGAGTTAGAGTGAATTATTAGGAGAATTGAGGTTAGCACATGGTTAATGCTTTGAGAATGGGATTGCCAGACGGGTAGGGGAAAAACTCCTCTGATGGGCAGAAGTGTCCTCACTGTTGGTGATGGGGAAGAAAGTAGCTCCAAGTAGAGCTTTTAAAGGTAAGTTCTGGATATTGGCTCTTTTGTTTTTTGTATTTCCAATTAAAAAGCATCAAACCGTGGGGTCAGTGGGCAGGCCTCTGTGATGGTGAGTGGCTTCTGTAGAACGTTGTTTTCACCATCAGTGCAATTTAACATTCCTGAGTCTTCATAATCTATTTTGAAATGTGCCGTCCTTAGGACTGTACTTTCAAATGGGGAAGGAGTAGACGGAGAAAGAAAACACCAGCAACATTTTCAATTAATTTTGGGGTGCATGCTTACAGAGGGCACGTATCCGGAAACTGCCTACCTTAGATAAGAAATCAGGGGGAGACGGCGAAGAGACAAGGAAGAAACAAATGGGAAAAGAAGGCCCGATTCCCGTAGAATGTGCTTACCTACATTTATCTGGTCCTGGAGGTAACATGTGACTGAAACACAGGACAAACGGGGGCGGGGGGGCCACTGACATACTGTGAACCTGCTTCCTACAAGTCGTCCCTGCTGGTGGTGTTACTGCAGAATACCAGAACTCTCTTCAGAGCAGCGGTGCGCATGTGGGCTCATTGCTGAGCAGATACTGCTGAGTCTAGAAAACGGAGAGCCTTAACAAGTAAATTCCACACCCCCTCGAATTTGTGCCTCGGCGGGGAGTCCTCAGCAGGAAATCCTCCATATGTTTTCCTTTACTACAAGGAACTTCAGAGCCTGAGTTCATTTCTCTTCAAACACGCTCACATTGCTGGAAAACAGCACTGGCTGGCTGATGAGAAATGTCACCAGGAATACAAGGGGACGCATTCAGACAGAGATAGGGGAGCAGTTACAGTTCTGAATTTGATGCTAGTTTTGGAGAGGTTTTAATTTTCCTTTGCTGCTTACATTGTGGACTTTGGGGGGGGGGGGTTTGTTTTGTTTTTAAGGACAGTCTTTGTGTTTGACTATCTCCTAGTAGAGCTTGAATACTTGGAGAAATAAACCCAAAAGGAAGATTTCTGAAAGATGTGTCCTTTGGAGGAATATGCTCTGAGGACCAAAAGATTATAGCTCAGATCAGTCTTTGCTCGTAAACAAAAAAAGCCAAATTTGAAATTCAGGATGACTTTAAAAATACCACTGAAAGTAAGTATCGTGTCTTTGTTGTTCTCTTCTTCCTTGTTAATCCCCTCCTAAGTTTCTTCTGCATATTGTTATCTTAATGAAGTTATCAGTTGGACTTGAAACTGAAGTAAAATGTTTTGCCAGCTCATAAATAAATTACAAGAGGAGATAGGAAGTGTCCTGCACTTAACACTGTTTAGCAGGTAGCAGATGATATTTATGGTAATGTTTATGTTTTTATTGCGAGAATCATTTAATTTCATTAATGTTTCAAGTGAATATCTTTTGCTTCATTTCCTCTGGAAACGTAAACTATAGTTTAGACTGGAAAACAAGCACATAAAATTTTCTTCTGAAAAGAGTGTTGTTGCCATAGCAAGCAAATCGCGAATCAACTTTTGCCAACTTCTCTGGAATACTTAGGTAGATTTGCAGATGAACCTGTAAATCTAGAGAGTAAAATTCACTAGAACTGCAACTTCTCGTGAACCCCTTTTGAAAATGTACCATGAAATCATGTAGCAAATATGGGGGAAAGAAAACCTCATGTTCTGGCCAGAGGGCATTGAAACATTAAAACATTTCAGATGCTATTACCCTTCCTTGATTACACTATTAAGTTGAACTGTAGTATGTTAGTGAGTATGTTAGTGCCTGCTCGGGAATCTAGAGCCGTCAAGCTGATCTAGCTGGGTGAGGTGAGACAGTGCGCAAGTAATTGGGGAGACGGACTAGAAGTGGCCAAAATGTTCTGTTCCCCTCCAGACTCCTAATTTCCACACCCCCCCCCCATTTGTCAGCCCTTCCCTCCTTATGTGGTGCTTGTGAATCGGGGGGTTGCTACTGGAGGGGTCGTGGTACCTTTCCCAGCAATTTTTAGGGGAAGAGCTGGATGCTTCAAAGTGTTATTTGGCTGATATTTGGGGGAAGAATGAACAGAGGAATGTCCTCTGCCTCCTCTGGACCCCCGTTCCCCCCACTAAAGGCATCATCCAGATGAGAGCTGTCTGCAGACCAGGTGATCTGAACTGATGCATTCAAAAGAAAAACAATCTGTGGAAGCCCCTTCCATGAATGGAGAGTTGGATTCTCCCCTCCAACTTCCCCTAGTCTTTAGATACTGTCTGCCTTGTCCTGTAAGAAACATGAATCCTGTTCATTCTGGCAAACATGTTTCCCGATCACCAAAGCCAAGCGCTCCCAGAAGTGGCCCTGTTAATGTTTAGCCCATCAGTTAAATATCATTATCTGCCAGACCCTCTGTTATTTTCCCTTAGGAGAGTATATGATTTCAGTTCTACAGGTGCCCTTTAAATACTTCCCTACATGTTGTGTAGTAACTAGACGTAGACCAAGGGTAAAGTCCTGTTGCGGACCATGGGAATCTGTGTCCCACTTTTGAAAGCATTAGCGGTAATGGTGCAATCTTGGAATGGCCCGAAAGGGAGGGGGTGATCCCAGAACAGTGAAAAATCAAGCCAAATGAGAGTCTGGTCTTTGCCATCCTGGATGTCTGTAGCCTTTAGAGGAATTACTTGCTCTCTGATTTAGTTGCGCAAAAGGATTTGTGCTTCCTTCTATGGGGCACCCTCCTTATGGATTCTGGATACTCGTTAGCTGTGGAATTTTGGGGGCCCAACTCTGGAAAAGAAGAGCCATGAAGAATGTGAGTTTCACTGCTTGTCGTTAGTTAAGAAAAATGTTCAGTAGATTTTGCCTTTTTAAAGGGGCCTGTTATCTACCTGGTAAGTGAGAGTGAGCCTCTATGACTTCATTTTCCCCCAGTGGAAATTATATTGCTAAACTTCAGATTCTCAGGTCATCTCTGCAACCTTGGGCAACCCTCCTTTGTAAAGAGAATGGCTGCTTTGAGCAATTCTTTTATAAACCTGTGTCCTGGAAAAATCTGAAGTGTCATAATCCTATGGTGCTAACGGGTGGTGCTGATGATGGCGATGATGATGGTGATGATGATGATGATGATGATAATGACATTTAGCAAGAAATGACTGCCATCTTTCATCTTTTTCCAGGTGTGATACTAAATATTCTATGACACTTTTGACATTAAGCCTCCCTTACTTAACCTGCAATGCAGGTAATATAGGCAGCCTCATTCACTTATTTTAATTGATGAGGAAGAAAAAAGGTCCCCAAATGCTCCCATCAACTGGCATCCTACATTCTTTTTGTTTGCTGTCGTGGTTTCTTTCATTCAAGTGCCTAGCGAAGTTGTGGATTATCCAGGCTCCTCTGTATTACTTTACTTTGTGGACAGCATTTCTAGCAGAAAATAGGTAGCCTAGAATGGATAGTAGGCTGGGATGCATTGCAAGGAGAAACTAAGACCTCAGTAGTGAGTTTCTGTACGTGTGCTGGAAATGGATTTCAGTTTTCTCTGCTCTGTGTTAATCTCTATGTGGAGTGTGACTTCACCCCCACGTCATGCTTCTCTGTGCTTCACTTCTGCAGGTTTATGGAGATAACAAAACCTTGCTGGCTAAATGTAGCCCATGAGTGAGCAAATGTGTTTTAGTTGTTCATGTTGAGCCAGGTTCTCATTGGAAGCAAAAGGAAAATACTTAGAAGACAGAACAGTTGTTCAAGTTACCGGAAGGGGAAGGGCTCAGATTTTTTGCAGTATAAAGCATGTACCTTACGTAAAATTTACGATAACATCTACGGCTGTAACATTTTTATTAACCATGTATAAAATATAAGTTTATTATAAATTCATAAATTTATAATTTATAATAAATTTATAATAAATTATAAATTTATAAATTAACCGTTTATATGACCAGTCAGGAGAAGCTGGTCTGTAGATGCTCGTTGAAGACATGACATATGAAATCATGAGAAAATGAATAAAGAAACAACTCATTCGTAAATTTGTGAGTGGCACGCATTGAGGATTTAAAGATACTTTCTTCTTGTTTTTCTACTATTCCTAATCTGGGTCATGAGAACATTTTAAGCTAATCTTCCCCCCTTATTGCATCTTTGATTCACTGTTGGTTTACTGAATGTCTCTTAGGGTAGCACTTTCTGGAATCGTCAGTCCATGAGTGAATATATACTTTGAAGATGGCGTCCAAAAAAAAAAAAAAAAAAAAAGAGAAAAATTAAAATCAGGTATACTGTCCTCTCACAGCTTTAGATTCAGAGAAACTTGAAACTAGAGTAGATACTGGATCATCTTATCCAAGGCTTTTACATTATATATTAGGAAACTGAAACCAGTATGGAGAAATGATTTACACATCACTAATTAGCTGCAGAATGAAGATGAGAATTCTAGCCTCTGGCCTCCAAATCCAGGGACTGCTTTGTTTACTTTTTAGTTCTATGTTTTTAAAATATTTTTTTCAGTGATTAAAAATAATCAAGATATGCACCCCCCCTGATCATACAAGTGCATTGCTCATTTGCCTTTTAAATATTTTATTATAAAATATCTCAAACATGCAAAATTAATGTGTTAGTTATCTGCAAACCCACAACTTTGGTTCAGATAACTTGTAAAGTAAAATGAAACACAATACAAATACAGTTAAAGCACTACTTCCTTTTCTTCTCCCTCTGTCCCACACAAGAAATCATTATCCTAAAATTGTCTGTGCTCCCCGTGTATATTTTAGAATTTTTACTGTGTGTATATATGTATGTGTTGGGGAGGGATCCAGACATGAATATATCTATAGGTGTTTGTATCTATTTGTGGTTATACCATTACTTTGGGTTCAAATTTTAAAATATATAAAGCCTTGTCCATAATCTTCCATAACTTTACATTCAACATTGTTTTGGAGTTGTATCCACGTTGATACATAGGTGTCTAGTCCATTTATTATAACTGCAGGATAGTATTACGTTGCATAAGTAATACCACAGGATAGCATTACATTGCATAAATAATACCACAGGATAGTATTACATTGCATAAATAACCCAAGGTTGGCTGATCCATTTTCCTACTTGGGGATATTTGGGTTGCCCTTGCAATTTTGCTGTTACAACAGTACTGCGGTGATCCTTGGACATACCTTCTTACACTTGTGCTGGAATTTCTCGAAGGGAGTTACCTTCAAAGGGAGCTGAATTGTTGGGTCATAGGGGTGCACATCTGTGCTAGGTATTGCTGAATTACCCTCCAGATGGGACTGATGTGTTCAGCCATCAACCATGCTGAGCAGTAGTTCTAAACTCCAGCTGAGAAAAAATAACTTAGCCTTTTAAAATTACTAATGCCGCAGGGCGCCTGGGTGGCTCAGTTGGTTAAGCATCCGACTTCGGCTCAGGTCATGATCTCACGGTCCGTGGGTTCGAGCCCCGCGTCGGGCTCTGTGCTGACAGCTCAGAGCCTGGAGCCTGCTTCCGATTCTGTGTCTCCGTCTCTCTCTGACCCTCCCCCATTCATGCTCTGTCTCTCTCTGTCTCAAAAATAAATAAAACATTAAAAAAATTAAAAATAAATAAAATTACTAATGCTGCAGCGTCTGGATGGCTCCGTCAGTTGAGCGTGGGACTCTTGATTTTGGCTCAAGTCATGATATCGCAGTTTATGGGTTGGAGCCCAGTGTAGGGTTCTGTGCTGACGACATGGTCCCTGCTTGGTATTCTCTCTCTCTCCCTTTCTCTCTGCCCCTCCCCTCATTGCGTGTACTCTCTCTCTCTCTCAAAATAAATAAATAAACTTAAAAAAATAAAAATAAAATTACTAATGCCTAAGTCCCACCCCAGACCAATTAAATCAGAAACTCTGGGGATGAGACCCAAGGATGCTATTTGTTTTAAAGCTCCCTGGGTGATTGTAATGTACAACAACAGTAAGGAACCACTGATTTAGCATTTCTGTTTCGCTGCATCTTCCCAATAATTGGCATTATCAGACATTCTATTTCGCTAATATCTTGGATGTAAGGACTTTCTAATTATGAGTGAAGCTAAGTATACTTGTATAATGTTATTGAGTATTATACTGCCTTCCTTTGAGAGTTGTAATATATTTTACTCACATTTTCTCTTCAGTTGTCTTTTATTGTTGGTTGACTTGCAGACACTATATATATATATATGTATATATGTACACACACACACACATACACACACACACATAAAGGCACTTTATATGTGTATATTCATATACATACATATATAAATATATGTAGGCACTATGTGTGTGTGTGTGTGTGTGTGTGTGTGTGTGTGTGTGTATTTCTTTTTTCTGGACAATAATTGGGAGAGGGGGTACATGATTTGCAAATATCTACCCCAGGCAATAAGTTACCTTTTCAATTACCTGTAGCATCATTGATCATATAGAAGTTTAAAATTATTAATATGGTTAAATCTGTCAGTATCTTCCTTTATGGTTTGTATGCTGGGAATCTTAAGATATATTTTCCCAAATGACTTAATAAAACTATTTTTCTGTTGTGTCTTCACAAAGTTTTACAGTAGAGCTTTTTCCCTATGAGATCTTTAAAGTACCTAGAATATATATTTCTGTATGGTGTGATGTACTGATCAAATTTTATTTTATTTTACTTTTTGCATGAATAGCAATTGCCCCAGTACAATGTATTAATGAGCCCATCTTTTTGCAATAGCATTTAATGCTATTGAGTCTCCATATGTCTGTTTTCCAATCTATCCTTGCACCAATACTGTAGTTTTAATAGCCTTATAACACATGAACCCTTCTTTACTATTTTTGTTCAAATGTGTCTTGCCTATTCTTATATATTTACTATACCTTATGAATGTAAGAATCTCCATTTCAGAGTCACCTGAAGGACTCAGTCAGCTGAGTGTCCAACTCTGGATTTTGGCTCAGGTCTAGTGTTCATGGATTTGCGCCCCACGTAGGGCTCTGTGCTGACAGCACAGAATCTGCTTGGGATTCTCTTTCCTTCTCTCTCTCTGCCCCTCCCCTTCTCTCTCTCTCTCTCAAAATAAATAAATAAACTGAAAAAAAAAAAAAAAAAGAATCAGGGACCCTGGGTGGCTCAGTTGGTTAAGCTTCCAACTCTTTTTTGTTTGTTTGTTTTATTTATTTTTTTGTTTATTTGTTTTTGAGAGAGACAGACAGAGCGTGAGTGGGGGAGGGGCAGACAGAAAGGAGACACTGAATCCAAAGCAGGCTCCAGGCTCTGAGCTGTCAGCACAGAGCCCAACGCAGGGCTCAAACCCATGAACCGTGAGATCATGACCTGAGCTGATGTCAGGTGCTTAACTGACAGAACCGCCCAGGGACCCGCTTCCAACTCTTGATTTCAGTTCAGGTCATGATCTCAAGGTTCATGAGTTTAAGCCCCGCATTGGGCTCTGTGCTGAAAGTGTGGAGCCTTCTTGAGATTCTGTCTCCTCTCTCTGCCCCTCCCCTGCTTGCTCTCTGTATCTTTCTCAAAATAAATAAAAAAATAAACTTAAAAAAAATAAGAATCACAGAATCACCATTTCAGTTTCCATGAAAATAATGTTGAGATTTGGGTTGTAAATTGCATTGAATTTACAGATTATTTGGGGGATGATTTCTATATGTAAATATTAAGTCTCCCCATTCATGGACATGATCTAGTTCTCCATTTATTTAAAGCTTAACTTTTATGACTTTCAAATGTATTTTATAATTTTCCCTACAAGACCTTTCCACATTTTTGTTTGATTTATTGCTAAGTACCTTATATATATTGTTGAAGTGGTTTGTTTTTATTGTAAATTTTCTGTTCTTAAACAGTCTAGTCATTGGCTGGCAGTTTATAGAAACTTAATAGATTTTTGCTCAACTCTTGTCTCCAATCATCTTGAACTCCTTATTAGTTTTAAGATTGTAGGTAATTTGTATATTCTAAACAAACAATCATCATACATGCAAATAATGACAATTCTGTTCCTATTTTATAATATTTCTACATTTTATTTTAATTTGTTTAACTTTTTTTTTTTTTTATTTTAGAGAGAGAGGATGAGCAGGGGAGGGGCCGAGGGACAGGGGGAGAGAAAATCCCAAGAAGGCTCCACTGTCAGCAAGGAACCTAATATGAGGCTCGATCTTGTGGGGCTTGATCCCATGGGGCTCAGTTCCACGACCCTGAGATCATGACTTGAGCCAAAATCAAGAGTCAGACACCCAACCAACTGAGCCACCCAGCACCCCTATTTTAATTTAACATATATTTAATTTATTTATATTTATGTATTTATTTCTTTCCCTCCTGGCTAGCTATTACAGTTAGCACATTTTGCACAGTGTTAAATAGAAGTATTGACAGCAGGCATCCCATCTTGTTTGCATTTTTTATGAAATGCCCTTGACTTGTCACCATTACATATTATATTTTCTTGAGTTCTTAGTGAATTATATCTTTTATCAGGTTAAGAAAGTTGGTTTCTATTTTTGATTTGCTCATAGGTTTTATCAGGAAATTGTTTGGAATTATATTAAATACTTTTTGCATCTATGAGATGTACTCATGGTTTTTCTCTTTTAATGTGTTAATTGATGAATTAATAATTTGTCTAAAATTCGGGGCACCTGCGTGGCTCAGTCAAACATCCGACTTCATCTCCGGTCATGATCTCACAGTTTGTGAGTTCGAGTCTGGCGTCCAGCTCTGCACGGACAGTGTGGAACCTGCTTGGGATGTTGTCTCTCTCTGCCCTGTCCCGCTTGCACTCTCTCTCTCTTAAAATAAATAAATAAACTTAAAAAAATTTTTTTCTAGAATCAAATCATCTTTCTAATCTGAGATCACCCCTAGTGGGTGACAATTTTTAAAATACTCATTCTAAATTTAGCCTGCATATATTTTACTTAGAATTTTTATATTTGTAAATGAGACTATAATTGTTCGTTTTATATCAAGCTAATCTTACCTCATAAAATGAGTGTTTAAAAAGAGTATCAGTTTATTCTGTTCTATGGAAAAGTGTATATAAGATTAAAACTGCTTTAAAATTGTTTTTAATTTAATGTTTATTTATTTTTGAGAGATACAGAGACAAAGCAGGAGCAGGGAAGGGGCATAGAGAGGGAGACACGATCTGAAGCAGGCTCCAGGCTCTGAGCTGTCAACACAGAGTCTGACTCAGGGCTTGAACTCACAAACCGTGAGAACATGACCTGAGCCAAAGTCGGACACTTAATGGACTGAGCCACCCAGGTGCCCCAAGATTAAAACTACTTTTACTTTGAAAGTTAATACAACTTGTCTGAAAGAATCCTGGGTCTGGTTCTGTGTGTGTGTGTGTGTGTGTGTGTGTGTGTGTGTGTGTGTATATGAATAGACTTTCACTAGTGATATGGTCTCTCTCATTAATTTGGTCAAGTTGGGCTTTGTCTTCCTTCTTGAGTAATTGTAAGTTACATTTATAGTGAATTGACGATTTTGGCTAGATTTTCAAGTGCATTGACATAAAATTGTTCTTGATAATTCTCTGCTAAGAAAATCTCTACTTCTCTCTAGTTGTCTTTTTCTTCATACTAATACAGCCATTTCTCTTTCTTTTTAAATTAGTCTTACAAGAATTTTGTCTATTTTCTAGTTGTTATTTTTTTCAAAGAAACAAGTTTTGGTTTTCTAGGATCTCTCTGTCAGTAATTGGCAAATACCCTTGACAGTCAATTTAGGTGGGTCTATTATTCTAGATTGCCACTTATTTTCTTTCATTCCTTGAAAAATATTCCATTGATTTCTGTTACTTATCTTTGCTTTTGAGAAGTCTACTGTTGTCTAATTGTTATCCCTTGGTAGGTAATTTGCCTTTTCTCACTGGTTGCTTTCACTACAATGTATCTCACTGTGGATTTGTCCTTTACTTATCTGGATTTCTTCTGAACTCATAGGAATCGTATAATCAATTCAGGGACATATTCAGGCATATATCTTTGAATATTGATGCTTCCATAATTCTATTCTTTTTCTGAAATTTATATTAGACATATTGAGTTTGTATTATTTTATGCTGTCTCTTAACTTTATATTTACCCCTTTATCCCACAGTGCTCTGTTCCAAGCTGTTTCCTTAAATCTGTCTTTCAGATCATTGTTTATGTCTTCATCTGTGTCTAAACAGCTCCTTTATCTATGTATGCATTGAGGTTTTCATTCAGTTGCTGTAGTTTTCATTTTTAGATGGTCTATTATTTTAATACTGTATTCTCCTTTTCATACAGCTGATTCCCTTTTGTGTTAGTCATTTAAAACAGTTTAGGAGCATTTGGCTAGCTCAGTCAGTAGAACATGTGATTCTTGATCTCGGGGTTGTGAGTTTGAGCCCCATGTTGGGTGTAGAGATTACTTAAAAATAGAATCTTTTTAAAAAACAGTTTAAAAATCTGTTATTCGTTCACTCAAATTTCTTAAGATTCAGAATCTTTTATTTATTGTGTCGGTGATGTAATTCTTCTAATGGATCGTTTCTTCATGCAATTTGTAATTAGGATTATGAGTTCCTCACCAACAGGGAACACTATAAAAATGTGTAACCAGAGTGGATATAGCCAGCCCTTCAGAGACATTTTACATTTGTGTTTGCTTAGTGTCCTACAGTGAGCCCTTAGGCTAATTTCTTGATTCAGGCTTTCCTGGACCATACAAGTAGCCCTGGATATAAATTCTCAGTGGATGCTATCTTTCCCTTCACTTGGTATCTAGTTAGAGACAGACAAGTATCATTATTACTGTGTCCATTTGCTGAGATATTTTCACTTGCCCCTTCTCCTACACAGGAAATTAAACCTAAGCTTCTAGGTTACTGAATCTTGCAAACCCCTTAATGGAAATCAGTGTCTATTTGTGCCCTTACTACATTGCTTTTTAGGTCTCTCTCTCTCTCTCACTGTTGCTCTATTTTTTTTCAGTCTCAGTAATGCATTTGAAAGAATGGTGTCTTTTTATCTGTTATTTCTAAGCATTTGTAGTGGCAAAGTATTCAAGTTTTCTTGAGAAAAGTTTTAGAACAAGAAGTCTTACTCTGGCCTTTTTGACATTAAAAAAAGTCTAAGAAGATAACTTAGCTGGCTTGTTGGTGGAGTACGTATCTCTGGATCTCAGGGTTGTGGGTTCGAGCCCCACGTTGCGTATACAGATTACTTAAAAACTCAGCCACAGCCTGGTGTTTTGAGAGTAACAGGCTGGTGGGGGGGGGGGGAGGCACCGTATCCCACTTTGAGAAAATGTTCAGGCAGTGTTCTGTAAGGAACAAGTCATGTTTTCTGAAATAGTACAAAGGTCTTTTGCTTTTCCTCTATTGAGACACCAGGAAGTCATATTTTCTAAAAGGTTCGAACGAAAAGCCCAAAGCCCCTTCTAGCTCTAGAATTCTATGATTTTTCTACTACCTTGAGACATTTCTGCAACACATCATATAGACTGCTTGCAGCTTAGCAACCAAATCTTAGGTATGAAAGGTACACAGTCTTCTTAAGATGCTTTCTAGCTCTCCCTACCGCTCATCACTGTACCCGGCAAATCCAGAGATATGAAGCAGATCATATTCAGAATTTTTGTTGTTGTTAATATTTCTTGATCTTATTTGTCCACATGTAATCTTTATGACACGTCAAAGACCACATTACCAAACAGATAAGTAGTTGCTTAAAAAGAATGTTGGTTATTGAATGTTATCTAAACATGGCATATTTTGAAATAAACACAGTTGGAAGTTTTTATTACTTCCACTGAACGTGCTATAATTTGGAGATATTTTGCCCCCAGATTTTCTTTGGAAGCAACAAGTTAGTAATAAAACACAGTTGGAATAAAAACAAAAGCTTCATTTAAAAAATATAGCAAATATTGTTTCAACACTCGATACCCAAAGTTATTTCTGAAACCTCACCGTATTATTTTAGATTAAATATCTAAAACAAATTATTACAAAAATAAATCCATCCCTCTGCTGAATTGTATTCTGTGTTTGAATTGAGATGGAGTCAGTTGTTAGCTGCATGATCAGAGCACAGACGCTGAGTCTTTTTATTTTCTTAATTAAGAATTACCGTTCCAACCCCTTATCACTGGTTTACAATGGCAGTAATCCCTACCAAAACAGTTGTTCTTCTAGATCCCAAGTGGTTTGCCAGAACATTAACCTCGACCTGACCCCCTCATGGTCACAGGAGAGATAAATGAGAGTCAATAATCATTTCTAGAAAACTCCAGAGCGTGGGTTGCCTCCTAGATTATGTAACTTGCCTTTGAAAATAATTAGAATGTGTTTGTCACTGAAAACGACTGGGATCAGCAGGGCTCATGAAAATGTTTCCAGCCTTATCAGTCGGAACGCGAAGGGCTGGCTCCAGAAAGTGCTGACCTCGAAATTTTTGTACTGCTTTTGTTGATCCTGTCTGCTGATGCACATGATCTACTCATGTGTGGCTTGGCCTGCCATAGAGACTTATTCATCCGTGATATATGTGGAAGGGGCTTCCGGGCCTCTACATGTGCTGTGGCACATTCCTCCAGGTCTCTAACAAAGCTTTTAATTGGTGACTGTGACTAATGAGCATGAAGTCCCGGGAGAAATGGAGCATAGCCTTCCACCACCCATTAAGATGAGCTCGAGCCCCGAGCTTATCAAGCTTGAACCAGGAGAAGCGAGGGCCAAAGGCTTGAGATAAAACAGCCACCGAGAGTTTCATAAACCGCATTAATAATCCTTGGCCAAATTAAACTGCTCGTTTAGTGTTATTACCCGAGCTCTCATAGCCAAGTCCTTACTGGCCCTGGTCATTAAAAGTGACATACCGCTTTTCGGGAGAGTCCGAATGAACCCTACTTTACCTAAAGGTTCATCTGAGGACCTTTCTCCACGTCCCCCCTCTCTTTGTGCGGGGAAGCAATCTCATTCTTGTTGAGGTCATGTGAGATGAAGTCAGTGCTGGAGGTGGGCCATACTGAGTGAGCCGGCGAGAAATGTACAGAAAAATCCTGATTCAGATGGTTCTGCCTTAGGATTTCTGTGATTTTTTTAAAAATTAATTTAAAATTTCAATTATGTGCCTTGCCTGCAGTATAATCGAGGAATAAGCGGATTAGAGGAGACACAGGACAAAGAACTCAGAGTTGTTACGTATTATTTATTATATTTGGCCGAGAATGTCAAATAAATTAGGGCATTAAAAATCAGTAAGTTGCTGGGATCACGCTCCTTTCCTAAGATGTTAGCATTGACATTTGAAAGGACACTGGAAGTTCTCATTGGTCATTGGTATATTATAGACTTCATACTTCTAAGTGGCATAAGTGACTATGAAGACATATTCAATAAAACTATTTCACAGTCATACAGAACTTAATTCTTAATTTTAAAACTGTTATGTTCTTCCCACTTTAATTGTTGGTTTTTGTTTTAAACAGCCATCTCTCTGCCATATAACTCTACTATTTCTTGTTGTATTTATCTGTCTGTACTCTATCATTGATACACGTCCATCTCATGTATTTTATAACCTTGCTTACCCATTCCTGGAAATTGGCTTGAACTTCCTTCCATCCTGTCCAGGCTGGCCATTCAGGCCTCAGTTTTTCACTGAGCTCTCCTTTCTTTTGCCTTTTGTGGCATTAAGTTGGCTCATTATTGCTCTTAATCAGGTCCAGGTTCATGATCATGGATCTCATGAGTCTCTCTCTGCCCATATACCCTGTATCACATTACCTTTGACCTCCCCCCCACCCCCCCCGCCTCCCTCTCTCACAGAAAAATGTTTCTTTTCACATTGCTTCCACCCTCGGTGTATAAGTTGCAACTCAGTCTTTCAATGAAGACTTCCTTGATCCGGGAATCTTTGTTATTTGAAGTGTTACTGGCTTCAAAGACATGATATAACTTGATCAGTTATTTCCTCTATAAAAACATGGGTAATTGGCATGCAGTTGGAGGTCTGTGTTTCATTATTTTGCTGGATACCAAACTATAGGCCATTTTAAGGCGACCACTAGATTTCCTGTCCTGTAGCATCTTGTGTGAACCCGTGAACCCTTAATTTACATAATCAATATCACACCAATTAATGATGGTGGTGGTATCCAACTCCCTATGTAAAATGAACTTCTAGAAAATATGCACCTAGAACATAGAGTTGGAAGAATACCATGGGGTCCTTGCATTATACTTTTGAAAATTAAAAATTACAGATAAGTATCCTAGAAGCACCCAAAACAGATAAATCATCCAGCTGCTTGTAAAAATTAGAACAGTATCTCTTGAAATTACCTTCTTTTTTAAGGTGTATTTATTTATTTTGAGAGAGAGAGAGAGCTTGAGCAGGGAAGGGGCAGAGAGAGAGGGAGAGAGAATCCCAAGCAGGCTCTGCACTGTCAGCACAGCATGCAGTCCAATGCGGGGCTTTCTCACCAACTACAAGATCCTGACCTGAGCCAAAACCAAGAGTCAGACGCTTAACCAACTGAGCCACCCCAGGCGCCCCAAAATTACTTTTTTTATGCGTCTAGTGGCTGGCATATAGTAAGTTCTCAATAAATACTAAATGTACTGTCATTGGACTATGTTTTCAAGACCATATGATTAATCGCCATCATCAACTTTTCCAGCAATTTTTCCACAAAATCTCCTGCTGTTTTAAGGTTACTTGGGTGGTTCAGTCGGTTAAGTGTCCAACTCTTGGTTTTGGCTCAGGTCATGATCTCATGGTTTGTGGGTTCGAGCTCTGCATCAGACTCTGCACTGACGGCGTGGAGATTCTTGGGATTCTCCCTCTCTCCCACTCTCTGCCCCTCCCCTGCTCGCTCACTCTCTCTTTCACTCACAATAAGGAAGTGGACATTAAAAAAAAAGAAAAAGAATCTCAAAGACCATTATGAAATCAATGCAGGACTTGATGGTCCCAAACTTTAACTAAAGTTGAAGTTCTTCAAGACCAATAAAACAGTGACCACAGTTCTTCCTCATAGAAAAATGAGAATACCTATCTTTAGATTACTACATGAATGATTTAGTTAAAACATGAAGAATTATTACAGTTCAGTGTTGTTGAATATTGAAATAGATAATAGTGGGAGCTATGCAGTCAACTTTCTCATGTTTTATTTAAAATAGGACAACATGCTGAGGTCCGAGGTGGATTTGGAGACTGATTTAAGCTCCTTGGACTCAAGATTTTACCGTTATCGGTAATAATTCCCTTGTCCTTTGATTACATGGTGTTTCTTTTGAGTTATTTTTAATTGTAGAACACTGAAGCAAAGATGTTCCAATTCAACCTTGGAGTTTAATACATCATATCTTCTGCCAGAGACATTTTACTGATCCTGTGTTATTTAAAGGCCAAGTGGAACTGTTGTGGTGAAAATCTGAAAAGAATGTCAGAACTAACAGTATGGAGATCACATTTTCACAGAAATAATGATTCCAAGTCTTGTAATTTAATTTGCATGGTCGAATGAACTTGTCTTTCTCCTACTCCAAAAATATAGCCTACTGTATCCTGAACCACAGCCCTTCAGAAAAGAGGCCAAGCCCCCAAGTTAAAATTCCATTATAATGCCCACTCCACACCTTCATACACAGTAACAATTTTTTTTAATTAAAAATGAATTCTAAGACTATGAGCCTGTTCTTTCTGAGAAAATCATGGGCGAGGGAAACAAGTACTCTATATCTCTTTCAACTAAAAATAAAACACTTAACCTAAAAAGCAGTGAGACTTATATTTCAGATGGGGGCAGGTGAAGTGTCATGGAAAGGAATAGACTGTATTACCTGCAACCCTGAGAAAATAGACTTTGGGCACTTTCTCAGGGGAGTCGAGAAAATTCTTCCTAGAAGGATTTCCTTAGCTTGATTTTATGAGTATATTATGAGAATCTAGCCCTCTATGTTAGTGGATATGAACGTAGTTCTATGATAAATGACCACATTTTGGTGCCTTATCACTGTATGAGTGTGTGTGTTACTCACAACATAGTCAATGGCGTGAGGGTGAAGATGGCGTAAGGGCTCTGCTCTGGCTGATCTGTCAGGAACCCAGGCTACTTAGGATGCGTGGCCTTGCAACTTCTAGGGCCCCTACCTTCTCTGCATTCAGTCCACCAAGTGGGGAAAATCTCAGGAGACTTCCCAGGAGGTCTTCAGGAGCCAGATCTGAAAGCCGCGTAGGTCATCCGTGTCTCAGCCCACGGGCCAGCACTCAACCCTAGGACCACCCCACCCCACGCCCAAATGCAAAGGAGACCGAAAAATGAAACCTAGGTGGCTGCCAAGAGGAGAAAGGATAGGATTTGAGGAACACAGAACAACCTCTGTCACATCTTCAGTAGTTGTGAACTGGGGTTAATTGGCAGAGTATATAAAAATCCATGGTCGGTCCTGGGTGCTAACAGCTGTAAGAAAATATAAGACAAGCATGCCCATTCCAGAAAGCTGGAGCTTTACGCTGCCTATTAGAGAGAGTGCTCAATTTTAGAAGCTGTGAGGGATATATGATGAATTGGAGAGGGTCTCTGCTCTCAGGCAGTATATAGTCTCCTAAAGGAGTAGGCTATCTGTAGAACTAGCCATGTTTTAGCTTGTATAACAGGACATTAAACCAGAAGTTTCTACTGCCGTTCCTTCTTCTAATAGATAGGAAATTCCAAATTGGGGCAACAGATCAAGGTACAGATTTTCAAAGGATAATCAAGAAAGGGTTCCATCATCTAAACTTTCACAGCTACAAAGAAGATATAAAAGGTCCCTGAAAGTGAAAGTTGAGAGAAAATTCCATGAAGAGGAATTCCATTTTAAAACATTAAATTAAAAAAATTAAAAATCATGCTGTGTTTTCTGCCTACATCCCTAAGGATGAGAGCTGTGGGACTCTGCTACCTCATCTAAACTCTAGTATGACTGACCTAAACAGGATCATTTTGGGAACTTGACACCTATCCCCGGAGGCTAGGCGAGGGGACCCAGTAGACTGATGTCTCCTTGCAGCCTGAGAACCTTGGAAAAGAATATACCATGACTGCCTAGCTATTCTGAGGGCAGGAGCAAAGAAAAGTTGTAGAGTTGGAATCAGCCTGCCTCTCGAGTTTGTTCAACCAAAGGAGGCACTGGGGGCATCTTAGATCATGTCCAATATGGCCACCCAGATGGGTCCTCAGCAGAGAGAAGCCGGAGGTGGACCGCCAGATACCCCGTGGTTGGGAAAGAAGTCACCAGCTGGGCTAGAACTGCTGCTCAAGTCAGCAAGTCAGGAGAAGACCACAGAGTGGAGATCTTCTGAAAAACCCATAAAAGTGGTTTTAGAAAGAGTCAGCTTTAAATATTCACTTTGATTGACAGTATATTTCATATATTAAAAAAATTAATTAAAAAAAATTTCTTAAAAAATAAAGATTCAATATTCAAAAAAAAAATAAAATAAAATAAAAAATAAATATTCACTTTGAATGTTAAATACTTAAATATAAGCTCCCTGGGGTGCTTGGGTGGCTCAGTCGGTTAAGTATCTGACTCTTCATTTCGGCTCAGGTCATGGTCTCATGGTTTGTGAGTTTGAGCCCCGCATAGGGCTCCGAGCTGTCAATACGGAGCCTTCTTGGGATTCTCTCTCTCTCCGCCCCTCCCCTGCTCGCTCGCTCTCTCTCTCTCAAACAGAAAAACAAAAACAAAAAACTTTAAATATAAGCTCCCTTACATTTCTGTGAGTCAGAAAGATATTTCTTGTCCCTCCTGTTCCTTATTTCAACCACGGGGATGGAGGTTGGTCAGAAAGAACAGTAAGTAGGGTGAGTGAAGGAAGATGGGAACAAGAAAGAGAGAAGACACCAAGTATGCTCTTTATGTTGAAGACTCTATGTTGAGGGCAGCATTGGCTTGGGGGTGGGGAAGAAAGTTTAGCTTCAAGTGATGATTCAAATGCTCATGAATATTGGGCCGGTCATTCTCATTTCTGAATTGAGACTGTGTTTTGTAATCTTCAGAGAACATAGAACTTTTTCTTAACTACGAGTGATCAGAAAAGGCATGGTTTTGCCAGAGTTTTCGGAGTTTTCAACAGGGTCAGGGGAAGAGCTAATCCCCTTGCTCAGGCTTAAAGAGACAGTGACAGGCAAAAAAAACGTTCTTTTATGACTACAATTGGCATAGCTGATTTGTTCAATGCGCCATTTATTTTTGAATTCTGGTGGAGTGCCCCAGGAGAAGTACAAATAAAGTGCTCTGGGAGGGCCAGTAAAAAGTGCTGGCTTCTAGCTGGGGCAGAAGTGTGCCTGAACGAGAGGCTGCATGGACACCAAGGCATCAGCACCAGGCCTCAAAGAAAAGGGACTTGAATGTGCAGAAGTTTGGGAAGGGCTAGGGAGGATAGGTGGCTGACGGAGCTTTGTTAAATGCATTTCTAGCAGAGCAAACAACATAAAAAAGCAAGGTATGTGTCAATGCAGGTTCATCCTTGGTTTAAAAAAAATAGGGGCGCCTGGGTGCCTCAGTCGGTTAAGCATCCGATTTTGGCTCAGGTCATGATCTTGGAGTTTGTGAGTTTGAGCCCCACTTCAGGCTCTGTGCTGACAGTTCAGAGCCTGGAGCCTGCTTCAGATTCTGTGTCTCCTTCTTTCTCTGTTCACGCTCTGTCTGTCATTCTCTCTCTCTCTCTCTCATAAATAAACATTTAAAAAATTAAAAAAAAAAAAAATAAGGACCAGCCTGTTGAGTGACGTTGATAATGGGAGAGGCTATGCATGGTGGGGAAGGCTATGGGAAATCTCTGTACCTCCCTCTTTAGGTACCTCTTTAGGTTTGTTCTAAACCTAGAACTCCTCTTAAAAAAAATTGTCTTAAAAAAAAAAAAGGGCATGGAGACAAAAAAAAGCATAGCAGATGCATATTAAAAAGCAATTAGTTCCATTTGGCTGAAGCCAAGCATGGGGAAATAATGGAAAATAAGGTAGAAAACGTTGGCTTCCAGCTTGAGTGAAAGGCGTAAGGCATGCTTGCAATCTTTGCAGGGAATCTGCAGAAAAGGCAAGGAATTAAGGATGAGGCAGGGGACCAGGGCAAAAGGAAAACCTTGTAGCTACCCTGACCTTCATGCTAGGTAGCCAAATGTCTACCCTACAGTGTCCGGTGAGGTATGGGCATTAATTTTTACCTACATAGACCAGGCTGATAACCAAGGCGGTGCTGATGTAATAAATAGGGTGTGAAAACAAGGAATTATAGGCAGCAGAGATGACAAATTCAGTAAGTTGTACCTGAAGGTAGTCATTTCACTTTGGAGTAAGTTTGGGAATGAAATCTATATAGACAGGAAAAGCTTCTTTTCAGACAGGCAGCTTTTAACACACCAGTTTTGTGACCTCTGACACATAACTTGTCCTCTCTAAGCCTTAGTTTCCTCATCTAAGGAGTAACAATAATATGTAATAATACAACCCACACACAGATTACCCAGCAGGGTACCTGGCGTAATTATAGGGACCAGGAAAAGCCAATTCCTTTCTCTCTCCTTTAAGAGGAGAAGAAAGACAGAGATTCTTGATAAGCAGGTTGCAATTCAGGTTATGGTCCTGCCTCAGTGACGGAACTAGAGAACAAATCCAGAAACCACAGCAGATGCTCTTTCATGGACCAAGCTATCAGTGAGAATGAGAGAAGGCTTTGGGTCAGTGGGTCTTTTTGTCCCCTCAACACTGAGCTTAGGGCGAGAAATATCCATCCTATGGCAATTCTGAGTCTGTTGGCCTTGGGTGGGATTGGCTCAGGCAATGGGTGGGCCTGAGTTTACAGGTCTAGGAGGTGGTCTGGGAGGCAGTAGTAAAATGGAGAGTGGGGAGATGTGCAAGCCAAGGGATTTGAACAGCATTCTGATGCACTCGTGAGCTTTTTTTTTTTTTTTTAATTTTTTCAACGTTTTTTATTTATTTTTGGGACAGAGAGACAGAGCATGAACGGGGGAGGGGCAGAGAGAGAGGGAGACACAGAATCGGAAACAGGCTCCAGGCTCCGAGCCATCAGCCCAGAGCCTGATGCGGGGCTCAAACTCACGGACCGCGAGATCGTGACCTGGCTGAAGTCGGACGCTTAACCGACTGCGCCACCCAGGCGCCCCAACTCGTGAGCTTTTAAGGAGGGAAAGGCTAAGAGACGGGAGAGATCTGAGACATTGTGTGACCATGCAGTTGTGGAGATGGCAAGATGAGCAGGTGGGGCAGCCTGAGGAGTGAAAGCAGCATGGTCCATGGCCTGAAGGTAGGAAGGAATGGTAAGGATACAGGAGCTCTAGGATACAGGATGCAGGGGCTCTAGACACAACTCTGCTGCTATGCTTTCTGAGCCTTGGTTTCTCCATCCATCAAATGGGCTCAGGGTGATACTTCGCTTACCCATAGGCTGTGATCTGAAATTTTGCTTACCCCAAATTCAGCCAAAACATAAGAGTAAATAAAAAAGGTCATTGAGGGGCACCTGGGTGGCTTAGTCGGTGGAGTGTCTGACTACAGCTCAGGTCATGATCTCATGGTTCAAGAGTTCTAGCCCTGCGCTGGGCTCTCTTCTGTTAGCGTGGAATCTGCTTCAGATCCCGTCCCCACCGCTCTCTCTGCACATCCCCCACTTCCTCTCTCTCTCTCTCTCTCTCTCTCTCTCTCTCTCTCTCTCTCAAAAATAAATATTTTTTTAAAAATGTGGTTGGACAGGAGCACCTGGGTAGCTCAGTCGGTTAAGCATCGGATTCTTGGTTTCAGCTCAGGTCATGATCTCACAGTTGGCATGATTGAGCCCTACACTGGACTCTGTGCTGATAGTGCAGAGCCTGCTTGGGATCCCCGCCCCCCTCTCTGACTCTTTCTCAAAATAAATAAATAAGCTTTTAAAAAAATGGTCCTTGGGGCGCCCGGGTGGCTCAGTCAGTTAAGCACCTGACTCTCAATCTCTGCCCAGGTCATGATCATAGGTTTGTGGGTCCGAACCCTGCATCGGGCTTTGATGCTGACAGTGCAGAGCCTGCTTGGGATTCTCTCTCTCCCTGTCTGTCTCTGCCCCTCCCTCACTCACGCATTCTCTCTCCCTCTCTCAAAAATAAAATAAAATAAAACTTGAAAAGGCATTTTAAAAATTAAAAAATGGTCATTGGGCAATCAATATAAACATTATTACAAGCTTCATACTGAAAACATGAGAGGAATTACTCCTGTGGAACCTATTCATCAAGGACTATATACTTATGTGGACACAATTTTAAGACATCTGACACTGCAAACTCTCTTCCCAGAGAACTCAAGATACGCATGAAAGAGGCATTAAAGTGTGAGATGTTCACAGGATCAAGCAAAGGTGGTGAGTCCATTACAAGGAAGGGGTTTTTAAAAAAAAAAAATAGCAATTATTATTTTTAAAATAGCAATGGGGACCCATTCAGTATAGTGGCAAAGAACCTATACATCTCTATATGTTCTTGGGCCTACCTGTATTTGTGCTGCAGTTTCTGGAATCTGCAAACATAATGAGTCATTGATGCTTGCAAAGATAATTCTGAGTCACCAATAAATTATGTCCAGAAGCCTCTATTTAGAAAATAAGCAGGGTAGGGGCCTGGAATACATGTTTTAACTTCTATTCAAAATTACAGAATTTTAAAAATTTGGATCTTTCAAGGGGCAAGTCTTCATTATATGAACATTCATTTATCCCATATCTGTCTTTTATAGGTCACGGTATTCGTATACAAACCCCCTGTGACTATAAAATATGCAGACTGCTTAAACAAACAAAAAAAAAAAAAATAGGAGGGGCGCCTGGGTGGTTCAGTTGGTTAAGCGTACGACTCTTAATTTCCACTCAGGTCATGATCTCGTGGTTGTGAGATTGAACCCCCACTTTGGGCTCTGCACTGGGCATGAAGCGTACTTAAGATTCTCTCCCTCTCCCTCTGCGCCTCCACTGCTCTCCCTCTCTCTCTCTCTCTCTCTCTCAAAACAAAAACAAAACAAACAACAAAATAAAATAATTAATTAATTAATTTAAAAAAGGAAACAGACCAGGACATAGTCGAATGAATAGTCACCTTGGAAGGCTGTAAACTTGCATTAATGATTCTGCTATTGCTGAAAATATTTTTGTGATGAGTACATATTGTCTATATAGCCTTTTTATGAGTTTATAATGATACAAAAGCCACACCCTCCTTCATTTAGAGTCTCAAGTTATTATTTACAAAGAAAACCATTACCACCGATGACAATATATTTTGGGCCTGGTTCTTCTAGAAACATAGGCTGAGTATTTATCTCTATACCATAAGAAGGAGACACTGCCTGGCTCTTGAAATTAGCCCAAAGAGAGGCTGGATTATCCATATTCTTCACTTTTTGATGGCTTACGAAAACATGAGACCTACCTTATGGGTCAAATCGTTGTCACTATTGAAAAGTTTTTTTTAAATGTGCCATCAGCTCTGGTGTTAGAGTCCCAAGTGGAGTACCAACAGTAGCTTGAGTGATGACAGCACCATTAAAAGAAGGTCACTCTTTTGAAGGGGACAGCACTTATTTAATATGTAAATTCTGGCATATTCATTTTTAAAATGCATGGCATGGAATCACGTTTGACAGAGCATTGACATTAATCCCTTCACAAAAGTAAAAATATTGCAGCCATCATCATTGTGTTGGAGGCTAAGTTGGAGCCTGAAGATTGCAGAGATTCAAGTTCACCTTCACTGTTGTCAGCAGGATCATAGTTCTCTGTCTGCTCTGGCAGCCAGGTGGGTTGATGAACTGCTCAGACCCAATGACTATAGATGCCCCGGCTTACAGCAGAGCCACCCTAGACCCTCAGCAAAGCATCCCCCGCCCCCCAGCAGTGTTCAGAACAGAGAATGATACTTCGCGAGTGGCATTATCTTTTGCTCCCCCTACACCTTTTTAGAAAGGCTAAACATTTGAACAAACCTGTCTTTCTTGAGCTGTCTGGAGCCACGAAGGTGGGCCAAGAGCCAAAACTTTTTACCCAGACTTTGTTTTAAATTCTTATGAACTGAGTTCATCTTCTAAGCATGTAGTTTTAAAACATAGAGTAAAATCATATTATTACATAAAGTGTCATAAGCCATTTATAACTCTACCAGGATGTGCCAAGCCTGAACTTGAAAACAGTAAAGACAGTATGTTGTATTTGGAAGGTTTCAGCGTCAAAAAGATCCTATTCATCATAATAATGATGAAGCATTAAGATTTAATTATCAGTTTATTCCCTTATTAAACTGATGTCATGATATCTTATTAAAAAACATTCCATTTCTCCTCATGATCTTAAAAAACAAGCATTTAAGTAGACATGTCAGGTCATATTTGGCAGTTCTTTCAAATGCGCAAATGAATTCTGTTGGGATTTTTTCAATGGAAAGGACGTTCGTCCTACTTTAAATAATGTAATTTAAAATATGAAAGTAATATACTTTTAATGTAATCTGGGAGATGCAGAAAAATAAAAGTTAAGAAAAAAAGTCTAATGATAACCATTAAAAATTGGACTTGATCAAAAATTAAAACTCTCACTCTTCAAAAAGACACTGTTGAGAAAATAAAAAGGCAGACTATGGACTAGAGGAAACTATTTACACATCACGTAGTTGACAGAAGACTTGTATCCAGAATGATTAAAAAACACTTAACATTCAACAGTTAGAAAGCAAACAATCTAATTAAGAAAACAGGCAAATAACCTGGATACTTCACCGTAAAACACATATGGATGACAAATAAGTGAAAGGTATATGATATCATAAATCACTAAGAAAATGCAAAGTTAACCATAGTGAGATGCCATATGCACCTATTAGAGTGGATAAAATTTAAAAGACCAACAATACCAAGTGCTGGTAAGAATGTAGAGCAAAGGAGACCCACATTTACTGCTGGTAGGCAGTAATATACCATACCATTTATATGCAAACTGGTATAGCCATTCACTCTGGAAAACAGCTTGGCAGTTTCTTATGAGCTTAAAAATATACTTACAAGGGTACCTGGGTGGCTCAGTTGGTTAAGTGTCTGACTTCAGCTCAGGTCATGATCTCACACAGTCCAGGAGTTCGAGCCCCGCGTTGGGGCACAGCTCAGAGCCTGCTTTGGATTCTGTGTCTCCCTCTCTCTCTGCCCCTTCCCTGCTTGCACTCTGTCTCTCTCTCTCTATCTCCCTCTCTCTATCTCAAAAAAAATGTTAAAAAAATTTTTAATAGAATATGTACTTATAATATGACCCGGTAACCCCACTTCTAGGTGTTTACCCTAGAGAAAATGAAAACTTGTGTTCACAGAGAAACTACTGTACAAATATTTATAGAAGCTTTATTCATAATTTCCAAAACCTGGTAACCCAATCGTTCTTCAAAGGGTAAATGGTTAAACAAGCCAGTAAATATAGACAGGGAGATAGTCCTCCATAATAATATGGAATGAAATTTCAAATACATGCCACAACTCGTGGGAATCATAACATAGAAACATAACATTGAAAGAAGCCGGAGGAAAGAGTTCACCTACTATATGATTCCATTTGTATGACATTCTCCAAAAAAGTAGTGACAAAAATATAGTGACAAAAGATTAGTGGTTAGGGATTAGGGGATGGTGTGAGTAAAACTGGACAGCAAGAGAGAATTTTCATGCCTCACATGGTAGCAATTACATGAAACTAACCATTGTGTTGAAGTTCATAGAACACACACATCCTCACCCAAAAGTCAGTTCTATTGTCTGTTAATTAAAAAATAAAGTAAGTAATGGAGTATGCTTACATACTAGGATGTGTATGAGAAAAACCAATTTCACTATTAAATTATGTCAGCGTAAATAATTTTTAAAGTAGGTCTAGATTTTTAGTTGCCTTCACAGTATAGGTAACAGCATACTTGAGAGCAGTGGCCACGTTTTTGCAGGAAAAAAAAAAAATTGTTCTCCCCCCACGCCAGGCTTTCCAACTTAAACATCTTTATTTGTAGTATTCAGGAGATCATAGAATTGGTCTAGTCATCCATTCTAATCGTTTTCATGTAGTCACTGAAGAGTGCCAGCATGTAAAATTTAGTAACAGAAATAGTTATTTGATTAAGAGATTAAGCTCTTGTTCAAGAGTCTCCTGAGGATTCCTTCAGTCATGGGAATAAAATGATCCAATGTGCAAACAGGTGGAATGCTTACCTCCCCAGATGGTTAGGTGGACGGAGGTCAGGGGACAAGATAGCTCAGGGAGCAGGTGAAAGACAGCCTCTCGGAAACTGGAGGAATGATTTCTGCATCAAAGAACATCCCGTTCAAAGTAGGGGTTTCCACTTTGTTGAGGAATAATCCTACCTGGTTGATGCAGAATTACATAAAAGGGCACATTTTTGGAGATAGAAAAAATGACTTAGTGGATGCAAGTTCTCACATTGAAATGAAATGCTTCTCTGCTCTGGCCGTGGCCTCGAGCCCCCAGGGATTTAGTGGAAAAGCTTATTCCAAATCTCTGCTTGGAGTGCCCAGTGGCTCAGTCAGTTGAGCATGGGGACTCTTGATTTCAGCTCAGGTCATGATCCAGGGGTTGTGGGATTGAGCCTGCTTGGGATTCTCTCTCTCTCTCTCTCTCTCTCTCTCTCTCTCTCTCTCTCTCTGTCTCTCTGCCCGTCTCCCTGGCTCGAGTTCTCTTTCCTAAAATAAGAGAGAAAGAAAGAAAGAAAGAAAGAAAGAAAGAAAGAAAGAAGAAGGAAGGAAGGAGGAGAGGAGAGGAGAGGAGAGGAGAGGAGAGGCAAAGCAAAGCTCTTTTAAAAAACAAAAAAAAAAAAGTGAATCTCTCCTGAAGTGTGTTCTAGCTAGAGGACTTGGTTTGGAGGAGACATCCGATCTCCTCTGAGCTCTGGCATGGCCAACTCAGCGCTCACACCTCTGTGATCTGTTTAGTCTCCAGGAACCTTTGTGACTCCATGGCAGCCACTCTGAGAAATCGGCACTGATGGATCTCTTTGAGGGGATGTTAAACCCTTAAGTATGGAATTTTGGCTTCTTTTTAAAACCACACACATCTCAACGAAAAATAAGCCTTAGGTATATAGTGAACAAGAATGGAAATGACTCTTTCCAGAACAAAAAGGTAAAAAAAAAAAGAAGAAGAAGATAGATTAGTGTTGCTCTTGCTACAACATTTAAATATCTGTTGGTTGGGTAAAGACTTGATTAGCATTGTTCTTACCCTGCAGATGGTATTAGCATTGGAAATTAGCATTGTTCTTAACCCTCAGATGACTGCAGTTGCAGAGGGTCAGATTGTGCCTCCGGAGTATTTCCACTGAATTCAGAGTCCAGTCCCTGGATGGAACAGCTGTGGTCTAACGTTCAGCCATGGTTCTTTAACAAAAACATGTCTGGGGCTCATTGAACTTGTAGTGCCAAAGAGACGTAGATGATAAAAGCAAATTGAATCGGTGTCTACTTTTGATCATTTGGAGGGAGCCAAGATCAACATCCGCGTATAGTACAAGCTTACACATCTGTTATATTTATTTTTTAAATGTTATTTTATTTGACTTATTAAAACTTAGAACCAAGTAACCCATAACAATGATGTTAACATAAATAATGATTAGATTCTTAAGCTATCCTTTGAGAATCTATTTAATCCATAATATAGCTGAACCATAGAAACTTATCACTGCATGCAACCTTATTTTTCTTGGAAAATGAATTCCAGTATAGAAGGCATATGTCTCTCCAGCCAGGCAGCTAGAGAAAGCCCCCTCACGCCCTCACTGGATCACCCAGTGGGCAGACTACACATTTCCTGAAGGTATAAACAACGCAGAAACACTAAAATCTTTGCTAGGATCTGAATATTTGTACCCCCGTCCCCAAATTAACATACTGAAATCCCAATCCCCAAGGTGATTGTGTTAGAATGTGGGGCCTTTGAGAGGAAATTAAGTAATGAGGACAGAACCCTTATGATTGATTACTGTCCTTATAAAAGAGACCCTAGAAAGCTAGTTCACCTCTTCCACCATGAGTGTTCCAGCAAGAACTCAGCAGTCTGCAGCCCAGAAGAGGGCCCTCACCGGATCAG
The DNA here is from genome assembly GCF_046562875.1 of Panthera onca. Taxonomy (NCBI): domain Eukaryota; kingdom Metazoa; phylum Chordata; class Mammalia; order Carnivora; family Felidae; genus Panthera; species Panthera onca. The sequence continues at coordinate 22,205,630 of NC_138345.1, forward strand.
GTTTGAGCCCTGATCTTGGACTTCCAACTTCTAGAACTATGAGGAGTAAACATCTGTTGTTTATAAGTCACATAGTCTCTGGTATCTTTATTATAGCAGCCTGAACAGAATAAGACAAACTTATTTTTAAAGAGTTTGATAGAAATATTTTATATGCATATATACTTAGAATTTATTTTTTATACACTTAATAGATATTATTATTTATTATATATCAAATAAATATAATATATATAATGGGGAAAATGAGAACTTTGGTGAACTTCCTTAACTAAGTTTAGTATTGCTTTCATATTGAATCATACGTAGAGATCACTAGGGCCTCTGAAGGTCTTGGTCAGGGCCTGCTTCCTCCATCCTGTCATATTTCTGCCTTCGTCAGTTCCCACAATGTTGGCGCTTGCAGCAGAATCTGAATCTGGGGGTAGCTTCCTGAGGGGCCTCAGCAGGCATTGAGGACTGTGGTGGAGGTGGGTTTCATGACATGGAGTGGCAGGGTAGGGTAGAGGGTTTCTCTCCAGCTCTTCTGTAAGCTGGTACTTGTAGGGATTCCAGTAGCAGGGGAGCCAATGGTTCAGAAATTGGGTCCTGCCTTCCTAAACATCATATATTTCATGTACTCCAGGGGTATCATGGCCACCTCAGAAAGTACGAGTGTATGAAATGTTTTGTTGTTTATGTTTTACATGAATGGAGAAGACTCCATAATGAAAGAGGACAATCTTGTGGGAAGGCCAAATGACAGAGACTGAGATTGGATGCAGGTGATCTTGAAAATGTTTAGGAAATGGAAACCTGATAGAAATCACATGGGTCTGAGGGAGAAGTAATCTTTGTTCAAGATTTTGAGTTTGTGGGGTGCCTGGGTGGCTCAGACATTTAAGTGTCTGACTGGGGCTCAGGTCATGACCTTGCAGTTCAGTGTCTCCCCCTCTCCTTGCCTCTCCCCTGCTCTCTCTCTCTCTCTCAAAAATAAATAAACATAAAAAAAAAGATTTTGAGTTTACAGTAGCAAAATTAAATGAATGAACAAACAAACCAATTTTTAAAATGGGCAAAGAATGTGAACAGGCAAGTCTCCAAAGAAGCCATTCAAGTGGACAACAGGCACATTAAAATGTGTTCAGTATCACTAATCATAAGGGAAATGTAAATCTAAACCAGAATGATATATCACCCTTAGACCTATTGGGATGATCATTATCAAAAAAGAAAAGAAAAGAAAAGAAAAGAAAAGAAAAGATAAGAAAAATAAAACAAAAAACAAAACAAAACAAAAAACAAATACCAAGTGTTGGTGAGGATGTGGAGAAAAGGCAACCATGCTCTTAGTGAGAATGTAAATTGATGCAGCCATTATGGAAAACAGTATGGAGGTTCCTCAAAAAATTAAACTTAGAACTACCATATGATCCAGGAATCCTACTTGTGGGTATTTATCTGAAGAAAATGCAATCAGGGTCTTAAAGAGATATCTGCACTCCCATGTCCATTGCAACATTATCCACAATAGCCAAGATATGGAAACAACCTAAATGCCCATCTACTGATGGAGGGAAAAGGCAAATGTGGTATATCTTTATCTATCTATCTATCCATCTATCTACCTATCTGCCTGTCTATCTATTTTGCTATTTGTGAGAATATGAATGGACCTGAAGCACATTATGTTAAGTGATCTTACTTATGTGTGGAATCGAAAATAGTCAAGCTTATAGAAGCAAAGAGTAATGGTGGTTGCCAGAGGCTGAGGGGAGTAGGAAAAGGAGAGGTGATGGTCAAGAAGCATGTTAGTCAGGATTCTCTAGAGAAACAGAACCAATAGGATATATTTAGATATATACAAGAGGAGGCTTATTAACAGGAATTGGTTCATGTGATCACGGAAGCCAAGAAGTGCCATCATCTGCCATCTGCAAGCTGGAGAACCAGGAAGGCCAGTGGTTTAACCAGCCTGAGTCTGAAGACTTGAGAACCAGCAATGCTGATGTCCAAGAACAGGAGAAGACGCATGTCCCAGATAAAGCAAAGAGAACAAATTTGCCTTCCTTCACCTTTTTGTTCTCTTCCTGCCCTCAACAGGTTGGAGGATACCCACTTGTGTTGGAGAGGACAGTCATTACTCCATCTACCAATTCACATGCTAATCTCTTCCAGAAACACCCTCACAGACACACCCAGAAATAATGTTTTAACAGCTTATCTGGGCATCCCTTAGCCTAGTCAAGTTAACCCATAAAATTAACCACCATAGGATACACAGGTCCAGTTAGGCAAGGTAAATAAGTCTGGAAATCTATAAAGGCATACCTCAGAGATATTGTGGGTTTGGTTCCAGACCACTGTAATAAAGACCGTATTGAAACAAAGCAAATCAAATGAACATTTTGGTCTCCACTGCATATAGAAGTTATGTTTACTGTGTATTATTGTCTATTAAGCGTGCGATAGCATTATGTCTAAAAAAGGCAATGTACGTACCCTAAATAAAAAATGCTTTATTGCTAAAAAATCCTAATCCTCATCTGAGCTTTCAGTGAGTTGTAATCTCTGATCACAGATCCCTATAACAAATGTAATAATAATGAAAGAGTTTGAAATATTGCAAGAATTCCCAAGATGTGACACAGAAAGACAAAGTGAACCAATGTTGTTGAGAAAAGGCACCCATAGACTTGCTCTAGGTGACGTTTCAACAAACCTTCAATTTGTAAAAAACAAACAAACAAAAACAAAAACAAAAAAAAACCCACAGTATCTGCGAAGCGCAATAAAATGCGTGCAGGTCGAAATTTTGCTAAAAGGGTAAATATTCTGTTAAATATTCTCACTACACACACACAAATAATAATAATTTTAATAAAGGGGGAGGAAACTTTGGTAAATGATGGATACGTTTATGGCTTTGACGGTGATGATGGTTTTATGATGTATACTTACACTCCAATTCATTGATTTGTATATATTAAATATGCACAGCTGTTCACATATAAATAACGCCTCAATAAAATGGGTTATTGGGTTTGAACTGGATATTGACCGGGAGCAAAAGTTTGATCCAAATATTAACAACTAAGAGTTTTGGCTTGGGGAGTGTTCAGAAATCAGCCCGTTGCAGATGACAGGGATTTAGTTAGGGGGGGAAAAAAGTGTGTGTGTGAGAGAGACATAAACACACACAATTTATTGACTGTGGTGAAATTAAAATTTGGTCATAATGAGTATGTTTTCATTTCTCAGGACTGGGATCAGTTTACCTGTCGCAGAGAGGAAATTTTCACTTAGAATCTGGTAGATCTTATGCATGTGCAGTGGTTCTCCTGTGTAGATACTATCAATAGCAATATAATGTAAGCCACATGTGTAAGTTTAAATTTTCTGGTAGCCACATTAAAAGAGTAAAAACAGGGGTGCCTGGGTGGCTCAGTCGGTTAAGCGTCCGACTTCAGCTCAGGTCACGATCTCGCAGTCCCTGAGTTCGAGCCCCGCGTCGGGCTCTGGGCTGATGGCTCAGAGCCTGGAGCTTGCTTCCCATTCTGTGTCTCCCTCTCTCTCTGCCCCTCCCCTGTTCATGCTCTGTCTCTCTCTGTCCCAAAAATAAATAAACGTTAAAAAAAAAATTTTTTTTTTTTAAAAAGAGTAAAAACAGACTGGTGAAATTAATTTTAATAATATATTATATTTAACCCAATATATCCAAACTATTAGTTCATCATGCAATCAATCTTAAAAAGTGTTAATGAAAAATGTTATTAAAAATGTTAATGAGCAACGTCTTACTATCTCCAGTCTTTTCAAAATCCAGCACAACTCAATTGAGACATTGAAGTTCCATCAGAAATACTTGATCTGCATTTAGATTTCATAAAATTTGCAATTGAAAACATAGATTCACAGGGTGCCTGGGTGGCTCAGATGGTTAAGCATCCACCTTAGGCTCGGGTCATCATCTCATGGTTTGGGAGTTTGAGCCCTGCATCGGGCTCTCTGCTGTCAGCACAGAGCCTGCTTCAGATTCTCTGTCCTCCTCTCTCTCTGCCTGTCTCCCACTCGCTCACTCTCTCTCAGAATATAAAATAAACATTAAAAAAGAAGAAGAAAACATAGATTCACAGACTCAAGTTGTTCCAAACAAAGTTCACAGTTTTCCAATAAGAGAATTGAGTAGCTGTTTTTACATAGAAGTTTATAAGCTGATCACACGGACTAGGTGATCTCTTCCTGGTCTCATAGTCTGTGGCTCTATTTTTTGCTCAATTATTACAATTTAACATTCTCTAGCATGGTCTTCGTATGGGTGAGAGGGTGTGAAGCATTGTCACGATTTAGATAGAATGGCTCCCCAGTGTCTAGAAAGACGAGGATAGAAATGAATGGACAGGCAGAAGAGCTGGTGAAGAACAGAGACTTTGCAAAGTGCTAAGGGCTGTCATTAGAAAGAGATGAAGAAGGGGGTGCTTGGGGGACTCAGTCAGTTGAGTGTCCAACACTTTGATTTTGGCTCAGGTCATGATCTCACGGTCATGAGACTGAGCCCCATGTCAGGTTCCACACTGGGCATGAAGCCTGCTTAAGACTCTCTCTCTCTCTCTCTCTCCCTCTGCCCCTCCCCTGTATGTGTTCTCTCTCTCTCTCTCTCTCTCTCTCTCTCTCCCTCTGCCCCTCCCCTGTATGTGTTCTCTCTCTCTCTCTCTCTCTCTCTCTCTCTCTCTCTCCCTCTGCCCCTCCCCTGTATGTGTTCTCTCTCTCTCGCTCTCTCTCTCAGAAGGAGACAGAGAGAGAGAGAGAGAGAGGAAGAAAGGGAAGGAGGAAGGAAAGAATGAAAAAGAAAAGTACTACTGATGGCAAGAGACAGAGTGGGTGTCAACCTTGAACACTGCTGAGAATTTGAAAAGGATAAATCAGTTTGGCCTCCCGTGGTGTCATGTGACCAATAACAATTACTGAGAAACATCAGTTATCCCTCTAGGTTTGGTACAAAAAAATGACTGGGAAAAAAATCTGAGTACTATTCTTGATACTAAAAAATGGGCATATACACAGGAAGAGAAAAAGAATTTATTACTTATGTCAAAGACCAAAACCACAATAATTCTCCACCAGGGGAAAGATAGGAGTCTATACCATGCTGAAACTGTTTTCCTACACCATTAAAAAGTAAGACAGAGAGGAGAAATAGAAAGGAACTCTTTTTGTAGACTCTTTTAGGGTTGCGCGTTGCAGAGAGAGGTACAGTTTACCTTAGTTGAACAAAGTTTGAAGTTAAACGGAGAGATAAGGAGGGAAGTGTCTCTATAGCTGCCTGAAAAGCCCCTGGAACAGGAAAACCCTGCAGGATGCAGCTGGCGCCAGCAACCCTCCGGACATCCCAGCTGTAGTGACCTGGGTGACCTTGTCATCCCCCTCAGTAGCAGGCATCCGATTCTCCTAAACCTGCGCCCTACCATTTTGGGGGCTACCTTCTGTGTCTGCTTCTTACTTTGTTGCTACAGCTTACTAACTAAGCCTCCCTATGTGTCCCATATTCAGCCTCACTAAGAACCACGGTGTGATCTCAGCCAGTCACCACTGAGATGGGCAGCCGTGTTGACATATCTGGCCTTCTCCTGTGTGGCAGCAAGCCTTTGGATCTGGAACTGATTCCTGCTGCAGACAGCTCTGGCCAGGCCCTCAGGGTCATGTGGTGCAAAGTATCTGACCCATCATAAAGAACTATAGGTTTCATCAGGAGGGAGTTCTGGGCGTGGCACGCATTCAACGGATCATTGACATCTCAGCCGACTTAGGGTCAAGTCTATGACCCAACTCTGTAAGAAGTAATGTTGGCTATCTGCATTACTAGACTAGATGGAAATCTACATACTCTGGATCAAAAAGTAAGAGAACGAAGGAACCAGCAATAAGTAAGATGACAAGAATCAAATTAATCAGAGGTGTTATTAAGTAAAGGATTTTGTTTTTATTCATCCATCCATCCAAATCGTAAAGTATTTCTCAATATTTAATGAGGGACTATCGCTTCAAAGTCTGTGTCTCATTGTATCAATCATCTAGGACACGTTAGTAATTCCGAAGCTTTTAATTGATTAATGTTAGGAAAACCGACCAGAAGAACAATAATGTAGCATTTCTTGTAAGTAAAGCAAAAGGCAGTGGGGAATAAAAGGGAAGACATAAAGCAAAGAGTAATGTGGAGCGAGCCCTGCTGAGAGAAAGGATGCACACTTGAAAATGTGTTTGCAAATCTTGCATGTGCCATACCCTCACACTTCCACGGATGGTTGCAAAGATGAGAGGGACAAATGTTCATTTGCGATTGGTGTAAATTCACAAAGAGAAAGCAATGTAACATGTGACTGACCTTTTAAAGTAAGAAATTAAAAAATCCTGGCGAATGGACCAAGCAGCGTGAAGCAGGGTGTGTAATCAGTATCTTTACCGAATAGCTAGGAAGGAGATGATGCGTTTTTAAAAGACGCCTTTTATAGATCGCAACTTGAAATGGCAGGATTCAGAACACAATGGCAGACTGAATATCTTCAGCACCATTTCCTACAATCCTGCTATTTTTAGATGTTTTCTGATTATTTCTTCCTCTCGTCCAGGATCTTGCTTTTAGTGTCCTCCAAGCTGCTTGGGGTATCTGCTTTTCTCTTTTTAACCCCACCTCTCCTTCCCCATTCACATTCTTTATAGCTTACATATCCTGCTTCTCTGTGAGGTTTTGAATCCTAGACAAAGGGTAATTTACAGCTGCCAAGTGGTCACCACAGTTTTGTAAATAGGGAACTTATTTGAGTTAATGATTATCATCGTACTTGGGTTTTCACTATAGATCAAAGAACACTTTGGAACACTTTGATTTCGTATGTGATTGAACATTTTAGAGGCTCTGTTTTGATGTTGCACAGGGAGAAGAGCACAAGTCCCCCTACGTGAACTGGCTCATGTTCCATGAGCCTTCCTCTGCAGTTCGCATTCATTTTATCCCTGACCCATCTCCAGCAGTCACGCAAACAGGTCTTAAATTGCTCGAAAATCAGGATAACACATTTTAAACAGTTTGGTCAAGAATAACTTGTTACATTCTTCTTTGTCTGTTTCACCAGGACTTTGAGGCCTTGCTTATAAATGTGTCAAAATGTTGATTATCTGAGATTAGTCAGGTGCTTAAATTATAATTCAGTATTGTACACTCCTATGTACGTGAATCTCCTACAAGACCTATTCTGGCAAGTAGTTGTTATAAAAGAATCGTATAAATAGGGCTTCAAGAAAAGCAAAGCCAGAAAGTAAGCATTCACTGAGTGACCAGCATATGAAAAATTTTTTAAACCTTTGCAAGAAATTTGGTATTTACCTAATGAAAGGAGACACATTGCTGCTTGTGAGAGGAATCGACGATTATGTATTGCATTTGTGCTGTCTGGTCAGGAAAGATGGAATGACTGAATCATATAAATGCTCCTCTGCTCAAAGTATTGGGTACGAATATCCTTTGGAGTTTGAAGACCCTTCAGAAGTTGCTCGTTCTCACTTATGGCCTAAGTTTCTAAGCTCTATGAGTTATTTAGAGAAATACTCTCTTTTTAGAATTTGGTATCTCGAAGAAAATCCAAGGCACAGCTACAGTCACTGTCAACCTGATCCGTAGAGGGACTGAGTCCTTAGTTGGACACAATCTGCTCATTACCGAGCATTTATTAATTCCCCGAATGAAGTACAGAACAAGGATGATACAGTGGTCCCAACCTTTGTCTGCTCAACCCTCATAGGAGGAAACATGTCAGGATGACCCATCTTTCTACCTCCCCAAACCCCCTACCCCATCCCCCAAACATGGTGGGAGAAAGGAGACGCAAAATAAAATGTATACAAGAGAGAGTTACTTGGAAAATATTGGTACTTCTATAGGATTTGAGGGTTGCTCATCTCTTCGACATCATTATGCTATGGCTTGCAAATTCCTAAGAATCACTTAGTGAGCTTGTTTAAAAAAAAAAAAAAAAAAAAATCCCCCCAGAGATTCTGATTCCAGTTCAAAAGCTTTGGTGAGGCCCCAGGACCCGCATTTTTAATTACCCTTTCTCTAAGTCTGGAATGCTCTGAATAACTGCTTCTGCTGGTTGATAAATGTGGAACATCTTGTTCTTTTCTACCAGTGTTTTCCTTGCAGAGATCAGACACACCCTGGTTTCCTTTCGACAGTTTGCAATTTTAATATTTCTATTTTTGTAATTCAGTGAGAGTTGAAGAGATTATTTTTCTAAAACTCTTTAAAGTGATCTATATTGTCAATTCTTAGAAAGCCTCTCTTAACCTTGAAAGTACTACTTTGGGAATTCTTAGAAGGGTCAAGTCAATATATGTGAGTTTTAGAGAGTAGGTTGTCCAACAGATGTCCCGTGTCTAAACAGTGTAAAATACTCATAATGTTAGAAATGCATGTTGAACGAAATCATTTAGTCCTTTGAAAAATGAATTTTCTACCCTGCCTGGATTCACTTTTCAGTGATGTATTTTAGGAGATGTAAAATAAAAGCTATTAAACTTGGTATATATATTATCCAAACACTAGTTTTTTAAAAATATAAAGTTAAAATATCGCTTTAAATATTTTGAACATATAAGTCCAAAAGAGTCAGAAGGATTTTTCTCCAGCTTCCTAAAAATAAACTGCCTTTGACTTAAACCATATATGGAATATTTATCCCTAAAGGAGACTTTTTTCTTTCTTGATTTTAAATTACTAAAACTATTTTGCATTCTTAACTACAGTATTCATTACTACGAATAGATTTTAATTTTTTCTTGTGCATATTTGAACTGCTTTACAGAATACTTATGTAGTATTATGTACAAGGATTGCTACTTCTGATGCTAATCTTCTACATGTAAATATAAAGTCAGAGTTTCCTAAAGCTAAAAACAAAACAAAAACTAATGTTAAACTTAGTATTTTTCCCATTTACTTATATTTAATTGTACTGGGAAAAGATGTATTCTATCTGTTTTTCTGAATATATGTTTTCCTTTCTATAAAATTTTCATTCTTGACCCTCAGGGCTTAATCTAAGTGTCTTTTCTTAAATTAAGTGTCTTAAAATAGTGTCGATATTGCAATGAGTTTTTATTTTTGTTGATAACAGATAACCTCATTCTGCGGTAAAGTGAGAATCTTCAGGTTTTAGAATTGATCTGTAGAGGGAGTTGGACACAATCTGATCATTACCGGGCATTTATTAATTCCCCGAATGAAACACAGAACAAGGAGGATACAGTGGTCAGGTTTCGTATACACCTTGTTTACTGCCTGGCATTGCGTTTCCCTATGAAATCATAATTAAAGTTTCCTAGATTTGACAGATTCACAGTGTGAATGGTGTGACAGAATTGACAGTTTATAAAAGGGTATCGTATCAACATCTAAATGTTTCTCCTCAAGAACACTATTTTGGGGGAGGGGGTGTCTGGGTGGCTCAGTCGGTTAAGTGTCCGACTCTTGATTTTGGCTCAGGTCATGATCTCAGGGTCCTGGGATCAAGTCCCAAGTGGGGCTTCATGCTGGGCATGGTGTCTGCTTAAGATTCTCTCTCCCTCTCTCTCTGTTCCTCCCCTGCTCACACGCACGCTTTCTCTCTCTCTCAAAAAAAAAAAAAAATACTTGAAAAAAACTCTTTTTTTCATGTAAGAAACTAGAGGCAGTTTGTTTATAAACAGATATTGGATTTTCTGTGTGTGAGTTTGAAGTGTCTGGAAGTAAGAAAACAAAATATTAGGAACAGATTTTCTCTTTAAATGGAATTGCAAGATACTCTGTATTTTTTCTGAAGCATTCATAAGCATTTTTGAGAAGGCAGTAAGATCTAGTTCACTAGTGTGTCCTTATTTGAGAAGAGAGCCAACAATGAGAATTTATTTAGGAGAATGGTCCAGTCTTGCCCCCAGATCCCCAGGGCCTGCTATGATTCCAGTTTTGCGGGGGAGTGTGGGCCAGCCCAGAGAAGATCTGTGGGGACAGAGGGCTAGTTTAGAAGCAGTCCTGAAGACTCCATGATTTCCGGGTCTGTCTTTCCCTCCCTCCCTTCCTTTACTCTGTGAAGCAGTCTCACGACTGTCCAGATGGAGGTTAGGTATCAGGACTCTCTCACTTGCCAGGAACAGAAATCAGCACAAATTGGCCTGGGGGTAGAGTGTGATAAAGATAACCGATTGGTTTTGCAATACAATCACTAGGGGTATCTCGGCATCAGGCCTGGCTGCGTCCAAGGTAGCTAGCATCAGGAATCTCTTCTCCTGGATCCATCTGTAGGCTCTTCCTGTCATTCCAGTGGCTTCATTCTCAATAACTGAATGACCTGATAGAGCTGATAGTTTTAAAAAAGGCAGAATTGGGGCACCTGGGTGGCTCAGTCGGTTGAGCGTCTGACTTTGGCTTAGGTCATGATCTCACAATTCGTGGGTTTGAGCTCCACATCAGGCTCTCTGCTCTTCTCTCTCTCTCTCTCTCTCTCTCTCTCTCAAAAATAAACATTTAAAAAAATAATTAAGAGACAGAACTTTTCCCATGAAGTTTTTAATAATTAGAACTGAAGGGTATTATTCCTTCCAGGAGACAGAGGGGCAAGACTGGCCCGGTGGGCAGCTTTGCAAATTCTGGGTTCCTGTGCATACCTGAAATGGCAGCACATGTTACCCAAAATGGCGACGAGCAAGGTGAACTAGAGAGTGAAGCTTGGAAGGCTTGAGAAGCCGAAATCAGACTTCCAGTTCTAGAAGACAAAGACAAAGGGTCAGAAGCCAGGGGCGTTGGAACTGGGTGGGGAGAGATAATAAATTCAGAAGGAGGGAGGCTCATTTGAGGGGGTTGCTGGAGCTGAATATACAGATGTCCCCATTCTTGTGTCTGTTGTTTGTTGACTGGTTGTAGAGGGTGGGGAGAAGAGCATATTACAGACAGACGTCGCATACTTTACAATTTTGCTGTAGTCCGGGGCTACTCAGACAGAACTTTACGTTTTTATCTCATTGAATAAAAACCTAAGAAGTATCGACTGTTATCGTTATCCCCATGTTAAGGATGAGGACACTGAAACCTCTCGGGACTAAGAAAGTTGCCCACAGCCACTGGCCCCACACAGGGCTAGAATCTGGCCAGAGGAGGGAATTTTCTAGAGTTTGGTCACCAAGCACCTAGCACGTGCCAGTCATGCTTTAAGGCTCTGTGATGCACTGTAAGAAGCACTGTAGGAAGTGATGTCATTTGGGTGTGAGTGTTTCATGAGGACTTAAAATCTCTCCTGAAAGAAAGTGTTGTCTTATCTCCGAAAGAGTATGTCTGTCTTCCTCCCGGTTTGAATTCCTCCCTAAATTTTGCTGGTTTTTTTTTAATGTTTATTTATTTTTTTAAGAGGGAGAGAAAGAGCATACGAGGGAGAGGGGCAGAGAGAGGAGACAGAATCCCAAGCGGGCTCCATGCTGCCAGCACAGAGCCCAGTGCTGGGCTTGAACTCATGAACTGTGAAATCATGACCTGAGCCAAAATCAAGAATCTGATGCTCAACCAACTGGGCTACCCAGGAGCACCAGTTTTGCTGAGTTTTATAAAACTCATTGATGGCCCCCGGCTAGATGCATTACCAGCTTTGTGTGTTGCTGTACCAGAGAATCACAGCCTTTTAAAGCTATACAGACCCCAGGGAAGACGAGAGATGCTAACCCAGTCTCCTCATTTTATAGGTTAGGGATCTGAGGGCCAGAGCAGAAGGGTGGATTACTCAAGGTCACACAACAAGTTAGTGGCAGTGCTAAAGCGTGAACCTTATCTAATTCCAAATCCCGTGTTCCTTCCATACCACACCCCAACCTTTTAAGTTTCATGTTTAAACATCCAAATAGAATAGCAGTCCCTTGCTGCTAACCAAAGTAGTTACATTTTGTGACCACCGGTCAGACCTAACATCAGAGGTTAGAACAGCTTTCAAACTTGGGGCACCTGGGTGGCTCAGTCAAGTGAGCATCTGACTCTTTTTTTTTTTTTTTAACGTTTATTTATTTTTGACAGAGAGAGACAGAGCATGAATGTGGGAGGGGCAGAGAGAGAGGGAGACTCAGAATCTGAAGCAGGCTCCAGGCTCTGAGCTGTCAGCACAGAGCCCGACGCGGGGCTCGAACTCACAAACCGTGAGATCGTGACCTGAGCCAAAGTCGGATGCTCGACCGACTGAGACACCCACGCACCCTGAGCATCTGACTCTTGATTTTCACTCAGATCATGATCCCAGGATCATGGGATTGAGCCCCACGTTGGGCTGAGCATGGAGCCTACTTGGGTTTCTCCCTCTCTCTCTCTCTCTCTCTGTGCCTTTGCCTCTCACCTGCTCACACGCACTCTCTCTCTCTCTCTCTCTCTCTCTCTCTCTCTCTCAAAAAAAAAAAAAAAGCTTTCAAACTGCCTTTCCTCTCCTCCTCCCTCCGCCTTCATTGTCTCAAGAATGCTTTGGTTCTTGGAATGGACAATAAACTCTCCCTCTTTGGGTCTCTCACTCCCTCGGCATTTAGTGCATCATGCAATGAATATACGATTTTCTTCTGATGTGGTTTTACGTATTTTAAACTCCGGTTTGACGAGTAGACATTTGCTGTAAGTGCCCAGATTGCAAATGGTAGCGAGGTGCTATAAAAATAAAATGTGATTATTGCAGTAAATACCCACAGATCGAGAGCGGGTGCCGGTTCCGTCTCCATTTCCTTTCCTTCTCATTTACTGGTTAAGTACTTAGCCTTTTAAAAAACCTTTCTGTGCAAATCAGTATGTAAAATATTTGCTGCATGTGTCCAATCTGAAAGTTAACGAATTACAAAAAAAATTCTTACTTTGTGAAATAGCATTTTTAATCCCTTTCTGCATGAAGTGTGCAGCAATAGGCAGCGGCTTTAACTGTGATGACGGTCTTTACAAAGCAGAGATTATGTTACTTCTGTGAAACTTCCAAATCCCCCTCTACATCCAGCAACTCTCCCTTTGGACTAAATAAAGCAGAACCTATTATGCCTGTTTCATCCATTGTCTAACACTTAAATAAACTTTCCTCTCTGGCGCTCTCTATTCTCTTAAAAAAAGGTAAAAGTTCTCTTTGTAAAGAAAGATTGTATTGATTTATTTGAGACACAATGCCAAATCTTTTAGCAGGAAGGGACAACTCTAAGGGTGGAATTTTTTTTTCCCTTCTCATTTGAAACAATCTGTTTCTAGAAAATGTGGAATGTTTGCAGGAGTCTTTAATAAGTGTAAGTCTCAGATGTCCGGTGTAGGAAAGGGAAGACGTTCACTCATTTTGGAGTTAAGAATAAACCTAATAAGGGTAGTTTTTTTGGAAAAAAAAAAAAAAAAAAAAAAAAAAGCGACTCACTCCGAATGTGCCTGCTAGATGCAAATGCACTGTGGTCAGGCTGCAGACCCTGTCGTCAAATCATGGCCTGTTAGCCGTGCCACCATGAAGTCTGGCTGTCTGGTTCATTCTGGGGTTGATTGACTACAGCTGGTCTTGGGAGCACATGTCCCTTCGTATAACATTAAGGATTGCAAATTCCTACACCCTAGGATTCACCACCAGCTGAAACAGCAGCTGGGAAAGGGTTAGTTTATGATTTTGAGGGCAAGAACACAACTTGTGGTTACATCTGTCTGGAATCGTACTCTGTGTTTTCTAGAGACATTAACTCCAAACACTGGAAGCAATAAAAACATATATCGTGGTTACATGGAACCGTGTTTCTTTCAGAAGGAGCTTGGAGATTTATTCATTTTATCTAACTCGTTTTTATTTCACCTTGGTTTTCCGAATGAAGTAATATAAATAAACACACACATATAATTTATAGAGATGGAGATTCTGAGCCACTAAGGCCTTAAGCAGCTGATTATAGTCAGGACTGGGAATTGAATGAATTCCACTGACCTGTATATTGTTCTTGAACTTCTGTCCTTCTTTTGCTAGGTCACTGACTGTTCTTTGAGTGCATTGTTATCTGGTTACAATAATCGAAGGATCAGGGCTTTGGAACTAGCTGACCGATGTTTCAATCCTGGCCCAGTGATTTCTTGGTTGTGTAAAGGCAGCTCCCCATCGAAGCCTTAGTTTGTATATCATTTGGACAAAGAAAAAGAAAAAAGAATAATCCTTCTCCTCTGGCTTATTGGCAGGATTAAATAAGATAATAGAAGAGCACTTAGTGGGATATGATGTCCCTTATGTGAGGCACCTAGAGTGTTCAAATTCATAGAAGCAGAAAGGAAAGTGGGGAGTGCGTGGGTGGCTCAGTCAGTTAAGGGGTCAACTCTTGATTTCTGCTCAGGTCATGATCTCACAGTGCATGAGATCAATCCCCACATCAGGCTCTGCATTAAAAGCTCGGAGCCTGAGGGGCGCCTGGGTGGCTCAGTTGGTTAAGCGGCCGACTTCGGCTCAGGTCACGATCTCACAGTCCGTGAGTTTGAGCCCCGCGTCGGGCTCTGTGCTGACAACTCAGAGCCTGGAGCCTGTTTCGGATTCTGTGTCTCCCTCTCTCTCTGCCCCTCCCCTGTTCATGCTCTGTCTCTCTCTGTCTCAAAAATAAATAAATGTTAAAAAAAAAAAAAAAAAAAAAAAAAAAAAAGCTCGGAGCCTGGTTGGGATTCTCTCTAAAAATAAATAGGTAAACTTTAAAAAAAGAAGAAGAAGAAAGGAGAATGGTGCTTGCTAGGGCTGATGAGGGAGGGTGGGGAGTTAGTTTAATGGATACAAAGTTCTAGTTCTACAAGATGAAAAGAGTTCTGGAGACGGATGGTAGTGATGAGTGTGCCACGTGAATGTACTTAATGCCACAGAACTGTACTCTTAAAAATGGTTAAGATGGGGGGCGCCTGGGTGGCTCAGTCGATTGAGCGTCTGACATCGGCTCAGGTCACGATCTCTCGGTCCGTGAGTTGGAGCCCCGCGTCGGGCTCTGTGCTGACAGCTCGGAGCCTGGAGCCTGTTTCGGATTCTGTGTCTCCCTCTCTCTGACCCTCCCCCGTTCATGCTCTGTCTCTCTCTGTCTCAAAAATAAATAAACGTTAAAATTTTTTTTTAAATGGTTAAGATGGGATATTCCACAGTATTGTATTCAACCACAGTAATAACAATAATAAACAGTGCTAGTGCTTTGCAGAGAACTCTGGTTAACCTGCCACGTTTGCCTTCTTTCCTAGTCTTGCTTATTGCTGTTGGCAAAGGGCTGATAGTCATTGGAGATCTGACCAGGAGTTATCTGGAACTCTCTGAGACAGGTGGTCCTGCAAACTCTAAGTAGTGAAGCTACTTGTCCATTGGTTAGAAGCACAGACTCACACGTCATCAGAGATAACATGAGCTCACAGAATGTCCAAATCCCACACTTTCATGTCATATACAAGGAAACTAAGGTCTGGAAAACTCAAGTGTTTTGCCTGAAATGGCACGTGAATCAGTGGCAGAGATGTAACCAAAACCTAAGATCACGAATTCCTAGTCCAGTTTGTTTCCCAAGAAATCTTGGATCTGCAGGTGTCCCGGGCCACTCTGTGACCTCAAATTGAGCTGTTTTCTATACTCTGATCAGATAATTTCAGAGACTAGAATATAAAACATGCCCTCGACAGGTGGGGTGCCTAGGTGCTCAGTCGGTTAAGCACCCGACTCTTGGTTTCAGCTCAGGTCATGATCTCACAGTTTGTGAGATCGAGCCCTGAATCAGGCTCCATGCTGACAGTGTGGAGCCTGCTTGGGATTCTCTCTTTCTCCCTCTCTCTCTGCCCCTCCCCCGCACCCCCTCTCTCAAAATAAATAAATAAACTTAAGGAAAAAAAAAGTTTCCTCGACAGGCAGTTGTAAATAGCTTGATCAAGGGATAAATGGGCTGTAGTAACTGCATGCATTTAAATTATGCTATTGGAGGACATATGGAATATTTAGCTCTTTATGCAGTCAAACCCATCAGTCACTTCCTTGGTGATTTGTTCTCCCACTCTGAAGTTCAGAAAGTCTTTCTAAACCAGAAGTTATTAAAGATACATTTCATCATCAAAATATATATACTATTTGATAAACCTCGACATATGTAGAGACTGTGAAACCATCACCACAATCAAGATAATGACATGTCCAGGGTGCCTGGGTGGCTCAGTCGGTTCAGTGACCAATTCTTTTTTTTTCTTTCTAATGTTTATTTATTTATTTCTTTTGAGACAGAGAAAGAGAGCACAAGCAGGAGAGGGGCAGAGAGAGAATCCCAAGCAGACTCCACACTGTCAGCACAGACCTGGATGTGGGGCTTGATCCCACAAACCCATGAGATCATGACCTGAACTGAAATCAAGAGTCAGACGCTTAACTGACTGAGCCATCCAAGTACCCTCAACCAATTCTTTATTTTGGCTTAGGGTCGTGAGATCAAGCCCCTTGTCAGGCTCCATGCTGTGTGAGATTCTCTCTCTCTCTCTCTCTCTCTCTCTTTCTCTCTCTCTGTCTCTCTCTCTCTCTCTCTCCCTCTGCCCCTCTCCCCTGCTCTCTCTGTCTCAAAATAACAAAATAAAATAAAAAAGATAATGACATTTCCATCACCCTCAAATGTTTCCTTGTTCCCATTTTTTTGTGTGTGATGACAAATCTTAGGATCTACTCTTGTAACAACTTTTCTATGCACCATACAGCAGAGTTCATCATCATGTTGTTCATTACATCCCCAGTACCTATTTATCTTATCACTGGAAGTTTGTATCATTTGACCATCTTCCTCCAGTTTCCCCTCCCATTCCCTCTGTCTTTGGTAACCTTAGGACCGATCGCTTTTTCTATGAATTTGGTTTTTTGGTCTTGGATTCTACATATAAGTGAGATTATACAGTATTTTTCTTTCTCTGTCTGACTTATTTCACTTAGTAGGATGCCTTCAGGGTCTGTCTATGTTGTCCCAAATGGTGGGATCTCCTCATTTTTTTTATGGCCCAATGCTGAATTATATTGCATTTTGTGTATATCCATCAGTGGACACTGAGGTTGTTTCCATGTCTTGGCTACCATAAGTAATGCTGCTATGAACATGGAGGTTCAGATATCTCTTTGAGTTAGTGTTTTCATTTCCTTTGGATATATTCCCAGAAGTGGAATTGCTGGGTCATCTGGTCGTTCTAGTCTTTTTTTTTTTTTTTTGAACATTTATTTATTATTGAGAGACAGAGCTTGAGCATAGGAGAGGCAGAGAGAAGGGGAGACACAGAATCTGAAGCAGGCTCCAGGCTCTGAGCTGTCAGCACAGAACCCGATGTGGGGCTCGAACTCACAGACCGCGAGATCGTGACCTGGCCGAAGTCGGAAGCTTAACCGACTGAGCCACCCAGGTGCCCCAGGTCATTCTATTCTTAATTTTTTGAAGATCCTACATACTGTTTCCCACAGTGGCCTCACCAATGTATAATCACACCAACCAGTGCACATGGGTTCTCCACCCTCACCAGCATTTGTTCTCTCATCTTTTTGATGATGGTTGTTCTACAGGCATGAGGTGATGTCTCACTGCGTTTTAATTTACATTTCCCAAATGACTAGTGATGTTGAGCATCTTTTCATCTGCATGTCAGCCTTTTGTATATCTTCTTTGGAGAAATGTCTATTCAGATCTTTTGCCCATTTTTTTAAAAAGTTTATTTGAGGGTGGGGGGGGGAGCACACAAACAGACAAGGGGCAGAGAGAGAGGGGGGCAGAAGATCTGAAGCAGGCTCCATGCTGACAGAAACAAGCCTGATGCGGGGTTCAAACTCACAACCGTGATACCATGCCCTGAGCTGAAGTTGGACGCTTAACCAATTGAGTCACCCAGGAATCCCACCTTTGCCCTTTTATTAAATTGGGTTATGTGTTTTGCTTGGTTTGTGTTTGTTTTGTTTGGAGTTGAATATGGTTTTTTTTTTCATATGTTTTGGATATTAACCCCTTATCAGATATATGGTTTGCAATTTTTTTCCCATTCCATAGGTTTTTTCATTTTGTTGATTTTTTTTTTTTTTTTTTTTTTTTTTTTTTTGCTGTGCAGAAGCTTTTTAGTTTGATGGAACCCTACCTGTTTATTTTTTATTTTGTTTCCTATGCTTTAGTATCATATCCAAAAAAAGCATGACTAAGACCCATGTCAAGGAGCTATATTCTTTGTTTTCTTCTAGGGGTTTTATGGTGTCATGTCTTACATTAAGTCTTTAAGCCATTTTGAGTTGATTTCTGTGAGTAGTATAAAATGTGGGTCCAGTTCCATTGCTTTACATGTGAATATCCAATTATCCCAGCACCATTTATTCACAAAACCAAATTTTCTCCATTGGGTATTCTCGGCTCCCTTGTCAAATGTTAGTTAACCATATATACATAGGTTTATTACTGGGCTCTCACTTCTGTTCCATTGGTCTATGTGTCTGGTTTTATGCCAGTACCATACTGTTTTGACGATTATAGCTGAATAGTATAGCTTGAAATCAGGAAGTGTGATGTGTCCTACTTTGTTCTTCTTTCTCAAGATTGCTTTGGCTATTTGTGGTCTTTGTGGTTCTATATAAATTTTAGGAGTATTTTTCTACTTCTGTAAAAAAAAATGCCATTGGAATCTTGATAGGGATTGCACTGAATCTATAAATGCCTTTTGTTAGTATTGACATTTTAACAATATTAATTCTTCCAATGCATACACACAGGATACCTTTCCATTTATTTGTTTCTTCTTTGATTTCTTTCATCAATGTCTTGTAGTTTTCAGAGTACGGATCTTTCCAACCTTAGTTAAAATTATTCCTAAGTATTTTATTGTTTTTGATGCTGCAGTAATTAGGATCAATTTCTTTATTCTTTTTCAGGAAATTCAGCGTAATATCCTTGTTTCTATATTTAATGTCATTCTCCATCCTCATCACATGACATGCCTCATGTCATGGAATCGTACATATTCCATTTTTGTTCCTTTCTTTTACTCAGTGTAATTATTTTGAGATTCATCTAGGTTGTTGCACTTATCTATACTTCATTCCTTTCTATTTCTGAGTAGTGGTCCATTGTTTGGATATGCCACAATCTGGTTATCCGTTTAGGTGTTGGCATGTATTTGGGTTGTTTCCAGTTTGGGGCTATTACAAATACGGCTGGTATGGTCACTCATGTAAAGTCTTTGTGTGGACATGTGATTTCTGTATTAACCATGTGTGTTCAAGTGCACCTTTTATAGGCAAACTAACCAATACGTAACCCAGACTCCCCAGCTTCCTCTCTTACGGTTCATATATTCCAGACCACTCTCTAACTGCTGTAACTATCCAAGGCTAAGTATTAGACAGCTAGGATCTCCCCTACACCCTGGAGCCTACTGAAATCTTCAAACTACCAAATCCTAATCCTGTTTAGCTTGCTTGTTACCCTGACTCACCCAATCCTTCCCGCAAAAACCATAGTAAAGGCTCTTGCCCATGATTTCTCCTCACTCTCTCTGCCTCCTGACTGACCCCAGTGCTTCCCCTTGTGGTGCCTCTGAGTGTGTCATGCCTTCTGTTTCTAGGGAACTGTGAATAAAACTTCTTCCTTCTTAACAGTCATTTCTGTGTATGTGTATCTGACTGTACCTAACTAAAACAAATCTTAGATACATTTTGAAATACCTTAATTACTCCTGAGTATATCCTGGCTGTGGAATGGCTATATCACATGGTTAGATACGTGTTTAAGTTTTTAAGAAACTACCAAACTGTTGTCCAAAGTGTCTGTGCCATTTTACATTCTCAACAGCAGCATATGAGAGTTCCAGTTGCTCCACTTTCTATCAACACTTGGCATGATCGGTGTTTTTTATTTTAGCCATTTTAAGCACTGTGTATCTCAATGTGATTTTACTGTTCAATGTCAATTATGTTTTTTTGTGTGCTAATTTTCCATCCTTATATCTTCTTTGGAGATCCATCTGTTCAAATCCCTTGCTCACTTTTTTATCGGGTTGTTTTTCTTATTGCTGATTTTTGATAGCTCTTTATATATTCCAGTACATATCCTTTGTCAGATATATGGCTTGCAAAGATTTTCCCTCCAGTCTGTCTGGCTGGTCTCTTGGTTCTCTTAGCAGTATCTTTTGAAGAGCAGGAATTTTTAATTTTGATGAAGTCCATTTTGTCAATTTATTCCTTTACAGATCTTGTTTTTGATGTCAGACTTTGCCTGTCCCACGGTTACAAAGATTTTTCTCTTAATTTTCTTCTAGAAGTTTTATAGTTTCAGGATTCACATTTAAGGCTTTGATATATATAGTACTACATTCTTTTTATGTAGTTGGCAAAATATCAGATGAAATTTGTTCACTTTTTTGTATATGGATATCAAATTCTTCCTGCACCATTTGTTGAAAAGACTATTCTTTCCTATAGAATTGCTTTCCTACCTTTGTCAAAAATCAGTTGTCCATATATGTGTAGGTCTATTTCTGGATTCTCTATTGCATTCCATTCATCTATTTGGTGATCTTTCTGCTAATTTCATACTGTCTTGCTTACTATAACTTTATAATCAGTCATCAGGTCAGATAGTGTTAGTCCTCCAACTTTTTTTTCTTTTTTCTTTTTTCTAGTTGTTTTGGGCATTTTAGGTCGTCTGCATTCGATACACATTTTATTAGCACGTTGTCAATTTCTACATAAACAAACACTCTGGGGTATTGATTAGAAAATATCAATTTGTGAAAAACTGACATCTTAATAGTAAATATTCCAACCCATGAAAATGGTATATACTTTCCATTTATAAAGGTCTTAACTTTTCTAAACAATATTTTATACCTTTCAGTGTTGTATGCTCCGCATATTTTTTGTGAAATTGATCCTTAAGTATTACAATTTTTTGATGCTATATGAATAATAGTCTTTTTTCATTTCAATTTTCAATTGGAAAAAGCCTTGTTACATCAAACTTGAATGCTCTGTTTCCATAGAGAACAGACAAACAATGGTTTCCCTGTTCTATTTTGGCCTCTGTCTCTCTCAAGAAGTTCTACAAACGGATTTTCCTCTTGGCCTTTCAAACTAAATGCCAAGAGTCCTATGATGAGACTGAAAATGTAACCATATTGCCCTGAAGGAGCTAACTGTGCTGTCCTCTTTTGCAAAAGCAGCTCAGCAAACTGAGTATATTAGAGACACAAATTTCTTGGGCTTGTAAGGATTCTGTCAAGAATGTGTAATGAGGATGAATTACTCTTGCCATGAGAACTTCAACTTTTGCACTTCCTGACTTCAGTATGGCTAAAATTGAAATACGAAAGTAGCCCCCAAAGTGCTTGAATTTAATAGCATTAATTACCAGGCCCCCACAAATCTATAAATTCTTATTTAAAAATTCAACTATTCTATTTGTAATCCCCAGGCATGCTTAACATTTAGTGCCTTACCTGTAAACTTTTCAAAAGGCAAACAATTTCACCTCTGACATCAAATCCTTACAAGGAGTGAGTGAACAGCCTTGTCTCCCCAAAGAAATAGCTGTCCTCACGAGGTGTCTTGTGATCTAAATCTGGCTTGATCTTATCTCTTCTTCCATAGAACACTTATTCTCTCAACCCTGAGGAAACATGTCTGGTAAGCTACTTCAGCATAAAATATTAAGAATAGAGAACAGGTTAGCACTCCTAAGAGTATTTGCATTTCAAAAGCCTATAACTCAAATGCAGAGACTTCTAGTGTAATGGCGGATTTCAGGCATTATGGGAGGGAAAGAAATAGGGGGATAATAAAGCCTTCTGACATCCCCTCAGATCTCCTTGTTTGTCATACTTTTTGGTAGTTCTGATCCAACCTTCACCTCTGACTATGTGAAGGTTGGGCTCTAACTCCTGAAAGACATTATTAATGTACACAAGACATTTTTTGTCTTTATATCCCAACTCTGTAACAGTGGATCATGGATTTCTTCTTTTTCTTTTTTTTTATACGTCTCTCACAGCAAAGTTGAGAAGATAAAACATGATATGCAAAGTCACACTAAAGAAAGTTCAAGTCCAGGTTGAGTTGGCATTATTACCATTATCCAACTCCTTCTTTACCATGCCAGCCTTTGAGGCACTGGCAATTTTTAGTGACATTTACTAAGTCTGTTAAAGTCTTGAATGTCCTTCAATTCAGAGTCAATTTAGGGAACCAGGAAAGACACACATAGAGATAAAGGAAAAACATAGCCCAAGCTCAGCTGTACTCATACATGAGGATGAATGGCAAGAAGGTGATAGGTAAGAAATACTAACTAGATAGAATCATCTTAAAGAAGCTTTATAAATCTAGTGAGCTTAAACATAACTCTGAAGAAGAAAAGAGAAATAATCTAACAGAAAAACAAAGGTGGGATGACTCAAGTGCCAAGTGGTACCTTTAAGACTCACACACACAACATAAGTGCACCCCATACCCTAAATTACCAGTATTTTAAAGAGTCCACATCCCTGGAACTGGTTAAGAAAATATGAAATTTGAGTTCACTAACATCTTCAAAAATATTTTCTACCAAATCCTAGGCAGGGGAAGGGCAGCCTCTGAAAATGTCGCGTTCTCCTAAAGCATGAAAATAGCAAAGATTGTGCGCTTTTAAAGGAAGGCTGCTTAAAGCCATGCTTTGTTTTCACACTTCTCTGTGAGCATCAAACTACCACCATGTCTTTGTTCTAGGTTTTCCAACAAAAATTTAACACAGACTAACATCTGCCATGCATTATCCTTGAGGAGGCATTGTTGGCATTTGGCAGGGCCACCCTCCCACCTCTTCATCCCTGTTGACAGAGGCTGAGCTGAGGCATGTCCTTGAGCTGAGCAAGTACCTGTCTCTCCCCTGCATGAGAGGAGGCGAGACGATGGAGTTGTCTCTGAGTAGCGCAGCCCATCACATGGTACCAAGGGTGACTTAGAAGAACTAAAGCACCGTGCCTGTATTAGTGATCTATTACTGCACAAAAAAAAAATCACTCCCCAAAATGTCCGTCTAAATAATAAATAGTTATTATCTTACAGTTTTTCTGTATTAGGAATCTGTTTAGCTGGGTAGTTCAGGCTCAGGGTGCCTTGTGAGGTTGTGGTCAAGCCGTCACCCGAGGCTGGAGTCCCATGAGGCTAGAGGATCTGCTTCTAAGCTTACTCACGGGCTTGTTAGCAAGGCCGTCTTTTTGCTAGCGGTTGGTTGAGTATCTCATTTCCTCACCACAGGCTGTTTGAACATCCTCAGGACATGACAGCAGGTTTCCCCAGAGTAAGTGATCCAAGAGAGAGATACCAAGATGGTGGCCACATTCTGGTATAACCTAATCTTGGAAGTGATATGCCATCACTTCTGTCACATTCTGTTGTTCTTAGAGACCAACCCTGGTATAAAGTAGGAGGAGACTACTGGAGGTATGAATATCAGGAGGCAGAGATCACTGGGAGCCATCTTGGTGGCTACCAACCACAATACCTCTACTCTGCTGAGAGCACAGCTGGCTCTGGTTTTGGACACAGTATATATCAGGTAACATAGCTTAGAGGTCTTGCAGTGCAGTGACAAGATTAGTAGACTAGGAGTAAAGAGGTTTGGATTCAAGTTCAACTCTACTAATTATGAATGTCATGTGATTTTGGAACGCTTCTTAATCTTTTGGGTATCGTCTTTCAATTACGAAATGAGAGGGATGTTATCAATAATCTCAAAGATATCATCCAGTTCTAAAATTCCATGCCACTAAGAAATATTCCATTTGGGGCGTCAATATTATAAAGGCAATTTTGTTTAACAAGATGGGCAATTCCAATGAGCTTTCTCTTATTTCAGAGTAATAAACCAACCAGAGAAATGACCCCCCTGAGGTTTCTTGAACCTTATTTCTTTTCTCTTCATTTTACATACTTTATTCTAGTAAGTAAGCCTCACAACAACATATTTTTAATTATATAAGTCTTCAAGGTGTAACACACATTTTAGTATGCAAGTGAATTCATCCATAAATCCCATTAGGAAGAAATTGGACATGGGAAGCTTTCTAATTCTAGTCTTCCATTACCTGATGGCTGATGTTTCAATGGGTGGCCATTTGACCAGAGCTACCAGAAGTAGCCTTTTGATAAGGATACTCCCTGATTCCTGACCCACATAAATGAATTAAAATGCTCCTTCATATCTCCAATCTCTAAGTCCAGAGAGACAGCTGCAAACAGCCTAGCATACACAGTGCAGACTAGTAGCAGAATGAGCAGTGGAGATCTTTATCTCTGGTACTAGCCCGGAGCAAGCAGAGGGCAGGGAAAAGCATCTTGGGAGGTTTAACTCTTGAGATGAGAATGGAAACACCACTCATTTGCTTATCTTTTAATTCCTCCAACATTCCAAACAGGCTCCCACTTGAAGGCCTTTGCTTTTGCCCTGCCTGGGAATCACTTATCCCAGTTCATTGATCTCCCCTTCCGATAAGCTTTGCTCAGCCATCAAGCTCAAGTGGTGCCCTTCCCCTGCAGTCCTGCTACACTGCAGTCTACTATCTTAGAGCACTTATCACCATCTGAAAGCTCCTTGCTAGCATGTCTGTCTAAGGTGCTCACCTCCAATAGAATGTAGATGGTCTGAGAAAGGTAAGCCTGTCCTGTTTGTGGCTATATCCCCAGTGCCTACAACAGTTCCCGGCGCAGAGTGGAAGCTCAAGAAACATTTGTCAAATGGATGAATGAATTGGTCAGTTTGGAAAAGCTTGTGGTTTGATAGAAGTGGGTTTCAGGAGATGTTTGGATCATGGTATAAAAGAATATCAACTGGGCCTTTTCCCTTTTCCCTTGGATTTGGTAAACAGAGACTGAATCTAAGAACAAAGAGGCTTCAAGTATCCCACACATTGACGATAGCCCCCAACAACTGGAGGCAGACACCTTCCCCCAAGGCTTTGAGAGGAATATGCCCTGCTACCAGAACCAATAACAGAGCCCCAGAAAGGGATAGAGGTTTCTGGGAATAACTGGCACCACTCCATGAATGTAGTGCTTACTGTGGCAGCGGGTCTCTGTGTGGAATGGTAGGGGTGCTCTCTCCCCTCTTGAAGCCTTAAGGGAATATTGGCTTGATGGGAAAGGTACTAGCAAGAGGAGGAGACTGGCACATCTCTTGCTGGCTGGACTTCTTCACAGGTAGCAAGCTTGCAGATTGGTTCCTGTGCCCTGCTGTTTTGGGGAAAGAGAATAGGAAAAAGAAATGGCAAGGCAAAGCAAAGACCTGGTTACGAAGCTGAAGGCAGTTATAATGCATACGATGGCAAGGATGGATGAGATTCTTGCCTGGACCAATGGGGGTGGGGTGGGGGTGGTTTGGGGGAGGCGGTACTGATGCCATTTTAAGAGTTCTCCACTGGCACACAGGGCTCCTGAGTTTCTAAGAGAATGCTTGGGTATGGGGTGGAGGGAGAGTGCATCTGATAGTGGGGTCTGTGTTGGAGTGAGACTGTTGACCAGGAGTCTGATGGCGCACCTCCAAGGACTGTGTAGATCCTCCAAAACTAGCCAGAAAGTTCAGTCAGGCACCTAAGAACCACATTTGGATCCTGTCACAGAGTAGATGCCAAGAGCTTATTAGAGTTAGTCTAAGGAGCAAAGAAAACCACCAGAGAAGATTCACCTGATACCTCCTCAATGCCCCAAACCTACTGGGGAGACAGATTTTGGGGAGGAGATGCCCAGAGACCCGTGATGTCAAGTTCCAATGGCATATCCCTAAAACCACAGCCCAGCCTGTGCTGGGAAAAGGAAAGGTTGAGATTTAAACTGGATCCAAGGTTCAAGTTTTAAGCCGACCTGGACTTTCATAACTGAAGGTGACCAGAAGTTTACAGGATGTAGCTGAGAGGTCACTGAGGGACAGAAAAAATGATATTTGACAGCATGGTTGAAGGCAGTGCCTGGAAAAAATAAATTAAACTGTTCTGTGCTTTCAACACTGAGTTCAGACTATCCAGTCACCTGGTTACAGGAGGAAAAGGGCAATTCAGTGGACTTATAGTAAACAAGTTTCTCAGGCATTTGCTTTTTCTTTGTGTGAACTGTTGGCAGTTTTTGTCAGAGGGTAAGGTGACAAGACAGTTTATAAAATCCCCAATTCAGGGGTGCCTGGGTGGCTCAGTCAGTTGAGCATCCGGCTTTAGCTCAGGTCATTATCTCACTCTTTGTGAGTTCGAGCCCCGCGTCAGGCTCTGTGCTGACAGCTCAGAGCCTGGAACCTGCTTCAGATTCTGTGTCCCCCTTTCTCTCTGCCCCACCGCTGCTTGTGCTCTGTCTCTCTCTGTCTTTCAGAAATGAATAAACATAAAAAAAAAATTTTTTTATATAAAATCCCCAATTCAAGACTTACCCTGAGTACTACAAACTCAGTAGCTCTTATTCGTCCATGTGCTTTCCCCCTATGACAGGACTCAAAGCTAATTTTCTGAAACTCATTTTCTTACAGCTTCAAAGGCTTTTTTTAGACCTCTGGGCAAATCACGTTTAAAATTTCAAAGATACTTTTTACTAAAATTGAGCGACTGGATGAGAGAAAAACACCACCCTTGTATCCTTCTTACTTGATAAATGAATCACTAGGGAAACCTGTGAAGCTATCCCTGAATGGGTGAACATACCGGAAAGGCAATTTCTGTTGCTGCTGAAGGCTAGTTTGAAGAAAGACCTACAAAGTCCATGTTCAGAAGAGCATGAGTGAGAAGACACGGTTTAGTTATTGGTAGCTGGAGGAGAAATGCTTTTGGAAAGGCATGTCAGTTGATTAACTTATAAGTTAAGAATACAGCTTTGAGAGTTACATAATCTATTTTTAAGGAGAAAGTACAAGACCCCTGTCTGGCTCAGCATGAGACAGCATGCGACTCTTGATCTGGAGGTCATGAGTTCAAGCCCCACATTGGGCATAGAGTTTACTTCAAAAAAAGAGAGAAAAAAATACATTTCTTGAAAGGTAAAATAAAACAAAACAGAAAACACACTTTTAACATAAAAGAAAAGATAATGAATAGTAAACTGGTAAAAACCCCGCCTTGCTTGGAACTCTCTATTCTTTGTTTTATGGTGGCTTGGCTCTTAAGAACTCCTCTCCTCTACCTGATAAAAAAACACACTGGAGGGGTGCCTGGGTGGCTCAGTCAGTTAAACATCTGATTTTGGCTCAAGTCATGATCTCATGGTTCATGAGTTTGAGCCCCACATCAGGCTCTGTGCTGACAGCTCAGAGCCTGAATCCTGCTTTGGATTCTGTGTCTCCCTCTCCATCTCTCGCTCTATGCCCCTCCCCCACTTGTGCTCTGTCTCTCTGTCTCTCTCTCAAAAATAAATAAATAAAACATAAAAAAAAAACCACTGGATAACAGAATAACATTCACTTAGATTAGAAAGGTTGTGTGTGTGTGTGTGTGTGTGTGTGTGTGTGTTAGTTTAGATGTTAAAAAAAAAGGTAAAGCAAACCAATGCCTTGTATTATGTGTCCTGGAAAGAATTTTGTGGAATTCATTTGTAAAGTCATTTGTTGGTTAACATCCCAAGCACAGGGTACCTTTACCTTTCCCACAATCCTATACAGCCTATGCAAACCTAACCTGGGAAGGAACTGCCTCCCGACCCTCTCAGGCGGTCAAAGGCTGGCAGTCTAACAAGGGCTCAGGCCAGGCCAGGCCATCTCGCTTCCAGGGGCCCGAGGCTTTTTCCACCTTTGCCCAACATTGACAACTGTGAAAAACCCACCAGTCTTCTATTATATGATTAAATCCATTAACCAGCCCCTTTCCTCACTGACCCTACTCCCTTCGCTTACAGAAAAACACTATTTTCTAGTCATCATTTAGACCAAGTATAGGAATTAAGCTTCATCTCCTTTCACAATTTCCATGTATTATTAAAGGATGCTAAAGGTGCTGTACTGAGAAGGAGTCTGCACAGGATTCTGGTCAGGACTCAGTGGTAAAGAGGAATATGATGGATCGACAAGGTCCCGGAGCAGAGTGGCAACATGTTGACAAAGCATTTGTCTTTCCCTGGCTAGGCACTATCTCTTCTCTTAAAACCATGACCTTTGTTATAAAGAAGACGTGGCATGTATACAATGGAATATTACTCAGCCATAAAAAAGAATGGCATCTTGCCATTTGCGATAACACAGTGGAGCTAGAGAGTATCATGTTGAGTGAAGTAAGTCAGCTGGAGAAAGACATACACCTTATGATTTCCCTCGCTGTGGCATTTAAGAAACAAAACAAGCCAACCAAGGGTGAAAAAAGTGGAAGTGAGAAAGATAAGCCGAGAAACAGACGCTTAAATGCTTAAATATAGAAAACAAACTTACGGGTACCAGAGGGGAGGTGGGCTGGTGGACGGGTGAAATAAGTGAAGGGAACGAATGAGGACACCCGTCTTGGTGAGCACTGAGTAATGTAGAGAATTGCTGAGTCGCTATATTGCACACCTGAAACTAACACAACACTGTATGTTAACTAGACTGGAATTAAAATTAAAAACTTAAAAAAAATAAACTTTTGTTGGCGGATAGAACATCGGGATCCTAATTCTGGCAGATTCTTCACACTCCGACTGCTTGCTGAATCCTGGGGATTTCTGGGGGTATGGGACACAGAGAACTAAAAATCATAAGATTTGAATTCTTAATTATAGTAAAAAGAATTATGACCGTCAATAATTAACTTTCTCGTAGATGCTAGGTAATATATAGATATAGGTATAGGGTACAGGTATACAATTCCTAATCCTTAAAGCATATTTATAAGGAGGCAATTATTATTTTTTCAGATGAGGAAACAGGCCTGAAGAAAGTATGGAATTTGCCCGAGGACACATGCAAGTAAGCAGATAAGCTGGGCTTCAGTCCCGAGTTTGTCTGCCTAGAGCATGGCCTCATTCCAAAGAAAACTTGTAAGCAGAAGCTGAAATACTGCAGGGCCATTTCCTCTGTGCCATGGAGACCTTTTGCGGAGGGGTGGGGATGTGCAGAATTCTTTCCCTATGTGGGATCCCTGCGTTTTCTTTTTTAAGAGAAACATGACAGAAGAGCCGATTACTCAAGAATGAGGTTCTTTTCTGTATGATAAAGTGAGGTGAGAAGAAAGAGCAGACTCACCAGTATGTGGGAGGATTTCCTGACGTCCCCCCGGCAGCAGCAGAAGGGCCCGTCCCTGTTTAGTGCCCTCACCAAAGCCAGTCTCGGGCTCTCCCTGGCCACTGCTTGACATGTTAGCCTCAAAGGACACTGCTTCCCAGGGCACCCCACCTCTCGGTTCCTGGGGAAATGGCTTTTAATTTTTTAAGCAAAAGAAAACCCCATGGTAAAGAGGTCATTTTTCATCTGGATCATCAAGCAGCAGTTTTGAAGTTGTGTTTCCATACCCGGGTGTGCTTGCCAAGTGTGTGATCCAGGCACTGGAGGGGCTCATTCAGAGGCACAATTCATGAGATTCCAGCCACCAACAGGGTCTGGTGAACCAGGTAGGAAGGTTGGCTGCCCTGGTAAGCTTAGTTAACTCCAGAAGCATGAGATATGGCAACATGTCCCCAAATCTTCCACACAGCAAATTTTTGTGTTGTGCCCACTATTATGTTTGCTTTTTTTAAATTTATTATAAATTAAAAATTTATATAATTAATTTATTTAATTTATTATAAATTATAATTTAATTTATTTTTTAAATTTACATCCAAATTAGTCAGCGTATTGTGCAACAGTG
The DNA here is from genome assembly GCF_046562875.1 of Panthera onca. Taxonomy (NCBI): domain Eukaryota; kingdom Metazoa; phylum Chordata; class Mammalia; order Carnivora; family Felidae; genus Panthera; species Panthera onca. Next base: position 22,235,415 of record NC_138345.1, read on the forward strand.
ATTTCAGGAGTAGATTCTGTAATGCCCCTTACCCATTTAGCCCATCCCTCCTCCTACAACCCCTCCAGCAACCCTCTGTTTGTTCTCCCTATTTAAGAGTCTCTTATGTTTTGTCCCCCTCCCTGTTTTTATATTATTTTTGCTTTCTTTCCCCTATGTTAATCTGTTTTGTCTCTTAAAGTCCTCATATGAGTGAAGCCATATGATATTTGTCTTTCTCTGACTAATTTTGCTTAGCATAATACCCTCCAGTTCCATCCACGTAGTTGCAAATGGCAAGATTTCATTCTTTTTGATTGCTGAGTAATACTCCATTGTATATACATACCAAATCTTCTTTATCCATTCATCCATCGATGGACAGTTGGGCTCTTTCCATCCTTTGGCTATTGTTGATAGTGCTGCTATAAACATGGGGGTGCATGTGTCCCTTCGAAACAGCACACCTGTATCCCTCGGATAAATGCCTAGTAGTGCAATTGCTGGGTCGTAGGGTAGTTCTCTTTTTAACTTTTTGAGGAACCTCCGTACTGTTTTCCAGAGTGGCTGCACCAGCTTGCATTGCCACCAACAATGCAAAAGAGAGCCTCTTTCTCTGCATCCTCGCCAACATCTGTTGTTGCCTGACTTGTTACTGTTAGCCATTCTGACAGGTGGTATCTCAGTGTGGTTTTGATTTGTATTTCCCTGATGATGAGTGATGTGGAGCATTTTTTCATGTTGGCCATCTGGATGTCTTCTTTGGAGAAGTGTCTATTCACGTCCTTTGCCCATTTTTTTCACTGGATTATTTTTTTTCTTGGGTGTTGGGTTTAATAAGTTCTTTATAGATTTTGGAAACTAACCCTTTATCTGATATGTCATTTGCAAATATCTTCTCCCATTCTGTCGGTTGCCTTTTAGTTTTGCTGATTGTTTCCTTCACTGTGCAAAAGCTTTTTATTTTGATGAGATCCCAGTAGTTCATTTTTGCTTTTGTTTCCCTTGCCTCTGGAGGCGTGTTGAGTAAGAAGTTGCTGCAGCCAAGATCAAAGAGGTTTTTGCCTGCTTTCTCCTCAAGGATTTTGATGGCTTCCTGTGTTACATTTAGGTCTTTCATCTATGTTGAGTTTATTTTTGTGTGTGGTGTGAGAAAGTGGTCCAGGTTCATTCTTCTGAATGTCGCTGTCCAGTTTTCCCAGCACCACTTGCTGAAGAGACTGTCTTTATTCCATTGGACATTCTTTCCTGCTCTGTCAAAGATTGATTGGCCATACGTTTGTGGGTCCATTTCTGGGTTCTCTATTCTGTTCCATTGATCTGAGGGTCTGTTTTTGTGCCAGTACCATACTGTCTTGATGATTACAGCTTTGTAGTTTTTCTTTTTTAATGTTTATTTATTTTTGAGAGAGCACAAGCAGGGGAAGGGCAGAGAGGGGGACAGAGAGAGGAAACAAAGAGGGCTCTGTGCTGACAGCAGTGAGCCCAATGTGGGGCTCAGACTCATACACCATGAGATCATGACCTAAGCCAAAAGTCTGATGCTTAACCGACTGAGCCACCCAGGTGGCCCAATCTTTATTTCTTTTTAAATTACCAAGGGCATTGCAACTGAGAGCTTTGCAGCAAGGTGGCTCTCATCACAATGGGCATAAAATCTCATAAGACCTTAATGGTTCGACCCATGCCAGCCCTTCTTGACCCTATTCTAATATTCACCCCTTTATTTCCTCTGTTCTAGTCTCTTCTAGAGACTTCTTGGTGCTCTGAATATTTCTCAAACATGGTTTGCTTGAGGATGTTTGCACATGTTCACTGTTCCTTCTGCCTGGAATATTTTTCTCTAGGTAACTTCATGGCTCCCTCTACCACCTCATTTAGGTCCCTAAACGTGAATATTACCTCCTCAAAGACACCTTCCCTAATCACCATCTTCCCACCATTGAAATAACACTGCCATCACTCTCTACCCCTTGTCCTGCTTTGTGTTTTATGTTACTGCATTTACCAGTCTTTGTGTACTGTCGTCTATGCCTCCAGGAGGCTAGCTCCCTGAGGATAAGAGATTTGTTTTGTTCCCTATTATATCCCAATGCCTAGCACCTTTTCAATAAATCCGAAAAATAATGATAAATAAATAAATGGAACATAGATTTGGAAAAGATGGTGGTAATCAATCAGCAAGTCAGTCAGATTTTACTGAATACTTAACCTGCCCTGGGTTCACTGTGCTAGGGGCATGCACAGCCTTCGGGCATCCCAGGGTGCCAGGACACTTCCAAGGGAAAGGCTGCTTCTTATAGACAGCATAGATTTCTCTTCTAGCTTTGGTTGCCATCTTGCTTTCATGGCAGCCCATTCATGACACTGATGATGTTGAGCAACTTGTGAGAAATTAAGTAACCTACACTCATAATACAGGAAAAATCTAAGCTCACTGCACTACTGTTTTGGAGGATAATTTACTAACAATCAAAAAAAAACTTTAAGGGATTTTTTCTTGGAAACAGGCTATATTTAATAGCAATAATTGAATATATTATGACTGTCCATCTCTCTGCTAGCCATGGAAAATGTACAGATTTTGTCCTCATGTAAGGAATATTGGGTCTAATTAATCTACACATATCCGTGCTTTATACAAAAACCCAAATTAAGAATGGCATTTTCTGGGGCACCTGGGTGGCCCAGTTGGTTGAGCCAACTGATGCTGGAGCATCTGCATGATCCACCCAACTGATGGATGAGCATCTGACTTCTGCTTATTTCATGATCTCACGGTTCATGAGTTCAAGCCCCACATCGGGCTCACTACTGTCAGCCCAGAGCCAACTTCAGATTCTCTGTCCCCCTCTCTGCCCCTCCCCCTTCTTGCAGTCTCTCAAAATTAAATAAACATTAAAAAAATAACATTTTCCAATGCTAGTGTGTCTCTATCCCAAATACAGCAGCATTTAGAAGACTTTATTTTGTGTCCGATATTCTGCAGCATTTGCTGTTCACTGCTTGGTGGCAAGTTGAGACTTCAGGACAGGGAAATAGAGTGGCTCCTGAAAGCAGGAGAGGAAGGTGAGAGTCCCGGGGGAACTGGCCTTTGTGTTTGATGAATGAGTCTTTTTCAGGTGTCTCTGTTCTTTGGTTTTTAAAGGAAACAGAGACACTCTCCTATCTGTCCCCACATCCATTGTGTGAAATTTACCTCTTTTGGGGACTCCATTATTTTCCTGGCTGTGAAATGGAGAGTCCATGGGGTTTGCAGGAATGCACTGCCTGGACGCATTCCCAGGGGAGGCTCTTCTTTGGCGGCCTTCCTCATACTACAGTCTGGGGAGGAACACTTAGTAAGTAAATCCAAGTTCTATAGTAGAGAGAGGACAAAGGCGATGCTGAACGGATATGGTGGTCAAAAGACCCTCACCACTTCTGACATTTTGTTCATATCCCTGCTGCCTCTGCTGTCTGTGTAACAAAAGATCGAAGTTGGCAGCATCCGCTCTTATTCTGAATTGACTGGAGTTGTGCGACTCTCAAAGATGTTCTAAAAACTTAAAGAAAAGTCTGCATGGATTGTAAGTTAGAAAAGTTACAAAGAGTATGGTTTGTAGTTGCGAGATATCCTCCCTGGAACTACCTTATGGGTCAAAAAGCTTCATGTCTCTGGGTGCTCTGGGTATAAAATCCTCTGAAGGGGCTTCCAGACGCACAGGCTTGCTACAGGGTAGTATTCCACCCAATAATGATTCGTGGAAAAGCAGTGTTCCAACGCAGTTTTATAAACACTCTTTTCTCTGAAATGCATCAGCAAGGTGGAGCCTTACCAACCCGTGTGGGGTAAGCTAAAAGCTCAGATTGGCAAACTCAATCTGCCAAGAACAAACAAGGCATGAAGCACTTCATTCACTCAGAGACTTCACTTCATTCAATTCGAATTATCCTCAGCTGGATTAGGCACAATCGGAATGTGAAAGTTCAAAGTGACAAGGTTGGTCATGGGCATCATCATCATCATCACCTTCATCATTTTATAGTGAACTTATAACCCCAAAATAGGGACCCCTGACAAGAAAAGTTCTGAGAAACATTTCCACTGAAAAGATCTCATAAATAAGGAGTAGAGCATGACGGGAGATTCACTACTCTAGATATCTATAAAGACCTCATGACGTTTTTAAAATAAGTGAACTTAAAAAAACATCTTTATAAAAAACACTTAAATTGTCTAAAATTAAATATGTTTTCCCTTCAATAATAATGATGGTCCATGCCACAATCCAAATGATAGAAAATAGCTAGGAGTTACTGAAAGTTTCCTGCAATGTAGGAGTTATGAGGGACAGTTTATATAATTGTTTTAATATAATCCTCATGACCTCTCTGAGGTCAGTGCTATTTTTATCCCCCTTTTACCTAACTGAGGTTTCGAGAGGGCAAATGACTTGACAAAGGTCATCTAGCTGGTATAGGATGGAACCAGAATTTAAACCCACAACTGTGGGCTGCTGTACTAAATGTGCAATTCACACAAGGTGGTACAGGAAAGAATAAATTGGAAATTCTGGATTTCTATTGAGGCAGCAGCCATTTGAATGGGAGCTAAGGGTTTGCTGTGGCTTGGCCTGAAGTAGTGAAAAAGGAGAAAAGCTTGAAAGGAAAAACTATCAAATAATTTGCCATTTCTGGAGGAGCCATTTTCCTACTATCCCTAGAACAAGAAGGTATTTTCTTCATGTCCAGATTCAGAGACAGGATAAATGGTCTGTTCCAGGATTCTGAAAGAAGTCAGCTCAGCCACAGTTTTGAGAGGCTGTCTGCGTAGTTCTTAAAGGCACAAACTCTGGAGTTAAACTCTCTGAGTTCAGGTTCCCGCCCTAATACATACGAGGTGTGTGACCTTGGGGAAGTTAGTTCCTCCATGCCTCTGTTTGCTCATCGGTAGAATAGACAATAATGGCATCTGTTTCACGGAGGTGTCGCAAGTATTAAATGAGTCAACGTTTGTCCAGCGGTTAGAACACACTTGGCACATAGTACAGTTGGCCTTTGTACAATGTGGGGATTAGGGGTGCTGACCCCCAGTGCAGTTGAAAATCCATGTATAATTTTGACTCCCCCAAAACTTTACTATATTAGCCTACTGTTGCCTGGAAGTTTTACGAATGATACAAACAACTGATTAATACACATTTGTTATGTTTTATATGTATATGAAATATTTACATAATATATATTATATCCTGTATTCTTACAATAAAGTAAGCTAGATAACAAAATATGTTATTGAGAAAACTACAAGAAAGAGAAAGTACATTTACAGTACTGTACTGTATTTATCCAAAAAAATCCACGTATAAGTGGAGCCATGTGGTTCAATCCATGTTGTTGAAGGGTCAACTGTAAGTACTTTATAAAGTGTTGGCTGTTACCAGTGCCCACATGGGAATAATCCTTGTTTAAGAACTAATAGTTGACCAGAGAGGTCAGTGCTATTCATGCTTCCCTTCCTGTCCACAAGTTCAAACTCAGGCTCTCCATGCATCTTGTTGTAAAGGTGTTTAAGGTCTATTAGTCACTCCTGCTTTCTCCCTTTGACATGATGCTTCAGTCCTGCTCTCACCTTCCTGGCTCACTCTTAAATAAATCATGGGCTTTTACTTTGCTCTGCACTCAAAATAGTAAGTTTCAGTAAAGTTAATTAATAAGGTGATTCACAGAAGCATAATACTCAGAAGTTACCAAGACTACTTAGATACCATAATAGTTACCGAATCTAAGAATTCAACTTGTAAAGCGATCTGGTTCAACCTTCTATCCAGAGGATGGTTCAACCTTATCACATTAAAATATTCTACAGACACTCAAGACAGACATGGATTTTTAAAACTGCATGTTACCTAGATAATTCTAGAATTTAAGAAGCTTGAAGGACTGCATGGTCTGTAAGAAATTTTTAATAAATATCAACTACATTATTAGCATTAGTGTTAGCACCAGTATTAGTAATAGTTTGGGTAACCCAAATCTTCGGCCTTCTAGGTTGTGACTACCAAAAAAGTTCCATTGCCTTTTACATTTCCAAATCACAAAGCCTGAGATTCATCTATTTGCCATGACTTCCCCAATTTCCATGTGCCCCTCAGGATTTCTGATCACCTCATCGGATGGTTCTTGTATCCTTAAGAACACATCCCTCGTGACATCTGTTGTGTTGTAGTCGTAGCCACCATGGCCTCAGCTTTGGTAGTCCACCATGGAAATGTCCCATCTCTGGGCCCAGGTGTTCTCTATAAGGTTACTGTCAAGTCCATTGCTACCCTGCCTCTGGACTCAAGGCCCAGCAAGTGAAGAACCTCACTGTGAATGGAGACATGCATCTTGGATATTCCATGGAAATGAAAGGGCATTGCAACATGGAGCACGAGTTATTAGTATTTTTGCTCAGAGACCACACACCCAGCCATTTCCAGATCTACCCAGCTCCCAGTTTGCTGCCTTGTGACCTGACCAGCTCACCCTTCACCTCAGGGTGTGCCCCAGGCATCTCCACATCTTAGAATCCACACTGCACCACCAGACCCCAGAGGAGAGGAAGGCATTCCCCCCCGCCACCCTGTCACCACCTTCATCACATGCCTACACACACATGCACACCTACACACCCAAGACTAGAGCTATACCTCAAAACCTAATTTCCTTTCACAGAGGAGGGTTCTTCCAGGAGATTGAAGAGTGAGAAGCCCATTTCCTTCTTAGGGAAACTGTATCTTTCTAACAAGTGTTCTTCCCTCTTGGCCACCAAAGAAACAATTTATGTGAGAACATATTGTTCCAACATAGTACATGGTCACAGCTCTGCTGAGATATTCAAGTTACATGATCAGACGACCGAACATCTCAATGTGATATCTGCATTCAGGCACTAAATACTTTGGTACATTGTTGTCTTTCCCTTGCTTACATTTCATTGATTAAAAAGCCCATTGTCTGCAGAAAGGTTAAATTCAAGTCTCTAAGGAGGGTTAAGGTGCTTATAACTTTAACTGATTAAATTAATTTGATTATTAAAGCTTAGGGTGCAGTCTCGGGGGCTTTAGGAAGAACAATCTGATATGTACCCGCCAACATGCACACGTACACACACAGAATGCGTAAATTAGGGAGAGACTATTGATGACTTGGCATGGTATTCTTTACAAAGGAGTCCCTGTAACTTTTTTTTGCAGGGCAACAGGGTATAGGCTCTTCCAACAGTTTACCTGGGAAGAGATGGTGATTTTGACAAGGTAGGCGCAGTTGGAGAAGGAGTCAGATTGGAGGTCTATTTTTAAGGATCTCTGTAAATTGTATTATGTAAACTGGGTATGGAGTGTTAGAGGAAAAAAGCGATTTTGGTGGAATGTTATTCAGCTATAAAAAAAAGAAGGAAATATTGCCGTTGTGACAACATGGATGGACCTTGAGGGCATCATGCTAAGTGAAATCAGTCAGACAGAGAAAGACAAGTACTGTATGATCACTGATATGTGGAATCTAAAGGAGCTGAACTCAGAGACACAGAGTATATTGGTGGCTGCCAGGGTCTGGAAGGATGGCGGAAAGGGGCACGTGTTGGTCAAAGAGTACAAACTTCCAGTTATGAGATAAATGAGTTCTGGGGATCTGGTGTATAGCATAGTGACAATAATTAGCAATACTGTGTTGTATGCTTCAAAGTTGTTTAGAGAATAAGCCTTAAATGTTCTCAATACAACAATAGTAAAAATGGTAATTATGTGACGTAATAGATGAGGTAATCATTTCCCAATATATATGCATATCATATCATCACATTGTACACCTTAAACATACACAATGTTGGGGCGCCTGGCTGGCTCAGTTGGCAGACATGTGACCCTTGATTTGGGGGGGTAATTTTGAGTCCCATGTTGAGTGTAGAGATTACTTAAAAATAAAGTTTTGGGGCACCTGGATGGCTCAGTCGGTTCAGCCTCTGACTTCGGCTCAGGTTATGATCTCACAGTTTGTGGGTTCAAGCCCCATGTCAGGCTGTGTGCTGACAGCTCAGAGCCTGGAGCCTGCTTTGGATTCTGTGTCTCCCTCTGTCTCTGTCCCTCCCCAGGTCACTCTCTGTCTGTCTGTCTGTCTCTCTCAAAAATAAATAAATATTTAAAAAATTTTTTAATAAAGTCTTTAAAAAATGTACACAATGTTGTATGTCAACTATATCTCAATAAAGCTGGAAAAATATAAAAAAGAAGAAGAAGAAGAAGTGATTTAGGGCCTGAGTAGCCTTGTGAATGGGGGTGTCACAGATCATGATGGGCTCAGGGAAGGAAGACCAGTTTTAGAAGCAGAGTGACTAGAATGGTAAATTATGAATTTTGTTTGGGGCACGTTAAGTTTGAGGAGCCCGTTAAATACCCTGGTAGAAATGTTGAAGTGGCAGATGTGCTAATCTGGGGCTCAAAGGAGAGGTAGCAAAGGGGCCTGAGAAAGGGATCGGCAAGGAGGAGGAGGACCTGGAGAGGGTGGGATCTCAGAATCCAGTGAAGAAACCATTCCAGGAGGAAGAAGGTGATGAAGCATCAAAAATGCTGCCAAAGGCCAAGTAAGACCAGGGCTCAGTTGACTGTTGACTTTGTCAAGGGGAGGTTAGTCACACTGACCTTAAATGAGAAGGTTTTCAGTGTTTGTGTGTGTGTGTAGCCACAGGGGGGGTGGGGGTGAGGAGACGGGGGCCCAAAGGCAAGACTGTAAAGGGACCTATGAGGTCTTCTTAGTGGAGCTTCTTCTGTAGGCTCTGACTATAAATCAGAACTGAGAAATCACGCAGGGTCATCTTTAGACATGTTGGAGAGGAGGTGCTTTCATTGTTATCAAAGCACATGAAATTTATAATGTTTTGAAATGTCAGGAGTGAACATCATTACTGAAATCCTAGAAATGGGAGACTTAGTTGAACAGCAATGAAGATGCTGTTACCCCCATCACTGTTCGCATAAGCATTGAGACAGCAGATGGCAGAGGGGACCTTAAACAGGTAATCTCACACCTGTCCCCATGCCCTCACCACAGCACCTCCCTCACGTGGTTAGGGCCTGGCCTGCTCACCTTGCACAGGAAGGAGTGGATCTGCCACTCCTCACAGGTACTGGCACAACTTGGTGCCTTGGGGTGGAGGAGGGGACTGGGTTTGTTTGGGGACTGACTGGAAAGCTGAGCCCAGTGATGTGGCACCAGAGAGCAAAAGTGAAGATACGCTGAGGCAGACCACAGAGGGCTGAAGTGTGCGATCAAAAGGAGAGCCAAAAGCCAGAAGAAAAGTGGACTCCAAAAGAAAGGAGAAGGTGAGAAGAGATTCTGGAGACGGGAGGGAGATGGACAAAGATGGGCTTTTACGAGCATCAGGTCCATGTTTGTATGAGCCACCTGGACCCACTTCAAGGAACACAATGAGGACGATGCTCTAGAGTTATAGAACTGGGAGAAAAAGCTCACACATGCCCAAAAGGATCATCTCATAGGATCATCTCCTAGGGCCAGATTTGAGTTGTGTAGATACTGTGTCCCAAAAAGGATATCCCAAAAAGGATACACTGAAGTCCTGGCCCCCATCCACACCTGTGAGTATGACTCTATTTCGAAATGGGGTCTTCGTAGATGTAATTAGGTTAAGATGTGGTTCATACTGGAGTAGAGTGGGCCCAAATCCAATATGACTGGTGTCCTCATAAGAAGAGTAAAATTGGACATAGACACAGAAGGAAGATGGCCATGTGAAGGTAAGGCAGAGATTGGAGTGACGTGCCACAAGCCTGGAGCTACCAGAAGCTGGAAGAGAGGAGGAACGATCCTTCCTTAGAGGCTTTGGAGGGAGCATGGCCCTTCCAACTGCTTGATTTCAGACTTCCAGCCTCCAGAAGTGTGAAGAAATACATTTATCTTGTTTTAAGTTGTTCAGTTTTTCATACTGTGTGACAGAAGAAGCCCTAGGAAACTGATACAGGAACTATAGGCATTTTTGGACATCTCCATATATCTATATACATGAATCTGTATAAAGAAGATATTCTACCGCCTTTGCAAATGCCTAAGAGGATGATGTTTTAAAAATCTCAAGTCAGGAAAAAAAATGCATAAAATCCAAATCAATGCCAATATTTATTTTTTCCCCCAAGTAATTAAACAAATGTAAGGTGGTGACGGAGGCTAGCTTCACTTGATTTCCAGTGAATAGTGTTGATGAGTCAGGACCATTACATCTCTGAGAAAATGCCCTGTAAAAAGCAAAATCTGAGTGTTGTGTTTACTAAAGTGATACCATATGTTGGTTGATTAACAAGTTGTCAGAATATTAGAAGTTCTTGGCTGATTACAAGAAGGAGCATCTGTTTGCTGAATCTCTTATCTAATGTGTGTACAGATATCGCCAGGTTTGGCACGTTTCCTAAATATCAGATATAAATTCCTGCAGTATTTAGCCTTCGGAGAGTAACACTGACGTACTGCTGGGGTTTAAGAAGTTTATTCTCAGGAAAGCAAATAAAGCGAGGCCAAAGACATGACATATGTACGTAAGAATGTTATGCACCGTTCAGAATCATTTTACCATCGTACCTTGTATCATCTACTATGACTCGTGTTTCCTTGAATGTCACTGGCATAGAAATTTAAGAAAAAAATATTAAATCCACTTTAGAGCTAGTTATTTATTTATTTATTTTAATTGAAATGAAATTTAATGTTTTTTGAGAGAGAGAGAGAGAGAGAGACAGAGTGTGAGCGGGGGAGGGGCAGAGAGAGGGAGACCCAGACTCCGAAGCAGGCTCCAAGTGGACTTATTTACTGCTTTACCTGTTGATCGACTTTAACGATACACTCTATTTCTAAAGCGGGGTACGGTTTACGGAAGCTTTCACCTTGCAGCCCTACAACCCTGTAAAATGGCCGGAAATTCCATCTCCATTTCACAGGTGAAGAATCCATGGTGGAGCTGAGGTAAATCCATCTGGCACCGGCGAGCTGGAACGGGTACAGGAAGCCAGGTTTTCTCAGTTCCCTTACCGCGCAACCTACCAATGCCATATATGCAGGAGCTGGTTGCAGATGCTCTGACAGGACCTAGTCAGGGTGAAGTTCTGTGGCCTTGTCCTTTGTTCCTTTCTACAACCCCTGTCTCATTCAGTCAGCCACCGTATGCTGGGGTCGTGCCCTTTTGGTTTCGGCAAGCAGGTTCTGTCCGGAAGGAAAAACTTTTCTTCTACCCTTGGAGTGTTTGGGGCCCTAAGAAATTGAACCCACAAAAAAACAGACTAAGGGGAGAAAATGAATACAGATTTTATTAGTATTTTACGTGGATGGGGCTTCTCAGAAAAGAAGTAAGACTCAAAAGAAGTGGTTAGACTCAGGGATTTATATACCATGTTAACAAAGGCTTTTCTTTGGGCTTCGATGGACAATAAATCATGGGAAAGTGACTACAAAATATGTGCGGGAAAACCAGTGAAAGATAAGGATTATTTTAGTAAGATTTGTCTATGCAGACTTATCTCAGTGCCGACTGTGTCTCCAGTGATAAGGGTTGTTCTCCTTTTTCGGGAACAGGAATGGGGGACCCCTTCGCAAAATGGAATTTATGCCCTGTTTTTAAGCAGAAAGGAGGAGGGCAGAGAGTTTGTCCTGTGTCTGCTGCAACTTAATTGCTTTCAGCTCAAAATCATTGTTATGTCAAAATGGAATATTTGGGGGGAGCATATCCTGATCCCTTTCAATCCCTCTCCACTGCTCATCAAAGCCAACATGAAATAAGTAAGGTGGAGAAAAAGGACTCTTCTTATGTTAACTGAGTTCACAGTCAGACTTATATTTCAGTTGTTCCATTTCTTTGGAAATTTCTCAGCATTCATGGTCTTAGAACTAAGTGCCTCTTTGACATAATGTACATACCACCTTCTTCTTTAGCCTTGATTCTTTGTCCTATATTTCTACAACATACATGAAGCCTACATTTTGGAGAAGTCTTGCAGTGCTTCAGAAAAATGGGGCATATTATGAAAACAGAGTATTTTTTTAAGTATCTCAAATTTTAGCCCTGTATTTAAATTGCAAGTCAAGTATTACCTCTGGGAGTTTCTGGCTGTCATTCCTTTGCCCCATGTAGGAGAAGGAAAACAACTTTGTCTTTACCCTCTTCTCTTCAGTGACTGGGGTCTGTGAATTAAACTGGCAAAAGGCAGGTTAACAGGAGAAGAGGTTTATTTCACATGCACATAGGGAACCTCACATGAAAGAATTGGAAAGCCCTCGGGGTGCCTAGCTGACTCAGTTGGTTAAGCTCTGACTCTTGATTTAGGCTCAGATCATGAGTTTGAGCCCCTCGTCGAGTTCTGCACTGTCAGCGTGGAGCCTGCTTGGGATTCTCTCTCTCCCTCTCTCTCTGCCCCTCCCCTGCTCGCATGTGCTCTCTCTCTCTTTCTGTTTATAAATAAACATTAAAAAAATTTTAAAAAGGAATGGAAAACCCCTCAAACTGGGTGGATCTGGAAGCTTATACTAGTTTAACAAAAGGTGGTAAATTGTGGAGAGGTGACAGGACAAAGGAAAAAAAGGCTTGGGCTTCTAGAGTGGTTAATTGTGGAAAGGTAAATAAATATATGAGGGAAACTAATGGAAAATAAGGGTTTAGTAAGGTATGGATTTGGTAAGGTCTGTTATGCAGACTCAAATTGGTGCCTTCTCCAGTGATAAGAGGAGAGAGGGGAGGCAGGACGTCTTTACAAAGAGAAATTTATGCCCTTCTTTTAGACAGAAAAGAAGAGGACAGACAGTTCCCCCTGAATTTGCTGCTTCTCAGTTGTTTTCACTTCAAAATAATCCTTATGCTAATAACATGGCATATTTTAGGATGTCATACCCTGACCCCTTCATTAACTTCAAGGACCTCTCCAGTCAGGTCCTTCCTTATGTTTCTAGTCATATTCCAAGCCATTCAATTTCTAGACCTTCTTTAGAGCAAAGTGCTTCACTCTTCATCTGAACTCATGCTCCTATTGTCTGTCTGTAATACCATTTCTCCCTTCCAAACTTATCCTCAAATTTATTTTCCTATTTTAACATCTCCACAGACCTCCAGCCACTTCAGATGGCTTCTTCCTGTAAGTGCGTTGGGCTCTCATTGTCTGAGGAATTAATTTGACAATCTGTCATTTAGTCCTTCAGATGTGCAGTGGTTGTTTGAACAATTTCATAAATCTTCTGTTTTTATTTAACTTCTCACATTTTGTTTGCTTTGCCTGTTTTTTAAAGTTTATTTTGAGAGAGAGAGAGAGTGTGTGTGTACCATGTGGGGGTGGAGGGAGGCAGGGAGAGAGGGAGAGAGAGAGAATCTCAAGCAGCTGTCAGTGCGGAGCCAGAGCTGGGGCTTCAACTCATGACCAGTGCGATCATGACCTGAACCAAAATCAAATTGGACACATAACCAACTGAGCCACCCAGGCGCCCCACTGCCTTTGTCTCTTTAACCTCAATTCTGCTTCTCTCCCCTTGTTGTCTGTATCCTTTGGAGTATTGCTTTCCAAAGTGTGACCTAAGGAAAAACTGGACCCAAATCCCCTGGAGTTCTTATTAAAAACGTAGATTCCTGGGACTGATCATGGTTCTGCTAACTTGGCTTCCCAGGATTCTTCTGCATAGTGAAATTCATGAATCATTGATTTAGACAGCACATGTCATTCATTACTGTGTTCATTGAACAATGATTTCAGCACAAATAAGGTGCTAGGTACATGGAATTCAGCACTGATTGAGGCAGACATGGCCTGTTATCTTGGAATTTCTATCCTCCTTCGTGAAGCTGACAATGAACAAAGACTTAAAAGTATGATGTGGGTTACAAAGATGAGACAAAAAGAGATATGCAAATATTTAAGTGGGCTTTGGGGGTGGGGTCCTGATGTGGCAGGGGTAGGTGTCAGGGGACACTCCCCCTGCTGACGTAGTGTTGAGACCTGGGTGAGTAGGACTTGGCTTAGAAGTGCAGGTGGGAGGAAGAACCGTGCACAAAGCTCTGAGGTGGGAAAGAGCATGGTCCCTTCTTTGGAGGGACAGGGAGCAAGGTCTACAGGACTTGAGCCCCCAGGCAGAAGTGAGGGAGGAACACTTAGAGAAGTAAGAAGTGGTCAGATCCTGCAGGGCCTTGTGACCAGGCTGAGGAGTTTAGAACGCATCCTGAGGGCAGCTGGAAGCCATCAAAGGGACGGGGCAAGGTCACTCTTGTCTTTTGGATCATTTCAGCTCTAGATTAGAGCAAGCGTGTGCCTCGGGAGACTACCTGGAAAGCTTTTACAGTTGTCCAGGAGAGAGGGGATGATGGTTTTGTCCAGAGTGCTGGGAGGATGAGTTCAAATGGTACATAGGAGGTCAATTAGGTGGGATTTGGTTATTAATATTGTGGTGAGGGAAAGGGTGGTGTCCGGGATGTCTTTCATTTTTGTTTTGATAACAGGGGTTGGAGCCATGCAATGCAGAGACACCACCACGTTGTGAGGACAAAATTACAAGTCCACTTTCAGGAGCGGAGATTTTGGAGAACCCATGAAACATTCAGGAGGAAACTGTCAAGTGCTTTTTCATATTTCTCATAGAAAAAGTGGAATTTAAGTGGGCTTTGAAAGAACTGTGGAATTTAGATTAGCACCAATGGGGATCCAGTTAGAAGACCACATATATGCTAATCCATCTTGGCGGGTTTTTCTTCTTCCTGGATATTTGGTGATCAGCTGAGTTCACAGTTCTGTATTTTTAAAATCCATCTTCAAAAGTGACTCTTTCCTACAAGGAGATTATGATGGCTTTGTTTGCTTGTTTGATTTTGTTTTTGTTTTAAGTTTATTTATTTTGAGAGAGAGTGTGTGAGCAAGGGAGGGGCAGAGAGGGAGAGAGCAAATCCTAACCAGGCTTTGTACTGTCAGCATGGAGCCTGATACAGGGCTTGAACTCATGAACCATGAGATCATGACCTGAACCAAAACTGGAAGTCAGTTGCTTGACCAACTGAGCCACCCAGGCTCCCCTGAACTTGGTTTTGTTTAGGATGTAGGTGGGTAAATAGGGTTCTTTGTGTATGTTTATGTTACTTGGGGAAGGGGAAGCTTAGTGGAGGTGTGCATGTTCTTTATTTTTTTATTTTTAGTTTTTAATGTTTAGTTTTGAGAGAGAGAGACAGTATGAGCAGTGGAGGTACAGAGAGAAAGGGAGACACAGAATGCAAAGCAGGCTCTGGGCTCTGAGCTGTCATCACCAAGCCCAACACGGGGCTCAAACGATGAACCGTGAGATCATGACCTGAGCTGAAATCGGACACTTAGCCGACTGAGCCACCCAGGCACCCCAGTATGCATGTTCTTTAACATTTATCTGTAAACATGACTTGTGTCATCCAGCTGTGGATGAGCTCAGATATACTGGGAGATACCAGAGAACTCCATGAAGAGGATAAAAACAAACAAGAACTACGTCATGGTGTACGGACCTCTCAGTGATACTGGTGAAATTTCATGCCCAGTGAGAAATTTTAGCAGGAAATTGTTTTCAAGAATGAAACTGTCTTTGCACTCTAGCCACGCAGTGGTTTACATTAGATATGCCTCCTCCAATACAGCCTAATATCCAGGGAAGAGCAGGTCATGGAAAGGCCTGGGTTCTCCTTCTACCCCTCTTCCTTTGATTTTCCTTCCCTGTTTTCTGTTCATCATCTGCTTCTCATTTTACTTCACAAAAGAGAATAATGAATAAAGAAGCAATGGGGCTAAATTACTGTGCCCTAAAAATGATCACCCTCGGTCATTGTCCTCTAAGTTTCAAAAATGACTCAAAAAGCTTTGTAACTGAGCCTGAATGATGAATGTAGAAGCATGGGCATTGGATTGGTCCTTATATTTTAGTATAAGAAACCTCTCCACGCACTTCCTGAGCAATGCTCAGCTTGACTCTGCTTGGTTATTCTTAGTGGCAGGGGGCTCCCCCTGTATTTTAAGGAGCAACCAATTGTGTTACTAAATCTAATTAGACAGAATATCTTTCCTAAAATGAACCAAAATAAGCCCACTCACTGACACGTGACACTTGTTCCGCACTTCACAGCAGCATAGAATAAATCTATTCTATATTCTGTGTGACAGCCTTTCAAATGTATCAAGACAACTGCCGTGTCTCCTCAAGCCTTCTCCTCCACAAACTAAATGTCTCCAATTCCCTCGGACGCATTTCTTATAGGACACAGTTTCTGCATTCTTCAGCATCTTTCTGAAAACCGGTCTCCTCTGGGCCCTCTCAAAAGGCAGTCACCCCTTTCTGAGTGACGCCCACACTGACCAGAGTCATGTTGGCCGGACAGCTGCCTCTTAGTTGATCTTGTGTTTCTTTCGATGACAAAGACTTCATTTTAAACAGAGGACAATGAGTGGGGACCAAAGGCTGTGTGGGATGCGTGTTGTGTTTAGAGCGCTGAGACATTCTGAGGTTGGTGGAATATTTATGTTTGGTTTATAACAGAGTGGTTTTTCATTCGTGAGGCTCGAATCATGCTGAATCCCAGTGAAATTACTGGGTAATAAATGGGAAGGGCTCTAAATTCCTTCAGAGCAAAATGGGAAGATGTTCCCCCTTTTTCACTTTTCATGTGGCAGTTGTACCTTAATCTGCTTTTAGGAACAGCTGTTGTAACAGATGTTCATTTTAGATGGTATAGTTTTCGTGTGTGTGTGTGTGTGTGTGTGTGTGAGGGTTTTTTTTTTCTGTTAGTATACCTAGCAAAATCCTTTTCATGAAGAAATGTTTATGAAAACCCAGATCTTTTTTCTAGTGCAAATAGGCTATCATCTGTATAGTGCCTTCACACTGTCACCCACACTGCTATGCACCTTCCAAGGGCATGGTCCTCTGCTCCACATTCTGTATGGTTTTGCCTGCAGCTGGCACCCCTTCCTCACCTCGTGAGACTCCCAGTGCAGGCTTATGGCGAATGGGGTGGGGTGGGGGGTCTCTAGTCAACAGAGAGGGTCTAATAGGAACCAGAAAGTTGGCCTCATAAGTAGCAGTATTACGCTTAAAACCAGGAGCAGCAGAAGACTGCTACTGTTCCTAGTTATCCACACTACTAGTTTTGGGGCCTGGGCCCCACAGAGAGTCATTGCAACTATGAAATCACAGACGTGCTGGCGAATCCCGGTCTTGGTTGGTGCAGGAGCAAAAACTATTGTCTCAGGGAAAACAAGTTGTTTCTCTCATTACATATAACATATAACATGGCCATGTGTAACATTTATAAAATACGTGTTTCTGTATGTAAAAAGAGAAAGAGACACAATGCTGAAATAATGGTTTTCACTGACCTAAAAGTGTGACCTTCAATGAAAGAGGAGACTCTCAGGAAGAGGTGGCCCTTCCAACTTCTGTTTCCCATTTACCTATGATCTGAAAAGAGAAATTCCTTGCTAAAGAATGAACTCTTGGGATCACTTTTTACCCAACCATCACTGTTGTAAAAGTCTTTACACTGTTGTAAAACCGTGGGTAACATTCCAGTATTCGAACAGTGTTGATGCTCCAAGAAGATATGCCTCATGTCAAGTCCGCAACATAAGGAATTCTGGCCGAGGCAAGTTACAAGTGCATGCACCAGGTCAGTACCCAGTTCTGCAGTTTGGTTGATACATGCTTAATAAGAATCTCCTCCAAGACATGCTTTTTAGCATTCTCTGGGAAGACCTCTTCCTCTGTTGTAATTATCTGCTATTTTATTATTCTTTATTTTAATAAGTAATCTGCATACGTGATAAAAAAAAATCAGAATACTAATTCATACTTCTATTACCTGATTTGCCAGCTTCCAGGAATGCCTTCTGACTCCCCATTCTAAGAATTAGGAAAGGGACATAACTATCCTAACTTTTATTCTCTCGTCCCAATACACGTTACCAATATTGTTCTTTGTAAATGGCCATTGTTCATAAAATTTAAGTTCTGAAATTTTAATTTCTACAGTTGTCTTGGTTTTCGTCCTAAATGGATTCTATCCTCAAGGCAGCCCTTTTCCTCCAGCTTTTTGAAATCCTCTCTTGGATGATTGGGGTTTGGTCTTCCGATATTTCTTCAAAAAGGCTCACAGAAATTATTTTCCTGAGTTCTTAAAATTGAAAATCATTTTCCTTGTTATGTGAATGACCATGTGAAGTGTAGAATTCTTCAGTCACACTTGACATCTTGGAAGTTTTTACTGTTCCACACTTACTTGCAGAGTTGACTTTTTCCCTTGTATGATTTGATCTGTATCAGTTTTTGTCTTAGTCTATATTTTGATCTGTAGATTCAAGTCTTTTATTTCAGAACAGCTTCCTGAATTAGCTTTGGATATTATCATATATTTTCCTCTTACTTGGGCTTCTCCAGAGATGCCTATTATTTAGAAGTTGGATCTCCTTCATTTTCCTTGGCTATAAGGAATTTTTATTTACTCAATTTCACTATCCCCCACCCCTGCAATCCCCCCCTCCCCCAGCTAATTTTACTTAGTTTCCTCAACTCTATACTCTCTGACTCTCCTCTTTTCCTCTTCCAACATTGCCTCATGTCTAAGTTCACTTTATTTATGTGACTTTGAACCTTTACTCACAACCAGATCCCCCAGCCCAGTCTGTGTCTTTAGGATGTGTTCATAATTGGTTTCTGAAGACCTGATTAGGGATCCAGTCTTTCACTCCATTTTCCTTAACCTGAGCTTCCTTCCTTGTCACAACATCATGGGTTCATCAAGCTCTTTTCTCTCCTTCTTTCCTCTTTTACATTTGCTCACATAACTTGTGTAGCTGACTGACTGACCATAAACAAGCTCTTCACAGCCTCTACCTTGCCTCCTAGATCATCTGTTTCCTTGCCTTCACTACTGCATTCTGTGCTTTTACACTGTTCCCACCTTATTGTGAAGAAGCCCATTTTCCACAGAGAAAAGAACGAGTAACCTTGGGAAATCAAGGGATTAACCCTGAGAGGGTTGACCTCATGCATGCAATGTCTTTGAAGTCCAGCATTTTATCTTAAAAAGAAAGCAATATTTTTGTTCAACTCCATGATTTCTGTGTTTCTTTTAAATGTTTGTGGGAAGTGGTCCAAACTATTTGGCTATCGTTACTTGATTCCCCTACCTTACTTCCAATGTTTGAGTAAAACTGAAGCCACAAAGAGATAAACCATAATAACAAAGAGGTTTCAAGTACTTTCTAGCACGCCAATGGGGATCCTCAGGGGTGTGAGGATCTCAGCCATGGATCAACCCCACTATAAAGGACCCCCCATTTGCATCTTTGACTCTCTGCCCTCTGACACAGTACCAGGTACATATTTGTCTTTCCATAGTTGTTTGTAGAACTGACCAGAACTGAAGTGGGGGAGATTTCTTCTCCACATTCAATAGGCCACTGCCTATTTTAGCTTATCCTCAGTGCCTGCTAGCCGAAATGCAATTGTTCATTGTACTGAAGGAAAGATCAAGGTGAAGCCTTAAGGAATCAACTGTAATGTGTGTTTATACTGTGATTGCCAAGACTCAGGTCTTGAAATAGGTGTTTCTTGTCATCCCCTCAAGCATCAAGGAGAGCAGACATTTTTCTTGAGCCTCAATGAGGGAGTCCAGTGGACTGTCTGGGAACACAGGCCCTGCACTCAAACTGCCTGATTGCAAACCGTGGTATCACCCTTGATATTTGTGTGCCCATGGGCTTGTTCGCTGACCTGTCAATGCTTCATTTTCCTCATCTGTTATATGAGGATAATAAGAATACCTGCCTCATCGGGTTGTTGAGAGGAACCCACGATGCCATGTGTGAACATGTTCAACATCAATCCTGAGACAAAGTATGCCCTCATTAAATGACAGCTGTTCTTACCAGTAAATGGTTGACTGATGAGTCCAAAACATTTTGTCTAAAAATACTTTGAAAATGTGACCCCAAGACTAGGTAGCAGCTCTAGACACTAAGTAACTGCCTTTGTGTAAAACTCCATAATTCCCACAATGAATATAGCAATTAAAAATCTTTTGCCCATTCCCCTTATATACACATACACGTACACTGTCATCCAGAAGTAGTAAAATAGTTAGAGGAGGAAGGTGTTGCCTACAGGTCTTGTGCTATAGTCATTTCTCACCCTTCTCAAGCCTGAACTTTCCCGACAGCTTTGTGTGCCTGGGGTGCTGAAGCACCGACCTCAGAGTAGAACGGTAAGTCACCTTGGATCCCCCCACCGAGCTTTAGAAGTTAGCTTTTGAGTTTTCTCATATAACAGGATTGCCCTAGTTGACAAACATAAGGAGCCCAGAAGTTTCTCCTACTCACAGATTCCCCCATTCTTCCATATGTCCTGGGAGAGCCCAGTGCTATCTAGGAATTCCAGAATTAGAACAAGCCATTGAGAATGTCATGTTTAAGGGTAGGCAGCCTGCTGACTAGTTATTTTCTTAACATCTTCCCATCCTTTGGCATCTACTCCAGGAAACGCCAGCCAGAACTCTCCAATTAGCTACCATATGGATAGCATCTATAAGAAAACAACGTATAATCTATATCAGTTACGTGCTCTGATGAACACAATTTCATGGCCAGGAAAGGGTAACAAGGATGTAGGTTTGTCACACTGTCCTCTTAAAAAGTTACCAGGCAACCTTACACCAGAGAGTATTTTTTCATAGCACAATTTTACTCTGTTTAATGTGATTTAAAGACCCGCATGTTTGCCGATTGATTTGGTCAAGAGTAAGAAACATTTAGCAGGCAGAATAAGAAAGTTCTCTGTTTGGGAGAAGTATTTATGGTTTTGAAATTCCTGCAGAAGTCCAGATGAGGATCAAAGTCCAAGGCATAAAATAATCATTGTGACCTTACTTTCCAGAAGCATTCCCACAAGGTTAAGTGCTTCACATGTTCTTTGTTCAGGGTCCAGACTTCAAGAGAAGCACATTTGAGATAGATGATGTGGGGCCATGCTGGGGTCCTCCAACCCCGAACTAAAGGTCACACCCAGATAAGGACTAACGAGATCTCTAATGGACTGAAGAAAAGTATAGGGTCTAATGAATTTGTTCTGGGTTTGTGACCAGAAGTGACATTAACAATGGCTGGGGTGATCCTTACAGAAAGAAGCTTGGGGCACTTAGATGGCTCAGTTGATTGAGCGTCAGACTTCGGCTCAGGTCATGATCTCTTAGTTCATGAGTTCGAGCCCCACATCCGGCTCACCGCTGTCAGTGCAGAGCCCGCTTCGGATTCTCTGTCCCCTCTCTCTCTGCCCCTCCCCACTAACATTCTCTCTGTCTCAAAAATAAATCAACATTAAAAAAAGAAGCAGGAAGCTTATAGAAAATGGCACCTGGGTGGCCCAGTTGGTTAAGTGTCTGACTTTGGCTCAGGTCACGATCTCAAGGTTTGTGGGTTCGAGCCCGGCATCAGGCTGTGGAGCTGTGGAGCCTGCTTGGGATCCTCTCTCTGCCCTTCCCCTACTTGTGCTCTCTCTCTCTCAAAACAAATAAATAAACTTAAAAAAATAATAAGTAAATTGGCTAAAAATCTCTGGCTTCAAAACTCCTCTGAGGAAACTTTTTGTCCTGAACAAACCTTATAGCTCTGGTTTAATCAGAATCCTGTGACTTCTCTGGAGAGAATATTTGCTGTGAAGCAGTCAGTGTCTGATACAAGACTTTATGCTAGGGTCCAAATGATCCAAATACTGAGTCGTGTGTAGACAGTAGGGTCTTTGCTGCCACATGCTTCTCCCTCCGTCCAGCTGAGTTAGGGTCTTCACGTGGTCTTCTCCACAGCCAGGTCACGATGCTCGTCTTCCCTTAGCTAGAGGGGAGAATGCTTTAAATTGTTGCTATCAACCCTGAGCGAGAATGATAGCTTAAATTGTCTCACCTCGAGGAAATAAGTGAGTTCTAGATGCACTAATCCAGATAGCTCCATCTGTGTCAACAATGTCAATGAGAAAAAGTGTTCAGTTCTTAACATTTGAGGCATTAGAGCAGATCTCATGTCTCAACAAGGGCATTGGTTTTTGTCTTGGTCTTTTCACCTTCAGCGTTTATTTAAAAGAATACATACACACACACACACACACACACACACACACACACACACACACTTTGGTTTGTTGATTTAAAGCGAATTTGAAATAACTTGGTGAGAAAAGCCTGAGAGGATTCCACCACAAAAGAAAGCCTAGCAGAGCCAACAGGCTCTACAGCTAGTCAGTGACTTTGAATCCCAGCTTCTCCCTTCCTTAAATGTGTGACCCTTGCCCAGCTAATGAATGTATTATTTTCTCATTTGCAAAATGATGATGATGATAATGATGATGGAACTTTCTTCCCGGAGTTGTAGTGTGAATTACATATGTAAAGAATTTACAACAATGACTAACACATACTAGGGGATAGTTTTTGGTTTTAAGAAGTCCCCACACATAGTATCACTTTCCCTGTCCAAGTTCTGAGCATATGAAGAGATAAATGAAAGAGTAAGAGACTAAAACAGCATTTTGGTTTCTTGATAAAGTAAGTGTTAAACTATAACTTAGAGTCAGGGCAACTGTGGGCTGCACCGCAGAATTAGGCTAACTTTCTCACTCGTTCCAGAAATATGTGGACCACTACCAACATGGGGTCCCAGAGAGAGACAGACAGGCACACAGAGACCGAGAAGGGTGGGGGAGAGGGTGGGACTGTGCCTCTCTTGGAAAGGGTGAGGGGAGGGGCAAGGAGATCTGGGGGAAAGTCCCTCTTCGGCAGGTCAGGGAATGGGAACAAGCACCCCTCTGCCAACATGATCATTTATTGTGCACAGTTATAATTAAACTGTGGACATTTCATGTTTGACCTGCATTGTTATGTAGTTGACCTGGGACACGGGAGACCCCCAATAAATGTTTCTGAAGGAATGAAGGAAGGAGTGCTATGTCTTTGCTATTTGTTTTTTTTTTTTTTTATTAAAAAATCATCTCCAAGAAGACTATAAATAACTTGCCAACCCTTCTGCGAAACTTCCCTGCCAATCCTGGCCTTTATTTTCACTTCGCTCAACTCTCAAACGGGGCATCCACAGAGCTCACTTGGTCCTTAGCACAGGCAACCTGTATTTGTATAGATTTTATATACTAGTTCCTTCTCTCTGCCTATTTATCCCCCCAGGTTCCTCAGCACCCTGCACACTATGGGATTCACGCCCTGTCCTCAGAGTCTGTGACATTTCCCGCGCTGTGCAGAGGGCAGAAGGAGTGGACAGTCTCCTCCATGGTGTAGGTGAAGAAATAGCAAAGCGGGAAGAGCAGATGGGGGGGGGGCTGGTTGCAGCGCTAAGAATTGGGGCTTTGCTGGTTATATTGTTTAAAAAAGATGTCGCTGTGCTGAGTTTCTGCTGGGAGCCAGTCTGTGTACTAGGCAGAGAAGACACCCAGAGGAGCCACAAACACAATCTAGGTCCTGCCGTCAAGGGGCTGGTCACCCAGAGTTGTGGTTTCCAACCTTGCTTTTGCTGTCATGGATAGGAACCTGTGGGATGAGCCCTCCTCCCAGGTGATCCAAATGTGTCCCCTCCCTTCTGGTCCCTTCTGAACATCACTGATCCCATTCTGCATACACATAGAATGCTGGGCAGGCGTGATAAGCACTACCCCACACGGGTAAACGTGGCCCTACCTGAGCAGGGAGGAAGCAGGGGATAACCATTCAAGCCAGACCTTGAGTCAGGAGTATGATACAGGTGGTGATGTGAATACAGGAAGAGCATCCCAAACAGGGGAGATGGCGTGAGGAAAGGCAGAGCTGTGAATGTCACCTAGTGTGTCCAGGAAGAGCAAGCATCCTATGCTCCACGCAGGGAGGGTTATCAGATTTAGCAAATAAAAATAACAGTTTACGTCTCCAATTGGGGCAGGCTTATATTTCAGAAGTATTCGTTATTTATCTGACACTCCAATTTAACGGGGCATCCTGTATCCTGCCTGCCACCCGTTCCCGACACATAGGGCCTCTGGGCACACCTCCTGGCTGGTCTGAGGTGCACATCTGGACTGGCAGCTCTGGAGCCATTGCACTGACACCAGCTCAAGGCAGTCCTGCTCCGTCAATCTTGGGAAATTTGCCTGAAGGTTTTGTCTTCATTTTTAAATTACTATTAGAAAAAAAAAAAAAAGAAAAAGAAAAGCATTGCCAAAGGTGGATATCCCAAATCTCTCTGGGGTGAGATTGTACTATGAGTCCTGCTGTATCAAGTACTGGGGACTATTTGTAAAAGGGAATGCTAAGGATGCTACCTAGGAAACACGGAAGTTTCCACCCTGCAGAGCAAAGCTGACGTTCAGAAGCAGGCTTTTGACTCTCTCGCCCTCTAGTGGCCGAATGCCTAAACAGGGATTTGCGTTCCTACTTTAACTCTGTCATCCCTTGGGACTTTGAGTCTCGGTAAGTGAAGTAATTAAGAAAGACCCAAGAAGGTGCAGGCGCAGGTGCAGGTAGATCCTAAATGCAGCCTGAGAGGCACGTGGGTCCAGAAAAGAGATGTAAAATGCTGTGCTGCTCTCCCGCGGCCTCTTGCTTCTTCATGATGCCCGGGGGCAGGGCTTCCGGCCCAGGGGGACTGCTTCTGCCCATGGTTGTCTTTGCTTTCGTTCATTTATCCAACAAATATTCCTGGGGTGTTGACTATGGGCCAGGCACTGTGCTGGGTGCTGGGCATAACACATAAAACCTAATGTATTTAGGGGCGCCTGAGTGGCTCAGTCTGTTAAGCTTGGAACTCTTGATCTCCGATCAGGTCATGATCTCATGGTTTGTGAGTTTGAGCCCTGCATCAAGCTCCATGATGACATCACAGAACCTGTATGGGATTCTCTCTCTCCCTCTCTCTCTGTCCCTCCCCCACTTGCCCTCCCTCTCTCTCTCTCTCTCTCAAAAATAAATAAATAAACTTTAAAAAAACACATTACAACATATTTCATCATGATTTGGAGTTAAACCAAGGACATTGCATTGTTCAAGAAATTGTACCCAAAACAAATTGAATTCATTGCTAGGCACAGGAATTTTAGGATCATAAAAGGGTCTACATGAGTAATGCATTTTTTTCTATGACATCCTGGCTTTGTAACTCATACATATGTTGTGTCTTTGATGAATGGTCATTGGACTTCTTGACAGCTATTTATAATTTCACACATAGTCATCCATCAGATTGCATACGATACAAAATTGATGCCATGTAATGTGCCTAGAGCCATTCCTAACTTTATGAAAAAAGAGGGACTTGGCAAAACAGTGAGTTCTTTCCGTTTTCCTAGAATGGGCAATGCTGTTCCCGACATTGAAAGAATATACCGACAGAAACCTACCAGCGCAATGAAGTTGTATTGGAAATAGTCGGGTCTATTTGTGGTAGTGGTGACCAACTCAGTGTAAAACCCTCGGTGGCCTGTTGATGTGTCACCTGTGGCTGTTTAGCCATAAGGGGTCATCTTCCCAACTGTTGCCACCCATGTTCTAACTAATCTGCATGCCATCTGACCTTCTAAGTATTTCGCAAGTCTGCCTAGTCTTTTAGTTCAGATTCTCACATCTTTTTTCCTAAACTATGATAATAGCCACTTGAGTGTAGTCCCCTTTCCTGCTTCTTTCAAATCCATTCTCTAAAACACAAATCTGACCACGTGATTGCTGTTTTCTTTCCCGCGCATGCCTCCACCGTGCTTAGGATACAGTTCGAGCTTTTCGTGCCCTGAGTGTGTGGGCATCATCCTTCCAACACCCCCTCCATCATCCTTCTCAACACTTCCCTGCAAGGGGCTGGCAGGTGCTCTCGATTGGTTTGTGGATCTGTTAAATGACCGTCCAAACACATAAATCTAAATAAATCTCTGTGCTGTCTGGTTTTTCGTTTTCCCCTTCATAAAACCAGAGCCCAGATGAGACCAAATCCCACTCCAAACATGTTATGAATCTGTATTGACTGTGTTTTAAGAGTCCCATTATCAGCGAGTAATATGCTTATCAGATTCCCGAGACTTCTTGCCCGTGCCTTCCCCCATGCCTCAGCTATGTAGCATTCTCTGGCTAATTCTCTTTGGGTGCCCAGTGCTGTGTTCATTGGATTTTGACCTCAACATAGAGTAGAAATACCTTGGTTACAAGGGCTTATTCATTCATTTGTTCGTACGTTCATTCATTCATTTGTGCATTCATTCATTGATTCATGAACTGTTACTGATGGGGCGAGAGTGGGGAGCCCCAGTCTTTCTGAGGGAGCAAGATCTTCCCTGGCAGATGCTAAGTTTCTACACCTTTTAACTTTCCCAACCAGTCATGCAAAGTTAATGCCGCTGGCTATGCCTCATCCAGATCTATTCTTGATGTTTCTATTATGTTTAGATTACTGAGGTCACTGTATGTTATTTTCGTTCAGAGCAATGCAGACATTGAATAGAAGTGCCAAAATAAATTCCCTGTGACGTGAAGAGGAAATGTCACTGATGAATATTAAGGGATCTTGCTCACCTGTCCAGCAATGGCACTTTCTACCTATGTCCAACAGCTTTAGTTATATGTCTGGATTCCTTAGAGATCATGCCCCACTTTGGGATAGTAGAGGGTGATTGATCATGTTTTGACCGAGATATATTCACTTACTACACTTATATGGCACTTACGATGTGCCAGGCACTGTCCTCCTTTAATCCTCTGGGCAACCCTATGGGATAAATTTTTTTTAAAGAGCACATGCATGCATGAGCAAGCAGGGGAGAGGCAGAGAGAGAGGGAGAGAGGGAATCCCAAGCAGGCTCCATCTGTCAGTGCAGAGCCCAATGGGGCTCAGGCTCACGAACCACGAGATCATGACCTGAGCCAAGATCAAGAGTCGGACACTCAACCAACTGAGCTACCCAAGCACACCCAAATAAGTTATTATTCTTATCTCCATTTTACAGGTTAGGAAAACTAAAGCACCTTGCCCGAGGTTGCACAGCAGATGAGTAGTGGAGCAAAGATTCAGGCTTGGACTCCAGAGTATGTGCTCCCTGGACACGGATATTCTTTTGGAGTAAGGTGGCTAAACCACGTTCTTCCTTTGACCTTAAAGCTGTAGCCTTGTCTATGCAGTCAGTATTTGTACAAAAGAAGAACGTCAGAATACGCATAGGTAATCGTCTTCTCCCTTCCATTAGTAACGTTGGGGCGGTGGATGGCAGGACTGCTTGGGGAGGTGGGGGGGGGCAGCTCCCAGCAGGGGTTCCCCTGCCTTGCTAACGTGAGCCTGGCTTGTCTGGAAGCTGTAGTAGGACTGCAATAGAATGTTATAATTGTGAGGAGTGTCTGAGTTTATCTAGCCTAAAGCCTTCATTTTACAGATGAGAAACCCGAGGGCCTAGAGAGGTTAAATAACCACTCATCCAAGATCGCACAGCTCCAGAGTGAGCGTGGGGTTGCTTCTGCACAAATTGAGAACCTGAGTGAAACAGCACTCTGTTAATTTCTTAGTTTCCTGCCTCTGTTTTGTCATCATCTTTTGATTTTGTGCTCACTGGGCGACATTTGTTGCTGTTTATTTTTTCTTCTTACTGGATAAACATAGATGCTGGCTTGATCATCTATAGGATTTCTGCAGAGTAGTGACTCAGACCTGTGTGTAACGGATAAGCTGTAATTTAGGAGAATATTTACATGGGGGTGGCAGTAAATAGGGCACCTGCTCTAGAGAGCAAATACAAGGAGAAGGCGGGAAGGAGTAATGGAGGGACATTGTCCGTGACACCCAGCAGACACACACTGTGAAATTCGGTACATTTATCACAGCTCCTAGCTAATTGCGCGGCTGCTCACTTCACCCCTCCCCCACCTAACCCCCCCTCACCCCCCCCCCCCCCCACCATTCAGTGCAGCCCTCACTGTGCTAACAGAATCACTCTTCTAAAGTACAGATTTGGTCCATCCCTTCCTTGTCGCCTACCGGATACAATTTAAACTTCTCATTTGAGGGGTTCCTGGATGGCTCAGTCCATTAAGCGTCCGACTTTGGCTCAGGTCATGATCTCACAGTTCGTGAGTTCCAGCCCCACACTGGGCTCTCTGCTGTCACCATGGAGCCCACTTTGGATCTTCTGTCCCCCTCCTTCAGTGCCTACCCTCCCCCCGCCAACTCACGTGTGCGTGTGCTCTCTCTCGCTGTCTCTCTCAAAAATAAGCATTTAAAAATAAAACAAAATAAACTTCTCATTTGAAATGCAAGAGCCCTCAAAATTGGCCCTTACTCATTTGATCGATCTTCTGCCCACCCTGATCCTCATGATTATCATTATTTTTTGATGTCTTTACTTTCTGCCAATATTTGTCACCACCACCCGCTCCCTACAGCCCACACCACACACACCCCACTCACACTGTCTCTCAAGGCATTGGCATGGCATTTGGGGTTCCTTGGGTTGAAATGTTCTTTCCCCAGGGACCCACCTGGTGAAACTCTATCCCTTCTTTGAGACCACATGTTACCTTTTCTCCCAAGCCTTTCCTGCTCTTGACCAGTGTGGCTATTCCTCTATCGATGCTTTTTGTCCGTATCTCAACTAGAGCTCTATTCTTTTTTCTTTAAGTGAACATTATCTTCTTAGTCCACATGGTTTCATCATTCCTTCCTTGAGCCCACCAGGCAAAAAAGCACTTACTCAGTATGTCAGTGTGCCCAGCGCTGTGGTAGGGGCTCAGGTTCCAAAATGGCTAAAGCTGGTCCTCCTCCTTTGCAACCTCACAGTCTCATGAGAGAGGCTCACATTTGAGCAATAAATACGTTGCGGTGGGATAAATGTTCACAAAGCGGTGGCTTGTCTCCTCGATTCCAGCATCCCCAGCATCCCCCAAAGGCAAATTAGTGCTCAATAATTTTTTTCAGGATTTTATTTTTAAGTAATGTCTGCACCCAATGTGGGGCTTGAACTCACAACCGTGAGATCAAGAGTTGCACGCTGCACCAACTGAGCCAGCCAGGCAGCCCTGTGCTCCATACATTTTTGAAAAAACGAAGGGGTGAGTGAATGAGGACATGGATGAATTGGTTACCAACACTAAACCAGTACTCTCCAGACCGCAGTGTCTTATAAAGCAATTTTATGAATTATAAGAACAAAATATTTTACTTTTTAAAAATAGTTACGGGGGTGCCTGGGGGGCTCAGTCGTTGAAGCATCCAGCTTCGGCTCAGGTCATGATCTCATGGTTCGTGAAGTGGAGCCCCACAGTGTGCTCTGTGCTGACAGCCCAGAACCTGCTTTGGATCCTCGGTCCCCCTCTCTCTCTGCCCCTCCCCCATCCTCTCTCTCCCTCTCTTTCAAAAATAAATAAACATTAAAAAAATAGCTCAGTATTTACCATCTGTAGAAAAGTCAGAAAATAGAGCATTGTTTTATCAAACCCGTACCTTTAACAATATTATCAAGGAGATAAAGCTTCATCTTTTTAAGTGAGTCAATACTAATATAAAGTGTAACAATTTGATGACAGGACACAAATTGCTGAAGTTTGAGAAACACGGACCGGACGAGGTAATTTTCACTATTTCCTTCAATTTCGAAAAACGTAAGGCGCCTGGGTGGCTCATTCGCTTGAGTGTCCTACTCTTGATTTCAGCTCAGGTCATGATCCCCGGGGACCAGGGCGTCATGGGATCGTTTCCCCTGTCGGGCTCCATGCCGAGCATGGAGCCTGCTTGGGATTTTCTTTCTCCATCCCACCCTACCCAACTCACACATGAGCAAACATACTCTCTCTCTGAATCATCAATCAATCAATCAGTTGAATCAATGTTGAAAAAGATGGGGCAAAGAACATTGTGCTTTGAAGATGACCCAAACCATATCTATTTATCTCGGAAATGATTCTGTAACCTCTCCACTTGAGTGTCCTGATTTTCACAGGCTGTGACCTGCTCCGGTGACAAGGCATAGCCCTACCCATAGTTTGGGTTCTTATTTATGTGAGGAAGTAGGAGGGTTAGGAAATGGCTTTCCCGGGCCTTCTGGGCAGCTGGACATGATCCTTTGACATTTAGGAGAAGCAGTAGCTACTCTGGAAACCAACAGAAATCTGTCCTTGTCCCTCTCATTCAGCTGCTCCATTCTTGCCTGCTTCTTTCCTCTGTTGCTGCTACTGCCCTTCTGCTAGAACACTCTCTCTCTCTCTCTCTCTCTCTCTCTCTCCCCCTTCCTACCCGCCCCTCCCCCCCCACCCCACCCCATCCTTTCCTTTGTAGTCTCTTGGCTGTGCCTGCTGATGTCTGTTTGGGGGGCTCCTCTTTGCTTAGCCATACTGCCGGCACCTGGGTGACCACCTGAACCCAGGTTTCCCAGAACTTTCCTGATTTTAGCATGGAAATTTCTGCATCCCGGGGCGCCTGGTTGTTCAGTCGTTTGAGCCTCAGACTTAGTCTCAGGTCATGATCTCAAGGCTCAAGGCTCATGAGTCGTGAGTCGGGCTCACTGTTGTCAGCGTGGAGCCTGCTTCAGAAACTCTGTCGCCTCCTTCTCTGGGCCCCTCCCCCACTCATTCTCTCTCTCTCTCTCTCTCTCTCTCTCTCTCTTTCTCTTTCTCTCTCTCTCTCTCAAAAATAAACATTAGAAAAAGGAGAAATGTCTGCATTCTGGGAGCACCCAAAGTCCTGGGCGAACCTGGCTGGTGGGTCATCCTAACTCCTTTTTCTCTGTACCGCATTCAAATTCTGTAGGAAAGAAGAGGGTCGATCTGACTGGGTCTCTGAGCCCCTCTCCAGCCTGGAGATCCCTGAGTTCTTGACAGGGAGCACCCCCAGCTGGTCCCTACTGACCTGGGGTGGCCCAGAGAAGCTCCCCGGCTGCTTTCCTCAGAAAGGGCTTGCGAGCAGGGCACACTGGGAATATCATCGATTCCTCACTAGTCTACCACATCAGTGCACCAGTTGGCCGTTTATCAGGGTCTTGGGTTCTGACGCACATGGGTTGGGGGGGTGTGCAGAAGGGGGGAGGTGTGCGTGGGATGGGGGGCGGCAGGTAGAAACTACTTATCATTTTGTTCTTTTATGAATTCATTCAGTTCACACAAATTAGACTCCTCATAGAGTGTTGTGGAAAACTTGGTCCAACCTCTAATTAAATATCTTGCCCCACTAAACCTTGCCCAGTTGAGAGACTGTAAAATCTGGCAAAGAATGTGTTTCAAAAGCACAACAGTATAATCCGGGAAACAAAACTTTAAGCTGTAGGAGCACATGGGGAGGACCACAGAACTCACCTGGGGGCCGGGGAGAAGGAGAGCCACAGGACAGCTGGTAAACGCCCCAGGTCTTCTTCCCCCTCCCACTTGGCTCTTGAAGTCAGGTCCTTCGTGATTAAAACTTTTTTCCATCTGCAACGAACACGGGTTGTACCCTCTCCTTAAATCCTGGGGACTGGGGTGGGGAGAGAAGATCGCTGTAAAAATACTTAAGTTCTGGAGCACATGATTGGCTTTCAAGAACTGACCCCAAAACTTGAGGGTGAGCCGGCCTGATGGAGAAGCTGGAGACGGGCCCGCCCTCCGCACACCCCGAGGGAGCACCTGCCCCGTCGGGCGCCCTGAGCCCCCGGAGCGCAGTGTCAGCCTTCCCGGGGGCGAATCAGGAGGGCCGTGCATCTGCACAACCCTGCCGTTCTCTGTTGTCTGTGGCTGTTACTCCCTGAAACTAAGATCTGATGAAAATGCGAAACAAACAAACAAACAAACAAACAAAAATCTAGGTGCATTATTGAAAGTCTACGTGAGTGATTGTTTGGCTGAGAAGAATATCAGTACATTCAATCCAGTTTCAACGTTTCCGCTGCCTGGTAGGGAAGGTGAGGACCTCTGAGTTCTAGAGGTGGGGATGAGGAGAGCAAAGGCTCAGGAGGAGCAGTAGGAATAATCCCCCTTTGGGACCCTAGGGGAATGTCTCAGACATCTCTCTTGCTGTACCGAGGTCACCCCCCCTCTGTGCCGCACCCTGTCCCCACCAGCCTACGTGAGCCTACCAGTACCCCAACTCACCTCACAGGCCCTTTCCCCTATCTGACTATGTGCAGGCTCCTCTCCATGATCTCTGATGGCTGGTCCCAGCCTCACGTCCTGGGGGAAGCCATGTCTCACCTGGGATGTTCCTGGCATTACAGAAACAGCACACAGGCAAGCACGTACATTACAGCATACACCGGGCCTCAGTGTCTTGTACAGCAAAGACCCCCAGCTAATATGAGACCTGATTCTGTGATTGAGGGGAGAGGGGTTTTAGAAAGTAGATATACTCTCCCCTGTACCAACTCTGACTTTATTCTCCATTTCTTTTTTTTTTTTAATTAAGTAATTTGTTCTTGAGAGAGAGAGAGCACATGCACGCATGCACACATGTGCCCATTAGTGGGGAAGGTGCACAGAAAGAGAATCCCCAGCAGGCCCCATAGAGCTGGATGCTGGGCTTGAACCCATGAACCGCGGGATCATGACCTGTGCTGAAATCAAGAGACAGACACATAACCAATGGAGCCACCCAGGCACCCCTATTCTCCATTTTGATATAGAAAAAGGAATGAGAATAATTGAGGGGTCCCCTAGGGCAGTTGTGAGAAAAGGGGATAAAATATCCTAAGTGTTAAACAAATTCAACAGCGTGATGGTTGACGAGGGGGCCTGACTGGCATTAACTCTCCAGGTCTCATTTTGCTCATCTGCAAAATGGGGGGGGGGGGGGGGGGGAATAGAAGCCTACCCTTGATCCCAATTTTCTGGCCCTGTGATTGGTTCCCCATAGTCCTTACTGCCCCAACAACTCACTGAAGCTTTGCAGGGCACGTGGAGAAGGCCAGGGGCAGAAGTAGGCCAGGGAAATGCCTTCCCAATGAAATCTCACCAAATACTCTCTGATGAAAGGGTTCATAATAGCACCACTGAGTTAAAGCAAGGAGCAAGCAGGGTGCTTGTATCTGTGGGCGTCCTTACATTTTCATGGGTTCCACCTCTAGGAACTCTATAGAATATGACACAGTTTAGCCCGCTCTGGGATAAAAGGGGGGGGAGCGTACATCAGTTGCATTTTCACTTGAAAGTCGCCACCTGGAAGCCAGACTTGGTCTGCTGTGACCACGTGAAGCAGAGCTGAGCGCTGGTTTCCCCATGATGTGCTGCACACATGGGCCGCCCCAGCGACACTGCTTGGCAGACGTGGTCTTTGCTTTCCAGCGTCTTCCAACTTAAAAGAGATAAAAGAAACCCCGATAAAAATGGACATCAATGGATTCTCTTGAAAAGAAAGCAAATATGCTTAAAGCATTAACACATTGGATCTAAGTGTAGTTCGTATTCATAATTGCATGAAGAATTTTACGGGGTAGGGAGAAAAGTTCCAAGACATCTGTATACAGAGAGACGTGAGCGGTGGGGGAGGCTTTTTGTCAACTCACTTCTCCTTGGCTGGCCAGGTCTCCTTGGAGTAGCTGGGATTTTAAGGACTCAAGTAAGATCAAGAAGATTGGTTACCCTCTGGAGAGAATGCTAGAGATAGAAATGGTTCCATGGTCACATCTGTGAGCTCTTTGCCCTAAACATAGAAAGGGAAATTCTGTTTTGATGGATGAATCATACAGAATACGCTATTGTGAGATTTTTGTTCTTCAATGTGGAGTGGTTGGTGGGGCTTGTAAAACAGCTCAGATGACGGTTCACACCTTTAATTAATGCTTAAATTTCTCTGGTGAGGTCGGTGTGGGGAAACTCAAACAGCCTTCTTTGGGCTCTTTTTGCATTTGGAAACCCGAAGAACACATGGGGCATATCTTGGGCTACACAGAGGGGACCATCTGTCCTGGTTTGCCAGGGACAGTCGTGGTTTCTGCGTCTTGTCCTGTTGCAATTATTTATAGTGTCCCCTTTCGCGGCCACAAGTGCTCTGGTTTATATTTAAGTGTAAGGTCACCCTAACCAGCTGACACACTGCTGGCAAGAGTAAGGTGGGAGAGCCCGCATTTCATTCACCAGATCGTCCATTTAAGCAAATGTTCTCCCACTTGTCACAAGTCTTTCATTTCTGAACTCCAGGCTGACACTCAGGGGTGTTCCCTTCAGAAAGGCAATGTGTAACACGTCAAAGGGGGCTCCAGTTGAAACATTTTTGGCTTATTTGTTTTTCACTTTATTTTGTTTAGTTTTCCTTTCAGTGACCAATGCCTTTGACAATTACATTTTATGGCTCCCGCTAGCATTAAGTATTTCTTTCGTGTCCTCGTGTCAAATCATCGTAGGCGATCCTGTGCCGAATAGCATTTTTTTTATCTTTTATTTTGTATTTATTTTTTTATTATGAAATGTATTGTCAAATTGGTTTCCACGTGCCGAATAGCATTTAAACTAAAAAAAGAATTTGGGACCTATCAGTGCAATTCCACGAAGGCTGGATTCTAGCAATGATTTCTCTCTTGAAAAACTCACATAAAGGAAGAGTTGACACGCTTTCCACAGCTCTGTAATTAAATAGGCCTGCTAAGCAGTCACACGCAATAGTTTCTGACTGTTGTCACTAATGCCTGTCATGGCGGATGTCTGTTTAAGTTGTGTTTTCAAATCCAGTAGTGGCCCAGTTCTGCAACAGGATAGTTCCGCCTGCAAAATCACCATTTGCCCTTTTATCTCATCACTTGTCTTTCCTTTTAAATGACATTTTTTTGTGTGTTAGCTCATTTTGAGTCATGAATTGCCAACATATGGAGCCATTAAGCAAGAAATAGTCTTGCACCTTCCCTGGTTAACAGAAATGGAGTTGAAAATTCAGCCCCCTGGTATCATTATTGTAGCTCTCTATATGAGTGCAGGAAAATCACATTTCAAGTTCTTCCCGCTTCCCTTCTGCCTTTCACTGCACATTTCAAAGTACGGCAGTAGGCAGATTGGTTTGTAATAGCAATTTTTAAACCTAGAAATTAAATTAAACCTAAAAGCACGGCATGTTTCTAGTTCAAATAGGGTTTCTTCCAGAAAGAACATTTCCGCAGCTATAGCAATGACAATAATAGTATTTTTCATGAAGATCTGAGTTACTGAGCTTATGGAGATTGCAGAAAACGGTTAGTATTTTCTAGAGACCCCTCTCAGAGAAGCTGACAATTAGCAAAATAGTCCTAGTAAGCTCTGTGTGCTTTGAAGAGCGTTGTACAGAATAGTTCAGTGCAAAGGCATTAATACAGAGCTTTCTCTGAATTGTTTTCAGTTCTCGTTCTCAAGGAGAAGGAACAAAAGGCCAGTAACTAGTCTGGTAGAAGCTTTCCCCCATAGAATGGTCAGAAAGTCGAACTATTCAAGAGAATGTGATTTACTGTAAATATATGTCTAGATTTCCTGGTCCTTAATGATTCATGTTAATTATCTTCACTCGTAATGCCTTTTCGTTTTGCGCATTGCACAAAGAGTTTTGCTTGGAGGAATATCTACACAGGCCGCAGTCTGCGTTGCCTGTGGGGGAGGGGAGGGTCCCAGCAGCTTGAACACGTGGTGGGCAGAGGGGGTTCCTTGGGCTGCCTGGAAACTAACCAGAGTTTAGAACTGGTGGGAGACCTGCCCTTATTTTGCCCAGTTGGGGATCGACAGGGCCTTGAAGGGCTGCTCTCCCACTTTCCAAACAGCCCCAGGAAAGCAAAACCTGCATGTAAAAATGGATTTTTTTCCCCCACCCCCGCCTGAACTGAGCTAGCCAGAAAGGCTTCCCAGCAGGCAGTGGGCTGTTGGTTGTTATGGGCTGCTATGGTAGGTATGCTGTTGTCTCCTTCACCGTGGGGGTCTTGCCACTGTACTGTGACAAGTGACAGGTAGGAGCTGGTAGGAACAGGCTCTTCGGGCACCGAAACAAGTCAGGTGAGAGCCCAGGGACATCCTCTGGTGTGTCCCTCCCCACCACTCCAACCGTCCCTGGCATTGTTAATTTGAAGACAAATTCACAACAACTACCCAAGGATCAGGACAATCTGGACCCGGGGGCCTGAACACAAATCCCTCCTTCCTGAACATTTTGTATCTGAGGAAATAGTAAGGTTAAAACAAGACTCCTCTGGCGTTTACTCATTTGCCCACAGGGAACCAGTACAGAAACCGTGTAAGATTAGTTCCTCCTTAGAGCAAGATTACCAGGTAATTCTGCCGCAAAGTCATGGAGACCTTGAGCCCTGTCGACTCAATTGCCTGTATTCATGCTGCCAGGCATGGCTTTAACTTTCTAGAAGATTCCCCACATGTTGGATTTCAAGAAAAATCCTGTTAGGAGTTTCAGGGTCTTTCTTTTCTTCTTCCCTTCCTATGTGAGAGTTTGGCTCAATCTCTGGCATGTCCATTTTCCCTATATCCTTTGTCCCTACGGGCCTTCCGCATCTTTTTTGTCCTAGATGGCCAAAATATGTCTCCCACGCTGCCAAAACACACAGGTGACTTGAGGTCAGAATCTGGAGGATAGGCCAGCCATTGTTCTGCACAAATTCTTGATCTAAATTAATCTAAGACCTTGCCTGAATGGCCAGTTAAACTGCATGAAGGTATGGTCAGCAAGCTACCCATTGTCCTCTTTTCCCCTCAACTGATGAGGCCACTACAGATTAAAATATCACACTCTTCCTACTGGTGATTGTGTTACTTTTAGATGGCTGAAATGACAGAGCTAATGTTGCTTAGATTATTTTCCCATCTTTTTTTTGTGTGTGTGGACATTGTGCCTCCTATTTTCACTTTCTGGGAAATTTGCCAATTTTTCAAGGACTGGGTAAAGAACAAAATAAATATTTGTAGATAGCTTAAAAGGAGAATGAGTATGTTGGATGTAACTCTGCCCAACCAAAGAAAAGCAATTTTTTTGCCTTTCAGATATTTTAAAGTAATTAACTTGAGAGATTCGGAAGGTTGACTTTACTAGTTTACTTTTCAAGATTTGTAAGCAAGGGGTGTGTGTGTGTGTGTGTGTGTGTGTGTGTGTGTGTGTGTGTGTTGGGGGAAAGGAGAGGCGTCAAAGCCTAAGCAAATGGGGGTACAAACTCTTTTTAAAGTTCAGTGCAAGTGATTGATACTGACTGTGCGAAAAGTAAACAACTTCTTTGTGTTAATCAGGTTCTAAACAGTTATTGCCAGAAAGTGTTTACTTAACAACATTCAGCATAAAGGCTTGCTTTCTGTCTTTCTTTCTTTTTTATAAAGAGATTTCACTCAAATTTGGGATGTTCTGCAGTTGGCTGTGTATTAATATGTACAGCAGCCTACTTGGGAGGCTCCTTCTGTGTCTGAGATTCAAGAACCCAGGGAACGGAGAACCCAGTTCTCGCCGGCGATCCTATGTGAAATGTTTTCCTTCCCCGGCTGCGGGATCTCGGCAGTTCGCAGCGGTGCAAACCAGGCAGTCCGGGTCCTGGTCGGACAGCCCATCACCTGTTGGGGCCTCCCACGCGCGCCGCGCAGGGCTCGCCCGGGCCAGGGGCGGCGGGCGGCTCCGGGGCACAGGCTCTCCCCCCTCCCCCCTTCCTCCGGGACCAGTCGGGCTGGCGGACTGACGGACGGACGGACGCGGGGCCGCAGGCACGGAGGGACGGGGGCGGCCCGACGCTGGAATGCAGTTTTCTCCGGCGAGAGAGACTTTGCACCGGAGTGGAGAATAGTTTGGGGTGGGGTTTCGCACGGTCCCCTCCCCCCGCCCAGGGCCCCCTTCCAGGCGCTTTCTGGGAGCTTTCAGAACTGCGCTCTGAAGTTTAAAGAGCAGCAAGGAGCTTGTGCCGTAGGCAGGGACAATGGAAGAAAATGAAAGCCAGAAATGTGAGCCGTGCCTTCCTTACTCAGCAGACAGCGGGCAGAAGCAGGGTAAGTAACAGACTCATTCAAAGATGGAGTTACAGTTAAGCGTGTTCCTCGCCGCGGGCTGCTTTTTATAATCCCGAGACGGGGCGCATGGCAAAGAAAACGCGCTTTTCTTGGGGTGGTGCGTTTTCAAAACTGAGTGGAGAGCTGTGATTTCTTGGGTCTGACTTGATCTCTGGCAGGGTTTTCGTCAGCAGCAAAAGAAGTGGCTTGGGGATACCGCGTTTGTGGGACAGTAAGCATTCAGTATGTGTTGTATCTCTAGGCAATGACAAAATATATCGCTAAAAGCAGCTTTTAATACTCACTGCTCCAGCCGTGGGAGAAAGGAGCTGTTTCTGGGAGGCTATCTCTGGGAGGGCAGCATTTCCATTCATTGGTTGGGGGATCCCATGAGGCAAATGCACACTGGATGCAAGTTTTGCGGAATTTTAGAGTTAAATTACAGAGTTTAGGGATGTTTTATTTTACAGATCAGAGCAGTAGGGGAACACTTGTACCTCTATGTGGATGATGGATGGGACTCTGTGAATCTCTCTATTCAAAAGTTGGGAGTTGTTAGAGAATTTTGGTAAATTTTCTCCAGGCAGTTTTCCTTTAATTGTGTCTGTAATAGACTTGTCTTTTCCGTAGGGAATTTCCAGAAGCTAATGTTGTTCCAAAGAAATTTCACAGCGAGGCTGGGTAGAGAAAGGACTTCTCTGCTTTCCAGTTTCTGACGTCTGTGATACCAGAGCCTATAGAGCCTATCATATGGTATCATATAGGCAGCGTGTTCATAAACCCGCACAATCCGAAACCATCCCCGCCCACCCTACCCCAGGTTCATCCGGAGGCCAGTTAGGAACTAAAAGAAGCCTTGCGGGTCTACAGTGCTCTGCGTGGGAGTAGGGATTATGCACAGGGGAAAAGGTGTGTGTGCTTTAAAAAGGCGAAAGGGAAGTAACAAATGACTCATCCACATTGAAAATGCAAAACTAAGCTAGGCACAAGCACGGCAATTAAAACACCCCCCCCCTCCCCACCTTACCCCTGTCCTGTGAAATGCAGGAAACCTGAAGCTTAGAAAACCCTGGAGGATCCCCCAGTCCTACAGTCTTCGTCTAGGTGTCTGTGTTTGTGTTTCTAAAACAGAGCACTCTCCGTGAGGGCGCCTGGTCAGTGGGGTCCAGTGGGAGATAAGGCTGCCATCCCTCCCCTCCCCCCTTATCTGGTAGGGCAGGATCCCACAGCAAGGATTCCATCTGTTGACATAAATGACCCAGAATCTACAGGGGCAATTAGAATGGGACCAATTTAAGAAATAACTTTCAAACAAACACAGCATTTCAAAGATGCTTCAGAGGCTGGGGATAGTCAGGCTGAGGGAATGTAATCACTTTATTCATTTACCCATTCATTCAGTGGGAGAAACGGTGAACAAAGTAGATGAAAAATACTTGCCCTCGCTGAACTTCTGTTCTAAGAGCCATGTTTGGAGGGAAGGAGGTGGTAAAGAGAGACAATGAACTGATACATAAAATACATAGCATGTTAGATGCCAGCGTTCCCAGGTTTAGCGAGTAAAAATACCCTGTATTTGAGTTAAATACCCAGTTAAGTTTGAGTTTCAGATGAGCAACAGATAATTATTTTTGTATGAGTATATCCCGTGCACTATTTGGGACATACTTATGCTGAAATTATTCATTATTTACTTGAAATTTCATTTTAGTTGGGCATTTTATATTTTATCTAGTAACTCTATTAAGTAGAAATAAGACTGTAGGCAGGGAAAGGGAACAGGAAGTACATGGGTTGCGGGTGAAACTGTAAATAGGGTTATCAGGGAGACCCTCACTGGTGTATATCTGAATAAACATCTGAAAGAGGTGAGGGAGGGAATAGCAGGAACATGTTCAAAGAACGGCAAGGACATGGGAGAAGGCTGGGAGAAAAGAGGGTAAGAGGTAATCCAAGCCAAATCACATAGGGCTGTGAGACTGTGGCAGAGATTTGATTATTTCAAAAGAGCTGGGGAGAGGCTAGCAGGCCTGAATTGTCTTATAAAAGAGAAATATTGGGTGCTATGCCGAGAATAACCCACATGGGGGGTAGGGGAAGGGCAGGGAGGCCATTTTGGAGGCTTCTGCGGTAAACCAGGGACGACGTTGGACCAGCAGGTGGTAGAACAGGTGATGAGACACTTCCAGATGTATACTGAAAGTTAAGGCAAAAGAATTTGCTGACGGATTGGATGTGGGATATAAGAGAAAAGGAGAAGTCAGAGATGATTTCAGAAATGTTGGCCTGCCTAGCTGGAGGAATGGAGTTGCCATTTACTCAAAAGGGAAAGCATTTGAGTGGAGTTGAGGAGGAGAGGGTGTGTATAGTTTGGAAGTGGAGGGGAAAATGGGAAGTCCTTTGGATAGGTTAGGATCCAGAGGTTTATATCAGGCATCCAAGCGGAGATGCTGATTGCAGCATGGATATTCTCCACTCGAATTGAGGAGGACGGGCGGGGGTCAATGTCAGATCTGCTAGGACTGGGTCTGTGTGCAGGAGGACAGGTCCCCAGTACACCCTGGGACACTTGAGTATCTAGAAGTCAGAGAGATTGGGAGGGGTGGCTGGAGAGATCGTAAGGGTGAGAAGCATTCAGATTGGATGTGTAGGGTCCCGTTGAATTCTGGGTAAAGCGATGCAGCGAAGGAGGATGGCATCAGTTTCAGTTCTTTGGTCAGCACGAGGACCACACAGGGAAGCCAGGCCTCTGTTCACGTCATCCGTAATACACCGTGTCCATTTCTAGCCCGGCATTCTTGATGGTTGCACCCAATAAGAAAGTGATATTCCAGGGCAGACCAGGTCTTCCTCATCTTTGCATTTCCTGCACTAACAGAACACCGGGCACGTAGAAAACACTCAATAAATATTTCTTGAACCAAAGGCTAATTATTCCACCGCCGGGCTTGGCGTTTACCAATCTACTGTAGATAAGGATCCCCTGGGTGATCATGTAACTTATTGTCTGGACTGAGACACTTTGGAGAGTGAAAAGGAACCCTATGAATAATTTTGCTGGGACGGCAGTTGTAACCCACAAGTGTTTTGGCAAATTGGGGCAGATGGTCGCCCCAAGAATGGCTCTAATAAGTGAGGTTTCTGTGGCTGAATAGGCAGCTTACTAGGAAAACAACAGCGTGAAAGTATATTGCGAGGTGCCCTGTGTGCGCTCCGTAGTTATTGGCTAACCTGTAGTCTAAGACTATCACACTCCCTTTAAAGCCCATGGGCTCCTTGGAGCGATCCTGGGGGAGGTTCCTCGGGCTGCCTCTATCTGCCCACAGTGGCCCTGAAGTGTCTGCTTTCGCTCAGGCCCCTAAGCTCTTGAAACCCCTGGGCAGGTAAAGTGTTATCAGCCCGTCTGCTCGCCTCCGCCAACCCCTGATCCACCAGTGTTTCGAGATAGTATTTGCTCTGCTGGTAATCATTTTTTGCAATATGTAAATGTATCAAACCAACACATTGTACACCTTGAACTTGCAAAAAATGGCCCTGGCCACAGAGCGCAAGCTTGGGGAGTCCCAGATACTCAAGTCTTTGCACAGAACTCTAAAATTGTCCCATCAGTCTCTGCCCCTGACCTGTTTTATCCTAAAGAGCACTTATCACTACGTGACATTTATATGACGTATTGTTTGTCTGCTTCCCTCATTATAATGTGGATCCTCTGTAAGGGAAGGGGATTATGTCTCTCTCGATCACAACTTCACTGTATTTCCTAACTCCTTTCAATGTACGGAGTAGGCACTCAATAGATATTTTCGAGAATGAATGAATCATCTAACCAACACCTGAGCCGAGAATGTTTTTCCGGGGAGCAGAAGGGCTGTTCCTACTCTGTCTATCCCAGAAATCTTATTTATCCCGTATTTAATTTTTAAGGGTTTTTAGGTGAATATATATAATGGTCTGATTTCGGCTGTAGTTTCTGTGCCAGTTCGTATATGGTGGTGATCTGTATGATATTAACAAGAGAACTAGGAAGGCAAGAAATCCCGTGGGCCCCCAACAGAATATGGGATGTGTATTAGTCAGATAGGCGAATTGCTGTAACAACCCTGTAATCTCTGTGGTTTAGCACAACCAACGTTAATGTTTTGAACACAGTGGAATGTGGATATTCCCGGCCAGGTGGATCTCCTGAGGGCACACCTTCAGGCCGGCTCTGGGACCTAGGCCCCTTCTGTGTAGCCTGCCGCCATTCGCCAAGGCCTTGACGGCTTCCTCTGGAGCTTTGACTGGCAGCTAGCCCAAGATCAAAGAGAAGGAGCACGGAAGATCATTCAGCAAGGCTGGGGGCCAGGGCTGAAGGTGGCCCACATCACCTCTGGCCACCCACACTGCATTGACCGGAGGAATTAGGACCAGGCCCCAGCTAGATGAAGGCTGGAAAACGCAGCCTTTCTGTGTGTGCAGCAGGAGAACGTTATGGTTTGAAGACACGGACGGGCAAAATCCTGTCGCTGCCACAGAAGGCCCGGAGAGGTTGTACAGCCAGACGAAACAGCAACTCCCCACGGTGTTCCTATGACAAGAGAGGATCCTGGCACCACTGCAAAGCTCCATCTTGGAGATAGCGAACCGGAAGCCACTACAAAGAAGGGAGGGACTCCCTCTCAAAGAGGCTGTGGCCTACCGAATCTGAACTCGGGAATAAAATCTCAGGGAAGTCTTGTCGCTGGCTCGCAGGTGGAAGGCAGGCGTGGAATGCCTGAAGGATGCGAGGTCTCAAATCTCTTGCTGTGAAGTCAGCTGACTTGGCTGAGGCCACCTGAGCTGTGGCCCAGAGGCCAGCCTTCAGCTCCCGTGGGCTCCTGCCCGCAGGATAACCTGCTGCGTCTCAGCAGAGTCTCTCTCTCTGGCACTGCCGCCCTCCTCATCCCTGCTTCTGCTCCCGGGAATGCTAGAGGGGCTGTTCTCTGCTCGACGCTCCTGTTCTGCTCTGTGCCCTGCTTGGAGTGGGCTAGGAAGAGCAGTTTCCCGGGGCCGTGCGGAGGCTGGGAGCGGCAGGAAGGGGAAACTGGAAGCCTTGCCTTCACGCTACAGCATCGTTGTTTGTTTGACACGGATTCCCAGAATAGCAAGTGGCTGGACACACCCATACTTCAATGTTAGCACCAGAGTGCATTCCAGACAAGAAATAGAACTGGATTTCTGTGTGGATGGCTTTGTGGATAATGAAGAAGGGGTGGGACTCAGATCTCTGACTCCACGGCTGTGGAATTGTGACTACCTGTCCTTTGCCCGGTCGCCTCTTGTTTTGTCCTGCTTAGTTTTTCTCCCCAGCTGAAGGGTCACGGTGTCCCCAAATGACTGGAGTGGTAGAGTTGTCAGTTCTCCCTCAGGCCCGGGAATTGAGAGCCCCCAAGAACTGAGCCTCCCTGAGGAAAGGGCTCAGGTGACCGGGACGCATGTTCAAGTGGCTTTGTGTGGACAGTAGGGTTGGGGTGTTGTTGGTGCCTGTGAGCAGGTGCCTGGTGGTGGGACGGGAGACAGACCGGGCCGATAGCGGAGTGGGGTGAAGGGCAAGAAGGGGAGCCACGGGAAGGAGTGAGCCCCGCCCTCAGTTGGGCATCCGCCAAAGGACTGTGCCTTTGGCCGTTGGCGCATTTGGGCATCAGTGCTTTTGCTGCCTTCCTCCAGGTCACATCCAACCTTGTTAAACAACTGGAGGCATTTTAGAAGAATGCACAAAAAAGAAAAAATGGGAAAGTAACATAAGGCTGACGTGACCTTCCGGTGCAAAGTGTTAGAAAACGGCAGGGGTTGAGAGTCAGCAAGTTGGGGCTTCCCAAAGGTAAATGGTGACAGGAGATTGGCTGCAAAGACTGCCACTCCTCCCCTCCCCCGCTCCTTTCCGAATTTATCTGAGGGAAGAAAGCGGAAAACTGTTTTCAGTCTCCAAGGGGCTACCGTTCTGGCTGTCTTGACCTAGTCTGAGGATCCTTAGATGAGACAAAATAGTTCTTGTGAGTCTGTGTGGCAGAGGAAGGCAGATGGAACTTTCTGCTGCTGTTGGTGGCTGAAGGTGCCTGAACATTTATCCATATGGGTGTCTGTGTGTTTGCCCATGTGAAGAAGTCCCCTTCCCGAAGATTCAATCCCGCCAATTAATCTAGCTGCCCAGGATCATTTTTTAAAATATGTTAATGATGTCGAAAGTAATCGTTAAAAATACTGTGTAAAAGTCAATAGTGTTATATGAGGTATACAACAAGTTTTTGGCCAATGTAAAACTCATGTGCACACACACGCACTCCGAAAGCTAAAGCGAAACCAGATTGCACACGTATTTACCAACCTGACATATGGCATTTTTTGCAACTCGCTTTATTCAGTGGATCCTGTTACTTCTGTTTTATTAAAGAAGACACCACAAAAAAGGCAGCCGTCATGTGGGTCCATGTAATGAGAAAGGAGCCTAAATAAATGATACAGTTAATCTCTCAATATCTTTTTAATCAACAGTTCAGTCTTCTTCCCCTTCTAAATTTACTGCTGAAACTAATGAAGAGTAGGAGAATTAACTAATTTGGCTATTTTTTCCTCCCTTTCCTCATTGGTGTCTGATGGAGATGCTATAATTAGCAATGTAATGAGAAGTGAAGGGTAAACAAGAAGAATTGTTCCCAGAACACCATTCTCCGGATGGAAAACCAGAATAGGAAAACCAGCCTGAGTTGAAAATGTTCACTATGCCTAACCCAAGGGCGTCAGACCTGGGGTTGTCTACAGAGGCGTTTCTAGACAACGAGGGAAATGCACTGGGGGCATGGCCTTTAGATGAGCTGGTGTGTGTATAAACTGGATGCTCTGGGTATCACTGGTGTGAAGTTTCGTTTGT
The DNA here is from genome assembly GCF_046562875.1 of Panthera onca. NCBI lineage: Eukaryota > Metazoa > Chordata > Mammalia > Carnivora > Felidae > Panthera > Panthera onca. The sequence goes on from NC_138345.1 coordinate 22,280,219, forward strand.
CTCTCTGAGACTCAAGTCTAGAACTTTCAAATAGTGGATCTTTTTTTCTGCACAGAACTTTTAAAGGTAAATAATTAGCAAATGAGCTTTTACCGGAAACTTCCTTAAAAACTCATTAAGACTGGGTTTTAAAGGATCTAGAGCTAGAAGACGCTGCACATCTAATACTGGTCCAGCCATCCTCATTTAATGAATGAAGATGGTGAGGTTTAGAGATCATATTGTATGGTCTGGGTGTGAGGTTAAAGGCAGGACGCCTGAGAGCCCAGGGTTCACGGATCAGGAGTACCTTATCCTGCCTGCATCTGTGTGGTGTGTAAGTACCGCTCCTGCTGAAGAGAGTCTGAAGTGCTTTTGAATGTTCGTAACTCTCCCTTTCTAGTTTTGTTTTTTAAGAAGTAATTCTCCTTTTTCAGTCAGCTAGAAGATGCAGACCTGACGCCCTACTTGCCAACCATTGAGAATGAGCAGAGATTCCCTATCCACTGTCATCGCCTGCCTCCTTTGCTCCCTTCTAGGTGGACATCAACTTGGCCTGGAAAGGCCGTGTCCGAGACAAGGTCAAGGCCAAGGGTCTAGGTCAAGGCCATCAACATGTACCATATCTCTGTCCTTTTCACTGTGTGTTTTAAAGTCCACTTCAGGCAAAATGTGTCCAAGCCTTTATATTCTCTCCATTCTTACCTAATAGTAATATTGACCTAATAAAATTCTAATGTTTGCTTGGTTTATGCTAATGGAGGGGGGCTGGAGTTTTCAGGGGGTTCATATGTCTGTGATTATAATGCCTGTTTCTGGTCTTGGGGATGAAATAAGTGTCTCCGAAACCACCGTCAGATTATGAAACTATAAAAGTCCTGTTACCAGCATGAGGTTGCAATTAAAACAAAAACAATAATCAGAATCACTGGAACTAACTTTTCTATAATTACAGTTGAAGGTAAGGGGTAACCCAGTTGCCTGCAAACTTGTCTGACCAAGTGTTCTCCTTCTGAATAATCTCAGGAAAAGAGTCGGAAACGACCACCTTTCTCTCTACAACTTTTTGCGTTAGTGCAATTTTTCTCATTTCCTTTGTTGATTTGGTTCCCGTCTTGCCTAAAAAACAAATAACCTGCCAGGTTATGGTTACATATTAACAGCAGCCAGAAACCCTCTTAGTGTTCTGTAAATGACATTTCTAGTAAAATCTTTCATTGCAAACTGTATTTTTTTTTTTTTTTTGTCTTTCAGAACAAGGAAAAAGCAATCTACAAGTCACGTCATTAGAAGATGCAGAATGTCGCAGAACCAAGGAACGCCTTTCTAATGGGAACAGTCGCGTTTCAGTTTCCAAGTCTTCCCGCAATATCCCAAGGAGACACACTCTAGGTGGACCCCGCAGTTCCAGAGAAATACTGGGAATGCAAACATCTGAGATGGACAGGAAGAGAGAAGCTTTCCTGGAACATCTGAAGCAGAAGTACCCCCATCATGCCACCGCGATCATGGGCCACCAAGAGAGGCTGAGAGACCAGGTACGACCATGTTGCCGTTCGAGATGAGCAGAGCTCGTTCTGCAATGAATGTGAGGGAGAGCAAAGTGGCAGGTCAAAGGGGACAAAACGGATGAGTGGATCGTGCCCACCTTTGGGTTGTTCCAGATCTCTTTGTGGGTTTGCGAGACGGAGGCAGCTTACGGGAAAGGTTTGACCTGAAGCCTCAGTTGTCTTTATCAGCGTGTCAGAGAGGGGAGACCCAGAGAGGAGGCAGTCCCCCCCAAATGTGTCCCGATGTTCAACCACAAATACATCTAAACTGCAGGCGGTGAGGCGGTCTTACTTTACTGAGCCAAGCCCAGGATCCATTACTGTGCACCCAGATAGCACTTAAGTGCTTAACACGGTGAATGAATGAATGAATGAATGAATGAAGACATATATACATACATATGTATGTACATACATACTTACATACATACGTATAGACAGACAGACAGACATAAATACATTTTCAGGGTAAAGGAGAGCACAGAGGGATAGATTGTGATGAACCCCTTTTCCTTAGCAAGCTGACATTAGGGTTTTGTTTCTATTCTCTGTTTTTTTTTTTCCTTTTAATCACAGATGTTTACCTTTCGCATTCTTGGCTTTCTGCTGTCATCAGCTACCTGTTTTTTCAGGTTATCTTGACAGCTACACAGACAGCACCCATTTGTGCCTTGGGATGTTGTTGTTTCTTGGCTGTATGCAATGACTTTTTGGCAGGCCACAAAGTTTTGGGGGGGTCCCCCGAAGGCCCCACAGGCATGTGATCAGATTGACCTTTGAGGATGCAGAACATAGTAAAGGAAGCAGGGCCACTGCGACACACGTGGTCGGGGTAGAGGACAGGCTGTTATTGATTTCCACACTCCAGAGAGAGAGACCCATTTAGCGTGTTAAGTCGGCGGTCCTGCCAGTTAACCGGTTACCAAAGTGATGTCTGACTAACTCAGCTTTCTATCTTCCGTGGAAATGGAAATTGGCATTTGCCTGAACAATTTGAACCTATACTTCATCCTCCCTCTCGATTTGTTGGTTTATTTATTTTAAAAAAATCTTTTGGGGCGCCTGGGTGGCTCAGTCGGTTAAGCGTCCAACTTCTGCTCAGGTCACGATCTCACTGTCCATGAGTTCGAGCCCCGCGTTGGGCTCTGTGCTGACTGCTCAGAGCCTGGAGCCTGCTTCCGATTCTGTGTCTCCCTCTCTCTCTGACCCTCCCCTGTTCATGCTCTGTCTCTCTCTGTCTCAAAAATAATAAACGTTAAAAAAATTTAAAAAAAATAAAAAATAAAAAATTTTTAATGTTTATTTATTTTTAAGACAGAGACAGAGTGTGAACAGGGGAGGGGCAGAGAGAGAGGGAGACACAGAATCCAAAGCAGGCTCCAGGCTCCAGCCCCAAGGTGTCAGCACAGAGCCCGACGCGGGGCTTGAACCCAAGAACTGCGAGATCATGACCCGAGCTGAAGTTGGAGGCTTAACCGACTGAGCCACCCAGGCGCCCCATCGATTTGTCGGTTTAAATTCAACCCTGGTTTCTCCAAAATCTTTATTAAAGTACCTAAAAATATGAAATGAGTGTATAGGCTGTATGTTTGCTTTTTGCTCACGTTGCCAAAAGGTGGCAGACCCAGAAGAGGAGAGAAGAAACAGGAGGCCTGGTTGATGTAGATAAATTCTTTAGTAGTTAAGAAAAGGATGACTCCTTTCATTTCAAGCATATATAGAAAGTACCCCCTATTTATTTATTTATTTACTTATTTTAAAATTTGTTTATTTATTTTGATAGAGACAGTGAGTAGGGAAGGGGCAGAGAGAGAGGGAGAGAGAGAATCCCAAGCAGGCTTTGCTCTGTCAGCACAAATCCTGATGCAGGGTTCCATCCCATGAACCATGGGATCAGGACCCGAGCTGAAATCAACAGTTGGATGCTTAACTGACTGAGCCACCCAGGTGCCCCTTTACTTACTTATTTAAAATTTATTTCCTACAGTTTTCTTGAGGTATAACTGACATGTAAAAAATGTCCCTAATTTTTAGTCGATAGTAGGGTCACTCTCCATATATGTAACGTGTCGCATGTTTGTGAGGCACCGTACTTTATCCAAAGTGGTTCAGATCGAGGACACTCAAACTCAGAATAGTTACAGTCTCACGATTTGCTAAGGGAAAGTTGGAATTTGAATCTGGTTAAGTCTGAGCTCAGAACCCTTGTTTATTTCACTGTTCTTTAAGTTGATCATTGCCTATGGAGCATGTAGTGTGGTGAGGAAAAAAAACGACAAATTCCTTCTACCTGTCTAGGTTCTTGACTAACTAATAATTAAATTGATATAAGACAGATTAACAGAAGAAAAACAAACAAAAGCTTAATGATGTGTATGCTTCCTGTGTATACATGGGAGAGACCCAGGAACTCTGAGTAACTCCCTAAAATGGCCAAAGCCATCACCTTAAATATCATGTTCAGCTAAAGACAAAAGAAGATGTTAGGAGTAGGGAGTCAATTATGGGAAGTTACCAAGAAAAGCATAATAAACAAGGTCAAGTTGTTATGGCCTAAAATAATTTGGATACTGGTCCTGGCTCAGAGAAAGAGCTATTACCAGAGATTACTTTTTCTCTGGAATACTTATCTGTATGGCAGGGCGAACATCTAATTATGCATCATCTCTCCTTGTTGTCCTGTGAATCACCCTCCTCCCCTTTGAAGCACTAAGCCCCTATCCCATTCCCTAGGTCAGGATAGCATATAAGCCTCAACTGACCCAACATGTCCTTGGGTCTCATATTCTTATGGGGCTCCCATACATACATAATTAAATTTGTTTTTCTTCGTTAATCTCTTTTATGTCAATATACCGGTCAAAAAACCTAAAAGGGTAGAGGAAATTTTTTTTCCTCTCCACCAGTCTGTACATGAAGTGTAAGGGATAGGGTGAGGTTGTGTGTGTGTGCGTGTGTGTGTGTGTGTGTGTGTGTGTGTGAGAGAGAGAGAGAGAGAGAGAGAGACTATGGGGCCAGTGGTCACGGTGAAGGAGGTTAGGAAATTGATTATGTGTTGAATGAGGAAGGTGGAATGTATTTTTTTAAGTTAGAAATGTATTCATCTTGCTGAGAAATTAGTATTTCAAAATGGTATATTTTCCATGCTAAAATATTTCAATTGTTATCATTACTGTTATTATTTATCATCTCATAACTATTGCTACTGCTATGATGATAGTAACTGGCTAAAACTCTCACATGGGGAGCCTAAATATAACCTGAAGGGTGCATGGTATCAGATGACAGGGAATAATGACTGTGGCTTAGTGGCCCCAACCTCTGATCTCCTATCCCATGCATGTCTGCCACAGGTGTAGTCTGGCCATGGCTGGTTCAGCTGTCCCTTTACTGGGTAACTCAGGATGAATTCTTGTGTATTCCAAGCTGACCATCCAGAGAGGGATAGAGTCTGATGCATGAATCTGCGTATATATTTTTTCATTCCATTGTAGTGTCGCCAATGAACCCTAATCAGAGGTAAGCTCAGGTAATGGTTTAGGAAATTCCTATGGACAGTACTTCATCCTCTGGCTTTTCTATTCTTTTTCACCTGCTGCGTGGTTCCTCTTTCCTGTCTTCTTCTCCACGATGCCCTTTGTTCCTCCCCGACCTTAAAGTGGATTATTCCAGGCTTCCTTTGCAGGAAGATCAGATGACCAGCCATACGGAGGAATTCAAATAAACAAGTCTGACCACTTATCTAATATTGAGCTTCTCAGTACCACGTATCCTTCTGGTGGCTGTTTGCCTGGCTGCCTCCCAGAGAAGCGGCCTTCATGAACAGAGTGCCACTGGGGGGAGTTTGAGAGGAAGATGGTAACTGCGGCAGCCAGCGTCTTACCTGAAATATCTGGGTACCAAGGGCATGTAGGTTCCAGTTCCTTGGTATTAAACATAAGGAGAATTAGAGCCTACCTTACATTTCAGAATCTGAGTCCAGACGCTGGAAAGCTTATGGTTGAAAACTTCAATTTGGGCCTTTGAAAATAAGTCAGTCAAGAATTTTCTTCAGTCTAAATTATTTGAACAGAGGTCTCCTGATGGGAGAACAGCCATGTTGAGTAGCAACCTCCTTCCTACCTGTCTTCAAAGATAGCAGATGGCCATTAATGCCGCATAGTGTTTATGTAGTAAAGGTTACTTGTGTGGGCCAGTCAGGGGGTGAAGCTACATCACCTGGCAGCTAAGGGTGTGGTTCTGGGACAAGGCAGGGCTGGGTCGGAATCCAGCCTCCTCCATGTGCTAATTGCAGGATTGGAGCTAATGACTTCATCCTTCTCTGTCTCAGTTCCCCCATTTGTCAAAGGACAATAATCTCAGTATCTCAGAGTACTGAAAAACAGCCTCAGAAAGCCGTGGATCTTCCTCCTGTTTCAATGGCAGCTCGTGGCATTACAGTTTTCTGGTCTATGGTATCCAAAAGAAGAGTCTCAGTGGTTCTTATTTTCAGATTAGTATTTAAAGGCAGTTTTCTTTTCTGCCCACGCATATTTGAGTACCCGAAGATTATTTTTTCCATCGTCAGAGCGTAATTTTATTATAATTCCGAAACTTATTTCGATTTTTCCTTCATCAAAAGCTTAAAATTTGGATTTCTTTCACTTATTCATCCCATATGTATTTATTTGGCACCTGCCGTGGTAAAGGTGCTGTGATGAGGCGTGATCCCTGCCATCAAGTCAATAAAAGAAATACGGCTTTCTAGCACAGATACCGATCCTTCATGATCCAGCCCAAATGTCGCTCCTTCTGAGTTGGTCAGAACGTCTTGCAGTACCTATATTGTAGTATCTAATCATGCCTTTATTGTACTTCTCTTTGTGTTTCTTTCTCCCACGTAGAATATTTTGGAGGACAAGAACCTTGTCTTAAATACCTTTGTAAAGTCACCATTTAAGGGAGTATGGAACCTAACTTAAGCATGATCGGTTTTTGTTGAATGAATGAATGAGTGTGCAGATTGTTGGTAGCAAACCTCCCTCTGTCAACTCTGCTTCCGCTTTCTACACCTGTGTACGCAGGTATTGTTTGCTACCAATAATTTGTATGATCTGGACGTCACCTTCCACAGGGGAAGCTTTTTGAATGCAAAGCAGGGTTAATAGAGGGGAGGAGACAGTTAATACCTGATCACAACTCATCTAATCACAGAAAGCCTGTGATTTAAAGGGCTTCGCTATGTGACCCACAGACATTGAATGCCACACACTGAAAAGTGAGTGGGGCGCCTTGGTGGCTTAGTTGTTTAAGTATCCGACTTTAGCTCAGGTCGTGATCTCATGGTTCGTAGGTTCAAGCTCTGCATCTGGCTCTGTGCTGACAGCTTGGAGCCTGGAGCCTGCTTCGGATTCTGTGTCTCCCTCTCTCTCTGCTCCAACCCCTGCTCATGCTAAATAAACATTTAGGGTTTCATCAGCACATCGCACATCCATACATAGAACTTTATACTTATCTGTACAATGGCATTAATCACATTTAAATGTAATATAAATATATTAACATATATTTACACCTTTATGTAGTGGCATCTTTGACTTTTTTTTATAAACTTAATTATATTATGGCAGAATTTCAATCACACTGGATTATTCCTCATGCAGTAGATCTCAGGGTATCATTGTATACCTTGGGAAATTGATGTCATCCCTACGTCATGTGTGAAAACTCCAAATTAATCAGATGGTTTATTTTCCTTTTTTTTTTTTTTTAAAGATTTTAAGTAATTCTTTTTTTTAAATTTTTTTATTAATGTTTATTTATTTTTGAGAGAGTGCGAGTCGGGGAGGGACAGAGAGAGAGGGAGACACCGAATATGAAGCAGGCTACAGGCTCTGAGCTGTCAGCACGGAGCCCGACGGGGGGCTCTTACTCACAAACTGAAATCTGAGATCATGAAATCTCGAACTCATGAGCCATGAGATCATGACCCGAGCCGACGTTGGACGCTCAACCGACTGAGCCACCCAGGCGCCCCTAAGATTTTAAGTAATTCTACCCCCAACCTGGGGCTTGAACTCACAACCCCGAGATCAAGAATCACATGGTCTATGGACTAAGCCAGTCAGTGCCCCAATCAGATTTTTTTTTCCCTATCACATTTGTTCTTTTCCTATCACGTTTGTTCTAATCCTAATCAATCCATATATGTGAAGTGTTAGAATTTCTCAAATATGCATCTACATTCATGAATATGTGTGTCAGTGAAGCCTGGAAAGTGATCTAATTGGAACTAAAGGCACACTAAGACCATAGACCATCATTAGTGGAAGCCTTGGGCCCTGGTGAAGATGTGGATAAAAGGCTAAAGTTGTAGAGGGGGCAGGTTCTAAATAATTATGTATGCTTCATAAATAAATAAATAAATACACAAATGAAAAGTTTATAAATTAAACTAAAGCAATAGAACCCAGCTAAGAAATTCTTTAGAGCTACTAATTTATTCTCAACCAAAAAGGAAAATGATGGGAGAACAGCCATGTTTAGTGGCAAGAACCAGGGAGCTGTTCAAAACTAATGACTAAATATGCATTTACAGACCAGTTTCTTGCCTAAACCTTAAGGGAAAAGGAAACAGCATTTTGGCGCTTAAGAAATATAATACAAGAGGGGCGCCTGAGTGGCTCAGTTGGTTGAGCGTCCCACTTTGGCTCAGGTCATGATCTCATGGCTCGTGAGTTCGAGCCCCGAGTCAGGCTCTGTGCTAACAGCTCAGAGCCTGGAGCCTGGTTTGGATTCTGTGTCTCCCTCTCTCTGACCCTCCCCTGTTCATGCTCTGTCTCTCTCTCTCAAAAATAAATAAACATTAAAAAAAAAATAAAAGAAATCTACTACAAGGTATGTGGAGCAAATACTAACAATAAGCCACAGTGGGATGGGGGAAGAAGGCCCTTACCCAGATGGAGAACGTGAGCATGGAGGTTAGTTAAATGTTCAGCATTTTTTTAGCACTGTTTTCTTGACTGCTGTTTATGGTGGTGAAACAGTGGAAAAGACTGCAAGGAGAACATCTTATTGGCCTCAGTTAATATTATGACACTATTGCTCTTTGCCCATATTGGTATATTTCACCGTCTCAACAACCCTGCGTGGTAGGCAATATTATGAACTCTCCTTAACAGAATGGGAAACTGAGGCACAGCTTACTTAGCTCTTGTTCACAGCGACAGGGCAAGTCACCGGTACTGAATCCTATTATTTGGCTGTGGGGCAGGTCTTGCTTTCTTGCCTCCAGATCACACCATCTCTCTGATGTGCAGCAAAACCAATAGACATTAGTCTAAAATGTCGAGAAAATGGAGAAGGGTTGGACTGGGGGTACCGGTTTGGCCATTGTCGTAAGTATGCAATTTGGTGGTCATCTTACAGTGGCTGAAATGCCCACCTCCTATTAGATTGGCCTTCAATAATTCTGGAAAGACAAGGAATTTGGCACCAAAGAAGCAGTGACATAAATAGTGATTTAAGTATCTATGGAATATAAACGTTGAGATGTTACTATTGCCAGAGCAACACCTCCAAATGGAAGGATCATGGTGTCATGACAAAATTACAAGCTACATTTAGAGAATTTATATTAGTATATATGGGAGCGTTTAATGAAGTGAGATGTAATGAAATGCTTGAGCCTGTGAACAAAGGATATAATTACGAGGGAAAGAATCAGTACAAAAAAACTGTCCTCAGAAATTCCAAATCTTGGCTATGTCTAAGAGAAATCAGAATGCAATCAGAAACAATAGTCATCGAAATTTGGGCGTGATGAAAAACAATGGGAAAAAAATAAGCAGAAAGAGCAGTCTACTACGAAACAGATGATGATGTTACTTGAGGGACCAGCTGAAGGAGCTCGCTGGAAATGTTTCCCAGGGGACTGATATTTTGAATTGTGACTTAAAGGAGATGGAAATGCATTTCTGAAGATTTGGAATATGACAGAGTAGGACATCTGGGGGCAGGGTGAGGGGGCACTCAGCGATCAAAGAGACTAAATTCAAGGAGTTGCGTTTTCACTTGCAAAATTGATTGGAAGTTGACGTTAATCACAGAGGATACAAGAAAACAGGAAAAGAATCCTAAATGGGGATCATTCGTAACACATGGCTTTTGATCCATGTTTAATTGGGTGCCACCAAACTCTGCATTAGCTTTCGTTTTAATTAGTGGAAGGAAGAGCAAGAGAACAGTGTTATATTAAGAAGAGGTCTGAAAGCAAATCAAAATAAGATTCTACTGGAAAACCTGCTAAGGAGTGTCGGGGAGTAGGTGGGAAGTGAAGGGGAGTCAGAAACCCAAGTGTGGCTATGCGGTGGCAGGAGACGCCTCTGATGTGGTGATCGGCAAAACCTAGAGAAAACTGCCACCAGCTCAGATGGAGATTTGCAGTATTGAGGAATCCAGAAAAGACCAATGTGATTTAGTCCAGCTGATTGATACAGAACTCATATCACAGGCGTTTAGACTGTCCTCTGCTTTCTCGTAGCCGGCTTACGTCTTTGCCTTTATTCATCCTTCCTGCAGGTGTTTTCTTGGATTAATTCAATCAGATGGTTGTTTTTCATCGACCTACACTGTCAGCTCGACATCAGGCAGTATGTGTAGAGTAGCCAGTACCTGCCCTGCCGGGGGCGCGTCTGTTGAGTGATAACTATGGGGTCCGATATAACTGAGTTTTTTATATGCTGGATGCTCTGAGCTGTGCAGTGTAGGTGAATCATCTGTTTTCCTGAGGCTTTTCTTAACCGCAGAAATGAGACTGACGATACTTTTGTGGTGAGGATTACATGAGATGATACATCCTATCAAATAGATCGCAGGTGTTGAGTACCTGTGAAAACCCTTTGCATTCAGGAGAGCATTATCCTGGAGGGGTGAGGGCAGTATGCATTAGGGCAGCATAAAACAGTGTGTGTTCTACATTGCAGCGATCTAGGGGCACCTGGGTGGCTCAGTTAGTTGAATGTGTCACTTCGGCTCAGGTCACGATTTCATGGTTTGTGAGTCTGAGCCCCACATCGGCCTCCCTGCTGACAGCGTGGAGCCTGCTTGGGATTCTCTCTCTCTCCCTTTCTCTCTGCCTCTCCCCCACTCATGCTCACTCTCTCTCAAAATAAATAAATAAACTATAAAAAAAATAAAGAATAAATGAAATAAAGAAATTGCAGTGATCTAGATCAACATTTTGTAAAAACATGCTCTGCTGAATCCTGGATCCCCAGGCTGTTACTAGTTGTTTGGGGAATGGAGAGAAAGTCTCTAATTTGGGGATATTTTTGGTTATCTAGAGTTAAATGAAATTCTACACTGCAGGGTCTGTCCGATCTTTTAATATGCTAAAAGGCATTCTACGTCTCATTTGGATATTTGGGAACAGGTGGGTGAAGAATGAAACATAATGTTTCCCAAGCCTGTTTGACCACAGAATTATTGCTTTGGGGACTCTTCTTCTGTGAGACACGCCAGGGAATGGGAGTATGTACTTCAAAAGCTTGCTGGAGTTCAGAGCAGTGGGAGAGCAGAGGGGGAGGATTTCACACAGAGATGGGCATTTGAATGGTGTCTCTTGGAATGATAGAGGTCTCCTGGAGACAGATTTGTCCTAATTATCTATTTCCTCAATCCCCAGGGCATAGTAGGTATTCAGCAAATATCTGTGGCAAGGAGATTAATGGATTATGATTTGAATGGATAGAATGCAGCCGTGAAGGCATTGTGACAGAGGAGGAGGGGGACAGGAAGAGATAATGTTGAGACAAGAATAGAGGTGGCTCCCCTGTGAATCAATGGGTAGGCCAGTCTAAGTGAGGTGATGGTGTCATTTGGCAGAGGGGGAAGACAGGGGAGTCAGGCAGAGGACGGCCAGGTTGTGTTGGACCTTGAAAGTCAGCAGAAAGCTTGGACTGTCAGACACAGGGCAACCTTGTAGTCTTGAGCTCAGAAGTGGAATAGAAGCAAAGTTGAAAAGTTATCTGCTCGGTGCTATGTAGGAGGGACCGTGAGAACAGCCTGGGTCCTGGCCTGGAAATGGTTGCAGCATCCGGGCCACAGTGATAAGGCTTTGGGCATGGAGCTCAGCCAGCACTGAAGGATGACACGCACATCAGATATTCGAAAGAAAAATGGGAATGTCTTGGGGTCTGATTGGAGAAGGATGAAGGGGCGAAGGGCTGTGGCTGGGGTAGTGGGGAAGGCAAATGCGCCCAATGAGCACCCCATGTCCTCACTCAGCTCCTACCTGTGCCCAGACCTTGAGCAAGTCACTAAGCACCCTGTGTCATCTGTCCATAAGCGTGGAACCACTGAAAGACCAGTGGACTGCCAAGGAAGCATGTTAGTCATCGTCACGAGAGGGATGGGTGTTAACTCTTGGGATCAGCTATAGGGATGGGACTTGGAGGAAAAAAAATCTGGTCTGGGGCCCAGTGGGTTTTTCAGCAAAATTGTGTAGTTTTTGGACTTTTGCACCAACCTCCTTTTGCCTTCCTCTCACAGTACCTTTGTTTTATCAGGCCTTCCCTCTCCTCTTCCTGCCCTTCCCCTGATGTGAGATGTTCGAGGGGTGTGCTCCAACCAGTGTGCAAGCGTGGAGGTGACTTGTGAACAGTGGGTAATGCTCAGGGGCCGTCACATGGAGCTTTGAACTGAGCCACAGGTTTTGACAGTGTGGAGATGAGTACAGCTTACTACACTTAGTTGTGTCAAACTTGCCCCAAAGGGATATTTTTGGGCCAGTGGAATGTACAAGGATTTCCTCCATGAGCACTTCCCGAGGTCACAGCCGGAGCAGTCACCGGTTTTACTCAAACAACACGGGGACGCTGATGGGAGAGGAGCAGGTGGATGGGGTGGTATTGTTGTAGCGGTTCTTCAGGAGACATGAATGGGCTGTACGTGCTATCATTACTGCTCACTGATTCCATGTTTTGGGTCCATTGTCCTCCCTTTGTCCCTCCTCGCCTTCTCTCTTTCCTTTTTGTTTTGAAACATTTCAACTCAGCCAGAACATTCTCCTGTGCAAATGTGCGCTGGGCATTGAATGTGCGAAGACCAATGCTCTTCCAGGTCCAGGATGTACTTGCCCTGTGTCCATGTTCTTTCTCCAGTTACTCCACACAGCATCTGTTTTACTTCCGGTTGAGTACCATGACCTTGAGTTGCCCCATAAGCTTTGAGAGCAAATGCCATTTTTACACCCTCTCTTGGGTTTACCTGTTATGTGTATGTTTTTAAGTTTATTTATTTATTTTGAGAGTGTGTGTGTGTGTGTGTGTGCGTGCGCACATGGGAGCACAAGTGGGGAGGAGCAGAAAGAGAGGGAGAGAGAGAATCCCAAGCAGGCTCTGCACACTGTTAGTCCGGAGCCCGATGCCAGGCTTGAACTCATTAGCTGGGAGAACATGACCTGAGCCGAAACCAAGAGTCAGATGCTTTACTGACTGAGCCACCCAGGCACCTCGGGTTTATTTGTTATATTGATTTCTTTCAAAGACTTAGTTTGCATTTATCTCTTCCAGATTATGATTTGCTGTCTCATTATTTTCAGCTTTTTTTCTTAATTACCTGCCTTTTCCTAGTTTTTAAAGTTGTCTTTGTTATCTTCTGTAATTTCTTAAAGTGAGTATCAAGTTCATTTATTTTTAGTATTTCTTGTTAGTAATGAAGGCATTTAGGGGCATACATTTCCTGACACCAGGTTGGGCTGTGTCCTGAAGTTTTGTATGAAAATTTCCTGTTTCATTTCCTTAAGGACAGTTGAAAGTTTCAATTTTGATTTGTTCCTTTGATTTAAGGGTTTTCCAAGAGTATTTCATTTCCAAGTAGTTGAGATTACTATTTATTTATAATTTTATTGGATGTGATCAAAGAATGCAGTCTGTAAAATTGCTGCTTTTTAAGACGTTTAAGGATTTGTTTAAAATTTTTTGCATAGTCAAATGCATAATCAGCATTTGTAAGAATTGTGTTATGTATTCTTGAGAAATTGCTTATTTTATGTTCATTATATATACATATACATGTGCACACTTCTATATCAGGTTTGTTGTTTGTTTCATTTATTTTGTCATGGCCCTTACTTTTTCTAGTGCTGTTCAGTTTCAAACTGTGTATCATGGAGTCTCTCACTACCAACATATTTTTATCCTGTTCTTCTTGCATTCCTAAGAATTTTTGCTTTACAGCTTTTCATTTGTTTTATTTGTTGCAAACAAATTTTTGATGATCATTCCTTTCTCATAAATTGTCTTTTTACACTACCAGATGACCTCTGTATCCAGTTTAGTGTTTGTTAACTTTTCTTATTATTAATATTGTCACTTTGCGTTACATTTATCTGGTATAGACAGATGGTACTCATCTATTTTCAGGTTTTCTTTATTAATATTGAGTATGTTGTTTAGAAATTACATATAAGTTGGTTTTGCCTTTTTAGCTCAACTTATTAGTCTTTGTCTTTTAATGGGAGAATTTAGTCCATTGATATTTAGTGTAATACTCAGTGAACTTGATTATATTCCTTTATCTTAATTTCACAGGAAATATCTCTTCTTTATTAAATTCAGTTCATGCTCAGTAAACACTAAACAAAGTTTCAGTCATGACAAGCAGTATTTGAAATGACAGTAGGTGCTCCAAGTAAAAATGAGTGTCAGGCACTCATATGGAGGTAGGAGAGAACTGGAACCAGAGAATAAGACTGGGCAGATACCCAATGGCATTATCTGCTCTATTAGTCGGGGCTCTCCAGAGAAACAGAGAAACAGTTGGAAAGAGAGCAAGAGCAAGACTGAGAGAGAGATATTTAGTTTAGTTTGAAGAATTGGTTCACACAGTTGTGGGTACTGGCAACCTGAAGACTGTGGGGCCAGGCCACCAGACTGGAAATTCAGGGAAGAGTTGATGCTGCAGCCTTCAGTTCAACATCTGCAGGCAGGAAACTCAGGTAGGGTTTCTAGGTCTTGAGGCAGATTCTGCCCCCCCCCCCCCCCCCCGCCCCACCACCTCCCCAAAGGGACTATAAGTCCCACCCACACTATGGTCAGAGTGTGCTGACTCAGAGTCTGCTGATTTAAGTGTTAATCACATCTAAAAAATACCTTCACAGCAACATTTAGACAGATGTTTGACCCAACGTCTGGGTACCACAGCCTAGCCAAGTTGACACAGAAAATTAACCAGCGCCGTAGCAAAAGCTGACCAAATGTAAATGGACCATCCCTAAAGCAAACAATGACTACAAACAAAAATAGAGCCAAAGTTCAAGCTTTAGGGAATTACCACAATTGGTTTTCATTTTTTGATTCAGAAATGAAAGCACCCTTCTTTTGGTGATGCATACAATCTGTGCTGGACTTAAGAAATGTATATTTGACTTTTTTTTTCCTTTTTAACGGTTGTCCGTATTTCTTGAGACCAGAACTTTAGGAGGTTGTGCCTCCTTCTTGAGTGTCCGCTGTTTCATTAGCCTTCTCTGCATGTTAGTGGTCTGTTTGTCCTGGGGTGGACGAGTGGTGATACATTAATCCTGCTCTGGACCGCTGTCAAAGGCCTCCATACAGCATGAAGCTAAATATAGAGACCACCCTCCACCCCCCAAGGCTGCTGTGCTGATGGCCCACCCTGTCCCGACTCTTCCAGACCCCAGCCCAGCCCCATCTGTGGGCATGGTGTTTCTGGGAGGATTTCTGGAAAGTCTGTGCAGTCCAATGTGCTCCGTTTGCAGTCCAATGTGCACCTTCAGGCTTTACTAAACAAATCATTTTAGCATGACTTAGGTTAGTTAGGATTTTAGTGTCCTCCGTTGTGAGCAGTGTTATTAAACCAGGATAACTGCTTGGTGGTTAAGCACATGTGTTTTGGATTTCAGTCTTGGGTCTGCCTGGATTAAAAGGGACACTCCCACACTTAGTGGGCATGTAGACTTACTCAAGTGACCTAAGCTCTTGAAGCTCCCTTTCTCCATTTATGAAATGAAGATAATAACCAGTCTTATATCACCTTTTGCTGTGAGACTTAAATCAGGTAAGGATTGCTTATTTTAATTATGAAAATATTGCTTCTTCTACCCAAAGAAGCATTCCTTTTCCATGTGACAACTTCTAATTCATTTTATTTACTTTTTTAAAAGATTTTGTTTTGGGGTGCTTGGGTGGCTCAGTTGGCTGAGCGTCCGACTTCCGCTCAGGTCATGATCTCATGGTTTATGAGTTTGAGCCCCACTTTGGGCTCTGTGCTGAGAGCTCAGAGCCTGGAGCCTGCTTCGGATTCTGTGTCTCCTTCTCTCTCTCTGCCCACCCCGCCCCCGCCCCTGCTCATACTCTCTCTCTCTCTCTCTCTCTCTCTCTTTCAAAAATAAATAAAACATTAAAAAAATTTTGTTTTAATGTTTATTTTATTCTTGAGAGAGGAGGGTCAGCAAGAGAGGGAGATAGAGGATGCCTAGAAGGCTCTGCACTGACAGCAGAGAGCCCGATGGGGGGCTCGAACTCACCAACCGTGAGATCATGACCTGAGCTGTAGTCAGACGCTTCACCGACTGAGCCACCCAGGTGTGTTTTTTAAGAAACAAAAACTCAGGGGCGCCTGGGTGGCGCAGTCGGTTAAGCGTCCGACTTCAGCCAGGTCACGATCTCGCGGTCCGTGAGTTCGAGCCCCGCGTCAGGCTCTGGGCTGATGGCTCGGAGCCTGGAGCCTGTTTCCGATTCTGTGTCTCCCTCTCTCTCTGCCCCTCCCCCGTTCATGCTCTGTCTCTCTCTGTCCCAAAAATAAATAAAAAACATTGAAAAAAAAAATTAAAAAAAAAAAAAAAAAAGAAACAAAAACTCAGGCCATAGACGGTTAAATCCAACCTCTCCCACCAGTCACCTGTATCTTTATATGTTCATGGGCTTTTTCAGTGAGTGGATGTCTACATCTGTTATAAAAGGTTTATTGAAACAAATTCAAGAGAAAGAATCCCATTTACTATCCAAATCCATCATGGATCCCTCTGATGTGGCTACATTTAGAAACAAAATAGCCCTTCTACATGCATTTGCTGAGCTCTGACTTGGTTAGTGGCGCTTAGTTGCTGGCAGGCAAATCACTGTGCTCTCATAGTCCAGCTCAGTCCAGCTCGCCATTTTCCGCGTTTAAGGACAGTAGGAAAAATCATTAGTGGATTTGCAAACCTTGGCTTTTCTGCCCGGCCTGTGTTTCCTTATTGCTGAGAGTATTATGCTCCACATTTACCCTGCTGTAAATATTTCAATATTCTCCATCATCACGGTAATGATGTCGTCCCTGGTTACAAAATCTTTGGTCTGTGCTTTCCTCAGTCCGCCTGCAGACGAGTGGGTTAATCAGGTTGCTTTCACATCTGAGTTATTTCTGGGACTCTCTTCATTTGTCTGACTTACAGATTCTGACTGTTCTCACTCACTCTCTTTTCTGAGCTCGAATTCAGTAAGTAAAAGCGGAGATATTGTAATTTCCTAAACAACCCAAAGGGCAGATGTGGTCTAATTTATAACCCCTCTGACTGCTGAATCAACTTTCGTGTGCTCTGTCTAATGGAACTTTGAGGAATAACCGAATAAAGCCTAGATCTGGTTATACCTTGTTTTTGTTTGTTTCATGTTGCGTTTGTGCCCCACTGGGTAAAGCACAAGTGTGGGCTTCATCTGGATGTATTTTCATCTTACAGAGGCAGTAATTGAATCTCTGACAGTAGTCTTGCCTCCAAGGAGTGTTCCAACTCAGGCTGCTATATTAAACCAGGGTAGCTCTTGGTTCCCTCGGAAGGTAATGTCGCATCTGTTGACTGTGAACGATGGCAGGGCAAACCTCTCAGAATAGTCAGAGGAGGGGAAACGGAGCATTTACAATTCTTTCTAGGAAAAGAGCCATTCTGAGTGCTTTTACCTATGGATGCTCTCTCTCTGAACATCTGGGTAGGCTCAGCAACGTATGGGGGGTGGGGGCGGTAAAATTTGCTCTCTGACCTTTCAAAGATGCTGCTGATTTTCTTGCCCTTGCAGCAGGCTGTGTGGCATGTTAAAGCAGGCTGCAGTGTTGACTACTGCTACTTCCGAGATTCTGCAGGGTTCTAGCAGATTCTGTGGGAGCCTGCCTTCAAATGTTTCCCGGCTCCCTGCGGAGCCAGAAAGCCAGAAAGAACTTTCTGCAGTAGCACTTGACAGCTATTTGATAACATCACTGTAAACTCTCCTGAGTTTGGAGCAAGTCCCATTCAAACCTTGCTGATACCTCAGGGTCAGCAGCCTTAGACTTGGGAGTGTGAGGTGTGTCCGCAATAAAGTTAGAGTGAGAAGCAAGAGTGCTGTGCCCAGTGTCGCCATGAGGGGCTGGGCACAAATTTGGCAGAAATTTGCCTGAAGCTTTATGCAAACATTAGGGGTTCTATAAAAATTTGATTCGATTGATTTTGATGTCATTCTGGTAACTTATGTAAGTTAGTACAAATATATGAAAGATGCAAGTATGTTATGAAAGAGTTAAAAAAATTCTCAACACCTTCCCCTACCTCCTCTGCAACCGGAGGCCAAGAGAAACTACAAACACACACACACACACACACACACACACACACACACACACACATTCCAGCAAAGAACCTGTTTTGCAAGTTTTGCTGGTAAAAAGTAGGAAGGGGGTTGCTGGAAAGTGGAAAAGCCTTAGAAGTATCAGTTGAAAGTTTTTCAAATCGTATGTTTTTGATGTAACTTTATCCTGCAGAGAGAGGCATATGTGCCACCGAAGGTTTTTCTTTAACCGATTAAGTGCATTGTTAGACAGGGAGGGGCAGATTAACGAATGCCTATAATTTTGATCATTGTTTTCTGCAAAACAGCTCAGGCTTTGAAAATGAAGCCATCGTCCTTGGCTGAGTCTCTGCCAACAGCACAAATTATACTGTGCAGAGATCCAAAGCCCCTCGAAAGGTTTCATTAATGAACAATTTCAGACGATTGTTTAAGTCTTTGCCTGACAGGTAACGTTGGCATGTAGGCAGGTGGGGTTAGGGTTTCCATGGAGATTTATGATGTCATGCTTGAAAGAGCATGTCAAGACAGCCAATTTAACAAGTAGCTACTCAAAAAGTCCTATAGGCTAGAAGTAAGGCTTTATGCAAATGACAAGAGTTTCACTGGGAAAAAACTGCAAAAGAAAACAGTAGAGACATGGAGGGGGGTTTACCTGACAGCTCGGAAGGATGACCCCGGAGTCCATTAGAGACGAAAACTTCCAGAAGACGCGTTAGATTTTTTTTTACTTTAACTGCTGCTTCACCTGTGGAGCTCTGGGTACAGGTAAATACGAGTTGTTTTTTTTTCTTCTGAGTTACCGCCAAAAATTATTTGCAAGCATTGAGATCTATTTCTTTGCATTGTTCTCTTGGTAGGGAGAACTGAATCAGTAAGTGCAGCTTTCCCACACCGAATGTTCAATGTGCGTGCTTCAGGGCTGTGTTTTCAGGGCTTTTTTACTGAAAGAACTGAGATTTTTGAATAGGTCTGAAAAACAAGTGATGCATTATGCATCATGCTGATTGTGCTAATGTTATAAAGTGCTACAGATAAAGGTTAGAAGGATGATCTGAGATACTATATGTATTTGTGGATTACTCCCAGATGTTGGTTTCTTCTTTTTTTCTCTCTTTTAACTCTTAGACCAGCCCTGAAATTGGGACTATGTGTATTTCCGTATTTTCAAGTCGTACACTGCTAAAAATAAAACCCGTGGAATATTACCGAACTTTTTATGAACATCACGCTTTTTAATTTTAAGGGTGTCTGTGTGCTTTTCACACAGAAGTATTTTACAGCACTAGAGAATATCCTGAGATATCAGAGTTTCTGGACTTGAGGGAAGCAGGGCTTGTAAATTCTAAGATTTCTTGGGTTGGGGGAATGGTTGATAACGGTTGGTAGCTTTTAAAGCATGCTTTGAAAAGAAAGCCTCGCTCTGGTGGTACAGGGCTGTTTGCATCCATTTCTAGTGAGACAGAGTAAGCGATCTTGCCAGAGAGATGGATGTGATAGTGGTCACTAAAGGCAGTTGTATTCCTGCAAAGTTGACCTAAAGGGCTTAGTCTGGGGACATCAGGCTGTGATGTGAGTCGTTCTGTCCACCAAGCTTAAAAGGAAATGAAAAACATTTTTGAAGGTTAAAGGGAAGAGTTAAGGATAAGTGCAAGATACCTGTGAAATGGGAACGTGGGCTTTTGACACCCGAACTGTCTAGGAGCAAATGGGCAGGCATTAAAATATCTTTTTCAATTGTCTAACGTGTGAGAATGCGAGCCTCCTGAAACCTTGCAGTCAGCGACTGTGGATTAGCTCCGGAACTGTTCTCCCGCATTAGACTTGGGCTGCCACAGTTTCTGCCGAATGCTTTGACAAAGGAAGGGCTGGAATGCCTTGGGTTTTGAGTCCTGGCTTCACCACTTCCTACCCGTGCTAACTCTGGGAAAGTAAATTCACATCATTCAGCCTCAGTTTTCTCCTCCATAAAATGGCGGTGATGATCATGGCGTTGTGAGGTTTAACCGGCGAAATATGTAGTGTGCTTCTCAGAGTTCAGGTTCCACGTGTTAGCCGTTGTTTTTCTTCTCTGCTTCTGTAGTACTGGATTCTCTGTCACGTGTTTTTATAGCCTTCATCTTATTGCAACAGATCAGGAGGATTGCAGGATCTTTTTATTCCTCCTTTTCAGGTGAAGAAACCGTGGCTCAGAGAGGTACTGAAATACACAACACAGTAAACTGCCCTTCTACATGTTCTGCGTTTTTTTTCCCATCTAAGGGGTCTACGAAAAAAATTAATGTGCTACTGAGACAACTCCCAGATGCAACAACTATTTCTATAAATTAATTCAAATACAAAATGTTAAGCGTAACAAAGGAGTTGGGACGTTCATGTTTTTATATTAGTTATGCTTGTGACGTTTTTTCTAGGCAGGCTGGAGAAGTTATGTTGGTTTACTTTTCACTGCTACCTGTTGATAGGAGCTCAAGTCACTTTGAAGACTTACAGTTTTGTTTTGTTTTGTTTTACCATTTATCTTTTTTTAAAGTTTATTTATTTATTTTTGAGAGAGAGAGAGAGAGCGAGAGAGAGCACACACACAAGCAGGGGAGGGGCAGAGAGAGAGAGAGGGAGTTAGAGAATCCCAAGCAGGCTCTATGCTATCAGTACAGAGCCTGACCTGGGGCTGGAACTCATGAACTGTGAGATTACGACCTGAGCCAAAACCGAGAGTCAATCAATCGTTCAACCAGCTGAGCCACCCAGGCGCCCCCAAAGACTTAACAGTTTTAACTCTTACCTGCATCTGATGTTTCTTGGACCCCCAAGAAGAGTCAGGTTTTGCTGTCACAGGTATATCCTGAGCAGGAAACAAAGTCACCAAGGGGCTGTGGGAATCACCACAGGGAGCGAGGGGTTGGACACAATGTCTTTTCTCTTTTTGTATTCTAGACTTTGGCAGCTCCCTCCCTTGCCTACATCCCAGACCAAAACAGCCCATAATTATATTCTACATCCATTGTATGTAAGAGACAAATATGTTTTTCATTGTGTTATTTTTAGCAGCAGTGTTTCTAGCCAGGGAAAACTCTCTATTAGTTCCCGGGTTTTCCTAATGACTTTTCCAATTTTTCCAAATTTTCCACATCAGATTGTTCAGGATTGTTCAGGTCCCACACTCCTGGAAGAGGGTTCTTAGCAGGAATATTGGGGTAGGCTCATCCAGTTGGATTCTGAAGGCATTCTGATCTTGGAGCTGCTGAGGCTGAGCTCATTCTGTGCCAGACAATGAGTAAATTAATTAAATGTGGTCATCAGACTGCATTGTGGCCTGCAGTTCCCAGCACTGGTGTGGGACATCCGGAAAAGCTCTGGTTATCTCAAAAGCAGATCTGTGAGTCTGAAAGCAAATATTTACTTCATTCAAAGTTTCAATACCAAGCATGAACCACAAAGCAGCAAATTTAAGGTAGAAAAGAGTCATGCACTCACACAGATGTAGGGTGCCAAAATTCCACACAGGCTCAGAATCACTAATGCATCTTTTTCTACAGTTTTCTACCCGTTTTTAATGGATTTTTTTAGAAGTCCATTAAAGTTTTTTATTACAGCTCATTGTGTTGTTCAGAGATTTTCTGTTGATTAATAAGCAGTGATTGCATCTAGAAGTGTCTTTTACACCTAGTGAGGTTAGTAAAGGTCTTTTGAGTCAGAGGGGCCGGGCGAACAGGGATTCAAAAGCCAGATTGCCTGGATTGGAATCCTGCTTTCATTACTTATCAGTAGCACAGATTTCCCATTGAAGAACATACATGGGTCTATTCATATTCCAAATAAAATGTAGCACCCAAACTTAAAAAGCTTCTTAGTAAAGGAATTAGTGGTCTTTAAATAATGTTTTAAAACTTTTTTTTTTTTTTTTTAATTTCCATGGAAATTGTTTCTTCAGAAAGAAAGACACTGAAATCTCTCAGTCCAGGAAATGGAAGTTAGAGCTTCCTCTGGCCCTGATCCAACTCAGTTCTTTTCAGTGCGAGGGAAGTTCCATCTAGAAGCTGTTTAAAGCTCAGGCTGTATGTCATTGCTATTCGTCAATTGAATGTCATCAGAAACGCTCCTGTTATGAAACTGGTAGGGAGCAGTTTTAAAAAGTCTATTTATTTAAAAAGAAAAAAAAAAACTCATCCTGAGAAATGGTGTCATCTCAGATACATGGCTTCTCTGCAAGCGTGTGGTTGTTGAGGGGAGAGCAGATGGAGTGGGAAGGGCGCTTTCGTCTTCCAGTAACCAAGCTCGCCCTTCTCTTTTCTTTCCTCAACTTTTTCTGAAACAGGTAGAAATGTAATTTAGTGGAAGCTACAATTCCTCAGGGAACCTGAATTTGGGATCTGCTTTGGTTTCTTCCCCCCTAAATTTTAGTGTGTGTGTGTGTGTGTGTGTGTGAATTTATTTATTGAAGTATAGTTGACACACACAGTGTTACATTAGTGTCAGGTGCACAACATAGGGATTTCACACCTCTTATTCAGTTATGCTGTGCTCACCACAATAGCTACCGTCTGTGTGGGATCTGTTTTTATTATGAATCGTGAAACACCATGGCCGGGCTCTGCCCTGGAATCGTGGCCATTTTGTATTTCAGGGTGGAATTTCCTCCGAAGTTATTCCAAAATCTATCGCCTGCTGAGAGAAGGATTTTTGCTTTTGTTTTTAGTGGGTTTTTGTTGTTGTTGTTGTTTGTTGTTTTGTTTTGGTTTGGGGTTTTGTTTTGTTGTTGTTTTTTTTTTTTGGAGTCTGAGGTTACTCAGTTGGCCATCCCTTATAAACCAAAAACGAGTTCTGCTTCGTTTGTGGTGACAGTTGTGTGACATCTGGCCAACCAGAGGCCATGGTACCTGTGGAATTCAGGGCAACCTTAGATGGCGGAAGGACCCGGGAGGAGACTGGGGATGACAGCTAGCAGAGAGGATTGTGAAC
This sequence comes from Panthera onca, assembly GCF_046562875.1. Taxonomy (NCBI): domain Eukaryota; kingdom Metazoa; phylum Chordata; class Mammalia; order Carnivora; family Felidae; genus Panthera; species Panthera onca. Next base: position 22,303,290 of record NC_138345.1, read on the forward strand.
TACTTACCTCCATGGAGAAACCAGAGCAGAGGTAAAATATTACATGTGTTTAGAGAATGCCTTCTCTAGAGATCATACAGAAAACATTTTATGTGACGACATGCGTGTAGTCTGTCGGGAAGTGAAGATAGGTGGAGATCCGGTCCTGGAATCTGGTAGTGTGGTTTTCCTTCATGCCCCTGGGTGCCTTTGCTCAGTACTCTTCCACTTGTGACCGCGCTCAGGATTAAGCAACGGAAGTGATAATGCTGTTTCCCACCATTGGTTTTACGATGGTTCGCAAATGCACAAGACGGCATCGCCCCTGTGCACCCGGTGGTGGGACTGCCCTCAGAGCCGTGGGTCTTCCCTGCCCGGATGCCTTGCTCTGTGCTCAGCGCAGATGGTACAAGACAGAGCAAAGCCCCCACGCACGAGATGTTGTTGGTCCGTCCCAAACTTTTCAGAAAGGGCTTTCTTTGGCCTTATTTCTTGCCACTCAAGCAAAGCATGCTGCTGCTTCACTCATCTTTGGAGTGGCTAAGAAAACAGATATTTGGATGGACCATTGGTCGTTTGCAGCCTTTGACATTAAGAACATTCCCAAACACCCCTCACGATGACACTTGGACGTCAGATCAAGTTTTCACAGTAGTCGTTAGTAAGGTGCATTTAGCCTCCTGTTCCAGGGGGGGGCAGGTTTGTTTGTTTGTTTTTGAATCATCTGCTTGAATTTTGCAGCAGGATGGGTTGCATGGGCCCCCTTCACCTCTAATTGTAACTTTACTTGAATCATTTTTCAGGGTAAGTTTTAAGACTGCAGAGGAAAGCATCTCGGGCCAACTGCCTCGTAAAGGACAATTTTCAATTTATTCTTTGTGGAGCGTGTGTATGTCTGTGTGTCTCCGGGTTTGTGATGAAAAGAATAGCACGAACTCAGGTTTTTAAAACTCGTCTCTCTACATTGGGCGCGTGGCTCAGTTGGTCTTGAATCCAACTCTTGGTTTTGGCTCAGGTCACGACCTCACGGTTTGTACGTTCGAGCCCTGCATCTGTGCTGACCGTGCAGAGCCTGCCTGGGATTCTCTCTCTCTCTCTCTCCCTCTCTCTGCTCCTCCCCCACTCATGTGTGTGTGCTCTCTCTCTCTCTCTCTCTCTCTCTCAACATAAATAAAAATTTAAAGAAAAAAATAAATCTCTTTTTTCTATCTAGCAATGACAGTAGTGGCCCCATGATATGTTAACTCGACCCGTTTTAACTGCTATCTCGGTTGCTTTTTTTTTTCCTCTCCTTTGTACAAACAGTGCTGCAGTCACCTTCTCTGTATCTGTGCATGTGTCAGCAAATGTGAAGAACAAATTCCTACATGTCAAATCACTAATTGACTACTGCTAGCTTACTAGGATTACTGGCATCGAAAGATATCATCTAATTTTCTCTCGACAAGACTCCCCAGTGTATTTGGTCAATAGGAATCTTTGAGAGTGTGTTACAGCCCATTGAGATAAGGCAACTCACTGCAGCCATGACGGTGTATGAAATGGACCCTGTGTGCAAGTCTGAACACATTACCCAGTTATGTGTTAAATGAGCAGGACCATTTACAGAACATGAGCCCTTTTATTTTAAAAAGGCTGGATCCTATTTGTGTGAAAAAGCATGTCCATTTTCTGTGTGCTTATCTATACATAAAACATTTCTAGAGGGGCGCCTGGGTGGCTCAGTCGGTTGAGCATCCGACTTCGGCTCGGGTCATGATCTCACGGCTCGTGGCTTTGAGCCCCACATCAGGCCCTCTGCATCAGGACAGAGCCTGCTTCAGATCCTCTGTCTCCCTCTCTCTGCTCCTCCCCCCCTCGGAAAAAAATAAACGTTAAAAAAAGTTTTAAAAATTTCTAAGATGATAGCCTAATAAATCAGAGAGAGGAGCTAGGGGGAGGGTAGAAGCTTTCATTTTTAACTTCTGGACTTCTCTACTATTTCTATTTTTATCATGCATATGATACTTTCAAATTAAAAAAAAAAAAAAAAACCTAGTTTACGACAAAAACTGTCGCCCTGGAGCATAGCCTGTGTTCTTCCACAGGCAGCTGGCAGTTTTCAGGTAGTCTGAGAAAGTGACTTTTTCTGGCTCACACACCAGCCCAGGAGCATGTTTGTGTTTTGATGTAGTTGTCCTTTGAAGAAGGAAGCGATTCTGTTTTCCTTCTTGATAGGAACAGTCATTTCTGAAGCAGAGTCTTTTTTAGCAGAGTCTCCCCTAAACGACTTTATTTGAGTCAGGATCCCAGCTTTCTAAATAAATGCTGTTTTGGGTTCTGAGCATCATGTGTATTTGGATTAAATATATTTAAGTCTCCTGATTTAAGTTCAGGGGAACTTCTCTTTTTTAAAAAAATTTAAGTATTTATTTTGAGAGAGAGACAGAGAGTGCAAGCAGGGAAGGGGGAGAGAGAGAGAGAGAGAGAGAGAGAGAGAGAGAGAGAGAGGAAGAGAGAGAATCCCAAGCAGGCTTTGCACTGCCAGCGTGGAACCCAACGGGGGGGCTCATCCCCATAAACTGTGAAATCATGACCTGAGTCCAAATCAAGAGTAGGACGCTTAACAACTGACTGAGACACTCAGGCGCCCCTCTTTTCTTTCTTTTTTTTTTAAAGTTTACTGGGGTGCCTGGGTGGCCCAGTCAGTTAAGCGTCTGACTGTGGCTCAGGTCATGATCTCACAGTTCGTGAGTTCAAGTCCCACATCGGGCTCTGTGCTGACAGCTCAGAGCCTGGAGCCTGCTTCAGATTCTGTCTGTATATCTGTCTGTCTGTCTGTCTGTCTCTCTCTCTCTCCTCACCACTCACGCTCTGTCTCTGTCTCTGTCTCTCTCCACACAACACAGAGCTCGAACTCACAACCCCGACATCAAGAATCAAGAGTCGCATGTGCTTCCAATGGGGCCAGCCAGGCACCCCTGAACTTTTCAACAAAAGCAGTAAATTCACCCTCCTAGGTCAGGCCATCCTCATTAGACCCATTGTCAAGTTCTCATGAGTATACTTTATAAGTAAACCTTACCCCTTGCCAAGTGGCTGGGGATCGGTTTTGGATAAAGGGAACTTGAGCTCTCATGTTATAGTCTATAGAGCTGTAATTCAGTTTCCTAAGTGAAATATCTACAGACTATACAGATTTGTAAAGACTTACAGGGAGACAAGAATAGAAGTATCCTGTCACAGGATACCTTTTGCAAAAAAAGAAATGACGCTTTTTATCTCTCAGATCGTGGAAGAAAGCTTTAGACAGCATTATTTTAAACTCCAAATCCTTTTTTAATTCGGATGCACAGAATGCATTGAAAGCACAAGTGTTGTAGGTTTATGTGTTCCTTTTGCACACATCAGTACATATCTTTCGTAAACTTTTCTTCCTTTCTGTGTCTCAAAAGCTATTTTTGAAACTTCACTTTTTCTGTAGATATATACTTTTTACTTCATGAAGTATCTCTCAGTTCTGCAGCTAACTGCAAATGTCTGCAGAAAGGAACCAATGTATAAATTCCTCTTAATGGGATATTTTGTGAATAAACAAATGGCTGACATTAGTTGGTTAACTTAATTAAAAAATACAGAAAAATAACTATGCTAGGGAAGAAAAAGAGCAGGATTGTGTCTGTGATGTGAAAAACAAAGCTGTAATTTTAAACAATTACTTTCTTTTTTTAAAGCAATTTCATTGAAGGTAATATAATTAGTATAGCCTCCAGGTGGTGGCACATCGCTTTTAAGGCTAATTGAACCTTTTCTATATCATTAGAAAAATGGACCAGGGGCGCCTGGGTGGCTCAGTTGGTTGAGCGTCTGACTCTTGATTTCAGCTCAGGTTGTGGTCTCACGGTTCCTGAGTTCAAGCCCTGCATCTCCACTCTGACAATGCAGAGCCTGCTTGGGATTCTCTCTCTTTCCCTCTCTGTCCCCTACCTCCAAATAAACAAATAAACTTTAAAAAAAAAAAAAAAAGAAAAGAAAAACGGACGAAACTTCCTCTTCCATGGGGTAAATACAGTATTTTTATTTCTCCAAATATTAAATTCTAGGGTTTAAAAAAATTTTTTTTTAATGTTTATTTTTGAGAGAGAGAGAGAGATAGAGTGTGAGCAGGGAAGGGGCAAAGAGAGGGAGACAGAGGATCTAAGGCAGGCTCATGCTGTCAGCACAGAGCCTGACACGGGGTTCGAACCCACAAACCGTGAGATCATGACCTGAGCCAAAGTCGGACACTTAACCAACTGAGCCACGCAGGCGCCCCTGAATACCAGGGCTTTTTAAGACATACATAGCACCTCCAAATCTCAAATGTCCTCATGCGTGCCAGCACAATACAATAAACAGTTTCTCTGCATGCATTCAGATCACTGCAGATAAGTACCAGAAGGCCCACAAGTGTGATTACTTACTGGATGCTGGAAAATTTCACACCACTTATCTCATATATAATCCTCCAAAAATCCCTTACGAAAGCACACAGAGAAATAAGGAAACCAAAGCTCAGAAGAGTCCAGAGACTTGGTCCCAAAGGCAGTGGAGCAGTTCTGACTCAGGCTTAGGGCATTTTCCTGGGATCCCTGAGGTGCTCACCATGAATACTGTTGTGCATTTTGAGGGTGGATTTCTGAACAACATAATCATGCCGTAAATCTTGATTTACTTCTCGCCTTTATTGCCTCAAGTCTTCATCTGTACCTCCTCCCTTTCTTCTTTCTTTTTCTTTCTTGCTTTCTTGCTTTCTTGCTTTTTTGTTTTCTTGCTTTCTTGATTTCTTCTTTCTTTCTTTGACATCTCAGTGTGACCCCAAAGGGTGACTTGAAGAAACTGAGGCGGCTGGAACAGGCATCGGTTTGCTCCTTGTGAGCAATACCTCTTAAGTCAATCCTGGAGCTAACCTGTCAGGAATGCGTTTATTAAGCAAGCTCCTTCCTAGCATTAGACGAAGGAAGCTGGAGTGTGTTGATCAAATTTCTCCCCTCTGTGCATTTGGGGAGCAGACCTTTAGAAATCACCCCAGAGAAAGGATACTTAGTGGCTCAGAGAAAATACTTCATAAAATGCTGTTGCCGACACATTTGCATAATAACCCCCAAACACGCGCACTCTCGTTGCCAGTATTTTCCAGCGTGATTGCAGAAGTTCTTACAAGAGCTGAAGGGACAAATTGGGCAACGTTCCCAGGTAATTCCTTGTGTCGGCCAGAGCAAGGAGAGATCAGAGGCACCGGACCTGGGCCCCCGGTCTCTAGAGAGGCCTGCACAATGGCTTCTGCAAATCTTGATAAGCCACCAAAGCTTTGTAGAATTGAGAGTTTTTACATAGAAATCAAATTTCTTGCAGTTTGAGGAGGAAAAAAAAATCAGATGATCAGGAAGCACTGGGCTCCAGTTTCTTTGTTAAAACCTGTGTGACAGCTAAGTAGCAGCTGCCCCATGAAGATGGAGGGGTGCTGATTCTCGGGTTCTCCATAGCCCCCCACCCTTGTCCCGCACCTGTCTCCCTCACCCGCCTGACTCCTGCCATGTGTGCAGGCCTGCTCCACGAGGCGCCGCGGGGAGGTGGGAGCCCTCTGGCTTTCGTTGTTGGATAGAGTTAGGTTCAGGAACTGGTTCTGCCACTTTCTATTTCTGTGGTCTTGGGCAAGTCACCCTATCTAAGGAATCTTTCATTTGTGCAGCCAGGTGGTTCACACCTGGGGACAGAGCATAAGAAGTACTTGACCCATTATCTGGCTTAGTAGGTGCTTGTGACACGGAAGCCACTATCATGGAAACATCTCATACAACATTTTGTGAGAGAGGATCCGTGTCTTTGTGAGAAAGGATCAGTGGCAGTCAGGGTCTTAAATGTTCATGGTTGCTCAGGGTGGGAGACACCTGAGAGCTGCGGCAAGAAACACCCTAGTGTTAGGGAGAAGGAGTTGAAAGCCAGGAGTTGACTAGCCCAGGATTACTCAGTTTCTTCAAGGCAAACAGCCCCAGAGCCAGTGACTTTCCACCAGCCCACAAAAAGGCCTGAGAGTGTACTTTTGAGCATTAAATATGTGGAAAGGCTTTTTGAATTCGGTGTGAGCATAAGGTAATTTCAATCAGCATAGAGGTTGTACGGTCACCTGTTATCAAAGTGTCACTTGTCGCTGAGCGCTCAGAGTCTCTGGTGTGGACGGGTCCTGACGAGGCGTCGGGAGTTGAGCACTGGCAAGGCCTGCCTTCAGAGAGCTCGTGCTAGCGCAGGCGGCCAGGAGAAAACAGAGGGGCAGATGGCTTCAGATTGAAGTGAGCGCCATGAAAGCAATAAAGGGGATTTTGTGAGAGGCAGCCACTCTCACAAACAGCGGGGCAAGGCACAGGCAAGAGGAGTGGTTAAGTGCAGGGATCTCAGGGCAGGAAAGGGCTTGTCTGGTTAAAGGGCTAAGACGCAGGTGGCCTGGGAGAGGTGGCTAGGGGCTTAGGAAACCACTGAAAGGAATTTCGATTTTATTCTTCGTGTAACGCAAAGGTCTTAACCAAAGGAGTGATAGAATATGTTCAGCTTTGTTCAAACATTGTTTTGCATAGACGTCCCTTTGTGGGGGTGGGGAGGGGAGCTTTTAACCAAGCCGGTCTGCCTGCTCCCCCTCTTGGTGACCGTCCCCAAAGTGTCCTTTGGCTGTCCAGAGTTCCGTGGTCACTGTGGAAATCCCCGGGACCGGCACTTTACAGAAGCCTCAGAATCTGTGACTTGCTCACCCAGGGTCCCACGCCTGGTGTCCACAGACAATCCACTGTTCTTGTCATTAACCAAAAGGCCAAATGCTGGTGTTTTTGTTCTTTTTTGTTTGTTTGTTTTTCCTAATTTTCGACACTTTCATTAAGTCTCGCATATGCAGAATATCCACTGAAATGTTTCATCTTGACCACAAAAAAAGGCGTAAGGCGATACAACAGTGTCTGAAACGGGAGACACGCGTCATATGTCCTCGAGTTGGGGTTTTTCCAATGGCATTGTGATGCATCTGACCTTTGCCTTCTCATCTGCCCGCAACTCACAAAAAGACATCATCAATTCAGATTTCAGTCCACCCAGTTTTTTCCATCTTGTGCTGGTCTGTTTGAGGTCAGATACTGTCAACAAACAGTTCTACCAGCTCCCATACGGAACCCACCAGAAGCTCGCCTTTGCTCAGAGCTCAGACTGGGCCTTCTTTTTTAAAAAAAAAATTTTTTTTAACGTTTATTTATTTTTGAGACAGAGAGAGACAGAGCATGAATGGGGGAGGGGCAGAGAGAGAGGGAGACACAGAATCGGAAGCAGGCTCCAGGCTCTGAGCCATCAGCCCAGAGCCCGACGCCGGGCTCGAACTTACGGACCGGGAGATCGTGACCTGAGCTGAAGTCGGACGCTTAACCGACTGAGCCACCCAGGCGCCCCCAGACTGGGCCTTCTGATCGCACCCAACTGAGGGTAGCTGACAGTGGAGTGCACAGGGTGCCGGTCCCACCAACACTTTTAATACTGGGCGTACTTCACTCCGGGCTTGCTCGCAGAGATTTGCTGGAAGTGCCAGTCGTTAGCATTCACCTCCCTCGTTTCATAGGGGAGGAAACAGCTTCAGAGAAGGGATGGCCTTTGGGTCAGCCTCACAGCTTGTGACGTCCAGGGCAGGTTCGTGGTCCAGGTTTTGACTCCCGGTGACCCAGTGACCCTTGCACAGGTGCCCATGTTCTTTGGAGAGCACGCTCTGAGGGCGGTCCGGTGGGGTAGGTGACACAGGCCGTGCGATCAGGAAATCGGAGGCCTGTTCTCTGGGTGGTTCTCAAGCATTTGGGTATCATAGCCCCACCCCCATCCCTTTTCCTTCTTCTGTTCTGGAAGTTCTGGCCTTGCAGGTTTTGAGGGTTTTGAGGCAGATTATTCGGCCTTCGGGATAAAGCAATTTGACCGAACGCTGGTGTTGAGACAGCTGACAATTTGGTCTTCGCCTCATGATGCGAAAAATAACTTTGATATGAACTAAGCAAAGATCTCTCTTCCATCTGAAAGTGCACGTGGCCGTTGGCTGCCCAGATGTGTGCTGGTGAACTGTAGATGGCCCCTTCTCACTTTCTGCGACGTGAATTTTCTTGAATGAGAGGTGCGTGGGCCGAGCCCGTTCGGCCAAGTGAAACAGATGGAGAAGAGGAGCGTTCTTGCCCTTCTTTTTGGTGTCCACATCCGGATTTACCTAAACCCCACCCAGGCAGCATTTGCGTAGCAGTGAAAAACCGGTATTTTCTACCCGTGAATCACACTGCAAATCCTGGGCTTCTGTTCTCTGGGTGCGTCAGGCCGGTGTGTGGGGAGGATGGGAGCTGCTGAAGGCAAGCTGAGCGAGGAGGGGAAAGGTCCCTCCACCTGGGGGCCGGGCAGGTGACTGCCGACCTCCACCTGCCGATCTGGACATGGAGCCGTCTGTCTGCCCGCCTGGAGAAAGCCCGAGAAAGGAGGGTGGAGTCTTGAGTTTCTGCTGTCGGGGGCTCTGCAGTGCAGCAGAGGCGAGCAAGGTACATGCATGAATCTGGGGGGTCCCGTTCTTCCCGGGGTCCTTCTGCTGTAGAACGTGCCCCTGACTACCTGCGCCCAGCGGTTCCTGGCTGCTTATTGCCAAGCGAGGGCCAGAGAGGGCTATGGGTCGCCGGGGTTTCTTTTAAGTCAAATTATGCTTCAGTGCAGAGGATGATTGCCCACAGCAGTTAAATGTTGTTTAATGATAATTAAATCGCCTCTCTTTACTCTGAAAGAGCTCTTCATTTTCTGGACAAAGGCAGGAAGCATTTTTCTTTGATTATACAGAACATCTCTAGGTAAGGTATAATCCATCTTAACTGTGCTGGGCTCTAAAATAATGAGCCTGTGGGATCCTGATTTGGAAACGCTGCAAAGATTAGAAAACCAAGCGCTTCCAAGTTTCAGAATCTTCTCAGAAACCAACAACAACAACAAAAAGCTGCCCTTGCCTCCTGCCTCCCCCTTCAGCTCTGCCTTAACACTTTGGTTAGGAGTCTCTTAAAACACGCACGGCTGCTTCTGAACCGGTCTGGGTCACCTCTGCAAAGTGTGGAGGGGGTTTGGCGTGTCCCATCCCGTTCCTCTCTGGCTCCGTTCCTCGTCACAGACGTCGATCTGCCTCGGGAGCCCGCACAGCTTTGCCAGCAGAGACCTCAGCTCTTCCCAGCACCTGACAGGCCGCCCGGCCTTCTTCCCGGGAGGAAGACGTTTCCAGACAGCGGAGGGAGCGTGGAGACGTGGGCTGAAGCCCACCTGAAGAAAAAAGGAGAGGCCTCAAAAACGAAAAGCCCCGGAACCGGAATTCGTTTGATGCGTCTTTGTATCTGATCTGTTATTTCATGTGCCTGATGTCCTGCTGCCAGATTTAAGATGTTCTGACAAGAGACCTTAGGAAATGTATCACAGCGGTCGAGTTTGATGTAGGAATAGAGTGGAGGGGAGAAATGAATGTTCCTGAAGGAATGGAACCAACGGCAGTTGCAGAAAGCCTGCGTTTTAAATTTTAGTAGAAATAATTGGCAGTATGAGGATTTGGTGTGTGTGTGTGTGTGTGTGTGTGTGTGTGTGTGTGTGTGCTGCTTTGTGTTGGAGCATTGGAACCTTTTGGCTCAGGCTACTTCTGCTTTCTCAGGCTGTGGGTGTTGATTCCAAGGCCTGGGGTGCGTCCTTCAGACTTCTTTGGGCTGACGTGATCCTGAGCGGCAGAAAGGCTGCAGGTCAAGGTATGGGTCAGTAAAGAATAACTACGGAATAAGACACACAAGGTCGCAGGCAGGAGAAAACCGATGCTGGTCATTTACATGAAAGGGAAAAGTCCAGGACTTTTTACCAAGGGCTGTAAATTTGAAGTGGGCGGAACACAGGAGTCTGGCACATATATGTGTATTTAACCGACATGGTCAGAAAAAACTTTTTTTCTTTGTTAAATTACTTATTTATTTGTTTTGGGAGAGAGAGAATCCCACGCAGGCTCCATGCTGTCTGCGCAGAGCCCTATGCAGGGCTTGAACCCACGACCCCGGGGGATCATGACCTGAGCTGAAATCAAGAGTCGGACGACGCTTAACTGACTGAACCACCCACGTACCCCAGAAAAAACTTTTTTTCAAAGAGGGTATGAGTGGAGGAAGGTGACGGAAGGCACAGGCATGGTGGTGGTGGCATGGTAAGGAAGGACAGGGTCATGGCCTGCACGTGAAGACTTCAGTTCTGTCCCTTCCAGAAGAAAGGATTGAAGAGCATTCCGTTTTGGAGAGGCTCCTTCAGTTTCTACCTGGTTTTCTAATGGCTTCTTAAAACCTGGGCCTAGGAGGAAGTGAAAAGGAAGATCCCATTTATTAGGGAAGTGGCTGGCAAGAAAGTGCTAGGCTCCTTAGGGAGGATGGCGTGGCATGGGGTGGGGAGCGCCTTGGAGCCACACCCTGAGTTCCCCTAAGCCAGTCAGAACATGAACTGGGTCCCTGATGCCCTCACACATCCCCAGGACCCTTTCCTCTTGAGTTACCACCTCGTTAACCTTCCTAGTCTTGAATTTGTGAATCACACTAACTCAGATCAAAACCAAACTCAGAGTCAGAGAACGTAGGGGCCGCAGGCTATCGCCAACCATCCCCAGATGACAGATGAGGTCACTTAGGCCAGAAAACATAGGTGGCTTATTCAGGGTCACAAGTCAGTCTTCCTGAGGATAACCTCCCCACTGCTGGTCTGTGAATCTTTTGGAGGGAGGGCAGGAGGATATGGATACAGCAGGATAACTCAGGAGTTCCGGGTAGTTTGGGCGCACACCCTGATGGCTTCCCTCCATCCCAGTGTCCTGGCTGGGCTCCTGACTTGTCTTCGTGTTTTTCCCTCGCTGGGCTGCACCAGGTGGCCTGGAAGAGATGAGTGGCATTCTCTCCCAGGCAGCGTGCCTCCCAGTGCTTAGGTACCACTCCGTCCGAAGCGCTGGCGATAAGCCCCGTCTCTGACAAGGGCTGTATGCCAGACAGACTCTGGTTGGGGAACGCAAAGTGATTATAGGTGAAAAGGACAATGCTGTCCCCGATTATTTGTTGTGTGGTCCAAACCCCTAATGCCGAGGCACACACAAACACATAGATACGCAATGGCCTGGGAGATTTGAAATCCTGACCGGCTTTGCAGAGCTGGGGCTAACAGTTGTACGAAGTGACAGCTAAATAAGAAAAAGCAAATTTGGGAGAGCCATGCTGAGAACCGGTGACTTGAAGTACAGTCTGCTGAAGTCAGGCATCATGGAGACTAAGGTTGGAGCCAGCCCAGGGCGCCCACCACGTTCAGAAGCAGGTCCTGTCGTCCGGGGGCTTACGTTTTAATGAGCCCGTAGATGCCTGTCCGCACTGTGTCATCACGAAGGTGATCGCTTTTTCCAGCAAACTGTTTTCCCCTCAAAGCCCAGGGCTCAGGGGCAGCCCTTCAAAGATGAACCACTGTCTGATTCCCGCAGATGCACACGGAGGAAAGTTAAGCTCCTTCTGCCCTGTTCAACTGTGATGAGATTTCCAACTAAATTCAGTAATCAAGGCACTAGCGCTTGCAAAGGATGCTGGTATTTTTTTTGTTTTTTTTTTAAAGTAGAGTAGTCTACTTGTGTGTGTCTGTGAGTGTTTCTTTCCATAGGAAAATGAGAGTGCAGATTGTTTTCACAAATTAAACTTTGGCTGTTCCACATGGTCTTTCTTCACTGAAAGCATGCTTGCCAAATCACTTGGAATTACCCTAATAGGAACGTTGTCAAACAGCTTCGGTGCTAAAACCTTGGGGGTGCCTTCCGGAAAGTCCTGGAGTCAGCTGAACTCGCTGTTACCTTTACTCTCTCCTTCCGAGAGCCTGAGCACCTCTGGAGATGATAGCTCCCTGGCTGGGGTCCCACGCCCAACCACCCTGCGGAGAGGTCACCTCCAGGCCTAACGCAGAATGTTCTCAGTGCTTCCCACTCTCCTCAACAACCCTTTTCTCCCAGATGGAGAAAAGGGAGGGCGTGAGAAGAAAAGCAGACAAACTTCCACTCCGTTCCCTGCCCCCAGGCCCAACCCCCAACACACACACACACACACACACACACACACACACACACACACTCACACCTCAGGGTTGAGATTCTTTCTCTTGTGAAACTGGATTCTGAAAAGTCGAACCATTTTTTTCTGTCTGTGTTTTCGCTCAGTGGCTCAGAAGGGCTCAGGTGTCTAAATTTGGAATTTTCCCATGGCTTTAAGATTCGGTCCTGCAGATCTGTCCCCTGTAGGAAATCGAGGGGCCTTCCCTGGGTTTGCTTTTCTCGCCCTGTAAAGAAAACAGAAGGGTTTAGGCCTCACGGGCTGTGAGGGCGTAAGCAGGAAGGAAAAGATCGTGTAACTCGAAGTACTCACATTGTAGAATCGTAGCCGGATTCCGTGCGTGCGCTGTGCCAGCTACAGACACGAAGGTGACGGTCACATCTCTGAAGGATTAGGAAGGAGATGCACAGAGGAGCATGTTACCCTTCTGTCTGCCTGCATATGTGTCCCTCGGAAAGGCTCCCCCAAAGTGGTCGGGGAGCCTCTGACTAGGAAAGACACCACGAAAAACAAGGCCCTACTTGCTAGCTCCGGTAATGTTCATTTCGTGCCACAGACAGCATTTGACTTGTGTAATCGTCCCCCAGGAAAGAGCACATTTAATTTTTGAAAAAATTGGGAGATAGAAGATAATCCGCCAACAGCTTTATCTAGACTACTTACTGCCTTTTCTCAAGACTCGACAGAAATTGTTAAATACTGGAATGTTATTTATTGGGCCTCACCTGTTCTGTCTGTGAAGAGAGATGTCCACCCTTTACCTAGTTTGCCGGACTATCATGAGGAAAGATGTCATGTAGATTTATGGTACTGGGGGGGGAGGTCAAAATGCCTCTTCAAAAAAGAGAGTTAACAGGTCATATGAAGTAACTGTTTCCTGTGAGTTCCACGTGGTGGTTCTCAGTGCCACAGAAACTATGGATCAATACCTCTCTGCCTTTGTACCCTTCCCCAAACGACTGCCTATGGCTGTAAACATTTATTTTCTACCTGTTCTATGGAATTTGGCAGCCGCCTTCTAAATAGCCCTACAGAAGTTCATTCAGTCTGGAAATTTGCTGACCTGATTTTTTGTTGTTGTTGTTTCAATGGGAAATGGGTTCTGGATTCTAATTCTGTATTGGGACTCAGTAAGCACTTCTCTCCCAGGCTGTGATGGCCTGAGAGGGGGTTCTTTCCCCTGTGCTGTGGGCTAGCGAGGGCCTTCCTGGGGTGTACCATGGGGCCAGAAGAAGAAGTTTCTCTAGTGGTCTGTGAGGGGGTTGTGGGGAGGGGTTGTAGACCCTGCCGGTGAGGAGGGATGGGTGGGGCTATTGTGTGGAGGTCAGGGTGCTGTGTAAGCCTGGTTATTGTAACCAAGACCCCAAGGAGAGGCTCGGGGGGCAGTTGATGGCTGGCACGAGTTGCCGGTTCATGGAGAGGCTGTTTGCCTGAACGAAACCATGGGAAAAATCTAAATTTAGAGACCTGAGCTCTTTCCAGCAACTGAGCCAAGGCACAGTAGATGGAATTGTTTGGCCTTTGAGAATCCAGTATTTTTTTTTTTTGACACACAAGGATCCAGTTCTATGGGGGAAGGAGGCTCCCCACCTCTTGTGTGTGTGTGTGGGGGGGGGAAATAATCAACATACAGGGATCATTGTAATATATTGGATCTATGTCACTGTCTTCAGCCCCATTCTAGTTGTCAGAGGATTCAGGCAGGAAAAGGTGACAGAAGATGTAGTAACGGGAAGGTGGAAAGAATAGGATGATACTGAAGAGAAGGCTGTTGTCTGGAAATAAGTGAAGGATCGCCCTGAAGACGAATCTGAAATCACTTCACAGTGCAGGGAGCCACACAAAGAGATAAAGGCCTTAAGGCAAAAGATGGCTTGACCAAGTTGTGACAAAACTTTGGCCTCTGTTACCGATTAGGCGGGTAGACTGTTGCTGTTCCAGAGGCTGAATGATGATCTGTCTTAAGAGGAAATATTCCCGGGAGCCCTAATTGAAGGGACTAGGGAAAGTGGGAGCTCTTCCTGAGGTGTCCTTACAGATAAAACACCTTCCTAAAGTACCCTTGAGTAACTTCTGTATCGTGGACCAGGGCAAAACTTCACCCACCTAGAGAGTGCTCCCAGCAGGAAGACTCCTCTGTGTCTTGGCACCTCCTTGTGCTGAGGTCGCCCATTCTGGTCTTCCTGCTTCTCTGTCCCAGACAGAGGTGATACATGAGAGTGTGCATGTGCGTGTCAGGGCTTCACCCGAAGCCTGGCCTGTTCGGTCAACCTCCCTCCCTCTTTCCCTGTCTCCTGCCTTACTCCTCTCCTTTCTCTCTGTATGCAGAAACACCCACAGAAGATTAGCATCTCTTTATAAATTCTCCCATTGGGCTCCTTAACCATTCACTGCTACTCCTGTTTGTTAGTGGCTATGAGGGAAGAGTCGCCAAGAAAGAAGCTTAGAATTGAAAATGAGCACAATGCTAGGCCATTTTGGGGGAGGAGGGAAGGCTTGGGTCACTCATTCCATTGTGCTCAGCTCTCGTGGGACGTGCTTGCCGCATTGGGTATGCTCCTGCCTGGGTTTCAGCCACTCCAGGAGAGCCTGGCTGGTGTCTTTAATGTCTTAAGGGAGGCATTCTGGGTTCCTGAAAGCCAAATTTCCGCCACTTCTGCCCTCTTGACTCTGATAAGGTATTTTAGCCTCTCAGGACCTTGTTTTCCAGGTAAAGATATTTAGCTTTTCGTTTCCCATGTGTGTTTGTGAGGCTAACCAATAAGCATTTCTCTTTTAGGTTTGAGGGGCTGTTTCTTTCTGAGACTGGAGTTGTTGCTGACTGGCCTTACCTAGTTGAGTGAATTTAGGTTTGCATTTCTGTGTGGAGCCTCTAACATTTTTATTATGAAAAAAAACCACATTTTTTTGCCCGCCGAATAGTAGGTTTGGGAGGAGTATTTAAAATGTTGTAGGGTAAAGGTGCCTGGGTGGCTCAATCGGTTAAGCGTCCACCTTTGGCTCAGGTCATGATCTCATGGTTTGTGGGTTTGAGCCCCGTGTCTGGCTCTGTGCTGACAGCTCAGAGCCTGGAGCCTGCTTCGGATTCTTTTTTCTTCCTCTGCCCCTCTCCTGTTTGCTTGCTCTCTCTTGCTCTCAAAAATAACTATTTTAAAAACTTTTAAAACAAAAAATAATAAAACATCATAGGGTAATTATAGATTTATAGCTAGATGCACACTCAATCACACACCTCAAGTCCATACAGCGATTATAAGAATGATTTTTCTTTCTTTGCTCTGAGGCAAGCGGTCCAGGTAGAACACACACAGTAAAAGTCGAAAGTGTGTAAGAGTGCTTAAAATTCAGTCTTCCCTATTTTGTTATATTTCTAGGTCTTTGAGAGGGACAGGATCAAGATGGCTTTTGGAAGGATCTGCTAGTGAACAGACACCCAAATGGTAATTTGGGAAAGGAAGAGTCGAGAAGAAACAAAAGCAGACAGGTTCAGATTTTATCAAATTGACACACTTGTGTAAGGAGATGAAAGCTGAGGTCTATATTAGTGTGTTGAACTAGTAATACCAGCTTTAGAGTTCAAAGAAGAAGGAGGAGGAGGAGGAAGAGGGGGAGGGAGAGGAGGGGGAGGGAAAGGAGGAGAGGAAGGGGAGGAGGAGTTAGAGGAAGAGGAAGAGGAAAAAAAAAGGGGAAGAAGAAGAAGGAGAAGAGAAAAGTATACACATAAATAAAGGGGGTGCCATAGGATACTCTAGCAAACCATTTAACTGTGGGCGATCACATCTTTCCTTCTCTTCCTTCAAAGGTTGATTTCAGGGGATAGTTGGGACAATACCTGTCATATGAGAACAACGGGGGGATTTGTAAAGAGCAGGGAAAGCAGCTATCTGACACCACATGTATCATCAAAGTTTTTCTGAAGTTATTTTAATCTGGATTTACTGTTGTGTTGGTCTTGACAATTTAATACAGAGACATTTGCCGTGGCCTTCATAATTTATCTGGACTTGAAGACTTTGTGTCTTCCACTAGAACTAATGCCTAAATCAGTCCTGTACATGGTCTCAGATCTGCCTACATTGCACTCGGGTCAGATAACCTTGGCAATGCTGCTATGTGGGAGTGTGGTCCTGTAGCAAATATTTTAAAAATCTTTTACAACTGACAACACTGCGACTTTCCTCCTCACATTAGCACACACACTTCATCCCCCACCATACCCTGCCCCATATTCAGCCTCCCTCTCAGCTCTCTTTTCGAAGCTCTTGTCTTTATCCCAAGACCGTTCGAACAAAGACTTCTTTCTTAAAGCAGCTCAGAGTCAGAAGAGTGGAGGGTGAGGAGACAGTGGGTCCAGCCATAGCTATCTGTTTCCTGTCTTAATGTCTTTGTCTCACCTATCTTCCTGTGAAAGTTTTTCTTTTCCTTCCTTCCCCTTTTCCCTCCATTCACAGAACCGAGAGACTGAGTGTGTACCAGGTACTGTGAGAGGCATGGACGTCCCACAGTAAGCAAGATGGCGCTTCCCTCTTCTTAAGGGGGGAATTAGACGTGAAATAATTAGAACTGTGGTGAGTGTTACGAACAGATTAGGAGGGGCATCTGGGTGGCTCAGTCAGTTAAGCATCCAGCTCTTGATTTTGGCTCAGGTCATGATCCCACATGAGTGAGTTTGAGCCCTGCATGGGGTTCCTCAAGCTGACAGTGTGGAGC
The DNA here is from genome assembly GCF_046562875.1 of Panthera onca. Lineage (NCBI taxonomy): Eukaryota > Metazoa > Chordata > Mammalia > Carnivora > Felidae > Panthera > Panthera onca. The sequence goes on from NC_138345.1 coordinate 22,320,119, forward strand.
CTGCTTTCTCTCTTTCTCTCTCTCTCTCTGCCTCTCCCCTACTCTTGCTCTCTCTAAATAAAGAAGTAAACTTTTAAAAAAAAGAACAGATTAGGGAGGTTAAATGGGGGGCCTGACATAGCCTGTGTGTGGGATAAGGAGTCAGCAAAGTGTGAATAAGCAAAACCAGAGAAGAAATGAAAGGACTCGGGAGTTACCTTCAGAGGACGGGAAGGAGAACATACAAATCCAAAGGGAAAAGGGCAAAACATGCTTTGTTTTATGCAGAACATTGGAGGCCACGTTATATTCGGTTCCAAATCTGGATCTGTAAAGACCAATTTTTTTTGGAAAGATATTTTTATTGAGTTTTTAATTTTAATTTCAGTACAGTTAACACACAGTGTTAGGTTAGTTTCAAGTGTACAATATAGGGATTCAGCAATTCTATACGTTCTTCAGTGCTCATCATGAGAAGTGTATCCTTTAATAGGATTGATATTTTTTTTTTAATTTTCAAGTTTTATTTTTATTATTGAGATTGCATTGCTTTTTTAAAGTTTATATATTTTTTGAGAGCAAGAGAGAGTGAGCTGGGAAGGGACAGAGTGAGAGAGGGAGAGAGAGAATCCTAAGCAGGCTCCGCACTGTCAGCACAGAGTCCGATGTGGGGCTTGAACTCATGAACCGTGAGATCATGACTTGAGCCGAAATCAAGTCGGACACTTAACCGATAGAGCTACCCCAGACGCCCCTGGATAGCCCCATTATTGACACTGCATCCACCTATAAAGCGGTTTGTTTACAATGAACACCAACCTAAAAGTGATTTCCTATATTATTAATAGGATCAAGGACTAATAATTCTTTATTGATTGTCCAAACACTTCACCTTTTCTTTTTCTCGGGTACATTACTTTTGGCAATTATGCCGTTAATCAACTCCCCCCTGCCACCCCGCAACTGGATGAAAGAAATCAAAACAAACAAACAAACACATACACAAACAAAAAACCTGCCGGGATGCTACTGTGATCATGTAACTAGCTGTAATTGGAGGAGAGACGCTTGGAGTAGACATTTGTCCGTTTTGATTACAATGAGATTGAGTTATTTAAACTTTATGCTTTTCCTCTTCTTCATAAACATAATAATAAATTCTCATTAAACATCCACTAAGTCAGGAGTCCATGAAGCTATGGGAACATAAAGATTAATAAAGATGATTTGCATTCTCAAGGATCTCCAGTCCAGGGGCAGAGACGTATATATACCCACACATGTAAAACAGATGGAATAAATCTTCTGTGGGGAATAAGGGTAAGGCATGATAGGGAAACCCAGAGGAGAGTTCTCCCCAGGTATAAGTATCTGGAAGGACTTCAGAGAGAAGGAGTATTTGAGTTGATCTTAAAAGAATAATAGGCTGCTAATACAGCTAAATAGGCTTTAAATTTTTTTTTTACATTTATTTATTTATTTATTTACTTATTTATTTTGAATTTTTAATCTTTATTTATTTTTGAGAGAGAGAGAGAGACAAAGCACGAGCAGGGGAGGAACAGAGAGAGGGAGACACAGAATCTGAAGTAGGCTCCAGGCTCTGAGCTGTCAGCACAGAACCCGACGTGGGGCTTAAACTCATGAACCATGAGTTCACGACCTGAGCCGAAGTCGGACGATTAACCGACTGGGCAACCCAGGTGCCCCTACATTTATTTATTTTTGAGAGACAGAGCACTAGTCGGGGAGGGATAGACAGAGAGGGAGATACATAATCCGAAGCAGGCTCCAGGCTCTGAGCCGTCAGCACAGAGCCCGACGCGGGGCTTGAACTCACGAACCATGAGATCATGGCCTGAGCCGAAGTCGGACGCTTAACTGAGCCACCCAGGTGCCCCCTAAATAGGCTTTTTTAAAGGGTCAAATTATTTTAGTATTTAGTGCTTAATATGTTTTATAATGCTTTTAAAGAGAGAAAAAAACCACGATTGAAGCAGATCTGTTTTCCTTTAATCTAGGCATCCTGCTTGGCATGTGTTGATCTAGAAACAACTTAATATTCTGCTCACTCTGCTGACTGGTCTGCCTAACATTTCGCAGTAGAGGGAATCTTGAAATTTGGATGTAGGATGAATTTTCATAAAGCAGACACATTTCCCATTATCTTACGTTTAATTAAAGAGATGCTGTGCTTTCTGATTACCCAGTCACTGGCAGTGGTAGCTAACCCTGTAACTCTCTTCTCCTGCCCTGAAGCTCCCTTCTCCAGCAGGTAGTTCATCATCAGTGTACTTAGACTAACAGTGAGTTATGGGGAAGACACAATAAAAACAAAAACAAAAAAACAAAAACAAGATGCTGTCTATGAAAAGGGAAGGATTCTGGGGCAAATCACTACTCCCTAGTTCATTTGGGAAGAAAGGTCAGATTTCTTATATTGGCTTTTCACAAAACTGGGCAGACCAACAGTTCCCTGTGTACCATATGTCAACAACCTGTTATGTTTGAAATTACTCTTTAAAATGAGGTGTAAGACTGCACTATGCTTTCTCCCTGCCAATTAATTGACTTGCTAACCTCCTGCCAAGATTTGCCCATTTTGAAAAGGACTGCTTAAACGTTCATCAAAAAGCATATAACAAATTGTACTTTGGCAGAAACATGAAAGCTAATATTTGGATCTGAGCACCCACTCACTCAGGGCTGATCACACCGAAGGCGAAATGCGTGGGGTTGGTTTTCTCTCGGAGAAACGTTGCTTTGGGACAAAGAGCCCTTGGTCTTTGTTCCGTGCAGCCCACTGCCAGAGGATATGTTTGGCTCCCTCAAGAAGTTCTGTGATATGTTCAGACAATGCAGATACTTATCAAGGGGTGCTTTTAGGAGTTGCAGAGGGCCAAATCATCCCCTCCAAATTTTGGGGCCCCATGCTATATATAATACTAAATCAATGTCACTTCTGTGGTCGTACGAGTTGCCCTTATCCCTTCCGCCCATCTCATCATCTGCCGTAGACCCACCCCAAATCAGTGTAGGTGGGGAAGAGTGTGCCCCAGCCTGGGGTGAGTGGGAGAGAGCAGTGGGTGCTGGAAATGGATTGCTGAGTTCTGGTTCCAGGTTCATCCAAGTCATTGGTCTGGTCTGTTTCCAGACCAGAAGGTGTTGGTAATGGAAAATCCTTAATACATTCCTTGATTTCCAAAAGAGAACAATCCGTTTTCATCACCGTTTTGAGTAAGTCTTTCACATTTTGAATGCTTGTCCTGGATCCGTACCCGCGACTGTCGTTGACGTGGAGAGTAAGCGTGGTCACTGAGCACTGTCTCTTCCAGCTCCGTGACACTTGCATGAGTTGTGGCTCACATGTACCCGCTCACCAGGTTCTGATGACGCTCTTCTCCTGTTACACGTGGGCTGCTGAAATACTCAGACCGCTCCTCCATCATCATAAAGGCGATTCATGTGCACATGCGCACACATTCCATTGAAATCGAATACACTGTCACTAAACTGCGCAAAGCATAGCATCTTTGTTATTTTCATTTTCATGCCAATTAGCAAGCATGGGAAATAAAGGTGATAACTGAAGGGATACTATAGAGTAATCCTGGCGTGCTCCACCCCCCCCAGCCCCCACTGCCCATTTCCGTTTTAAAGCATTATTTCTTTGAACTACCAGCCACAACACATAGCTCTCTATTTATTCCTCTGAGGGAAAATGGGTGAAATTGCCAGATTTCTATGAGAATTACAGGGTTTTCAAGTCCTTGTGGAGAAAATTACTGAGGTTCAGTGTCACTGGAAAAAGCTTATTCTTAATTTTCCTGTAATTTTTCCTTTAATTAGTACTTTGGTTCCACTTTCAAAGCACTTTTGAAGCCTTCTTTTTCAATTTGGTATCAAAATTACCAAAAAAATGCCATTTAATCCTAGGATTATTTTCTATTTTGATTGACATAAAAGGTGTCATTCTGAAGGGAAAAAAATATTAACATTTTGATAAGGGACTCACTTAATATTTATTTATCTATCTATCTATCTATATGAAAGAGAGAGAGTGCAAGCAGGGGAGAGGCAGAGAGAGAGGGAGACACAGAGTCTGAGGCAGGCTCCAGGCTCTGAGCTGTCAGCGCAGAGCTTGACGTGGGGCTCGAACTCATGGATGGTGAGATCATGAGCTGAAGTCGGACGCTTAACTGACTGAGCCACCCCGGTGTGCCGGTAAGAGACTGAGTTAAATGGGGTTTTGGAATCCCTTCTCTAGGAATGATGTTTAGTGGAAATAGATACTGGGAAAATCTCTCAGTGTAACCAACGTGCCATCTGAATCTTGGCTGAGATTCCGGATCACAAGTGCTAATTTTGGCTTGAAGGATAACCATTCCATTAGTTATCTTGCTTTTTATTCCATTCCATTCCATTCCATTAGTTATTACTTGCTTTTTATTAAGGGCGTGAAGAATAAGGATAATGGAATTGTACACACAGAGGCCTCTTACCAATTTTTTTTCCCTGTGCATAGCTCATTCTAACTGTATATAGTCCTTGGGTACCTCCCTCTCCAACCTTTTCTATAAAAATTGTTCCTTTCAAAAATATGACCTGCCCTCATAGAAGATAAAATAGCGCTCATTGCCAGGTTCATTTAGAGCCCCCCTCTGTTTTAGGCTGATCACAAGAAACAGAGAGAGACCAAGGTTTGTGGGGACAGTCACAAGAGTAAAAAATACGACGGTGATGGGTGAGGGTGTGGGGGTCTGAGGTGGGGAGATAACTTGGCATTTCTCTACCCTTAGCCAGGCGATGGCATTAGAAGTTCTCTCAGGCCTCCTACTCCTTTCTCTCCACATGATTAGGGTCCCATTCCTGTAACAGATGTGCTGTGTTTAGGCAGTAAAATCAGATCTGGAGGAACCACCAGGAAACTCACTCCTCACTCTGGGATGGCCACAATGCTCACTGAAAGTCCTGGTTGGTGCTAGGAGCCCCAGACCAGGAGGCAGGGGGGCTCCGGTCGTGCCCAGTCCTATTTCCAACTCGATGTGTGACCTTACTCCCTTCCTTTTTTTTTTTTTTTTTTTTGATTTTGGTAATCTCACCTGTTGGAAAAATGTTCAAGTTGCATGCAGTATGAAACAATGTCTGAGGTTTCTTTCACTCTAAAATTCCATGAGTGACTGACCCGTTGAGAAGAGCATGAGTTCCCAAAACCACATTCTGCAGGGCCCTGCCTTCGCCAAGTCGCTCCATCATTGCTGGGAATAAAATACTGAGGTTGACTGATTGTCCAAGTCTAGTCAGATTGAATGTACATCCACAAATTGTCACCACCTTGCAGCCAAATTGAGATAGCTGTTAAAATAGTAATGGATTTATTAAATAATTGTCTTTGAAATTTTTTCACTTATGTTTTTCAAGGCAACCATTAACAGCCATCTTGGAATTTCATCCACGATCTGTTTCCACACACTTCTCAGTGATCCCTGTGAAATAAATCATATTGAAGGGGTTTTTTTCATAACCCTTGTGAGTTATTTGCCTGGGGGAAGAATTCTTAACTCTCCTTTTCTTCTAACTGTACATTAGAATAAAGTGTTCTTTGAAAAGTCTTAATGAAAAGAGCAAACAGGGGAATAGCTTTCAGTCTGATTCTTTCTCTGGGATCTGGGCTCTGAGAAAGAAGTTTCTGACTGCCTGAGGAATGTCAGGGGACTCCCACTGTGTAAAAGTCTACGCCCTTCTGCCCCTTAGACAATTGGTCTGTTGACTATTTATGGAGAGCAGGCTTTGTGAAGGAAAAATATTAAAAAATGGAGAAAACTCCCATTTTCTAGGAGTTATTTTAGCCACACTAAATATATAAGAGAGAGAAGCTGGCATTTTTGTGTGTGTGTGTGTAAGATGTCTCATTTTGCCCAACTCAAGGGAGTGAGACGGTAAGAATGATGTTGAGAGATTGGTAAAGTTCCCTCTGGTTACTATCAAGAGATCAGACTCTTACTAACTTTTGCAAAGTGTGAACAGGAAAGAACACTTGAAAAATAAACATCAGATTAAGTATTTCTCGTTCTCTCATTCCCCTTCCTCTAGAGATGTTCTTAGACCCTGCAAGGCATTAACAATCTTCTCTGAAACCAGTTATACCCTGCAACTTCCCTTTCATGGGTGTTTTTGGTTCTTCCTTTTGGAGTACTTGAGGCAGATGATGTGGCAGAATCTGTCACATCCAGCTTGCTATCTCAGCGCGTGAGGATCCCGCAAAAAGACCTCCTCTCTGTGTACAGCTGGCCCGCGCCACATCCTAAATTAGAACCTCTTTGAGAGTGACATGGGGTGTCTCCATCCTTATCTCAAGTCAAGAATGTGAATAATAATCCCAAACATAAAAATGTAAGTTCTTGAGCTTAATTAGAGCAGATGCTCAGTGCAGCGACATTTCTTTCTTTTTTTTTTTAATTAATTTATTTTTTTAAATTTACATCCCAGTTAGTTAGCATATAGTGCAATAATGATTTCAGGAGTAGAATCTAATGATTCATCCCTTACATGTAACATCCAGATCTCATCCCAACAAGTGCCTTCCTTAATACCCCTTGCCCATTTAGCCCATCCCCCCTCCCACAACCCCTCCGGCAACCCTCAGTTTGTTCTCTATATTTAAGAGTCCCTTGTGTTTTGTCCCCCTCCCTGTTTTTATATTATTTTTGCTTCCTTCCCCTATGTTCATCTGTTTTGTATCTTGAATTCCACGGGTGCGTGAAGTCGTATGATATTTGTCTTCCTCTGACTAATTTCGCTTAGCATGATACACTCCAGTTCCATCCACTTTGCTGCAAATAGCAAGATTTCATTCTTTTTTATTGCCGAGTAATTCTCTCTCCCTCTCTCTCTATATATATCTATATCTATATCTATATCTATATCTATATCTATACACCACATCTTCTTTATCCATTCATCTGTCAATGGACAGTTGGGCTTTTTCCATACTTTGGCTATTGTCAAGAGTGCTGCTATAAACATTGGGGTGCGTGTGCCCCTTCAAAACAGCATACCTGTATCCCTTGGATACATACCTAGTAGTGCCATGGCTGGGTCGTAGGGAAGTTCTCTTTTTAATTGTTCGAGGAACGTCCATACTGTTTTCCAGAGTGGCTGCACCAGTTTGCATTCCCACCAGCAGTGCAGAAGAGATCCTCTTTCTCCGCATCCCTGCCAACATCTGTTGTTGCCTGAGTTGTTAATTTTAGCGATTTGGTGTGAGCAAAACTTTAATACAGCACAAATGACCTAGAAAATACATGCCTTAAGCCATAAAACAACTGAAATCTCACAATATTATTATAGTAATAAGATAATTATTAAATAATAAGATAATAGTTTGTGATCCACATATTATCAGAGTAGTTCTAATAGCACACATTTCTCTGAATTGATTTTATGCAAATAACTAGAAATTTTTAAGTCAAGGGAAGACCTGAGGTGACTGATGTTTATTTTCAGATTGGTCTAATATTATTGGGTAATTTGGGGGAATAATGAATGCTTTTTCTAAGACTTGGTGATAAGAAAATCCAGCTATTGTTTTCTTTTAAAAAACCTTGGAGATAGATTTAACAAAGTAGTACCCAAATCAGACAAGAGAAAATTGTTACAAAGGTGCTAACAAGAACTTTTACTTAGTCTATATCAAGAGGATTTGTCTGTTTTTCTTCTAATAATCTTGTTGTTGAAATTCAGATTTCCAGGGATGCCTGGGTGGTTCAGTCGATTGAGCGCCTGACTTCGACTCACGTCGTGATCTCGTGGCTTGTGGGTTCGAGCCTTATAGCAGACTCTCTGCTCTCAGTCCAGAGCCCCCCTTGGCTCCTCTGTGTCCCTCTCTCTCTGCCCTGCCTGTGCTCTCTCTCTCTCTTTCTCTCAAAAATAAATAAAACATAAAAAAAAAGAATTTTAGATTTCCATAAAAAAATAAAAGGTCTTGGATGGCATAGGCCATGTGGCCTGGACTGGATAATAGATGGAACGACCACATTGCTCCTGAGTTGAAATGGTGGCCTAACATTTCATGCTTTAGGTAAATAGCAGATTTGCAGAGTGAGTTTATACTAGTCTTAGTGTACAGAATAGGTTAAGACTAGAGTTGACATCTTAAAGCCTTAACTCCCCAGTGAATATGAATAGCGCACCTGTGAGATCCTCGTTTTGAGGATTTAGGATGAAAATATACACTATGTTCAGGAGTTCGTCCTGACAATTATGACTGATTTCTAATAAAACATCATAATTTAGAGGACCACATAAGTATCCAACATAAGCCAGTGATCAGAGATTGTCCAATTCGTAAATCTGAAGTAAAGTAAAAAAGATGAACTAACTATCTGTAAATATACTTTGCTTTTTGCCTCCAAGTACTGTCTTACATATTGGTGACATTTTTGCTATAATTTGAAAACACAGTGGATTCTTGTGATTTGCAGTAGTTGTGTTCTATAAATTGCTGTAAACACTGAATTAGTGAATACTGAATTTATTACAGAATACTGGATTTCCTAGGGGGAAATACAAGGTGAGGTTCCCAAGAGCCTCTGGTCACAACATTTTATCAACCAGTTAACACAAAGCCTTGTTTCCCATGTATTTCTGTTTGAAAACCCCTTATGTAATATGTATTGGTGATTCATTAATGATGAACCTGTGGCCAACAGTGCTGTAAATCATGCCTGAATGAAGCTTATCTAAGACAACTGTCTTGTCCATATACACATCACAGCCTTCTTGCACTTTGGAACCTAAACAGAACTTCAGCCCAGTTGGGAGCCATTTTAAATAGTGAAATCACAAAAAAAAAAAGGGGGGGGGTGCAGAAAAAATGTGGGAAACATGGCACTAAACAGTATGCAGAAAGAATTAAAAAAACTTTTTTTACTGTTTTATTTATTTTTGAGAGAAAGAGAGAGAGAGACAGCGCGAGCAGGGGAGGGGCAGAGAGAGAGGGAGACACAGAATCTGAAGACAGGCTCCATGCTCTGAGCTGTCAGCACAGAGCCTGAACGGGGCTCGAACTCAAGAACCATGAGGTCATGACCTGAGCCGAAGTCAGATGCTTAACCGACTGAGCCACCCCGGTGCCCCCAAGAATTTTTTAATGGTGTGAGAGCTAAAACAAGAAGGCAGAATGTGGCCTTGTTGGACATCAGCTGGGAGCGTGTTCATTCTGCACATGCCAGCAAATGACGGCAGAAGGGTTGAAAGTATCAATGTGGGGGGTACAAATAAATTTCAGCAATTGGGTGAGTTTGCAAATATGGAATCTGTGACTAATGAGGATTAATTGTATGATAATACAGTCATTTCTAGTATCTTTCTTTCCCATTAAGCCTTTACTTATGATACAGGTGAATGATGTACACATTTTAAATATCTTAAAATTTTATCTGTCAATTATACCTCACTAAAAAATTGTTTTTGACCAGAAAAAAACTAATACAGGTGAGATTGATGCTATTGGCTTTGTTGACTTTTAGCATCAGTGTTATTTGGTTCTTGATAGAATTTTCCGAAGTAGAGTGTATTTGCAATTATGATGTGACAGGGGCAGACTGCAGCAGGAGTCTTGCCCCTCCCTTATGCCTTCTTTCTTCTTTTATATTCTTTTTTAACCTGTTCTTCCAGATTCAGCCCTCCAGTGAACTTGACAGTGTTGACATGAATTTTATGGGGGAGGCAGATGCTGTCCCAGTCCCCACCCTTTCTCTTTTGACCCAGACCCGCTCCCGTGTGGAAGAGAAGTTGAATCTGATTCATAAACTCAACAGCTTGAGTGCTTGCTGTGGATTTTGCTCTTGTTCAGTGAAATTGATTGAATTGGACCACAAGGTCATTGGAATCAGTGCTGTTTCATTTCATATCATTTTACATGTTATTCTAATAATGGTACAAAGGGAGTTAGATACTGTTTGCTGATCATCTATCTTATTGATGTCATTGAACAGATCGCAGAAACACAAAGGAAATTATATGGCATTTCTGCTTTGATATCCTTTGAAAATGGAAGGTCATTTCAGAAATGTTAAAGACAAAGCGACTTCAAATTCCACCTACTTCTGCTTTGGCTTGAGAACATCCCGTACTGTTTCTGAGCTAGCTACTAAATCCTATGGAAATCTGGGTGTGAATTTTCCAAAAACTTTTAAGCCAATATTCAAATGTGTTGTCCCCTTACAATCCCATCCCTCGTTTTGTCGATTGGAAATCTTTGTTGTGTTCAAACCAAGTCTTAACTCTTACCTGATCAAAAGGGGATCACTTTGCAAACACAGACCGTGTCCACTCTTAGCCTGGATTTGTTAGTTCCAGGGAATGGCCTTTTCTGGATTGCTGAATTCATTTATTTGTTCACTTTTAAGTCAGCTTTATGCCGAGTGTGGGGCTTGAACACATGACCCCGAGATCAAGAGTCTCATGCTCTACTGACCGTGCCGGCCAGGTGCCCCTGAATTTATTTCTGGTAATTCGTATGTTTCTGGGGTGGACCTGGAGCTGCTCCCATGTGCAATGGAGCTGCCAGTCTGTGGCAATTCTCCCTTCTGGACAAAAGCCACATGAACAGAGTAGGAGGAGTTGCTGCCCCAGGTGGTCTTTGAGAAGGAAGACCGAAGCCTGCCTGCTATCTAGATTTCTCCCGTGTCATCTCTCTGACTCTCCCTCACCCGAGCAGACAGGTGTCAAAGGGCAGCAGGAGCACTGCCAGCCAGCAGCCAGGCCTTGGGTTCATCGTCCCCTGTGATGAAGCAATGCACGCTGGCTTTGCTTCATGGCGCTTTCGGATGACAACTGTGCGGTTTCCACCTTTTGTCCTGTTGATGCGTGGTCTTGGCAGTCAAGGAAGCTGTCATGGGTGAGATGCTTTAAAGCGTGGTGGCACCTCTTAGGCTCTGTGCGAAAATAGCCAGGGCAAGCTAGGCCCTGATGAGCCACTTTGGAGAGGGTTAGAGGCACCAGGGAGAAACGTGAGGGGCCAAGCCACGGTGGGGGTGCAGAGGGTCAGCGTAACCAGCAGCTTCTGGAAAGTCTTCGTTTGTGAAAAGACTGTCAGTTAGAAGATGGATTAGAATTACTCCGTGAGGCCCAAAGCATAGAACTCTGGTCATTGTGCATGGGCTTCAGGGAGAGACGGTGTTTGCAGGGAGATAAGCAGGCAATTTTGAAACTACACAGACCTGGTTTTCAATTCACTCAGGAACGGTGTGTGACTTGGAGAAGACTGTTTTAATTCTGCCGACCTTCGTCTGTGAAATGTTCAAAAAGACTACAGAGCTTGCAGAGTTGTGTGAATAAGAGATAATCTATTCAAAGCATCTGGCAGGTTGCTGCCATGCGGTGGGCATTAGGTAAGTGGCGGCACCCTCGTATCGAGTCTCATTCATCCATTCAGCGAATGTTTGGCTGCTGGCTCTCATCTGGGGGTTATGGCAGGCCCTAGGGAGACAAAAGGAGTAAAAGAAACAGGGTAACCTGGTGTTTACCATCTAGTGGGACAGCAAACAAACAGGTAGTTAAAATAGACTGTGAGAAGTGCTGTGATAACAGAAGAAGTTGGCAACATGGGGGCACATAGAAGGGACTTCTGAAGCCGTACTTGTGGGGTAGGAAACTTCTCCCTGAAAGAGAATCCTCTCCACTGAGCTGTGAAAGATAAGGGAGCCAGGCAAGGAGAGAGAGAGGCCTGGGCTTCTAGGGGCAGAAGCACTTATGCAGATGCCTGGAGGGAAAAGAGCATGGGTCTTTCGTGGAGCTGAACAAGGAAGGTTCAAGACACTGAGCACAGGTAACAGGATGTGATGGGTCTCAGGGCCCGGTTGGAAGTGGGGAGAGGGAGGATGTGCAGAACCACGAGGCCATGTCAAAGAGTCTAGACCTTATGGTGAGGGTAGTAGAGAGCCATTGGAAGGTTCTAGGCATGGATTTGCTTTTACAAAGCCCACTGGTTGCAAGGTGGAGGTCAGATGAACTCCAGGGTCAGGAAGGAGTTGTCAGACAGCAGGCTGGGACAGTTGGCATCAGTCTGTTGCAGTATCCCTGCATGACAAAGGAGAGCCTGATCCAGGGTAGATGCAGTGGCAAGGAGGTTGGAGAGAAGGCGATGGATTCAAGGTGCATTAAGAAGTTGAAATCAACAGGATTTGGGGGGTGGAAGTGAAGGATGAAGGAGAAACAGGAGACAGCTGACTTCAAGTTTCTAGCAGAGACATCAGGAAGGATGATGGTGCCTTTCAAAAGGTGCGGGAGCTGTTTGAGAGGTTGAAGTAGATAAGGAATTTGGTTTTGGCCACTGTGTTTGGGATTGCATAGGACATTGGAGGGAAGATGTCCATTAGGCAGTTCAGCAGCACAAGGTAAAGCCCAGGAGGGAGATGGGAGCGAGAGGTGTTGATTTGAGAGTTACCTGCATATAGATCATCCGAAATCCAGGGAGTGGATGGGTTGACCAAGGGGAGCGGGCAGAGATGTGGTCATAGGACAGACCCTGTACGCAGTGAGGCACCACCAGAAAAGATGAATACTTTCTCAGAAGACCTCTTTGCCTTCTACCAGTTTTCTTAGTTCTTTCGATCAGCTAGGAAGGGTAAACAGAAAGCTTAGGGAATTTTCTACATTTTTGTGTTGGCTGGTAAAACCCCCCCAAATTATGTTTTCATAAAGCAAATGTTGATGGGTTTAGAAAGACGGCGAGGTGGACTTTACGGAGACAAAATATTCTAGGAAAGTAAAACATTTTTGAGGGAAATTGTTTACATAGGTCAAGGCCCACCAATAGCAAAATCTGATGTCTAAGTGATGAAGAGCTCTGTGATCAAACATTGTTCTTCAGAGGATTATGAAATTTACCTCTCAGGGTGTACGATTTGAGTTCTCCTGGCCATGCCTCACTTGCATCTCTTACTTTGCAGGTAAAATAGAACCGAAAGGTTTTAGTCTGCAGGTAAATCCAGTTGTTCTTGATTGTGTATGTGTTCTCTTCAATAGCATGGAGGACGTTTTAATTTAAACCTCTGGAGCTCTCCAGGTTTGCAGAAAGGGTACAGGAATCAAAATTAATGTTTGGGATGCTTGGCATTTATGTTCACCCCTCAGCATTGCAAAGATTTCCTGTATGATTAGCAATGAGGATAAGTTCTCTGTGTGCATAAGAAAAAAGACTTCTCAGCAGTCACTGGTGTTCAGTTTAACATTATTTAAAAGGCTGTGCTTCAGTCCCTGGGTCAGGAAAGGCCATACAAAACCATCCAACATGCATGTTGGGAAAACTGTGTTCTGTCTTTGAAAAACTGACTCTTATCTTATTGTCTCCAAATTGCATTTCTATTTGAGACCCTTTATTTACAGTAGTTTCTGCAGAGGAAATTGGCACAGTTAATGATCCTAGATCTTACAGAAAGCCAAGAATATAAAAGGAATGCCGTGTCCAACACGCATTTAATTTAATTTCTTAGCAAGATACCTCAGACTAGAAGGCCCTAAGACCAAATCCCCCATTGTGCCTCAGTTTACAAGGTAATGGCACCATAACGTGACGAGACTTAACATCTTGCTAATTCACAGTGAATGTGTTGGTTGTGCGATGAGAGATTAATAGACAGGTTGGAGATGAGGTGGTGCCTCATCCCTTATTTATGCCTGAGGCTCTGATGACTAAGACATGCACACTCTTTCTGGAGCCTTAGGTCGCTTCATGACCTCCTCCAGGAGATCTGTGCTCGTACAGCATAGAGGGGAGCAAGTCCTCAGTTTCATCTAGTTGGACAGAATACAATACTGAAATGCCCTAGCTTTCCAGGAAGCCATCAGTCATCTTGCCAGCATCTGCCTGTCCTGTGGATGTGGGGGGTTGCATTTGACCCTCCCCCACTCTGGATCTGAGTGCGTATCCTTTCTATTCTGATCCATCCTGCCTAAGGTAATACGCCCTTCAGAGGGACTTGTACTAAATCCCCAGCTTCAGTTTTGTTAGGGTGGACAGAACTAGGTTTTGTGGAATGGCGTCACTGCTGATTTTTAAGTTGTTCTTTATTGTGGCTAAAACATTTGAAAAATATGAAAAATATTCCCTCATAGGCCCATCCCCTAGAACTAATCTGAGTTAACATTTTTTGTTTGTGATTTTCAGTATTTTATCCAGGCACAGATATTTTTAGACAAAAGTGGGATCTTTTGGTAAACTCGAACCTTTTTAATTTGCCACTATTTCATTAGCACATTCTCAAGTCATCCAAATAAGGGATATAAATTTTTAACTTCATTCATATCCTCTTAAAATGGAAGATTCATCGTATTTCAGCTCTGATCCCTTTTTGATGTTTACCAAATCCCAACTTTAGAGACTGTCTTCAAGTAGTAAATGTACATTTACCTTGTCATAACACCTTTAGGAATAATTGCAATTCTTCTGCCTTACGTATATCAGAGATTCCAGGTTAACTATGTGATGGACAATTAGAGTCCATTGTTTCATGCAGCTGTAGAAAATTCCAGCTGGCTCTGTGGCATGTCATAACCGTCACCATCTCCATCAGAAAGTCACCTAATTTACAAAGTATCCCATGATCAATAGGAAAGCTACATTGCAGAGTCTCCGCCTTCAAGGATTTACCGCTGTCGGTGAATGCGCTCCCGGTTTTATGGCCTGGTTTTGATATAATAGGAGCCAGTATTGCACCTGGCTTCATCGCATATAGGTTGGCCATTGGCTACTGTAAATCACCAGTGCTAGCTCAAGTCATGAC